>NW_025110972.1:0-1393015 GCF_015476425.1 Leptopilina heterotoma | reverse complement strand
GATTTTCAAGCAGTGAAACGACGAGAACAAGACGAAAAGGGGGAAGAAAAACAAACATAGTGCCTCGAAGACTACATTCAAAGAATATAGAATTACCCCAACAACGATGCCTATCCCTCACACAAGGTTACAATCTATATTAACATTTCGGATGTAGAGGTCCAGCTCTTCTTCCTCCCCGAAACCCTCTGACTACGAACAAACTACTACTACTCACTGAAAAATTCAAGGAAAATCCGGAAAATGTTTTCCCCCCAATGGAATAACCGCAGTGCCTATAAGAAAGACAATATTGCCATTTTATTTCCGAAAATTGGAACCCGTTCGATTCAATTTCAAAACTCCTAATTGCTACTGATAAAATTAACTTACAGGACATCCGGGATAACAATCCAATAAAGGACAAGTTCAGGTTACCCTTTGTGGAAAATACAAAATTTATTCAATCGTAGTAAAGAAAAAACATTTCGCGAACTTGATTGGAGTGACGTTACAACGGTTTACGAAACTTGAAACACCTTTAGTTTTAGATAATCAAACCCATTGCCGGATGGCAATTCCGGAGACCTGTTAGGTACTCTCCCCCAAACGACTATGGCGGGCATATTAGCAGGAATATTCCGCGGTGGTGATGTAAAAATCACCTTGTGCACGGAAAGATGAAGTCCCTCCCCCAGAATTACGCTCGAAAAATAATAACCGAATATCATGGTAGTTTTAATTGGTGGGCCTAAGGGCATTACAAAGACCTACAGGCGAATACGCGAACGATATTATTGGCCTAGATTACGGGATGATGTGACACAATGTTATTCGAAAATGTAGAAGCGTCTTGAAAATAAACTTGTTAGGGCTCGAACTCGCGAACCTATGTTGATAACGGATACCCCAGCAATACCCTTCGACAAGGTATCCCTAGATACAGTGGGAAAATTGAGAACTACTCTCCCAATGGGAATCGACATATTCTACCATGCAGGATAATTTAGTAAATACTGCATCGCGGTACCTATTCCGGATATCAAAAACCACTACTATCGCCCATGCTGTGGCAACAAACCTTTTCTCTCTGTATGGAGCACCTAGATGTGTGCTTACAGATAGAGGAGGAAGCTTTGTGAGTTCTTTGATGCGAAAACTCGAAAGAATTTTTCGGCGTAAAACAACTTACTACTTCCGGTTATCGTCCTCAAACAAATGGTGCATTAGAAAGGAGCCATATTGAGCTGACAGATTATATTACACATTATGCAAATGATTTTGACGATTGGGATCGTCTACTTCCTTTTGCGATGTTTAATTATAATACATCGGTCCATGAAGCTACAAATTGTCACACCGTACGAATTGGTTTTTGGTCGAACCGCCCGGGGTTCCCAGTTCATTCCCACAGGGCCCCGAATTGGAAACTTATGGTGTTACTGAGAGATTTAATCGTTAGAATGCATGAGGTACAGAACCTGGCCGCCCAGCGAGTGATCAAAGCAAAAGAACGATCAAAGGAATGGCATGATTCTAAAGCTCGGCCTTCTAAGGTCAAGGTCGGTGATCAAGTTTACACATATAAAGAAATCCGGAATAATAAATTCGATTCTCGTGCAAATGGCCCTTATGTCGTCGTAGGGTTAACCCAAAATAATAACGTTATCTTGGAAGATGAAAATGGCGAGAGATTCGCCAAGCATAAAGATAAGATAATGGTTGCCCATTTTTAACCATTATCTTCCCTCTGAGTTATCATTAACATAGTTTTGATTTTAGGTAAAATGACAATGGAACGGATCACTATTGCCTTGTGTCTCCTTCTAACAGCAGGAGCCTATTCTGATGAATTCATAACAAACAACCCGATGACCAACACATTTTCCAAATTACACCATTCATATCAGTAGTGGAGTCTATTATGAACATTCTGGAGAGGTTCGACGGTCAACAAGCAGATGGAGGGTGGCTGTGTTTTCTAGACATCGGAAAACAAATTCGCCATTATAATGATTTGAAGTTGAGACTGGAAAGGCTCAAGGAATATTGCAGACCAGGAGAAGACTGGTACGAGAAAACCATGTACCAATTTCAATGGGCAGATAAATGGGAGATGGCATCAGAGTTACAACTTCAATTTCGAGGACAGATCGAGGAGTTAGAAAACACCAGGACGAGCCTACCAAGGAAAATGTCGTCACAACTAAAAGTAAGACGAAGTGTTCCTCTGCTTGGATTTTTGGGAAAAATAGCTGGGCCCATCGCAGGCGTTCTGAATTATGACGACGGAGAACGGTACGATGCGGCTATCGAAGACCTTAATCAAGCCCAAAGTAATCTGACCAGGTACTTGGGAAAACAAACTCACATTGTCCGCTCTCAATTGGACATCATTCACACTCAATATGTCAATCAACAAGGCCAAATGGATAACCTACGTCAGGATCTACAAAATTTACTTTTGAGAGAAGGAAAAAGCGCTACCTGGAAAGAAGCAGAAGAACGAAGACAATCCATAATACTATTAATGGAGGCACTTAAAATCGGATTGGACCACAACATCAAAGCTACATCCACCATCTTGAATGCTGTCCATGAAGCTCGACAAAATCGGCTTCATCCCGGAATCATCTCATCAAACCAACTTGAACCAATCATGCGAGAGATCCAAGACAATCTGACAGATGTTTATTTTCCTCTACCTGGACCCAAGGTCAGCATCGACGAGCTTATTCGAATCGCCACCATTTCCATCTGGTGCGATAACCATAAGTTGAAGGTCTTGATCGACATCCCTCTTTTGGAAAGACACAAATACCAGTCCTTTAAAATCCATCCTCTTCCAACAATACAAGAATCTTTGGGTAGTGGTACTCAAAGAGCCTACATCAGCTCTGATTATGATTATTTAATTATCGACGAAGATAAACGAACCTACCTGCTGATCCACCAGGAGGAATGGAAGGAATGCCGCTCAACTGCAGCCTATCATGCTTGCCTGGAAGGAGTACCAATCTACGACGTGCGAGAGAGACCAGGATGTGAACCCTTACTCTTGGACCAACCATCTATTGAAGCCATGAGATCTTGCACAATTAAAATTACTACAGCACCTGAATCTTACTGGCAACCATTAAGAACCCTGTCAGCATGGCTGTACTCATTTGCCCGACCAGAAGTGATTACTATCTACTGTCATTCGATGACTCCCGTTAAGGTGAATTTAACCGGAGTAGGTATGATGAAACTAGCTCCAGGATGCTCCGTAAAAACAAAAGACGTCACCATCCCAGCTACATCAGAACAAAAGGGTCAAACATCGCTTATCTTCGAAACTGAGTTACATCTGGATGTTATGAAGGTGTCACCCCTATTAGCAACCCATGCTGATCTTGCAATAACCCTAGAAGACCGGCATGTAGAAGTAAAAAGTCTTGGATCAAAAATGTCCAGTTTTGAAGCAAATTCGAAAACTCTATACGAATTGGAAGAAGAATTAGAAGACCTAGCAGTCCAGAAACAATTTAAAAATAAACATACAACCCTTGTTTATGGAGCTTACGGAGGTTCGATGCTAATTATTATATGCATCATACTGTACCTATGTAGAAAACCTATTTCAAGTGGAGCTAACCACTTTTCAAATATCCTAAAACCTACACAAAAACAATCCGAAGTAGCAGCTGACTGCCGGACCGAGACAACAGGAAACTATTCTGTCATTCCGAATTCCAAGGTCATTTATTTGACCTCTTCCAGATGTCACCCCAGCAACGAAACCACGGATCCTAAAGCAAGCAGTGCAGTAGCACTGAAGGAAGGTCATTCAATCAACATGGGGTCAGTTGATACCCCATTAACCTCAACATCACATCAAACGGAATTGCAATTTATTCCCGTACCAACAACATCCGGAGTAATATCAACATCGCCAACAGCGAGTCCAAGGCCAGGTACTATTCTACCAACGCAACATCTTCAACCATTTTAGTAAGGTAACATAAGGTATAATTAACAATAAAAAAAAAAACATATACAGCAAGGGTTAGCAATGTTTTTGTGCTGGAGAGAAAAATCCGCGGCTCGGAGTATTAATACTCCATATTTAATTAGAGCAGTCTGCGATGGTCTAACGGAAAAACATTAAGGTTTAACTGCCACCAGAGGCTTCTCATTTGCCCGTTCTCCCTCCTGCCGCGTACCCAACGAGTGATTGCTTTATGTGACCAAAAATCATAAAGCAGGCACTCATGGTGTGCGGAAGTGTTGGGTCAGCACTCTTTCATTGCTAGTTTTTGGTGTATATATATATTGATGTATAAAAAGATAATACATTCCCAAAGGCGTTTTGACAATGGTGCCGGTACCGTCGGGACGTATCCACAACCTTCTCTTCGTTTAAAATTTGAGAAAAGAATTTACTATAGCGGTGAAACTTTTAACGGTCTTACCAAGATCTTGCCGCTCAGAGGCGCACACACTACAGAAAGGTCAGATTTCCTTCCTACCATATAACCAACAAATAGTGCTTGCCTTCATATTTCATGAAGGAAAGCACCCATGGCTTATGGGAGTTTTGGGTCAGTACCTTGCCATTTTCAAAACGCCTCAGAGTTTTACCCTAAATATTTCGGGGAGAATTGATAAATAAATCTAAGTAATTTACTATAGTGGAAGCCTACTGTTGTTGTTGTTGTTGTTGTTTCTAAATAACTTTAAAATCAAAAAGAGATTTTGAACACGCATGTGTGCTGTCATAAAATGATATATACAAACAATAAATAGTAAACATATATACAAATAAATAGAGACATATAAGTAATATTATAAAACAACATTTAAATAAAATCACAAAAACAAATAAATAAATCAATAAATAAAAAAAAAAAAAAACAATACAAAACAATACAAAAACAATTAAATATATATTCAAAAAAAAAAAAAAAAAAAAAAAAAAAAAAAAAAAAAATCTATATGCATACGATCGTACTAAAAGGAAAATATTTATTGGTAATCGATAATCATGAACAGTTATTGCCAATGATTATTTATTTTATAAGTATTATGAGCAAATTATATTATCAGCTGTTATTTAATAAATTATTGTTGTTATCATTAGTAGTATAAATAAATAAATAAATAATTAAAATTTAATAAACAATAATAACTAAACAAATAAAAAAATAAAAAAAATCAATTATTAAAATTTTTGTTAAATAAATAAATATATATAATGATAATAACGACAATAAAATAAATTATAAATAAATAAACAAATATACACTTATGTATAAATGTGTATGTGTGCACTACCGAATAATTACTGGTGACTGTTGTTAATTAACAAACAATTAATTAATTGGTAGTCATTAATGGCTATTATTCGATTACTTTAAAATTATTATTAACATCATATTATAAAATTTTAATAATGGCACTAAATTCTTTTAAAATTATAAAACAAGTTAGTACCGAATTATCGCCAATTTGTGACGTGAATTGTTGAATTAAAATTGGTCTAATATTTTAATTTAAGAAATAATTGTTCAAATAATTATGTTTATTATAAATATAAATTATTCAAAAAAAAAAAAAAAAAAAACTATTGGAAAATTGATTATTAATTTTATGTTTGAATAATTGTTTCTTTAATTGAACAATACGAAAATTTGTTTCAATCTAAAAATGACATGTGTGTGTGTAATATATATATATTAATGAATATTAATACACTTACAGAATGATATGTCCACCTATTGGTAAAGAATTTTTACCACTTTTGCCGTATATCTCTATTGTAATCACGAATAATCCAAAAATGTAAAGCACCGCGAACTACACACACTTGACCGCACATATTAATTTTTGTAGAATCGTCGCACGTCTAAACTATACTAATGAGAAGGTACGAACACGGTCAAGTGCAGCGAGAGTGAATCACCCCCACCGCGAAGGTGATAATGAGTGTAACGCGACAGAATGCATAATAGAGCAATTGAAAAGAGAAGAGAAATACAACCACTAAAATAAGCATGATTCTCTTTTCTCTTCTCAATTCTTAACACCAATAACAGAAATAGTTAATCATCTATAATGATAATTTAATAATAATATGCAATAGTAAATAAATAGAATAGAATAATAGATAAATATTCCTCCGTGTCGAATCCAAGGGCTGCTAGTTTTTGAGGACAAAAACGGAAATTCCACGGTGGTTTGTTACGCCCATATTTAATTTAAAAAGATTTCGAAAATTATTTTATTTAAAATTCTTTTAAAACTTCCTTCGAACCAAGTTGAAGGAAGTTAAAGATCGTATTGCACTAAGGAATTTCGGTGTCAGCGAAATGGTGCAACTCGCGAGGCAATGACACCAAAATAATTTTATATTTTTAAATTTTATTCAACTCATGAGGCAAGCCCTTGGAACCTACACGAGTAATAAACTATCAATTATTAATTAAACTATATTGATAAATATCGATTAATAAAAGGGTATTATTTTATTGAATTTATAATTTGTTTTAAAACAACAACAATGGCTATGGTATATGTATATGTGTGCATATATGTGTATTATCCATGTTATTAACAGTAAAAAGGAAAATTATTAACTATTAGAATTAAAATAATGAAATGCATATTGTATGCATATATATATATATACACGAAGAATAGACGTGAGGCTACACTCAACGCGTTGAGTGAAGACTTCCCGCGCTCCCCACGCTCCCCTTGACATTGTGCGAGAGAGAAAGAAGATTGTGTATAGCATCGAAGCGTTCTCTCTCAGGCATATTGTTCTTACGGAGTATAGTGTACTCTTCTATCCTATCGCTCTTTCTCTCTCACACTAACGGCGAATGTTACTATAATCGTCTGCCTTCAATTTTAAATGCATTTTTTTTTAATTTTTCGAACCTTGAAAATAGGGTGAATGATGGCCCGGCCTTAATTAAAAATATTTATACAATTAACAATTATACGATATATAAAGATGGGAACGTTTAGGCTATTATTATTATTATTAATTCTATTATTATTTCTTTTCTTTCAAAAATATAATTTATCTCTCGTTTCCCTGTACCAACCTAGCTTATAAACCTTGCCCGCCATAAATTGCAAAC
The DNA here is from genome assembly GCF_015476425.1 of Leptopilina heterotoma. Classification (NCBI taxonomy): domain Eukaryota; kingdom Metazoa; phylum Arthropoda; class Insecta; order Hymenoptera; family Figitidae; genus Leptopilina; species Leptopilina heterotoma. The sequence continues at coordinate 1,385,906 of NW_025110972.1, read as the reverse complement.
TTGCGGAAGATTCCAATGCACATTAAAATAATTATTGACAAATGATTTAACGTTGGAATTGTAACAACCTTTTTTTTTAGGGTTACAAAATAGAATGGAATTTCTATTTTGAAATGTCCATTATTTCCAACTTACATTAATCCTATTTTAAGAGATTAATTAAAAAAAAAATAAAATAAATAAATAAACAAATTAAAAATTGTTTCAATAATTAAAAGAATATTAAAAAGAAAATATTCTTTCTAAGAATACAAGAAAAAGGAATTTATTTCAACATAGTGCAATGAACCGATTCCACAAAATGCAAGTTCAGCAATTTTGGCATGGCAACAGGACCAACGCCCTGTCCCCACCTTTCCATATTTCTTAAGGAAGTAAAACTATATAAGCTCATTAATTAGATATCTAAATTGTTCAGTACGGTTTCCCACGGCACAGAGACTCAATCTCTGTCGGAATAAAAATAATATTATCCGTAACGTTCCCGTCCGGTATACAGGATCCAAATTGGTTGTATGTTTATACAAGCAATTTGGCCGGACGAAAATAAAATTCTTAACTCGAAATCCGCGGGGCCACCTAAAGCTAAAATAGTGAAGGGGGAGATTTTATTTAAATAAATTTAAAATTTTCTTTCTTGTCAAATGACCGGCCGGTTTTACGGTGTAGCCGCGTCCGCCCTATTTTTAGTGGTTTAGGAAACTAAGAAAAAAAAAAAAAAAAAAAAACAATAAGTTGTGCACGTGTGAGTGTATTGTGAAATCTTCGCCCGTCGGCAGAATTCTGGCGGTAGACTTAAGGTTCCAGAACGGGTAAGTAACTGTATCGTTCTGGCTAGTTTTACCCCATCCTCCTTTCTTTTATTGTTTGAGAGGCGGATGGATCCTTTCTTTAATTTACAATAAATCATAACTATTATTTTAATTTTTCTTTCTATTAATTTTCTACATTTTCCTTACCCCCCCCCCCCTTCCTTAATTAATTTCTGAATTTTGGCAACTAGGAAACACGAATCCCAGTAAGATAAACAGAGCTCACGCTCTGGCAGTTTGAATTCCTCCAACAAACTGGAAAATAGGGCCATCTCAAAAGCCTAAAATAATCATTATAGTTAAATCAACTATATTAATTATTTAAATATTTTCTCGTTCGTAACAGAAAATACTTTACTTATTAAATTGTCTCGACTCTTTGGTAATAAATCTAAAATTATCAAAAATTCGAAAAAATTCAAAAATCCGATTTTCTTAAAATTCAACATTTTTTCTTTTTTTTTTATGAGATTTAGCTTCATTATTTTTGTGCTTTTGGAAAATACTTTACTTATTAAATTGTCTCGAATCTTTGGTAAAAAATCTAAAATTATCGAAAATTATCAAAAATTCAAAAATCCGAATATCTTAAAATTCAACATTTTTTCCTCTCTTTTATAGAATTTAGCTTCGTTATTTTTGTGCTTTTGGAAAATACTTTACATATTAAATTGTCTTGACTCTTTGGTAAAAAATGTGAAATTATCGAAAATTATCAAAAATTCAAAAATCCGAATTTCTTAAAATTCAACATTTTTTCCTCTCTTTTATAGGATTTAGCTTCATTATTTTTGTGCTTTTGGAAAATACTTTACTTATTAAATTGTCTCGACTCTTTGGTAAAAAATCTAAAATTATCAAAAATTCGAAAAAATTAAAAAATCCGATTTTCTTAAAATTCAAAATTTTTTCTTCTCTTTTATGAAATTTAGCTTCATTATTTTTGTGCTTTTGGAAAATACTTTACTTATTTAATAGTACCGACTCTTTAGTAAAAAATCTAAAATTATCAAAAATTCGAAAAAATTCAAAAATACGTATTTTTTAGAATTCAACATTTTTTGCTCTCTTTTATAGGATTTAGCTTCATTATTTTTGTGCTTTTGGAAAATACTTTACTTATTAAATTGTCTCGACTCTTTGGTAAAAAATGTAAAATTATCAAAAATTCGAAAAAATTCAAAAATCCGAATTTCTTAAAATTCAACATTTTTTCTTTTTTTTTATGGGATTTAGCTTCATTATTTTTGTGCTTTTGCAAAATACTTTACTTATTAAATTGTCTCGAATCTTTGGTAAAAAATCTAAAATTATCGAAAATTATCAAAAATTCAAAAATCCGAATTTCTTAAAATTCAACATTTTTTCTTCTCTTTTATGGGATTTAGCTTAATTATTTTTGTGCTTTTGGAAAATACTTTACTTATTAAATTGTCTCGACTCTTTGATAAAAAATCTAAAATTATCGAAAATTATCAAAAATTCAAAAATCCGAATTTCTTAAAATTCAACATTTTTTCCTCTCTTTTATAGAATTTAGCTTCGTTATTTTTGTGCTTTTGGAAAATACTTTACTTATTTAATAGTCTCGACTCTTTGGTAAAAAATCAAAAATTATCAAAAATTCGAGAAAATTCAAAAATCCGATTTTCTTAAAATTCAACATTTTTTTTTCTCTTTTATGGGATTTAGCTTCATTATTTTTGTGCTTTTAGAAAATACTTTACTTATTAAATTGTCTCGACTCTTTGGTAAATAATGTGAAATTATCGAAAATTATCAAAAATTCAAAAATCCGATTTTCTTAAAATTCAACATTTTTTCCTCTCTTTTATGGGATTTAGCTTCATTATTTTTGTGCTTTTGGAAAATACTTTACTTATTTAATAGTCTCGACTATTTGGTAAAAAATCTAAAATTATCGAAAATTATCAAAAATTCAAAAATCCAAATTTTTTAGAATTTAACATTTTTTGCTCTCTTTTATAGGATTTAGCTTCATTATTTTTGGGTTTTTGGAAAATACTTTACTTATTAAATTGTCTCGAATCTTTGGTAAAAAATCTAAAATTATCGAAAATTATCAAAAATTCAAAAATCCGAATATCTTAAAATTCAACATTTTTTCCTCTCTTTTATAGAATTTAGCTTCGTTATTTTTGTGCTTTTGGAAAATACTTTACATATTAAATTGTCTCGACTCTTTGGTAAAAAATGTGAAATTATCGAAAATTATCAAAAATTCAAAAATCCGAATTTCTTAAAATTCAACATTTTTTCCTTTCTTTTATAGAATTTAGCTTCATTATTTTTGTGCTTTTGGAAAATACTTTACTTATTAAATTGTCTCGACTCTTTAGTAAAAAATCTAAAATTATCGAAAATTCAAAAATCCGAATTTCTTAAAATTCAACATTTTTTCCTCTCTTTTATAGAATTTAGCTTCGTTATTTTTGTGCTTTTGGAAAATACTTTACTTATTAAATTGTCTCGACTCTTTGGAAGAAAATAAAAAATTATTAAAAATTATCAAAAATTTGAAAAATTGAATTTCTTAATATTCAACATTTTTTCTTCTTCTTTATACCATTTAGCTTTATTATTATTTGAATTTTTATTCAAGAGAAAAAATGGAAAACTGAAAAAATTTAGAAACTTTTAAAAATTCCAGGCCTTTTCCATTATTTCCCTGATTTGCAGAAGCCTTTTAAAAATTCCACACCATTTCCATGATTTCCATGATTTCCAGATTCTGTAGGAACCCTGCTTTTGTCTGACTTTCTTCTAAATTATCGAATTCAGTGATTTCCCTGGCGGGTTGGGCTACCGTAAATCTACCCAAGTTATGGTAGATTTAAGGTAGGTTTTGGGTAGACTTAGAAAATTGCTATTATTCAATGAAATATTATAAAATAAATTATTGGGAATAATAAAGTAACATTTGTAGATTAAATTTTTAAATTATATTATGTAAATTAAACAATTATAAATAAATTATTGATATGTAAAAGTGACAAAGTAGTTTCCAGTGAATATAGTGGGTTTTAAATAGCATATTTAGTGAATAATGAAAAGAAAAAATTAGGAAAACTTATTTGATTTAACAAAAGTAATCATTAAAGCATTTATTTATTACATATTTAGGGCAAATTAATGTTTACTTATTGAATAATTAATGTTTAAAGTTGGAGATGTCAGTTCTACCGTGAGATGTATGCGTGTGTGTGTGAAGCAATGATAATATACTACTTGATATATCGCTGCGCATTTCTCACGACAGATGGCGGGACTGACATTCTCCTCTGTTTTATCCACATTCAAAACAAGAAATAGGAAAACCAACTTTCCAAGATGAATTTTATTTAAAGCAATTCTAAAAATTGCATATTGAAATTAACCTTTTTTTAATTTAATCGATTTCAATGACAATTATTAGTATATTTAATAAAATATAAAAAATAAAAAAGCAGAAAATAAATAATTATACTAAGAAAGATAAAATATGCAATTTTTTCCCATTTTTCTAAAATAAATAGAAAATTTACTTTTTAGACCAATTAAAATGAGATTCTAACTCCTCCTACTTTAAAAAAGCAATTTTTTATTCGTTGGTTCAACATTACAAAAAGGGAGTGAATATTTAATTTTTAAAAAGTTACATTTAGTCTTAACCCATTAAGAAAAAAAGATGTTTGGCCAATAAAAATAAATTCCTCCTATTTTCAAAATGCAATTTTTGTTATGTTAGTTGAGTGAAATTAATATTTGAAAAATAAAACATATATAATACCAACCCCCAAAGAAAAAATGGATGATTTAGACCAATAAAAATAATAAACAAACTTCTCCCATTTTCAAAATCAATTTTTCTATTTGTTGGTTTAGTTAAACAAAATGGAGAAAAAAGTAATATTTAAAAAATAAATCATATATTTCTGTTCTATTGAAGAACTCTTGTTCTTTAAGAAGGAGGAGTTTAAATTTTATTTTAGTTGGTCTAAAACATCCATTTTTTCTTTTGGGGGTTGGAATTATATGTTTTATTTCTTAAATATTAATTTTTTCTCCATTTTGTTTAGCTCAACCAATAAATAGAAAGAAAGGTTTCTTTAAGAAGGAGGAGTTTAAATTTTATTTTAATTGGTCTAAATTATTCATGTTTCTTTTTGGGGGTTGGAATTATATGATTTACTTTTTAAATATTAATTTTTCTCCATTTTGTTTAACTGAACCCATAAATAAATATATCTGTAGGAGGAGTTTGATTTTTTTTATTGGCTAATAGCAGTCTCTTTTTTCGTGAGGGGTTGGGACTAAATTTTATATTTTTTAGAGTTTAATATTTTCTCCATTTTGTTTTATTGAAGCAACAAATAGAAAAAAAGGTTTCTTTAAGAAGGAGGAGTTAAAATTCTATTTTAATTGGTCTAGAACATTTATTTTTTTGGGGGGTTGGAATAGTACGTTTTAAATTAAAATATTTAATTTTTTCTCCATTTTGTTTATAACCAACAATTGAAAAAAAGCTTTGATTAATAAGGAGGAGTTTAAATTTTATTTTACTTGGTCTAGAACATTCATTTTTTCTTTGGGGGTTGGAATTATATGTTTTATTTCTTAAATAATAAATTTTTCTCCATTTTATTTAACTGAACCAATGAATAAAAATATAGGAGGAGTTTGATTTTTTTATTGGCTAATATCATTTTTTTCGTGAGGGGTTGAGACTTATATTTTTTAAAGTTTAATATTTTCTCCATTTTGTTCTATTGAACCCACGAATAAAAAATAGTTTTTATTAAGAGGGAGGAGTTTAAATTTTAATTTAATGGGTCTTAATAAACATCCATTATATCTTTTGGGGGTTGGGACTAAATTTTATATTTTTTAAATATTACTTTTTTCTCCATTTTGTTTAACTCAACCAACAAATAGAAAAAAAGGTTTCTTTAAGAAGGAGGAGTTTAAATTTTATTTTAATTGGTCTAAATCATCCATTTTTCCTTTTGGGGGTTGGAATTATATGATTTATTTTTTAAATATTAATTTTTTCTCCATTTTGTTTAACTAAAATAACAAATAGAAAAATTGATTTTGAAAATGGGAGGAGTTTGTTTATTATTTTTATTGGTCTAAATCATCCATTTTTTCTTTGGGGGTTGGTATTATTTATGTTTTATTTTTCAAATATTAATTTCACTCAACTAACAAATCAAAAATTGCATTTTGAAAATAGGAGGAGTTTATTTTTATTGGCCAGACATATTTTTTTCCTAATGGGTTAAGACTAAATGTAACTTTTTAAAAATTGAATATTCACTCCCTTTTTGTAATGTTGAACCAACGAATAAAAAATTGCTTTTTTAAAGCAGGAGGAGATAGAATCTCATTTTAATTGGTCTAAAAAGTAAATTTTCTATTTATTTTAGAAAAATGGGAAAAAATTGCATATTTTATCTTTCTTAGTATAATTATTTATTTTCTGCTTTTTTATTTTTTATATTTTATTAAATATACTAATAATTGTCATTGAAATCGATTAAATTAAAAAAAGGTTAATTTCAATATGCAATTTTTAGAATTGCTTTAAATAAAATTCATCTTGGAAAGTTGGTTTTCCTATTTCTTGTTTTGAATGTGGATAAAACAGAGGAGAATGTCAGTCCCGCCATCTGTCGTGAGAAATGCGCAGCGATATATCAAGTAGTATATTATCATTGCTTCACACACACACGCATACATCTCACGGTAGAACTGACATCTCCAACTTTAAACATTAATTATTCAATAAGTAAACATTAATTTGCCCTAAATATGTAATAAATAAATGCTTTAATGATTACTTTTGTTAAATCAAATAAGTTTTCCTAATTTTTTCTTTTCATTATTCACTAAATATGCTATTTAAAACCCACTATATTCACTGGAAACTACTTTGTCACTTTTACATATCAATAATTTATTTATAATTGTTTAATTTACATAATATAATTTAAAAATTTAATCTACAAATGTTACTTTATTATTCCCAATAATTTATTTTATAATATTTCATTGAATAATAGCAATTTTCTAAGTCTACCCAAAACCTACCTTAAATCTACCATAACTTGGGTAGATTTACGGTAGCCCAACCCGCCAGGGTTCTGGGGTGGATTTGGTTAAGTTGTAAAATGATTAATTTCTATTTGAATTCTTTTTTTTTTAATGTAGAAAATCTGATGTTAATTTATTTCTTTTTTCGTTATGCACGGCAAAAAATATTTAGCTGGATGAACTACAGATTTCACTTTAGTAGCGAAATTTTTCAGTGCTTCAATTAATACTTTCGTTATTCTAGAGAAACTTATCGCTATTTCAAGTAAAACTTTTTTCAGTGTGTAATAATTATTATTTCTTTAAAAAGTATTTAATTTAAAATGGCTTTATAAAATAAGCAATGCAAAAGATGACCCAGATACTAATTGTAATTGTTCTAGCCATAGTTTAAGTCTAGTAATGTAAATTCTATTTAAATTGAGACCATTGAGTGAAATTATTTGAATTTTAGTTATTTAATTTCTTTGTTAGGTTATAATAATTATTTCTTTGAAATTTTTTAAATTGTTTAAAATAAGCAGCCCCATACAACATTCCCGCGCGCTTGCGCGCGGATAGTTTGGCTAGTTTGAACAATATTTTTTTAAATTTTGATTTAAAAATTTTTAAAATTGAGCGAGATAATGAGATTTTTCTCAGCCGCGTCAAAAAAAAATGATTTGCGGTGTACACTCTAACTCGCAACAGAATCATCCAAAACAAAAAAATCAAAATGCATTTGTTAAAGGAGATGTTTTTTGAGGTATTATCGGAAGGGATTTTTTTGTTTTTTTACTTTTCGATTTTCCGTAGCACTTGAAAGCCAAAAAGTCGATTTTCACTGTAAAAAATCGATTAATTTGTTATTGTAAAATTGGTAATTTTTTAATAAAAAAATAATGGCTTCCGATGTTACCTCAAAAAACATCTCCTTTAACAAATGCACTTTGATTTTTTTGTTTTGGATGATTCTGTTGCGAGTTAGAGTGAACACCGCAAATTTTTGGAGGCGCCTGAGGAAAATGTTAGAATCTTGCTCAGTTCTTAATATTTTTAAATTAAAATTTAGAAAAATATTGTTCAAATGTTGCAGTATTATATGCAAAGCGATAAAATAAATTAACTTTCTGCGTATCGCCAAAAAAAATTCTTAAAAACATGCGTTTTTTTCACCGATTTAACTATACCCCCCCCCCCCCCTTAACATAACAAGGCAAATTTTAATTTGAATATTTAGAGAATACTATATGAAATAATAAATTTATTTATTCCAATATTCACAACTTATCCAATGAAGAGATTAAACCTTATAAACAGAATTAATATTATATATATTCATTTTTACTATCGTGAATATAATGATAATGTATTTTTATAGTTTATTATTTAAAAATTAAAAAATTATATTTTACATTTTCATTAATTATATGTGACGCGATTTGAAGAAAGGGAACTTAGAAGCAAAAAATTGTAGGCTATGTTTGAAATTTTTTAAATGAAAATACAAAAAAGTAACAACCGTCAATATAAATAATTGACATTTTAAGTCTTTATTACAACTAAAATATTTAAAAACAAATTATTTAAATAGCAAACATGTTCTGTAACTGTTACGTAACATTTCTGTAGTAATAAGAGCTAAATTACGTAACTGTTATGTAATTGTTATGTAACATAAAAGTAACAATGTTCTGTAACTGTCGTTACAAAATTGTTACGTAAAATTGTAGTCTCTCTGTTACGCAATAAAATTATGTAATTGTTACATAACTGTTATGTAACATGAAACACTATTTTATAATTATTGTTTCGAATAAATATTTTTTATTATAAATCTAGTTTAACTGTTTAAGTTTATTAATTTACAATAAATTATTATTAATAATTATTATCAGTATTATTTATTATAATTATTAATGTCCAAAACTTTTAAAGAAGTACGTAAAAGTAAAGTGGGGTGAAGAAGCCGACTTTTGGAACATTTTACGATATTTAATATATCACTCACTTTTAATTTTATTTAAAATTTTTTAACGTACTCTGAAAAGTTTGTCTATTAAAAATTTAAAAAATATCTTAATTTTTTTTGTAAAAAGTTGTCAGAAATTAATAAAGAAAAATTTTTATTTGAACAAATTTATTTAAAATTAATTTAAAGTTTATAACTCTCAAATTTTATGTGAAGAAAAATAGAATTTTCAGAATAAAATAAAAATTTGTAATCCCGATTAGTATAATTGTAATCGTTTCTTTTTGTTACTCACATGTGTGTGACATTGTTATGTAAATGCTACAAAATTGTTACTTATATGTGTGTAACATTGTTACGTAAATGTTACAGAATTGTTACTGAACACTGTGACTAATGTGTGGTAGATATTTTTATTAACACGTTAATCGTATATTACAAATAAAAAAATCACAAGTTTGTCTTTGTTACGTAATAGTTACATAACAGTAAGTAACAGAATATACGGCACTGCAGTTGATATAGTAGATTAGGAGAATTCTCATCCAGCCTTCAGTGGCCGTGCGGTTTAAATGCGTTGCGTCGGGTCGTCAAGGGCGGGGGGACGTGAGTTCGATCCCACATGCGAGCGGATATTTTTCATTCTAAGCGTTATGTAAAATAATAAAATTACTATTTAATCTGTATATAAGTGTTGTGAAATGTGAATAAAATAAACTTGTGAACATGTTTATAAATAATATTAAAGATCTGTAAAAAAATCAAGTTTAAAAAATGTACTAATTAATAAATCAGTTTTTTACTAAAATTATTTTTGGATATTACCATGTCAAATGGCATTTGTTATTATCTATTGAATAAAAATAATAACAATAATTTTTACGTAGGTCATAATAGTGATGTTACAATTATATAACAAGCTCATCAAATTATGTAACAGAATCTCATAATTGTGATATAATAATAAGTCACAACGTGATATAAGTGTGATATAACAATTATGTAACATATTTACATAACTGTGATATAATAATAAGTCACAACGTAATATAAGTGTGATATAACAATTATGTATCAAATTCTTCTAATTATGTAACATATTTACATAACTGTGATATAATAATTAAATATCACGCTGCAACATAATTGTTATATCACCCTTCTTGTAACAATTATGTAACTGTGACCCTCATGTTACGACATTTCGTGTCACATGTTCATATCATGTTATATCACGTGTGATATTCTGTGACATAACTGTTACATAACTGTTATGTAACAATGTTTGCTGGGTCTGTATATTTGAAGTTTAATGAGCTTTGGGACTAAAGATGTTCAGAAGGTTGCAGGCAAGATAATAATTTCAACTTTCAGGAAATTTTCGGTGTTGCATGAAGTACTTATATGCTACACTTTTGTTATTGTCTCAAAAAAAAAGAAGAAATAGTTGATAAAATTTTATTGTTTCACAGGCGATTGGAAAAACTTCTGGATCAATATGATCTGGAGAATAAAGAACCGGAATCCATTGATGAGAGGATTGTCGATGAAGATGCAAGTACCATCGAAGAAAATAATTTCAAAGTAAAAGATGAATAAGTTGTTGTATGCTGAATTATATAAATATATATAGATTAAGTTCATATAATTTTAACTTTAATCATTATTAATTATTATGAAATAAATATCAAGAATATTAATTAAATTTTAATAGAACTTTATACTAAACTTCACATAAGTTTTTTTAAAGTTTAGTATTTTTTATATCAAAATTTCACTTTGTTGCACTTTTTCCCTAATTTGTAAAATTATAATTTATAATTATAATTAATAAATATTGTAATTAATATTAATAAATATAATGTAATATTATAATTAACATTACCAACAGGTGTTCTCAATTTTTATATTCATAATTTCAAAATCTTCAACTCTTGAAATAACTGAAATGTTTAAATCCAATTTATAACGAAACTTTCTCATATCATTTGAAGTTTTGAACTGAAATGACTGAAACTGAGAATTTTAATTTCCCTAGAAGGTCTGGAAGAAATAACTAGTAGCAGACACGCCAACTTTCACGTCACAGGCCATGTGTGCCATGTGGACCGTTTGTATATATCAATTGTTGATGTATTGTGTTCAGTAATTCAGTTCACAAAGAGTGTTGAACAGGTCTTTGTAAAATAAACTCTTCTTCTTTTTTAATAAAAATTAATGTACGTGTAACGTATTTTAATCAGAGGATCTAACATTTCTAACATATAGCTTTTAAAATAGTGTTTTGTAATTGGAGTATAATAATATAAAGGTATGTTTAAATATGATAGTACTGTTTTCCCACATTGTTTTTGTTGCCACGTGGCTTTTGTTAGTATATGTGTATACATGCTTATATTAAGCATTATATATGTATATATACAAAAATATTTGCTTCCTTATGCGGGAAAAGCATAAGCACTTACTCAAAAAGTATGAAACTATTAAATATTTAAAACTTTTAAGATTTTTTGAAATAATATTTATTAAACTGAACCAAAGGTTTATTTACATAAAATAAATATTTTTTTAAGTTAAATAACAAACTTTATTTAAACTAAAACCTAGGTTTTTTGTAATAATTTTTTTAATAAATTAAATATTATTTCTTCAGAAAGAGATCAACATTATTTTTTTCTGCTACAGTATAAACTACTAATATTTGAAAATCATGTGTGGTATTTGGGCTCTCTTTGGCTTAGAGGGTGACACCCTTGCTTGTGCCTGTGAAAATTTTTCAAAAATAACACATCGCGGACCAGATGCATTCAACATTGAATACGATCAACGCATTAAGGTAAAGTAGCAAAACAAAATATCAAAATTAATCAATTAATTAAAATAGTAAAAGATAAATTAAATTTTTAATTTATTTAATACCCTTCTGAAGATCGGAGAAATTAAACCACTTAACTGCGGATAAGGAAGATTTTGTCCGTTAAATCTTCGTCTCAAAAGGGTTAACAATGTTTAATAATTAATTAGTTATAAAATATAATTAATTAAGATTTTAAATTAAATTCTTCCTTCAAGACTATTAATTTTGTAACTTATTTGCAGAATGGATACATTGGTTTTCATAGATTATCAATTGTTGATGGTCTCAGTGGAATGCAGCCCATGAGACTTTGTTCTTATCCGGAAATATTTTTACTATGCAATGGAGAAATTTACAATTATAAACAGGTAATGTAGTTATCAATTTAAATAATTTCAAGCCCCATTTTATAATCTTTTATTTCATAAATGTTCTTCAAATTCTTCAAAAATACAGGGACGCACTACACACTAAACTTTAACGAATTTTTGCGGTGTCCAAATTCCAAATATTTCGGTTGATACATAAAAATTTGATAATTTGGAATTCGAAACCGTAAGAATTCATCAATGCGTTCCAAATTATTTTCAGTATCAATATTGATAGATGATTCCGAAATCTAAGTCCGAATTTTAGTGAAAAATTTTTAAATTTGAAGTGCATTGAAAATTCTGATTTTTTGACGTTTAAGACCGGAAAGAGTTACATAAAGATTGTTTAATTAATGACAAAGTAACATTGTTTTAGCTTGGAGAAGAAAAAGATTACAAGTATGATACAAAATGCGACGTGGAAGCGATTATACATCTTTACGCAAATGCAGGAGCTGAAAATGTTGCTCGTTCCCTAGATGGAGTATTTGCCTTTTGTTTGATGGACCTTAAAAAGAAGAGAATTTTGATTGCCAGAGATCCGTATGGTGTGCGACCGTTGTTTATCCTCAAGGATGGAAAGGGACGTTTGGGTATATGTTCCGAAACCAAGGTAACGGTTACAAATTATTTTAGCTTTGGGTATTTTCTGTTCGTTTTAGTTTAGTATATATTCTTCTTGGTTTTAGTATATTTTTTAACATTTTGTTTAATTGCTGCTTTCTAAAACAGGGTTTAATTGGAATAACCGAAAAATTCCCCAGTGACTGGGAATTGAAACCATTTACACCTGGATTTTATCAAGAATATGAATTAACGGAAGAGGGAAAAGTAAATCTTTTGAGAAGCGTACAATATCATAAGCCTGGTGATAAACCAGGGTTTACAACATTTATACCATCGGTGGATCTTGACTCCAAGGATGTTTCTGGAAATATCAGAAAATTACTAACAGGAGCCGTGAAGAAGCGTCTGATGTCTGAAAGACGGATCGGTTGCTTCTTATCCGGAGGACTGGATTCGAGTCTAATTGCCGCGTTGTTTGCTGCAGAAGCTAAGAAATTGAACCTACCGTATAAATTGCAGAGCTTTGCAATTGGAATGGGTGACAGTCCTGATATCAGAGCTGCTAAACAAGTAAGGAAATTTATGCTAAACTGTTATTTTAGATGTAGACCTTTATTAGTGACCTATTATCGAACTATTAGTGGACTTCAATCATTGATTACATCAAAATTCGGTTGTCTTTTGAAGGTTGCCGAATTTATTGGTACCGAGCATCATGAAATTATTTTCACCGAAGAAGACGTGGAGCAAGTACTGGACCAAGTGATTTATCAGATTGAAACATTCGACATTACCACCATTCGAGCTTCAATTGGGTATTATTTTTATTATTCATTCGGATTCGTTTCGTTTTCTTCTAACTTTGAACTTGAAATCTCATTTACCGTTTCAGCATGTACATATTATCGAAGTACGTCAAGACGAACACGGATACAACTGTAGTTTTTAGTGGCGAAGGCGCGGATGAACTGGCTCAAGGGTACATTTACTTCAAAAAAGCACCGAATGCAGAAGCAGCTCACGAAGAGTCACTTCGTTTATTAAAAGATATTTATTTGTACGATGGCCTGAGAGCTGACAGAACTACAAGTGCCTACAGTCTAGAACTTCGAGTCCCATTTTTAGATCTTCAATTTACCAATTACTTTCTATCGTTGGATCCATCTACTCGACAACCGCAAAGTAAGTCTCTATTCTTTCTAATAACAAAGCTTCTAGGGTTTTATAATCAAGAGTCGTAAAAATTATTCCTGTAAACTAAAATTATTACCTCCTTAGACGGTATCGAAAAACATCTGCTTCGATCTGCATTCATGGATTCTGATCTACTGCCGAAAAATATTTTATGGCGTCACAAGGAAGCGTTTAGTGATGGTGTTACTTCAGCCAAAAAATCTTTGTTTGAAATTATTCAGGATATCGTTGATAAGCATGTGAATGAGAGCGAATTACAAGAGGCTAAAAATGTTTATCCACATTGTACACCAAGTACAAAGGAGGCTTTTTACTACAGGTAAAAAAAACGCCTTCCTTTTTAAATATTTCCCTAAAATAATTTAATTCAATTAATTCAATTTTAGTAAGTAATGAAATATAAAAAAATCTTATTAATATTGTTTACAGAAAAGTGTTTGAAAAGCATTTTCCAAATCGTGGAAAGAGTTTGACACCTTATTTCTGGATGCCCAAATGGATTGACGGCATTTCAGATCCATCTGCACGGTTTATTAGCTATTACGCAGCTGAAGATGTCAAAAATGGAATCTAATCGTTTTCAAAAGGCGAAAATACATGGAATTGACAAAAGGATGATAAAATATAAAATTTTTATCTCTAAATAACGAAATTTTAAACTCACATTTTTTTATCTAATAAATGTTTGTCATTTGTCGTTTTAACGGATCTTTCTGGTCAAGGATTTGAAAAAAAATCGATTTTTCTCTTTTTGCTTTAAAATGTTTCTTAGTATTATAAAATTACTATTCCCAAGACATTTTTGAAGAAATATACAAAAGAGAAAAGAGTTATAATTTTAATGAATAGTTCTTCACTTTTTGTAATACGGTTACAAAAATTTTAAACGCGTTTTTCTCGAAACGAGAAGACACTTTTCTCGAAATCTACTGAACCGATTTTAAAATACCAAAAACCATTCGATTCTTTATCTGGAAAACTGGACTGGAATAAAAGGTATCATTTAGATGACGCTCAGTAAAATGAACTAAAAATACAAAAAGAAAAATTTTTTAACTCTCTTATAATATGTAATATTCAAAAGGAATTTTTGCAATAACAATAATACATTTTTTATAATAAGAGTTTAAAAAAGTGTGTGTAAGTTTTTTTTAAATTCTGAAACAGAAATTCCGCTTTTAATTAATTAATTTGAAAAATAGCTTTCATTTTATATGTGTAACAGAGATGAATAATTTTGTGGTTAAGAGTATGGATGCTGTTTGTATGTTTTTCATCTAAAAATAAAAAGCATTTATTTAATTATCGTTCGTAATTTATTTAATAGGGCCAAAGCGCGTTATTTTGTTGTAATTATTTTTCATTTTATTGTTAGAGTTGTCATAATTATTCAATAATAAAAAATTTTATTTTTCATAAAGGATACAAATTCTAACAAAAAAATTTCTTTTTTAATCTCATTTAATAGATTATTTTTTTAAAATAAAAAATGCTAGAAACAAATTTAACGTATATTAAAAAAGCGTAAATTTCGATATTTTAAAAATTTATTTAATTTTCTAAAAAAAATTAATTTAAAAAAAAATTTTTTTTTATTAAAAAAGAACAAAATTTGTAATTATTTGGACCCAAGGCCACTATTAACAAACTGAATTCGACGCAAATTAAGGTCCTTAAAAAAAATACAAAAAAAAAATTTACGAAATTTGGAAATGTATTTTCGTTTTCAATAAAGTCGTTAATCGCGGTTTTACAAGACTTACGATAAAATAAATATTATTGTAAAGAATAATCTATTAGTCCGTGTTCCGTATGATTCCGCCGTTTAATTTCTACGGAGCCTCATCAATTTATGCTCGGTCTCTAATAGAAAAGAGTGAGAACTGTTGCCTGCTGATCCTTTAATTAACGAATTTTCGCAAACCAAATCAGTTTACTAACGACAATTGAGGAGAGGATTTCATTTCTGACTACGATTCGAATGTGTTCAAGTAAGTGTTTATTTTTACTATTAACATTAAAATTAAGAAATGATTATTCTTATTTTTATTATTATTATTATTATTATTATTATTATTATTATTATTATTATTATTATTATTTATATTATTTATATTATTTATATTATTATCATTATTTATATTATTTATATTATTGTTTTCATATTACATTATTATTATTTCTATTAAATTATTAATTACATTCCCTATTTAAAATTTATTTTGTAAATTTTTTGTAAATTTTTTGATTTTTAATTTCTATTTGAAATTTTGAGATTTATATTATTAAAAGTGTATTAGTATTTGCCTCAGTAAAATTATTTATTAGACTCTTTGCTACTTTTAATTTTTTAAATATTTTCAGTTATCTTTTCCCTTTTAATTTTAAATATAAAATTAATGTCTTACTAATTTTAAAAAAAATAATTAAATAATAATAATAAGTAATAATAAGTAATAAGTAATTTTCAAAAATTAATTTTGTTTTAAATTTTAATAATGGTTAATTTCTGAAATTAACATTTTTAGAAAATTTTTAATCTAGTGAATATTTAATATATCAATAGAATAAGAAATTAATGGAATATAGTCAAATCACTTACAATTCGACTGTTTACAAACAACTTATATCAATTTAGATTCTCAATGTGACATTATATAATATTATATTCGACATATAAATTACTTCAAAGAAGTTTACAGATGTTTCAAAAATCTCCAATAAACGTCATTTTAAATTTAAACTTTTAGTTCAGTTTTTAATTAATTTAAGAGAACTGGAAAACTGTTTTATTTATTAATTGAAAACGAATTGTAATATTTCAGAAAATTAATATTAATTATTTAAAAAAAAATTATTCTCTAAATTTAAATTGTATTTTACTTTTTACTATATCAATATTAATTTTTTCCGTTACAGTAAACTACTAAATTTATTTGAAAATCATGTGTGGTATTTGGGCTCTCTTTGGCTTAGAGGGTGACACCCTTGCTTGTGCCTGTGAAAATTTTTCAAAATTAACACATCGCGGACCAGATGCATTCAACATTGAATACGATCAACGCATTAAGGTAAAGTAGCAAAACAAAATATCAAAATTAATTCAATTAATTAAAATATTTAAATAATAATTAATAAGTTAAAATATTTAATTAATTAAATTCAGGATTGCTGCAAATATTTAATTTTGTTTTTCCCTAACTTTTCCCTGATTTCCAGACTTTTTCCTGACTGATTTAAACTTTTTTCCTGACCCTAAAAAATATTCTGATTCACTATAAAAATTATTAGATACTCAAAAAAAATATTACATTTATTTACAAATTTCTATAATTGTAAAATTATTCGAAAACATCAATAACTTCCTTTTTAAATAAATATTTAAATTCAAATCTTTTGAAATTAACAAGTTATCAAAATGTTATTGTAAAACATAAAGATATCGATCACTCGAGGTCTTCGATTTATAATAATTTAAATTTAGTTTTATAACAATTTGAATTACCATAAAATATTTCAAAAAAATGTAATTATTTACAAAAATCCTAATTTAAAAAAAAATGTATAATAAAATTCGTGGCAACAATTCAATTATTTTCATAAATAATAAATCGATTTTTTGGAAATTCTTCAATTAAATATATTATAAGAAAATGAAAAATTCCAATAATTTAAAAAAAAAACTAGTTCTACAAAATTGTTAGTTAAAAGTGTGATAAATTTAGATTTTCAAAGATTTGAATTTGAAACCTTTACAAAATTAAATTATTTCTAAAAATTAATGCTGTAATGCTTTTAATATTCAATTTTTATCTAAAATTTAAACTGAAATTTATTTTTAAATTAATATTTATTAGAGAATTTTACTAGAATTCAATTACTTAAATAGAAAAATAAATAATTTATTGAATAATTAAATGTTTCTTAAAATTGAATTCTCATATAGAATTTTATGGACAAATTTTCAAATAATTGAATTCTTTTGACGAATTTTAATAAAATTTTTAAAAATAATTACATTTTTTTGAGGAATTTGATTAAAATTATATCAAAAATAATTAAAATCCTGCGATGAGTTTTATTACCTATATTTATAAAAATAATTAAATTATTGCGAAGAAATTTCTAAAAAATTTCTAAATAATTGAAAAGCTGGTAAATTTTTATTATTTATGAAAATAATTAAACGTTTGTGTAGAATTTTATTAAAATTTAAATAATTGAATTTCAGCGAAGAATAAATTTTCCTGTTTATAAAGATAATTGAAATCATGACGACATTTTTTTAAAAAATTTTTTAAAATAATTGAATTTCTGAAAAGAATTTTTATTAAAATTCTTGAAAACAATTAAATTTCTGGAAAGAATTTTGATATTTATCAAGGTAATTGAAATGTTGACAAGAATTTTAAGAAAAATTTTTGGAAAATAATATTAAATACTTACATATTAAAAAATACAACTAATTTCAACAGAATTGAAATTAAAATTGAATTAAAAATAATTGAAATTCTGCGATGATTTTTATTATTGATGAAAATAATTAAATCCATGTAAAAAATTTTATTTTTAAAATAATTGAATGTTTGCGTAGAATTTTATTAAAATTTTTAAAAAATAATTAAATTTCAGAAAAGAATTTTATAATTATTGTGAGAAATAGAAAAAATTAAAGGTTTTGTATTATAGAATTCGTTGTAATTTCATAGTTTATAAGGGAAACGAAAACAACATCAAAATTCAGAGTTTTTTTACGAATTTTGAAAAAATTCTGTTTTTTCCAGTATTTTTACTAAAAATCCCTGACTTTTCCCCCACTGAGAAAAAAAATTATTTGATTCAAACAAATTTTGTTTAAATCAAACTTAAAATATCTTTGCTATACAGTCAAACATATTTAAGTTTAATTTAAACATATTTTCTGGTTCAGCTTAAGAGATTATATATATTGAAATCAAAAATAAATTGTGATTGATTTTAAATTATCTGTAGTCAACTTTTAAGTTTGATTCAAACATAAAATTTTTAAACATAATTTTTATTTAAATCGTAACAAAAAATATGTTTGAATTAAATATAATTATTAAAACAAATAATACTTTTGAATCAATGCAGTAGATATTTTCTGTATATTGAGATTAAACTTACAAACTAATTTCAATTAAACAAAATCGTCTAACATTATTTTTGTGTTTCATTTAAGTATAATGTTTTCTCAGTGGCCGAATTCCTTGACCTATGTGTGGCAACCCTATAATTAAATAATATAAAGTTTATAATTTTCCCTATAATCTTTCTTCGGACTATTAATTTTGTAACTTATTTGCAGAATGGATACATTGGATTTCATAGATTATCAATTCTTGATGGCCTCTGTGGAATGCAGCCCATGAGACTTTGCCCTTATCCACAAATATTTTTATTATGCAATGGAGAAATTTATAATTATAAACAGGTGAATGAAGTTATGAATAATCAATTTAAAAAATTTCAAACCCTATTTTATAATTTTGTATTTAATAATATTTTTCAAAATACTCCTACCGAACACCAAAAAACTGTTCCATATTACGGATTTGTTCCATATCTGTAACAATTATGGAACAGTTTTTTGCTGTTTACTTTATTGTATTGTCCTAAACAGAACACATAGTTTTTTGCCCCTTAAGGTCTTTCACCGGAAAGAGGCACATAAAGATTTTTTTAATTTTAATGACACTGTAACTTATTTGCTTTAGCTTGCAGAAGAAAAAGGTTATAAGTACAATACAAAATGCGATGTGGAAGCGATTATACATCTTTATGCAAATGCAGGAGCTGAAAATGTTGCTCGTTCCTTAGATGGAGTGTTTGCCTTTTGTTTGATGGACCTTAAAAAGATGAGAATTTTGGTTGCCAGAGATCCGTATGGTGTGCGACCGTTGTTTATCCTCAAGGATGGAAAGGGACGTTTGGGTATAAGTTCCGAAACCAAGGTAATGGTTACAAATTATTTTAGCTTTGGGTATTTTCTGTTCTACTTAGTTTAGTATATTCGTTAGTATATATTCTTAGTTTTAGTATTTTTTTTTTTAACATTTTGTTTAATTGCTGCTTTTTACAATAGGGATTAATTGGAATAACCGACAAGTTCCCCAGTGACTGGGAATTGAAACCATTTAAACCTGGATTTTATGAAGAATATGAAATATCAGAAGAGGGCAAAGCAAATCTTTTGAGAAGCGTACAATATCATAAGCCTGGTGATAAGCCAGGGTTTACAACATTTATACCATCGGTGGACCTTGACTCTAAGGATGTTTCTGGAAATATCAGAAAATTGCTAACAGGAGCCGTGAAGAAGCGTTTGATGTCCGAAAGACGGATCGGTTGCTTCTTATCCGGAGGACTGGATTCGAGTCTAATTGCCGCTTTGTTTGCTGCAGAAGCTAAGAAATTGAATCTTCCGTATAAATTGCAGAGTTTTGCAATTGGAATGGGTGACAGTCCTGATATCAGAGCTGCTAAACAAGTAAGGAAATTGTTGCTAAACTGTTATTTTAGATGTAGACCACTATTAGTGACCTATTATCGAACTATTAGTGGACTTCAATCATTGATTACATCAAAATTCGATTGTCTTTTGAAGGTTGCCGAATTTATTGGTACCGAGCATCATGAAATTATTTTCACCGAAGAAGACGTGGAGCAAGTACTGGACCAAGTGATTTATCAGATTGAAACATTCGACATTACAACCATTCGAGCTTCAATTGGGTATTATTATTATTCATTCGGATTCGTTTCGTTTTCTTCTAACTTTGAACTTGAAATCTCATTTACCATTTCAGCATGTACATATTATCGAAGTACGTCAAGACGAACACGGATACAACTGTAGTTTTTAGTGGCGAAGGCGCGGATGAACTGGCTCAAGGGTACATTTACTTCAAAAAAGCACCGAATGCAGAAGCAGCTCACGAAGAGTCACTTCGTTTATTGAGAGATATTTATTTGTACGATGGCCTGAGAGCTGACAGAACCACAACTGCCTACAGTTTAGAACTTCGAGTACCATTTTTAGATCTTCAATTCACCAATTACTATCTATCGTTGGATCCATCTACTAGACAACCGCAGGGTAAGTGTCTTCATTCCTCTTAATTCTTATTGCAATCAGTAATTTAATGAAAACATTTTCAATAATTTAAAACAACTAAAATTATTACCTCCTTAGACGGTATCGAAAAACATCTGCTTCGATCTGCATTCATGGATTCTGATCTACTGCCGAAAAATATTTTATGGCGTCACAAGGAAGCGTTTAGCGATGGTGTTACCTCAGCCAAAAAATCTTTGTTTGAAATTATTCAGGATATCGTTGATAAGCATGTGAATGAGAGCGAATTACAAGAGGCTAAAAATGTTTATCCACATTGTACACCAAGTACAAAGGAGGCTTTTTACTACAGGTAAAAAAACTCCTTTTTTTAAATATTTCCCTAAAATAATTTAATTAAATTAATTTAATTTTAGTAAGTAATGAAATATAAAAAAATCTTATTAATATTGTTTACAGAAAAGTGTTTGAAAAGCATTTTCCAAATCGTGGAGAGAGTTTGATTCCTTATTTCTGGATGCCAAAATGGATTGACGGCATTTCAGATCCATCTGCACGATTTATCAGCTATTATGCAGCTGAAGATGAAAAATAGAGTATAGTTTTCTAAAACGCTAAAATATACGAAATCGACAAAATGAAAATGAAATATGAAATTTTTATCTCTAAATAACGAAATTTTAAAATAACAATATGTTTTATCTAATTAATTTTTGTCATTTGTCGTTTTAATTAATTTGTTAATTTTTGAAAAATATAAGTTTTATTGAATATTTTATATGTGTAACAAAGATTTATATTATATGGATAATTTATATTAAAGAGTGGATGCTGGTTGTTTGTTTTCACTCTAAAAATAAAAAGTGTTTATCTCTGAAATTATTCGTAATTTATTTAGTAGCCATAGCAGTTATTTTGTTGTAATTATTTTTCATTTTAATGTCAACAGATATTTAGCAATAGTATATCTATTAAAATTTTCTAATTTTCTAGCAAAATAAACCCGAAATTTAACTTCTTTAATACAAATCAAAAAATTAAAATTTGCTCATTATTCTTTAATTATATTCAAAATTCACACTTTTGCAAAAATTTAATACACACGAAAAATATTTCTTATTATCTAAAAACCGGAACTTTAAAAAAAAATTTGTTTATTAAAAATACACATTAACACAACGTTTTCATTTAAAATAATATAGAATTTTGTTAAAAATCGTGGTTAAAAATAGAAATTTTGCAAATGTTTTAATTCTTTAAAAAAATACTTGAGATGTCGTTCGAAAATTTTTATGAAAAAATGGAAATTTACTTCAGTTAGAGTTGTCATAATTTCTCGTCAAAAAAATTTTAGTAACAAAAATTTTTATTTTTCAGCATGAATTAAAGTTTCAAAAACCGCTGCCAAATTGTACATTTTTATAATTTTGGTGTTCATTTCATGAACACTTTGCTTCCTCATAGAAATAATAATAATTGAAATTTAAGAATTACTTTTTATAAAAGGGTTAAAAATCATTAAATCTTGGTCTAAAAAATGTGTTTTTATATATTCTATAAGATGGTAATAATATTTTAATAATTACACATAAGTTAATAAACAAGAATGTTAAAAAAATGATATTTTCCACAATTTTTGATTTTTCAAATACCAATAATTTCATAATTTCTGCCCGAATCAGGTTTAAAAATAGGTCAATCGAAGCGTTTTTTAATGCTCTTCAAGTTGGTAATAATTTTTTGAAGTTACTTTTACATAATTTAAAAAAATTTTTATAAAAGTCTTATTTTTCAAAATTTTAGATTTTTAAAAGTTTAATATCTCCGGTTAATATGGACGAAAAATGTTCAATTATAGGGCTCAAAAGATGCGTGTGAAAAAACTCTACAAAACTAAAGAAAAAGATTTATAAGTGTCCTAACATTTTTTAAGTTATGTCCAAAAAACGTTTTTTTACTAAATGAAAAATGCAAAAAAAAAAATAGTTAAACTTCATGAATCGGGCTGAAAATACTCTCATTTTATGTCCCCCGGGGAGACCTACAATTTAAAAAAAATTGAGGGCTTTAGCTCTTTCTCGTTCTGAGATATTGAGGCATATGTAATGTTAGCACACACACACACACCGGGACAAATTTTTAAAATCCGTTTTTTGGACTTCGGAGGTCAAAATACGTCGAAATTTTTTTTTATTTATTTAGAACATTTATACGGAGCGAGTTCCTGTGCATATATAAAGTACTAAAGTATTAGGCATAATAAAAAAAAAATTTATAAATATGTCAAAAAATGACAATCCAAAATTTTGCTAATACAAAGGTTCCTTTATGAGGAAGCAAAATAAAGAAAATTTGTTTTTACAATTTCATTAATAGAATATTTTATTTTAATTTTTAAAAAATTTTTAAATATTTTATTATTAAAAGTGTTGGAAAAACATTTAACATTTATCAAAAAAGTAAATTTCTACTATTTGAGTTAAAACTTTATTGATTTTCCTATAAAAATTTACACGAAATTTTAAAACGTATTTCTTTTCGTTTTCAATATAAAGACGTTACAATCGGCTCAACAAAAGTATTACGATAAAATAAATATTTATTTTAAATAACTTTTATTTGACCCAAAAATAAATAATCAAAATAATTAAAATTTATTTGAAACAAATAAAAAGTTTTGTTGGCTCTGACTAAAAATTTTTTTTTTTGGGTTTTAGGAAAATGGTATTTTATAAATTACGTAAGACATTTTTTTTTTGAAAATTAAACCCCCCCCATGTAAAAAATATTGCATACAATAAGTAAATTTTTTCTGCTGATCCTAAGACCCCCCTCTCTTTCGTTAAACTTGAATTTAGGGGCGGGCTCTAAAAGAAAAGAGTGGGGAGTGTTGCTTGCTGATCCTTTAGTTGAAGAATTTTCGCAAACCAAATCACTTCACTGACTGCAATTGAGACGAGGGTTTTATTTTTGACTACAGTTCAAAATGCGTACAAGTAAGTTTTGATTTTTACTATTAACATAAAAATTAACAAATTATTATTATTATTATTTCTATTAAATTATTAATTATTTTTGCGATTGAAAATTTATTTGATAGCTTTTAATTCCTATTTGAAATTTTGAATTTTGTATTAAATGCTTCAATTTTGCAAATATTTACAATTAATTTTTTTTCTTTAAATTTATTTTAAATATAATTAATATCTTAAAAGTAATTTTCTAAAATTAATTTTCTCTTAAATTTTAATAATGCAGTTAATATCTGAAATTAACATTCTACAAAATTTTTAAATATAGTTAATATTTTGATGTTTTAAATTAATTTCACATTTAATTTTAAGTAGTTAATTGAAATTCACTTTTTAAAAATTTTAAATATTGTTCATTTTAATGCACCAAATTTTCTTTTCTTCTTTAATTTGAAATGTTATTAAATATTTTAAATATAATTAAGTATTTTAAAATTTAAACATAAGAAATTTGAAACATAATGTATTTTAAAGATAGGAAGAAATTTAAAACATAATAACATATTTTTAAAAATAATTAGATATTTTAATAAAAAAAAAAAATTTTTTTTGTATTTTTAATTAAATATTTTTAACATAGTTACATATTTTAAAAATAATAAATTATTTTAATAGATTACTTTAAGTTAGCGTCCATTAGCGTGGAATTTTAACTTCGAAAATACTGTTATTATTTACGATGCTTTGAGACGAAGTGTATTTCTAATTTCACCTTTTCCATTCACTAGGGGATTAAAAAAATTTTTCAAATTAATTTTTAATTTAAAATTTTTTAAAAAATTGTTTCATTTTTTTGGTTTTGTAAAGAAAATGTTTCTCGACGCTCAGAATCGACGCTAACTTTAGAAACCAGTAAATAAGATAAAATAAAATATGAAATTCTATAAAGCATATATTTTAAATATATAATAGAATACCTATTTTTAAAAATATTTATAAAATTTTTTTTAATTTTAGTAATATTTGAAGTGTTACGATGTATCTTCAATTTTTCATTATATATCCATAATTCATTTATTTTTTTATAATTAAAAAGTATTTTAAATTATTATATTATTATTATTTTTTTTTATAAATATAATTTTTTTGAAAAAATAATAGTGGACTAATCTTTCTTCTTGATATTTGTTTCAGGCTTGATCCTACTTTTAGTGTTGGCCCTTGCGCTGGTAGCAACAGCGAAAAGATCCAGGTGCTACAGTAAAGTGTCATGCACAATTAAATATAAATATGAAATTGAAGAGGACTGTTCTGATGAATGCAGGAAAATAAAGAGGAAGAAGTATTACTACTACGATGACGAAGGCGATTATTTCTCCTATTTTGAACCAGAGGACTTCGCTCCATCTATTTACTATCCAATTTACATTGCACCATGTTATCCAATGTGTGACACGACCTATTCTTACTCTTCTTACGGTACCTACGGTTCTTATGGAACTTACGGATCTTACGGGTCCCAAAGGCCTCGCAAATAAAATTTAACTCTGCTTTAATCAAAAGTAGGAAAAAATATATTGAAATATTATTTTTTTGTGACCCGTTTATTTGACGATGTGAAATTTTAATTGTACATAATTTCGTTTAATGTTATATTTAAAAAAAAATGATTAATTAAAAAAAAAATATTGTAAATTTTTCTTCTTTATGAATAGAAATATGTATATGTCTTATATATAATAATCTTGTTTTACCAGAAGACAAAACGAATGTAAACATTTCTTGTGCAATAAAAATTTTAACAAATTATATAATTTTTTCTGCAAGCAGAAAATTGTCATTTCTTTCCTTTTCACAATTTCCATTTTTTTATAACATTTTTACTAATTCCAATTTAAAGAGTCTTTAAAATAAAATAATTTTAATTTTTTTTTTGTTTTTTTTTTCTAAAAAATCGAAAATTCAAATATTTCAAAGTTTTAAAATTTTAATATTTCAACTCTATATTATAAGAATTAAACAATAAATTATTTTTTCTAAACTTTTCAAATTTTAAACAGTAACTAATAGAATTTAAACACAAATAGATTAGAAATTGTTTATAATAGAGAATTTAAATAAAATAATAAATTTTTATTTTATGTTTCAAATAAATTTTTTAATTTAAAAAATTAAAAAAAAAAATTCTCTCAAATAATCTGCATTTTTGTAGGAATTTACTCTTTATAATTTAACAAATAATAAAAATAATATAATAAATAATCAATTAAATTACTATTAGTAATGATAATTAGTAATGATAGATTAATAAAACAAATTAAGAACCAAAAAATATTCTTTTAATAAATCAAATTTTTTCGCCTTTTGAAATTTTAAACAATACATTTTTTTTAAACAGTGTAATTAACAGTTTTTAACAGTTTAACTGTTTTTTAACAGTGTAATTAAAAAATAATTTTACTTAATTTGTTATAGGGTAAGTGCGGGTATAGTCGGACAGTACTAGTAGTCGGACACTTTCGTGTTTTTTGGCAAATAAATAATAATGCATTGTGATAATTACTTTAAAAAGTATACTAGACAAATGTGTGAAGTTTATATTTTATTAAAATAGTGTTATTTTCGAAAATAATTAAACAAGAAACATTTTATTTAATGTTTTAAAAATCATGGTGTCCGACTATAGATACAACCATTTTCGAGTAGCGCGATGAGTGGCACAAAGTTTTGTTGATAATTAATCATAAATATTAAAACTTATAGGGTTTAAATATTATATTAATAACTTCTAATATGCTTTAATTCCATTTTCCAGCAGATAGCAATTAAAAAATTATCTTTTTTACTTTATAAATCCAAAATATCTGACAGATGTCCGACTATAGAAACAAGGAAAAAAAGTGTCCGACTACTAAAGCATTCGTAATTTTTTATTAAAATGTTTATATTTTATTAAATACTCAACTATTTGTAACAAATTTATATGATTTTTAATCCTGAAGAACTCCTTTAATTAATAATGTGCTTATAAACACAGTAGATATTTGCTATTTCAAGAAAAAAAGCATAATTTAAGATTGTATCCTTAAGTGTCCGACTACTAGTGCATTTACCCTATAGATAAATGGATTACTTTAAAATTTTTATTTTTTAATTTTGCAAAACAACAATAGTCTATATCTTTTTTTTTAATTATCATTTTGTAGATATTTTTAAAATAAATTCGTTTTGATGTTTATATTAATCGGTCTAATTTTATTTTCATAATTAAATTTCACTTAAAAACAAATAAAAATTATTTAATAAGAAAATTTGATATTTTATTTCTTTTCTTTTAATCTTGATTTAATATTAAGATTTTAAAATAATTTACTTGAAGACCAAATTAAAAGAAATATAAATCTACATTAGAAATAAAAATTTGAAAATTTTTTATCATATTTTAAAGTGAATAATATCTTTTATTCTAATTGATATTTTTTATTTATAATTCTTTTTTTTCTAAAGAGTAAAAAAGATAATATCCACTAAAAGACTATAAAAGAGAATTTGTTAGTTTAAAAAATAAAAATTGGTAAAACTACAAAAATATGAGCGAAACGTTGCATTTAATTAAAAATATTTTTTAAAAACATTTTTCAAACTTTTCATTCCTTAACGATAAATTTTAAATTTATAAATTTCTTTTAATAAATATTAACAAATATTATTTTTGTTGGAAAAATTTATTTTCCAATTATTTTCTAAATTGAAATTGAGGAAAATTTTAATTAAATTAATTTGATTATTTGATAATTTTATGGAACTATTTCATTTATTTACATATTTTTATTATGGAAATTTTATCCTGTACGTTAGAGTTTTATTTTGATACAAACCAAAAAAGAATTAGAAATTAATTCAAAGATAATTGTGAATAAATTAAAAATGTAAATTTAAGAAAAGTTTTTCAAATTTATTAATTTTTTTTTATTGATAAAATTTTCCCTTAATTATAAATAATAAAAAGTTTATTTTTTAATCGTCTTTTTAACGTAACGTTTGATTTAATTTGTCAAATAAATAAAGATATAAACATTAAATTGAATAACATTAGTCTAGGTTATTAATAATATAAATAATAATTTAATATTTTTTAATTATTATTATTTTTTTATATTTAGGCACTAAAAAGAATGAATGAATCAAAAATGAAATATTTTGAATAATTAATTATAGCATTAATGTTATTAATTATTATAATTGTGAATGAATTATAAGTTTTGAATAATCTAAAATATCATTAATATTAATATCGAATATTAATATTTTATAGTATTATCAATTTGTTAATAAAAAATTTAGAAGTCTTTGATTTTGTCACTCGGTTTTTAATAAATTTAATGATTTATTTTATTTATTATTATTAATTCATTTTTTAAAGTTAATAATAAACTGTAATATTTATTATATATACTTGAATATTTATTAATTATTTAGTAATATTTATTATTTATTTAAAAATTTATCGCTAATTAATATTAATATACAATATTTAATTTTGTAAAAATAAAGAAAATATTAGTGAAAAATAGGACAATTTTTCAAAAATAAAAAGCCGCCCCTGATGAAAAAATTTATGACAATATCATTTAGTTGTGAAATGTATTGAAGAAAATAAGAATTTATTTGGAGAATTATAAAGATTTATAAGTGTTTATTTTCCTACTTTGTGATTAAATAACGATAATAGTCAGGGTTTATATAGGTAGTCCTAGGGTCTCAAGTTCAGAACTTAATTAGTTTCCAAACTGTTCTTGTGGTGTTTGGAGTATTGACATAATCTCCAGGAAATTGTACATTCCATTGAAGATGCGTTTAAGTGAGTAAATCAATTTTATTTTATTCTTTTAAAAATAATTTTTTCTTTTTCAACCTTATTTTACATTAAAATGATTTATCACTTTAATACTAATCATTTTTACAATTTATTTTTATTAATTCTTTAAATTAACAATTTCTTTATTTTATTTCATTCTTTTATACTTTATTCTATTCTTATTTTATTCAGTTTTCTTTTTTTTCTTTTATTTCATTTAGTTCTTTTTGTTTATTTATTTTTACTTATTTTTATTTACTTAAATCTTCCGGGTATTTATTGAAATTATTTTTAATTTTAATTTTATTTTTTATTTATTTATTTATTAATATTTATTTTATTTAATATTTTTAAATTAATTTTTAATTCAATATTTTATCTAATATTTAATTTATTATTTTTTATTTTATTATTTAGGATTAAATTTATTTTCATTATATTCTATCATAATTATTACGTTTGATGAAAATTGTATCACTTTTAATTATAATTTATTCATTTTATACTTGTTGAGAATTTATCATTAAATTAACTTGAATTATTTTAAATTTATGAGAGCAGAAAATTTTTTTTTAAATGTTAATTTTTAATTTCTATTGTGTAAAATAATTTTTATTGTACTAGAAATTAGTTTTTCACTTCAATTTGCAAATTTTTAAATAAATACCTAATAATTTATTTAATTATAAAATTATTAATTTTT
This sequence comes from Leptopilina heterotoma, assembly GCF_015476425.1. Lineage (NCBI taxonomy): Eukaryota > Metazoa > Arthropoda > Insecta > Hymenoptera > Figitidae > Leptopilina > Leptopilina heterotoma. Next base: position 1,356,426 of record NW_025110972.1, on the reverse strand, counting down.
GATTTCAACTTTCTGAAGTATTATTATTTTAATAAATATTATTTGAAAAATTTTCAAATATTTTAAGAATTTGTAAAATTACCAGAAATGGAAATCGATATTTGTTTACTTTAAATACATTCTCCAGTGTTTTTGTTTTTGATTCGTTTAAAGATTAATTGTAATTTTATTTACTGTTTGTATTAATTTCATGTTAATTTATTGTTTCGACAAAAATTTTTTTTGTTGAAATATTAAATATTGGATTATAATTTTATTTACTATTTGTATTAATTTGATGTTAATTTATTGTCTGGACAAAAATTAATTTTTTTTAAATATTTAATGTTTCATTATTGTTTATTTATTATTATTTGTTATTATAATTATTATTTATTATTATTTATTTGGGGCCATCCACATATTACGTCACATTTTAAGGGGGAGGGGGGGGGGTAAAAATGTCCAAAAATAGTGTGACGTAATATGTGGATGGCCCCTTATTGTAATTATTATTTATTCATTATTATTATTTATTTATTAAATATAATTTATTTATTACAACTGTTATAATAATAATTATTAAAAATATTTATGTAATAATATTAATTTTTTGTGTTTTTTTTCAGTTGCGAGTCAGTTCTTGCTGCTCAGTGTTGCACTGGCTGTATCGGGGCAAACTTATAAATGCTGGTACATTAATTGCAATGATTACGAAACGGCTTCGCTTCAACAATCAGTCGACACTGATGGTCAAATCAATCAATACCAGCCACTTGGACAAATATTTGTCAGTCAGCAGTTGAATCAAAATCAGCAGGTAGCGAAAATGGACTTGAATCAGCAACAAGTAGTTGTCAGTCAGCAGCCTAGCCAAAGCCCCAATGTCCTTAAGGTGGAGTCTAGTCAATTTAAACCAATGCTGCAAAACTACGTGACCAGCCAGCTTGGAGCCTCGACAGTGAATCAACAGCCAGCTCACACCCAGTATACGACCTGGATTCAAAATCAGCAACCAATTAAGACCCCTGATGTACCCAAGGTGGAGACACAACAATATACTCCAGTTTTTCAAAATTTCGTCAGCAGTCAGTTGCCTAGTCAAGGCCAACATGTAGCCTCGATTCAGCCTTTCCAAACTCCGGAAGTTGCCAAAGTGGAGACCAGTCAACAGTATGTTTTTGTACCTCAAAATTTCGTGGCTAGTCAACCGGAAACAACTGTGAATGTGCAGCCAAGTCAGAGCCAGTATACAGCCTGGACACAGCAGTCAGTTCAAAACACGGTTGCACCCAAGGTGGAAAGCCAATATGTTTCTCAACCACTGAAATTCGTCGCCAGTCATCCGGAGACAACTGTAAATGTGCAGCCGAGTCAGAGCCAGTACACGACCTTCACACAGCAGCCAATTCAACACTCAGTTGCACCCAAGGTTGAGACCAGTTATCAATATGTTTCTGTACCACAGAAAGTCGTCACCAGTCAACCGGAAACAACTGTGAAGCCAATCCAAAGCCAGTACACAGCCTGGACACAGTACCCAGTTCAAAACACAGTAGCACCCAAGGTAGTTTCCCTACCACAAAATTTCGTGGCCAGTCAACCGGAAACAACTGTGAATGTGCAGCCAAGTCAGAGCCAGTACACGACCTTCACACAGCAGCCAATTCAACACTCAGTTGCACCCAAGTTTGAGACCAGTTATCAATATGTTTCTGTACCACAGAAAGTCGTCACCAGTCACCCGGAAACAACTGTGAATGTGCAGCCAGCTCAAGGCCAGTACACGACCTGGACACAGCAATCAATTCAAACCCCAGTTGCACCCAAGGTAGAGACCACCTATCAATACGTTTCCCTACCACAAAACGTTGTCACCACCCAGCCAGAAACCCCGACCGTCAATAAGCAGCCAACTCAGAGCCAATATTCAGCCTGGTCACTCAGTCAGCAGTCCCCTCAAACCCCAGAAGTTTCCACTCATCAATATATTTCCCCCTCTCAAAATTCCCCCACCATCCAATTTGCGACCCTAAACAATCAGCAAACTCAGTACCCCACCTGGATCATCAATCAGCAGCCCATTCAGAGCCAAGAAACACCCAAGGCAGACTCAGCTCAGCAATATTACGTCAGCAGTCAGTCAAATGGAGCCTGGATGGCGAACCAACAGTCCACTCAAAATTTGGAATCTACCATTACCCTACCACAAAATTTCATCGCCAGCTCACAAACTAGCCAGAGCCCTGTTGCAACCATGACCACCAACCAAAAACCCGCCTCGCTCGCAGGAAACATCGACTTCTTCTACCAACAACCAAACCGATTTCTAGTGAATTTCGTCAGCTATCCAATTCAGGAAACTAGCCAGAGCCAGCTTTCCGCCAATGTGGACCCAAAAATGGAACAACCAACGTTACCAAACCCAAACTTGGTGAAAATCGAGGAAAGTGACAAAATACCAGTTGCGAGTTCGGTGAATGTAATAAACACGGTCAAACCTGGCCTATTCGTGGCAAATAGTGCAAATAACCAAAACACGGAGACGACAACCACTGTAGAAATCGAAAAGAAGCCAGGTCAAAGCCAAGGAACCGTCCAGGTTAACAAACAACCAATCGAAAGTCAACAAACAACTGATGCGCCATTAAAAGAAAAAACCGAAAACCTGAGTGTCCCAGCTGAACAACCAGCTGAGAGCCAAGTTACACCACAAGGAAACACTGTAACGGAGACTGCAGCAAACCAAGAATAAAATAAAGAAAATATAAATCGCAAACAAGAAACAAAAAAAAATTCTAATTTATTAAAGACTGACAAATTTTGACGTGGTTTGCTCTGAAAAGTTTAACAAAAATTCAAGTGTGACACGAAAGTATATAGATTTAGTGATTTTTTTTATAATTTATTTCTAGTGTATAGTTGTTGAAAGACTGAAAAATAACTGGCAATTGTAAACAAAGACAAATATTTAAAATTAAAAATTAAAATTTTTTTATTTCTTTTAACAATGGAACACGATTTTTATTGACACTAAATTGACGCATTTGAATTTTAGATACGTAAAATATCTGTACAACTTTTGAATCAATAAATTGTTAAACTTTTTACATGTATACAATTGGAAATCATTAATTATTTCCTCCACTAAATAGAATATAATTTATTTATATAGATATGACATAAAAAAAAATTACAAAAATTTCAATAATACAGTAAAGAAAAAAGAAATGTTCAATTCTAACTTTTAATTTATAGTTGAAATTTTCCAATTTAATTTTAATTATAAAAATTTTCTTTCAGTAAAGTAAAAAAAATTTTGATATACAAATGAACAAATAAAGGATTTTTTTATCATTTACTAACAGCAATTTTTAAATATCTATTTGTAAAGAAAATATCAAAAAAATTAGTTGCAATAATGCAAAAAATAATTTTTTTTTAATTTGAAATTTTTTAAGTTTCAATATTTAAATTTATTTCTAAAAATAAAAAAAATGTTTAATTATATATTTCATAGCATTTAAATTAAACATTTAATCTAATTCTATTGCAAAAATAGAATATTTGAAATTATATCTAAATTAAAAAAAAATATTTAATGTCATTTAAATTAATATAAACATTTAATTTAATTTTATTGTAAATTTAATTTTAAATACAATTTCACAACAATAATTAACCCCAATTTAAGAAAATAAAATAAAAAAAGTGAAATTAAAAAAGTTATTAAAACTTTTTAGAAATAGGAGCAAGAAATTTTATTTATAAAAATTTAACTGAAAATTTAATTTAATTTTTCTAAATTATTTACAGAAATTTAACAATCATGAAAAAAATTTAATTAGGTACAATTTTTCAAAAGACTAATTTTTTTCATAATTTCCCAAAATTAAATTATTCAATTCTTGCGAATGATTTTTCTGAAATAAATACCTAATTAAATATTTTTTTTTTTTAAAGGAATTAATATTTTAAATAATTTTAATTGTGAAACCTTTTTGAAATTTTATTAATTTTTTTAAAAAATTACAATTGTAATTTTTAATTCAATTATTGTTAAAAAGTGCCAGGAGAATTCGATTGTTTAATTTATTATTAACATTTAAATACTAATGTTTAATTATTATTTACAATTTTATCTGAAATTTACTTTTAATTCAATTCTTCCTGGAAAGTTCTACAAGAATTCAAATATTTAAACACAAAAAAAAAATAATCCATTATTTTCTAAAATTGAATTCTTGTAAAGTATTTTATAAAAATTTTTAAAACTAGTTGAATTTCTTCACAGAATTTTTAATAAAATTTTTAAAAAATGAATTACATTCTTCGAGGGATTATTTTGAAAATTATATTAAAATTAAAAATAATTGAAATCCTGCAAAAAATTGTATTATTTATGCGAAAATAATATTAAATTCTTACAAAGAATTTTATTAACACAATTTTTAAATAATTAAATTTTTTTGAAGAATTTTTTATTAAAAATTTGGAAAATAATTAAATTCTTTCGAGGAATTTAATAAAAATTGTATTGTAAATAATAAAATTCTTTCGGAGAATTTAACAAAAATTGTATTAAAAATAATTAAATTCTTATAAACAAATTTTATCAAAATTTATTAAAATAATTGATTTTATAAAATTTTTTAAAAAATAATTCTAATTCATTGAATAAAATGTATTAAAATTCATTATATTCGTCATAATTTTTTAAATAATTAAAATTTTACAAAGTACATATGTAATATAAATAAATTGAAAATTTTTGGCAGATTACTTTTCTTTGTTATATAATTTATCACAAACTTGAAGAATTTTACAAACAGTGAAATCTAAATAAAAACAAAAATAATCTCTTAGTAAATATAAATAATATAATAACAGAAATTTGATAAATGTTATAGCTCTACTGTTATCGAAAGTAAGGTATTTGGAATTATTCACTTATATAATGATATAAAATTCAATATAATTAATTTTTCAATTATTATATTTAAATCTTAATTTACTTCACGATTTCGCTTATATTAATAATAATTTTTTAACTATTCTTTAACACACGTGAATTTTTCATTTATTTGTAGGTTTTTTTCGTAAAAAATGCTGCTCGGGTGAAAAAAAAATTTTTTCTTGGGAAATATTTCAATTTTTTTTTATTTTTCAAAAATTTTATTTCAATACTTAAAAAAATTATTTTAAAATTTGTTCAAATTGTATATAAATAATAAATAAATGTATAAAATGTGGTAAAAATTTAGGGAAGTTCATCATCACAGTACCATCGACGTTCGAGGCAAATTGCTGATTCTTGATTGCTTTCCCCTTCATTTATTCCATAACGTATTCGCACTTGACACTCAACTTCTTCTGTTTCTTGATAAATTCTTTTTATTCCCCAGAAAGCACAGTGAACTTGCGAAAGAAAAAAAATTTTATAAAAAAAATAAATATTATTTTAAATTTGGGGTAATATTGCATCACAAATTTGGGGCAATATTGAATTATACAAATAAATTATATATACATTTCAATTATTTTTAATACAATTTTAATTGAATTTCTCGAAAAATATAATTATTCTTAAAAATTTTATTAAAATTCGTCGAAAAAAAAATTCTTCTCAGACAAGATTATTTTAAAAAATTGAAAAAATTCATTGTTTAATTCATTATTTTCTAAATTTTTAATTAAAACTATTAAAAAACATTAGTTTCAAAAAATTTAAAGAAACTTGTCAAAAGAATTTAATTATTCATAAAAACTCTATAATAAACATTTTTGAAAGCCATTTTAAAAATATAAAATTCTCAAAACTAAAATATTTTTATAATAATTAATAAATATTGTATGTATTTTTATACCTCTTGCTTGATATTTGCTTCTAAATTGACATTCAATCCCAATAAAAAAACAAATAAATAAGCATAAAAATAATAAATTTGTTCTCATTGTAAATTTTTTGATTGTCACTTTTAAGTTAACAACTTTTTATGCAACTGTCTTCTAAATTTTCATTTCTTTATTTTATATCCAAATTCATACAATAAATATCTTCAAGAGAAAAGAATCAAATTCTATCATATAAATTAACTATAACGAAAAAAAGAAAATTTTTGAATATTTTATTAATAAAAAAATGTAGGTTTTTGAGATACAATAAAAAGTTTTCTTTACAATTACTTAAAGTTGTTTTAATATTCTAATTACTTTTTTTTTTCAACGCTGAAAATTAAAATATCTAATGTACTTTATTTCAAATTAAAATTGAAATAAAAAAAGGTTTATAAGTAACAATGTAACATTTTTAAGAAAAGAAAATTTATAGGATATTGTAAAATCACTATTCAGATATGTACTACAATATGAGATTAAAGTTTAATTGCTTTTATGACAAAGAAAAAATTGTGTTTGTATATTCTTTGTGTCACGTCTTTAATATGTACTTTTAAAATTTGCATTAGTATATATGAAATGTAAATATCAAAATATCGTCAAAGTCTTTCTTATCTATCACTTTTGATGCAAACATAATTTTATTAAATAATTTGTCACGTTCACGCAGTCATAATTGTTGATAAATAAAAATTTTTGTTACATATATATAATTATTTATATTTATTTGTGCATTCGTCAAATTTGAATTAAAATTAATTATAAATTTACAGAAAATTTGATTTTAAATCTCTTCAGTTGGTAAGAGAGAAAATTGCTCTTCTTTTAATCTACAAGCAGTAAGCTTGGTGGCCAAAAGACTAAATTGCCATTTCGCTAAATTAAAATTTTACACAGTAAGAGGTTAGGTTCGAAACACTCAGTCGGTAAAACAGTTTTGCTGTGCGTGGTTTAGCAAAATGGCAATTTAGCCTTTTGGCCACCAAGCGTAATTCCGCGCATTGGTAACTTCTCGTTACCTAAGGAGCAATATTATCGATGAATGATAAAGAATGTTTTTCAAAGATAAACTTTCTGGTAATTTAAATTGAATTAACAAAATTTTAATTACTTAATAAAATTTTTCTTTAATTTTCCAAAAAAAATTTTTAATATTCAAGAAAATAATTATAAACATTCAAGAAATGACGAAATCGATGACGAGGAAACATTGTAAGGGTTTCGTGAAAGTTACACAGATGTCACGAGTACGACAATATAAAAATATTTAGATTTGGTCAATAAAATTAAATATTTAAAATACGTTTCTCATTACGTTATATTTTTTAAATATCTATATTTAATTTTAACAAAAATTCATCTACTAAATTGTTCATTTACACACTTATGCTGATTCAATTTATTTGTAATTTAATATATAAAATTTTGTAAAAAGATTTTCTTTATTATTTAGATAATTATATAATTATATCGTACAATTTTTCGCTAACTAAGAATTAAAAATTATGAAAGAAGATTTCGACGATTTGTAATGTTAATGCAGTGTTCTCAATATTGCTGTAATATTACGTGCTACTGGGGTATATTTTATATATTTTTATTTATATATTATTATTTATTTATTCATTTCATTTAAATAATTTATTATATTATTTTAATTAATTTTTAACCTACTCATAAAATAAGAATTTGGTTTTTTTAATATATAAAGCTTTTAATTGTTTATTTATTATTCATTCATTTTATTTTTTAATTATTTATAATAATTTATTATATTATTTAAATTAATTTTTAACCTACTTTAAAATAAGAATTTCGTTTTTTTAAATATAGCAAGCTTTCAATTGTTTATTTATTATTTTGGTTCGTAATCTACGAATTGTCAGAGAGGTTAATAACTTTTCACAGAGAAAAGAAAAATTTGTTGAAAAAAAAACTCAATAATGTTACGTGTCGATCATGATTGTGAGATTAATGTTAAACAAGATGATCTTCTATTCCTTCCGGGTCGTGGACCTTTACGAAAAATACTTGATTGTTTCCGAAGATTTATTATGGCCTCCAATAAATCTCCCTTGGCTCGAAAATATCTCAGAAGTAATTTTTCCATCAATTATGAGAAGCGCCGGCACTTGCGAAACTTTAAGGAAGTCATTCATCCCTTTAGTTTATTCAGGTGGGTTTGAAAAATAAAATTATGTGGATATAAAAATTTATTACGAGATCGAATTACTTTCCCAAAATGGAGAATGTAATTAATATTAAAATATTGTTGTGGAAGCACCTTTAGCCACTGGTTGATTTTATAATTCTTTGACTGCCCAACCTTGCAATAAAATGACAGACGTTCATTCTTTTCCTTCTTATTTACGATTCAATTTTGCTCGTTTATTTTTTTACTACTTAAATGTTATAAAATTCAATTTAACTAAATGTTAATTTTAGTTTTTATTATTATAGAGAATTTCTTAATATTATTGCAGTGAAACATTGTCCCATCACAGTTTTTTTATATATTGAAAAAAGTTACAAAACATTAAAATCTGTTCCAGGCACTGGTGGAATATCATGATGATAATTATTATGATCATTTGCTTCGTTATTTTCCCTTACCAGGCAGCATTTAATATTTCCACAGTCAGCATTTATTGGACATTGGCAAAAAATTCTCTAAACTTTATTCTATGCTGCGATATTCTTGTGAATTTAATGACAGGGTGAGTTGCATTAATAATTATAATATTCGCCTTATTATTGTGTCAGTTGTAATGAAATTTCATTTGTTCGAAATAGATTTACGATTTACGTTAAATATTGTTGTATACATACCTTGTTTTTTTAAAAGCACTTTTTAAATTCCATTGGTATTCAATATTTCTCGGATCACTCGATTTGTAATTTTCTATTGAAATCGCTATTCTTAACCCCAAAATCTGATCGTCTTTTCTTTCTGTGAAATGCTTTTTCCGTGAATTGACAACTTAACGAAGCTAGGAATTGTCCGTGTTAAGGCCAATGCACAATGCCTACAAAACTTTTATTTAGATACATTTTCTATTTAGATACTTCGATGAGACTCAGAGAATAGTTATGATGGAGAAATCAAAACGAATTCGCCACTACATCTACCCGGGAACATTAATTCCAGACATCATTGGTTCCTGTCCAACAGATCTATTCTTCATCTTCGCCTGGGATGAGACGATCATCCTCCGGGAGTACTGTTCCCTACTGGTGATATTCCGCATCTTCAGTATCTACTCCTACATTCGGAATCTTGCCCTAGCCTACGATTTTCACACAACGCCTTATGAAATATTCAATTTTTTCTTCTGGGCCACAATTCTCATTCACTGGCAAGCCTGTTTGTTCTGGATCATTCCAATAGCAGTCGCATCCCTAGCACTTTTGAAACCCCCTTCCAAGGACTCGTGGATAAATTTCTCAAATCTCTGGAACGAGAGTAATTCGGAAAAGTATTATCAGTGCTTCATTAGAGTTATCGCTACATTCACGAGGTGCGGATTTCAGAAAGAGGAAGCCTACACTGCCGAGGATCAGTATTTAATCATCATTTTCCAATTGTTGGGAACCATTGTCCTGTGTATTATGATAGCAAGGATTATGCAGTACTTTCAGAGTGCCAACAGTTCTAGACTCAAGTATCAAGCGGCTATTGGTGAACTGCAACAGTACATGAGATACAAACAGTTGCCACGCAAAACTCAGAGGAGATTTATTTCTTACTACGAATTTCGGTTGGTGTACACTTAAATGTATCTTATGCTGTCTTTAACGAAATGTTAGTTTTTTTTTTTTGTTGGTTACATGGCTTGTTGCATAGAAATGTTAGTTCGTGACATTAACTCATACACCACGAACTAATAACATTTTGATAGATGTGCCACTAGATAGTCAATAGGTGACTTATATGCTGCCCTTGCGTGGCATTTCTATCTCGATCTTATTAGTTTATGACTAATAATATGTAGATAGATAATAGATAGATTTATTAAGATAAAATTGTCATTAACAAAAATTATTTTTGTAGATTTCAGCATCAGTATTTCAGAGAGTCGGAAATTCTCAACACTCTCTCGAATCAAATGCGGCAAGAAATAAGAATGCACTCGTGCAGAAAACTAGTGGAGAATGTACCATTTTTCAACAATATTCCATTAACATTACTGGCGAGAATAGTTGCACTCATGAAGTCGGAAATATTTTTGACTAATGACGTAATTGTCAGGGCTAATACACCTGGGGACTGTATGTATTTCATAGCAACGGGAACAGTGGCGGTTTATACACCTTCAGGAAAGGAGGTCTGTCATCTAGAAGATGGCGCTCATTTTGGGGAAATTGCCCTCGTGATGCCTGACGAGAAGAGAATAGCCAGCGTTGTTGCCGTTGAAGTCTGTGAGCTTTATCGACTCGAAAGGGCTGATTTCGCAAGAACTATTCATCCTTATCCGATGCTTTGGGAGCGTATCAAGCAAATTGCCATGGAACGTCACGAAAAGACGGTTATTTTCAACGCACAGTGAAGGTGAGTAGATCTGGTCTCCATTTTCAAAAAAATGTTTATCTTTTTTACTTTCGATTTCCTAGTTCGATATTTTATATAAGTCACTTTCTTCTTATAAGCTCAATTGAGTTAATAGATTCGACAACGATGTTTGCGAACGTCGTAATGAGATAGAAAAGGATGGGAATATTTTTAGGTCTTCTTCTATCTCTTACGTACGCGAACGTCGTTATCGAATCTATTGTGTATTGGGCTTAAACTTTCTCACAAGCTGCGCCTGCGCCACCAGCGCAACGCCTGTGTCGCGACACTATAAAGAATAATTCATGGAATAATTCTAGTATAATGAATCAAAACAGATTTTATTTTTATATTAAAGAATTAATTGTTTAATAATTCCGTACTTTTCTTGACTGCGAAAATGAAAAAAAAAAAATGAAAGTGCGAGTGTCAGAGCAGTAAGTATATAAATATTTTGTCAGTAAATATCGTCAAATAACGCGAAATATTTGTTTTCGTGTAAATCTAACCTCACTTTTTGTACAGCTTTTTATTAACGATCAATATTAATATAATTAGTAGTATAACAATTGTTTTAATGATAAATTAAAAATTATGCAAAGATTAATAAATCATTTCCCCTTATTCGTCACAAATCAAATATTTAGCACCAACGCGGTAGTCAGGCGCCAGTTAATTTTATTTTAGAAAAATTGACAAAAGCAATAATCAATTCTCAATCAACAAGTACCAATAATATTAACAAATCTCAGAATAATATCTCAAAGGAAATTCCGTAGGGAAAATAACCAAAAAGAGGAACTTGATTACTCGAGACACGAGTCTTGTCAAACAGAAAAATTCACTTACCAAATCCCAGCAAAATGTTGTTTGTTAGTGACTTCTACTCATATGTCACGAACTATGAACATTTTAATAGATGTGTCACTACTTTTGAAAACGCCATCAAAACGGAAGGGCGGCACATATGCATTCGAGTGTGCCACTAGTTCAGAGTAATGATAAAGTAGAAATCTGAAATATCAAGTGATGACATTATCGACAGTTGATACGTAGCAGTTTTTAGTGTCATTATCGAGAAGACCAATTTTTCACAAAATTTGTTAATTAAATTTTATTATTTTCGCTACTTCTATAATTATCATTAATTTTATTACCAACTAAATGGAAGACAAAGTTACGTAAATAAACTAAACATTAAGTTTGCAAGAGCAGGAAGTGTTTTATGTTTCCATTCACCGGAAATATCAAATAATGCTAATAGCCAAGATGCTATTAAATATAAGTAAAAAATTATTTTTTCTCAAGTTGATAAAATCCATTGAAGCCGTGTTTTCCTTCACTAGGAAAATTATCCGCAAACGTTCATTTAGAAAAATTTATCTTCAATTCCGAAATTTTTATAATTTAAGGTGTATAATTTTTATATGCCCTAAATTATTTTCTAAGAAGTAAATTATAAACTTTTACATTTTTAAGATAAAATTATTTGTTTTAAATTCGGAAAAAAATTTCTTAATAATTTAATTTAATAATTAATAATTAATAATGTGTTAATAATTTCTTTGTGGGATTTGAATGAAAGTTGAACGGTGAAAATTACGATTCATGTATATATGGCAGAGGGACGATCCTCTCGTGGTAAACAATGGTTTGTGCGCATCGACGCATGGGCAGAAAATGCCTGAGAGGGTTGAAGAATAGAAGGCTAAAGGAGGGTAACAATGCAACGTTTATAGGAGGGCAGAGGTGGGCTATCCATTGTAATAGGCTGACAATGCGCCTGCTTGGTAAGGCACCTATTGGGGGACGATAAACACCTAACCCTTCATTAAAATATTTCATTTTCCCCACAGACACTGTCTCCACTTTTCATCGGAATTAAAAATCGGAATCTTAAGAATCATCGGAATTTTTTTAATTATTTATGTAAATTTTAGATTAATCTATACAATTTTTACTTTTCAAATTAGGATTTACTTCAAAGTGACGCTTATCCCTTTCGTCAAAGTTAGCCGGTCGATCTTAACATAAAAATCACGTTTTATCGACTGTAGGTAAAAAGAATTTCTTCTTTACCAACAGTCGGTAACAAAATAGAAAAATAATTTAGTCGATTTGGAATAATTTTATAAATACGTAATTGGCCTGAGAAAGGTAACAGTATTCTAAATATAGTTATCAAACGATTCAAAATTACTTAAGGACACAGAGAGAGGAAATTTTTTTAAAATAACAATATAAACTGAAGTTGGAAAAAAATGCATATCGTAAGGGTGGCCATGTTAAAGGAGAAATAATTATCTCTTATACAGTCGCGAATTCAACCCAAGTATAAAGTTTGGATCGTTAACGCATTTAACGGAGCGGAAACGATGCGAGCATAGTGATTTCTCCTTTTCTCATTACCCTCATCTCGGCAAATACATATATATCAACACACTTGCTAAATGTATCATTTACAGTTGAAGTTTATCCTTTAAGTACTGAAAACTTTTTTTTTGTACTTATCTTTTTAAAAAAATTATTATCAATATATCGTTAAATATTTAAAAAATCAAGATTTTAAAGTATTTCCTTTCTTCATTCTAATCTAGTTGAACAATAATATTTTAAAAAAGCCCGTAATGATATAGTTGCAGTATCGCAGAAAAATCTAATAAATAGAAATTAGCATCGAATTAATTAAAGTGAATGTAAGAGGAAAATTAATTACCACATAAAATTAATTTCTTCTTCAACTTTTATTTTTCGGAATCAAGTCTTTTTAATCGTAAATAATTTTTTTTTTTGCGAGAGAAAAAATTATTTATAGGTAAGTGTAATTATCTGTTAATGTGTTAAAATTGAAGATAGTGAAGGGTTATGAAGTATAAATATGTATAAATATATTAATTTATTATCAAAAAAGTTGTTTGAAAATTAAAGATGCTCAAGTTGGAATTTGTTAATAGACTTCTGTCGTTTGCTAAGAAACAAATGCAAATTTTCAAGGAAGTTAGATTCTTGACAGGCGAATAGTATTCAAGATGATAATCTGATCTTAAATGAGGTTAATTAATGCCTTGGAAAACCAGTTTTCAACAAGTTTTACTCATCCCTATCTTGTATAGTGATAAGAGAGGAATTTTAAATCCTCCTCGATATATTGGACCTCATGTAAACATTATTGTTTTAATTTTATTATTATAGTTGAGAAATTTATGTTAAAAGTTTATAACATTTATTTATCGACAGGTTTTATTTTTTTACTTTAATTATGGGGATTATTTTTTTGTACTATTTTTGTTGTTAGGGTGGATTAATAAAATTGACATAAATTATATTTTTATAGACAATATAATCTGGTTGTGAAGGCACTTTTCTTCAATGACGTTCGTGTTTGATTCTAACCTTAAAAACAAGTTATCGATTAGTTGAGGTATAACTGCTTTGGGAATGTAAAGACATTAGTTAGAAAAGGATAAAGTTATATTAGTGTCATTTTCTATTTCATGCTTTTCGTTTGCGAAGCTATTGTGAACTGGCCTTTACACACATCTCTGTCCTTTTCTAACCCATGCTTTACGTTCGCGAATACAAAGCGTGGGTTAGAAATTATTACAATTACCCACATAGCACAATATCTTGCTGTAAGTTTGTGGTGTGGATTACACGTATGGTTTGTAAGGATAGGGTTGTATACTTGTGGTGAACTTAAGGTAAACTTTAAATTTCCGCCATTACGGTATGCTTACAAGTAAAGGTTATCGTAAGCTTACAAGTAAAGGTTACTGTAAGCTTAAAAGTAAAGGTTATTGTAAGCTTACAAGCAAAGTTTACTGTAAGGTTACAAGTAAAGGTTATTGTAAGCTTAAATGGTAAGGTTGTGGTAAGGTTACTATAAAGTTGTAAGGTTGAGGTTAGGTTGTAGTAAGTTTACTGAATAAGGTAAATCTTTACAAAATAATTTATAATATAATTAAAAAATAAATAAAAAATTTTTTAAAAAAATTTTTGGTCTTGCTCCATTTTGGAAATCTAACAAGCCGTTGAAAATTACAATAACCTTTACTTGTAAGCTTACAATAACCTTTACTTGTAAGCTTACAGTAAACTTTACTTGTAAGCTTACAATAACCTTTACCTTTAAGCTTACAGTAACCTTTACTTGTAAGCTTACGATAACCTTTTCTTGTAAGCTTACCGTAATGGCGGAAATTTAAAGTTTACCTTAAGTTCACCACAAGTATACAACCCTATCCTTACAAACCATACGTGTAATCCACACCACAAACTTACAGCAAGATATTGTGCTATGTGGGTATAAAGATCTTATTTTCATCGAAAACTCGAGTAAAGATTTACATTTTACGATTTTTTGATATTTCAGACGACTGGGACGGTACAACATCTAAATACATTTACATTGTAAACCGAGGACTCTCAGAAACGATTCGTAGTTGTGACATTTCGAAGTTTGCTGAAGGTTGATCTGTGGAATCATCACTGGACATCGCATCGGTGACATGGGGTAAGTCTTTTTATCTAAATTTTTAAAACTTTGGGTATTTAATGGTAAAATTAAACTTCGTCATGCAGGTTACTATGGTATCTAACAAGAATGAGACAGATAAAACATTTTCCTATCTCCCTCACACTTGTAAGTTACCATGCCAACCTGCATAATGAGGCATGATCATAAGAGTTTCACTATATTTCTATTGAATTAGTTTTATTTATTGATTTATTTACAGATAATATTTTTGTGGCCTTTAGTCTATTAAATAAGAACAGTGTTTTTGTTCACAAAAGAATTTTCATATATTTAAAAAATTCGAATTCGTCTATGCATTTCGTCGTGATATTACGACTCTTTAAGACTGTAAAAAATACATATGACAGATGAGAAGATTTCGTCGAAAAAAAACAAAAAATAATAAAGTAGAAAAAACATACCAGCATGAGAATTTCGAGATAAATAATAATAATGGGATTTTTGATCAAACCATTATATACAATAAAAAACATAAAAACAAAAATAAAGGATGACAAAAAAAATTTTGAGGTTAGAATTGATGTTTTTTCGTTGAGATTTTTGTTACGTGTATATGCATGTCACTGAATGTAAAAAATATAGAATAAACACTCAACATTAAAAAATAATAAACACAAACAACACATTATATAAAAAAATATACAATTAAATAAAAATAAAAATGTGTGGTGTAAAAAAATGTGAACATGCTTTTCATCTTATGGCATAGAATATTCTCCATAGAGGTAGGAGCGTGAGAACAAATTTTTAGTGCGGCTATACACTGTGAGACAAGCTTAGTGTTTACGAAATACGGAGATTTAACGTTTTTATAATGCGCTAGATACGAAGATTACAATAAGCGCGAATATTCATTTTAAAAATATAGGTATAATATATTATTACATTTTTGATTATCACTAATTAAAATTAAATCGGGAACCACTAGGGTTAGTTCGACGTAACATTATACTTAGAAATTAATACACGTTTCTTTAATGAAATATTTTGCATAAATAAATAAACCGAATCAAAATATCCAACAATTGTCCAAGAATAAGTGGGTAGGAGACATTTCCCAAGAATTAGTGAACAGGGTAAAATCTTTGCATCTTGTCAAAAAAAATGTTACATACATTTATCAAAATCATCTAAAATTTTTAAAAACAATTAACATTTTTTAAAAAAAACCCCTAGGGAACTTAATGCTGACATTAAAAATTTCCAATGTTTTGAAGCACTCGTCAATCATTCACGAAAGGTCAAACCTCAGAACTCCTTCCCCTTAGCTATAAAATCCAACCGAATATACCAACTTCCATTCGAGAGTAGCCAAGATCTCACTTCCCTCCGAGAGAGACCCCATTTTGCCGAGTGGAATATAAACACCGATAAATCCCGAGGTCCCGTTAAAAATTGATACACTGGCTCCGGAAGTGTTTGGGGTTCCAGAATTGTGGTGGAAGCTCTTGCCATTGCGCGAGAGTGAGATGGAAAGAAATGTTAGAGTGAGGGTGAGGTTGAAAATTCCAGTGAATAGTAAACCGGAAACACATATCGATAAGTATCGGTTGTGTATTGGAATTCGTGTTGCCCGTGTATTCCGCGAGTGCTTAGGGGGATGGGAAGGGGAGTGAAATAATGGAGGCGGATGTCACAGTCGTAACATTGGCAAACCAAAAAAGGGTTCTCTCAAAGGAGAAAGGGTTGGGAAGGAATGGAAGCATTGCGAAAATAAGGGGTGGTTGTGTATATACACTATGCAGCTCATGTTTAGCGCCTTTATAAATGTGTAATGCGTGTAGGTCGCCACTCGCCGCCATCGTGGTCTGCGTATCGATAAACGATCAATCAGTCGGTGCACCTGCAACAGTCGAGGGGTGGTTTTGGGGGTAGGAGAGTTGTTGTGGGGTGATGGAGGATTGGCTGCAATTGCGGTGAAGATGGCATGTGAAAGGAAGGGGTTTATATAGAGGAAGAGAGACAGTGACCTGGGATTGGAGAGGGGGGAACCCCGCAGTGTATCGACCAGACGTGGAAGAAGCCGCCAGGGTCGCCCCGTCCCCGGGTTTTGTTACTATAGGTATGTCCTACACTCTTCAAGACGGCATACGCGTATACATGTGCAGTCGAGTTTCCAAAGACGCCGCGTTCAGCCATCTTTGATTTTCCCGCATCAAATTTGGTATATGCACTTTATTTTTAAATTCTTATTCTAAAAAACCGTTTTTCAAATATTAATACCTACAATCGAAAAGATTTCTATAACTTCTCTGATAAAAAATACATTTTGTCCCTTTTTATCAATTAACTAAAAAGGCATTAGGAGTTACCGTAACCCATCCCTGCCTTCCCCCTCTTCTCACCATACACAACTGATAAAATCATCTTTATTAAATTAAAAACAAGAAATTAAATTTTCTAGAAACAATTAAGATGCAAGGGCCCTGATAACATTATCAAAAGAGAGAGGGCGAATAAAAAGTCACACAACAAAGTGAGTTTTATTGTAGCGGCCATTTTATAGTTGCATACAATCAGCGCAAAAGAATTAAATGACCGTTTACGAGCCCAAGCAACCGGTTCCTTTTAGCCATCATCGCTGGACCACCGGATGTAGGAATCTCTTCTTCAAAGAATAGGGGGGGCAAAAAAAAAAAAAAAAAACTTGAACAAAAAAATAAAAATTTGTTGGACCATTATGATTGTAACTGTAAGAGACATTTTTCATTAGTTAACGAGATGATGGTGTGTTAAAAAAAAGTAAATAGAACCAATTAAAATATGGATCGTATTATATGAATCCATAAAATATGATTTTATTTCATGACCTGCTATTCGTTTTGCTTTATAATAAACACAGCTGTTGAATATGTGCAAGCCTAAAATACGGGTGCTAAATTTTGCCATACAATTTATGAAGTTTTATCACCTGTCGATAATTAATACTGTGAATTATGATATTCGAGATTAAATTGCTTTCTGAGTAACGGGGTTGGTGTGAAAGATATTCAGGTTTATTAAAAAGAATGAAAAACGCGTTTGAGATTTTAATTTTAAATGGGGATTTTAATTTTAATAATTAATAATTGAGAAATGAAAATTAAATCCAGGAAGTTGTCATTTTATTTTCTATATTTAGTCCGCTATTTATAAGCGTTTGGAAAAGTATATTCAAAATTTTGCTTTTCTGCCCTTATCTTTGAGATAAATTAAAAATTTTTTAAATACTCTTCACTTGCTTCGTTCCGAAGTGCTTCTCTGTTAATAATAAAATAGCGCAGGAAAGGAAATTGTTTGGGGTTCTTCTTGCAACTCATCATTGCATTTGATTATCTTCAAACTTTTAACCCTTTCAAACCTTACATATTTTAAATTTCAAGCCTTTTACTTTCTGAATTGTTAGACATTTTTGCAGAGAAAAAAACCCTTTTTGCAAAAACTTTTTGTTTTTAAAAAGTATTTTTGTAAATGAAATTCATTTTCCCGAAAAAGGAGATCAAGGAGAAAGTTTGGTCAACTAATTAAATTAATTCCTCTATACCAATTTTTCATATATTATTCTTAAAAAATAGTCCAAAACAAACCAGTAATATTCACATGGGAGAACATTTTTTTTTGCCTATAATTCATATTTAAAGATTTTGCATACACAAAACAAAAATAAGGAAAATAAATAAAAATGTTTTTCCTGATCAAAAAAAAAAAAAAAAAAAAATGGTCCCTAATGTGAATAAGAAAACGGTTGGAAAAACTTTTCTCTTGAGATGAAAGGCCGATTCATTTCTCGTGGTGCTTAATCCACGGAGATGGTTTCTGATTTTCGAGCAGCTTTTCAGGAAAACTCGAGGGCATAAAAGGAAACGACAGAATGGAGTCAAGAGACGCGAAAATTCATAAACTTTAGAAACGTGTTCACCCGCCCCCCCCCCCTTCTACTTCCCTACCCCTTTTTCTAAAAGAGACGGAAGTTATATACATTAACGCGAAATGAAAACGAGCAAATACCATCAGCTTTGAGGAAGAGAGAGAGAGTGAGAGAGAGAGAAAGAGAGAACTATGACTTGCAACAGTCGTGTGACGCATCCATTCAAAACAAACAATTTCACTTTATAAATGATGCTCATAGCTGAAAATGAATTTTGTTCTTTGACTCATTATTATCAGCGTTCGAGTTGAAGTCGTTTATCTTAACAATTTATTACTTAAATGGTAAGAAACACTACCAGCATGCGTTGGATATTTGAATTTTTGTTGTTTTTTCCGGTTAAAAGGGTTTAGAATCGAATTCCTAATTTTTTGAAGTTGGATTTTTAATTTTGAGCGTTAACGCGTGATTTGTTCTGGTAAATTTATTTTTCTAACGATACAGGTGTAAAAGCACCTTAAAGATCAAAGTTAAAAAGGGGAATCCCAGGGAATCCCTAGAGTAAGAGTTTAGAACTATAAGGCCGACTTTACAATTTTTAAAAGGTGAGCATAGAAATACTCTTTTATTTTGTATATAAATTTGCTTATTTTCAATTTTCTCCTTTATTTATATGCACTATTCTCCGGTATTCTCACTATGAACGTAGGCTTTCATCTTCTTCCGACAAACAATTATTTTACAATTTCTAACTTGGGATATGAAATACAATTCAGCTTTTGGGTTTATTTTCTTTTTAAAAATATCATTATGAAACACTTCCAATAAATATTCTAGTATTTATTCACGTGCCTCAATTTTTGAGAAATGAATTATAAGATAAAAATGTTGGAAAAATAACATGATTTAGAATCAAAAATAAAAAAAAAACCGTCGTATTATTTTTTCGTTTTTAAAAAACGATGCGGACTTCAGCCTCATACTTTCTGTTTACTTTTGATTATAAAACCTTTTACAAAAACAAGTTTTATAGTTTTTCCAAGTTTCTAGAGTTTTTCTAAGGATATCAAATTGAGACATATGCATCAAAACGTTGCTACGTTTTGATGCATTTTTTGTCTCAATTTGATATCCTTAGAAAGACTGTGATTAGAATCGCATCTGATTTTAATTCTTAAAATTGACTCAATGTGGTTTTAAGTTTAAAAATAATTTCAATAATTTAAGCTATAAAGATATAATAGGATGAATAGAATATGAATGGTTTGAGACTCTTTCCATGAAGTTTGAGGCTTTGAAACTGTAATTGATACTTTGACCCATTTTTGCGGAAATAATTGACGTACCTCTCAGTGAGGACAATGATATTAAGAATAATGGAGGCTGTTGGAGAAGAGAATCAGGAGAAGAAGAAGAAGAAGAAGTTTTGCGGAATTTTTGCAAAAGGAGATTCAAGTGCACCTGCGCCATGTCTCGGCAAGTGCAGGCAGTTGTAAAAGCAAATCGAGCGACGAATACAATATCCGTTGGTTTGCACGCTACACTGAAAATTGCCACGCGTGACAGCGTGCATGCATTCTCAAGATGCTGAGTGCGAGGTTTATATATGTACACAGTTACATCTTGTGTGAAAAGAAGAAGAAGAAGAAGAAGTTCCAACTCAAGAGAGAAAGAGAGACTTGAGTGCGAGTATATACTCCTTTCTGCAAATAAGCCCTTATTTTTACCATTGTATCCAGAGAGAGAGAGAGAGAGAAAAAGAGATTCCACGATGATGAGTACAGCATTCAGATAAAATAAGAAAACAATTTTATATTATCCACGACTCAATTCATTTTAAGAATAAGCATTTTTTACCCAAATCTTTTATGACGCTGAAGAAAGGATGCACTTGCAGTTATATTGCTGAATAAAAGTGTTTATTATCAACATCGTCATCGGATTCTTCCATCACTATGGAATCAGGTTTTTTTAGTCATCAACTATTAGATTTTATTCAGATCTTTTATTATTTTGAAACTTGGAATCTCTTTAAAGTTTAAACACAAGCTACCACCACAACATACCGAAAAAATTCTCTTCTTGTGAAGTTTATACCATAAAAGCTCTTTGACTGCATAAGAACTTACTGTAACAAATTTGATAAAAAGTGTCTTAAAAAACTAGTATTTTAAAATATCAGGGTGGTCACAAATTTCAGTTTATCAATTTCCCTGACAATTTACTGACATTAAAACATTAAAATCATTTTCCCTGACAAAATTCTTTTTACAGGAAAATATAAAAGTTTACAAAAAATGAGTAAAATTCATGAATTCTAAAAATTACAATTACAACCCTTCCTGAATTCAATAATTTTATACAATTTTCATCTAAACTTCATCTTTAAATCAATTATTTTAAATAATTTTCTTAAAGTTCTTTGAAAATTAAATTATTTAAATACGAAAATTCAATTTTTTTATAATAATTGTAACTGTCCATGCATGTTTTTTTCTTCAGTTTATTAAAGTATAATATTTTCAAGAAATAATCAAATTTTTCAAAAATTTTAATTGGAAATATGACTATGATTTCTCCGCAATTTTAATAAAATTGAAATTTTTAAAAGAGTGTATTATTAAAAAAAAAACTAATTATTTTTTGATGAATTTAAATGAATATTTTTAACACGATTTTTTTCACCGAAATGTTAAAAATAATTCTAAAATGTTATTTTTTTTATGTATTTGAATTTTCGGAAATATGTAATTGAACGTAATAAATTTTAAAAAAACTAAAAGCTCATTTTCATTAATTTTCAGTTTTAAATTTACGTTTAAAGATTTTTCATTAAAATTTTTGATAATTCAATTATTTTAAAAATTTGCAATTAAAATTCTTTAAAAATGTTGATTTTCAAAAATTCTAACAAAATACTTGAAAAAAATTAATTATTTTCAATTAAATTTTACAAAATAATCAATTATTCAAAATCTTTTTAATTGTTTATTTCGAAAATTTAAATAGAAAAACGATTCAAAAATAGTTTTTGAAAGATTTGTTTATAGTTATTTTTCGCAATATAGAAAAATTTCGAAAATTTAAATAGAAAAATGATTCAAAAATAGTTTTTAAAAGATTTGTTTATAGTTATTTTTTGCCTTATAAAAATCGCAATGAGTTATATATGAGTTAATAAAAGAAAATATGATATTTTGTTGTAATATTTGGAAGAAAAGTCAAGAATCACAATTTTTGAAAATAAGTCGCAAAAAATTTCAATTTACTAAATTTCCTTGAGAAACAAATATCTTTCGCAAGAATTAAATTATTTTCAAAAATAATAAAATTCTTCGCTGAAATTCAATTATTTTAAATATCTATATTACTTTGATTGAATTTCTTAAAATAATTAAATTATTTTTTAAAAAATTTATTAAAATTCAGTTAATATTATGAATAATAAAATTTTCACAGGAATTCAATTATTTGAAGTACAATTTTCAAGAAAATTTTTCGAAAGAAATCAATTATTATTTAAAAGAATTGAATAAAATTTTTTTGAAAGAATTTTAATAACATTTGTTTATAATTAAATTACTTTCATAATTATAATAAAATTCATGGCAAGAATTAAATTATTTTTAATACAATTATTGAATTAAATTATTCGATGTAATTGAATTATTTCTCTTACATACATTAAATTTTCATTAAATGATTTAAAAAAATCAATTATTTAAAGAAAAATTTATAAAATTTGGTGCAAGAATTCAATTGTTTTTAATACAATTTGAATTAAATTATACGAAATAATATAATTATTTTCTTAAATTTTCATAAAATGATTTTAAAAAATCAATTATTTAAATAAAAATTTATAAATTTTATGACAAGAATTCAATTGTTTTGATAAATAATAACATTTTTCGATAGAATTCAGTTATTTAAAAAACATGTAATAAATTTCGTTTGACGGAATTCAATTATTTTCATAAATAATAACATTTTTCAAAGTATTTCAATTATTTTTAATACAATTTTAAATGAATTTCTCGAATTCCTTGAAAAATGTAGAAATTATTTTTAAAAGATTTTTTTAAATTCTTTGAAAGAATTCAATTATTTTCAAAAATTTTGATAACATTTTTTATATAAGTATTCAATTTTTAAGAAATTATTAATTATTCTTTAAATTATTTATTTATATAGAATAACTTTTTTACTATTTTTTTCAGTCTTTAGCTATTTTTTGATACTTTTATAAAATTAATATAATATAAAAACTGATTTTTAACTTTTATCCGCTATTTAGGATCCGAATGTCGAATTTTAAAAATCTGATGCCTGATTCCTATAAAGAAAGATTACAAAAAACTCCGAGTGACAAGTTTTAAGCAAATCAAATTAACTTTCAAATTTTATCGTCCATAATTAAGTCTGCCATTTTGGATTTTTAAAAACAAGCGAATCCATTGGATGCTTACATTTCTGAGTGCCATATTGGATCCGCCATCTTGAATTTTGAAAATCTGATGCCAGATTCGTTATTAGATTCTAAAAAACGTCAATAAACTTTAAAAGCTCCTCTAGAAAATTTTAATTGGTTTTTCAACAGCGAGAAAAGAATTTAATAACAAAAATGATTCAATATTATCATTAAAGTTCGGTAGAAAAATAAATAAACTAAATAAAATAAATAAAATTAACA
This sequence comes from Leptopilina heterotoma, assembly GCF_015476425.1. Taxonomy (NCBI): domain Eukaryota; kingdom Metazoa; phylum Arthropoda; class Insecta; order Hymenoptera; family Figitidae; genus Leptopilina; species Leptopilina heterotoma. Next base: position 1,332,923 of record NW_025110972.1, on the reverse strand, counting down.
AATTAAAAAAGCTTATGACAAATATTTGAAGACAACATCTTTTTGTTCTTCTTAAATAGTTGTCATGAGACGGTTATTCACATGCATAAAGAAGAGCAAAGAAAAAAGAATTTTGTGTGTCCACAAAAGAAAATAAAAAAAATATCCAAAGAAGACAGGCGAAGTTAATAAAAAAGAAGAAGAATCGAAGTGAATTTAAAAAAAAAGATATACAATAAAAAGAAGAACCAGACGAAGTGAAGGAAGTAACAAAAAGGTGTAACAAAAGTAGAGCGCAACTTGAAAAAGGAAAAAAAAATTTCATAAATACCAAAGAGAGATTAACTTGGCGAAAAAGAAGATAAACTTGAAGGGAATTTAAAAAAAAGCAGGTTGAAATTAAAAGAAATAACATTTTAACAATAGATAAGAATAAATTCTATAAACTAAAAAAAAATTCGTTTTAAAATAAGACGAATTTTTAAAAATTATTTGACATACTTCTGCCGTATAATGCAACATAAAAATGTCTAATTTTTTGAATTTAGAAAAAAAACAACATTAAAGCAAATGTCGACTTTTTTCAATTATGATGAGAAAAAAAATTGTTTTTAAAAAATTGTAAAAAGAAAAATTTCAAATTTTCATGTTTTTTAATATTGAAAGAGGAAACAAGAAGTTTTTGAACGAATAACGAATGAAATAGGAGAATTAAAGAAACAGAGTGAAGTGATTAAAAAAGTAAATGTATTATGGTAAATGCGAAGGTGCTCCTCTCGCAAAGAGGGGAAGAATGGGTTTTTGAAGGGATATAGAGGAAGGCTTTCACACTGGCGGCGTTGGTGTAACTTGTTAGTCGGGGCACTCATACATCTCCAGGACCAGGGAACAAGACGACGTCGACTTGTTTATGTGGCCAAGAGCTAGTTGCCCCTGTGGCGGCCAACTAAATCACACCCCGCGGATTTTATATTAAAACAAATAATTAATTCCGATGCCCCGGCACACCGGGTGGTCCACGATTCTCCACACAAAAACCGCTATATATAGAAAGAGAAAGAAACTAAGTAACGATACGATTCGGTGAATAAACATGCCTATCGCACGCCATCGCAATATCGTCCTCAAAAAAAAAAAAAAAAATTCTATACAACAGTTTCAAGATCATCGATTTGTGCCTTATTGGTTTCTTTTAAATCGGAAATTTAATTTTTTTTACTTCTTTGTAAGTTCTCTTGTAATTTCGATTTTTAAAAATCACCACTTGTGGGAAACTTCAAAGTAGTCTCCAGTTGCATTTGTTCGACATCTGTTTTAACTTTGAAATTCACCCTTAGGCACAGTGAGTCGAGGGTCAAATTCTCACCAACTTTAAGAGGTAATTATCGTAATTATTCAAAAAAACTGTTTTACCGACCGTCGGTATAACTATCGAGATCTTTCTTGTTTTCAAAAAAAAATCCAAGATTTAATGACCAGAGAGCGTTCAAGTGTGGAGAAAAGGATTCTCGAATTTGTTAACCTCAATATTATTCACATTGACATTTGAGACACGCTTGTAACGTGGACATTCATCTCATGAACGTATGGATGGGGTTCTGCAAAATATGAACCTGTCCAGACTCCAGTTTGACTTTACGTGAATGTGAAGCGCGCGTCCCCTCCGTTTTATTACGAGGCACGTCATTCGGTTTCAGTAAACAAAAAAAAATCTGACTCGATATTGTTGAGTCAGATTTTTTTTCAAATACAATATCCCACTGCCAAAAGCTTCCTCGATGGAGAAATTAAAATCATTCTCTTCAGTAAAGATGAAGCAACTTGGAATTAAATACGCTTGAAGTATATTCACTTTGAATAGAAACTGCGCATTTCTGAATTAATAACAACATTCATGTAAATAAAATTAAACGGTTTAATGGTGCTACACGAAATTCTGAAATGCAATTTAATCGTGCTGTAAATAAACTTAGGTGTGAATATAAATAGTAAAAAAATTTCTTCTTTACCGACTAATGAATATGAAGTGAACTGTAAAACCTGCAGTCGGTAAAGAAGAACACTTTTATTATAAATCCCGTAAAGAACCGTAAATTTGATTTAAATCTATAAAAGACAATTTTTTTTTTAAAAAAGGTCCGTAAAGTCCGTAATTTGATTAAAAAAAGACGAACAGATTCGTAAATTGTACGATATAATTTTGAAAGTTTTAGAAAATTACAAATGATTGCAGAAATTCAATTATTTTCAAAAGTAATGAAATTCTTAGCAAAAAATTCAATTATGTTCAAAAATTTTTTAAAAATTCTTGTCAAAATTTTAATTATCTTTATAAATAAAAAAATTTTTTGCCAAAATTCAATTATTTTCAAAAATTTCCCTCAATTTAATGATTTTCAATACGTATTATTTTCATAAAATAATAAAAATTTCTTAGCAGAAATTCAATTATTTTAACAAATTTTGTATAAATTTCTTCGAAATATAATTAAATTATTTTTATATTATAAATAATAGCATTTTTACAGGAATTCAATTATTTTTGCTAAATAATAAAATTCTTTTTAGGAATAAAATTATTTTCATAAATAGTAAAACTCATCGCAGAATTTCAATTATTATTTTTAATACATAATTACATAAATGTAATAATTATTAAAAATATTAAAATTTGTCAAACGAATTCAATTATTTAAAAATTTTTTGATAAAATTCTTAATGAGAATTGAATATTAAGAAACATTTAATTATTCAATAAATTATGTTTTTATAGTTATTTAAATAATAATTGAATTCTAGTAGAATTTTCAAAAAACTTTCTCAAAAATTATTAAAAATAATAGATTTATAGAAAAATCTTAGTTAACACTAAAAAAAATTTAATTTTGAAAAAGTTTAAAAATTATTGCAGAAATTCAATTATTTTCAAAAGTAATAAAATTCTTCTCCGAAATTCGATTATTTTCAAAAATTTTAATAAAATTCTTGTCAAAATTTCAATTATTTTCAAAAATTTTCCTCAATTTAATAATTATTATTCTATAATTTTTAATATCTAATATTTTAATTAAATATTCCAAAAGCATTCAATTATTTAAACAAAAATTTCACGGATATTAAATTATTTACAAATTTATTATAAATTCCTTTGTAATATAATTCAATTATTTTTCTAAATAATAAAATTTTTACAGGGATTCAATTATTTTTTTTTAAATAATAAAATTCTTTTTAGGAATTCAATTATTTTCATAAATAGTAAAACTCATCGTATAATTTCAAGTATTTGTAATACAATTTTAGTTGAATTTTTCGGAAAATATAATTATTCTTAAAAATTTTATTAGAAATATTCGACAGATTTCAATTATTTAAAAATATGTTGATAAAATTCTTCATGAGAATTGAACATTTAAAAATAGTCAATTTTTAAATAACTTATTTATTTGCATTTTATTTGTACTTAAATAATTAAATTCTCGTAGAATTTTCTAATAAAAATTGATTTTCATTTCATAAAAATGAAGTTCAGTTGAAATTTTAGATAATAATTAAATATTTAAAACAATATAACGTGAATTTTTAGAAAAAACTAAATTTTAAAATTAATTTTTTTTGAAAAAGTGTAATTAAATTTTCTTTATTATATTTGAAATTTTTATTTTCTAATATGTTTAATTTGAAGAATTTACGAATAATTGAAATTTGTAAAATTGAATATTGTAAACATTTGTAAATAAATGGATTTTGAAAATTGTCGAAGAACTTTTTCGAAAATTAATTGATTTAAAGAAAAATTTTAATGAAAAATTCTTAAAAATAATAATTGAATTGAAATAATGAAAATAATTTTGAAGAAGTACCATTTTTGATTATTATAAAACATGAAGAAATCGAGTTGAAAACTCGGAGTGATCGATTTCTTTATGTTTTATAGTTATGACAAAAATTTAATTTTTTTAAGAAAATTCTTTCTAATTAAAAATCACTAAAATTTAGTAGATTTCATGTAGAAATTCTATAGAAACATTGTAAGGAAATTCTGTAGAATATAGAATGATTCTAGTGATATAGAACTTTTTCAGCTGGGAAAGCAGAAAACCGTTATACCGACTGTTGGTAATGGAAAAAACTGTATGACCAGCAGTCGGTAAAGAAGTTTCGAATGAAATAGGTCGTAAGAAAATACAACAAATATCTGCCGGAGTGTATTTTATTTTCACGAGGCGTGGATTTCTATAATTATTATCAGTGCAGTGTTATCAGTGAACAATATTGAAATTGTGATTGAATCGCTTAAATAATTGGAGAAGAGTGAATTCACATTGGACTGTCGTTTATCGAGTGCAACATCTGTTTGCGTATAGGTCGTAAGGCAGGTATAATCAGGGTGTGAATTCCTGGTATTTAAGTGTCCACCACCAGTAACAGTACAGCAGGCGAATGTTACCTTTTCTTACGCTGTAATGATCTCTTTGTCCGGGCAGCGTGCGACTTTAAGTGAAAACGTCCATTCAAACAGCGACAATAGTTTCGTGCATTGAATATATTGCTTTGATTGCGGCCCGAAGATAACTGCAAGTCCAACTCGTCTCTCTCTCTCTCTCTCTCTCTCTCTCTCTCTCTCTCTCTTTCTCTCACTCTCTTTGCCTATGGCGTTTATTCGCGCCCTGAGATAATCGGCGCGCATTGACCTTCACAACTAATTATTCTATCGTTTTCATTGCAAGAAATATATGAAATAATTAAAAGTGATGACCTCTAATCGTAAACTTGTACATTAGAGAGAAAGGGACAAACAGTACTTTTATTCTTTTGTCTTTCATGTAGGATTAAAAATTTTTTTTTTTAGAATTTGTGGTAATTTCATATAGTTTATGAGGCAAATAAAATAGACGTACAAAAATTCATAATTTTCGTATATTTTTAAATTCTAAACATTTGTTATTAGTTTTATCTATAACTTCGACTGCTGGGTAAAGTTGAATAAGGTTGAATAAGATTATAGCTATTAGGTTCAAATATATGCACACTCTTTAAAATTATTTAATATGGCTGCCGATTATGTTTCTTCTCAATTAACAGCAACCCTTTCGTCTTCTACACCTACATCGATGGTGTAAATTTAGTCAACAGACCTGCAAATAAAAATAGAAAGAATTTTTATAAAAATTAGAAAATATAGTAAATGAAAGTCTTCTGATGGTTAAAAAAGACTGTGAATCCGTATCAGATAGTCTTCAATCAGTTAGTCTTTATCAGTTAGTAGTACCAGTTAGTCTTCATTTAAAATTGGATCTACGTACACAATGTGGATAGTATTCCTGAAACTAGGACCCCGTTTCCATCCATTGACCACTACAACAGAATTTCCAGTTTGTACAAATCCTCGACTCTTTCCAAATTCAAGACCAAATTGTGTATAGGCATCCACGTCTTTTAGCAAGTCTGCAAGAGATATTTAATGTTCTGAATTAATTTTCTTATTTTGAAAATTTTGCTATAATGAATCAAATGCTTACTTGTGTAATGAAGAGGGAAAATTCCCCGATAAAGATGTGCCTGTTTTGCAATCGATAGATACCTAGTCACAGCAATAATCGGACAACGTGGTCGATACTTGGAAATAAGATGTGCAGTTCTTCCGGAAGTTGTGAGAACAATAATAGCACTTGCCAGACATTTGTGTGCTGCTTCAACGGACGCAATTGCTGTCGAGTGCGATGGATCGATTGGCGGAAGAACTTTACTCGTCAGATCAATGAAAAGTTGCTTGTGCCAAATTACAGCCTCAGCCTCCTTGCAGATATTTGACATTGTACGAACACATTCCAAAACATAATCTCCTACCGCAGTTTCTCCTGTACACGTGACAGTATAGTTTCTCATAATCAGTATAAGTTATTCTAGTTCTCGAATTCAAGAGAAATCTCGAATTCGAGAACTAGAACTTATATACTGATTATGAGAAACTTTTTTCTAGAACTTTATCATCTATCTTCAAAGTTAAAAAAACGAGATTTAAAAAATAAAGAGATTTCTAAAAAAGGGAGTAAATATACCTGACAGCATAACACAGTCGGCTCCATCGAGAATAGCATTGGCAACATCCGATACTTCGGCTCTGGTTGGTCTTGGCTTCTTCGTCATCGACTCAAGCATTTGAGTTGCACAGATTACTGGCTTTCCTGCCTTGTTACACCTACTGATCATCGTCTTCTGAGCCAGGAACACCTTCTCCGGAGGAATTTCAATTCCAAGATCACCGCGTGCTACCATAATACCGTCGGATGCCTCAATGATCTCATCGAGATTTCTCATTCCCTGATGATTTTCAACTTTCGATATGATTTTAATATGTCTTCCCTTGGTGCCGAGAATACTACGAATCTCAGCAACAGCCGCAGCATTACGAATGAATGAGGCGAAAATTATGTCCACCTCATGATCAACGCCGAATGTTAAATCTGATCTGTCCTTTTCGGAAACCGCGGGCAAATCGACATAAACACCCGGCAGATTAACGCCCTTACGGGAGCCAAGTGTTCCACCGTTCTCGACAGTTGTCATAATTTCAGTAGTGGCTGGAATATAAAGATTTTTTAGATTAGAGATTCTATAAGGTGTATTCTATTAGGTATTAAGTATTAAGATGTTTGTATCCTAACAAATTATTATACTCTTCTCAAAAAGCTGTACATACCGACTTCTTTAACAATCAATGAAATTAATCCGTCATCAACAAAGACCCGATTTCCTGGTTTCAGCACCTTTGAGATATTTTCATAATCGATATAAACCATTTGATTATTTCCCCTCTCCTGGTATCCCTTATCGGTGGTTAGTTTAAAGTCCTGTCCCTTTGCCAGATCAACTTTTAATCCCTAAAAAAATTTATATTTTAGAAAATAAAAAACATAATTTCCCTCCTAAAGTGAGTAAGTTCATAAAGTAAGTAAGTTCGTAAAGTAAGGAATTAGAAAAAAGTTAGCTAGTTGAAAATAAAATGATTCTTTTTATTATTTGATAAAGAATACTAACACCTTGGAGGAGACCGGTACGAATTTCGGGACCTTTCGTATCGAGAGCAATGGCCACTGGAATGTCAAGTCCCTTTTTTCTTGCTAGATTTCTTTGTGCAGTTCTCACGTTGGCAATTATTTCACCATGAGACTCGTGCGTTGCATGAGAGAAATTCATTCGGGCAATAGTCATGCCTGCCTCGATCATTTGCTCCAATGTTTCGACCTTCTTCGCGGTTGGACCAGTTGTACAAACAATGCCGGACAAACGTACAGGTGATGCTGGGGTAGTTACATCAAGAGCGCACATATGGTCCAGGTGACTTTGCGCCACCAAGCCTGATGGTACTGTAACTCCAGTCATCTACAATTAAGAAACAATAAAAACGATTAATAATTATTTATGCACTTATTATTGCATTTAAAATTAAAAATTTTTTTTTAATTTTTCAAAATATTTTATTATTAATCCTTAGAAGAAAAAGTTAATGGTTTCATTGGTTGGTAAAAAATATTTAAAAGCTGTAAAAGCGCAATTACTTTTGCGTTTGTATTTAAAAACAAATAATAATTTTATTGGGTACAGGTACCCGCATTTTTTTTAAACACCTCCTTAATAATCTTCTAGATGTTTTTTCGTCTAAACTTATGAGTTGAAACTTGAAAGTGATGAACGAAGGGAAAGAATTCACTAGAACATTCCAACACTCAAAAAGTTGTTCGAAAGGTTTTTTGGAATCTAAGCATGATGCCTGATAACGATTAATAATAAAATGTTTTTAAAAATTATTTTTTGCATGCAATTAAAATTTGATATATTATGTTATATTTATAAAATTTGTATCATAGGCTTCAAAATTCTTTAGAAATTTTGCTATTCATTGCATTTGTTTAAAACGAAATTCAAGAATGTCAAAAATATCGAAAGTATCCCCAAATTAGCATAAAAAGCATATTTCCAAAATGGTACCCAAAATGAAAAAAAAAATATTGTAAACTAGTGTAATTTATTATTTACAACATTAGAAAATTATTTAAAATTATTATTATTATTAAATTTAATAAAAATAAGAAATAAATAATTAAAAGGTAAAGTATTCAAATTTAGGGATTATAACTTACTTTTAAGTGCTAATTTTGCAAATACCTTAGTAGTTAAGTTGTTAGTGGGAATTTGAAGGAAAATGTAAAAATTTAAAGTTGATCTTTACTGACGAATTGCTTGTGATGGACTAATGTCTGAAAACACAATAGGTTCTCCATTTATATGACTACACCGTCGTCATTACTTCCTCATTTCCTGTGTGTTGAATCGGGGCGCATGACTATTCTCCACACGGAAAAATTTTGTTCACAGAAAATTCCCGAACTGCACCTGAACGATGGATATGTAAAAAAAATTGAGGTTCTACTCTTGCATTACACTAAAGAAATTCCCGAACTTTTCAGAATTGCTCCTACTGTTCACGGCAGATTTCTGAAAAGTTCGGGAAACTTTTTCTCACATTCAGTTCGGGAACTTTCCCTAAACAAAATTTTTCCGCGCACCTGGAACTTGCAAGAATTTTTGTCCAATTGAAAAACATTAACTTTTCTGTGGTTTAAATTTTCTTTAAGCAAAATTTTCATTTACCTAAAATATATACTGTAGAAAATCGCTAAACAACTACAAGTTCTATTACTTTCATATATTTTTCTACTTGAAGATTTTTAAAAATTGAAATACAGTCAAATAAAAAATATTTCTCATAAATATTTCTTCAAATACTTATTATATTTCATAATACTTCAAATATTTATTATTTTTATTTTAATGTAAATAACAAATAATTGATCACTGTAGTAGTTTTTATTCTTATTTTTTAGAAAAAGGATTTGGTTAGGCTCAATATAACTTCATTCTAAAAAAAGAGAAAAAATATATTTTTACTGAAACAATAATTTGTTTTTAATGCTAGAAGACTTTTAATTTAAATTAAGTCTACAAATAAATAGTTCATCGTATATTTACAGTCAACAAGTCATATTTTTTTAATAGCCTTAGAATTACTTCGCCATTAACAGTATTTAGATACCACTTAATCTAAAATAATGTTCTGTGAAATTTTGTTTGTTTTTAAAGTAACTTATTTTTATAAAATATTATATAATTGTTTTATTCATTTGTAATTATGTAATTTTGATAAAAAGATTTCTTTTCGATTAGTAAAGTCGTATATTCTATTTACATTTATAAAACATTTACGTTTCGACAATAAAATCACGACATTAAAATAATTTTGATGATTAATGATTATTCCCTAAATGTCATTTGACCGAACTGTCATTTTACCGAATTGCATTTATCCGAATTGTTATTTTAACGAAATGTCACTTTTGCGAATCGTCATTTTTGCGAAAAGTCATTTTTACGAAATGACATTTTTGCGAATCGACATTTTTACGAATTGTCATTTTTACAAAACGTCATTGTTTCGAAATGTCATTTTTTTTGAATTGTCATTTTTTACGAAATATCACTGTTGCGAATTGTCATTTTTGCGAAAATTCCTATCGTAAATCTATATATGCATACAAGTTTACTATAGCAATTTTCGCAAAATGGCAATTCGTAACAGTGACATTTCGTAAAAGTGACAATTCGCAAAAATGGCAATTCGTAAAAATGGAGATTCACAAAAGTGACATTTCGTTAAAATAACAGTTCGAATAAATGCAATTCGGTAAAATGACAGTTCGGTCAAATGACAATATCCATGAAAATTATAGCTCTCGATGTTTAAACAGCAAAATGACGTAAATAATTGCATCGGGGAAGTGAATATATAAAAGTTGGTGCGAGCTCTATACTCTCTTGTTGAAGAATTTGAGCCTTTCTGTCTGGTGACACAGGAGAAAAAAGCGTATACACTATATCGTTCACCGGGAAAAACTTATGGTCATAACATCTCGACTCGAATCTGGTCCATCGCCATATAAACTTGATCGGATCAATGTTCGTTCGTTTGACTTGTTGTTTTCTTGGATTGTGTGTGCCCGAGAGACAGAAAGAGAGAGAGAGAGAGAGAGAGAGAGTTTGTGTTGTGCCTCGTGTGTGTATACACATGCGGAGGAATGGAAGCGAGCGCCGCCACCACCGCCTCAGCAGCGGCCGCTTTAGGGTCGCTGACTCGAACGGTCGCCGATCCGTCAGTCGATTACTCCGGGGATCTTACGTGAACATGGAAACAGGTTCTTGGAATCCGGTTCTCGATTCTACATACGACTCTAATCAACGCGGTTAGATTGCTGCATCGTTCCCTCTTGGTTAGTTGTTCGCTCCAACCCAGGAGCGGACTCGATACACCTACTGTGAACATTGTTCTCTCTCCCGAGTCTCAAAATCGCCATTCGCAAATATTCATAATCTCCAGTTTTCATTTTCGCATTATTCAAACTTTTTTGGGTATGAAAACTTATTTTCCGCAAACTTTAAATGTTTGTTTCTTTTTGGTTATTATTATTAGTTTTAAGATTCTGGCGCTAGTGGGAAAAATGTTGCAAATCAGGTGTCAGTTACGTTTTTAAGGTACTTCTGCAAGCATTTTTCAACCACACGAGTAAAAAAGACAATTAAAAAAAAACGCGGAAGGAACTGTCCACTTGTGCTCATCGTTAATTCTTTTTTTGTACATAACTATAAAATTGTTAAATTAAATAAATAAATATATTTTACGCTAAAACAAAGTCGGTAGTAAAAGATTAACGTTCTAATTATCTAAATATTTAGAAAAAAAAGAACAACCACAAGGAATCCGTATAATCGAACGGAAATAATAAATCCCGAACGTTTTTATCTATATAAGATTTTGTGAACGTTGTCCTAATAGTAGATGAAACGGATAAGGTTGAGTTTGTCGCGTTGTTGGATCGCAAAACGCAAAGCGGTCGATCAATTAAAAGACGACGCGGACTTCGTGTCCATCCTATTTTCAATGCGTATATAAGTACATTCCGCGGGGCAGTTATCTCAATCGCGAGGAGAGCAAGGAACGATCCGACACAAAGATCCCTTATTGAAATTCCAGCGGAACAATTTCTTTTCCGGCGACGCAATGCGGCGAAGGTTACAATGTTCGCCTCCCCATCCCCCTGAACGGCCATCTGCCGCGCGCACACACATTTTGCCATAAACACAAAACCGTGAGGATGGACTTTAAAACTTTTCGGATCTCAATTAACGATAATTGGCAGCTACCGTCTCACTTTATAAATCGGCCGTGCCCACCGAATGATGGGACTTTTGAAACCAGCACTTTTGCCTGTCTACCCATGGCACTGCCGAGCTGAGCAGAGCCGCTTATACATACATTGTATAGGCAACGTCATGTCAAGTTTAAATGCTTTTGCGGATCATAACCACTGAGATGCGGAGGATAAGCGGGAAAGCAACTCTCAGGGACGCATTTCTTTCATGCTTTCTTTCTTCAGTAATAGAGCTGAAGAAGCAAAGAAAGCAGTTCTTCCTTCAATAATATAACAATTCTTTCTTCAGTAATAACTGAAGAAAGAAAGCAGTTCTTTCTTCAATAATATAACAGTTCTTTCTTCAATAATATAACACTTCTTTCTTCAGTAATAACTGAAGAAAGAAAGCATTTCTCTATTGCGTAATATAACAGTTCTTTCTTCACTATTATAACTGAAGAAAGATTGCAGTTCTTTCTTCAGTAAAATAACTGAAAAAAGAAAGCACTTCTTTCTTCAGTAATATAACAGATTTTCTTTAGTAATATTACTAAAGAAATGAAGCAGTTTATTATTCAATAATATAACATTTCTTTCTTCAATAATATAACACTTCTTTCTTCAGTAATAACTGAAGAAAGAAAGCATTTCTCTATTGCGTAATATAACAGTTCTTTCTTCAGTGTTATAACTGTAGAAAGATTGCAGTTCTTTCTTCAGTAATATAACTGAAAAAAGAAAGCACTTCTTTCTTCAGTAATATAACAGTTTTTCTTTAGTAATATTACTGAAGAAATGAAGCAGTTTATTATTCAATAGTATAACAGTTCTTTCTTCAGTAATATGACATAAGCAGTTTCTTCTTCAATAATATAACAGTTCTTTCTTCAATAATATAACACTTCTTTCTTCAGTAATAACTGAAGAAAGAAAGCAGTTCTCTATTGAGTAATATAACAGTTCTTTCTTCAGTGTTATAACTGAAGAAAGATTGCAGTTTTTTCTTCAGTAATATAACTGAAAAAAGAAAGCACTTCTTTCTTCAGTAAAATAACAGTTTTTTCTTTAGTAATATTACTGAAGAAAGCAGTTCCTTCTTCAGTAATATAATAGTTTTTTCTTCACTAATATGACAGTTCAGTCTTCAGTTATATAACTGAAGAAAGAAAGCAGTTATTTCTTCAGTAATATAACTGAAGAAAGAAAGCAGTTCTTTCTTCAGTAATATAACAGGTCTTTCTTCAGTAATATAAATGAAGAAAGAAAGCAGTTCTTCCTTCAATAATATAACAATTCTTTCTTCAGTAATAACTGTAGAAAGAAAGCAGTTCTTTTTTCAATAATATAACAGTTCTTTCATCTGTAATATAACAGTTCTTTCTTTAGTAATATTACTGAAGAAAGAACTTTCTTCAATATTATAACTGAAGAAAGAATGCAGTTCTCTATTGAGTAATATAACTGAAGAAAGAAAGTAGTTCTTTCTTCAGTATTATAACAGTTATTTCTTCAGTATTATTACTGAAGAAAGAATGCAGTTCTTTCTTTAATAATATAACTTAAAAAAGAAAGCACTTCTTTCTTCAGTAATATAACAGTTTTTTCTTTAGTAATATAACTGAAGAAATAAAGCAGTTCATTATTCAATAATATAACAGTTCTTTCTTCAATAATATAACACTTCTTTCTTCAGTAATAACTGAAGAAAGAAAGCAGTTCTCTATTACGTAATATAACAGTTCTTTCTTCAGTGTTATAACTGAAGAAAGATTGCAGTTCTCTCTTTAGTAATATAACTGAAAAAAGAAAGCATTTCTTTCTTCAGTAATATAACTGAAGAAACAAAGGAAGCAGTTCTTCCTTTAATAATATAACAATTCTTTCTTCAGTAATAACTGAAGAAAGAAAGCAGTTCTTTCTTCAGTAATATAACTGAAGAAAGAAAGCTGTTCTTTCTGCAGTTATAATAATTCAGTTATAATTATGAATATGATATCAAATTTGAATTTTAACTGTTGACAGTTGTTAAAGAATCTGTCAACTTTTCCAAATAATAAAAAATTATCGTCTTCGTTATTTTAATTTGTATAATAACAAAAAATCAGGTTTTTCGTATTTTTACTCTTGTTTCTTTTGACTTTAAAAAATTTTTTAAAAAACTTCTAATTAACTTATGACTTTTTGGTTTTCACCATCTTAAAGAGCGTTTCAAACTCTATCCGAATCAACAAAAAAGTAAAAAATGATTTTTTGACACGTAAGGTCCCTTTTCATAAACCAGATCACATATATCGATATCGACAACTCCGAGTAAAGTTCCGCTTAAAAAGTATCCGAAAAAATCCATAATTCCTCTTCGATTTTTTTTTTCAAAATCATTATAGAATAATATTCTATTATAAACGGAAAAAAAGCAGCGTATAAAATTGGTTAAACTATCGCGCCGCAGGGGCGAGATGAAAAAGTGCAATATTGCCCTGATGCATCGTTATATCGTCAAGCGATCTTCGCTGTCTATTCTTATCCTCTCTCTCTCTCTATCTACTGTTGTATAGATCTCGCGGTGAATCGTTCAAGTATCGGATGGAACAAAGCGAGTTTGTTTCTTTTCTCCAGTAATGATCGGGGAACGTGAAACGTTTCTCATTAAAGTTTGCAGTTTGCTTCGTCGTCGTTGTCGTCGTCAGTATACTTTTGCACTCGCGTTGTTTGATGCGCGCGATACATTTGTGCGTGTGCTACAAAAGAAATTCCCCCCCCCTCCTCGAGAGAGGAGTCGTCGTAAAACTTGGTCGACATTCGAACAACCAAGTTTGGGATCGACAAATGAGACAAAGACTTCTCTCGATCCCAAAACCAGCAAAGAATGAGATCGACTTGTGTGTGCGATGTAAAACAACTAATTTCCGGTCTCGAGTACCTTCATCTTCCATTATATATATACATATATATATATATATATATATATTGTACCAACAACCTTTCTCCACTTTTTTCCACAAGTCAACTGCGCATGAAAACGAAGCTTCGTGCTTTTCATTCTTTTCTTGCTCCTTCAGTTTTTCGCTCCTTTCAAATAGACGTAATTAATTTATATAATTTCTTGCTCTTTTGTATTTCAAAATAATAATTACACGGGGAAAAAAAAATTGGATTAAATAAAAATTATTTGATTCGGTTAAATGGTCTATTATCCGGTCTTTAGAGAACCGGGGTGGCCACTATAGTGACCAGGAATTATTTTAACGAATTTTTTTATCGAACTGACTTCTTATTTATAATTTTTTTTTTTAATAAAAAGCTACTAAAATTTGTGCAGATTTACCTGCCCTCTAAAGGTTGAATATTTATTTGAACTAAGTAAATATTTACTGTACTTATTTGATAAAATTTACTAGACAAGTATTTTAATTTATAGTATCAAATAGTTATTCAAAAAATGAATAAGATGTTTTTGAAGAGGCTAAAAATACAAGTCCGGGTAACAGTTGTGATTTTTTGAAATAAATTTTAGGGTATGTCGGCACATTTTATATTTTTTAATATTGAAATTTTATTAAATTATCAGAGTAATCGTCAAAATAAGTGTATCTATTAAAAATAATTGTGATGCATAAGGCAGAGACGATAGCTCAAGGGAAACAACTTCTGTTGAGTTTGACGTTCGTGACTAAGCGTTTTTTTTCGTGAGTGCGGTGCATGTTGGCGCTACTCTGCAGCGATACAAGATACACCTGTATTAGATGAGACTAAACCGATTACTGCACGATACATATTGTAACATTCTAGAATGTCAGACTGACAGCTTGACGGTGAAACTCAACTGTTTTGTTTGATAGCGCTTAAACGATCAGGTTCGTGAAGATTCCTCTATATGCTATATACATTGTAGCCACTACATATCAACCTCTCACATAAATGTCAGTATGTAATTCTTCTTTTTTATTTTTCTCCTTGGCAGTACTTTTCAAAATATGCTAAATTATTATCTTTTAAGTATTTTTTGTAAAGTAAAGTATTATAAAAAAAAAAATTCTACGCGTGTTATTGGTTCTTCTTGGAATAAAAATTGTTTGAATTTGGATACATGCCCTTCAATTAAAATAAATAAAACAGTTATTCCTTGTGTATTATCTGTTAAAAACTTGGGTGTTACTTTTCGTTACTTCCAGAGAACTAAGGAGTCCTAATATCCTTAGGATACTTCTTTGTCGAACTGAACAATATAAGAATTCGTTTTTTGTTATACTGCTGCCGCGGCAATATGATTTGTTGTAAATCAATTGTTGTCCTCGGACAAAATAAAGAAATTCTATTCTTTCCTAATTGAACAGTTACAAAACGATCAGATTCTCAAGCCAATGGCTAAAAGTTGCTGCTAATGGCGCTAAGAGGGTCTCGGTGAGTCACATTCTTAAGTGAGTAGTGGGCAGAGTGCGCGATTCTCCCCCGATAGTGTCTCTCTCTCTCTCATATAATCATAAGACACAAACGGTAACTCATTATTAAAATTTAAATCCAAAACAAAAAAGTTATGTTTTCGCCCCGAGGTTCAACGAAAATTTAAACGTAAAATAAGGGATATAAAGTCGTGATATTACAGGTTTTAAAAAAAATGTTGAGAGGGAAAAAAATTACGTATTTTAAGTTGCATATTTTTGTGTGTGTGTGTGTAAATACACGTACGTTCCGATTGCAACGATCGAGTGCACCTGCCCTTCTTCATTTGTTACCCGCGGAGTCGCCCGGCTGCGCCAGATCGATCTCTGTCCCCTTAAATCAACAAGCTATAAACTTTCATTACACCTCGGGCGAACGGCAAAGAAATTCTTGATGAGGTAACGATCGCAACAGATAATTAGATGATCAAGCTGTTTTAATGGCTCGTGTTTGATGAATTAAAAATTCCCTCCACTTTACAAGATTGATCGTATATTATGCTTTTGATAATAATTTCAATTTATCATTCCTCATTGTTTTCGCGAATCTACTTCTTTTTTCCCTTGTCATACACTAATGTTTCGTAATTATGATTTTAATTACTCCTGGAAATTTTAATTACTGTTTTTTAATTGCAATTTCCCAGTGTAATTGGAAAATTAGAATGTCTCATACGCGTAAGAAAGAAAAATTAGAAGAATTGTATAAAAGTAGTTCACCTGTTCTGTGTAGTAGAGGTTAACTTGTCAGGCGCATGCGCGTTGCTATGGTGACATGCGGGAGCGAGAGAGAGAGAGCTATTCTCTGTCACTCTCACTCTTGTTGATTGCCATAGCAACAGATAAGCTTAGGGGTCGTTCACAAACTATACAAAACATTTTTTTTTTAAATTTGAACCTCTCATAAGGAATGGAATACTTTTTCTAGTTTTAGGTTTCACTATCAAATTTTTTCTGAGGATATCAAATTGAGAAAGAAAAAGAATCAAAAGTGTTGCCTCGCAACAGAAAGACTGTGATTCAAAAGTATAAAAGAGTGGAAAACAATAAGTAAAACATTAGAAAAAAAAACTGTTACAGGACAGGAATTACTTTGCCTATCAGTGGAGAGATATTCCTTGACCTATCCAGACCTGATGTGGTGGTGGTGGTAGTGTTGGCGCGGCTTGGCATCGAACGGGAATGAACGAGAGTACATGTTAACACCTACATGATTTCTCTCATACTTATATTGCTTTTTCTCCCTTCTTTTTTTTTGACTTGTTTTTCTTTGCAGCCACACTACGACCATGCAAGGTCGTATCTCGCTCGAGAGCAACATCTTCGATGTATCATAGTATAACGTATTATATACGGAGTATAGAGAGAACGAATCTCGTCTATTACGATTTATGGCATTACCTTATTACCATGCGTAATTCTCCTTCATGTTCAACCAACCAGTATCAGACTCCATTATTCACGTGTATATACTCTCGCATCCGCGTTTACTCCATTATTCTTATAGAGTTGCGCGGAGATAAAAGAAAAATAATACCCATCAATATACGATTGTCATTTTTGGAAAAATTTTTAGTAGCATGCATTTGAATATGAGCAAGGAGGGTTAGTTTACTACTTCACTAATATAACAGTTCTTTCTTCAGTAATATAACTGAAGAAAGCAGTTCCTTCTTCAGTAATATATAATAGTTCTTTCTTCACTAATATGTCAGTTTAGTATTCAGTCTTCAGTAATATAACTGAAGAAAGAAAGCAGTTCTTTCTTCACTAATATAACAGTTCTTTCTTCAGTAATATAACTGAAGAAAGAGAGCAGTTATTTCTTCAGTAATATAACTGAAGAAAGCAGTTCTTTTTTCAGTAATATAATAGTTCTTTCTTCACTAATATAACTGAAGAAAGAGAGCAGTTCTTTCTTCAGTAATATAAATGAAGAAAGAAAGTATTTTGAGGTTAGAACGACATACTTGGTAAATAAAAATGACATTGTACTAAAAGTTATTTTACTCCTTCTAGAGAAATAAATGAGTAGTAGGTTAATAAAGGAAGAAGAAAGATGATGATGATGATGATGATGATTCTTTATAAGCATGTAATGAGGAATACTTTGGGTGTGTTTCGCGGTAGACTTTGGATTGATTGATAGTTGCTTAAATACTCGTTTAGCGATTGGATTATAGTTGCAACTTGTTGAAACGGCGCACGACGACGCCTGCAGCTTTCTCCCTCTCATTTCTGTCAACTAGTGTTTCATCGCAGTCTCAAGTTAGACTCATGTCGATCGATTATTATCCCTCGCGCACTGATCCCACATTGACACATAACAAGACCGCAAAAGTCATCAACAAAAAAAGAAACTAGTATATAATAAGATTTTTATTCGCTGCAAAAAAAAAATGTCCAACCTCCACTAATTACAATAATTGGATATAACTTTAAAAGGGTTTTCTATTTCAAACTCGAACAACTGACATAATGTTGGGTAATTGCCTGATGAAATGACTATTTTTGGTATTCATCAAAGTTAATAATAAAAAAAACTGTTCGAATATTTTTGAATTTTAAAATAATTGAGGAGCCGATGCTTAATATTGACGGTATTCTTTTAATTTTCCCACTTTTTTTAAAATTATATTTTGGGGAGACAAACACACATAGAATGATTCGAGATCGATTACAGTTTTTTCTGTGTGGTGCGGATGATAAAAGGGATCCAAAAGAAGTCTGAAGTAAAATCCTGACGCGGTAGGTGACAGAGGCTCGGTGTTTAAACATCCTTTTGGGGCTAAAATTGGGACCGGTGGACACTCGAGTTTTTGGTGGGTCCGTCTACTAACCACTGGGAGGGGGTAAAAACTCAAGTGCGTTTATCGATCACGAAAGAGAATGGACGATCGAAAAGAAAAGAAGGGAGATGAAAAGGGGGTGAAAGGAGGTCCGATAAGAAGAATGAAAAGGTCCGGAATGCCGTCGGACGAGCCCTCGAGGGCATCTACTGACCGTAGCTTCTACCAGAGGGGGCCACCTTTTACAATCTACACAACTGCAAATTACCGAGTGGGGCCCACTTTGGCTCTTTTGATTTCCCCTTTTTTTTACACACGTGCGTCACGTTTGTTTCTCTCAATTAATTATTATTGATATTATTTGCCAAAACTTATTGCTTCTCCAGAAATCTTTCCTCTCTTTAATTTATTATTCTTTAGAATAATAAATAATAATAATTCTTTAGAATTTATTATTCTTTGTTTATGCCCCTAAAGTATTTAAATAAATAAATAAGGGTTGTTCGCATTACAAAGTTCTTTTTAATAGTTATAATACCTGTAGTTAAAGGAGAAAAAAATAGGAGAAAATTATATGGCATAAAAAATATTATTACTGTACATTAATGGAACAGGATGACAAATTTTTTTTTATCCTTGTTCCTGCTTTGAATATATTAATAGAATTTTTATAATTATTGTTATTAATTTTATGATTGAAGAAACTTTGTCTTATCAAATATTGTAGTTGCGTGTTGAACGAAATAATCCTATATTTCCATTCCAATCGACATCAATAATCTTATATTGCCTACGCCACATTATATTGCTAATAAGAATAAAAAAAATTTTTTTATATTTCCATACACTGAAGATTTTCTCTCAGAGTCATTAGTTTTTATTCCATTTCAACCGACCCAATTCTATCAGTCTTCAATCTACAATAATCGTATTCCTTTTAACGATATTGTTATTTTCTAGTATTACCATTCCTCTATGTCTCTTATCTTCAATCTGGTTTTTCCATTCCATCCATTTCTCTCCTTCACAGTCGTACCAGTATTTACGACTACCCGTGCACTGAAAGCAAAAAAATATTTTATCTTTTAATTTTAGATTTTTCATTTATGAAATTAAAAATTCTATTTATTGGATTGAAGATAAATTTGATTTTAGTGCGAAAAAAATTTTCATCTGATTTTTTGTAGGTTAAGGAGCTCCAAGGTGGCCACTATTCAAAAATTACTTTAGTAAGTTGCGCCATCTAGATCACAACTTCAGTATCTGCTTACCAAATCTCTAATAGAGTGGTACCACAATCTACCACTGTCAGTCATTTATTTTAGGCCTAAGCAGAATAAAACCTTTAATTTTTACTTGAGAGAGAAAAAGACAAAAGAAACTTCTACCCTTTTTTCTCTCATATAAAAGTTAACGATTTAAGACATTAAGACTTCATTTTACTTACAATCAGGCAATAAAAATTACATTAAAAATTACATTATTTACAATAAAAATTTAATAGACATCTATTTTTGTCATGATTATAAGAACATGACAAAAATAGATGTCTATTAAATTTTTATTTATTAATTCTAAATCTTGACTTTTAAAATATAGAATATTGACATTTTGTATCTTACCTCTCATCTCATAACAAAATAATTAACCTTCTAAATAAATCGAAAGAAAAACAAACAACTTTGAAAGAAATTTTATGCATTAGAGCTACTGTAACCTAACCTACAATTGCCATTGAAATGTAATTTACATGTATATTAAACTTAATAACTTTGTGCCTGGTAATTGTGCGATGCTCATGTATATTAAATTTTATGTACATGTGTATTAAATTTCATTTATATATGTACACGAATCCCCGCCCATCATGTGCCTAACAAGACGGAAATCAATGATAATTTATCATAACTTGTTAAAAGCGAAAACTAATTTTAATTCCTCGCAATATTTCAGTGACTTTTTTAGGACTACTTTTTTTTAATTTGAATATTGTTGATTTTTACGTTTTATTCCGGAAAATAAGGATCTTTCTCCTTTTTAGTGCTCTAATTATGCTAATTTCTTGTTCTTAGACATTTAGGCTAGATCTACAATAACAATTTTCCATTGTTCAAGAACATTGCGACAGTTTTCTTCAGTGTTGAAAAAAGTTATTGCAGAAGTACCCTAAGAAAGAGATATTATCTATTCTTCTCTATCTTATACACGGAGAAAATTTGTTCCCTATATAGTTTACCGAATTTTTCAGTAAAGTTAGAATATAGTAGCATAATGGTAATTTTTAATAATTTTTAAATTATTTTTTTTACCGAACTATTCAGTAATTATATAAATGTAGCGAACACGAATACATTTCATCGAATCAAGAAAAAGTCATGACAATTTTTCGACCAATTATAAAGAATATTTAAAGTCATACATACATAATGTACATACATATCGTAATGCTCTTTTAGAAGCAGAAAAATTAAGTAACAGCAGAAAAATATTATTATTTTCATTTATTTACTTTAATATAGTAAACAAGATTATTCTGGTCTTTTGTAGTTTCCAGAGAACAAAACAATACCGTCGCCATCAACTCCTGCTTTGATAATTTTGAAATGGAATGGACGTTGAACAATAAAGGTTATTTGTTTATCATCGATTCTTCCACTTAAAGATCTGGCGCTAAATAAAGCAGCTGTAATGAATAACAAAAAAAAAGATTAATTATTTTCATTCGATAAGAGAATATATGAAACGTAAACAAACCGCACGTTTCAATTTTGGTTTGTGAAAATTGAGTATAGCAAGTGTAACTATGTTGAGTGGCTCAAAAAAACATTTTAATCGAGTTTACGTTTACAATGTACAACGGTAATTACTGTATCATTTTTAATGCTTACAAGTAACTGCTGCAGCTTCAGAGCCTTTTTTGTTGACTTCTATTACAACTTTTTGCTTAATTCTGTCCACCTTAAGCGACTGCTGTGAAATTCCACTTAAATCCGATTTATCGCTGAATAATTCTTGAACACCCATCTATATTCAAAAAAGTTATCTTTATTTCCTAATTATATTTTATTAAATACAATTAATTTTTGAATCGATTAACAAGTTTCAAAAATTTAAAAATAGTTTTTAAAACGAAGTAAAACAAACCTCTTTTAGAATAGGTATCAATTCAATGGTTTTTTCAAATTTAAACTTGGGCATGTAAATCAAAACTTTTTTTGAAGATCCTCTATTTCTCAAGTTTGGGAGTGTCATTGCTTCTAATTTTGTTTCAACTTCTTCAAGACTCACATCTTTGTTGGGGAGTACGATTTGCATTATAATATTACTACTGCCCTGTAAAAGAAATAAAAATTAACAAAGGCCGTTAACATTTGTGACTTACTTTTTATAAAGAAAACATTATTTCTTACCTTATATGGCAATTCCACAAAACGTGCGCCTATTGCAGGAACATCTGCATAAGATATGTTGACTTCTTGTTCCATTCCTGGTACTAAAGTACGCTGTCCGTCAGCACTATTAAAGTAGAGATAATTAAAATCTTCGAATTTGTATTGCCATTGGCCTTTAAAGTAAACAACATTAGTGAGAACCAAATCAGTATTTGGATCCAAATCGTCTGAAAATAAGAAAAATGATGTAAATTTAAACAAAGAAATTTTAAAAATACAGCATTAAAAGTAAATTACAAAAACTAAATTGAAGATTATTTTTGAACAATAATGTCTGAAGCATTATTAATTATACAAGTTGGAAATATTTCTGTTGCATGTTTGAAATTTTTTTAAACATTACGAACCGGCACTCAGAATTTTGTTGATTTTGCCATTTGTTTCTCTTGACACACATGTGTTGATTTCCTGTGCTGCTTGTGGTGCATTAGAAAAATCTACTAGTTCTCCTTCTGCATGTATGTACAATTGTAATACATTTTTAAATGCTAGTTTAACTCTGTGTCTGGTACTAAGATACACTTTATTCATAACAATAAGTTCTGCTCTCTAAATTTGAATTAGTAAAAATGTTTACTAATTTGAATTAGTGACTGACTTTTTGCTTTTGAATTAGTAAATTTTACTACTGAATAGTAATTTCTACTAATTTATTAGTAAAGTTTACTAATTCAAAAGCAAAACGTCAGTCACTAATTCAAATTAGTAAACATTTTTACTCATTCAAATTTAGAGAATGACCTATACTGACATTCTAAAAAATACCATAATTTATTATTACAGTTGTCCGCAATACTCTTAGTATAAATGTATAATAAGTTCATAATAATAAAAATAAATAATAGAAAAAGAATAATTTCTCCTTACAGTCAGCGTATAGTAAAGACTACTATAATCATATTGGATCTGTACATCGTGATCTTCTAAATAGAGAGCTTTGAGTAATTCTCTTCTTGTGTTTCCTCTAGCTCCGGGTACAACCATACTTAGAGCTAAGTTTGCACTCAAGGGAGATACTAAAACATTTCCTGATTCTTTTTTTGCTATTTCCTTAAAAACCATAAAATGCAAATGTGAATAAAATAGAATTCTTTAAATAGTTTTGTTTAAGATTCTTAAATTTACCCTGTATAAGTTGAGAGAGAATGATTTCAAGGACTCCATAAACATTGAATTAACATTATCTAAATTACTCAGATAACCTATCAGAATAAAGGTAAGTAAATCTAGAAAAAGAAGAATAACATTTAAAATCAAGAGCTTTATGATAATTGTCAGAATAATAAATACCCAGACAGCACAAGATCTTTCTGGAAGCTTGCAGAAAGGAGTAGGCTATCCTTAAAAGGTTCAAATGGAAGCTTCTTTATAAACGGACATTTTGAGTTTCAAAGAAGCTTCCTTTAAACTTTCAAAGAAAGATTATAAAGATTCCACTGTAATCTTTCGGAAGATCTTGTGCTTGGGTAATTATACAGAAAGTTTATTCCTTATACTTGGAAAATTGTCCTATTTTTGTTATTTTTTCATGAGTTTCTAATTTAAAATACGCATTTGTAAGTTGACTAATACAAAACAATTAAAAATGAATGTTTAATATGAATAAAATAGAAATTAATATTTATTTTAAATACTTCCTTGCTGGGCACTTATATTTCAGAAACAGCACGGTATTTAAATATTTAACAATATTGGTTAAAAATAAGTATGCTTTTAAATTTTAATATAAAAATTTGAAAATAATTTTAATAAATAATTATATTTTTATTATATTTTATTCGAATAAATATCCTTTATAATAAGAAAATCCTAATATGAAAATATTTTATAAATCTCTCTCACAAGCGGAGAAATAAAATTCAGATTAATATGTAAGAACAGTTTAAATTTTCTATAAACCAAATTTATTTTCAATTTGTATATATTTGTGTAAAATTGTAGCGATTTAGGTAATGACTAAAGCAGGTTTTAATTTGATTTTCAAGTTTTACGAAACTATTTAGTAAATATAGAAATATATCGATAAATTTACCTAACAAAATTCAGTAAAATAGTAGGAATAAATTTTCTCAGAGTAGAATATATATTAAATCATCTTTTTGAATTATATGATAAATAGTTAGATGAAAAGTGACTTACGGAGTTTCATTTTAGATGTTGTAGTTTTTCAATTCGTGCCTCGATTTTTCGAAATTAATTTAATTGTATTCGGCGATATTCTCAAGTTAATGGTTAAATGCTGCTCTATATATACCTCACGTTATACATTATTTTATTTGTATAAGTGTCGAAACTACTTTATAAACATGTTTTTTTTGACGTAAACCAACTAAAAATTAATATTGACTAGCAAATGGGATAAGTTTTTCTGAAATTTACGTCCAATGTTTATTTTCCAATTATATAGATAACATAAAAATAAACAAAAATTTGAAATTTTCAGGTAGTGTGTTGACGGTGTTGACACTAGATAAACCTCTAAAAATATAAAATTCGATAATAGGATTTCATGTGAATGTGATTCAAAAATTATTTTAGCATGCTGATCAACGAAGCTGGTATTAATATTAACCCCTTGGCAGTCGATGACGTGTATACACGTCATGGTGCAGGTGGGCTCAAACTGTCGATGACGTGTATAGACGCCTTGCTGATTTTTGGCTACAAAAACACACAGATTTGTCCACAAATTTATACTCGGGGGTTTTCGGGATCGCTGATTACAAATCCATTTTCAGATTTTAAAAATTCAAAATGGCGGATCCAATACAGCGGACGACATTTTCAAAAATTCATCGGATTCACTTGAAACTTGTTACTCAGGGGTTTTCAGGGTCGCTGATTACAAATCTGATATCAGATTTTGAAAATTCAAAATGGCGGACGCATGTGCGTAATGAAATAAGAAAACAAACGTCCGTTTTTAAAAAATTGTGTTAATTTGTTAAATTTTTTTAATTTTTGAATTTCAGGGAGCGTTCAGACCTCTGCATGCAAAACTTATGCATGCAGGTTGCCATGGAAGCGTTCAAGAGTGAGAGAGATATAAAAATTTCCTATCTCTCTCACTCTTGTACGTTACGATGGCAACCTACATGCATAAATTTTGCATGCGGAGGTCTGACTGTACCCTCAATAGCTCGTTTTTTTTTAAAGAATTTGAATAATTAAAATATTATAAAATAAGATTTTATCTATTCTATGTTATACTTAAATACCTGAATTTGAAGATTCCATGGTAAATAATTCAAAATCTGTGACGTTGTACTCTCTAAAACTGAATCAGTGAAAATTTCACTTTTTTCGTAAGTGGACGAATTTCTCACTTATAAATAAGTTAAATTTTCACATATAATATGTTAAATTTATTTGTTACTCATCAATAAGTAAAATTTTTACATTTAATAAGTTAAATTGATTTTTCACTCATAAATAAGTGATTTTTTCACTTATTCGTTTGTCAGTGTCACTTGGCGTCATTGTTTCACATTGCGTCATTCTGAGCGTCTGTGCGTCGAAAAGTTTACCGGTTTTCGAATGAATAAATATACGTAATTATAAACATTTTTATATTAGTATAAGTATACTATTAAAAAAATATAAATTATTTGCACCTACAATTTAATTAAATGATAAGGATATTTCATCTGTAAATGTCTACGTATACACAGTTTTTCATGTCTCTATAAGTTTGAGGTTATATTTTATGCTTTCTTTAAAAAAACTTTTATTTTATACTTTTTGACTAGTAAATGTAACATTGTTAGCTCCACAGTTTCCATATTTTATATTATATGTTATATTGAAAAATTTATAAAGAGTTTACAGATATACAGTTTATTGTTTTGAAACAATATTGTCATTATTTGTGTTACAGGATTGCTAATTTTTCTACATAAAACAGTTCACTTATTTAAAAGTGAATCTTGCACTTATTTTATAAGTGAACTGTTTTTCACTCATGTAATGTGTGAATATTCACTAATTCAGAGAGGACGACTTATAACGTTTGAAATAAGTGAATATTCACTTTCAATAAGTGAATTTTCACTGATTCAGTTTTAGAGAGTATATGTTTTAATCAGGTTACAAATCATACCTTCATAAACAAACAAAAAGCTCGAACATAACCGTTGAAAATAGGTCGACTTTAAAACATGTTTCTATGAAAATCGTCAGTTAAAAAGAACTAAAAATTATATTTCATCAAACTTTGACTTATTATTTATTGAAATAATATAATTAAAAGTTGGAATTGAATTTTTCATTTTTTGCCAACTTTTTATGCATTCTGCCCCACTGTTGGAACGTCAAGTATAGTAAACTGCGTGAATGCAGGAGATAGTATAGACTCTCATCTTGTCCTTAGAGACCAGTTGCTTGTTTGTCAATTGTTGACCCATGAAAAGATACCTTTAAGAGTTGCCGCCGTTGATAGTGTGTCGCACATGCACTATGAATTCACGGCACGACGACAGCGTTTCTCTGATAAAATCGCAAAACTTCAAGTGGGTAATCGGCGCGAGAATTTTTTTTAATTCACTCTCGAGGATTTTACCTATATAGGAGACAAGGTGCGTTTGACGATAGGGGAATTCCTGGAATTTAAAGCGGCGCCTTCTCTGGGTCGAACAATCGATTTTTCGAACAGCGGCCAATCGTTACGGAAAACTCAAGTTGCAGTGCTATCTTGATCCGAATTCTTTAGAGAGAGAAATCAATTTTAGATTTGAATTTCCCGCTATAGTAGGGAACCCCCTGAAATTTAATTTTTGGTCCTATCCGTAAAATCAGTATTTTTAAATGCTTTCACAAGTTCGAATCAGTAGAGGTTTCCGAGATTTCCTTAAATGTAGAAGTGGTCGAAGGAAAAGTGGATTAAAGGCAACTGAAAGAAAGAAGCTTAATGGAGAAGTGGAAAATTCTTTGTATAATCATTTGTAAAATTTGTGTCATGATTGTTTCATAGTATTATTGCGATTAGAGAGAGAGAGAGAGAGAGAGAGAGGGGGAACAAAGAGAAAGAGAGACGAGGACCAATGAAAATTACAAGCTATCCGTTGTACGAAACCGACTATCTGAGATAATGCCCGTTCGCCCCGCAGCCATAATGAATATGTAAGACAGATTGTAGGCTAAGAGGGAGCCTCCGCAGCTACCGCTGCGTGATACGGTTGTCCATGCGCAGATTATATTCCCGTCCCTCTCCCAAACCCCATATGCGTTCCTCTCTGCCTCCCAGCGAGGCATCCAGTAACCGCCGCTCTTACACAGCCGATAACTTATTATTTATAATGATTAAAAAGCCCGAGGAAATCACATGCTATTCTCTTTCTTCATTGTCTGTCTCTCTTTACAAAAAACAAGACAGTACTCTTATTCTTTCTTCAACACGTAAGCCTCGAGATTCATGTCTTGAAAATCATGTCCGATAGAAATGGGATATTCCAATCAAGCACCAGTAATTCGCTCGTCTTCAACTCGTACTTTGTTGTGCAAGAGGTGGACTCGACACTTTAAACGCTCGAAATTATATAGCCCCTGCTATCTTCACAATCGCAGAGACTGAATCAGGGCATATTCTTCACGCAAACATAAAATGAATTTCTCCCTGAACTGGACACATCAGAATACGTATTTTTGACAAAGGACAGGCTCATTCTTTTTTTCTTCTTGTTTTTTTTATTATTAACTGTAATTTTTTATAAGGCTTATGTTCGTTGGAGATTTTTTGCAAAAAGAAAAAAAAATTAAGAAGATATAACCTTATCGGAGTACTGCCATCAGTTTCTTATGTGACATTTACATGGCAAACGAATTTAATTGGTTCT
Organism: Leptopilina heterotoma; assembly: GCF_015476425.1. Taxonomy (NCBI): domain Eukaryota; kingdom Metazoa; phylum Arthropoda; class Insecta; order Hymenoptera; family Figitidae; genus Leptopilina; species Leptopilina heterotoma. The sequence continues at coordinate 1,305,184 of NW_025110972.1, read as the reverse complement.
GCTTTGAAAGTACAATCTTGGTCAGGAAGGTATGCTTACACTTTTCTGTCCTTGTCAAAAGGCGCACTCAGCGTGTGTGTAGGACAAGAATAGAGAGGTTTTGGTCCACACATGTCAAGTTTTAAGTTACCCATCCCTGTTGTTCTTCACAGTAATTTCCAGTAACTTCACTAATGCGTCACTTGTCAAGCGACTCATTCTTTTTGTCAACTGCCCAACCTTGCTAGATGAAATTTTCCTCAATTTTGCCTTGGAAAGTTGGGGACTATTATTTATCAACTTCTCTATTTTGTCAGAGGAAATTTTCTCGATTTTCGTCTTTATGCTGCTTCTACAAAATGTCGATGAAAAAAAAGTTGTAGAAGCAGCTTTAGGAATTTAAAAAAAAATTGAAAACTAGCAATAGACCTAGCAGAATAAAACCTTTAATCTTTATAAAAAAAATTTAGAGTTTATATTCTGTTTCGGTCTATTCCGATTGAGTTATTTTCAATTTGTTAGGGGAATCCCCAGTGGAAGCGTTCGGAACTATCAGGCCGATTTTACAATGATGGTAATAACAGACTTCGCATTCGATAATTAATTTTCAAAAAGTAGTAAAAAGTAGCAAAAAGTAGCTTTTAAACTAAAAAAAAAGTAGTAAAATGGTAGCTATCGAAAAATTAAACTTGACGACCAAAAAAACTCGTTTTAGACACTTCACAAAACTGACAAAAATTCCATCCCATATTTTTTATTTTCCTGACTTTTTCCTAATTTACATCAAAAATATTTACTTCTTACTAATCCTAACAATAAATTGAATTCCTGCAATGAATTTTATTATTCATGAAAAAATTTAAATATTTATAAAAATAATTCAATTCTTGAGAAGAACTTTTTAAAATAATTTATCAATTCTTGCAAAGAATTTTATAAAAATGTTAAAATAATCCATTTTTTTGACTAATTTTATGCAAATTCTAATTTAAATAATTGAATTCCTGAGAAATTTTTATTATTCATGAAAAAAATTGAATTTGTTACGAAGATTTTAAAAAAATTTTTTAAATAATTGAATTCTGTTTGGAAATTTTATGAAAATAGTCGATATTGAAAATCATTAAATTGCGAAAAGTTTTTAAAAATAATTAAATTTTACAAAGAATTCTATTAAAATTTTTGACAATAAATAATTGAATGTCTGTGTGGCATTTTATTTAATTTTTTTTGAAAATAATTGAATTTTTACAAACGATTTTATTAGAATTGTTTAAAAGAATTGAATTTCCAAGAAAAAATAATTGAATTCCGGATAAGAATTTTATTATTTATAAAAATAAATGAATTCTTGCGAACGATTTTGTTAGAATTTTTTTAAATAATTTAAAAATAATTGAATTATTGTGTTGAATATTGTTATTTATGAAAATAATTGAATTTTGCAAAGAATTGTACTAAAATGGCTCAAAATAATTGAATTTTTTGGAAAAATTTTATTAAAATTTTTAAAAAGAATTGAATTTCTTTAAAAAGTTTTGTTATTTTTGAAAATAATTTAATTCTTCATAAGAATTTTATAAACATTATTTTAAATAATTAATTTTTTCGAAATATAATAAATATTATGAAAATTTTATTTTAAATAATTGAATTCTTCTGGAAAACTTTATTTGTCAAAATAATTGAATTTTTCAATTAATTAGTTTAAAATAGTATATTAAAAATAGTTAAAATTCTTCGATGAGTTTTATTATTTATAAAAATAATTGACTTATTGCTTAGAATTTTATCAAAAATTTTTTTAAAAAATTGAATTCACATAAAAAATTTTATTATTAGTAAAAGTAATTGAATTATTGGGAAGAATTGTACAAAAATTTTGTAAAATAATTGATTTTTTGTAAATTTTTTTGAAAATGCTATTCTAAATTAATTGAATTTCTGAGGTATGAAAATAATTCAATTTTGGATAAATTTTATGAATTTTCTTTTTTTAAATAATTGAAATCTTTTGCGAAATTGTGTGAACATTGTTAAAGGCGCTTTCACAAAAGTTATAGTTAACATCGTTAAAGGTGCTTCCACAACAATTATTATTTCATATAGACACGAACAAAATGAATTTTAAAACCGATGCGCACGAAAACATTCTAAAAGGTGGTTCTACAACAAATTATAGTTAACATAGTTAAAGGTGCTTCCACAACTATTATTTCATAGACACAAATAAAATACATTGTAAAAACGATGCGTTCGTAAATAATTTCAGTTATTACGCATACCATTCCCCCTAGTACAGATGAATGAAAACATGACCAAAAAGAAAAATCTTTTTCTATCATTACAAAAAAACAAAATTCAAGACGAATCATATTATTTTTTTAATTTCTGTCGCATTATCAGTACACCTTTTGCATGTCACTGCTTAATTTTAATCCGGTTTAAACTTGATTTACCTGAACTAAATAACAGAAATATTTAATGCTTTTCTGAATAATTTTGTTGCTCTTTTTCTTCTTTGCGAAAAAGAATATAAGGAGCTGTCGGGTGGAATAAAACAAATTTAAAATATGTACGCACGGTGTCATGCTAATCTAAATAATTAGAAAGCGTATCAAACAAGGGAGACATGATTAACAGGCACTACCCAACGGGAAGTTGCCAATGTTAACGATTGGTTCAATAATGGGCCATGCTTGGTACCCAATGGTTTTTTCTTGGCAAAACAATTGGCAACCATCATTGGACCACCAATGGTTTAAACTTGGGATGATCACGCTACTGCCAATGATCGGTAGCCAAGCATCGGGCCTATATTAGTTGCCAAGGAATTGCCAAGGAGACAAAATCGATTTTCAAAAGCTTGATTTTTTATTGGCAGCCAACAAAAAACAAAGGTTTTGAAAATTGATTTTTTTTAATTATTAATTAAAATTTATTTTTAAAAAATATATTTTTCAAAAATTTATTTTAAAAAAATATATTTTTTAAAAATATATATTTTTTTAAATTAATAGAACATATTAATTTAATTTGTCACCTCTGGTAAAACAAAGATGAAAGACTGATAAATTCCCTCACTTTATATTTTACAGTGGAGGGATGACTGTGAATGTCTTTGCGAGAGAGGAGCAGGTACTTATATAGAGCCAGTGAGAAAGGTCACAAGCGAGAAGAAATCACTAGCATGCACTCTGGCGGCGCTTGTCGGAAGTGGCGCAACGTTGGTTGCCAAGCGCTGTGTCGATAATGTCAGGATATGCATGCGCGCCAGAAAACAGTTCCGACAAGCGCCGCCAGAGTGCATGCTAGTGATTTCTTCTCGCTTGTGACCTTTCTCACTGGCTCTATATAAGTACCTGCTCCTCTCTCGCAAAGACATTCACAGTCATCCCTCCACTGTAAAATTTAAGTGAGGGAATTTATCAGTCTTTCATCTTTGTTTTACCAGAGGTGACAAATTAAATTAATATGTTCTATTAATTTAAAAAAATATATACCTATTTTTAAAAAATATATTTTTTTTAAAATAATTTTTTGAAAAATATATTTTTTAAAAATAAATTTTAATTAATAATTAAGAAAAATCAATTTTCAAAACCTTTGTTTTTTGTTGGCTGCCAATAAAAAATCAAGCTTTTGAAAATCGATTTTGTTTCCTTGGCAATTCCTTGGCAACTAATATTGGCCCGATGCTTGGCTACCGATCATTGGCAGTAGCGTGATCATCCCAAGTTTAAACCATTGGTGGTCCAATGATGGTTGCCATTAATGTTCCAATAATGGAACGGAGTTCGCCAAGCATGGCCCATTATTGAACCAATCGTTTACTTCCCATTGGGTAGTGACTTGTAGAATTTTACTTGACTCGTCGATTGTCAATTTTTTTCCGTTGTTTGATCTCAAGAAACGTTGTTTTTAAAAATATTGAATTATTCAAATTATTTATGACTTGAGGTATAATTTTTGATTTAGAAAGTAGGGTACTTTTCAATTATTTTCGTTTTAAGATCTAAAAGGTTATTTCAATTTTGTACTGTTAACATCGAGGTTAGCGTTGTGAAATATTCAATAGGGTATAAAAGAACTAAATGATCCATTTAAAGTGTCTCATTAAAGGACAGTAATAAGTTTGTTGGGGAAATAAAAATATGGGACATGAAGACGATAAATAACTCTTGTGGTGTAATGTGAATGCATTTACTTTGAGGCTGCTGCTGCTGCTACTGGGTTTTCCTTAAAGCGAATGGTGTGAGGCACCTGTGGGTCGACTTGGGGCTGCCGGGGGCAGAAAGTGCACCAGCAACAATAATCAATGGAGTTGCTGCATTAGGGTGTGGCGCGCAGTGTCGGCGCCTCCTTGCTGTCCGACGTACTTCGATCGAACTCTCTTGCAACCCTGTTTCTACCCTTTTCACAACCCCCAACACACCCTTCTTGCTCTGTTTCCGAGACTTGCAAGAAATTGCAAGAGGTGCCAGAGCACTGGTTCTCTTCCATGCCAACGACCTCTCTTCTTTTCTCTCTCGTCACTGACACTTGAAAATAATTCACTTTTTCTTCTTCTTCTTCTTTCTTACTTTACCACTCTTTTTATTCTGTTTATTTAATCCTTTTCCACGATTTTTTGTTTTTTAAGTCTTTAAAGTTAAATTTTATTTTTAAAATTAGGTTTTCTAAAGGCCAATGTAGAAAAGTTCTTGTAAAAGTACCATTATGCTTTGTGTTTATCTGTTCTGGTATTCCCCTAAATGCGCCGATAGTAAAATTCCCTTTTAGTAACTACCCAACCTTGCTACATAAATGTTTCAACCGTTTTTTCAACTACCCAACCTTGTTGAATGATTTTTAATCTTTTTGGCCCCTTCCCCCACCCTGCCTGAACCTTTTTGTTAAATCCCCAAACTTGTTGGATGAAAGTCCCGAAAATTGTAAAATTTCAACCAGCAAGGTTGGGTAGTTTATTTCTCACATTTACTGAGATACTATAAAGGTACTTCTACAATTCTATCTATCGACGCGATCAAAATCGATTAATCTCGAAACTTTTCTAAAATTTCAATCAGCAAGGTTGGGTAGTTCCTCTTTCTTACTTTTACTAAGCTCATAAGGGTGCGTCTACAATTTTGTCCATCATCGACACGAATAAAACGAATTTCGAAACATTCCTAAACAACGAAATTATTTCCTTGTAATTTTCTACAAAGTAAATATTTCAATAAATAATATAGTAAATATATAGAATCTATAAAGTAAAGTTTTTAGTTTCATGGCATTATCTATATACTTGTAACTGAAAAATAATTTCGAACTTTATGGGGGATTTCAAATGAATGATAGTTTGACTAGAAAGAATTGACTGTATTTTCTTTATTTGTTTTTCTCATTTTCTCGGATGCTTTGTTTAGAATAAAGCCCATTATCTTCGCATGAATTCCTCTCTCTTGGCATTGCTTTCGCTTCTTTTTAGTTGGATGCGGGTAGAACAATATATATATATATATGAAGGCGCGTAACGCGTTACTCGTAATTCACATTGTTATATTCATAAATCACGTGCTGATTTATCTGCGCAAGAAACAACAGTTTGCTTTACAATGCAATTTGTATTTACTCGAGTGTCGGTTATGGGGAAACTTTATGGCGCTATACGCGAGCTTCCGGAATTATATACTATACTAAGAAAGTGGCGCTTTCCATTCAGAAAATCTTGACATCATCATCATCTTAATAATAGAATTAGAAAACAATTGTATCGATTTTAAATTTTAGCAGAAGAAAATTAGATTTGATCCTATTTTTTAAAAATTGTTTTCTGACCTCTTCTATTTTTTTTTATTTTTTTAATTATTTTTTTCACTCTTTTTTTATTATTTTATTATAATCTTTTTGTATTTTTTTATCCCTCTCAAACTAAACTATAGTTTTCCTGTATGTCATGGTTCGCTAATTATTTTTGACATTGTTATTAATTTAAAATTGTTATTGTTACTATTCTCATTATTATGATTATTACTGATTATAAACATTATTGGTTATTGAAAATATGTTGTGACGAAGTGGTTTTGTCACGATATGTTCATTATTTACTTTCTTTTTATTATTATAATTTCAATATTAATAATTATTTAATTTTTGGTTTAGCGCGTTAGTCCTTTTGCTTTTAAGGCGTAGGGATAAATGTAAATCCCCCTTTATGACAAGTGTGTAACGGCGATTCGCGAAAAATGTAGCAGACGACGAAAGCACACTTTTCTAAATAGTTGGATTTTGGATGTTGATTAGAATAGACGTGTATACAGAATTGTGAGATATTATAGCGTGTTATGTGAAGGAATATTATTTGTCATACTTTTATGATGTGTGGAGAAGTTAATGTTGGATTAATAAAGGTTCATTAGAACTTGGTATTTAAATTCTTAAATCGACAAGTAGTTTTCAGTTGGTAATTATTTTGATTTGAGATTTAGTAAGTATACTTTTTTGTTTTGACAAGAGTCGTGTCTCGAATGACCAAGTTTCCCTTTTTGGTTATGTTCCTGACGGAATCTCCTTTGAGTTATTATGGTGAGATTTGTTAATATTATTGGTAATTTTTAATAATAAAATTAACTGGCGTCTGACTATCAAGTTGGTACTAGAAAATGATTTGTGACGAATAAGGGAAAATGATTTATTAAATTTTGCATAACTTTTAATTTATTATTAAATACCCGTCATAATGTGATGATGACGTAACAAGGGTTTAAGTCAAACAGTCGGTATAAAAATTTCATTTGTCGGTTAAATGTACCGATAGTTGATGAAAATTATCGACTGTCGGTAAAATTACCATCATTAGCAATCGAGAAAAAATATTTTGGTTTAGTTTTTAATGTTTATTTTATTATAATAATTATAGGATTAGTAATAGTTGCTATTGTTCTTTATTGCTATTGAGAAAAAGAAAGTGATTTAAGTCGAAGTATGAAATTTAGTAGTAGCGAGGCGAGAAAGAGACGAATGTCAGGGGCGTGCTGGTGTGTTTCATATGAATGAGCGATGAGAGGATCGACAACTTAGGGATGACATTGCTGCTTTAAATATCGACGCGTGCCAGCCACCAGAAAATGACAACGATGAGTGGGCTAAAAATCTAAATCTCGGTTAGTAACTAACTGTCAGAATTATTGACACTAATCACTACTTGGACAAATCATAAAAACTTTGTACCCGAATAATTATACCTCAAAATTTATATTTATTATTATTGTTTGCCTCATGTTGAAACTACTTTTATGAATTTTGTTGCTTACTGTGGTAGCATATTAGAATAAAAATTTTCATATAACAACTTTTGAATTTTTCAGCAAGTTTTTTGGTGTATTTATCATAAAATAAATATATATCATTAAATGTATATAAATAAAAAATTATTTCTTGTAAATTACAAGTGTGTCTGGAAACAAGACATTTCTTTATTTTTGCTTATATAGTTGCTCATTTGCACCTGTTAGATTGCAATGTTGAGTTGTTGTGGAGCACTGCTACCGAGAATCAGGTTGCCACCTACACACCACTTACAAATACAATCTCTTACCAATATCTAGAGGCACTTTACGTTTTTAGATAACTGACATCTGATAAAAATCCACCATGAAAGTATGCTTACTTAACATAGAGATGAAAGGAGTTAAATTTTTATGAATTTCTCGACATTATTTTATACTCCTTGGTATATTACAATTATTATTATTTCCATCTATTTCAATTTGCAAAATCAGTTATATTTCACGTCAAGTTGTTTTTCACATTTTATAATTTTAACTTTTCTTATATAATCACTATGTATGTGTGTGCTTTCAAATTCTCTTGAAGTTTAATTATCAATTTGTATAAATGTCCGCCTTTTTTTGAATTTTTTTTATATATTTGACTTTGGTAATTTAATTATATTTGCAAGAATAAAATAAAATATAATTCTATACAGAAAAATAGTAATTCTTTCTGTTCTTTATTCTACATAATATAATTAAGGTTAGTGACCGTAACTATGCGAAATTTATCGCACCTGCGATGCTACATAAAAGAGATAGGCTCGAATGAAACTTGATATCCGTTAAATTTGGTATTTATACAAATGGAGGAGAAAAATTTATTGAAATTTCCCCTGCAATCTACTAAATCGATACATTCTGATACGTATCCGTCCAATTATCACAACAAGATTCAAGCCGAATGAAGATATTGATCAAAGCGCAAAGCTAGAAAACTTGTAAGGAAAACGTATGTGGTCCTGTTTCTCGTATCGGGAACATGTCCGATTACCTGTACCCGAGAGTTGGATAAGAAGCAATGAGTTACGGAATCCGCGAAGAATGTACGATAATTATCCTATTAAAACAATGCACTAACACAATAATAATTTAATTGTTATTTATACAACAAAAACAATTATTAATTATATTTTCAATATTTAGAAACTGAATAAATATTAGGGAAAATACATCGGAAAGAATGCTTTTCTCACAATCAGCTAGAATGGAAGGTGCGAAATCAGCTTAAAAGCATTGCGTGAACAATGAGATGATACATTTTTGGTAATGTGGACAAAAGAAGGATGAGAGTTTCTGTCAACTTTCCCCTTCCTGTTTTTCCTTCTACTATCCACCCACTAAAGTAAGTGCCCTTATGTGGTGTCTGCAAAAAAAAGTACTCTTTATTCGAATGGCACAATGAGTGTAGAATGTGTTGTGTGAGCAATCGTGGCGCGCACAATGCCACTTGGATACAATCTGGTATACATGGTCCAAAAAAAAAAAAAAAAAAGACTGAACAGTGAAACATTTAGGTGAGTGCGACTCATCGTGAATCGGAGAAATTCCCTCGAGTCGGCCACGTGGGAACGGGACACGTTTCCAATTCGACGAGATATCCCTTCTTGAGTTAACGCACATACACACAAAAAAAGCCCTTCAAAAGAGCTTTTATCTCGAGGTCCATTTCCATTCCAGATTCCATCAAAAGAAAAGATGCGCTTTATATTCCCATCCAATCAATATTCCTCTTTATTCTAAAAAGAAATTATACGATTAGTCAAATATATAAGGTTGAATAATTATTTAAAATCAGGTTTCCCTTTTTGGTAGAGAGACAATTTTTTTGTGTTCGCACTCATCTACTAAAACCTACTATTTATTACTGTTTTTACGTTATGCTACTATTTTGGTACTTTTTTTAGATTTCAGCCACTAAAAGCTACTATTTCTGTTTTTGAGAATTTACTTTAAATTCGCTAATACTAGAAATCAATAAACTTCTAAAAAATTATAGTCTCAAATTCTTTAAAACGATTCAATTATTTTTAATGATATTAGAAATTTAATTACTTTCAATATCTAGTATTTTCATAAAATTTTGCAAAAGAATTCAATTAGAAAAAAAAATTGATAAAATACATTCAAAATTCAATTATTTTCATAAATAATAAAATTTCCACAAAAATTCAATTAATTTAGCATTGCATTTTCAAAAAAATTCCGAAAAATCAATTATTTAACAAAATTTTTATACAATTCTTCACAACTAATTCAAATACTTTCACTAATAATAATATTTTACATGGAAATTAAATTTTTTAAAAAAATTTATGGTGAAATTCTAAGCAAAAATTCAATTATTTTCATAATTAATAAAACTCATCGAAGAATTTCAATTATTTTTAATACCTGCTATCACCTAGTATTTTAAATTAATTAATAGAAAAATTCAGTTATTTTCAGAAATAAAATTTTTCACATGAACTCAATTATTTAAAATAAAATTTTCATAATATTTATAATCTTTCGAAAAAATTAATTATTTAAAACAATGTTTATAAAATTCTAATGAAGAATTCAATTATTAAAAAAAAAACAAATTTTTTTCACAGAAATTCAATTCTTTTTAAACATTTTAATGAAATTCAATTATTTTCATAAATAATAAAATTCTTCTCAGGAACTCAATTATTTTTGTAGATTTTAATAAAATTTCTAGCAACTATTCAATTATTTTCATAAATAATAAAATTCATCACAGGATTTCAATTATTTTTAATACAATTTTACAGTAATTGCTTAAGATATGTAAAACATTATTAACAATTAAAAATTATTAAAATTATGCTTAAAAATTTAATTTCAATTACTCGAAAAAATCAATTATTTGGAAAAAGGTTTTTTAAAATTCTTTGGATGAATTAATTATTTACAAAAATATTAGAATTTTTCACATGAATTCAATTATTTTTAAATATTTTAATAAAGTTATTCGAAACTGAAATTCATTATTTTAAATATAATTTTAATTAGATTTTTTTTAACTAATTCAATTATTTTTTTTTATTTTAATAAAATTCTTCCCAAGAATTTAATTATTTACCCGTGTAGAAAAAAGTAATTAATTTTTTCTTAGAAATTCAATTATTTTCAAAATTAATAAAATTCTTTCCAGAATTTCAATTATTTTCAAAATATGAAAAAAAAAATTTTTTTCAACATTTCAATTATTTTTGTAAATAGCAAAATTCTTCGTCAAAATTCAATTATTTTCAGGAATTGTAATAAAATTCATTGAAAAATTCAATTATTTTCAGGAATTGTAATAAAATTCATTGAAAAATTCAATTATTTTCATAAATATTAGTATTCATTACAAGAATTAAACTATTTTCGAAAGTAATGAAATTCTTTTCAGAATTTCAATTATTTTTATAAATTTGAAAAAAAAATTCTCCTCAACATTTCAATTATCTTTGTGAATAGAAAAAATTCTTCGTCGAAATTCAATTATTTTTAGGAATTTTAATAACATTCATCACAAGAATTCAATTATTTTTGCAATTAATGAAATTTTATCCGCATAATTTCAATTATTTTTATAAATTTAAAAAAATATTTTCGTCAACATTTCAATTAACTTTGTAAATAGCAAAATTCTTTCTTCGAAATTCAATTATTTTCTGAAATTTTAATAAAATTCATAGAAAATTTCAATTATTTTCAGAAATTTTAATAAAATTCATTGCAAAATTCAATTATTTTCATAAATAACAATATTTATCACAAGATTTCAATTATTTCCAAAATTAATCAAATTCTTTTCAGAATTTCAATTATTTTTATAAATTTGAAAAAAAAATTCTCGTCAACATTTCAATTATCTTTATAAATAGAAAAATTTTCTGACGAAATTCAGAATTCAATTATTAAAAAAATTTTTTGTAAAAATCTTTGTAAAAATTCACTTTTTTTCATGAATAATAAAAAATTTCTCAGGAATTCAATTATTTAAATTAGAATTTGCATAAAATTAGTCGAAAGTAATGAAATATTTAAAAATTTGATAAAATTCTTAGCAAGAATTAAATTATTCTTTCTAATTTTTTAATTCTTTCATGGACAATAAAATTCACTGTAGGACTTGAATTTGTTAGCAGGATAAAGAAAGAAGTAAATATTTTTGATATGTATAAAGTAAGAAAATGTCAGGAAAATGAAATATAGAATGGAATTTTTGTCAATTTTGTGTAGTTTCTAAAACGAGTTTTTTTGGTCGTCAATTTTTATTTTTTGATAGCTATACTTTTTGACTACTTTTTTTTAGTTTAAAAGCTATAATTAATTTTAAAAAAGTAGCAAGAAGTTACTTTTTTAAAATTAATTATCTAGTGCGAAGTCTGTATTCGGATTGTTCTTTTTCAAATTTAATTCGTTTTCTTAGTTTCGCTTGCAATGAGAAAAAATATCTTTTAATTTTTATTTTTCTATGACTGTCATGAAGTTTTTTTTCTCTATGCAAACACAAACTTTTTAATTGATTCAATTTTAATAAAATCTAATTAGTACAAAAAAATTTACATTTATCTCTCACAGTACATTGTAATAAGTGTTATATCACACATGCCTCCGAGTTGTGTCGTCGAATGGAGAAAATCGTTTCTCTAACCTCTGTGGGGATCTAATAAATATTCAAAGTTGGATTTTAGTCAATGCGACGCGTTACTGGAATATGAAGGAGTATCCCGACAATGGTGTTAGCTCTCGCGCGCGTCTTAAAATATGCGAGGGTCTCGGCAAGCCGGTGATTTAATATTCGCACGTATATAGTGGTCCAGGTTTCAACTTGTGATTATATTATGTGAGCAAGTTTACTGCACACGAGATGAAACGAATTTTTTCCTTTTTTTCAAAAATAGATTCTCCTTCATGAAGATGTTCAAAAATAAATTATTAATAGTATAATGTAACCAAAAAAAAAAAAAAAAAAAAAAAAATGATGTATTACTCTTCTTTCGAAAAGACTTCAAAAGTTTTTCTTATCTATTTTTAAAAAAGTGACAGAATTTATTAATATTTATTTCATCCGAGTAGAATGTGTAATGTTACTGTACTTAACACTTTGGAAAATAAATCAAAGTCCTTTTTACTAAAATCTACAACTTAGGATCATTTTCGAGACTGAATTTTAGGTCCTGTAGGACCTAAAATTCAGTCCCGAAAATGATTCTATTTAAGTTATGTTATGACAAACCATATTTTAAAATTTTTAAATTATAATTTGGTTTTAAGATTTTTGTTCATTAAATTTTTTTTTTTTTTTTTTTTTTTTAAATTGCAAAAATTGATTTTCTTTGGATTCTTGTTCGGCGTATAAAAAGTACATTAATATTTCAATAAAAGTTTCGTTAGTCAAAACAAATTTTTTTTTTGACTGACGATAAAAATTATCCACGCGTAAAAAAATTATATTTTCTTTTTTTTGGAAATGAACTTGCGGCAAGTGACCCAGGGGCATAAAAGATAATCCAGGACCCCGCATTTCCTGTATTCGGAGCTTGAATATCAAGTGGAGCGTGGAATTTGACTGGAGGCTTCAATCGATCGTACCCAATGATATTTTTGAATAAAACAACGGTGCATTTTTTAGCCTTGAGCAAAAAACTCGGCACAAGTTGCCTTCTCGATAAGAAGATGATAAACTCAAAAAAAAAAAAAAAAAAAAAAAAAAAAAAAAAATAGGTGAAAGACCAAGTAGAAATAAAGAAGATGCGAAAAAAAGAAATTGATAAACATTAAAGTTGCTTTCGAGGTGCACAAGAAGTTGTTTAAGAAAAAGATTTCTATTCATAGGAGAGGGGCTAAGGGGTGAACAAGAAAAGGAGAACGACCCTCGTGTCCGGTTGAATGTTCCTAATGAACCAACGACCGGTTTCTTTCCTGTTTAACTTGGAAAACTAACAAAATAAAAACCCCCCTTAAGTATCGCAAAACACAACACAGTGTCTAGCAAATTGTCACTACGTAAAAGCAACTGTACAATGGAGGCAAAAAGTATAATTGAGATGATGAAAATAGACTTTGGAAAATAAGTCTTGTTCAAGGTTCGATTTTGACACTGAAACAATCCGAATTTTGAGCTCACGGAAAGCTTACTTACAATGCACACTTTTCGACGTGGAAACAAAAAAAATAATATTTGAGTCCTAAAATGTCAATATATACAAAACTGTTGTCATTTTTCGACAATTGTTAATTGTCTTATCAATTGTTTTCATTACTAAAAATTGAATTTTACAATTAAATTTATAAAAAACTACTTTTTTTTAAATTTACCATATACTTATTGTAAGTTTATACCTTTATAAATATTGAAACAAAAAATAGCAGTAAAAAAATAACAAAGAAAATTTTAGTCTGAAAGTTTTAGCCATTGCACTTGTCAGTTAGCAAATAATGCGATAAAAATCATAGAAATAGTTTTAAATTAGCAAAATAAAAACAAATTAAAATAAATTGCCAAGTGATTTTCAACTTCCGTCTAGGAGGTAACTTCTAATTAATCAGTCGATTAATAAAGTCGCTAATTCTAATTCTATATGAAGTCAGTAAGTAATTCACTTTCAGCGATTAGGTAAATTAGCCAATTTAAATAATTAGCAGTTAAGCAAATAATTAGATCCAAGCAATTATGACTGCGATTCATTTAATAAATAGGTATTAAATAAAATACGTATTCAATAAAAAAAAAAATTATGAAAAAAATTCAAACTGTCACTATTAGAAAAAAATTCTCTAACAATTTTTACTATACAATAAGACCTGACTATTTTTTAGAATTCTTGTAATGAATATTTTTATTTATGAAAATAATTGAATTTTACAAGGAATTTTATTAAAATTCCTCAAAATAATTTAATTTCCGCGAAGAATTTTGCAATTTTGAAAATAATTGAAATTCTTGAAAGAATTTAAATAATTCTCAAAATAATTGAATTTTGCACTAAAGTTTATAAAAAAATTTCTAAAAATAATTAAATTTTGGCGAAGAATTTTGCTATTTATAAAGATAATTAAAATGTCGACGAGAATTTTTTTTTCAAAATTATAGAAAAATAAATTAAATTCTTGAAAGAATTTTATTAATTTTGAAAATAATTGAATTCTCGTGATGAATATTATTATTTATGAAAATAATTGAATTTTGCTAAGAATTTTGCAAAAATCCCTGAAAATCATTAAATTATGGCAAAGAATTTTGCTATTTATAAAAATAATTGAGAATGTAGACGAGAATTTTTTTTTAAATCTATGAAAATAATTGAAATTCTGGAACGAATATTATTAATTTTGAAAATAATTGAATTCTTTTCATGAATATTGTTATTTGTGAAAATCATTAAATTTTGCAATGAATTTTATTAAAATTCCTCAAAATAATTGAATTTCAGCGAAGAATTTTACTATTTACAAAGATATAAATTAAATTTTGAGAATTTTTTATCAAATTTATGAAAATATTTGAAATTTTGGAAAGAATTTTATTAATTTTGTAAATGATTGAATTCTTGTGATGAATATTGTTATTTGTGGATATAATTGAATTTTGCAATGGATTTTATTTAACTTTTTTTATTTAATAAAATGCCTATTTAATAAAAAATAAAAAAAATTACAAAATAATTCCAACTGTTACCATAAGTAAAAAATTCTCTAACAATTTTTTTGTATGTACGTAATTTTTTAAAATTTTATTTCATTAAAAACAATCTTAAAAAAATTGTTTTACAATTTAATAATATTTTTACAATTTTCTGGAACTATGAGAAAATAGTTCTTGTTGGATATTTTTGAATACAAAAAAAAAAAAAAAAAAAAAATTAGAGTTGCATTCCTACAGGTTCGACTGTATATTTGATATTTCTTCACCGTACGATTCAAAACCCATTATAAGTGTCTCTTGCGAACAATTATATTCAAGAACAAACGCATAAATTTTCCTAAAATGAATATAAATGTATGATTGAAAAAATAATAACCATTTCTTTCAATAACAATAAATCTGCTCCTCGGCAGCATTCACTATCAAATTACCACGACCGATAAGTCACTCTCGTTTGAAAAAAAAGCTCGTCCTACAAGATTTAAGAAGGAGAGAATTACTCTCATGACGAAGAGAACTGGTATTGAGAATAGAAAGAATGCAGATTCCGATCGGGTAGGTGGGAGGAGAGGTGGGGTGGGGTGGGGGGCAATAGACTGTTGCATTACGGGCAGGGGGTTATTAAGCGCAGTTAATTATTTTCGCGATCGTATACGAGAGCAGAGAACAAAATAGAAGCACTACGCCTTGTGCGCTGTGTAACGCGTTATATAGGTACCTATTTGTGGCCGGGGTTATTAAATGCCTTTGCTTTCGTGATGTCGCACAATGATTTAAAGGATTCGAAATGCTTTTACACCATACAGCATAACGTTCTGATATTATGTTGTAATTCTTTTTACTGTCTGCCCTTAGTCTATGTGTATGTGTATGTGTGAAGTGATGTACGGGCGCGGCGCCATTCGCGAATTTCAAAAAAAAAAAAAAAAAAAACTTTATATAGCGATAAATATTCTTCCAGCAAGGCGATTTTATAAAAAGGATTAAAAAAAAGTACGTGTCTCGTGTTCCGTTTTCAGGAATCGCGAACGCTTTTGAGAAACAAGAAACTATTCTTTTCTTCAGATTTAGACCATACATTTTTGAATTTACACACATTGTAAAAAATAAATCTTATACTTTTAGGTCACATTTTTTATAACAAATCGTTTACATTATCACAGGGTTTACACAAAAATAAATTCTTTTTTAAAAAATTTCTAATCATTATTATTTTTCCACAGGAATTAAAATTCTTTAAAACATTCAAATTCAAACCATTTTGAAATTCAATAACTGATCAAAATATTATTGCAAAACATGAAACAAAGTATCACTGCGAGTCTTCGACTCGGAGAGATCCTTTTCTTCATGTTTTGCAATAAAATTTTTAAAGATTTAAGAAAAAAATTTTTAAAAATTAAAAAATTAAATTTTTATGTTATTTTATTTTTAAGATTTTTTTTTTATTTTTTTAAAGATGACCGAGTGATAAAATCATTATTTTATAATATAAGAATATTATTATTTATTACTGTAACCCCTTTCAAAATTATTTCCATAATTTCAATTCAATTATTATTTTCTAGAATTTAAAACTAAAATTCTTCTTCAAATCAATTGTTTTTAATAATTTTTGAAAAACTTCTTCTTGGGAGTTTTCAAATCAATTTGTTTACAATTCAATTTTACGTGAAATTTCGATTATTTGGAAATTCTCTAATTAAATATAATTAGAAAATAAAAATTTCAAATAATTTTTAAAAATTTCGAGTAAAACTTTTTGAAAAAAAAAAAAAATTGAATAGAATTTTTAATTAAAACTATGAAAAGTTTGGATTTTTCATAAATTTTAATTTGAACCTTTATAAAATTCAATTAATTCTTAAAAATTGAAATTATTCATAAATTCTCCAAAATTCAATTTTTATCTAAAACTTTAGCTATAAAAATGAATTTTTATATTAATTTTTAATAGAAAATTCTCCGAGAATTCAATTATGTAAATACGAAAATAAATAGTTTATTGAATAATTAAATGTTTCTCAAAATTGAATTCTCATAAAGAATTTTATCAACAAATATTAAAAAAATTGAATTCTTGAGAAAGATTTTATTAAATTTTTTTAAAAGTAATACTAAATTTCCAACTAAGAAATTTATTACTTTTAAAAATAATTGAATTCTTTTGAAGAATTCTCCGAAAAAATTCAACTATTTTAAGGCATTTTAATTTTATTTCATTATAATTATATTTATAATATATTATTATTATATTTTAATTTATGTAAATAAATGAATTCTTGGCAAGAATTTTATTAAAATCTAAAAAAATAATTGAATTCTTCCAAGGCATATTAAAAAAACATTTTTTCAAATAATTGATTTTTTCGAGAAATTAAAATGAAATTTTTTAAAAGTAATTACATTTTTTGAGAAATTCCTGTAAAATTGTATTAAAAGTAATTGAATTGCTGAGAAGAATTTTATGAATTTCTGTAAAAAATTTTGTTATTTTTGAAAATATATTGAATTCTTCATAAAAATTTTATAAACAAATGTTAAAAAATAATTGTTTTCTTCTGACGAATTTTAATAAAATATTTAAGAATAATTACATTTTTCGGGGAATTCGATTAAAATTGTATTAAAAATAATAAAAATTCTTGTAATAAATTTTATTTAAATTCCTCAAAATAATTGAATTTCGACGACGAATTTTCCTATTTCCCAATGGGAAATTTACAACTGGCGTAGTACTGCGCCAGCACTGGCAGCACTGGCGGCAAGGCTGAGAGCCAGCACTGGCATAACTCTGGGATGATAACGCCGTCCGGCTCTGCCGAAGTACTGTCTGTCAGTGCTGCCAGACAGCGCTGGCGCAGCACTGGACCAGTGCTGGCTGAGAATATTGCCGCAATAAATGCCGTATTGTTATTAATTAGTCGTAAATTAATAATTATAAATAATTTAACAACAAAATGGTAAATAATATTAATAAATAGTTATTATTCATAAAATATTTCTCTTCTTAAAGAAATTGTATTAAAGATGGAGACTAACAATATGGATATAGTAAATGAAGTAGAAAAAAATTGTTTATAACATTTAAAAATTAAATAATAAACAATTACAGTAAGTGTGCATTAGATTTTCATATTTTAGTACCTGACGATTGGAATCTAGAAATATCGCAAACCTATGAAAATAAACAAAATTGCTGACGAGGGGAATCGAACCTACGACCTACGGACTAACAGACTAACGCTCTAACCACTATGCTAACGACACGTGTGTGCAGTAAAATTTTAATATCTCAGTATCATTCAGACATACAATTATTGAGTCAAAGATGAGAAAAAAATAGGGATACGTTAGAAATAATAAATTGAAATAAAATAAATTAAACTAAATTTTTAAAAATTAAATTACTTTACTTATTGCATTTAACATTTTACGTAATTCTTAAATTACGTGGTAATTTTTTAATAATTTTTTATTCATAGTAAGAAGTATAATAGTATTTTAATAGGAACCAAATTATTATTGAGATTAAAGTTTAAATTTTGTTTATAATTTTAATTTGTTTAAATAATTTATTATTTACAAAATTAGACAATTATGTTAAATTATTATTATTAAATTTAATAAAAATAAACAACTGAAAAGTAAAATATTAATTTTTTTCAATAAATTTATATTTATAAACATTGATAAACTTTTTTTATAATTTTTTTCAAGTTTATGTCAAAAAAGCAATGTTGGCAAAGAGCGTTGTGAACAATTTTTCTATACTCAGCCAGCACTTGCCGCCGTGGCTTGTCCAAGCTTTGGCGAAACAAAAATTCTGTACTGCGCCAGCACTAATTGTCGAGGCTCGGCTAGACTACGCCGAACAATCGTCTGAGTACTAAGCCAGTGGTGAGCATCGGCACTACACTGGCATTTCCCATTGGGTTACAAAGATAATTGTAATGTTGACGAGAATTTTTTTTAAATTTATGACAATAATTGAAATTCTGGAAAGAGTTTTATTAATTTTGAAAATAATTGAATTCTTATCATGAATATTGTTATTTATAAAAATAATTGAATTTTGCAATGAATTTTATGAAAATTCTTCAAAATAATTTAATTTCAGCGAAGACTTTTGCAATTTTGAATGTAATTGAATTTTGCAAGGAATTTTTTTAGAATTTCTTGAAAATAATTGAATTTTGTCGAAGAATTTTGCTATTTATAAAGATATAATTGAAATTTTGAGGATTTTTTTTCAAATTTATGAAAATATTTAAAATTCTGGAAAGAATTTTATTAATTTTGAAAATAATTGAATTCTCGTGATGAATATTGTTATTTATGAAGATAATTGAATTTTGCAACGAATTTTATTAAAATTCCTAAAAATAATTGAATTTCGGCGAAGAATTTGATATTTATAAAGATAATTGAAATTTCGTCAAGAATTTTATTAATATTTTTGAAAATAATTGAATTTCTGTGAAGAATTTTATTATTTTTAAAAATAATTGAATTTCTGCAATCATTTCTAACTTTTTCAAAATTTTCAAAATTATATCGTACAATTTACGAACTTTTCGTCTTTTTTTCATCAAATTACAGACTTTACGGAGCTTTTTTTTTAAAAAAAATGACTTTTACTGACTTGAAGAAAATTTACGAATCTTTACGGGATTTACGGACCTAGTTCGAGACCTGAAGTAATCATACAATAATATAATGTTAAAAAGATTATTTCACAAAATTTATATTCTCTCCAATTAAAAATCACTAAAATTTAGTAGAATTCATGTAGAAATTCTATAGAATCGTTCTAGTGAAATTCTATAGAATATTCACTAGAATTCATACTGAATAATTCTATAGAATCATTCTAGTGAAATTTTAAAGAACTTTTTTATAGAAAAAAGATTGTAAAATCAGTAGAAATATAAAAATTGGCAAATTGACAAATTGCATTAAGATGTTTCTTAAAATATTTCTAAGGCACCATAAATTTAGTTTAGATACAAGTTCTGTAATTTATCTTTCTTCATTTCAAAATTCTATTATAAAGACACTTTCACAGTACAATAGTCGTTTTGGTTTGTTTCAAAAAAATAATAGTAAAAATTAACATAAAATTCGTCGAGGTCATTTCTTCTGTTACGTTATATCCTTTACCTCTAAAAAGGATAATTAACCGCTTTTAAAAGTTTTCGAAGGAAGATGAATTTTGTGTTCTGTCGTTTATTATGATGATTGTGTATCTTCTTCTTTTTTTTTTTTTTGACAATCGCGATTATTTCATACTTTGCGAAGTCGGAACTCTACTTTGTACTTATCGTTTGTGCAAAAAACGAATTTTAATTAATGCTAATGTATTCGGGAGGACATTTCAAATCGATTGATCTTACGCATTTACCAGATATGGACTTCCCAAATAGAAAGAAAGAGAGACTCGCCAATTGTACACTTGCTATGCGAATTCTCCGGATCATATATTCTCTCCAAGTCGCCGAGACTCTAGAGTTTTTGTCTCCAGTTATATATGTAAATGAATTTCTAAACAGGATTCCGTAAATGATAAAAAGGACTCTTAAAAAAAGAGAATTTAAGTTTTTAGTGTGACCAAATAGGATTCACAATTTCGCTACTATAGGTTTCTGATTATCAAAAATTTCTCTCTATTTAATTACCTTCTATTTCAAAGATTTTTATTTTTTTTTTTGCTTTAATTTGAAATATTTAATTTAATTGAAAATGCTTCTCATTGAGCTGATGAATGAAAAAAAGAACGGAAACAAAATTGAAAAGTAGAAAAGTAGACTAATTTTAGAGTGTTAATAATAAGAGATAAAAGGGTAATATAATTTTGGTGATTTCTGATTTTAAAGTATTTTATGTAAATAAGAGCGCAACTTTGAGAGAGAAAATTGCATTAAAGGTTAAAATGGCGAATCGTAAGATTATAGCAGTTGCTTCTATGGCATCACAATGGCTTACTAAGTTCCTTACGTATAGAGATAAAGCATCTGGACAAGGCCAGCCATTCAATAGTGATGAACTGGTTTCTCGTTTGCGGCACCACAAAACAGAGAAACTCCTTTTGCTTTTCAAATGTCCTTTTGCCGACTTATCCACACACATTATCTATACTCAATTTAACGCGAATTATTGAAATTTCACATAGTCTCTAAATCACTATATGGCAAAGCGAGTGGAATTAGAAATTTCACCCTTAGAATTAAGGTGAGCAAATTAAATAAGAAAAAAAGGAAGGATAAGTTTACGGAAGGAGGAAAAAATTTCCGAAATAGCCCATTGTCCAATCAGGAACTAGTAGAGTACGAAGTGGGACGGATGGACGCGAGTCTAGCTCCGCCTTTTTACCCCCTCCACCACTGAATTGTCCAGTGACACACAAGGGGCGAGGCTTAAATGCTTCTTAAGGAAAAAGGACGTTTATGTTTATTTTTTCTATTTCTGACAATAATTTATTATGAATAACTTGATTCCATTGAAGACCTGCCACAAAGTTATTACTTATGAAACATTTAGTGAAGTATTTTTTAAAAAATTTTAACGCAATTATTTGAAAGAATTCAACTATTTTAATGAGTAGCAAAATTCTTTCCTAAAATTCAATTATTTTCAAAAATATAATAAAAAATTCCGAAAAATTCTATTCAGAGTTTCAATTATCTTTATAAATAACAAAATTCTTCACCAAAATTCAATTATTTTCAAGAATTTTAAAAAATTCATTGCAAAATTCAATTATTTTCAAAATTAATAAAATTCTTTTAAGAATTTCAATTATTTTCAAAATTAATAAAATTCTATCCAGAATTTCAATTACTTTCATAAATTTGAAAATAAATTCTTGTCAACATTACATTTATCTTTGTGAATTCAATTATTTTCTTTCACAAATAATGGTATTCGTCACAAGAAAGCAATTATTTTCAAAAGTAATGAAATTCAATTACTTTTAATAAATTTTAATAAAATTCATTTCAAGATTTCAATTATTTTCAAAAATTTTTCTTATTTCAATAATTTGTAAATCATTATTTTTTCCAAAAGAATCCAATTATTTAAAAACAATTTTGACAAAATTCCACACGAATATTCAAATTATTTTCTGAAATAATAAAAATTTTATAGAAATTCAATTATTAAAGATAGAATTTGCATAAATTTTTTCGAAAAAAATAAATTGTTCGAAATTTTCTTATATACTTCGCAATAATTCAATTATTTTCATAAATAATAAAATTCTTTTCAGGAATTCAATTATTTTTAATACAATTTTACAGAAATTTCCATTTTAATTAAATTAATTAATATTATTAATATTAATAAATATTAATATTGATAATATTAATTAATATTATTAATATTAATAAATATTAATATTAATAATATTAATTAATATTAAAAAGAATTGAAATAATGTAAAGAATCTTATTATTTATGAAAATAATAAAAATTTTTAAATCGATTTTAATTGAAAAAAAATTAAATTCTTCAGAAAAATGTTATTATTTAGAAAATTAATTGAATTCTTGCCCAAAAAATTGATTAAAATCTTTTAAATCATTCAAATTTTGCAAACAATTTTATTATTCTTGAAAATAATTTAATTTCTCAGAAGAATTTTATTATTTTTATGAAATTAATTGAATTCTTTCCAAAAAATTAATTAAGATCTTTGAAATAATTGAATTTCTCACAAGAATTTTCTTACTTATGAAAATAATTGAATTTTTATGAAGAATTTTGTTAAAATTTTAAAAAATAATTGAATTCTCCTGAAAAATTTAATTATTTATAAAAAAAATTGAAATCCACTAAAAAAATTTACTTATTTATGAAAATAATTGAATTTTTGTGAAGAATTTTGTTAAAATTTTAAAAAATAATTGAATTCTCCTGAAAAATTTAATTATTTATAAAAAAAATTGAAATCCACTAAAAAAATTTACTTATTTATGAAAATAATTGAATTTTTGTGAAGAATTTTGTTGAAGTTTTAAAAAATAATTGAATTACCTAGAAAAATTTAATTATTTATAAAAAAAAATTGCATTCTTTACAAGAATTTTGATTAAAATCTTTGAAAGAATTGAAATTTTATAAAGAATTTTATTATTTTTGGAAATAATTGAATTCTTAGGAGAAATTTTAATATTTTTTATATTAATTGAATTTTTTAACATTTTTTTTTTTTAATAATAGAATTGTTTTGTGAAATTTTAGTAAAATAGTAATTAAAATTTGAATTATTTTTGGGAAATTTTATTAAAGTAGTAGATATTGAAAATGATTAAAATTAGACAATTTTTTGAAAATTATTAAAATTAGGACAATAATTTTTTTGACGTTTATGAAAATAATTGAATTTTGGAGAATAATTTTGTTATTTATAAAGTCAATTGGGATTTTTACGAGAATTTTTTTAAATTTTGAACATAGTTGAATTTTGTAAGAAGAATTTAATTTTTTAAAATTATTATTTGTAATTATTTCAAAATTAATTTTTTTTAGTGTTTTCAACAAGAATTTAAATTAGAAATTTTTTAAATTCTATTATTTTTAAAATTACTAATTATATTTTTAAAAAAAGGTAGTAAGAAGTTAGCCGCACGCTTTAGCACGCGAATTATTTGCTAGTATTTTTTTAAAGAATTGAATTTATGTTAAAAATTTTATTACTTGTAAAAAATAATTGAATTTATTCAACGAATTTTATTACATTTTATTTAAATAATTATATTCTTTTGAAAACTTTTATTAAAAATATAAATTTTGAAAATTTTATAGAATTTCAACAAAAAATTTCATTAAATGAATTTCACAATTAATAATTGTGAAATGTAGCTAATTTAATTCTTGCAAATAAATTTTTGAAGATAAATTTATTTTTCGAGAAATTTATTTAAAATTGTATTAAAAATTAATTGAAACCATGTGAAAGAATTATTATTATTCATGAAAATAATTGAATTCTTGAAACGAATTTTATTATAATTTTTTGTAAATAATTTAATATTTTTTTGAAAAATCTTATGGAAATTAAAATTTTTATAAAACATGAAGAAAGCGATCACTCCGAGTCGAAGAGTCTTCGACTCGGAGTGATCGCTTTCTTCATGTTTTATAACAATTTTTTTTATAAATTGTTTAAATTCAAAAATGTTTGAATTTGACTGTTTTGAAGAATTTTAATTCTTATGGAAAAATAATAATTAAATACTTTTTAAAAAATTTAGTTATTGATGTTTTCGAATAATTTTACAATTTAAGAAATTCCTAAGTAAATGTAATATAGAATGTTTTTCTTGAGTATCTTATAATTTGTAGAGTGAATCAGAATATTCTTTATGGTCAGGGAAGAAGTCAAAATCAGTCAGGAAAAAGTCTGGAAATCAGGGAAAAGTCAGGGAAAAATAAAATTAAAAATTAAATATTTGTGGCAACCCTGATGTAGAAATTCTATAGAGTATTTACTGGAATTAATTGGTTTCCTAAATTGAAACCACAGTCAAAATAAAAAAATTTTAATTTGTCTATTTTCTTTTAATTTAGGAGAAAAAGGAACAAAAAAAAAGAGGGGAATTTTAATCAATCACTAATGCATATCGCAATAGTAATAGTTTCATTAATAGAGAGCAGTGAACAGCAAATGATTTGTTGCAAATGAATGTTTTCAATTAGAAGTAAAGAGATAATTAAAGTTCTCACTAGTTGTCTTTTGCTATCTGTGTAACATAATATAAAAGCTAGAGCGTATTTCAATACATTTTGAATTCAAATGCGAGATCAACCAGTCAACCAGTGAACCAGTCGCAGGGACCAGTCAGGACCAGTCCTACTCACAGGTTCAGACCATTGGTGTAAATTGCGTCCCGAGAGGAATTATTCTGACTGGCGCGGTGCGCGCAGCGTTGAGTTACCTTTTGCACGTGCACGATAAAGCCGAATCAGCGTGAAACGGTTAACGTTATAATAACGGTCATATAAACCCGAGCAAGAAGTCATAATTTAAATTGAGTTTCTCGCTTGTCCGCAATCATAATACCTCTATTGCACGCCACTTGTGGGGGGGGGGGGGGGGAGAGAGAGAGAAACTCTCTCTCTCTCTCTTTTCTGAATGAGAGAGAAACAAGCTCGCGCCCGTGAATTCTCTCCAAGGCACTCCAAGGTGTAAAGGGGGAAATTACGATTGCCGATAATAATTACGGGTGGGTGTCAAAGAGGAGAGCAAGTAGGGTGCGTTGATCTAATTGGTACAAATATGGGGGGAGACTCATTCAGGATGTGACGCAAAACTATTGTGGTCAATATTATAATAAATGTTGTACATTATAATACATTCGATACGTATATATTAAGGTCTATATAATATATATACATCGGTGAGATGATACGGCACTTATTGTTCGCTCCATCAGTTTAAAATTGCTCTCGGTTATCGTCGGATGTTTCTCGGATGATTTATTTCCCATTTGGAAATAATTATTATTATTATAATATATAGTGCTTTTGGAAAAAATTTATTCTATTTTATGAGTTCTTTATGGTTGGATATATTCAAATAGTGTTTTCAAATTGTT
Organism: Leptopilina heterotoma; assembly: GCF_015476425.1. NCBI lineage: Eukaryota > Metazoa > Arthropoda > Insecta > Hymenoptera > Figitidae > Leptopilina > Leptopilina heterotoma. The sequence goes on along the minus strand of NW_025110972.1, from coordinate 1,279,640 downwards.
TCAAAACTATAATCGGAGATGGAAATTACCCAATGGGAAATTTACAACTGGCGTAGTACTGCGCCAGCACTGGCAGCACTGGCGGCAAGGCTGACAGACAGCACTGGCATAACTCTGGGATGATAACGCCGTCCGGCGCTGCCGAAGTACTGTCTGCCAGTGCTGCCAGACAGCGCTGGCGCAGCACTGGACCAGTGCTGGCTGAGAATATTGCCGCAATAAATGCCGTATTGTTATTAATTGGTCGTAAATTCATAATTATAAATAATTTAACAACAAAATGGTAAATAATATTAATAAATAGTTATTATTCATAAAATATTTCTCTTCTTAAAGAAATTGTATTAAAGATGGAGACTAACAATGGATATAGTAAATGAAGTAGAAAAAAATTGTTTATAACATTTAAAAATTAAATAATAAACAATTACAGTAAGTGTGCATTAGATTTTCATATTTTAGTACCTAACGGATTGGAATCTAGAAATATCGCAAACCTATGAAAATAAACAAAATTGCTGACGAGGGGAATCGAACCTACGACCTACGGACTAACAGACTAACGCTCTAACCACTATGCTAACGACACATGTGTACAAAAAAGTATTAATATCTCAGTATCATTCAGACATACAATTATTGTATCAAAGATGAGAAAAAAATAGGGATACGTTAGAAATAATAAATTGAAGTAAAATAAGTTAAACTAAATTTTTAATAATTAAATTACTTTACTTATTGCATTTAACATTTTACGTAATTCTTAAATTACGTGGTAATTTTTTAATAATTTTTTATTCATAGTAAGAAGTATAACAGTATTGTAATAAGAACCAAATTATTGTTGAGATTAAAGTTTAAATTTTGTTTATAATTTTAATTTGTTTAAATAATTTATTATTTACAGAATTAGAAAATTGTGTTAAATTCTTATTATTAAATTTAATAAGAATAAAAATGAACAACTGAAAAGTAAAATATTAATTTTTTTCAATAAATTTATATTTATAAACATTTATAAACTTTTTTTATAATTTTTTTCAAGTTTATGTCAAAAAAGCAATGTTGGCAAAGAGCGTTGTGAACAATTTTTCTATACTCAGCCAGCACTTGCCGCCGTGGCTTGTCCAAGCTTTGGCGAAACAAAAATTCTGTACTGCGCCAGCACTAATTGTCGAGGCTCGGCTAGAATACGCCGAACAATCGTCTGAGTACTAAGCCAGTGGTGAACATTGGCACGACACTGGCATTTCCCATTGGGTAGCGGAAAATTAAAATCGTGCTTTTAGCTCCTCCCCTTTGTACCCCCTCCATTCACCTCCTACCAATGAGACGAGAAAAGATAGAAAACCCGAATTTAGAAATGTTCTTTATATTTTATTTTCTTGACTTTTTCCTAATTTCCATAAAAAATATTTACTTCTTTCTTCTCCTAGTGCTAATAAATTGAATTCCTGCAACGAATTTTATTATTCATGCGAAAAAATTTAAATATTTATAAAAATAATTTCATTCTTGCGAAGAATTTTATGAAAATTAAATAATTCATTTCATCTTTCGTCTAATTTTATGCAAATTCTGATTTAAATATAATTGAATTCATGAGATATTTTTATTTTTCATGAAAAGAATATTGAATTCTTACGAAGAATCTTACAAAAAAAATTTTAAATAATTGAATTCTGTTTGGAAATTTTATGAAAATAGTACATATAGAAAATTATTGAATTGCAAAAAGATTTTAAAAATAATTGAATTTTACAAACAATTCTATTAAAATTTTTGAGAATATTTGAATTTCTGTGCGGTGTTTTATTAAATTTTTCTGAAAATAATTGAATTCCTAAAAAAACATTTTATTATTTATGAAAATAATTGAATTTTACTAGAACGAACGATTTTACGAGAACTTTTTAAAATAATTCAATTTCCTAGAAGAAATTTATTGCTTTTAAAAATAATTGAATTCTTGTAATGAATATCGTTGTTTATAAAAATAATTGAATTTTGCAAAGAATTTTATTAAAATGCCTCAAAATAATTAAATTTTCTGGAATAATTTTTTTATTTATTGACATATTTAAATTTATTTGAAGAATTATTTATGCAAATAATTGAATTCTTGTGAAGAATTTTAATATATTTATAAAAAAAAATTGAATTCTTTCAAGAATTAAAAAATTTTTTTTTTAAATAATTGATTTTTTTGTGGAATTGAAATTAAATTTTTAAGAATAATTTTAATAATTTTAAATTTTTAATAATTTTTTACATTTTTCGAGCAATTACTGTAAAATTATATTAAAAATAATTGAAATCCTGCGATGAATTTTATTATTTATGAAAATAATTGAAAAGTTTCTCTGAATATTATTAAATTTTTCAAAAATAATTGAAATCCTGTGAAGAATTTTCTTATTTATGAAATTAATTGAATTATTGCGAAAAATTTTATCAAAATGTTTGAAAAGAATTGAGTTTCTGTGAAATTTTTTATTATTTTTGAATATAATTGAATTCTTTCGAACGATTTTAATAGAAGTTTTAAAAATAATTGAATTTCCAAGAAGAAATTTATTAATTTTGAAAATAATTGAATTCTTGTGATGAATATTGTTATTTATGAAAGTAATTTAATTCTATAAAGAATTTTTTCAAAATGCCTCAAAATAATTGAATTTTCAGGAATAATTTTGTTATTTATCTTTAATAATTGAATTCTTTTGAAGAATTATTTATGTAAATAATTGAATTCTTAGGAAGAATTTTATTAAAATCTAAAAAAATAATTGAATTCCTGTGAAGAATTCTAATAACTTTTTAAATAATTGAATTCTTCCAAAGAATAAAAAAAAACATTTCTTTAAATAATTTGATTTTTTTTGTCGAATCGAATTTAAATTTTTTAGAATTGAATTTCTTTGAAAAATTTTGTTATTTTTGAAAATAATTGAATTCTTCATAAGAATTTTATAAACATTGTTTAATTTTTTCGAAAGATAATAAATATTATGAAAATTTTATTTTAAATAATTGAATTTTTGTGGTAAACTTTATTTGTGAAAATAATTTCATTTTTCAATTAAATAGTTTAAAATAATATTCAAATAATAATAATATTAATAATAATATTCAAATAATATTCAATTTAAAAATAATTGAAATTCTTCGATGAGTTTTATGATATATGAAAATAATTAAATTCTTGCTCAGAATGTTATCAAAATTTTTTTTAAAAAATTGAATGTCCATGACAAATCTTATTATTAATGAAAGCAATTAAAGTATTGTGAAAAAATTATTGAATTAAGAAAATTTTTCGAAAATAATTGAAATTTTTGCAATGAATTTTATTAAAATTTTTGAAAATAATTGAAATTTCGCCATGAATTTTATTATTTATGAAAATAATTGAATTATTGCGAAGAATTTTATTAAAATTTTAAAAAATAATTGAATTTCTGAGAAGAATTTTATTATTTATGAAAATAATTGAATGATTGCGAAAAATGTTATTAAAATGTTTAAAAAGAATTGAATTTCTGTAATAAATTTTTTTATTTTTAAAAATAATTGAATTCTTCATAATTCTTCATGTGGAAAACTTTATTTGTGAAAATAATTGTATTTTTCCATTAAATAATTTAAAATAGTATTAAAAATAATTGAAATTCTTCGATGAGTTTTATTATTTATGAAAATAATTGAATTTTGGATGAATTCTATTAATCTTTTTTAAATAATTGAATTCTTTTGCGAAATTTTATGAAAATACTAGATAATGAAAATAATTGAATTTCGAATATTTTTTGAAAATAATTGAATCGTATTAAAGATTTTATTATTTTATTTATCGTATTAAAGTAATTTAAAAATGATTTTGTCCGCCATATTGGATCCGCCATTTTGAATTTTTAAAATCGACTTTAGATTCAGTTTTAATATTAAATTTAACAGATTTGTAAGATTTGAATGAAACTGATTTAATAAATTTAACAATAATCGTTTAGTGTTTTATAAAAAGAACCTCCGCGCCAAAGTATTATGTTGACGTGATTTTTCTTCATCGCCAGTGAGAATTTTTTCGATTCTTGAAGATATAACCACACTGCAGAGTATATGTGTGTATACAGCCCTTTAGCGGGACACACGAGTCACCTACTAGGTATATAAGTACGTTCTATTTATGTGCAATGTGGGGTAAAGCCCGGAGGCATTGAGAGGCGACGAAACGAAAAACAGCGGTAACCGGAAGAACGAGAGCGTCCGATCTTCTTTCAAACTTATAATGAAGATGCTTGAAACATAAGGGGTCGCGAAAATTAAACGACACACGCTGGATATAAAAGTCACTGTATAGGAAGGCAATGTTTCCATGTAAGTAAATCCCAAGCGGGATGTGATATCAGCTCGAAAAAAAATATATATATATATATATATGTCGTAGGCAGATAGCAGAATCCGGCAGTATGCAAACTACCTAGGCAGTTTGTAAACCGCGGGCAGTTAGTAAAATACCTAAATTTGAATGTATGAAAACAGGCAATATGCAAAATGCCTAGGCAGTTTACATACTGCCAAAGACGTTTCAGGCAAATAGAAGAATGTATTGAAAGTCGCAAATTTTTTTTAATTAGAATAACTTATTCTAAAGGAAATACAACTTTTATCCTGTTATTACTTGTTGCAACAATTTATAGATTTGTGACATCTTGATCCGCATTTAACACTGTCTAACCGTGCCCTATCCCACATTGCTCTTGCTCCACTTTGCTGTTTAAAAGCTAATATTAATTTCTCTTGAAATTGCATCTCGTTCATTGCACTTTCTTCCATTTTCAAAAATGGTTAATAAGAATAAACGTAATTGAGAAATTATAGATAGACAATCTGAAGTCTAAGAACGATAATTGCAAACTAAAGTATAATTAGGGCCCAAATAATTCAGTAATATATAAATGTAAGAAACAATAGTATTATTTTCAATAAATTCTATCAATATTATGTTAGTTTATTTTGAACATGCTATATTAATAAATCTTAATCAATTACAATTTTCGGTTACTGTCAATAATATTTTCATATTTTAAATATTGAGTATTGCGACTTTCAATACATTCTTCTATTTGCCTGAAACGTCTTTGGCAGTATGTAAACTGCCTAGGCATTTTGCATATTGCCTGTTTTCATACATTCAAATTTAGGTATTTTACTAACTGCCCGCGGTTTACAAACTGCCTAGGTAGTTTGCATACTGCCGGATTCTGCTATCTGCCTACGACATATATATCTATAGAATCTCATTTTAGGACGTTATTTTTCACACTCTTTTTCCATGCGACGAGTTTATCGTTTAATTGCATCGGACTTTAGCCTCTGACGAGTATAATTTTACTTTCAGGAATTAAAAAGGAAAAAAAAAATAATTTAAGTGTAAAGAAGATGCGCTTCGTTCCTTGTAAATTTTTAAATTGCGATTTCCAGTCGTTACATCCTTTGGGATTAGTATTTTTTTTTCTAAATATATATCAAGTGAAAATGTTTTGCTATTCAATAAATTCATAGCGTGGATTTTTCAGAAAATTTTTCATCATTAATTGCAAAGACTTTGGTGTACGGGTATTATAATTGCCCCCCTCCCATTCGTTAGCGTCCAATCACTGACTGGGCCTTTCTCACAGTCCGAGTGTTCAGACACACGGACTGTGAGAAAGGCCCAGTTAGTGATTGGACGCTAACAAATGAACAGCAAAATTCAATTATTTTTAGGAATTCATTGCAAAAATTAAATGCAAAATTATATAATATATTATATTATATTATATTTTTCCCTGACTTTTCCCTGATTTCCAGACTTTTTCCTGACTGATTTTGACTTCTTACCTGACCATAAAGAATATTCTGATTCACTCTACAAATTATAAGATACTCAAGAAAAACATTCTATTACATTTACTTACGAATTTCTTAAATTGTAAAATTATTCGAAAACATCAATAACTAAATTTTTAAAAAAGTATTTAATTATTATTTTTCCATAAGAATTAAAATTCTTCAAAACATTCAAATTCAAACATTTTTTAAATTAAACAATTTATAAAAATTTTAATTTCCATAAAATTTTTCAAAAAAATATTAATTTATTTACAAAAATTATAATAGAATTCGTTTCAAGAATTCAATTATTTTCATAAATAATAATAATTCTTCACATGGTTTCAATTAATTTTTAATACAATTTTAAATAAATTTCTAGAAAAATAAATTTATCTTCAAAAATTTATTTGCAAGAATTAAATTAGCTACATTTCACAATATTAATGAAATTCTTCGTTGAAATTCTATAAAATTTTCAAAATTTACATTTTTAATACAAGTTTTCAAAAGAATATAATTATTTAAATAAAATGTAATAAAATTCATTGAATAAATTCAATTATTTTTTACAAGTAATAAAATTTTTCACATAAATTCAATTCTTTAAAAAAATACTAGCAAATAATTCGCGTGCTAAAGCGCGCGGCTAAATTCAATTATTTTTGAAAATTTTAACAAAATTCTTCATAAAAATTCAATTATTTTTATAAGTAAGAAAATTCTTGTGAGGAATTCAATTATTTCAAAGATCTTAATTAATTTTTTGGAAAGAATTCAATTAATTTCATAAAAATAATAAAATTCTTCTAAGAAATTAAATTATTTTCAAAAATAATAAAATTGTTTGCAAAATTTGAATGATTTAAAAGATTTTAATCAATTTTTTGGGCAAGAATTCAATTAATTTTCTAAATAATAACATTTTTCTGAAGAATTTAATTTTTTTTTCAATTAAAATCGATGCAAAAATTCAATTATTTTTAAAAATTTTAATAAAATTCATTGGAAAATTTCAATTATTTTCTAAAATTTTTCTTAATTTGATAATATTTAATATTCTACTATTTTAATAAAATTTTCAACAATTTTGAAAAAATCCATTGCAAAATTCAATTATTTTCATAAATTTAAAAAATTCGCGCCAATTGTTAAATGTCAAATGAAATTTATGTTAAATGAATTTCATATAAAATGAATTTATGTTAAATGACTTGTATCTCAAGTGAAATTTATGTCAAATGAATATTTTAGGTTGAAATGAAAATTATGTAAAATTAATTCAATGTCAAATGAAATTTATGTGAAATGAATTTTATGTCAAATGAAATTTGAGTCCAACAAATGTTAGGTCAACATACAATTTACATAAATTTAATTTAATGTCAAGTGAATATTAAGTCGAAATGAAATTTATGTCAAATGAAATTTATGTAAAATAAATTTAATGTCAAGTGAATATCAAGTCGAAATGAAATTTATGTAAAATGAATTTTATATCAAATGAATTTATGTTAAATGACTTATTTAGGTTGAAATGAAAAGCATGTCAAATGACATTTATGTTAAACGAATTTTACCTCAGATGAATTTTATGTTAAATGAAAATTATGATAATTCAGATTTATGTAAAGTTATTTTTATGTGTTAAATAAAATTTATGTCAAGTGATTTTTATGTCAAAAGGGTATTATGCTAAATGAGTTTTATGTTAAATGAAATTTATGTAAAATGAATTTAATGTCAAATGATTGTTAGGTTAATTTGCACAAAATTAATTTAATGTTAAATGAATTTTATATAAAATGAAATTATGTTAAATGACTTATTTAGGTTGAAATGAAAATGATGTAAAATGAATTTAATGTCAAATGAACTTTATGTCAAATGAAATTTATGTCCAATGAACGTTAGGTCGACATAAAATTTACATAAAATTAATTTAATGTCAAATAAATGTCAGATGGAAATTGAATTTATGTCAAATGAAATTTATGTAAAATGAATTTAATGTCAAATGAATGTTAGATCAACATCAAATTTACATAAAATTAATTTAATGTTAAATGAATTTTATATCAAATGAAATTATGTTAAATGACTTATTCAGGTTGAAATTAAAATTATGTCAAATGACATTTATGTTAAACGAATTTTACCTCAGATGAATTTTATGTTAAATAAAAATTATGATAATTCAGATTTATGTAAAGTCATTTTTATGTTAAATAATATTATGTTAAGCGATTTTTGTGTCAAAAGGGTATTATGCTAAATGAGTTTTATGTTAAATGAAATTTATGTAAAATGAATTTAATGTCAAATGATTGTTAGGTTAATTTGAAACTGCTTTGAAATTATGTTAAATGACTTATTTAGGTTGAAATAAAAATGATGTAAAATGAATTTAATGTCAAATGAATGTTAGGTCAACATAAAATTTACATAAAATTAATTTAATGTTAAATGAATTTTATATCAAATGAAATTATGTTAAATGACTTATTCAGGTTGAAATGAGTTTTATGTCAAATGAAAGTTATGTTAAGTTTAGAAAACACAATGAAAATAAAAACAAGAAAAATTAGAGAAGTAAAAATAAAAATAAACTTCTTTAAGTTTATTTCTTCTTTACTATATTCAACATTGTGCACAATACCTCTCGACAAGTTGCAATGAATTACACGAGTGTATAAAATTAATTTTTTTTAATGTGATTTTAATCGTCATATTGTAAATTTGATAAAATGCAATGCGCACTTAGCAGTTCATGATGATTTTGGGTTTCGCGAGCGCGCAGCCTTTCAAGCGAGATAAATATATTGTTGTCTGCGTTGCGCTGGTGAAAAGAATGATTGTCTCGAATTTTTTGAGTTTAAAAATTGTTTGGATATTATCCTAAGTGAGTTTTAATGATGCGAAACCATTGCAAGGACGTGGATTATAACCACCTGCCCAAAGGCTCAATAAAAGTCGATTCCTCTGCACCACCAGAGAAGGTGAGCACATTACATGGAAATTCGAGGCTAATCACGCGCCACTTGTTTGCCCAGCTACTTCTTCGGTGCATCTCTCGCACATCGAGCAAAATAAAGGGCCTTCCTTTACAAAGTCATTTATATCTTTCCATCTTACAAGGCAGTCAGCATTAAGTATCACAAGTTTTTTTCCGCGAGAGAACAAAAAATATTTCTACCTCTAAGTAGAAAAAGGGCGAGTATAAATGTTTTTTTTTAAATTTTAACGCAATTCTTTAGAAGAATTCAACTATCTTAATAAATATTAAAATTCTATCCAGAAATTCAATTATTTTCAAAAATAAAAAAAAAATTCTCAACATTTCAATTATCTTTATAAATAACAAAATTCTTCGCCGAAATTCAATTATATTCAGGAATTTTTATAAAATTTATTGCAAAATTCAATTATTTTCATAAATAACAATATTCATCATAAGAATTCAATTATTTTCAAAATGAATAGAATTCTTTCCAGAATTTCAATTAGTTACATAAATTTGAAAAATAATTCTCGTCAACATTTCAATTATATCTTTGTAAATAGGAAAACGCATTCTCAAAATTCAATTATTTTCAATTCAATTATTTTTTTTTTGACTTTTAATAAAATTCATTTGCAAATTCAATTATTTTCACAAATAACAATATACATCACAAAAATTTAATTATTTTCAAAATTAATAAATTTCTTTCTAGAATTTAAATTATTTTTATAAATTTAAAAAAAAAATGCTCGTTAACATTTCAATTATCTTTGTGAATATCAAAATTCGTTGTCGAAATTCAATTATTTTCAGGAATTTTAATAAAATTCATTGCTAAATTCAATTATTTTTACAATATTGCAAAATTCAATTAGTTTCACAAATAACAATATTCCATCACAAGAATTCAATTATTTTCAAAAAATTTTTTTAATTCCATGATTTGAAGTGTTCTACTACTAGATATTCTAATGAAATTTCCTAAAAGAATTCAATTATTAAACAAAAATTTTGATAATATTTTACAACGAACATTAAATTATTTTCCAAACGAATAAAAATTTCACAGGGATTCAATTATTTAAAATAGAATTTGCATATATTTTTTAGAAAAAAATTATCTGTTTACAGGTTTTTTTTTATAAAATTCTTCGCAATAAATCAATTATTTTCATGAATAATAATATTCATCACAAGAATTCAATTATTTTCAATATTAATAAAATTCTTTTCAAAAATTCAATTATTTTCGTAAAGAAAAAAAATTCTCGTCAACATTTTCATTTTCTTTATAAATAGTAAAATTCTTCTCTGAAATTCAATTACTTTCATAAATAATAAATATTATTGCAGAATTTCAATTATTTTTAATCAAATTCCTTGAAAAATGTAATTATTCCTCAAAATGTTATTACAAATTTGTCGCAAGAATTCAATTATTCAAAAATTTTTTGATAAAATTATGTATAAAAATTGAATTTTAAGAAACATTCAATGAATCAATAAATTATCTATGTTTTGTATTTAAATAATTGAATTCTCGTGGAATTTTCTAATAAAAATTGATTTAAAAATTAATTTCAGTTAAAGTTTTAGAAAGTAATGGAATGTTGTAAAAGTTTCAAATTCAAATTTTTGAAAATTAAAATTCTTCATATTTTTAATTAAAAATTCTATGAAACTAATTTTTTTCAAAAAAGCTTAATCGAAATTTTTTAAAATTATTTCAAGTTTTTATTTTGTAATGTATATTTAATTGAAAAAAATATAATAATTTAATTGAAATGATGAAAATAATTTTAAAGAAGTTATAGTAACAATATTCTTCTATACTGTAAATATAAAAAAAAATGATTTTATCACTTTGTCATCTTTAATTATTATTATAAAACATGAAGAAATTGAACACTTTCGGAGTGCTCACTTCATGTTTTGCAATAATATTTTCATTAGTCATTGAAATTCAAAAGGGTTCATTTTGAATATTTCGAAAATTTTAATTCCTATGGAAAAATAATAATGATGAAATATTTATTTAAAAAAGAAGTTATTGATGTTTTCGAATAATTTTACAATTGAATTAAATAGATGTAATATTATAATTATTTATATAATTTTTTGGAGTATCTAATAATTTTGAGAGTGAATCAGAATATTCTTTAGGGTCAGAGAAAAAGTCAAAATTTTTGTCTGGAAATCAGGGAAAAACATAATTAAATTTTGGAGGCAACCCTGCAGTGATATATTTATTAATTTGTAGTATGGGAAATGTTTTGTTACTTTTTATATTGGAGTGGTTCCAATGTTTTTTTGTTTGCTGAATACGATGCCGGGTCCCAAAATTGCTTATTACATCAGGATTTTGAGAAAAGTGGGGGTAAAATACAAAAAAAAATATTTTTTCCTTATTTTTGACATTGTAGTCGTTTTCAATGTATTCTTGTTCGCTGAATACGATCCCGAGTCTCAAAATTGTCTAGTACATAAGGATTTTGAGAAAAGTGGGGGTAAAATACAAAAAAAAATATTTTTTCTTATTTTTGACATTGTAGTCGTTTTCAATGTATTTTTGTTTGCTGAATACGATGCCGGGTCCCAAAATTGCTTATTACATCAGGATTTTGAGAAACCCAAAAAACGTGTTTTTTTGTCAAAACCTCTACTTTTTTTGACTTAAAGTTAGTTAAGTTCTAAATACGATTTTACTAATTCCAAGCAATTATTTTGTCTGGAAATCAGGGAAAAACGTAATTAAATTTTGGTGGCAACCCTGCAGTGATATATTTATTAATTTGTAGTATGGGAAACGTGCATAAGCAATGGTGTTTTAGTTGTTTGAAAGTATGGCTCAGAGCCATACTTATAACGAAAATGAATAAGTAAACTAAAATGTCGACTCAAAGACAGCAGGTTCCTGTAGAAGGGCAAGAGTGCAGCAATTGACTGGCTATCAGAGTGGGATTTGAGTTATCGGAATGGAAGCAAGTTGACACGTTGGATGTTCTCGGGACACCCGATGCGTAAGAGTGGAAACCAAAATAATTGCCTCCAGTGGAATATAAATGATAGCATAAGATTGTGGAGCGTCCGAACGAATCTAAAAGAAAGAGAGAGAGAGAGAGAGAGAGAAAAGAAAAACAAGGGTAGGTACCCTCCCCCTCCCCCCCCCCTCTGCCCCAACATCTCCAATTGTCTTCGTATTGGTCTCGCTCTTTTGAATATACATAAGTGTCTTGTGTGTGTGTAGTAAGAGACGCCATGCCAGGCGGCTACTTGGTACGCGAGACGTACGCGCACGTAATTGCGTGCCCGTCCTGAAATTATTCATCTCCCCGGCTACCACGGCCTGATCTTGACCAGCACCAGCACCGGCCAGCGCAGAGGTATGATAATGCATAGAAGTGCCTGTCATTATTGCTGACCAAGCACACGGTACATCCTCTCTTTTATGCTGTACGCAGATTACAGCACCTCGATCAGGGTCCCCCTGCTTTTCTTTCTTTTTTTTTTTTTTTTTTTTTTTTTTAAAGATACGTGCGCTGTTGTGCGAGCGCAACTACTCGCCACAGCTGCCCGCATGTGTGAGAATCACAGAATTGCTTAAAAGGGACTAATTGTTTTTTCGCGTTATCCCCAACACATCCCATCTGCATGTAATCCTCCGAAGAGGGTTTATTTTTTCTCCTTTTTTTTTACCTGCGATGTTAAATACTTTTCTCAATATTTACATATAAGTAGTTTGCTAAGGTCCAAACTGTACACCTTGAGGATAATTATACCCTTCCCAATATATATACTGAAAGAGGTGTAAATAATTTCATTTAAAAGTATCAAAAATATATTAATAATACTAAAATGTTTGATAACTTTCAAAATTAATAATTATTCCTACTAACTACTAACTTGTAACCCTACTTACTACTATACTAATTAGTTACCAAGAAAATTACTTTTGTTTTTCCCGGAACTTTTTCTCTATTTTCAGATAGAATTTTCATCCCATAAAACGATTCTACACAAAGTTTAAAAAAATCAACAACACTTCTGCAATTGTATTATAGCAAAAAAAAAATTATTTCAAAGATTTCTTTTTCTTTTTCTTTTAACTTCAACTAATAATTTTCATTGTAACTATTAATTAGTTATTATTAATATATTAATAAGATATACTAATGTTGTTACATCATAATATATCTTACTAATGATATACTACTGCAGGCTTCAGGATGCAAATTCAATTATTTCTAAAAATTGCAATTATTAGTAACCTTTACAAAATCCAATTATTATCAATTATTTAATTATTCAATTATTCAATCATTCAATTATTAACTGAAATTAATTTTTAAATCAATTTTTATTAAAATATTATATTATTTCTGAATATAATTGAATTCCCGCAAAGAATTTCACTAATTATAAAGATAATTGAAATTTTAACATATTTTTTTAATAAATTTTTTGAAAATATTTGAATTTCTACAAGGAATTTTATAAAAATTCCTGAATATATTTATTTATTTATTTATTTAGTAAATGTATACGGGCTTACAAAAAATTATATTTAAAATATAATTGAAATCCGGCGAAGAATTTTATCAAAAAATTTTTAAATAATTGAATTCTTACGACAAATTTTAATAACATTTTAAGGAATAATTACAATTTTCAATGAATTCGATTAACATTGTATTAAAAAATAATTAAAATTCTGCAATGAATTTTATTATTTATGAAAATAATTGAATTATTGCGAAGAATTTTATTAAAATTTTTAAAAATAATTGAATTTCTGTGAAAAATTTCGTTATTTTTGAAAATAATTTAATTCTTCATAAGAATTTTATAAACATTGTTTTAAATAATTAATTTTTTCGAAAGATAATAAATATTATGAAAATTTTATTTTAAATAATTGAATTCTTGTGGTAAACTTTATTTCTGAAAAAATTGAATTCTTCGACTAATTTATTTAAAATAGTATTAAAAATAATTGAAATTCCTAAAAAGCATTTTATTATTTATGAAAATAATTAAATTCTTGCTTGGAATTTTATCAAACACTTTTTTAAAAAATTGAATTTCTATGAAAAATGTTATATTATTAGTGAAAGTAATTAAAGTATTGTGAATAAATTATTAAATTAAGAAAATTTTTCGAAAATAATGGAAATTTTGCAATGAATTTTATTAAAATCTTTGAAAATAATTGAAATTTTGCCATGAATTTTATTAAAATTTTGGAATACAATTGGTTATTATTACTATTGAAAATAATTGAATTCTTGTTATGTATATTGTTATTTGTGAAAATAATTGAATTTGCAAATGAATTTTATTAAAAGTCCTGAAAATAATTGAATTTTGACGATGAATTTTGCTATTTACAAAGATATAATTGAAATGTTGAGAAGAATTTTTTTTTTAAATTTATGAAACTAATTGAAATTCTGGAAAGAATTCTATTAATTTTGAAATTAATTGAAATCTTGTAATGAATATTGTTATTTATGAAAATAATTGAATTTTACAATTAATTTCATAAAAATTCCTGAATTCGATTAAAATTCTATTAAAAATAATTGAAATTCTGCATTGAGTTTTATTATATATGAAAATAATTAAATTCTTGCGAAGAATTTTATAAAAAAAAAGTTGCAAACAGTTAATTTTTTTCGAAATAATTTATGCAAAAATTAAATTAAATTCTATTTCTAATAATTGAATTCCTGCGAAATTTTCATAGTTTTAGAAAATAATTGAATATTCTTGTAGAACTTTGTCAAAATTTTTGTTTAATAATTGATTTTTTCAGAAATTTTATTAAAATACCTAATAGAATATTAAAAATAATTGAATTAAGAACAATTTTTAAAAATAATTGTAATTTTCTCATGAATTTTATTTAAATTTTTGAAAATAATTAAATTTTGCAATTAATTTTTGCAATGAATTCCTGAAAATAATTGAATTTTGCTATTCATTCATAAAGGTAATTGAAATGTTGGCAACATTTTCTTTCTAGTTGTTTTGAAAATAATTGAATTTCTGCGAAGAATTTTATTAATTTTGAAAATAATTGTAGTATATGAAACTACCATTGCCATCAAGCGCATCTCGTCAAAATGTCAATTATCTTTATAAATAATAAAATTCTTCTCCGAAATTCAATTATTTTCAAAAAAATTTAATATATTTCTTGTCAAAATTTCAATCATTTTCAACAATTTTCCTCACATCAATTATTTTTAATATCGACTATTTCAATAAAATTTTCAAAAAAAAATTCAATTATATAAACAAAATTTTAGTAAAGGTTTTAGGTACTGTCTGACTAAAATTTCTTTTTTTACTTAAACATAAATATTTTTTTATCTAAACTTTATTTAGTATTTACTGTCTGACTGAAATGACTTTTTCTACTGAAACATACATTTTTTAATCTAAACTTATTTTTAACTGATATCCACAGTCTGACTAAAATGACTTTTTCTACTTAAACATAAATAATTTTTTATTTTGAACTTTTTTCAGTATTTACTGTCTGACTAAAATGACTTTTTCTACTTAAACATAAAATTATTTTATTCTAAACTACATTTAGTATATTTACTGTCTGACTAAAATGGCTTTTTCTACTTTAACATTATTTTTTAAATTTAAACTTTATTTGGTATTCGCAGTCTGACTAAATTTGCTTTTTCTACTTAAAAATTAATTTTTGTAATCTAATCTTTATTTAGTATTTACTTTTAGAGTAAAATGACTTTTTCTACTCAAAACATTTTTTCTATATAAACTTTATTTACAATTTACTGTCTGACTAAAATGGTTTTGTCTACTTAAACGTAAAATTTTTCTATTTAATCGTCCTTCACTTGAAGCACGAACTGTCTTACAAAAATGCAATGGCGGTGCCATTCTTTGCCATTGTGTAAGGCTCACAGTTTTTACAAATTTTTCTTAAAAATTGGGAGAAAAAATTTATGATTTTAGGTGTTTTAGAAAATTTTATTAATTTAAAAGAATGAAAATGAGGAAAAAAAGAGGATTAGGTAAAAAAAAGGGGTAAAAACTGCGGTTAGTTAAAAAGGAACGTTTTTGTTAAAAATAAGAAGTGACAGAAAGTGAAGTTACGTGTTTATATATATAAACTCTTGATGAAAAATGAAAAACTCGTTACACACGCTATTGGGAAATATATACTACATGTATATAAATGAAAAAAGTGCGAAGGTCAGGATCCCTAGAAGTTGGATTATTATAGCAGTGTAGAGTGTAAGTAAGAGAGGTGAGCTTACGGGTGGTTATGATCCACGAGAATCGACTGCATGTGGGCTCGAATAATAAGTGGCTTAACGAATGCCGCTTTCGCATGATACCGACCCATTCATAAAAGGGGGTCGCACTTCTTGGGCCCGCTACGCTCCATCGGACAATAAATGACATTGGGACGTGGCATCATGGTACCCACTGCCAATGGCGTAAAAATTCTTATTGTAATAAATTACTTACAAGTAATTAAAAAGAAGAAAACTTTGAACAATTTATAGTTCGTTTATATATACATACACAATATATATCTATATATACGATTCATATTTTACCAAGTCATTGTAGTGAAATAAATCTCCACTAAAAAAAAGGTGAAATTAAATTATTCCATTTTTTACCGAATTTTACTTGTTTAAAAAAATTTTTTTAATGCAAATATTTCGTAATTTATTGCTTTTTTTATAAATTTACTGAAAACTGAATTTATTCCGTAAAAATTGAAAATAATTTAATATTCCACTAATTTAGAAAAATACATCAGTTTCATCTTTTGCCTTTAAAATTTAATACCTATATTTTATGCAAATGTACAGTCTAAAATGAAATTATAAATCGGAGATTTAATTCATTTTTATTTGACACATGTCCGACAATAATGAAAAATAAGTGTTAGAAAATTTGTTTTTTGTTAATTTTCACATTTATGTTGTGATGTTTTTAAAAAATGTATTGAGAGGAATATTTTTTAATTATAGCATCCGAAGTCGGCTGGACACCATGACATTCGTAAAATTGCAGCCAGTTCCGGTTCACAATTCTTCAAAAGATGGTGAGCACATTTTTCAAATTCCTTTTGAGAGCTAAAAAAAAATCAAATTGTTTTTAGTAAATAATTGCCTGGAATTAGTAAAACCGTTTTTAGAACTTAACTAACTTAAAGTCAAAAAAAGTAGAGGATTTTGAAAAAACGCACGTTTTCTAGGTCGTTACCCCCACTTTTCTCAAAACACTGACGAGCTTCTTAATTTTGCGACCTTGCATCGTGTTCAGCGAACAAAAATACATTAAAAACGACTACAATGTAAAAAATAACAAAAAAAAATTTTTTTTTGCGTCTTTCCCCCTACTTGTCTCAAAATCCTCTATTTTTTTGTCTTGCGCATAAGGACCTTAAAGTGTACGTATCAAATTTAAATTTGAAACTTCTTGGAATTCTCTAACATGTCAGATTAAACAGAAAAATTTCCTAAAACTACCAAAAACAGGTTTTTTTGGTGTTTACCCCCACTTTTCTCAAAATCCTGACATACTAGACAATTTTGGGAGTCGGGATCGTATTCATCGAACAAAAATATATTGATAATCATTCTAATGTCAAAAATTAAAAAAAAAATTTTTTTTGGTCCCGACCTCCACTTTTCTGCTAGGCAATTGTAATAAATGCACTAATGGAAAAAAAACTTACTAGCATGATTCAAAGGGCGCATTAAAATTGTCCATGAGAGAATCGAATAAATAATTACTAGAGCGCATGGGATAAAAAACTTCCAAACATTTTGATGATTGTGAACTTTCTCTATAATCTTTATCCAAATTGACTTTTCCAGCTGAAATTAAATCGAAAGAGGATTAAATTTGTACCTTTTTTGCAATTCATTCTCTCTTAAAATTATGAAAAATTTTTTGTGTAATATTGTAAATTGTAAATTAGCAAAAATTGTTAACTAAATTAAATCAGTATTTTTGTTTTCGAATTATTTATTTTAGTCAGTAAAAATCTTATTTTGGAATTGTTGATTAAAAATTGATGAATATTGATGAATATTGATAAATATTGATAAAAATTGATGAAAATCGATGAAATTCGATGAAAATTGATGACAATTGATGAATATTGATCAAAAAATTGATGGATATTGATGAATATTGATAAAAATTGATGAAAATCGATGAAATTCAATGAAAATTGATGACATTTGATGAATATTGATCAAAAAATTGATGGATATTGATGAATATTGATAAAAATTGGTGAAAATCGATGAAATTTGATGAAAATTGATGACAATTGATGGATATTGATGAAAATTGATGGATATTGATGAATATTGATGAAAACTGATGAAAATTGATGAATATTGATAAAAAATCATGAATATTGATGAATGTTGATGAATAATTATGAAAATTAATAAAAATTGATGAAAATTGAAGAAAAATGAGAAAAATTAATGAATGTTGATGAAAATAATGAATATTTATAAAATTAATGAAAATCTATGAAATTCGATAAAAATTAATTAAAATTGATGGCAATTGATGAATATTGATGGATATTGATGAAAATTGATGAAAATTGATGAATATTGATGAAAATTGATGAAAATTGATGAAAATTGATGAAAAGGACAAAAATTACCTAAGAAAATGTTTTTAATGACTTGACGCAAAATAATGTGCATCACACCCATAACGTCCTCCTCAGTGAGTCGATACTTCTCCTCCAAGCAAAATTGAAATGATTTAATGAAATGACCCATTCTGATGATATAGTTGGTTGAGCGTATCACAGCTTCGAAAGTGTTCTCAGGCTCTTTTGGTGGACTAACTAAAAATGCCTGAAGATTCTTTGCCTCCTGTCGATAGGCCGTGTAATTCATTTGGAAATTCAGCCAACCAACTGTGTCGTTTAAATTTAAACATTTCTCTTCAACGTCCGATAATTTTGTATTTAAAAAATTGTCCACATTTTCCGAGACTTTGCCAACTTCCTTCTCGTAATATTCAGCAGTCGTTCTCAATAGATCTAAGCAGAAATTTAATTTTATAGAAAAATTTTAATTAAAAATTTTGATTATTATATTTAACTCTCTGCCTATTTATTTGACCCTCCAATTGGTGGAGTCTATTGGAATTACATTCAAAAATGCTACAGTGTAAATAAGTCAATGTAGGTAGAGGGTTAAATTGAATTGTGAATTTTGAAAAAGGCTCTAGTTTTCAAAATTGATAAAAATTGATGAAAAATGATGAAAATTGGTGAAAATTGATGAATATTGATGAAAATTGATGAAAATTGATGAAAAATGATGAATATTGATGAAAATTGATGAAAATTGATAAATATTGACGAAAATTGATTAAAATTGATTAAAATTGATAAATATTGATGAAAATTGATGAACAATGATAAATATTGATAAAAATTGATAAAAATTGATAAATATTGACGAAAATTGATAAAAATTGATGATAATCGATAAAAAATGATGAATATTGATGAAAATTGAAGAATATTGATGAAAATTGATGAAAATTGATGAAAAATTACCTAAGAGAATGTTTTTAATGACTACTAACGGTAGTTACGCGAAAATGACTTTTACGGTTTTTAAAATTCAACCCTTTTCGAAATTCACGATTGAATTCTAATTTTATAATATTTAGGTATAATTAAAAATTTATATTTAAATTCTAGTTAAAGATTTAATTAAATTAAAATTAATAAATTAAAATAAAAAAATTATTTTACTTATGCATTAAAAGGAGACATTACCTATGGTCTTCTCGTATTTGTATGTAATCGGAGATATCGGTGGAGTAGAAACATTTTCCCGGTATCCTGTTCAAAACTTGTAATTACGTCATTCAACTTTGATATTTTGTGAAAATACTTATATATATGTGCAGATTTATATAGTTCTGTACATTAAATATAAATAATTTTATTTTTTTTTTATTTATTTACTTATTTTGTTTTCAACAAAAAAAAAAAAAATATTTTTCATGAATGCAAAATTGTACCTGAATTTACGTAAGTGTACATTAACTTTAAATCGTAACCACGTGGAATCGTTTCATTTATTGGCACCACTGAGTCGAAATTTAAAGCTGACACGCCAACTAAGAGAGCTTGCAAAAAATGTTAATTTATTTTAGAAGTCGTGTTTTTCAATTATTATTATATTAAAAAAAAATTTTCCTGATGTCAGCAGACATACATTAATTAGAAATAAAGTTGGTATTAGAATTAGAATTGGAGTGTAAATTAGAATTGAAGTTATAATATATAATTACATTTAGAATTACAATTACTATTAGAATTATAATTAGAATAAGAATTTTAATTAGAATTGAAATTGATATCCAACAGATTACAATAAAAATGGATAAAAATTGAAGTAGAAATAATTTACAATAATTGACAACAATTATAATTCAAAATAAAAAATTAAATAGGAATTAGAATTCTTGAAATTGAATTTATGATTTAAATTATGAGGAATTGGAATTAAAATTCGAATTAGAATCCGAATTAAAATTAGGATCAGAATTAGAATTGGAATAGGAATTAGAATTATCGGATTTAGAATTAAAATTATAATGGGAATTAGAAGTAAAATTAGTATTGAAATTAGAATTGAAATTAGAATTAGAATTAGAATTAGAATTAGAATTAGAATTAGAATTAGAATTAGAATTAGAATTAGAATTAGAATTAGAATTAGAATTAGAATTAGAATTAGAATTAGAATTAACATTAGAATAAGAATTACAATTGGAATTGGAAAAAGAGTTTGAATTATAGTTACTATTGCAATTGGAATTAGAATTGAAATCAAAATAGGAATTAAAATTATAAATAGAATTGGAATTAAAATTCAAAAGGTTTTTATAATAATTTATTACAATTGAACTAGAAATATTTAACTACAATGGACAGTAATTATAATTAGAATAATGAATATGAATTAGAAATAGAACTACAAAATGAGATTTATTTAACAAGTAGCAAACTTATTTTGTATACTTTCTTGTTTTTATTATCTTTGTTTAGGAGTCTTAAAAAATTTATTTGTCAAATATAGAAAAAGATGAGAATTTAACATTTTTTTAAAAATAATTAAAATAAAAAATAATTAGGCTTGAAATTAAAATATGATTACTTACAAATTATTAATGATAATATATATTTTTCCATTTTTCGGTAAAAATATTATATTTCAGAATGAATATCGATAATCACAACACAGTAGGTCCAATTGTTCACAGAATACTGACAATAAATTGTTATGTTTCAAACAGAGCAGCTTCCTTTCGTCAGTTGATAGAATTCTTGGGTTATTAACATGATACTGATAACCTATTATGACTTATCTTTCTGCGTTTCACAAACTTCCGATGGATAATAATGTGTATCTCGTACAAGAAGAATTTGCATTTTCTTTACGTTTGCCTACGTTTCATATTTACTCTTTTGTACATTTTATTCTGCAATTTACATTACAAACAATTCAGAGTTATATTTTTTATTATTTCGGTTCTGCTTGGTTTTATTAATAACAATTCATCAATGTCCAACTCTCTAAATCTGAATTAGTAAAAATGTTTGAATTTGAATTATTGACTGACGCTTTTTGCTGTTGAATTATAGTAAATAGCAAATAATGTTACTAATAAATAGTAAAAAGTAAAAGTCACTAATTTAAAAGCAAAAAGTCAGTCACTAATTGAAATTAGTAAATATTTTTACTAATGTAAATTTAGAGAGATGTTTTACAAAAATCGTTAATTAAAACTTTATAGTAAGTAACTAGACCTCATAATTAGTTTTAAAAAACTAGTATTAAAACACAATTTTTAAAATAAAATAAAATTAATTCTAAAACGGCTGTTTTCACGTGTCACGAAAATTAAACTCTTGGCAAGAACCCTGAGAAAGACCCAGAGAGCGATTGGACGATAAGAAGAGGGAGAGGGTAACAATACCCCTTCTCACTTGTGACCGTCCAATCGCTGACTCGGACTTTCTCACGGTCCGTGCCTTCGATATAATGGAACACTTAAACTTTTCATAACGTTAGCCGAATAGAAGAAACATTTCAAATTTGAGTCTACGTCTAGGAGAGTAAATCGAGTTTTATAAATAAATCTTCGAATTTTATTTATATTGTACAGAAGCAGGAACAATTTTCTCCGCAAAAATTCCTGCATATCAAGAAGAGAAGGCTCATCAGGAAGGGAAATACAAAGAATTAGAAGAAGAGGGGAAGAAAAAACAAATGATTCGCGAAGTGGCTTCTGGAAGGAAGTCTCTTTTCCTTGGAGTGCTTTCTTTTTGGGGAGCTCTGCAAGATAATGAATGCAATTACAGTTTTTGTTCTAGAAATTACGGCGGATGCGTGTCTGTGGCTGATTGCTAAGTCCGTTGGATGCATGTGGTCCGTAGAAAGATGCACAAACACACTCACACAAATCTGAAATATAAATACAAACGAATATTCCACTTGTATGTACATAGGGCAACGTTAAAGGACGCTTTGCGCGGTGCTTTTCGAGAAGAAGGAGAAGAAGAAGAAGAAGAAGAGGATCCATGAGAGAAACTGTGTTCGTGACTCCTGCTTTGTTGGTGCTTGTATTTGTTTGAGAGAATTTGAGCAGAGTGTGCGTATCGGTGCGTGAGGGACGGACCAGCGGCAAAAGGAGCCTACAAGGGCAGGGGACAAGGAGTAAGCTCTAATTGCATTCAATAAAGCAAATAATAGCAAGCTCATTAGAGCAGAAAGAGAAGTTGGCGAGTTGACCGCATATATACCGCTCGTATGCCAACCTGCCTACGCTCTTTTCTTTCTATCTTGGAGAAGAGAAGAGGAAAAAAAGAGCAACGGGAGAAGAGAAAAACGATTATGGAGAGAAAAAGAGGGATCCTCTCAAGAAACGCAGGGAGTTGCTGCGATTTTTTTTTATTATTTCCACTAATCAAAAGAGAAGCATTCAAATATTCATTCATACGTTTCATACCAAATTCATACCAAATTTCCAAATCCATAAAAAATTAGCTTTGTTTCTATTTTTTTTTATGGATTTGGCAAGATGACGATCGTGATTGGTTGAAGTACCATGATAACGTTTGTCATTGGTTTGAAAATATGATGATAAGAGTTCCGATTGGTTAGAAATCATAGCGTTTCGTTCTAGTATTTCTTAACCCTTTAAAGCCCGAATTATTTTCACCGATTCGATTTCAACCACACTTGGTATATAATGGTTTTTGGGGTCGCTGATTACGAATCTGAAGTCAAAATTGCAAAATTCAAAATGGCGGATCCAATATGGCGGACGAGAATTTAAAATTAAATAGGATTTACTTGAATATCGTTACCATTATTTTTTAATTTTCTGGCCTCCATATTGGATCCGCCATTTTGAATTTTGCAATTTTGACTTCATATTCGTAATCAGCGACCCCAAGAACACCTAAGTGACAAGTTTCATATAAATCAAATTATTTTTTATTTTTTCGTCCTCCATATTGGATCCGACATTTTTAATTTTGCAATTTTGACTTCATATTCGTAATCAGCGACCCCAAAAACACCTAAGTGAAAAGTTTCATATAAATCCCATTAATTTATATTTTTTTGTCCTCCATATTGGATCCGCCATTTTGAATTTTGCAATTTTAATTTCATATTCGTAATCAGCGACCCCAAGAACCCCCGAGTGACAAGTTTCATATAAATCCCATTAATTTATATTTTTTTGCCCTCCATATTGGATCCGCCATTTTGAATTTTGCAATTTTAATTTCATATTCGTAATCAGCGACCCCAAGAACCCCCGAGTGACAAGTTTCATATAAATCCCATTAATTTATATTTTTTTGCCCTCCATATTGGATCCGCCATTTTGAATTTTGCAATTTTAATTTCATATTCGTAATCAGCGACCCCAAGAAACCCCGAGTGACAAGTTTCATATAAATCCCATTATTTTTTATTTTTTCGTCCGCCATATTGGATCCGCCATTTTGAATTTTGCAATTTTGACTTCATATTCGTAATCAGCGACCCCAAAAACCCCCGAGTAACAAGTTTTTAACGAATCTGATTAATTTTTTTAAATTTTTTTGTCCGTCATAGGAGAAAATGTATCTTGACACTTTTTTTATTTATTATTATTTTATTTATTTATTATTATTTTTTACTTTTGTTTTTTTTAATTATCTGCTGGAAGAGTTTTACTAGAGCTAAGAATTTAAAATTTTTAGTAATATGTATTAGTTTCAAAGTTATGATGACTTTAATGCATTTGTGGTACAGCGTATGTACCACTGGGCGTTAAAGGGTTAAATGTTAGATGTAATGTAGATTCCTCTTCAGAATAACAAACAAAGTTTTCAAAGAGTCAAAACAATGAATTGTAAAACTTCTTCAAAAAAAAATTTTGTACCTCGGTAAGTACAGAAAATGTGAGAGTGGAAAGAAAAGTACTCTACTAATGTATTCCCTAAGATGGAATATTCATTATTCAGCGATAATTAATTGATGCCTGTAAATAACTGGTAGGGTGGGCATATAAATAAATGGTTCGTGTGAATCGAAATGGTAATGGGTGACTTTGATTGACCGTTTAAAATGGAATGAAGCAACCCGTTTTCCTTGGGGTAAAACTCTTCCTCCCCCTCGAATCCTTTTTATTCCTTAATAGAATCTTTCTTTTCTTCTTCTTATACACATACTTTTTTCTACTTTTTTAAAATTAATTATCTAAATTAGCGAAGTCTACTCATAGAATCTCTTTCTAACTTTCTTTCTCTGCATCCATCAAATGTTTGTCTCTCTTCCTTTAACTCAAAAATGTAATTGACACAAAAATTAAAAATAAAATAAAAAAATTTTTTTTCCCTGAAGTAGCATTTTTTGTTTTTTGATGAGATGAAAAATTGTGCCAAAAAGTTTTATAAACCAAAGCGAAAAACAATAGCTTTTCGCATTGGGTGCACAATGTATTAAAATGTGGTTGTACTTTTTTTTGAAAAGAATTGCATGCGGAAAAAATTATTTCACAAGTCATATTGTATTAATAGATAATTATCGTATTAAAATAATAACTAATTTGATAGCAATTATTTAGAATGAAACGATTACATTGAAAAACGAGTTTACATTAAAATTTAAAATATGCAAAAATATTTCAAAAAAAAAAATTTTTTTAATTGTCTCAGTCTCATTAATTTCATTTACGTGTTTCATTGACCGGTGCGGGGACACGACAAGAAGATCTGATTGAACCTGCTTGAACATTAAAAGTCCTTCCCCTTCCCCCCCCCCTCTCTCTCTCTCTTTCTCTACTGTCCCAGGTTGCCTTGCACTGTCTCATGTCTCGCATTCATGGCGCGGGAATTGCTTCAATGCTTCTGACATTATTAATTAGTCGATAGTGCGATTAGTGATGTCGAATGTCCTGTCACTGGCAGCAGGATCAGCAAAAGATTCCACAAACAGGTCTGACGTAAATTAGATTAGTGCGCGAGACTTTTATTTACATTATTCAGCTGCAGGGGAAGGCGATCCGGAATTTAATAAAAAGTACATTGAAAATTGAAGTACGTCGATTTTTTATTTTTACAGACACAATTTTTTTCACAAACGGTAAATTTTTTCTTTCGTTTCTGTGCGGTTTTTGGTACTTACCCACATAGCGGGTTAATTTTTGGGAAATTTTGGTTCTTCGGTTGTTACTTTTGTTTTCATGGTGCCTCCGAATGGTGACAAAAAAATTAATTTTTCATTAAATCCACTGATATAAATACAAAACCATTTTGTCTCAACCATGCAAATTGAAAGGTTTTGTATTTATCTCAGAGTGCTCTTATCAAACACTAATTTTTGTTGTCGCTATTCTTTAACCGTAGGATTCGATCATTAACAATACTTTGTCAAACTTTGTGCCATATTCTGCCATCCTTTACCCAGTTTGACCATTTTTCACCCATTTGATGATTGACTGGAGATTAATTCGAGTATTTGCTAACATCTTCCTTTTACTCCTGAAGCACTAATCACTATGGATTCGTGTCCACTAAACTCCAAAGTTTCTCCACAGCTAAAAGAAGAAAACAGAAAACCATTTCAGAATCAGAAACAACAGACTGTTTCTAGAATAATTTCTCCTCATCATAAATTTCCGTTGTGTTATTGTCGTTAATTTGACGATAAGATCGCGGATAGGAATAATCCCGCAGTGGGAAATATATGTTGCATGAGTATAAGAGTATAAGAAATATTCCATTTTCAGAATGTTGGATTGGGATAAAAGCCCAAGTGTACAAAGTCACCATTCATGTTGGTATCGCTAGGCACATAGACGAGATGACACGATACATGGTCCGAAGGAGACTATATCTCGCGTGTGTAACTTGACGTCGTCCCTGGGGGATCGCGTCGTCTCCTCGCATAGTTTGTTCCACGCTGGGACATGCTGGTCCTGCGTTACTCTCTTAACATGTCCGATAAGAAAATCTACAAAGCAAAATTTACCCACACTGATATCAACAATGCTCATCGAAGAATTGTTGAATAAGTGTTTTATCATTCTCTTATCATTAAATTCCATTTTTTTCGTACATTCTCGCAAAGCATTTCCTCAAGAGATATCTGCTCCGTTAATTTCCATCTGAGACTTTAACCAGAGTTTACATTGGTTAGGTTTAGTTTACACTTAACTTAATCAAAGTCAAGTAAACTTTTTAGTTCCAGATTGAATAAAATGGGATTGATGTGGTATGAAATTAGTATTGATCAAAGTTTACTTTGATTAAGTTAAGTTTACACTTAACTTAACCGAAGTAAACTTTGATCAATACAAATTTCGATCAATCTGGAACTGAAAGGTTTGCTTGACTTCTTTTTTATCATTCTCATGATGAAGAGATTCATGTGCGATCAATTTAAAATTGATGGTTAAGATGTAGACTTTCAGAGGATGTGGATCATTAAAGCTTTGGTTTATTTGGCTCTCTGGTATAGTATGGCTATGGGATTCGCTCTGCCGCGATTGTTTCTCAACGGGTGTAATTATTATTTACGTTTGCGATCCCCTAATGGCCGTCGCTTCTACACGGTAACCGTTTAGAATTGCTAATGGCAGTAGCGCGACCGACCACTGACCAGTCTGTCAATAAGTACTAAAACTCATTACCCCTAGTATAACTAATTGGACACATCTGGATTGCCGGAATGCAATGCACGATTCTGTACATTAATCCCCGGCTAAGTTAGATTTCATGTTTCTTTTTAAAGATGATGCGAAAAATCGCTCCCTCCGAAAATTTCAATCTTAATCGAAACACAGTAAATCGTGAGGCATTAAAAAGTGTTGCAGATTAAATTAACACCAAAAAAGATTAAAATATAATCAATTTTGGTGGTATTTTTTACAATCAATGAAATAGTTCATTAAATTTTTTTCTAACTATAAAACATGAAGATATCGATAACTCCGAGTCTTCGACTCGGAGTCATCGATTTCTTAATGTTTTCTAATAATTAAAGATGATCAAGTAATAAAATCATTATTTTATATAATAAGAATATTATACTTCTTCAAAATTATTTTCATTATTTCAATTCAATTATTATTTTCAAAAATTTTTAACTACAATTTTACTTTATATCAATTATTTTTAATAATTTTCGAAAAAGTTCTTTGGCAATTTTCAAATCGATTTATTTACAATATTCAATTTAATGAAATTTCAAATTAAATTCTTAATTAAATGCATATTAGAAAATAAAAACTTCAAATAATATAAAAAAAATTAAAAAACTTTTTCCAAAAAATTAATTTTAAAATTCAATTACTTCTAAAAATTCACGCTATATTGCTTTTAATATTCAATTATAATCTAAAATTTTAACTGAAATTCATTTTTATGAAATGAAAATCAAATATTAAAAAATTCCACAAGAATTCCATTATTTAAATACAAAAGTAAATAATTTATTGAATAATTGAATGTTTCTCAAAACTGAATTCTCATAAAGAATTTTATTAACAAATTTTAAAATAATTGAATTATTTTGTCGAATTTTATTAAAACTTGCATAAACATAATTACTTTTTTCAAGGAATTCAATTCTAATTGTATGAAAAATAATTGAAACGGTGCTATGAGCTTTATTATTAGTAAAAATAATTGAATCCTTAAGAAGAATTTTATTACTCTTGAAAATAATTGAATTTCTGCAATAATTTCTAACTTCTCTAAAATTAAATTTTTTTCTAGTGTTTTTAACTAAAATTCTTTAATAAATCCATTATTTTTAATAATTTTTAAAAATGTTCTTTGAGAATTTTCAAATTCATTCGTTTACAATTCAATTTTACAAACTTTCAATTATTCGGAAATTCTGCAATTAAATATTTATTGAAAAATAAAAACTTGAAATAATTTCAATAAAAATCCTATTAAATTTGTAAAAAGAATTAATTCTACAGAATTGTTTGTCAAAAATATGAAAAAATAAGAATTTCAATGATTTTAATTTGAAACTTTTTCAAAAATTAATTATTTATAAAAATCCACGTTATAATGCGTTTAATATTTAATTTTAATCTAAAATTTTAACTGGTATTCATTTTTAAAACGATTTTTATTAGTAAATTCTACGAGAATTCAATTATTTAAATACAAAAATAAATAATTTGTTAATTTCATGTTTCATAAAATTAAATTCTCATAAAAAATGTTATCAACAAATTTTTTAAATCATTCAATTCTTTGGTCGAATTTTAATAAAATTTTTAAGAATAATTACATTTTTCGAAAAATTTGATTAAAATTGCATTAAAAATAATTGAAATTATGCAATCAGTTTTATTATTTATAAAAATCATTAAATTCCTAACAAAATTTTATTATTTATAAAAATAATTGATTCCCTGTAAAAATGTTATTATTTATGAAAATAATTGAATTCTTGCGAAAAATGGGAAAATTGATGAAATTTGATGAAAATTGATGCATATTTATAAAAATTGATGAAAATGAATGAAAATTGATGAATATTGATAAAAAATGATAAAAATTGATGAAAATTGATGAAAATGGATGAAAAATGAGAAAAATTGATGAAAATTGATGAATATTGATAAAAATGGATGAAAATGACTGAAAACTGATTACCTAATATTGATAAAAATTGATGAAAATTGATGAAATATGATAATAATTCATGAATATTGATAAATATACATAAAATTTATAATATTAAAAAAATGTAAATAATTGAATTCCTGTAAAAAAAGTTATTATTTATGAGAAGAATTGAATTATTGCGAAAAATGAGAAATATTGATGATAATCGATGAAAATTGATGAATATTAATAAAAATTGATGAAAATAGATAAAAATTGATGAAAATTGATGAAATATGATAAAAATTGATGAAAATGGATGAAAATTGATGAAAATTGATGAAATATGATAAAAATCCATGAATATTGATGAATATCTATATATAAAATTTATAAAAAAAAGGTAAATAATTGAATTCATGTAAAAAAAGTTATTATTTATGAGAAGAATTGAATTATTGCGAAAAATGAGAAATATTGATTATAATCGATGATAATCGATGAAAATTGATGAAAATTGATAAATATTGATGAATATTGATGAATATATGTAAAATTTATAAAAAAATTGCAAATAATTGAATTCCTGTAAAAAAAAAGTTATTATTTATGAGAAGAATTGAATTATTTCGAAAAATGAGAAATATTGATGATAATCGATGAAAATTGATGAATATTGATAAAAATTGATGAAAATGGATGAAAATTGATGAAAATTGATGAAATATGATAAAAATTCATGAATATTGATGAATATATATAAAATTTATAAAAAAAATTGTAAATAATGGAATTCCTTTAAAAATTTTTGTTATTTATGAAAATAATTAAATGTTTGCGTAGAATTTTATTCAAATTTTTTTTAATATTGAAATTCTTTTGGAAAATTTTATTGAAATAGTAGATATTGAAAATCATTGAATTTCAGAAAACTTTTAAAAATAATTGAAATTTTGACAAGAATTTGATTAAATTTTTGTAAAATAATTGAATATCAGAGAGGAATTTTATTATTTATAAAGAGAATTGAAATTTTGACGAGAATTTTTTAAAATTTTTGAACACAATTGAATTTAGTAACTATGTTACTAAGTTAGTTAGTAAGTTAGTAACTAACTTACTAACTTAGTTAGTAAGTTAGTAACTAACTTACTAACTAACTATTCTCCCTGGAGAAGCTAAATTCGTTGAATTTTTACAAATCGTTGACTTTGGTGTTTTATTTAAAGTAAAATTTCATTCATAGTTAAAAATAACACCAAAATAGATTATTTTAATCCTTTCTGGTGTTAATTTAATCCTAAAGGAATTAACCTGTTGCAGCTTATTTTAATCCGTTCTGGTGTTATTTTAACACCTCACGTTTTACTGTGAAAAAAGTGAACAATATACAAGCGATTTTCAAACTGAGAAAAGTAGTAAAAAAATTACCTATCAAAAAATTAAACTTGACGACCAAAAAAACTCGTTTTAGAAATTTTACAAAACTGACGAAAATTCCATTCTATATTTTATTTTCCTGACTTTTTCCCATTTTTTTTTCTTACGCTTAGAAAATATTAAAACTATGAAAAACATAATTATTTCTCTTTTTTTCTTCCAATTGGTACAAATTTAATAGGAATTTGAAATTCCATTCGGATTAAACTGCTTATGTCCTGATGGTATATATATAATAAAATGAATGCATAAAATTAATTGAATGATTAAAATAATTATTTTCATGAAAATAATACGACAGGAATTTGAAGACTTCTCTCGAGAGATAAAGAGAGTAGAGACTGTAGAGAGAGGATGCAAGTTGTAGAATGCCATTTGCAGGATTATAAGAACAGTTTTATTTTTAAAAATCGATTTTCATCTCCGGATGAGCTTATCTAACGTCATCTCGAGTGTCCAGTTTTCAACTGAAACTCTTATCGCCTTTATTTCCTTCTTTTCTCATTTTTTTTTCTTTTTCTTCTTCTTCTTTCTTCATTTTCTTCATCACCGCGAATAAACGTTAAAAGAGTTATGACGTATAGCTCGTTACGCATGCATAGGTGCGAGCATTAAACGCAGAGAAAAACAGGTTGCGTCTTCTTTTTGTGCACGTGAATCGCGTGACTCGATTCTCTCCCGTTTTATTCAAAGTATTCATTTATAATTAAATTTGTTTTTAAAAATTTCATCAGTAAAATTTCTTTTTTCTTTTTTCTTTTGTGATGCAATGTGCCAATGTGTTCCAATGTTCCAATTTTGCAAGTGAGAATCAATTAGGATAACTGGTTTTTTGATCTTGAAAAAGAATCGCGTGACTTAATATTATCCTCTCGTGATTCTATTTGCGAATAAATAATTAAATCGATGCAATTTTTATTTTTTGGAAAATTCTTTTGCTTAAAGTGAGACATCTCGAAAGGTGTATACGTGTGTCTGCTATGAAGCATGTTTAGTGTGAATATTTTAATATTCTCGTGAAAGAAGACAAAAATTGAGAATTTTATTATTGAGTCCATTATGCAAGTATTGCCGTGTAATGATGAACGTGTTTTGCGAGGCGTTTTAATTGACCCTGTAAATCATCTGCTGTGATTAAAAACAAAACCTTTTTTTTTATTTCCATTTCTACGTTTTTTTAACTCTCTGTCTAAA
Source organism: Leptopilina heterotoma (assembly GCF_015476425.1). NCBI lineage: Eukaryota > Metazoa > Arthropoda > Insecta > Hymenoptera > Figitidae > Leptopilina > Leptopilina heterotoma. Next base: position 1,247,931 of record NW_025110972.1, on the reverse strand, counting down.
AAGGTGATTTTATTTTTCAAAAAGAGGTTTTAATTTCAATAAATTTTTAAGAAATTAATACTATAGGGCTTGGTGCCCCAAGGTGTCCAGCCATCTTTTGAACGACTGTAATTCCTAAACGGTATAAAATTTTCCAAATCGATAAAATTTACATTTTCCAAAATATATTTTGATAAATATGTAAAAAAATTCAAAAGTGATTTAACATAAAAACCGTTTTTATGGTGGCCTCCTTAGGGCCAGGACGACATTTTTTAAAAGTTATCAAAAAATTGTATAACACACAATTTTATCGACATTCATTTATAAATAATTTTGTAAATGTAAACAAAATTTCTGATTTAGTGTAAGGTACAAAATTACTGGATCCACCCTTTCTCGCGATCGCGGCACTACTCTCGACCCTTTCTCGTTAGCCGCCTACATTATATTACCCATCGAAGGACATGTATCATTGCCTCTTTATATGAGTATCTGTATCAGCCTGAAAAAACATTTGCAGTTCGCATTTATTTCACACACAGACAATTATATACACTTGCAGGTAAATGCTTTGCCATCTCACCTACGTACATCATTGTTAAATCAAATTTTTATCAATATTCTTAGTTTTGTTTAGTCAGACACTGAAATTTTTTTTTAACCCATGATTCGTCCGTTTGATTTCCGAATTTTAGAAATTAAACCTAAAATTCATAGTCAGAGAGCCCAAAAGCCCCTAAGTGGCAAGTTTCAAGCGATTTTATCGAAATTCAAAATTTTTGTTCCGCCATATTGGAGACGCCATTTTGAATTCTACGAATTTGATCCGAAATTCGTAATCAACGATTGTAGGTTCGTGGAAATTCACATATTGTAATCGTAAACTTAATAAATAAGTCAATAGACTGAATTTCAACGAATTGAGTGGAAAAAAAAATTTTAGCTGAAAATATTAATGTAGAGAACTGTACACGTGTAAAGTAACGCAATGTCGTTTAGCGTGTGGGCTGCCCTGTGGCGCGCACTTTGAATTGATGTAGTGCATTGCGGGAACAATGCTTGCAAGCGCTTGCACGCAATAGTCGACTTGACTTTTTCTCCATCGGCCTGAAAAGAGAAAAGAGAAAAGAAAGAGAGATTCTTGAACAGTAAAAATATTGGAAAGTTCATTTGCGATGGACAAAATATTTACAGCCGGAACCCATCCGGGACGACGCGACGTCTCTCGGTGGAGTGCATTGTTGTCTTGTATCCACCCTCCCTCCCCCTCCTACCCTGTGATGTTATCTACTGGCTTGACGTTGTCGTGAATTGTAAGACATTGCTTCGACGAGATAAAAAAAATTTTTTTTAAAAAGTAAATAAAGACTGAGACAATGTAGAAAAAGAGAAAGAGAGATATATAGACGGTAGGAGAGAGAGAAAGAGAGTGAGAGGGAACGGAAACATTTGACTGAAATTTTTTTTTCTCTAATTTTAATTAATTAAATATTAAATTTTTTATTAGATATTTCAATGTAAAGTAAACATTGTTTAGGTTTTTTTTTTCATTTTCCATTGAAAGGTGGAAAAAATCTAAACAATGTTTCTATTTTTATCTTATGGAAAAAAAATTTCTTTTTCCATAAAATACTTTTTATAAAAATAAAAATCGGGAAATTCTCGTAATGTATTTAAGCATAAAGTCGCGGAGTTTAGGCTCTATTTCAATTCTGGCATCGTCGTACATCTGATTGCACGTGAAATTAGTCATGAGAGTGGTTTGCAGGGTTGAAGCATGTGTTATTCTTAATGTCACGCGTAACATCGAGACGCGTCAAGTAAACGATTTATTTAATGTAACAAAACTTAAACTTTCGCTGAGTCTGTGTCACTCTGTTGCTTTTCAAATGAGAGGAGGAGTGCCATCTGGCTTTATTATCGTAAATGTTGTCGTTGTCGTCTTGGAACCTTTCCCATTGTGACATTCGACATTTTCAAGCAGGTGAGAAGAACAAAAGTCGTTGAGCGCGCGCTGGTGTCAATTATCAGAAACATTGGATTTCTTCAGGTTATGGCCATCATTGGATAAAGGCCAAAGATCACTGATTAGTGAATGCCAATCGTTTATATATATATATATATATATATATATTTATAAAAAAAATACCTAAACGTAAATATATATACATACTTGGTATTTGGAAATTATACTCACATTACCAATTAATAGTAAAATATTTTCTTATGGAACTTTAAATTTATTTTTATGTTTCGCATTTCAGCACGAAATAATTATTATTTTATTCCTATCGTTTTTTTTCTTTATTTATTGGGTAATTTACAAATTTATAGTTGAAATTAGCTTGCGCAATTTGTTTCTTTCTTTTTCAAGAAATTTTTTCCGATTTCGAGACGCATTAGTAATTTTTTGTGGGCGTGTCTATTTTTATGGGCGTCTACCTTTTAGAACCACGCCCCTTTTAGGACCGCCCCCTTGAGAACTACTCTCTACCAAGATCATTCCCATTTTATCTGTATTTTTTTAACCACTCCTACTTTTTGGGACCACTCCTCCTTTTTAGAACCACTTTCTTTTGTTCTTAGAACTCTATTTTTTCCTAAGCACAAGTTCTTTAACTTCTCCCACTTTTAAAAGAAAGAAAGAACGTCTTCTTAAGCCCCCTTTATATTGTTTATAAAAATAGATGAAGCTGAGTCAATATTTAGGCGTGGTTTGTAAAAAAAGGTGGAGCCAAGTCAATATATAGGCGTGGTTTATAAAAAGAGGCGGGTGTAAGTCAATATAAAGGCGTGGTTTATAAAAAGAGGCGGAACTCATTCAAGATATAGGCGTGGTCAATAAAAAAGGCGGGGAAAAGTAATTATCTTGACTTAGATGCACCTCTTTTTATAAGCCACACCTTTATCTTAATAAAGTCGTGGTTTATAACAAAAAATGCATCTAAGTCAAGATAAATACGTGGAAATTCAAGTTATAGGCGTGATTTATAAAAAATATATTTAGCTAAGTTAACATATAAGCGTGGTTTATAAAAAGAGGTGGAGCTAATTCAAGTTCTATTCGTGGTTAATAAAAAATGTGGTTTCTAAGTCTAAATAAAGGCGTAATTTATAAAAAGAGGTGGAGCAAAGCCAAGATGTAGGCGTGGTTTATAAGAAAGAGGCGGAACTAAGTCAAACTAAAGGCGTGGTTTATAAAAAGAGGTGGAGCTAAGTCAAGATACAGGCGTAATTTATAAAAAGAAGCAGAGCTAGACTGAAGAAAAATTTTTTAAATGTAAGTTAAGATAAAGGAGTGGTTTATAAGAAGAGGCGGAACTAAGTCAATATAAAGGCGTGGTTTACAGAAGGAGGTGGAGATAAGTCAAGATGTGGGCGTGGTTTGTAGAAAGAGGTGGATCTAAGCCAATATGTAGGCGTGGTTTATAAAATGAGGTGGCGCTGAACCAAGTTGTAGGCGTGGTTTATGAAAATAATGCAGTTAAGTTAACATATAGGCGTGGTTTAACTAATTGGGAGTGTTTTACCAAAGCGAGGGTATAAAAAAGTAAATCGTATAAAAAAGTAGACCAGGAGTAGTCCTAACAGCAGTAGTACTTACCTCTAACATTTAGAGTGGTTTCTAAAATTATATAAAAGTTAAATAGTCCACTGGAGTGTCAGCAAAAATGATAAGAACTAAAGAATAGCAAAGTGGGCGTGGTTTTCATAAAAATAGGAGTGTCCATCAAATATTAAGGAGTGTTATCAAAGTGGGCGTGGTTCAACTAGAGAGCAACGAATATTGAACAAAAAGTGGGCGTGGTCGTAAGACAATCTGTAATCTTTATTTTTTTTCCTCATGCTGGGAAAATGATGTGGGAACAAAAGGGGAAACATCCTAAACGTATCATTCATCATCTAAAGTTGTACAATAAGATTATGGGAGAGATTTGTGAGCGAAATGTTCCTGGAAGGATGGAAAGTAGAAAGGAGAGGAATGAAAAGAAGTTACGAGAGAATCGCGATTCACTTGACAGTTGAGGTGTCGGGTGGTCGAGCTCGGCGTGTGCTGTCAGCTTGTCAAGCTGTCAGCCCACGCACGTTGTGCTTGTTGGCAATGGAAGTTTCTGTGATTGTGAATTCACACCAACACCTCTTAGATTCGCACACAAAATATATTGTTCGCCCCATTTTTTTTTCCCCCGCCAATGACTTTGCGCAACTACTTCTTTTCTTCGATCTTCCTCCGCTTAATGTCATTAGTCGGTAAGACGCGTGTCAATTCCTTCGATTGGACGCACTTTTTTTCACAACACTCTCGGGTATTTTCTCTCCCTCTCTTGTCCATCGTTTCTTATCTCTTTGAGCGACCGATTTTTAACGAGGTTGACTCTCGTCTCTTCGCGACAGTTGGTTGTTAATGCTTCTGAAAAACGAGAAACGAAGAGAAGAACGTCTTTGTGAACGAATGAAAAAGTGATTAATTAAATTTCATTTGAATCAGAGAAAATGTTACAATGGACAATCGATTAAAACAATTAGCGAACAACATAAATCACATTGACTTAGAGGGAGAGAGAGAGAGATTTACGAAGCGTCGTTTAATGCTTTCTCTGGTGCCTAATTACTGCGATGGAAAATAAGACGTCGTTTTCAACCGCAAAAGGTTTTTGCATCGCGTGTCTGTTTATATCGGGAGAACATCCTAAATGATTGGATCGAAAGGTCAATTGTAAGTAATGACACGTATACCAGTTGATTAGACGAAAAGTTTAGAGGCAAGTTCGTGCTTAGTTAGACATCTTATTGCATTGGACTCGTGAGCTCGCTCGTGAGCCAAGTGTTATGTAGACACTCTCCGACAGTTGGCAAAGCACCTCGTACGGTAGTCAACTTAAAAGTATTCAGATGCGTTAAAATCATCTTCACTATCTTGCTGACTATCGTTTCTTTAAGTCTCAAGATAATGATATCTTTTCTTTTCCATGTCCCTTATTTCTTAAGGAATGCAAACATAGAATCTTGAAATTATTATCTAATTAAGATTAGAGGGAGAAAATTTATTATATTACACCTATTTCCTATAAGAACATTTGCACATTTCCTTATTATGTAAGATTGTTATCTCAACGCTCGGGAATATGTAAACAAAATTTTTTTCATTTCAATTGTATAAGTTTATTCCTGTCATTTTATGTTGATCTTCTATCTGTGAAGATGTCGTAAAAAGTGTTTTTAATTTTTTTCCAGGCAAATTTTAACTCGATTTTAAAATAGTTTTATGGGAAGTTAGTTTCATTATATGAAGAAAAGTAACTTTTTAAGAACATCAATGTATTTAAAGTTGTAATTTATTGGTAGTACTTAATTTTAATTTATTTTAAGTTTCATTTATTAGAAGTACTTAATTTTAATTTATTTTAAGTTTCATTTATTAGACAATAATATTAATAAATTTAAACGGAATTCAGAGATTAATCAAAATTTCAATTTTAAAAAACTATTTTGAAATTATTACTTAGAAATAATTTAATGGATAATTTTACTTAAATATTTTAAAATTAATCGAACTTTAAAAGAGTTGAGGTTACAACTTTTGGAAATAAATAAACTTCAAAAGGGTTAAATTTGAATTTTTAAAGAATTTCAATTTTAAATGAATTTAGGTCGAAATTTTAAAGAAGAATTTAAATTATTAAAATTTTTCCAAAAATTTAAATTCTTCAAAAAATTTAATAATTCAAATTTTTCTAAAATTCATTACATTTTATAATATATATTTAATTAATTATTAAAAATAATGGATTTACAGAAGAAAAAAAAATTTACTAAAAAAATTGAATTTTGAAGAAGTTACAAATCACTGCAGAAATTCAATTATTTTCAAAAGTATAATAAATAATTATTTTCAAAAAATTTCCAAAATTTAATGATCTTCAATATTTACTAATTTAATGAAATTTTCCAAAATAATAAATAATTAAATAATATAATAATTAAATAATTGATTATTTAAAAATTTTTTTATAATATTCTAAGCAAACATTTTAATATTTTCATAAATAACAAAAATTTTTAAAGGAATTCAATTATTTACAAATTATTTTATAAATATTATATATATTCATCAATATTCATGAATTTTTATCATATTTCATCAATTTTCATCAATTTTTATCAATTTTCATAAATTTTCATCAATATTCATGAATTTTTATCATATTTCATCAATTTTTATCAATTTTCATCAATTTTTATCAATATTCATCAATTTTCATCGATTATCATCAATATTTCTCATTTTTCGCAATAATTCAATTCTTCTGATAAATAATAACTTTTTTTTACAGGAATTCAATTATTTACAATTTTTTTTATAAATTTTATATATATTCATGAATTTTTATCAGATTTCATCAATTTTTATCAATTTTCATCAATTTTTATCAATATTCATCAATTTTCATCGATTATCATCAATATTTCTCATTTTTCGCAATAATTCAATTCTTCTGATAAATAATAGCTTTTTTTACAGGAATTCAATTATTTACAATTTTTTTTTACAAATTTTATATATATTCATCAATATTCATGAATTTTTATCATATTTCATCAATTTTCATCAATTTTGATCAATATTCATCAACATTATTTATATTTATGTTATTAAATAATAACATTTTTACAGGGAATCAATTATTTTTATAGATAATAAAATTTTTTTAGGAATTCTATTATTTTTATAAATAATAAAACTTATTGCATAATTTTAATTATTTTTAATGCAATTTTAAACAAATTTCTCGAAAAATGTAATTATTCTTAAAAATTTTATTAAAATTCGTCCAAAGAATTGAATGATTTAAAAAATTTGTTGTTAACATTTTTTATGAGAATTTAATTTCATGAAACATGAAATTAATAAATTATTTATTTTTGTATTTAAATAATTGAATTTTCGTAGAATTTTTGAATAAAAATGAATTTAAAAATGAATATTTTAGTTAAAATTTTAGATAATAATTGAATATTAAATGCATTATAGCATGAATTTTTAGAAAATAACTGATTTTTCAGGTTTCAAATTAAAATCTTTAAAAATCTGAATTTTACATACTTTTTATTAACAATTCTGTAAAATTAATTTTTTTCTGAAACTATTTGAAGTTTTTATTTTCAAATACATAATTTTAATTAACGAAATTTTCGGAATAATTGAAATTTTGTAAAATTGAATTGTATAAGCAAATGGATTTGATAATTATAATAATTATTGAATTTTATAAGAGTTGCATTTACATTTTTTTTAAATAATTGAATTTAAAAATATTTCAAATTGAAAGTTTAGAAAATTCGCATTTTATCTCATTTTTCCTAGTAATTGCAAAAATAATTAAATATTAAAAGTCGCGTTTGCGTTTATAATTTTTGAAAAAAAAAATTTGGAAAAAAAATTTTAAAGTGATCCTGTGATTACAGTTAATAGTTTAAAAATTCTAAATTTTGTGGTAATTTTGTTTACATTTATACAATAATATTATAAATGAATATCGATAAAATTGTGTGTTATACAATTTTTCGATAACTTTTAAAAAATGTCGTCTTGGCCCTAAGGTGTCCACTATGCGTTTTCATGTAAAATCACTTTTGAATTTTTTTACAATGTAATATTTATCAAAATATATTATAGAAAATGTAAATTTTATCGATTTGGAAAATTTTATAATGAATAGTAAAATAATTTAGTTTTTAATGTATGAAATGGGATAAATAATTAATATTTTAGAATGGCTTCTTATAAGCAAAAAAACAGAGTTTGCAGGTCAGTAACTGACTTTTTCCTAATTTCCAAACAAAATTTTGACTTTTTCCCTGTACCTGAAAATATTAACTAATTATTCTTCTGATTGCAGGAAAAGCACATTTTGGATGATTTACGGAAGATGTAACGGTCCTATTTCAAAAAGCAGTAATGTAAGTACTACATACAAGAAAATGTATACAAATAGTGTTGTAAATAAAGGTTTAAAATTATAAGAATCTAAGAAAATACAGCATTCGCAGTAAAGAAAAAAAAATTCTAAAAGCATTTTCCCACAGTAAATTGAAATAAGTGTGTGTGTGGGTGATGGAATAATGCGATCGCATAGGCAGGTATTGGGTACCAGAAAAAAGAGCCAGATATCATTTATTCGTTATTTATTACGAATTACAGAACGGCGATGTTATATTTAAAATGGACGGCATGTCTTGTACATGAATATATGGGATATTGTGAATATAACGCACGCCTGAACTCCGGATTGCGAACGTCTCACCGGGCGAGAGATAAGCGCAGGTATTGTGCATCTACTTTAGTCCGTGTAAATTTCACCAAAGTGTATACATATATATACACACTTTGGATGCAGGATCTCTTGCACGGTATGTGTTCCAAGTGGCCGTTGCACACGTGCGAACCTTGAAGCACGCGGGTCTACAAATTGGCTCAGTAAGATCGCGTGTGCGGCTTCCGAATAAAGATTGTCTGCCCAGTTCTCTCGAACCGGTCATAATTCAATTTATTTTACACATTTCCTTTTAAAATAATTTTGCACTGAAAAATTATAATTACTTTTTTCCCCAAATGAGGCACTTTTGTAAGAATAGTGACTATTGATATAATATAATCTTTTTCTTAACAGATTTTTTTTTCTAGTCGTTTTTCGAAATAGAACCAAAAAAGTAAACAAGCGATTATTCATTTCCTCCGGAAAGGTATATATATACTCGTGTGGAAAAGTGAAACTCTGAATTACTGATGAAGCAGTCGATAGTCGATGCGGCTGCATAATCCAGCTTATAAACTTTATTTCAAGATATATAGATACAGACGCCTGTGTTTTTATCATTCCTGAGATGTTTGCGAAGGCAAACCTCATGACTAGATCGTATATTTGCCATACTGACGGATGTAAAGTAGCCACTGAAGTGAAACACCATCTTATGGAGTTTGCTGATAACTTTCAGACCCCACTTGCCTAATTGATTTATTTCACTCGTCAGGTATGAGAAAAAGATTAAAAAAACGATTTTTCATCTTTGCAAAACATGCCTAACACCGGTAGCACTTGTTAGTTGTCGATTCGAACAGATACCAAAACATTATCAGCTGTAGTGATTGATCTCCATATCCCAATTCTGTTTTATTTATTTTTATTATCCGTAAAATATTATTTGATTCAACAATGAAACTATCAACTTAGGAATACTTATCAACAATAAGGAATACTTATCAACATGATAAGATGACCGCATCGATGATCTCGAACTCTTCTCAATCCTATAATTTTTTGAACCTCGAATTGCCTCCTTGGCACAAAAGACTAAGCAATTCGTTGAGATGATTCACAGGTCACATAATCCAAGAATAATTTTATTAATTATTAAAGTGTCGAAATCCCTTCAGTCGATGGAAGGTCGATATAATTAATTAATTAATTTCATATATTAAATATCACACAATTGGGTTGTAATTACACAGAATAAATATTTAAGACAAGATTGACTGACAACCTTTTGGTTGTTATTATTATACGATTCTGATCCGCAAAGGAAAAATGAAGTTTTCAATATTCATCTACTGTGAAAAGGTACAATTAACTTTCCCAAAAAGGTCCTGATCCTAGCGCACAAGACATTTAGATGAAACCTTTTGCTTCTTCCTCCTCCTCCTCCTCGAGAGAGAGAGAGAGAGAGAGAGAGAGAGAGAGAGAGAGATAGAAGAACTCGTGTGAGTGTGTGTGGAGAAAATCACTATAATTTAAGACAAATGCGCTTTGCGGTGAAAGCTCGACATAATTTAGTAGCAAAGCGTTGAAGGTCAATGGTCGAGCACCTGTTCTCTCCAAAGTCCTGGGTCAAGGTACGTCTAGGCTGCAGGGAGGACGTTACCCTCTTATATCGTGGCCTGTGTATAAGTAATCTCTCCCCTTCCTCCATCCGAGTTCTCTATATCAAAAGGCAAAGAGTAAGCCACCTACGTAACTCAGATTTTCCTGTTCCTGCTTGTTCTCCCTTCAAGTGAAGAACTCACCTTTTTAAATACTTTTAGAAAAACAATGCATTTCCACCTTTCGATCACTATTGTTCCCATAAATAATACAAATAATAATAAGTCATCATAAATGATCCTCATTATCTCTGCCGAATGTTGACATTGATCCGCACTAAGAATTGATTAAAATATACCCAGGTAAAAATTTCGTACTAATTCCGGATTAAATACCAACTGATTAGTACAGATTAGTCCGAAAAATGTCCGAAAATGATCCGCGTTACTCTGATATCAATCCGAACGAAAACCTAAATCCGAAAACACTCCAATTCTGAATGTCTACAAATTTAGTCCGTAATTAGTCCGCAACAATCCGAATTAATTTTTTAAAATAATTTTTGAAAAAGTTCTTTCAGAGTTGTCAAATCCTTTTGTTTGGAATTTAATTACTATTTTTTTGAATAGTAAATATTCATCTTAGTTTTTATCATCAAGATGAATATTCAAATAACTTAAAATTCGCTATGACGAATTGTAGTTCTCTTCCCCATTGTCACATAACCTAAAAATAGCAAACTTTGCCGTGGAGGGGTACCATTTACAGATTGAATTTAATCCCCAGAGTTTAAGATCCGATAGGAGGTGAAACGTCGAATGTATCGAATTGCCTCGAACTGGCCTCTGATCCCTCTCGCTATTATCTACGCTTCTGACGTTTCGACAAGCGTGCCGCATACAAGAGTATCGCTTCGCGGCAAAGAGAGAGAAAGAGAGAGAGAGAAAATATAATCACGATCGTCGTCCGGCAAAATTCACGCAAAAAGCCCTTAATCCTGTCTTTAACCGCGTGTCCATTCGCTACGCATGTCTTTTTGTCCTCTGTGTAAATATCCATATGTGTAGTATCCACTATATTTTTAAAGTATGTCGCGCTCACCAATGGTGGTCCATAAAAAAATCTCATGTCGATAAAGTAAAATATATATCTTGAATATGTGTGTATGCGTTTCTACTCTAGCAATTAAGCGTTCTCCGTTATACCTCGCGCATATTATTTCAAGCATTAAAAACAGGTTTCATCTACTCGCAAAAAAAGGAGAGAAACAAACCATACAAAAATGGAAGAAAACATTTTTTTTATTCGCATTCTCATCGATTTTTTGCCGAGTATTGAATTTTGTTAAATTAAAAATTAATCTAATTCACAGTAAAACTTGAAGTGTTAAAATAACACCAGAATGGATTAAAATAATCTATTTTAGTGTTATTTTTAACTATGAATGAAATTTTACTTTAAATAAAACACCAAAGTCAACGATTTGTAAAAAATCAACGAATTTAGCTTCAACAGGGACAATAGTAAGTTAGTAAGTTAGTTACTAACTTAGTTACTAACTTAGTTACTAACTTATTAACTAACTTGGTAACATAGTTACTAAATTCAATTGTGTTCAAAATTTTTTCAAAATTCTCGTCAAAATTTCAATTTTCTTTATAAATAATAAAATTTTTCTCTGATATTCAATTATTTTATAAAATTTTAATCAAATTCTTGTCAAAATTTCAATTATTTTCAAAAGTTTTCTGAAATTCAATGATTTTCAATATCCAATATTTCAATAAAATTTTCCAAAAGAATTTCAATATTAAAAAAAATTTGAATAAAATTCTACGCAAACATTCAATTATTTTCATAAATAACAAAATTTTTTTAAGGAATTCAATTATTAACAAATTTTTTTTATAAATTCTATATATATATATATATATATATATATATTTATCAATATTCATGAATTTTTATCAATATTCATCAATTTTCATCAATTTTCATCAGTAATCATCAATTATCATAAATTTTCATCAATATTCATCATTTTTCATCAATTTTCATCAATGTTCATCAATTTTTTATCAATTTTCATCAGTAATAATTAATTTTCAACAATTTTTATCAATATTCATCAATTTTCATCAATTTTTATCAGTAATCATCAATTATCATCTATTTTCATCAATTGTTCTCATTTTTTATCCATTTTTATCAATATTCATCAATTTTTATCAATTTTTATCTATTTTCATCAATTTTCATCAATTTTTATCAATTTTCATCAGTAATAATTAATTTTCATCAATTTTTATTAATATTCATCAATTTTTATCAATTTTTATCTATTTTCATCAATTTTCATCAATTTTTATCAATTTTCATCAGTAATAATTAATTTTCATCAATTTTTATCAATATTCATCAATTTTCATCAATTTTTATCAGTAATCATCAATTTTCATCTATTTTCATGAATTTTTGTCATTTTTCATCCATTATTATCAATATTCATCAATTTTCATCTATTTTCATCAATCTTAATCAATTTTTATCAATATTCATCAATTTTCATCAATTTTCATCAATATTCATCATTTTTCATCTATTTTCATCAATTTTCATTAATTTTTATCAATATTCATCAATTTTTATCAATTTTTATCAATTTTCATCAATATTCATCATTTTTCATCAATTTTCATCAGTAATCATCAACAATTTTTATCAATTTTTATCAATATTAATCAATTTTCATCAATTTTTATCAGCAATAAATAATTTTCATCAATTTTTATCAGTAATCATCAATTTTCATCTATTTTCATCAATTTTTCTCATTTTTCGCAATAATTCAATTATTTTCATTAATAATATTTTTGCAGAAATTCAATTATTTTTATATATAATAATATTCTTTTTGGAATTCAATTATTTTCATAAATAATAATACTCATTGCAGGATTTCAGTAGAATTAATTCTTTTTAAAAGTTTAATAAGATTTTTATTGAAATTATTTCAAGTTTTTATTTTTTAATATATATTTAATTGCAGAATTTCCGAATAATTGAAACTTTGTAAAACTGAATTGCAAACGAATGAATTTGAAAATTCTCAAAGAACTTTTTTAAAAATTATTAAAAATAATGGATTTATTTAAGAATTTTAGTTAAAAACACAAGGAAAAAATTTAATTTTAGAGAAGTTAGAAATTATTGCAGAAATTTAATTATTTTCAAGAGTAATAAAATTCTTCTTAAGGATTCAATTATTTTTACTAATAATAAAGCTCATCGCAGCGTTTCAATTATTTTTCATACAATTATAATTTAATTCCTTGAAAAAAGTAATTATGTTTATGCAAGTTTTAATAAAATTCGACAAAATAATTCAATTATTTTAAAATTTGTTAATAAAATTCTTTATGAGAATTTAATTTTAAGAAACATTCAATTATTCAATAAATTATTTACTTTTGCATTTAAATAATTAAATTCTTGTAAAATTTTCTAATAAAAATTGATTTTCATTTCATAAAAATGAATTTCAGTTAAAATTTTAGATTATAATTGAATATTAAAAGCAATATAGCGTGAATTTTTAGAAATAATTGAATTTTGAAATTAATTTTTTTGAAAAATTTTAATTGAATTTTCTTTTATATTATTTGAAGTTTTTATTCTCTAATATGCATTTAAATAAAGAATTTAGGAATAACTAAAATTTCGTTAAATTGAATATTGTAAACAAATCGATTTGAAAATTGCCAAAGAACTTTTTCGAAAATTATTAAAAATATTTGATATAAAGTAAAATTGTAGTTAAAATTTTTGAAAATAATAATTGAATTGAAATAATGATAATAATTTGCAAGAAGTACAATATTCTTATAATATAAAATAATGATTTTATTACTTGGTCATCTTTAATTATTATAAAATATGAAGAAATCGATGACTCCGAGTCGAAGACTCGGTGTTATCGATGTCTTCATGTTTTATAGTTGTAAAAAATTTAATGAACTAAAATTTCATTCATTGTAAGAAATAACACCAAAATTAATTATTTTAATTTTTTTTTGGTGTTAATTTAATCTGCAACACTTTTTAATACCTTACGATTTACTGTGTTATTTTTATCCATAAGTAACTGACCCCATACAGACATTGTTAGAATAGAAAAAACTATTAAAAATTGAAAAATTGATTTTGAAAAACAACTTTAAAATTCTAGTACAAATTTAACTGCCTTACAATTTTTTGTACTCATGCGCCATATTTAATCACTGATTTATTCCTTCTTTTTCTGTTTTAAAATAAAAAGAAGCAACATTCTTTTTTTCGAAAAGAATTTCAATGAGTCCAGAAACTACTATCATCCTCCTCGAAACCTACGGGGTGGCCCATTAAAACTCTCTCTCTCTCGGGGACAGAAGAATATTAAATGAATGAGGATGATTCTTTTTGCGAAATGACTCCAATAAGCCGTATCGCGCGCTCTCATTACGCTCTCGAAATCTGAGAAACTGATGGGCAATTATCGTTGAGCCCCAATGGGCAAATGGGGTTTCTTCTTCTTCTTCTCCCATCGTTCGCCTCTGATCGCACGACAAAAGAATAACTGCTCGGGTTTCCGGACGCGTCGCGTCGAACGGTTATCTTTCGATCAAAAGAATCACCGCCATATTCATTCTCATCTTGGACTCTGTGGCTGGCCACTATCTTCGTCCATCTGCGTATGCGTGTTAATGTCATTCACGTGGTGGGCGAAATTTATGTACGCACTTTCCTGGCGAATTAAACTTTACAAATTAAAAAAAGCAACAAAAATTTATATATATATATATATATATATATATATATATATATATATATATATATCTCGTTTGCATTTCTTCTGTTCTGAAATATTTTACTCTGAAATTCTGTGTGGCATGCGGGGTAAATATTGTCCATTCTTTTCTTGTAAATTAACTCAAATATGTTATTTTTCTTAATTTTTCAGTAGAGTCAATTTTTGCCCCAGGTGGTCAATTTTACCCCGGGTGATTGTGACAACTCACCCCATTATGATATTTTTGACCATTTTTATACAATTAGCAGCAGACTTTGCACTCGATAATTAATTTTAAAAAAAGTATCTCTCAAAGTAAAAAAGTAGCTATCGAAAAACTAAACTTGACGACAAAAAAAAACTCGTTTTTAAACATTTCACAAAACTGCGACAAAAATTCCATCCCATATTTTTTATTTTTCTCACTTTTTCCTAATTTCCATCAAAAATATTTCTTTCTTATTCCACTGCTAATAAATTAAATTCCTACAACGAATTTTATTATTCATGAAAGAATAATCTTCAAATATTGAACTGGGAATGCGAATGTCACTAATTGTTTATCTAAGGCACACTAGATTCGAGAGAAATGGACCGGAAGGTCCATCTGGGTCTCGTAGGGAACGATCATATACGCAGGTTGTTTAAGTAGTGGTCAAAGTTGTAAACAAAGCCACTTGGTAATATACACTGTTCGTCAATATTTGTCAATTAGTCGCTTGCTATTGAACAAACGCTCTATCTCTAACATTTGCGACAGTCACACATTTCCTTCATTCACTATTCACTAAAATTCTTACCAAACGCTCATAATTACCCCGCCACATTTCTTTCTTCACTGCACATAACCTCCAAATAAATGTTTCTTTTTTCGGAAAACAAAAAAATAATTTATTTTTTAACAAAAAACTAATTTATCATCAAAGAATTTTAACATTAGCGCGACGCGGAGAAATTTCGTAAGATTTATTAGAAAGACAAACGTGTGATTTGTGTCGATGAAGAAAGCATTTATATCATAGCGAGTTTCGATGAATTTCAAACTAATGCAATGCAAATTGTTAAAGTTTGAGCCATTAAATAAAACTAATGGGACTTGGTTTCTCTTTTTTTTTTAACTCTGTGAGTGATATTCCTAAGAATGTAATATCGATGGCTTTGACGTAGATTTAAAACGCGAGGGTCGTTCAATCACAACCCCTCATTACTTATTAAATCGTTACCTTCAAAGTAAACTGCCGTGCAATTTAAAATTCGCTATCCTTTTCACAATTTCATGAGAGGCGATTCTGCTTCTGTAATTTCATTTAACAGAAATTCGTCTTTTTTAGAAAAGGATAAAATTATTTTTAATACCAGAAAAAGCTATTCAAATATATAGTCATAGTCTAATTCTATTAGATTTTTAGATAATTTTATTTTTATTTCTTTCTTCACTGAAAAAATTGAAGTCACAAACATAACCTCAAAATAAATATTTTTATTCTTTAAATAGGATACTTATAATTTTTTAAATGTTTCCAAGTTGAGGAAATAAAGGCCTTCGATTCATTTAAATAAGAATAGTTTGTCAATGAGAGAAGATAAAATAAAATTGCAGTACAGAGAGAAACTCGAGAGACTTGTGTACATTATTCAAGAATCACGCCTCTCTCAATTATTCTCACAATCAACTTAATTGATTAGACTATAAGGTGTGCTCGAAACAACGTTTTAAGTTTCTACGAGTCATTAGTCCTCGGAACACCAGACGAAAGTCGTGGTATTATAGTTTAAACTGCGATTAGTTTGATTTATATGAATAGTTGAAGAAGTGGCAACTGGTATACATTAAAGGGGCCCCACAACTGGAATCTGCATTCGAAAGGTAAGATCGTGTCTTATATTTTCAATAATAATTAATGCTGGATGAACAACGATTATTGCCGCGCTTGGAGGTAAAATTACAGCGCGGTAAATGGTAATTATTGCCCGGGCAAGTAGAAATTATCGTCCGTTGATTTAAGCGCAATGCTTCATTGATACTTTTACAATTTTTTCTGAATAGATTTTTACCCTCTCCCAGTAGAGTATAATATTATATCTAATCCTTTCATTTCTAGAAAAGTTTTGTTAAAGCCATAGTCAAATCAGTGATATAAGACAAATATAATCTGATTTATGTCTGGTATTTTCCGAGCGTGATAAGTTTATTTCCAAATCTTGGTTTGAAAACTATCTTGTAACATTGTAGAATAATAACGGTTTTTGTATAATTTATGCATTCGACTTATTTGTGATTTCTTATAATGAGTACAATTGAAGGCTTATTAGTTTTTGTAATAAAAACTAATAAGCCGATTTCGATCAAGAAATAAATATTTAAGGTTGACTGACATTCTCTTAAGTTGCGTTGTATTTACTATTTACTAGCACAGTAAATCGTGAGGTATTAAAAAGTGTTGCAGATTAAATTAACACCAAAAAAGATTAAAATAATCAATTTTGGTGTTATTTTTTATAATTAATGAAATTTTAGTTAATTAAATTTTCTTATATAACTATAAAACATGAATTCTTCATATCTTTATATTTTATAATAATTAAAGATGACCAAGTAATAAAATCATTATTTTATATTATAAGAATATTATACTTCTTCCAAATTATTTTCATTAGTTTAATTCAATTATTATTTTTAAAAATTTTTAACTACAATTTTACTTTATATCAATTATTTTTAATAATTTTCGAAAAAGTTCTTTGGTAATTTTCCAATCCATTTGTTTACAATACTCAATTTCACGAAATTTCAATTATTCCTAAATTCTTTAATTAAATGCATATTAGAAAATAAAACCTTCAAATAATATAAAAGAAAATTCAATTAAACTTTTTCAAAAAAATTAATTTTAAAATTCAATTATTTCTAAAAATTCACGCTATATTGCTTTTAATATTCAATTATAATCTAAAATTTTAACTGAAATTCATTTTTATGAAATGAAAATCAATTTTTATTGGAAAAATCTACAAGAATTTAATTATTTGAATGCAAAAGTAAATAATTTATTGAATAGTTGAATGTTTCTTAAAATTCAATTCTCATAAAGAATTTTATTAACAAATTTTAAAATAATTGAATTCTTTGGTCGAATTTTATTAAAACTTGCATGAACATAATTACTTTTTTCAAGGAATTCAATTATAATTATATGAAAAATAATTTAAACGCTGCGATCAGTTTTATTATTAGTGAAAATATTTGAATCCTTAAGAAGAATTTTATTACTCTTGAAAATAATTGAATTTCTGCAATAATTTGTAACTTCTCTAAAATTAAATTTTTTTCTAGTGTTTTTAACTAAAATTTTTCAATAAATCTATTATTTTTAATAATTTTTAAAAAAGTTTTTTGAGAATTTTCAAATTCATTCGTTTACAATTCAATTTTACAAAATTTCAATTATTCGGAAATTCTGCAATTAAATATATATTGAAAAATAAAAACTTGAAATAATAATTTCAATAAAAATCTTATTAAACTTTTAAAAAGAATTAATTCTACAGAATTGTTTGTCAAAAATATGAAAAATTAAGAATTTCAATGATTTTAGTTTGAAACATTTTCAAAATTTAATTATTTCTAAAAATCCACATTATAATGCTTTTAATATTTAATTATAATCTAAAATTTTAACTGAAATTCATTTTTAAAACCATTTTTATTAGTAAATTCTACGAGAATTCAATTATTTAAATACAAAAATAAATAATTTATTAATTTCATGTTTCATAAAATTAAATTCTCATAAAAATGTTATCAACAAATTTTTTAAATCATTAAATTCTTTGGACGAATTTTAATAAAATTTTTAAGACTAATTACATTTTTCGAGGAATTCGATTAAAATTGCATTAAAAATAATTGAAATTATGCAATGAGTTTTATTATTTATGAAAATAATTGAATTCCTAAAAGAATTTTATTATTTGTAAAAATAATTGAATCCCTGCAAAAATGTTATTATTTAGGAGAATAATTGAATTCTTGCGAAAAATGAGAAAAATTGATGAATATAGATGAAAATTGATATAAAATCGATGAAAATTGATGATCACTGATGAAAATTGATGAAAATTGATGAGAATTAATGAATATTGATAAAAATTGATGAAAATGGATGAAAATTGATTAAAATTGATAAAAATTGATGAATATTGATAAAAATTGATGAAAATTGATGTTAAGAATTGCAAAGACTTTAGCAAAGACATTAATTTTTAGTTATTAATTTTTATTATAATTAATTTCATTATTACGTTTTACTTTTAAGAAACTTTTTACTATTTGATGTTTGATTCTTTATACGCAATCTAAGTTTATGTATTTTGATTCTTTTAAAATAATCTATTTTAAAAGTATCGCGCTTCGTTCTTCGAAATTAGTATGTGACGATTTTGTTTAAAGTTTATTTTCTTAGAAGGCTGATAATGAATTCTCACTTTTGATGGAACAAAGAATCATCGATTCTCCAATAGAATTTTGTTTATTTTATCCCTTCTGCGACGAAAACTCCTCCTTAAGTGGAGCTCTTGGAGTACAAAGGTTTTCTACTTATTCATTAGCTAAAAAACTGTATTACGATTCGCACGTAATTCTATAATCTTTCCCAAAAATCATTTTTGTCATAACTTTTATGTATAATTAAAAAATGTAAAATTTTTATGTGAACAATAAATAACACGATTATAAATTAAATATACGAAATTACTTTCTTATTGGAGTAAAATTCAATAAGAAGACACTTTATAGTGTCACTTTAAAACAATTGATGAAAAATGATGAAAAATGAGAAAAATTGATGAATATTGATGAAAATTGATGAAAATTGATGATTACTGATGAGAATTGATAAAAATTGATGAGAATTGATGGATATTGATAAAAATTGATGAATATTTATGAAAATTGATGAAAAATGAGAAAAATTAATGAAAATTGATAAATATTGATGAAAATTGATGAAAAATGAGAAATATTGATGAAAATCGATGAAAATTAATGAGAATTGATGAATATTGATAAAAATTGATGAAAATTGATAAATATTAATAAAAATTGTAAAATAATTGAATATCAGAGAAGAATTTTATTATTTATAAACAATTTTATTTGACAAAAATTAAGGTCCTGAAAACATTCTACGTTCTTATTTATAAAGAGAATTGAAATTTTGACGAGAATTTTTTTAAATTTTTGAACACAATTTAGTATTAATTTAGTAACTATGTTACCAAGTTAGTTAGTAAGTGAGTAAATAACTTACTAACTTACTATTCTCCCTGGAGAAGCTAAATTCGTTGATTTTTTACAAATCGTTGACTTTGGTGTTTTATTAAAGTAAAATTTCATTCATAGTTAAAAATAACCTCAAAATAGATTATTTTAATCCATTCTGGCGTTATTTTAACACCTCACGTTTTACCGTGTAAAAATAGTAGCATTTAGTGCTGCCAAATAATGCACAAGAATTAATACCCTAGGGTGGCCACCTCGGGGCCCTCTACCCTAAATAAATAGATTTGAAAACTCTGAAAGAACTTTTTCAAAAAAATTATTTAAAAAAATTGATTTATTTTATTGCTGACTGATCCGGATTAGTTCGGATTGCTCCGTACATTTTGCGGATTAAGCTTTTTTAACTAGATTAAATTCTGATTGTTGCAGACTGATTCCGTATTCTTCACATATATTGATTTCTGATAATTGAATATTTATTTTAGAAGAATTCTTCGCTGGTCATAAATTCGGATTGTTGCAAACTAAATACGGACTGAATTCTTAAACATTCAGGATTACTCCGGAGTGTTTTCGGATTGATATCAGACTAACGCGGATCAGTTTCGGTCAACATTCGGACTAATCGGTACTAATCTGAAATTACTTTAAAGAATAAAAATCTCCGAACACTTAACTTAATCGGCGGAAAATGCTGGACTCGGAACAATATAAATTGCGAATATTCCGCTACTAGAGGCGCATATTGAGCAGTTTCTTCGGCAGCGCTCATTACTGGAATGAAGTACTTGGTTTTTAAGTACCTCGGCGCTGGATCCTGATATTGTAATTATCTTGCACGGAGAAAAAAATGCTGTTGAATCAATGACATATGGGTTTGATTCATTGAATAGTGTCATAACGGGCTGCCTAACGTATATGCTGTTGTTTTGAAAGCACCGATTCTAATGATTCGATAGTATCACTTTCTTTGAAACAAAAGCATATTTCTCAAATTGACAGCATACTATGTTAATTCGAAGGTGAATCCTTTTGAATCAATAAACAAAATTTTTTAATTTAACAGTATATGCTTTTGAGTCAATGACTATAACTTTTAAATTTAAAAGCATCATTTTTATGATTCAAAAATTTGTACTCTTAATTTTTTTAGTTGTTGCTATCGATTGAATAACACCATACTGTTAATTCAATTCTTTTATGTGGTTAAATATATACCAACGATAAATTGAAAAAAGGGAATTTTTGTTCACATGTTTTTTATATACTATAATTAATTCTCACACCTTATTAACACAACACTTTTTATACACATCTTTTTTTCAATTTTTCACACTAACATATACATCTTTATTATTATTTTCATTTTTCCCAACGGCTAAACACTCACACACATACACATTCAAACACACTTATCTTTTTTAGTCAGAAAAATACGGCTATTCCCAAGCGGTCACCCATCCATTTAGTAACCGCGACCAACGACGCTTAACTTCCGTGATAGACGAGAACCGCCGCGCTGCAATGTAATACATCCGCTTCTCAACGTTGGGCACTTACTTTGTGGTTAAATACCGTGCTCGAGATTTTTCGCGTATTATAAGGGAATTTATATAGGGAATTTATATTTAACTAGTCATTAATTAATTAAAAGAATTTAAATAATACTTTTTTATATTGGAATCTCAAAAACGACAGGTTTAATAAACATATAAATATATGTGGGTAAGTATTTCAATAAATTTAGTACCTGTCAATGTCTCAAAACATAGTGTTCTTAATTTTATAGCATATGCTATAGGCAGTCCGCAATAGCACCACTCATTGAAACGAAAGCATATGCTTTCGTTTTCAGAGCGCGCTTCTTTAGAGCAAACAATTTTTCATTTGATTTAAATTTACACGCATTTTCTTCAAATTTACCTATTAGATGCTTCAAATGAATAATGTCAAAGAAGCAATAAATTATTCTGTTGCTATATATAGATGAACTATAGAAACAATTTGCACAATATCATTAATTCTACAGTACCGTACTTTTAATTTAAACAGTTTCATTTTTTCATTTTAAGCAATATACTTTTCGATTAATAAATGTGTCATTGAATCAATGACGGGGAATTCAATAGCATGGAGATATTTGATTCAACAGCACTTTTTTTTCAGTGTGGTTATAAATTGGTTGTCACATTTTTATCGTTTAAGGTCACGCGTGATGAATACGTAGATCCAACGGATTCCCGTTACATTTCCTTGAGCCCGTCTCACCATCCGCCCTCCGCTTCTTTAAAGCCCTATAGTCACCCCTCTTCTCTCCCACATCACTTTTTCCGACGTCTACATATATCCACGATGCAACACAAGCAACACAAGCAACACAAGAGAAGCGAACTTGAGATGGAGATTCAAGAACCGCTTGATCTGACAGGGCTTGCAAACTTGGTGTATTGTTCGGGTCCAGAACATCATGTAAGTCTCGCGTGTACATCTCGCAACTTTATACTTGGTACCGTTATGATAAGCTTATTGCATGCCTGTCCATGCCGTCGGCAACGTTGCGATCTGACGTAACAATAAAACATTGTTAACTTTGATTGCTCTGTAGAACGGCATTTGCAGTGCGAGGAGATATCTTTGCCTTTTATTTGCCACTTGCGAAGAACTTCATAGTGCACTGTTGGCCTCTAATGACTCCAGGGGTTAAGGTTAGGGACATTCGCTTCGTCTATTGAATTAGTGGAGATGATGTTTCCTCCTTCCATCATTGTATTCGATTGCACAAAATAGTGTATTATACTTGCTTTATTCTTGTTTTATTCCTTTTGCTTTTTCCTGCAGGAAGCATTTTTTTAAACTTGACATATTTTCTTTTTTTTACCAGCACTGGAACACATATAGGGCAACTAAGGTTCCAAATACACTTTTTGCCTTCTGTTGCCCTATTCCTAGTAGATTTGACTACTTTTTAACTATTCTGCTTAGGGGCCGTCAATAAACTGTACGTTACCTATTTTTCAGACTTTTAGGACCCTGTCCCCCTCTTCGTTACCATTGCGTTAGATGCAATTTTGTAGATTTTTGGACCCTCCCCTCCCCTCTAAATTGGTAATGTAGTTTATGGATGTCCCCTTAGTTCAATAAGTCCCCAATCAAATTAAAGAACTTGTATTAACCATCCCAAAGTATTTAAAAGAATTAAGAAAGTATTTCGAATTTTTTTTTAAAATAATTTAACTACTTTTCTTAGTTAATCGAGCTAAGTCCTCCAGAATTTACAAGCAGAGAAAAGATCAGGGTTGCTACAGCACAAGTCAGGAAAATCAGAAAAAAGTCAGATCTGACTTTTTTTTTTTTTTTAAATCTCGAGATTTTTACTAAAAGTACTTGCAAAAATTAAATTTTTAGAATTTATAACTTTATAAAAAAATTCTGAATTTTTGAGTCTTTTTTGTTTGCCTCGTAAACTATGAAATGACCACGAATTCAAATTCTACCTTCAATTTTTTCTATTTCTGACAATAATTTCTTCTTAACAAACTTAATTCTTAAAGAACTATCATAAAATTATTGCTTCTAAAATATTTAATGAACAATTTTACATAAAAATTTAAAAAATTAATTGGATTTCAAAAGAGTTACGTTTACAATGTTTAGAAATAGATAAACTCTAAAGGTTTCAATTTGAAATTTTAGAAAATATCAATTTTTAATGAATTTAAAAAGAAATTATAAGAACAACTGATTATAGAAATTCAATTATTTTCAAAAGTGATAAACTTCTTTGCATAAATTCAATTATGTTAAAAAATTTTTAAAAAATTCTCGTTAAAATTTCAATTATCTTTATAAGCAATAAAATTCTTCTCCAAAATTCAATTATTTTCAAAAAGTTCAATAAAATTCTTGAAAAAATTTCCTCATTTTAATTATTTTTAATTTCTACTATTTTAATAAAATTTTCCAAAAGAATTCAACTATTTGAACAAAATGTTAATAAAAATTTCACAGAAATTCAATTACTTACCAATTTTTTATAAATTTTTTCGCACCAATTCAATTATTTTTAATTTTTAAATAAAATTTCTAGAAGGAATTCAAATATAGTCAGAAAAGTCAAAAAAAAAAATAGTTCTGAGAAATTCAATTATTCTGAAAAATTTAAATAAACTTCTTTTAAAAATTCTATAATTAAAAAAAAAATGTTGACAAATTTCTTTACAAGATTTTTTGTAAAAAAAATTTAAATAAAATTCTTCTCAAAAAATCAATTATTGGCATAAATAATAAAATTTTTCTCGAGAATTCAATTATTTAAAAAAATTTTGATAAAATGCTTTATAAATTTGAAAAATTATAATAAAATTGATCATAGAATACAATAATATTCGTAAAATATAACATTCTTCCTAGGAATACAATTATTGTCAAAAATGTTTGTAAAAATCTTCGAAACAATTCAATTATTTTCGTAAAAAATAAAATTCTTTGAAGCAATTCAATTAGAAATTTTAATAAAATTTTTCTTAAGGATTTAATTATTTTTAAAAAATAAACATTTTTACAGGAATTCAATTATTTAAAAAAAGAAATTTAATAAAATTCTTTGTCAGATTTCAATTATTTTCAATTTTTTAATGAAATTTCTCGATGGAATTTAATAATTTTTTTTTTAAATTCTGAGAAATTGAATTATTTAAAAAAATTTGAATGAAATTCTTCACAAGAAATTAATTATTTTCGATTAATAATAATATTTTTCTTCGAAATTTAATTATTTTAACAAATAACATTCTTCACAGTAATTCAATTCTTTAAAAAAATTTTTAATAAAATTCGTTGCAAGAATTCAATTATTTTTATAAATAACAAAACTTATCGCAGGATTTCAATTCTTTTTTATATAATTTCAAATAAAATGATAGAAGATTGCTTTTATTTTTAATTTTTTTTTAAAATCTGACGAAAGAATTCAATTATATTTTAAAAAATTTTGATAAAATTCTTCATTAAAATTCAATTTTAAGATGGGAAAAGTCAGTTTACAATTTTCATAAACAGATGAATTTCAAAAGGTTTTGATTTGAAATTTTAGAAAATTTTAGTTTTCAATGAATTTTATTAGAAATTTTAATGAACTTAGATTTTTGAAAAATTTTAATAATTCAAATTCTTCTGAAATTAGTTATATTTTTTAATTAATTGAATTTAAAAATATTTCAAATTAAAATTTTAAAAATTTTAAATTTTATCTAATTTTCTGTTGGTAATAATTATAAAAATAAATGAATATTAAAAGATTTGCGTTTACAATTTTTAGAAATAATTGAAAGTATACATTTAGGTGAAAATTTTTAAATTGTCGAAATTTTATAAAATTGAATTATAAATTATAAGTGATGGATTTTAGAAATAATTTAGATGAACTTTTTTACCATTGAATTAATAATTGAATTCTCAAGAAAATATTATGAAAATATTTTCATAAATATACTATTAGAGAAATTAGAGTAAAAAAACTATTGATTTTTTGAATAATTTTTCAATTCGAAAATAAATGTATTGCATACAAAGCCAAGTGATTCATCATTCAGGGTAATCATATTTTTGTGTTTCACAATTTGATAGTGCGTTTGAAATTTGAAAAATGAATTTCAAATTTTGCCTCCAAAGCGGATAAAACTGGTCGAGAATGAATATATTTAATTCACTACTATTTTAAATATTTATATATGCTACATTCACTAATTAATTATTTATAAATATAAATTGAATGAAACAAAAGGAATTTAAAAATCCATTTATATATCAAGAAAGTGAATTAATTTGTGAAAAATTGAAAAGTAATAAGAATATGATTGAAATGAAAAATGAGAGAAATAGAAAGCCAGACTAAGAAATCAAATATTATCGAGAAAGACTATTAAAAATTGTTGGAGGAATTCTCTTGTCGAAAGCACGTGCAGAGGAACTTCATAAGAGCCGATTGCTTACGACGATTAATTGCACCCCTGCTGCTAGCCAACTTCAGATATCAGCTGTGTCCACTAGGACTTCTTTTACTTTACGATATATACGATTCGAGTCACTTTCGTGCTTATATACCCTGTGTACAAGCATTTGTCATACTCTCGATTTGTTTTTAATCGCAAAAGGAAATCAGATTCCAAAGCGATTCTTAATGCGCACGTAATATACGACACTCGATAGAGATTTATACTTCCGCCATCAAGTGTCGACTGCGATCGACTTTTGTACCGAAAAAAAGAGGTATTACCCTGCAGTGAAAAAGGAGGTGAATGAAAAAAAAATATTTCTGCTGATTTCACGAGTCACGCGAGACTATATATATATATTGAAAAAAGGAGGAAAAAAGAAACCAAGAGCAAGAAGAAGAATTACACGTAAACCAACAGACGTTCTTTTTCTCTTTTCTCTTTTCTTTTTTTTTCTTTTTTTTCTTACTAGTTATTTTCTTTTCATCCCTGTTTCTCTTTTTGACCCTCGCCACGCTCGCACACAAGCACTTTCTGTCAAAAGAAGAAACTCATCGAAAATTCAAAAAATAAATGAAACTTTACGAAATCGTAACAAACACGCGAACTTTTAAAACGAGCAGAAAGAAAAGAAACTCCTCTTAATATATTTTAGAAAGATAATTTAAATACTTTCTTTTTGCTCTATCAGGGTTGCCACAATAATTTAGTTTTTTGTTTTTTCATGACTTTTCCCTGATTTCCAGTAAAAATTTTCACTTTTTCTTTAATTTATAAAGAATATTCTGATTCACTCTGAAAATGGTTGAATACCTAAAAAAAATGTTCAAATACATTTTATTAACGAATTTCTTTAAATGTAAAATTATTTAAAACATAACTTCTTTTTTAAAAAAATATTCAATTACTATTTCATCATAGGAATTAAAATTCTTCAAACCTTTTTGAAATTCAACAACTATTAGATATCGAAAATATTGTAATTTGTAAACAAAATTTTTATAAAATTAATTAATTAATCTTGGAATTTTTAAGTAAAATTATATTTAAAATTTTATGTTTGAAAATTTTTAAATAAAATTATACACAATAGAAATTTTCAAAAATTTTGCATTTAAAATCTTTTGAAATTCAATTATTTATAAAATTCTAAAATTTCTATTTCTTATTCTAAAATTTCAACTTAAAAGCACTTGGAATTTTTTATTATTACTTTTTGTAATCTTTTTATAATTTTCATTCAAAATAATTTTATTCTTGTATAGAATTTTTTTTAAATTGCAAAAAAAAAATTGAATTGTTTTGAAGAATTTTATGGAAATTTTAGAAAATAATTAAATTCTTTCGAGAAATTGAATTAGTAATTTTATTGACATTTTTTAATTTAATTCGATTAAATAATTTATTAATAATATTTCGATAAATAATTTTATGAACATTTTTGAAAATAATTGAAAATTCCTCGGAAGAATTTTATTATTTATAAAAAGAAATAAATTTTTGCGAAGAATTTTTAAAAATTTTTTAAAAATTGAATTTATTCGTTGCTTTGGAACTATTTTAATCCATTTTTTTGTCTCAATTTGATATCCTTAGAAAATTTGAGTATTAGTTTTAAATTAAAGAGAGGAACCTTCCTTTCTGAATTGAGTAGGTATTTACGGGCAATCTGTAATTTCTATGAAAAGTACTTCCCTCTGGGCAAAGAAACGTCTTTGTTCTAGAAACGTTCCTAAAACGTTTCATGTCCTTCACATAACGTCTTAAAAACGTTTTATGTTCTAAAATCGTTTTCAGAACATTGAACGTTCTTAAGTCGTTATGTAGCGGACATGAAACGTTCTAAAGAAGGTTTTAGGAGCGTTTCTAGAACAAAGACGTTTCTGTGCCCAGAAGGTTATTATGGAAAAGGCAAAGAAAATGTCCGTATGGCATAACAGAAGATATTGTTCGAATGGTTGGTGGTAATTTCCAGAGATGCTTGGGGATTTTTAATTCCTGCGCGAGAGGGCAAAGGGCGAATTGCTATCGCTCGAGGGCCGAGGTTGAGTTCCGCCCCTGGGCATATAAGACAAAGAACGACAACCGAAAGGAAAAAAAAGAGAGGACAAAGCGAAGAAGGGAAGGCAACAAAACGTTAAGGAACACGGTGCTGGTACGCAAAACGAGGACCAAGATAAGCCGTGCCTCCATCAGGCACTGCTATTTCTGCCGTGACAATAAAAATTATAGGCTATCTGGACTGGAAAACAACAGGTCGGGCTGGCTGCCTCCGGATCGTGGTTTGCATTCATTAAGGCCCGACACGCAAGCAGTGGCGGCCGGTCCTCATCCCATCTCCCATCCCACTGAACGTCGAGTCTCAGCACAACATCTCTCCCAGCCCAGTGCGAGAGACCCATTACCACTTTACATATCATATGCATTAAATCCCTTTATTTACCGGATCGAACTTCGCGGTTGATTAACGTCTATCTTGTCGATGGATTTTTCCCTTAATTAACCTCCTCCTCGTATGCGGGGAACGGAGTCCAGCTTGCAAAACTTGCAAACGAGAATGAGAGACGTGTCGCTGTTGCTGCGATTTAGGGAGATTCGATCTCTCGGAGCAAAGCGTGCAGCCTGGATTTGTATGCAAATGGAGATTTTTGTCTCGGCGAACTTCTTGTTCGTTTATTATCTAATTGCGATTCTCCCTTTCTGTCCTGAATTCAATCTGACAACTATCACTTTTCAACATTGGGTGTTGGATAATTAAACGTACTTTTGATAACGATGAATACTAATGGCTTTTTTCGGTTGCAGTGTGCTTCGAAAATGGAATTCTCATTTGGCAGAAATGTCTCATTAAAACTGCGGATAAAGCAAGTTTTTCGCATCCACTACAATTCTTCGGTTTGGAATAAACTTAAGGCTTCCAAAGGTCAGGAAAATCAGGAAAAGTAAAATTAATCTGGGAAAGGTCAGTGAATTTTGTCAAAAGTACTGGAATTTTCTTATAAATTCTAAACATTTAATTTTTGCCAGCGCACTTTTAATAAAAATCTCTAACTTTTCCCTGATCAATTCTACTTTCCCTGACTTTTCCCTGATTCTCTGTGGCAACCTTTTAATACAATTACGTTGTTTGAAAATATTTAAATATTTTAAATTGAGCACCATAAGCTGAACTATTTCAGCATTTGCCATTTGGGTAAGAAGCTAAACTGCTTGAGCATTCAGCACTTGTCACCATCACTGTTGGATCCCACACTCAACCAACCACTCAATTGACTCGATTCAGAGTCAGTATTGGTTAAAAATCCAGAAAACGGAAACTTGAAAATATTATTTTCTTCTTTTATCGAAAGCAATAGAAAAGATTATCGAAGGCAATGCGAGGCAATGCAAGGCAATATGAGTACCAGTGCTACAAAGTAGCCTGCCAATTAGCAGCTAAAACGATTTGAAAATCTTTCACACCTTTTAGGAAAAAAACTCAATGGCTAATACTTACGTCTTTTTTTTTAATAAGAACCGGTTAAAAATGAAAATAAAGCGGAAAAGAGAGAAAAAGAGAGTCATAAACGTTAACGAAGCCCCTTGTGCTTGAACATTAATGATTTTGCCAAGTTTAGAGAAGAGCTTATAACTATGTCTACGGGTTTATCTAAGCGACGTCTTATATATACGTATTTGTATATATTTCCGTATACATTCATAAGTTACCGTGTGTGACGGGGGGGTTACGGTGTAAACGCGTTTGCGACTCGATGTTTACTGGGAAAGATTCCACATCTGGCGCAGCGGGGAGCCTCGCTAAATAATGCAATAACACAAGAATTATGGCAACTTAATGATACTTTATGTATAATTATGTGTCTACGTTACAAACCGTATGGACACAATGCTTCACTAGAATCTCCGTACAATCTTATATAAAAAACCAATTTTATCTCTCTCAGATTTAAAACTTTGTTGCATTTTCGTATATATATTTATATTTCAGTGCGTGTGTTCAAATAAAATATTAAGACAAAGTTCTGTTCATGGGAATTGATTCGTTTAAAAGTAAAACTTATGTGGACAATACTTTTATTACGATTCTTTAGTAGATTGTTACATGAGTCGAAAGTCGATCATTAAATTTTTTTCGATCGATCATTTTATACTAAATAAACAGTTAAAATAAATGCTGTATAATCACTTACTTTTTAATCTCAAAAAAATTATAGAGGTTCTTCTGCTAAAGTAGTTTAACCAAATTTCCACGAAGAACGAAATTATAGAAAGAGAATAACCAACAACTGATACGTATAATAAGATAAGCAACAGCTTTTCCTTTCCAATATCTTCCATCCGTTGAACAGTGTAGAAAATAGTAGAAGTTTCGTAGAGATTTAAAAGCAATCCACAATCTGTAGCTCTTTGGATTATTTTATTAAAAACTTCCATATAAGGTGAATAATCCCTCATAATCCAAGTAGTGGCATAATATGTAATAGCTTCCGGCAGTATTTTGAGATTTCCTTTTCCCTTTTGGATTAAAGCTCCAACAAGTTGTTCAGTGTGCCTAATAATACAAGTTACATTTTCATAATCAGCCAAGTATGTCAAACAATACTCTTCTCCACCAGGTAGCGGAATAGACTTTACTGCTAGTTGTCGAATGTACGGCAAAGAACTTTGCAACAAAGATTTGTTTAAAACTGAACTCATCATCGGCGTCAAAGACGATTCGGCCAGTTCTACAAGAGATGAAATCTCGGGTTCCGGTCGCAAAGTGATGTCCAGAATATTGTTGAGAAGAAGAAACCTGCGTAGACGATACAAGCCGTCAGTAGTGATCCAAAAAATATTCTCTCCGATGAATTTGCTGCTTCTATCGGGGTAGACATTCCCATTATTATTTGACTGATGTTTAACGTTTGCCACGAATTTTCTCTGAATCGCAGTATAAAAGCCATGAACCGTACGAAGCAAATGATAATAATAGTCGCCAGAATCATGTGCCCGAATTCTTGTGATGAAACTATAATTTTCGTGAGTCTAGAATGTTTTGGATTGAACACACTTAAAAGAGGTCTTTTTTCTGGAATAGTTCTGATAATTTTCTGAACTTGCTGATTGTAGATTAAGAATGTGACATCCAAATAATCGATTTTCCAAAAGAATTGTAAGTTCTTGTAAAACAAACTACAAATCGTCTCATAGGATACTTCAATTAAACATCTTGGCAATGATGAGCCTTTTGATAAAATTCGTAAATGGTGTACTAGATTCATTGTTTCGGAAAAGGAATTTTTTTTAGAAACTTTTAGTTGCAGGACAAACATAGTAGTTTTTCTGAATCGTCCAATTGATTGTAAGAAATTTTTACCCATTTTTGAAAACATTTGATTGTAAGTCATGGTAAATGATGGAATAATCTTGTTTACTGTATTCTCAAGAGAGGAAAATGTTTGATCTGTGCTGTTCAGTTGATCAATGTGGATGAATATTATCTGGTGGGTTTTTGATTCTTCCTTCAGGTACTTAATCAATCCGTCATAGCAACGGTTGTAGACGTATTCAAGATTTTTTGGAATAAAAAGAAACTCACAAGGCAGATGCAGTAAGTTGTGAACTTCATTCTGCACTACCACCTCATTCGCACTGTTTATGAACATCTAACATTATATAATCTAGGTTTTAGGTTTTATTTGCTGTAACTTTTCCGGTTTTGTAAAAGCTTTCAGCATTAGCGATTTTTTAAAGCTTGCAATAACTGTTATTGGTCTTCGCGTTATTGTTCTTTTTCATAAATGCATTCTTAATGGTTTAGTAGCATCATATGGTCAGTGTGGTGTGTTCAGCTATCCTTGAATAATTACCTTTAGTTTTTAAACTGTAGCAGACAAATTGCTAATTTGTAGTTTTTAGAAGGTCGATATTTCTCCATAGAAACGTTCATAGGTAAATAATAATTAAGAATAAAATCAATGTTTTCAATGCTACAAGCAGTAATGGATTTCGGTTTATAGTAATCAATAATTTTTATTTCAGTATTAATTACTATTTAAGAAGGAATGTTTCCATGGTGAAATATCGATCTTTTTAGAACAACAAAATAACAATTTATCTACTGCGTCTTTGGTAATAAAGGTCAAAGCTTTTAGTTTCAAAAAACGATTTTAAAAACTATTGAAGGTCAGTTGATTAGATTCCTTTTCCGGAGTTATATTATACATAGGGAACAACACTGACTGACGTGTTAGTTTGCCATTAAGTCCTAGATATATAATGGTAAAGAAAAATAACAGTTATTACTGGCTCTTAAAATTCGCTAATCCTAAAAGCTTTTACCCAACCGGAAAAGTTTCAGCAAATAAAAACTAAAGCATAGTTTGCATAATGTTAGATGCTCATTAACAGTGCGAATGAGGTGGTCGTGCAGAATGAAGTTCACAAGTTGCTGGCTCTACCTTGCGGGTTTCTTTTTATTCGAAGAAATCTTAAAGACCTCTACAACAAACATCAACTATGACGGATTGATTAAGTACCTGAAGGAAGAATCAAAAGTCCACCAGGTTATGTTCATTCACGATGATCAACTAAACAGCACAGATAAAACATTTTCTTCTCTTAAGAATACAGTAAACAAGATTGTTCCATCCATTACCATGACTTACAGTCAAATGTTTTCTAAAATGGTTGCAAATTTCTTTCAATCAATTGGACGATCCAGAAAAACCACTCTGTTTGTTTTACAGCAAAAAGATTTTCAAAAGGAATCTGTTGTAAAGGTCATAAAGTTTCTATCAAGCCTACGGATATTATTAAATCGCTCATTATTGCCAAGATGTTTAATTGCAGTGTCCTCTGACTTAAATTCAGCTCTATTTAAGATGAACTTAAAATTATTTTGGAAAATGGATTATCTGGATGTCACATTCTTAAAGTACAATTCTCAGCAGCAAAAGATGATCAAAACGATTCCAGATAAAGGAACCTTTCTATTTCAATTTAATCCTTTTGGTAATGAATTCTCCTTTCTGACAGTATCATCTAAAAGCCAGTGGTTTCCAAATAAATTACATGATCTAAAGGGCTACAATCTAACATTCTTATTTGGGAGTAGAACGAATTCTTCGCAGGTTTTAAATAACACAATATCACACAAACTAGTGGAGTTATTAAGTCGGGTGATGAATTTTAATTCAAAAATCTTGTGTCATACATTGAGTTCAAGAAGCACATCACCTTTTGTCGTTCTAAACAAAGAGAAAGCTGAAATGGTGTTAAATATAGTAAGCAATTATAATCTGAGTAGTGAACAAGCTCCAACTACACGTGTTATCAGCTTATACAACGTTAAAGCAGTTATTCCACAACATGTTAGACTCACTAAAGTTATAGTTGCTTCACAAGAATTCGGGCACATGCTCTTGGCGACTATTATTATCATTTGCTTCGTACGGTTCATGGCTTTTATACTACGATTCAGAAAAACCTCCTGGCAAACTTTGAAGATTAGTCAAATCATAATGGGAATGTCTGCACCGATAGAAGCGACAAGTGCATCGGAGAGAATATTTTTTGGATCGCTACTCACAGCTTGTATCGTCTACGCAGGTTTCTTCTTCTCAACAATTCTGGACATCACTTTGCGACCGGAACCCGAGATTTCATCTCTTGAAGAACTGGCCGAATCGTCTTTGACGCCGATGATGAGTTCAGTTTTAAACAAATCTTTGTTGCAAAGTTCTTTGCCGTACATTCGACAACTAGCAGAAAAGTCTATTCCGCTACCTGGTGGAGAAGAGTATTGTTTGACATACTTGGCTGATTATGAAAATGTAACTTGTATTATTAGGCACACTGAACAACTTGTTGGAGCTTTAATCCAAAAGGGAAAAGGAAATCTCAAAATACTGCCGGAACCTATTACATATTATGCCACTACTTGGATTATGAGGGACTATTCACCTTATATGGAAGTTTTTAATAAAATAATCCAAAGAGCTACAGATTGTGGATTGCTTTTAAATCTCTACGAAACTTCTACTATTTTCTACACTGTTCAACGGGTGGAAGATATTGGAAAGGAAAAGCTGTTGCTTATCTTATTATACGTATCAGTTGTTGGTTATTCTCTTTCTATGATTATGCTTTTGATTGAAATTCTTGCACACTTTATTATCAGAAGAAATTAAATTTTGTTTGCACTCAAATTGAAAGATATGTTACTTTAAAATATTTTAGTTATTACTTTTAAGTTGTTTCTAAAATGTTATCAAAGACATCTTAAGTTTTATTCCCTTAATTCTTTTTCACATTTTTTTTATAGTTTTCGTTTTATTAAAGATTCATTTTTTACTGTTTGAAATCAAATGCATTTTTTTAGAATATTAAGACAATCACTTTCCAAGTCATCCATTACAATATCAGCAAAAAATGGTGAAATGGGAGAACGCATCGGTGCGCCATCAATCTGTTTATAATATTTTTGATTAAAACCGAAGAACGTGTTGTTAATTAGAAATTTCGTACATTGAACTTTCGAGAAAGGCATTCTACAATTCATAAGGTTCTTGAAGGGAACTTTTGTAAACAATGAATTTACATCTAGAGACATTTAAATAAATTCATCAGGAATAATTAAGTTATCAAGTTTTTTCACAATTTCAAAACTATCCTTAATGTGCTAATTAGGTGGTTTAATATTGTTTTTCAGTTCAATGTATAAAACTTTAGCCAGAAAATGTGTTGGGCTATTTATTAGAGAAACAATCGGACGGCAAGCAACATCTTTTTTGTACATCTTAGGAAGACCATAAAATTTTGGTAAAACAGTATCAGTTAGAGTTAAATGATTATTATGGTATTTGTAATTAAGAAATTCGTTGTCGTTTAAATGTTTAAGTATTTTTGAGGTTCTTATTCGAAGGTCCGCTAGAGGATTTTTTGTAAGAACATCATAAACTGAAGAAGTGGGGAGAATAACAGGAATCACTGAAGAGAGGGAAAGATTTAAGCTAATAGAATATTAAGCGCGCTATGGTCCTGCACTATTTATATTCTTGAGACGTTCTTTAATGGGCACCATTGGTCTGACAATTAAAATGGATGATTGATTGTCCGTTCATTCTGACGTGAAGATCACGTTCCTCCACTGAATTTAATATGTATGTGAAAATAAGATTGAAAAAGTCGACCGCCATTGGCGCTTTCTCCCCTGTCCACCCTGTTTTTTTTTATATAATAAATATCCTTAATAAAAAAAAGAGGAGTAGCAACACAGGTTCTTTTTTTTTCTTTCCATCGACTTCATAACTATTTCTCGCGAATTTAATGCCTTGATTGATGCTGGTGAATATTTGACGTGTCAATCATAGACCATGTTGATTGATTTCTGACAGTTTCTTAGAAATATGCTTGTTAAAAATATGGCACGATACAATAGATTCAGTATACGTCATTCCACGCAGCTAGTGCGATGATTTTCTATTCAAAATTTTTTTCATCCTAATTGCTTGGCTACCTATTGCAAAGAAAGCGAGGTTTTTTTCTTTACTATTTTTAGTTTGTCACTAAAAAAAAATGTTCGTGCATTGGAAAGTAAATATTTAAGAAATAAAAATTAAAAATGTTTCAAAATATTTTAAAATAGTTAAATTTTTGAAATTCTAAAGAGGAAATCTGACTGAAGGATTAAAGTTTATTTTCGTTTTTAAAGAAATATACTGTTTTGATTGTGGTAACAATACAGTGTCAAAATTTGTAAATTAAAAAATTAAGTGCAACACATATATTGAAAGTCGAAGATAATATCCTCAAGTTTGCTTATCTAGATGACTTGAATTATATTTCAAGATAAAAGATTTTTTTCAACGTCTTTTTGTTGTTTCCCTTCTATGGAAATTCAAGGGAATTCTCTCGCGATATACGTTCGAAGAAATATTAAAATGTCAACGCGATGAGTTAGTACAGTGAATTAAAAGATTTATTAATCCAGTTGCGACCCCCTGACTACTGAAAATCGAATTCGTTTGATTTCTATAAAAATACCAGTTTGATGAGACAAATAAAAAAGATACGAAACTACAGAATTTTCTTATGAATTCTAGTTTAATTTTACATGACTTTTAATAAAAATCCCTGAAATTCTTCGACTTTCCTGACATGTGACAACCCTGATAAGAAGTAAATAAGAAGTAAAGTAAAGTAATGCTCAGGCATTATAATCAAGTTGGCCGCGAGGATTTACTGACGTTCGAAACTGGTAACCAGAGGCAAGACGAATAGATTGTTTAAGACGATGTTAACGACCCTAACACTCTGGCACTGCTTTGGCACCAGTAGCTTGTCCCAAGGCGGAAACACAGAAGTAAAGATCGTTGCTCGAATGTTTATGGGGTATTGTCGAGTCGGAATGGAATCACTCCCTTCATCAGCGGCACCCACGACAATCTTCCTTCGAAATGCTCTATTTCGTGAAACAATATCCGTGCCGATATTGCACAGGGTTCCACGCGTAATTCACTCGGAAATACGATTGTTTGCTTGTTCGCTGACAAATGCGTGTTCGACCCCTAAAAGGGGAGCCAACTTCTCCGAGAGTGAAACTTGAATGTGTTCATATGTGAATACATACAAGATGTGTAATTGATTTATAGATTGTGGCCTTGTCTCGACGACATTACCACTGTGATTCAATTCTCCTATTCTCGTTTATTAAGGGGCATGTTCACTCATCGTTTCCAAAATTCAATTTTTTTTCTTATCAAATATTTCTAATTCAAATATTTCTAAATGATGAAACGAGTAAATATGCAAATTTGGAAGAAAGAAAAAGAGAAAGGAAGAGAAGAGAAGAGAGAGGAAGAAACATTTAAACAGATATTAATTCCTTTTTTAATAGTAAAAGAAAGATTCGGATTCAACGCAACAAAAAGAAGGCGAAAAGTTTCTTGTCGATTTTAAACAAACAGAGAAAGAAATAAATACTTCTTACTAGACTTCTTACTATTTTCATCTATTTCAAGAACTATTACTATTTCTCGTTGTAATGACTTTTTTTCTGCAAAACAAAGAAAAAGAAAACTATTCTCTTGTTTACCATGAAAGAGTGCGGGGAAGGGAAATATATTGTCCTGAGAGAGCGTAAGGAATGGGGAACATTTAAACCTGCGGACATCTGTAAGACAATGCAACTAGAATGAATGAATGTGCTGATGAATGCGCACAATAGAGGAAAAGGCAGTCGACTGACACAATGGGGGCGACAAAAACTCGATTCTTCGCGGCAACCAAGTTCAAGTTATACCAAGACAGAGTGTGTGAGAATTGGAAGGAGGAAAAACATGCAACAGTCAAGAGCTCAAGAGAAGCCATCAGGGCCAACGAACCTGTATTATTTCACGAGGGTCGCGCCTCTCCTGTTTCAGAAACTATTCAAAATGAACTCTCTTTATTTCAATGATTTATTTCAAGAATTTATTACTGATCTATTACTATTCTTTGCATATTATTTTAAATGAGAAAAGTAAATAAATTTTAATCATATTTTGTGTTAGCAAATTTATCTTTAGGAATTTCACAACTCCTGCGAAGCTCTTTAAAACTTGAGGTAATTTTTTAAATTTTGCATCGTTTCTTTATGTTTGACGCGTGAGTTGACATTGCATAAAAGTTGAAAAAATTAAAAATAAATTTTAGGAATTTCAAACTTTCATGCAATGTTCTAACAATGTAAAACTTCTTGAAAAAGTTAATGTTAATTTAAAACTTAATGTTAGTATTACCATTACACTCTCAATCCATTAACTATTGGATTTATAAGAAAATGAAAAATAAATTGACACCTGTTTCTTTGTTTTTCATTTTAAGTTGTTTAAGATTAATTTTTTAAACAATTTAGCAAAAAGTTCAATATTTTTAAAAACTGACAATGCCACTTCCCACTTTCCACTCTCATTTCTCACATTTACACCCCACTTTCCACTTTCTACTACCACTTTACATTCCTACTCTCAACTCCCACCTTCCACTTTCTGCTACCACTTCCCATTCCTACCCACAACTCATACCTACCATTTTCCACTCTCACTTCCCACCTTCCACTTTCCACTGCCCACATTCACTCCTTACCTTTTACTTTCTACTCCCACTTTCCACATTTCCATTCCACTTTCTACTACCACTTTCCATTCTTACTCTCACTTCCCACCTTCCACTTTCCACTGCCCACATTCACTCCTTACCTTTCACTTTCCACTCTCACTTCCCACTTTTATTTTCCATATCCAACCTTCTACTTTTTACTACCACTTTCCATTCTCACTCTCACTTTCCAACTTCCACTTTCCACCTTCGACTTTCTACTCCCACTTTCCACTTAATACTCCTACTTTCCACTTACTACTCTCACTTCTTAACTTCAACTTTCCACTCTCACTTCCCACTTTTATTTTCCATATCCAACCTTCCACTTTCTACTACCACTTTCCATTCTTACTCTCACTTCCCACCTTCCACTTTCCACTGCCCACATTCACTCCTTACCTTCCACTTTCTACTCCCACTTTCCACATTTCCATTCCACCTTTCACTTTCTACTACCACTTTCTATTCTTACTCTCACTTCCTACCTTCCACTTTCTACTCCTACTTTCCACTTTCTACTACCACTTCCAACTTTCACTTTCCACTCTCGCTTCCCACCTTCCACGTTCCAACGCTTATAGTCACTCTTTACCTTCAACTTTCTACTCACACTTTCTACTTCCCACATTCCACTCTCACGTCTCACATTTACATCCTACCTTCTACTTTTTACTACCACTTTCCATTCTCACTCTCACTTTCCAACTTCCACTTTCCACCTTCGACTT
Organism: Leptopilina heterotoma; assembly: GCF_015476425.1. NCBI lineage: Eukaryota > Metazoa > Arthropoda > Insecta > Hymenoptera > Figitidae > Leptopilina > Leptopilina heterotoma. The sequence continues at coordinate 1,209,133 of NW_025110972.1, read as the reverse complement.
TCTACTCCCACTTTCCACTTAATACTCCTACTTTCCACTTACTACTCTCACTTCTTACCTTCAACTTTCCACTCTCACTTCCCACTTTTATTTTCCATATCCAACCTTCCACTTTCTACTACCACTTCCTATTCTCACTCTCACTTCCTAACTTCCACTTTCGCTTCTCACTTTCACCTCCTCATGGTGGAAAAGTGAAAAACGGGAATAGGAAGTGGAAGCAGGGAAGTGAGTGGAAAGTAGGATGTGAATGTGGGTAGTGAGTGGGAATAGGAAGTGGTAGTAGAAAGTGGAAGGTGGGATGTGAATGTGGGAAGTTGAAAATAAAATTGAGAACTGAGAGTGGTAAGTGGAAAGTGGGAGTAGTAAGTCAAAGGTAGTGGAAATTGTGAATTAAATGTTGGAAGTGAATGTGGGAGTGGAAAGTGAGAGTGGGAAGTGACAGTGGAAGATGGGAAGTGAGAGTGTAAAGCAGAAGGTGGAAAGTGAATGGGGGAGTGGAAGGTGGGAAGTGGTAGTGGAAATTGTGAAGTGAATGTGGTAGGGGAAAGTGAGAGTGGGAGGTGAAAGTGGAAGGTGAGATGTGAATGTGGGAAGTGAGAGTGTAAAGTGGAAGGTGGAAAGTGAATGGGGGAGTGGAAGGTGGGAAGTGGTAGTGGAAATATGGAAATGAATGTTGGAGTGGGAAGTGAGAGTGGAAAGTGGGAAGTGGTAGTGGAAATTGTGAAGTGAATGTGGTAGGGGAAAGTGAGAGTGGGAGGTGAAAGTGGAAGGTGAGATGTGAATGTGGGAAGTGAGAGTGTAAAGTGGAAGGTGGAAAGTGAATGGGGGAGTGGAAGGTGGGAAGTGGTAGTGGAAATTGTGAATTAAATGTTGGAGTGGAAAGTGAAAGTGGGAAGTCACAGTCGAAGGTGGGAAGTGAGAGTGTAAAGCAGAAGGTGGAAAGTGAATGGGGGAGTGGAAGGTGGGAAGTGGTAGTGGAAATATGGAAATGAATGTTGGAGTGGGAAGTGAGAGTGGAAAGTGGGAAGTGATTCATACCAACCTAACTATTTCGGGTATTCAACTTTCCTAGTTTAAATATATTTTTTGGGGGAATTTTAGCCACGTTTTTGGCATTTGGAACCACTATGTAAACCCAAGAATTTTTTATATTCTTCATTTTGTTTCGAAGTTTACTACTTTTTTTAAAAAAAAATCTTTATTTCTTCAAAGTCAGTCTCTTATAGCAGCGTAGTGCCATCAGTGTCTTTGTGAGAGTTGGAAGATGCAGGGACATGATTTAAATGCAGCAAGAAGCTGCTGCGAATGGAGGATATTTCGTGTCTTCGAAAGGGGTGACTTCCGGAGTGGCTGGAGGGCAACGGGGAAACGGTAACGCAAGTTGTAGCCGAGGTGAAGCTGATGATGGTGCGAAGGAAGGTGTGGGGTGACTTTGCTGGGTTGCGCGCTATGTTGTGATGTAATTAGGTTGTCTGGAACACTCACGTCACGTCACAGAGCTCGCTACAAGGCGGATGGAGACATAATGTGGCGTCTGTATCGTGGTGAAACATTACGAGTGAGTTCCTTTGCTAAGCTCTCTCCTCCAACCGCCATAAACCATCTATACAGCTTTTTCGCCCATCCAACACAGCCATTCATACATTCATCTTTTCTTCGGTCCCTCTCTCTCTCACTCTCTCTTTCGATAATTATTAGCCCGTTCTATTGGTCTTTCACACTTTCTTCTTTTTCACAGAAACTCTTTGGTAAATTCAATTCTAACTGCATAAAAGATTCGTCAAAATACGTTTATTCTCAATGTGAATTTTGATAACTTTTTATTGAACGATCGACATTTATTTTAAACATGGTTAAAAGATAGCGAACCATGGTCAACGAGGGAAACTAGCGTTTAAATCTAAAAATTTCTACATTTTAACTATGATCATAATTGAGGAAACCATGGCAAACGACATAAGACGTTTTTTTAATAATTTTCTTTGGACATTTCTCAAATTAATTGCCATTAATTAGTTTTTTCATTGTTTTTATTTTTCTGCCTGTAATTCTTCAGTATTTGTTTCATTTTTTTTTTTTTGCTTCACTCTATACCAAGTGAGCCTTACGTGCAGTGGACCATGTCTGCAAGTCACGTTGAACAAACTGCTTATATTACTTTTTACTCCAATACTCGTTTCACTTGAGACTAAATTTACGCCAATTAATTTTCCTTTAAACTGTCGTTTTCCAAGGGAGCGTCACGCGATCTATGGACAAATCTTCTTTTTGCCTAACATGTTTCTCAGCGTCTTCTTAAAATTCGTGTAGACAGTGTAAACGGGGGGCAGAAAGGAGAAGAGGTGGTCTGACACGTTTTTACTTTATTGTAACTGAACGTGTCTCTTGAGCCTAAACTGGAACGTTGCTCTGTCCAGGATTCCCCTCATCCTCTCCTTATCTTCGTTTCTTTCCATTTCTTCATTACTTTAAATTTTGAAATTGACCATTTGATATTTTTAAATAAATTAGGGATCATTCATATATTACATCACAGGCTTAGGGGGGAGGGGGGTTTGATATTATCAAATACAAAAAAAATCTATTTTTTTAAAGACCCAGACAATGTTTTAAGGTACAAAGATCCGAAAAACAATAAGTAAATAAAAAATTCGTCCGTCGATCTCAATCTTGTTGTACGTTCTGAATTATTCTACCTGGTGGGTTAGGATAATGACGAGGACCCCTTGAAAATAATACACTTGTTGGACAGAGTAGAATTATGGGACTCTTCTTGGTATCGTCGAAAGTAATTGATCGTAATGTGCTACATTGGTAGGGTGTCATGCTCGAGGCGCGTTTGTATCGAAAAATCTTTCCTCTTTACATTTGCATGAAACTATAGTCTTTTACGCGCTATAAAGCGAGCGTGGCTTTGAATACTCTTTCAAAATTAAAGGTGCAGCATCGTAAAATTGATCGTAAATTCGTGAAAAATGTCCAGGATGAAAGAATAAAATAATGTTCTTGATTCTAACACTGGAACTTTGTTAGAGAGCAAATATATATTTGCTTTTATGTAAATAAAGATTATTATTTTATATTTGCGATAAAGTGGTAGTCGACATGTTTTCATTTTAAGTAGACAAAGAGAGATAAAAATCCACTAATTTATTGATTTTAAATCAATAATGATCTTTTTTTTATAATTAATATTTCTTACTCAAGTGCTGAATTCCCAAACAGTTCAGTTTTTACCCAACTTGCTAATTTTCCAAACAGTTTAGTTTTTTTTTTGTTTTCATTAATGAATGTCTGGACATTCAGCAATTGGCTAAAAAACTAAACTGTTTGGCTAATCAGCAGCATTAATTTGTAATTAAACAGAGATAACAAAAATATTCTCTTTCTTTCTGAATCTACTTTTTGATCAAAGGGAAAATTATTGGATGGTATAAAAATTGTTTCATTTTGTGAATATTATGTAGTTTGAAATATGCGTGTGAAAATATGTATCTTGAGGTTGAGGAAGATTTGTCCTAGGTTAAGATCGATCGAGGTCTTCTCTGAGAAATTCTAACAGCAGACTTCCAACCTTCCGAGCATGGAAATACAATTACCAAACACTATGGCATACGGCGCGCTACATCGTAACGACGCTTGATTGTATAAGCTGCCGGATATTGGGTTAAATAAACAATATTAAATCCGCAAATGGAATTTGCAATTCTCTCTCTCTCTCTCTCTCACTTACTCTTGCTTTACCAAATAGAGCGTTCCAAATGAAAATGTATTCATGTAATTGAAAAAACAGAAATTCTAAACTAAAATTACTCATCTCTAAACGGAATAAATAACTCGCGTCATTTTAATTATATAAAGTTTCCACGGTTTGTTTACATTTTCCCAAATTTGTATCCTGAAATAAATTTTTCTCTACACTCAGAAGAAAATTATGTTTTAAATATACGTTTTTATAACTTAAAACTATTTTATAAATTGACCTTAAATATAGTTAGAAATGATTCATTAATACAGATAATTTTTTATTTTTTACAATAGTTTATTAATTTGAATCTCTCTCACAAGCGGTGAAATAAAATTCGGATTAATATATAAGGACAGTTTTACCGAACTAAATTTAGTAAAATCTCAGGAATAAATTTTCTCCGTGCATGGATTGCCATTTTGAATCATACTTCTATTTTTACGCGGTTAACAATGAACTTTTGCCAATTGGAATTAATTTTATGATAAAACATGCGAATTTAATATACAATTGAAATTTTTAAATAATATTTCATCACTTTTTTTCAAAATATATTCCATTACGTTTGATTATAAATTCTTCACAATGTGTTACTTTGAATAATTAATGTCAAAAAAAAATTATTATAATTCTTAAAATGCGTCTTTTGTAAATAGTTTAGTTTTAATTTTCACACTGAATTTCAATAATAGAAATAAATATTCGTTCTTTTCACATTGAATACTTGACAGTATCAATAAAGTGTTCTGGTGATTTTTATGATTATTTTAAAAAAAAACAGATGTTAAAATATATGTTTATATAAATATATCTTTCTATATCTTATAAAAGTGATAAAAAATTAAGTTTCGTCTATGAATCATATTACATTTTTTTATTTAAAAAAAAAAATTAGAGAAAAAGTTTCTATCAACCTTTAGACTGATGGAAAAACTAAATAAAAGTTTAAAGGCATAATTAAACTAAATCACATAAAAGTTATTACTCGGGGGTTTTCGGGGTTGCTGGCATCAGATTTTAAAAATTCAAAATGGCGGACCCAATATGGTGGACATTTTCAAATTTGATACGATTCCCTTAAAACTTGTTACTTGGGGGTTTTTGGGTACGCTGATAACGAATATGAAATCGGTTTTCCAAAATTCAAAATGGCGGACGAATTTTTAAAAATTTGGTGGATTTTTATAAAAATATGTTTTCGAGTGTATGTGATTTTCCTACTTATTTGTAATTACCGAGATTGACCACCAGGAGGTTAACAAATTTTGATCTAATTTTTATAAATTCGTCTGCCATGTTGGATCCGCCATTTTTAATTTTGAAAAACTGATTTCATATTCGTAATCAACGACCTCAAAAATCTCTAAATACAAAAGATGACGAAAATTGCACTTTTCTAAAAAAAAGTCGGGCGATAAAGGGGTAAAAGAGTTAATTATTTTATATTATTATTATATTATTAAATTATTAATTAATTAATATTATATTAAGAGTTAATAAGTCAATCGATTTTTACTTCTTTTAAGGACAGCTAATTTTGTTAGCTGTAGAATTTCTGTTTACTGTAGAAAAAGATAAAATATTGGTAATAAAGTCAATATGTATATTTTAGCAATGAAAGGTTATGTATTATATAGACTTTAATATTTAAACATGATAACATACATAGAAAATTATAAAATATTGTTTACAATTTACGTAATTTTTTCTATAGATTAACCTGCTTTTCCTCTTTATTTAATAAAATATACTCAATTTACACAATTCCATTGCTAAAGTTATGTAATGTAAACTAAAAATTCTAAATATTGTGTAACTTAAAAGTGTTCTAGTTTTAGTATAAAAAGACATTATTGCAGTACTCTCCATCAACATCTTTACCTAAAACAGACGCAACTTATTGTCTTCTAATATGAAATTTATACTCTTTCTCACACTTGCTACAATATGCTTGACTTTATCCATCAGCAAAAAGGGTAAGTATATTTAATATTTTAATGACTAATTAGAGTATCAGAAAATATAAAATAAACCATTTAATTGTAAATCATTAAAAACTAAAGCATTCATTGCTGCCAAATAATGCACAAGAATATCTCCAGGGTGGCCACCTTGGGGCCCTCTACCCTAAATAAAACCAAAAATTAACCCATTTTTAAACTTAAATTATAATTTAAGTTTAAAAATGGGTTACTTTTCGGTTTTTAAGATGTAAAAGCTTTTGGAAATTATAAATTTTGTAATATTTGTAAATGTTTGAATGGCAGAGAAGCGCAATGGACATATCACAGTATTTCATGTAACTGATGAAACGGCCAGTTTGAAATTAACTAGACCTCATTTAACTAAGGAAGGAATTGGAGAGACTTTTACCATTCGGGCAGTCGACTTGGATTATCCCACATTAAAGGACATTTGTGCAATTTGCAGTTACAATTCTTTGACACTAGACAGACAGTTATTAACTTTAAATACCTTCGGTATGAACACTTTATCTTTTTAATAAAGATTTTAACATAAATATTTTAACAAAGATTTTATTAAAGATTTTAACAAAGGAATAGCAATTATAAACTATTTGAGACATCAACTTGTGACCCGCTCTAAAGAAAGGAGGAGAAAAAAATTACAAATCGTATATCAAAGTTAGTTTATTATTTCATCCTTTACTTAAAATTGAGTGACTTTCTTCAGAGCGCGTAACATTTGTTTTTAAATAAAATTCAGGAACAATACAAAGATAACAACTGTTTAATATTAACCTTCCATATCTGATTTCATAAATCTGACGAAATGAAGATGACAACGTTGAAATTTGCAAGTACAGTGAATTCAGTAAATATATCAAACAAGACTATCAAGTTTGCACATTCAGTAAACTTACTCCAGGACATTCGTATAAATTTATCGCCAAAAGGAAAGGAGAATTTCCGATTCGTCAAGCAATCAAAAGCAGAAATTGCACAACAGATAAAGTATATGGTATGAACTATTCCTATTAAAAGTTAACAAATTTTTTTAAATTCGATTCTCGTCTTGTATTGACGAGTAAAAAAAGAGGAAAGTTTTCAAAATTCTAAATTGTAAATTTACTTTTAGGAAAGCCTAATCCACCATTAGGACCAGTCAAAGTGAGATACCATTCGGATACAGCAGTAAAAATAGATTGGACAAGGCCACTTAACAGTCCTAAAAATTTGAGATATCAAATCATAGCCCTCGCGGAAAATGATGACTCTGATAAGAATTGTAGAAATAACACTCGATTTTTGACACGTTTCATTGTAACGGACGATGCGCATTACTTTTTCTCAGGACTTACTCCAGGTGAAACGTATCGATTTAAAATTTCCGCTTTTAATAAGATGGGAAGTTCTTCTGGTATCTTGAGTGATTCAATAACAATGATACATCCATTATACTATACATCAAGCGAATTCACTGAAGATGGTTCTTTCAAAATTTTAAAGTACAATTACAACGAGGACAGAAATGAAATGTTACATTTTGCCTGCATTTGCCCTTCTAACAATTTAGATTAGAATTAAAATTTCAATAATTAAAATAAAATAAATATTGAAATCTCATTTCTTATGAAGAACATGAATTTTAACATAATGATGCAATACCTATGAATATCAAAATGAAAAGAAACATTTTTTTAACAGTTTTAATTTTTAATCAAATAAATTTTAACCAAATATTTGTAAAATAAGATATACTCAGTTAAAATAACACTATTACTGAATTTATTTAAGGTAAAGTGGAATATGTATAACACTTTCATTGCGTAACCTACAGATCCTCTAGTTTTTTGTATTATATATAATAATTATATTAATATTGAATATTAAATAATATTTAGAATAAGAAAACTTTATCACTCGACGGTAATTAATAATAAAACTGTAATCACAATGATCGATATTATCAATTTTATTGTTTAAAAAAATTATTATTAATGTGATTCTTATTTTCGATTTTAACCTTATTCAGATAGCACGTAATCTTGTGGCAAGATTGTCCGGAAAAATATTATTTTATTATATAAATATATAATAATTTGTAAATTATGTTACATTTTTTTATACGAACAATTGATTATTGTGAAATAATAAAACTTCGATGCAAAATATTTCAAATCATAGTATTTATTATATTATCAAAGTTGTTATTTATCAACAAAAAATATAAAAAAGGGAAGGAAAAATTCAATAAAAATTACGTGGAGTTATCATAAATCATAGTATGAATAAAGTAGTATAAAAAATAAAACTAAAATAATATAAAAGCATGAAATAAAATATTTCTTGTCATGAATTATTGTACATAATATAAAATATTCAAATCGTTGCCTTCATACACATTTACTAGAAAATACAAGAGAAGTATTTTATCAACCTTTAGGAGAAGAGGTAAAAAAGTTAAACAAAAAAAAATGTCACCATTTTTTTTAAAATGTGCCTTTGTATCACTGTTAGTGTACTTTGCGGATATTTATGCGAGTCTCCAAGAATATCCGAAATCAAAAATCCCAGGGATGAACAATTTTGTTCGGTACTTTGCTGAAGAAGGAGGCAAACATCAGGTCATGATTCTTATTGACCACAAAACCACGAATCAGTTCAAAATTAACGACTTTGTTCAAAAGATCAATTGGATACCAACGCTTTTAGTGACTGTTGACGAAGATAAAAATTCAATCGCGATTCCTAGACACATTGGCAGAAAACCTAGAGAAACGACATTGTTTGTCATCATCACTTTCGCGAATGCTGAAAATCTGACTCCAAACCTAGAAACACAATTTGCACTCTTATCAAACCTGTCTCATCAGTACACGAGACCAAAGTGCCTCATTGTCCACTTCTCCGAAACAAATTTTCAAGAAATTTTTGAATCACCTTATAAGACCTTCTTGTCACTGTTATGGAATAGAAAATTTGCAGACGTTACTGTACTTCGTTTAGAAGATAACAAACTGAACGTAACCAACAGATTAAAAATTGCTAAAACTATTTCAACTCTTCATCAATTTAACGCTTTCAGTCGAATTTACTCATCCAGAAATAATTGGACAAGCTCCTGCTGGTTTCCGGACAAAGGAAGGAACATGTACAACAAGAAATTAAGGATTCTCTTTAGGAATAATATTAATAAATATTATTTTGAATCTTTACATAGAACAATGGCAAAGTGTTTAAATTTTGAATTACAGTATGTACCGATGAATATATCGAACGCTATATTCTTGAGTCGTTACAAAGCACACTTTTTTCTTCAAGGCATACAATATTATCACTACAAACAGCAACCAAATAGTCATTTTAGTCGTATTCTTTTTTTAATTGACATGAAGATTGCAGTTCCAAAAATAAAAATTGAATTTAAGATAAATATTCTAAGCTGGAATTTATTAATGGCAATTGTAGAAAATTTGTTGTTCATTAAAGTATTGCGCATTCTTCTCCTACTTATGAAAGCTGAAAAGAATTGTTGGCAATTCCTCGACATTGGAGGCATAATTTTAGGAATGGGACTTCCGAATGTTCCAAAATCAAAGCGAGAAAGATTTGTGCTAATATGTTTGTTATTGATGTGCATAATCTATTCTGGATTTTTCCATTCAATGATGACAGACATAGAATTGAGACCCGTAAAGTATAAAGAAATTAATTCGCTGAAAAATCTTGCAGCTACGAATCTAAGTTTTTATACATCTGTTATTTCTCTGCTAAAAGAAAATATTAACGAAGTAGAATACATTAAAAATCTTAGGAACAGAACTAAATTCATTGCAGGTGGACCTCAGGTACATGATTGCTTAAAACATTTAGTCAAACACAAAAATGTATCATGCTCTGTGTCATCTAATGCATTTATACGTTTTATAAATCGTTACAGAAAGGCAAATAAAAAAGTGGAAATACAACTTGTTGATGAAACTCTTTCATATAGAGGAGAAGCTTATTTAACTGAGGCGGGATTTTTAATAATGGACAATTTTAACAAGAAACTGCTTCAGTTTATCGAAGTTGGGTTAATGTCAAAGTGGAGAACATATGATTCCAAAGTTTCGGTCATTCTTAGTGACGAGTTGAGAGATGAAGGGCAGTCAAATAAGTTTTTGTTTCGAGTAATGATGCTGTTAATGTTTGGCTACTTTCTAGCAGCGGTAGCATTTATCAGCGAAATTCTTTGGCATTACTTCACTTACAAAAGGGGATTGCATGTTATTGATTTAAGAAAACAAATAAGGCAAAGATTTCTATTGGAATTCTTACGCAGCAGATCAAAAAAGACAAAGAGACTTCAAATTCAAAGAAAACGGAAATTTACTCCAATTTTTGAAAACATACGCCGAAGTTTACGCAACCTAACAATACGAGGTTGATCATAACAAAGTCATTGTTTGATTTATTTTTAACTTTTCATTAAATGAAAAAAAACAATTTCTTGTAGAATATAATCCATAGTATTAAAGTATTAGAAATCCATATTTGAATATATTACCCAAATATTTTATTTTATTGCATTAAAGAAATTGTAATTTGCTTCTATTTAAAATTGTTTAAATCAGAAAAATATTATTATTACAATAAATAATAAATCGAATATGAAAATTATTTCTTTCAATGTCTGTTTTTTTCCTGCACTGTGTGAGAACCTACATTTGCAATAATGCCATATTCTATAATATATTAATAGAAGAAAATTGGTCACTTAATTTTAAACTGGAGAATCTTCCTTTTTTTGTAGAATTATATCAATTTTAGTTTAAGAACAATTTTTTTGAACCCTAACTAAGGAAAAAATTGATTTAGCACTGCACTTAATGGTAATTAGCGGTGTGTTTAGAGAGAGCTTCTTACTTGCATTTTCTCGCCTTCTCTCCATTGCTTTCTTCGGCGGGGAACGATTTACGGCGCGTTTACGATGCTTGGGGTCTGGTTAATAAATTTTAAACACTCATTCGCCAATTATTTGTAAATAAATTTAGTTTAGAATAAAGAAGCGGACGCTATTACTTAGCTGATGACAGTTGAGCTTTTATTGATTTATCATACATTTATTATAGCTTTCATCGAATTTTAAATTGACTGGCCATTCAGATAATATGTTTGTTCTGCAACTGGGATATAGAATCAATCTTCTTGTTTAGATCCTACAGTGAAAAATCACACCTAGTGTAGTTACTAGTTTGGATTCTAGGTACTATTTTAGATGGTAATTAATATTTTCGATGGATAGGATTTTATGATAGGATTAATTTTAGATAGGGTTAAGTTTAGATATGTTTACGTTTAGATGACGCTAAAGTTTAGATAGGATTAAGTTTAGATAGCGGTAAGGTTAGGTAAGGTTAAGTCTCGAAAGGAACAGATTGAATTAAATTAGATCAGTTGAAATATAGTATTAGGGGTCATAAAATCATCTACTAGAGTGACGATTGAACTGACTAATAATCTCATTATCATTGACTTCATTCGTTTTTACGTTTAAATGTTTAGAAGAGAACTTCTCTTCACATAAGAACAAAGTTCTGCTTCATTCGAGCGGGAAATTTTCGCTTAACGGTTTGTCAAGTCATTGCTTTTAGACTCAGCGAGTATCTTATTAAAAGTTTGTCTACTTGTTATCCGCGTGAGCGAGTCAGGTTTTCGTCCCCTTCCATCGGTGAAAAGGGCCATGCAGGGTTACGCCAACAAGATAATAATAAAACCGCAGTAACGAGCCAAAGACCAACAAAAGTCAGACTATGATTAACGTCATTTCGTTCGGTTGTGAGAATATTCAGACTACTATCATGATTGATATTCCTACGATAAAAATAATCGCTGATAAAGTTTGCTTAACCTTGGTGATTGTAAAACAATGAATTTTACCATGATATAACAAAACATGATTTGAAAATTCCTTTTCCTTAAAAATCCGAAAATAATATAGCAAGAAAGAATAAGAAATGAATAATTCTAAAATCCTAGTGAAGGAATATATGGTTTTGTCTAAAAATAAAATTTCCTTAAATCACTTTTCTCGTTGTACCTTCGACCTCCCGCATTCGCTCGGCTATTTATTCATATTGCAATAATAATTTTACCCACACGGAGAGGGAGAGACAGCCCCGTGTATATTACACCGAGAGGCATAATATAATTTTCGAAACTTCTTTCGCATATTCTTTTCAAACCGTCAGGCATTTGTCGATTTACGATTACGGACGCTTAAAACTTATCCGGCGAATCTTAATCTCACAGTGTAAACTGAATATTTAATGGATAGCCAAATGCCAGACGGAATAATACTTTCTATATACATACAGATGCTTGTTCTTCATCGTGAGGGAGCTTGTTACCAACAAAATTATAATTCGCTTCGATTATTATTGCTAGATTACAACGTATCAATAAGTTTCAAATTTCATGTACGTGGGAAAAACTCATTATCCACTTTCTTAATGCTTATATCTTTCATTTTGTGTACAACTTTATAATACTAGGGAATAGTTTTCATATGTTTTAAGCCGTTTTTGTAAAAGTTGTTTGAATTCGGATTTCAACTAATAAAGGCAAAAGAAAATTTTAAATCACTTATGTACTTAGATAAGTAGATGAAACAAAATTTATTTCAAATACACTTACAATTTTATTTAATTAATTTTAATACAGATCATATTCTACAAGAAATTATTATCTCCTTTAGTGGAGAGTTAAGAATAAATCAAGTTCATTATGTTCGACCTCATACAGATAGGTTGTGTACTCTTCGGCGTAAGTTTTCAAAAATTGGAGTAAATTTCCGTTTTCTTTGAATTCGAAGTCTCTTTGTCTTTTTTGATCTGCTGCGTAAGAATTTTAATAGAAATCTTTGCCTTCTTTGTTTTCTTAAATCAATAACACGCAATCCCCTTTTGTAAGTGAAGTAATGCCATAGAATTTCGCTGATAAATGCTACCGCTGCTAGAAAGTAACCAAACATTAACAGCATCATTACTCGAAACAAAAACTTATTTGACTGCCCTTCATCTATCAACTCGTCACTTAAAATAGCAGGAACTTTGGAATGATATACCTTCCACTTTGACATTAACCCAACTTCGACAAATTGAAGCAGTTTCTTGTTAACATTGTCCATTATCACAAATCCTGTGTTAGTTAAATAAGCTTCTCCTCTGTATGAAATAGTTTCATCAATAAGTTTCATTTCCAGCTTATGATGTGTAAGTTTTTTGTAGTGATTTATTGAAAGCAAGAATGCATTAGATGACACAGAGCACGATACATTTTTGTGAGTAACTAAATACTTTAAGCAATCATGTACTTTAAGTCCACCAATGATTGGTTTAGTTCTGTTTTTCAAACTTTCAAGGAATACTTCTTCGTTATCATTTTTCTCTAAAAAATGTGAAACAGTTGTATATAAATTCAGATTTGTAGCAGCAAGATCTTTCAGCGAATTAATTTCTTTATACTTTACGGGTCTCAATTCCATGTCTGTCATCATTGAATGGAAAAATCCAGAATAGATTATGCACATCAATAACAAACATATTAGCACAAATCTTTCTCGCTTTGATTTTGGAACATTCGGAAGTCCCATTCCTAAAATTATGCCTCCAATGTCGAGGAATTGCCAACAATTCTTTTCAGCTTTCATAAGTAGGAGAAGAATGCGCAATACTTTAATGAACAGCAAGTTGCCTACAATTGCCATTAATAAATTCCAGCTTAAAACATTTATTGTAAATTCAATTTTTATTTTTGGAACTGCAATCTTCATGTCCACTAGAAAAAGAATACGACTAAAATGACTATTTGCTTGCTGTTTGTAGTGATAATATTGTAAGCCTTGGAGATATATGTTTGCATTGTAAGGTTTTAAACGAATATAGAATGGATAAAGCAACTGTATATATTGTATTTTGAAATTTAGACACTTTGCCATTGTTTCATGTACAGGGCCATACAGGAACTTATAATCATTATCCTTAAAGAGAACTGTGATATTTTTATTGTACAGGTTGCTTCCTTTATTTGGAAACCAGCTTGAGATTGTCCAATTATTTTTCGACAAATAAATTTTATTGTAAGCATTAAATTGATTAAGAGTTGACAATGTTTTTGAAATTTTTAATCCGTTGGTTACATTAAGTTTGACATCTTCTAACCGAAGAACAGTAACGTCTGCGAATTGTCTTTTCCATAACTGTGACAAAAAACTTTTGTAAGGTGCCTCAAAATGTATACCTTGAAAATTTGTTTCGTTGGAGAAGTGGACAATGAGGCATTTTGGTCTCGTGTACTGATGAGACAGATTTGATAAGAGTGCAAATTGTGCTTCTAGGTTTGGAGTCAAATTTGCAGCATTCGAGAAAGTGATGATGACAAACAGTGTCGTTTCTCGTGGATTTTTCCCAATGTGTCTAGAATTCGCTAATGAATTTTCAACTTTGTCTAGGGTCACTAAAAGCGTTGGTACACACCAAGTAATCTTTTGAACAATGTCGTTAACTTCTAGCGATTGCTTCTTGTTTTGGTCAGTGAGAATCATTACCTGATGCTTGGCTCCTTCTTCAGTAAAGTACCGAACAAAATTGTTCATGCTCGTGATTTTTGTTTTCGGATAATCTTGCAGATCTGCATAAATATCCACAAAGCACAAAATTATCAATGCAAAAGAAAATTTCACAATAAATGTTAACATTTTGTTGTACTGTTTCTACGTCTGCTTCTTCTGTTCTCTTTTCTACTAAATACGAATCTAGACCTTGATTTTGATATTTTATATTACGTACCATCATTTTTGAAAAGTAGTATTTTATTTTATGTCATTTTAAACTATTTTACCTTCACCGTGATTTACGATAACTTCCTTTAGATTGCATAATATTTTTCATGTTGTTTTCATTTTTTATTTCTAAATAATGATTTTGATAATCAATAATTCTTGGAAAGTTTTATCGAAGTTCAATAATCATAAAAATCAATGTTTGTATAAAATGCGCATAAGAATAAAAGTTTATAATTTTTTCTATTTTTCGAAAAATGTTTTAAACGTTTTTCATTTAAGAAAATGTAATTGTTGCAAAAACATACGGAGTTATTCTAAATAATTATTTCTAAATAAAGGAACACGTCCTGCTAAAAATAGAAATTTACTTTATATTGACATGAAGAAGAGAATAAGAAACCGATTCCACTTCGTACTGCTTTTTTAGGATAGAATTACAAGCCTGGTCATCGATCTACAGAGGAGGAACAACTCGTTCCTGCTGGCCTTATAACTCCATGCCCCGGTTGTGTCTCCTCAATGCAGAGGAATATTGACCTCTGGCTTCAATAACGTCTCGAGGAAAGTTTATGAACAGAGAAAAAAATTTATAAAACCAAGTACTATTCTATAGTGATATATCCTAATCACTAATTAGTGAAATTAATTGATTGTCATAATTATTCCCCACGTCTGATATTAATAATATATTCAATATAGTTCCACGCTAATAAGAAATTGGATATTCCGTACGATTAAGAAAATTTACATCTAAATCGTTTGAAAGAGTCCTTTTGCTTA
The DNA here is from genome assembly GCF_015476425.1 of Leptopilina heterotoma. Lineage (NCBI taxonomy): Eukaryota > Metazoa > Arthropoda > Insecta > Hymenoptera > Figitidae > Leptopilina > Leptopilina heterotoma. The sequence continues at coordinate 1,193,811 of NW_025110972.1, read as the reverse complement.
TTAATATGCATCCACTGAGCGTTGGTGTTGAAATTATTAAATTGAACGCGATAGTATTGAATTTTGTAAAAATCTAAACTGTCACAAAGTAAGGAGGGAGAAAAGTAGATTTTTTTTAAAAGTTGTGCTTCAAGTGAGAGGGTTTGTAGTGGATAGAAAGCAATTTTTCAAATTTCCGCCAGTCTAAAGAAGCTGACTGACGCCTCAGGATATGAGTTGGGAACGAACTTTACCTTGGCTTAAGGCCGTTATTAGTTCCGCGCGTAGCGCCCATGCCAATCTGACAAGTAAGAAGCAACTTCCGCGACTCGACCTGGCCAGCAAAGTAAAATCGAGTTTTCCATTCGATCATATGAATCTTCAGCTACAGTCAATTTCTTTTACTTCCCAAACTGAGATTATCTTCGATTTTTCCCTCAAATACCTTTTATCCTTATTACACACAAACAAACTTTTTTCCCTTTTTTTATTCACCTTGTGTTTGTCACTTTTTCACTTTTAATATACTTCTGTACTTTTTGACACTTTTGGCATATGAACACAGAAAATTAACCAATTGAAAGCGTCATCTTTAAGGGTCTTTGTTAACCAACAGAAGCAATTGATAAATTGAAGAGAAAAATTAGAGGGAAAAGTTTGTAAATCCGTTTGGAAATGAACAAGTTCAAGTATAAGTACTTGAAACACAAAAAATGATTGAAGGAATCAAAAGTAAAACAAGCGGAACATGGTGGAGGATCTGTTGATAATAATCTACCAGAAAAAAACATGAAATCTGCTAAGACCTCTTGGTGTAATCTTCACATCTGTCCCTCGGTATTTATAATTAAAATAAATAAAATTAGCAATGCTCGTGAAATGAGAGAAAAGAAGTTGAAGTAATAAATGACCCACATTAGTGTCAAGTAGCACATATTAAATTGCAGAGTGGATTTAAAATATTCTTTATATGACGTACATTTCTACAAATACCAGAAGATTTATTGGGACACTCGCGCAACAAAACAAAACAAATCTCGTGCATAATTATCTATAAATTCGTTCGGCGAGAGAATAAGAGAAAAAAGGAGGCTTATTGCAGTCGAAAGGTGGATCTGTCCAGGTGAAATATAGAAAGAAGTAAAGGAGTCATCGCGTGTGCAGGTGGCATAAGTGGTTCGCTATCGTAGGGCATTATAGTGTATGACGTGTACTTAAGTGGTGCTCCCGAGGCGCCTCACGGCACAGAATGCATTCGGAGTTGAATGTCGCGACACAGCCACCATTATAGACCCAAGCATCGGGCTCTTAAAAATAAAAAGCAATTAAATATCTTAATTAAGGCTATTAATCAAGTTGTCGGGACGCAGTCACTGCTACCGGGGAATGGTATAGCGTTAGTCTGCGCGGCCATTTCTTGTATATATTCTATAGACATATATATCGAGTATACGGTAGTGGAGTTTCGTTTTGCGATTCCACTGTTCCCGGGGCATCGTTTACTAACTACCGCACATTATATTCAGTGCACACATTCGATCCGATACACCGGGAATCTGACGTACAACTCTTGAGATATGCTCAATCAACGTGCACTCAGCATTACCATATTTGGATGAACCATCGCTCGGATATGGAACGTTTCGAAAATTGACCACGATATCCTTTATATGCGCGTATATGTATTAAGCCTAACGATCCGCCAAGCACAAATTAAATTCATTTTCAAACTACAACGAGAATCAATGTTACTCTATAAAAGTGCGCGGCTGGAGAAAAGTTGTTCGTATTCCTTAGTTTTATTGGAATCCTCTAATTGGAACTTATTGTTATTAACTCTTTATTAACTTATTCTTATTATGCTACTAACTTATTGCTATTGTTAAGTTAACGTAACGGTTGTTTTCATCTACGAATAACTTTGTACCTGAAAAGAAAAAAATTATGTACATTAGAATAATTACTTTAACGCTTAATTTATACTCAATCTTCAACTCAGAATGAATCTGACGTTATTTTAATAAACCGTGGAGAGAAATTGGTGTGACTCGGTGTTTTATCTTCTGACCCAGTAACGCCTAATTTCGTCGTCGACTGTAGACCGACATCTTAAGAGGGATATCACATCGCAGAGGTCTATTGTTCAACGTACGAGGCAGACAATACAGGCAATCACGTATAAAGGAATCGGTGATTGTTTCGTTTTCGCGTGGGGGTTGTTAGTCGCCAACATCGGGGTTGTTAGTGCGTCCAGTGGCGTAAGCAAACTGAAACGCCAACCTCTGTCCTATAGTAAACTATCTACACGGAATTCCAAATACAAAATAATTCCGAATTTTTATTCAAATTTAGTAGTTGGAAATTGGGAACTAGAAGCAAAAGTGGAGAACCCATGTAATGAAAGAAACACTATTCCATTTGTTATGCAAAGTTTGAATGTCTTGGTTTGACACCATCATCAGGCCACTTTAAACAAGGAAATAGCTTCTTATGAACAATTATTAATTTAAAAATAAAATTTGAAAATGATTCTGCTAACTGATGTTTATAATAAGTCAAATGTTTTAATAAAGACGTAGTCTCAGATCCATATTGTTGTCGAATGGATTTAAAGAAGTATCTTGAAGTAGCTGATGAACTTAGAAAAGTAGAGTTCATAATTAATCCAGGTCTGAGTTTATTATATTGTAGCTGATTTTTTCTTCCGTTGTTGCAAATCGATTATCGAAAGAGTAATAAAAGAAACACTATTCTGTTAGGTATGTCTTGGTTTGATACCATCATCAGGCAACTTTATAAAACAATAAATTGAATCCCATTTTTCCAAAACTGTTTGGCGATAAAGAGAAATTGGTGGGGTTACGCCTTTGGGTGAGCGTGGAGAAGCCAAGGATGCTGGGTGTTACTGGGTTATCTCGGACGTTCTCTGTTTCGTGTGATCGTGCACGTGCAATTCCTGGTAGTGGTTAGCCTGACGACTATATCTCACTGAACGGGGGTGGCACTTTGGGCGGAAGCATCGTGTGAGGAAGGTGCGAACTCTCTCTACGCCTTTTCGCACTAAAACTTCTGTATTCGTGTTTGTGACATATATATATATATATATATATATGTATGTGCATGTAGAATGTGTCGAGGATGTAGTTGCTTTCAGAATGGAACAATCAGTCGAGAATCAAGCGACCACTTGTTCTTCATGCAAGGACTTTGGGCGCCGGTCTTCTCCGAGAGTAGTACCGTTAGGTTCCTGTATATCTCCGGACAATGCTGTCACGACAATTACTGCAATTATCCAAAACACCACTACCGCAAAATTCGGTAGTAATTCATCTCATTTTTTATGTAAATCCGCATCAGGCTGAAATATTTTTAAGGAATGATTTTACCATTCCTTTTTTTGTTGATGTTGGAGCAAATCGTTAATAGTGCGTGTGGAGGAAGAGGAAGGAAGAGTTGTTGGAGGTCAACCGAAAAATAGAAACAAAAAGGGATGAAATTGTAAAGAGTGTAGGTACATGGAGCATTATGCGATTCGGAGAGAAGAAATACAACACATTAGGGAGAAAGGAGAGAAATCCGAGCGACTAACGACGTATGGGGTAGAGAGCGGAGGAGCGTTGTGTTCTGGGACAAATGACAATGCTGGCTGCCGTTGGAGCTGATGAAGTGTCGTCTGTGTTTCTGCGCCTCTCACCCTACCAGGCAACACCCCCGACTCGCTCGTGTCGCGTCTTCCCTCTTTCATCCTTTTTTTCTCCTGGCCTTTCTCTCGTCGCCACTTCGCTTCTACTCGACCGTTGTCGCCTCGCCCTCACGCCTCCACATCGCACCACAACCCCTCGCCAGCAGTTATTGTTACCGTCACCGAAACCCTCCGTCGGAGTTAATTGGGCAACGATTGTCGCTCCACATCCCCCACCTCTCCTACAATTAAGTTTCCAATCAACACTTTATGGGTTTCTTCACTTTCAGAATTACTCCTGTCATTCAATAGTTGCGAACGTTTATCTCTAGGTACCACATTTACCTGATTCTATTTCTTCAGCAATGTTAGTCATGTAGATGTCGACAAGCATTTGCTGCAATTTTGCAGCATCAGCTGAATCCCCAAAACACAGCGGGGTATTGAATAAAAATACTCGCGAAACGATTTCGAGTAAAATCCTTTCATTAAAGGATTGACATGTTTTAAACTTGAAGAGTAAACGACCTTTGAAGGTATTCGAGGGAGTCGTACGATAAGCATCTATTATTGATTTAGTTGCGGTCAAATTCCCCACGATACTTTCGCCTAGAAACCCAGTGACACTGACGTTGGCCTTGAGGCGATTTGTTCAGCACCCAACTCATAACTCCAACGTAATCGACAACGACGAACACGACCCTCACCCTTTCCGTTAGGTTCATTTGCAGGGGCCCCCTCCAGACAATACTGAATCGTTTAGGGAGTTCAGTAATTTCCCAGCTCATGAACTTGCAATTCTTTCATAAAATACATATCGAAAAGTTTGGTCGAGGCGCATGATTATTCCCCAAATGTCATTTTTCCGAAATGTCATTTTACCGAACTGCACTTTTGCGAATACTTATTTTTGCGAAAAGCCAATTTTGCGAAATGCCACTTTTGCGAATTGTCATTTTTTCGAAAAGCTATTTTTGCGAATTGTCATTTTTGCGAATCGCCATTTTTACGAATTGTCAATTTTCCGAAAAGTTATTTTTGCGAATCGCCATTTTTACGAATTGTAATTTTTTCGAAAAGTCATTTTTGCGAATTGTCATTTTTGAGAAATGTCATCTTTGCGAATTGTCACTTTTGCGAATCACCATTTTTACGAATTGCCATTTTTGCGAATTGTCATTTTTGCGAATTGTCATTTTTGAGAAATGTCATTTTTGCGAATTGTCATTTTTGCGAATCGCCATTTTTACGAATTGTCAATTTTCCGAAAAGTTATTTTTGCGAATCGCCATTTTTACGAATTGTAATTTTTTCGAAAAGTCATTTTTGCGAATTGTCATTTTTGAGAAATGTCATTTTTGCGAATCACCATTTTTACGAATTGCCATTTTTGCGAAAAATCATTTTTGCGAATAGTCATTTTTGCGAAAAGTTATTTTTACGAATTGTTATTTTTGCGAATTGTCATTTTTGCGAATCGCCATTTTTACGAATTGTCAATTTTCCGAAAAGTCACTTTTGCGAATCGACATTTTTACGAATTGTCAAATTTCCGAAAAGTCATTTTTGCGAATCGCCATTTTTACGAATTGTCAATTTTCCGAAAAGTCACTTTTGCGAATCGACATTTTTACGAATTGTCAAATTTCCGAAAAGTCATTTTTGCGAATTGTCATTTTTGCAAAAAATACAATAGAAAACTTGTAGGTCTATAAATTCACTATTGTATTTTTCGCAAAAATGACAATTCGTAAAAATGACTTTTCGCAAAAATGACAATTCGTAAAAATGGCTATTCGTAAAAATGGCGATTCGCAAAAGTGACAATTCGCAAAAATGTCATTTCTTTAAAATGACCATTCGCAAAAATGGCAATTCGTAAAAATGACTTTTCGCAAAAATGGCTTTTCAGAAAATTGACATTTCGTAAAAATGGCCATTTGCAAAAATGACAATTCGCAAAAATAGCTTTTCGCAAAAATGACAATTCGCAAAAGTGACATTTCGCAAAATTGGCTTCTCGCAAAAATGACTATTCGCAAAAGTGCAGTTCGGTAAAATGACATTTTGGAAAAATGACATTTGGGGAATAATCATGCGTCCCAGTTTGGTCCTATCTAAAAAAAAAAAGATGAACTGAATATCTAGCAAACCAAGACCAAAATATTATTCAAATGTAAAATTCCTTCTGTTGATATTATTAATTGCACTGAATTTCTGTCTGATAATATATATTTTGTTTTTGATGAAAAAATTAATCAACAAATTTACGGTACTCCGATGGGTTCACCAATATCACCATTTTTTACAGATATTGTTATGGATGACTTGGAATCTGATTGTTTGAAAAAAGAATTTTATAATAATGTCTAAATTCTATAAATTCTTGTCTGGAGGATTTAGACCTACGGTATTAGAAGGAAATGTTTAGTTCTTGAGTTGAAATTATGACCTGTAATTAATAATATAATAATGCCATCAATTTGCTGTTAAGTGTATATGAAGTATTAGCTAATAAAACAATCGGATATCCTTCATGAGATAAATCATCATGAGTGTCCGAGTTTCTCTTGTCTCCGCGGGAGGTAGGGAAATAATGTCCCCTTCTCCTCTCCTCTGTCATTCCAGGTATAATTGATTAGAGACGCTTTGCTCTCTTCTAACATGTATAGCGATAAGACTTTCTAAAGCCTTTCTAAATTACGCACGAAAGAAGATTATAATCCTTAATATTTTACAAAGATCGTATAAAAAATACCGAAACATGGTACATATTACATAATTATTGTTTCCTAAAAATACTTTATCTTTCTTCTAATTCAGAATTTTTTTTTTCTTTCATCGAAATACAATTTACTTTCGACTAATTGTATTATCGAGGAGGAGAAATTTTTTCATATTTTATTCTTTTAAGAATAAATTCGTCCCTGCTGAATTATGAGACATCGTAAGGGAAATGAAAGTCATAATTTTATTAGACAAAAATAAAAATAAGAAATAAATAAAGAGATGGAAGACTCTTAAATATGATAATTAAGAAACACCACAATTTTTTACATTTTTACCTATTTGACATTCATTTCTATATCGGAAATTGGGATTATTTTCACCATTGAGAAAAAATGTTAAAAAAGTAAAAACCTGTCTTGATAAATGCGAAAGCGGAAGCTTAAAAAATGATTGCTTCACAATAATAAAATATATTCTTGTCAGAAAAATGTTTGTCAAAAGAATCTATAATCTGGGGTCAATAGAAAGCGCGACGTTCTTTTTATATTATGAATTAAATTTTCCAGCTGAGGGAAAATCGAACTCTCGTAAACTTTATACATTAGTGTGTATATTGTCTTATCAATCTCACGTTCAGCGGCTTTTAAGTTCATTACGCCGTAAATAATTAATAATTTAACAATACTGTTAATTATCCTGCAATTTTTCGTATTTACTATCCACGTTACATCAGATTAATACTAAAACAATTTTAATCAATTTAATGAAAATTGAAAACAAAATTTATTACTTTCATTATCAAGTTTTTGTATTTAAAAATTGTCTTATTAACTTCTTGTAATAACTTTCTAGGTTTAAATTTTAATGATTACAGAATTAAAAAAATAATTCACTTATTAAGTACGTAATATTAAATATTCTTGTTTATTATTTAAATTTTAAATTTTATTAATTTATTTAATTTTAAATTTGTCGCAAGGATTTAATTAGTTTCATAAATAAGAAAATTCTTCGCAAGAATTAAAACATTTTCATAAACAATAAAATTCTACGAAGGAATTCAATTATTTTCAATACAATTTTTAATAAAATTTCTCTAAATTAAATATTATTTAATTCAATTATTTTCAAGAGTTTTAATAAAAATTCAATTATTTTCAACAATTCTAATAAAAAATTCTTGAAAATAATATTCAATTCTTTTTGTAAATTATAAAATTCTTATGGCAAGAATTCAATTATTTTCATAACTAATAAATTGTTTCCGGGGAATTCAATTATTTTCAAATTTCAATATAATTTTAATAAAATTTCTATAGGAAAAAATTCAATTATATTCAAGATAATTTAAATAAAATTTCTCTATCAGGTTAATAAATTCTTCAAAACAATTCAATTAATTTAAAGAGTTATAATAAAAATTTTGCCTAGAATTAAATTATTACTATTTTTAATACAATTTTAATTACATTTTCTCGAAAGAAATCAATTATTGAAAAAAAATTTTGATAAACTTCTTAAAAATGAATTCAATTATTTTTAAATTTTTTCATAATTGAATCCATGCGAATAAATTTATTATTTCTACAAATAATTGAATTTTTGCAAATCTTTTAAAAAATAATTAAATTCTTGAATTGTATTTTATTAAAAGTTTTTTAAATAATTGAATTCATGTGAAAAATTCAATTAGTTATTTTGTAAATTGAGAAACAAATTTATTATTGAACCCTTTGGATGTAATGAAAAAAAAATGAATACAAATTTTTAAAAAGAATCTTTAATCAATGTAGAACTATAATAAACGTTACAATTTTTTTCATGTATGTCCCTTTCTATAGAGCAAGTCGCACGTACAATACGGCAATATGTGAAAAAGAATTTTTTCAAAGACGTCTTCTCTGAAGAATTAAAAACCGTCCTTCCTTAAGGTAATTGTTGATAAAAAAAAATACCTTTGAGTTGAGTGCCACGTATTAAATGAAAAACGCTATGCAAACCGCAATATGTAAAGCAATAAAAATAATGATTAATACAATAATGTTCCATTCAATGTGTGCAAGTAATTAACATTAAAACAAAATGAAATGTTGAAACAATGTATTATATACAAATCCTCATGAGAGATAAGCATTGAAATGTTGGTCGTAATTCGCACTAAAGTTTGTTGCTTTTGAAAAGAATTTTTATTCCCGACAGGCGATCAAATGTCTCTTTAATGTCCCCTCGGTTTTACAATGTAGCCATAAACCGCATAAGCTGGCTCAAGACTGAGAATTGCTTTACTTTTACACAGAGGGACACAAACACTGAAGCGCAGAAGAGAAAGAAAAAAGAAAAAAAAGTATATATATATGTAAAAGGTATATTCTGCCCTTATAATACGTTGGCGGCACGCAAGCGCTACGCGGCAGTCTGACTGCACATTGTTCTCTGAGAGGTACCCGCTAATTGCGCATTGTATACCATTGTTACTCTCAGGCCGGTTACCTCCTATCGACCTGCTATCTTTATATAAAGTAACAAAACAACGTAATTAATTACCAGTCTTGCTGGAATTGTTAGACGATAAATAACGCGGCGACCAGACTTGCCATCCCCTCTCTTCCCGCTACAAATACACTACTACCCCCTCCCCTCCACTCTAACCACTGCCATTTACGAGTCCTTGTTGCTCTGTCTCTGTCTCGCGTCCAATTAAAATATTCAGCAAGACAAACAACAATGAGGGAACCCTTTCCGCGGCCTTTTCCGTTCGCCGCTCGCTCTCTCGTATACCTCGCGTACGTTGCGTTGCGTCGGTGTCCTCTTACGCTGACAACAGGTGGACGTTGCCAAAGCTCACCGACACAAGAAACCAATTGTTTTATTAACGTATAATGATCTTATCCGAACTTGATTTTATCTCTTGCGCGCTCTTCACCTTTATCTGCTCTTTAAACTCATCTAATGTTTCTTCTTTTATTTTTTTTTATTTTATCTATAACTCGGAATATTTTTGACTAAAAGGCTTTTCCTTGGTCAGAAATTGAAGAGGGATAAAAAAAGCTTTAAATTTTTTTGGATTACTTTTCATAGCAACCGTACCTATCAGAAATTTCAAAATTTGAAATTGGTCAAAAATAAAAATTCATAACTCGGAATAATTTTGACGAAAATTCTTGTCCTTGATCAGAAATTACAGAGGAATAAAAGAGCTTTAATTCGTGACCATTTCGAATTTTTTTGGAAAACTTTAAATAGCAACTTTTTAATCCTAACCGCTAAGATCAGAAAATCAAAAATTTTTAAATTCGTCAAAAAGAAAAATTCACAACTTGAAAAATTTTTTACCAAAAATTGTCGCCTTGGTCAGAAATTAAAGAGTGATTTAAAGTGATTTAATTTGTGACCTTTTCGAATTTTTTTGGAAAACTTTAAATAATAACCGTTCCTAACAGAAAATTCAAAATTTGAAATTGGTCGAAAATAAAAATTCATAACTCGGAATAATTTTGACGAAAATTTTTTTCCTTGGTCAGAAATTAAAAAGGAATAAAAGCGCTTTAATTTGTGACCATTTAAATTTTTTTTGGTGAACTTTTAATAGCAACCGTTCCTATCAGAAAATCAAAAAGTTTGAAAATAGTAAAAAAAAACTCATAACTTGGAAAATTTTTGACGAAAAAGCTTCGCGTTGGTCAGAAATTGAAGAGGAATAAAAGCGCATTAATTTGTGACCATTTCGAATTTTTTTCGAGATCTTTTAATAGTAACCGTTCCTCATCGCTGATATCAGAAAATCTAAAATTTTCAAATGATCATTAATAAAAATTCATATGTCGGAATATTTTTGACCAAAATTATTTTTTAAGAAACACAATCATGTTAAAAATTAGCAGTTGTATATTTAATATAAAAAATTAGAACCATGATTCGCCAGATATTGATCACAGTTAAAATATATAAATTTTCAAGTTTTTAAATATTTTTTTCGTTGGCCAAGGTTTGCTAGATAAATTTTTAAAAAAAGGTTTAAAAATAATTTAATTTTCCCTGGAATACAATTAAAATTGTAGGTACTTGAAATAATTGAATTCCAGCGATTATTTTATTATTTTTAGAAATAATTGAATTCTTGAATTGAATTTTATTAAAAGTTTTTTAAATAATTAAACTCCTATGAAAAATTCAATTATTTTTATAAATAATTGAACTTTTTGGAAAAATTCAATTATTTTTATAAATAATTGAACTCCTGGGAAAAATTCAATTATTTTTTTTTAAATAATTGAACTCCTGTGAAAAATTTAATTATTTTTTTTAAATAATTGAACTCCTGTGAAAAATTCATTTTTTTTAAAAATAATTGAATCCATGCGAAAAATTTAATTATTTTTTAAATAATTGAATTCCTGTGAAAAATTTAATTTTTTTTTTTTAAATAATTGAATTTTCTCGGAGAATTTTCTTATAAAAATTGATTTAAAAATAAATCTTAGTTTAAATTTTAGATAATAATTGAATATAAAAATCATTATAGCATGAATTTTTAGAAATAATTGAATTTTAAAAAGTTTTCAAATTAAAATATTTGAAAATTTTGAATTTTTTATACTTTTAATATTGATAATTTGTCTAGAATTAATTTTTTTTTGAAAAAGAATTTAGTTTTTTTTCTAAATTGTACCCATTGTCAAAATAAAGAAAAATTTTTTAGGTTTAAACTAGTTTTCCCGTTGGCAACGTTTTGTTAAATTTTTTTAGAGTCAAAATATGGATATTTTGAGGATTTAAAATATATTTGTCGTTGGACATGATTCACTTGATTTTGATCATAAAATATAAAATTTTTAAGGTTTTAAACTAATTTTACCTTTGCCCATGGTTTTTATTTTTGACTTAGGGGCCCGTTCAAAAAATTTTTGGGGGGAGGGGAGGGCAATCTATTTGTTACGGTCAGCAGAAATAATGACGCTAATGTATACAACATTGCGTTACATGGGGGAAGGAGGAGGGGGGGGGGTCCAAATTTCCGAAAAATAGCGTTACGTATTTTTTGAACGGTCCCTTAGATAGAAATTAAACAAATTTAATTTTTCTAACTTTAGAGTTCAAATTAGACTAGCTAATAGTAATAACCACAGATGTTTAATGTAAATGTAACAAACTCAAAGTTTTTCATCGTCGCACAAAATTTTATTTACCTCTTTCACAAAATGTAGAAAGTATCAATATAAAGATGACTATGTCGATATTTCCTTTTTCGATATTGCATCACTTTATACATGAACGAAAGAAAGTTGACTTGACGGTGAATCAAAGTTTTTATAGATACGCAAAAAAAAAAAAAAAAAAAAAAAAAAAAAAAAGACAAGTGTGTATTCAGTAGACTTGGCAATTCCGCGGCAACTGTGAGTAAACAAGGCGAACAGGTTAATTGGCGGTAAATAGTAGGTTTTATGTAGGGAGATTGAAACAGTGGCGACTCATTTAATGACAACTCGCTCCGTATGTGTTGTCCATGTGTAAGACATACGCTTTGGAATAACACTGTGTAATTTGCTAATTGAAAATCATTAAGCGATGATGACATCTCTTCGGATTTCTTTCTCACTCTCATTTTTCTCGACTTTCCCAATTCTTCGTTCAATGTACGTAAGAACTATGCTGCTGGCGTAACACAATTCGAAAGTATTCGTCGCGTCCCGTCACTTTGGAAAAACAATGCAAGTATCCTTTTTTAGAAATGTACCGCGCCAAATTAGGCGCAGCCATTACCAAACATCACGAACTGACTGCTTTTCCAAGATTAAGACAATTTAATGAGGTTTCATCGATTTTTGATGATAATTATAAATTGCGCTTGAAATATCTTTAGTGCAATTCAGCAATTACTGAATTGCACTATAAAGATTTTAAGCGCAATTTATATTTATCATCAAAAATCGTTTTTTTCGCACTTAATAAAGTATAAATCGAGCAATTTCCTCGATACTAAATCGGAGCACTGTAAAGAAATAAACTCACGGTGTTCATAATTCTGTAACTAAAGGTAATTAAAAAGTATTTTAGTATTTTAGTATTTTAGTGTTTTAGTGTTTTAGAAAATTTAATAAACCTGAACGTGAGATCACTAGCTCTATAAAAGGGTTGCCGGTTGCAAAAGCATTTTCCTTGTTAGCCGGACAAAAAGCATTAAATCACTTTTCTTTATTATCTCCGCCACTCCATTTCCACCGCAAGGAATTCGCTTTGCTCTCTTCAATTTCTCAGCAATATAACAATGTTGCTACTCGGAATATTCAAAAGGAGCGGCATTGTTGTAGAGCAAAAGTAAAGTATTGTCTACTGGTATGGTGGGGTCGTGCGGCGCGGCGATAAAACTCGACTTAATGACAATGGTAATAAGTAACGAAAAGCTAATGAAAAAGGTTTGTCGATACCATATATGGTAACTTAGTTTATGGTTGGGTCGCACTTATGAGTCGAATGCGTTCGCCAGCGTTCACCTTCCATACGCTCGCATTCCCAAAGTCTTTTTCGCCAAAGCACGCCAAAGCCAGCAAAAGCAAGCAAAAGTTCCGCACATTCGCACGCTGACGCCTCGCCTCAAACCTGCCTTTAATAGCTATCATAAGTCTCCTACAATTATAGTTTCTGTATTTTCTTAAGCAGCCGGAGGATTGGCCGGCAATGAATCACGCGGACAGTATAATACACGGATGCAAGCGCTCATTCTGCGCCACAATCATAACACAGAGGAAATCCCCAGTGTCTGCGTCTCATCACCTCCATGTTGCAATGCAGACTCTCCGATTATACGCCCACGAATAGAATATGCTCACCTCAATTCTCCAACTTGTCAAATTGCTCAAATTACACCTTTTATTCAATTACAGGGAGAAAATTTGTTCCCTACATTTGACCAAATTTTTCCATAAAATTGAAATGTTATTAATCGTAAAAAGAACAGCTGAAATTTTGCTTTAAAAAAAAAGTGGCCCCAAGGTGGACACCATTCAAAAGTTCACTGAAAAATTAAAAAAATAATTGCTAAAATCAATTTAAGGTAATTTTATCTAAAACATATTGTTTTTGGCTTACAATCACAGAATCAATAGTTGCAAACACTGCGTTTTTTGCTTATAAGAAGTCATTATAAAATATTCTTAATTATTTATTCTATTTCATACATTAAATTTTCAAATTGGAATATAATAATTCGATAATTCAAAAAATATTTATGAAACTATGTTATTATTTATATTAATAGGCAACTTATTTATATGTGGTTAAAATTTATTACCTCTTTATCATTTTATTTCAATTCATCTTTGTGCATATATATATACGTATAGATGGTGGTTTGGAAAAGAATTCGAACAGATTTTTGTATTATTTGTCTTCTGTAATGGGGCTTGTTTGGAGCAGATGCGAACGACTGATATAAACTTGAAACTTCTTCTTTAATATCATATATCATGGTATTAACAACTATGTGACAGCATTAACGATAGACCCAGCGGGAAGCTTCTTCGATTAGACGGTTCATCATCGTTAAATCCTTCAGAATTGACATCAATTTCGAAAAGAAGCTTTTTTCAACGTTTTAAACATTCTTCTTTTCAAGTTTCCTGTAAAAATAATTTTTTAACAAATTAATTTATTTTTAAATATTATTTAGAAAATAATACAAATGCAGGCTTTGCACTCATCTACTAGAAGAATTAAATTTATTTTTAATGAATATTTAAATTCTTTGATGAATAATAAAAATTGTTTGCAGAAATTCAATATATTAACAATATATTAATATAAAGAAAAAGTAAATATTTTTGATGAAAATTAGGACAAAGTCAGAAAAATAAAATATATAATGGAATTTTTGTCAGTTTTTTAAAGTGTCTAAAACGAGATTTTTTGTTGTCAAGTTAAATTTTTCGATAGCTACTTTTTTTAGATTGAAAGATACTTTTTTGAAATTAATTATCGAGTGCGAAGTCTAGAAATGATTAATTTGAAATGAATCCCAAAAAAAGTCCTCAACGATGATCTACGAGAAAAATTTTGTAAAATTTATTTAAATATTTCTCCTAAGGAATAAGCAACAAATAATCTTTAAGTATTAATAAAAATCTCTTCTTTGAAATAATCTTTGTGGTAATGGTGTTGCATTATACTTGAGTAATATTCTTATGGAACATTGTTTTTCGTTGATCAACGTTGTGGATTTAAATTGGGAAGAATTAAATATAAAAATTATTTTGTACTTCGTCGTAGGGCTAATTTTTTCTGCTTTCGTAGATCAGTAACCAACAATTTTCTTTTATAGGTGAAGTAATGCCATGTAATTTCGCCAATGAATGCTGCAAGTGCTAGCAAGTAACCAAAAATCAGCAGCGTCAGTACCCTTATTAAAAATTCTATTGAATGACTTTCCTCTAATGCTTGGTCACTTAAAAATGCAGGCTCGTTCGAGTGATACATTTCCCATTTTGACATTAAACCAACTTCGATAAATTGAAGTAGTTTTCTATTAAAATTATCCATTATTAAGAAACCAGGTTGAGCATTAAAACTCAATCCCACGTAAGAAAGAGTTTTATCAAGAACTTTTATTCCCACTTTTCCATTTAAAATTTTGTTCAAGTAAATC
Organism: Leptopilina heterotoma; assembly: GCF_015476425.1. NCBI lineage: Eukaryota > Metazoa > Arthropoda > Insecta > Hymenoptera > Figitidae > Leptopilina > Leptopilina heterotoma. Next base: position 1,178,782 of record NW_025110972.1, on the reverse strand, counting down.
AGTTTTGTGAAACTACTGGACATCATTGAGCATGACACATTCTTGTAATTTAATAATTCCATCTTACATTGGTAATTTTCAGCTGGACTTTTAAATAATATTGTTTTATTTTTAAAATCTTGAATGTACTTTGGATCATTATCGCTGACCACTATAAATGATTTAACGGTGGTCTTAAACGTCAGATTAGACTCAGCGAGATCTTTCAGCGAATTAATTTCTTTATACTTTACAGGTGTTAATTCCATGTCAGTCAACATTAAATGAAACAATCCAGAATAAATCATGCACATCAGTAACAAACAGCATAGAACGAGTCTTTCTTTGAAACTTTTTGGAACATTTGGAAGTCCATTCCCTAAAATGATACTTCCAATATTGAGGAGTTGCCAACAATCTTTGTCGAATTTCATAAGCAGGAAAAGAATACGCAAGACTATAATAAGCACCAAGTTACCTGCAATTGCCAACAAGAGGTTCCAATTTAAAACGTTCACTGTGAAAGGAATATTTATTTTTGGAACTACAATCTTTATTTCTAGCAAGTAAAGAAGACGACTATAATATTTTTCTCTTTCCTTTGGGGTGTGATAATATTGTACGGCTGGTTGGGCTAAATTATAACCATGTAATATATTCCTTCTCCTTATGTACTTTACTTTATAGTTTAAACATTTTGACATTAGATCATGAAATGCCATGAATCTATCCCGCTGAATTCTGAACTGAATTATTAGTACATTATTGTGTAGGTTTTTTCCTTTGTCTGGAAACCAGGATGACAGTGTCCAATTATATTCGGAGAAGTAAATTCTATTAAAAGCGTTAAACTGATGAAGAGAGGATCGTTGCAATGAAAACCGTTTTGCGATCTTTAATCCGTTGGTTTTGTACAGTTTAACATCTTCTAGAAGTACAGTAACGTCTGCAAATTGTCTATTCCATAACTGTGACAAGAACGTCTTGTAAGGAGACTCAAAATCTTTTTTTTGAAAATTTGATTCAGAGAAGTGGATAATGAGGCATTTTGGTCTCGTGTACTGATGAGACAGTTTGGATAAGAGTTCAAAATGTTTTTCTAGATTTGACGTCAGATTTTCAGCATTCGCGAAAGTGATGATGACAAACAGTGTCGTTTCTCTGGGTTTTCTGCCAATGTGTCTAGGAATCGCGATTGAATTATTTGCTTTGTCTACTGTCACTAAAAGCGTTGGTACACACCAAGTAATCTTTTGAACAAAGTCATTAATTTTCAGCTTTTGATTTATATTTTTTGGGTCAGTAAGAATCATTACCTGATGCTCTGCTCCTTCTTCACTAAAGTACCGAGCAAAACTCTTTATGCTCGTGATTTTTGTTTTCGGATAATCTTGGAGATCGGCATTAATGTCCGCAAAGCTCAAAATTAGCAATGCAAAAGCGAATTTTACAAAAAATGATAACATTTTGTTATGCTGCTGCTTTTACGTCTTCTTCCAAAGGTTACTAATATTCTTCTATTGTCTTTTGTACGCAATGCATATACAAGCGTAGATTTGAATATTTTATATTACGTACACTCTTAGTTTGAATCAGTCAAAATGTGATTGATTCAATCAGTCACGCACATTTTCACTGACAAATCATTGATTTTCATTGGCACAATAATCATTTTGACTGGTAAATCTGTCAAATATTGTCACTGATTCAATCAGTCACTGAATTTAACTGTAAACCAGTCATTTCATTTAACTGATTTGTCTGTTGATTATTTTAACTGACTTAGATCAGTCATTTTAACAAATACACCTGTTTTTTTTAAATATGCAAATAAATTATATTTATCTGCAATATAGACAAAATAACATTATTTCTTAATATAAATATATTTGTTGACAATTTTTACATTAAATGATATATTATTATGATTTTTTAACAAATATATTGTTTATTAAAAATCAAAAACTTTCTTTTTTTAAACAAAAAAATACAAGCAACTATTTTTCTTTTACTAATAAAATACATTGCTGTAAATAGTTATGTTTTGTAAAATATTTGTAGTTTATATTATATACTATTCGAAAATAAAATATTTGAAAGAATTCCTTCGTTTCAAAAGGTTTGCCACATCTGGTTTGTCTTAGGATGTCGAACTATAGGTTTCTCGTTACAATAGGTCCGTGTTTTATGACTTTTTCGGGACCCTTTTTTTCTTATGAATTTATTTAGGTAGAAAGTTTGTGAAATTTTTTTGTACTTAAATATAAGATGGAAGTATACGAAAATTTCATACATTTTCTTTAAAAAGTCTTTCAAGATGCTTTGAAGCGTCAGTTGCTCTTCAGCTTTGGCATGAGGAAAACTGACGCCGCGAGTAAGAAAAATATTTTAAGTTTTAGTAATTGACTAATGACTGATATTTCTTCTTTTCATCCTGATTATTCAAAGTTGTTCAATATATAGTGATAGTAATATTCTGAAGTGATTGTGAAGTGATTCAATAGTATTTAATTCCAACTGATTGGAGTTAAATATTTTAGAACGGTACTTAAGAATTGTATAGACAAAATTAATTTATAATTTTGCAAAATTGAGTGGTAGTGCTTTCAAATAATTTAGTTGTCTTTACTTATTTATGATTGTTATATAACAATTTTTGTGCATTAAACAAATTTCAGTTACTTATCTAATTTTTGTTCAATAAACAATGTTTTAAAAATTTGTTTAAGAGTTTTGAAACCTTGCACACCTTATATTAAAATTATTAAATATTTTAATAAATTAGTCATTGAATTAATGTAATATTATTAAAAATAATCAATTTGAACAATGAAATTTGCTATTATATCAATAATAATCATTAATAACTTCAATTAGAATAATTATTTTAAACAATAAAAATTTATATTTATTTAATTTATATTTTATTTTATTTAATAAATATTGTTACAATAATAATTTTTGTTACCTATGCTTTTATTATTAATAAAAAAAATTTTTAAGTGCAGTGGAAACCATTGATCGATTAATTAATCCAATTTACAAATCAGTAAAACTTCATAAATTTATTGATAAAATTTATTCTTAAATTTGATAAAAATAACGGATTTTGAAAATAAAAATGATTACTTTCATGAAAATAAATTATTGTTAAGTATAATTAAAATAATTGATTTAAACAATAAAGTTTATTATTTTATCAATAAAAATCATTATTTTCTTTAGTGACAATAACTAATTTTAAAAAGTGAATATAATTGATATTTTGATGAAAATGAATTATGTAAATAATGATAATAACTTATTAAATTAATTAAATTTACAATTTCTATCATTCATAACAACTGCTTTTTTCATTAGCATTGACTGATGCTATCAGTCAAATTAAACTATACAAACAGTAGATTTTATTAATTTCATCAATAAAAATCATTATTTGAGACAGTCAAAATTACTGATTTAAATGACAAAAATTATTGAAATTTCAATAAAAGTTAATGATTTAAATAATACAAACAATTGAATGAAATAATAGATTCAACAATTTCTATCATTCAAAACAACTGATTTCTTCTGTGTATTTGACTGATTCAATCAATAACAGTATATGATTGGTTTGAATCAGTCAAACGGACTGGTCCGCCAGTGAGCGGGTCTGGACTGATTGAATCAGTCATTTTTGACTGAGAATCAGTCAAATTTGACTGATTCAATCTAAGAGTGTACTATAATTTTTGCCAGGTAATTTTCTATTTCATGCCATTTTACACTATTTTATTCATACCATGTTTTACGATAACTTGTGAATTGTATTCGGTTTTTCATGTATTGTTTTTATTTTTTGTTGCTTGACAACGACTTCGATAATCAATATTTCTTGGAAAATTTTGCATTGAAGTTAATTATTTACAATAAACATTATTTTTGTAAAGAGTTCAGATATTAATCAATATTTTTCATTACTTCATTTAATATATTTTTCCTTTATTATAATATATATTAGTCATTATTAAACTTATAAATTCAAGTAAGATGGTTGCATTATTAAAACACTGAGTCGAAGATAAATTTGATAAATTAGATTTTAAATATTAACCGAACCTAGGTTACCTGAGCGGCCAGTGATTAATCGGAAGAGAGTTTATCAAAGTGATTTTATGAGACGTTATTGCCCCAGTCAGCAGGGCGTACGTCCCATTATAGAGAATAGATCATCCAAAAGCGCGTTTTGTACTAGACAAATAAGATTGATATTTGTTTTCAAAACAAATGTATTTTGAGTTTGCCGTCTAGAAGAATAAAATATTTATAACCCTCTCTCTGCTGAAGCACCCGAATAGTCATTTTTTATGGATTTTTTAGAAACAGAATTAATTTAAACAAAAGAAAAAGGAAAACCACTAATTATTGCGACTTATCCTCAAGACTCATGTTTCACTAGAATTGCGAAGAAACAAAGCAAAAATTAAAAAAGATATGCTATAATATATAAATGAAAGAATAGAAAAAGGTCTGCATTAGAAAGTGGGAGAGCGAGCGGACAACCTGTAATCAAGGCGTCCGTGTTTATAACACGCCAACTAAAGGATTGCTCGAAAAATCATTTGATTTTCATTTGTTGCCGATATTCATCTTGACGCGAAGCCGGATTAATTTCCTGCTGCCTCATCGAGAAACTCCGTGTGTCTGTTAATAATCGCCTTTTGATCTCTAAGTGCGCGCACCTTTTCAGCCATCATCAACGATTTCGCTGGACATAAAGAACTTTTTTTTTATTATTATTATTATTGAAAAAAAAGAAAGAAAAAAGTTATGTTTTAAGATTAAGACGTAGGTATATATACTCACATTCACAGGGGTTTTATTACCTTCACCGACAACTAGATAATTGTCCATTAAAAACTGACTATAACATTTTATTTCACAGACTTGGCATTTTTCGCTTCATTAGAAGGAAAAGTGGGGGTTAAATTGCCTCTATAACCAACCAGTCTACGGTGAAAACAATTAAATTTATTTTTCAAAAATTCTTCAATGTACTTTGATGGACTTGCAATTAATCGGTAACCATTATCTAAATCCTGTTGAATATCAATAAAAGTAGCAAAACTTTGCGCTCTAACTTCTTCCTAACTTCTTTCTTGCTGTTTTAAATATAGCAATTTTAAGAATAATAGAATTTAAAAATTTCTAATACAACAATTTTTTTTTCCTGAAATTAATTTTCAATATTTCTGATTGTGAGGGAAATTACAGCATTCATCCGCAGAAGAAGAATAAGTAATTCAAACAGAAGAGAAGTTGCAAAGAGATGAGTTGGGGTAAAGGCAGAAGCTTCGAAGTTTAAAAAAAAATTGGAGAATAATTTCAATAGCGAATAAGATTCCTTCGTAAATCCCGTGATTTTTCGCCAGTCAATATAAATCCCGTTCCACTCGGGCACGTTTAATAATAAATGTCTTGTCAAAAGTGTAATGAGAAGAGGAGACGGCGAGAAAAAGAGTCAAACACTCGTATGTATGTATTTTACGAAGAGAAGGAAACGAGACGGCGAATTGAAGTTAGACCAAGAAAGGCCAAAGAAGAAGAAGAAGAAGAAGAAAGAAGAGACGCGTATATCGTGCTGTAGCATTCCATTACAGTGGCGCGGACATTCCAGCTTCGATCTTTCTTCCTTTCTTTTCATTTCTTTTTTTTTATTTTCAACTTCTCTACAATCTACTGTAATATTAATAACCACAGTCTTAAGCATTTAAAATTAGTTATTTTGAATTAATCGGGGAGCTGGAGGAGAGTGAATGTTATATAGAAAAGGGGCAAGGATAAATATTTGCAAATTGAGAGAAAAAATGTAACCACCGGAATTTCAAGATCAATTTTTACTTTTATTTTCACCTTCTTTATTTTATTAATTCGTTTTTATTTCTTGTTCTTCTTTACTGTTTACATTCCATTTTTTTGCTCTTCTTCTTCTTATTCTTCTTCTTTGTTGGCCATATATATTACTCGTGATTCTTTTTCACTCGAGAAAGTATATTTTATCGTATATTTAAATAAGTCCTTGTTAATTATTCTTATTTTTATTATTTACCTTTTGTTGTTTTTCTCTTTGAACTTTCGTTCTTGTTTTCTTTTATTCGCTGCGTGGAATGTTTTTTTTTCTTTTTTTGATTTGCTATAAAAAGATTTTCATTCGTTTGCAAGTAGCTTTTTCTCTTCAGTTGCAAAAAGTGTCTTTCATAAGTGTCTAACTCAACACTTACCCCGGGGTAAATTGTCTCATTCTAAAAGAATTAAAAAACTAAAAAAAAACTAAACAATTTTTTTTTGTCTCTTCTAAAAAAATTAAAAAACTAAAAAAATTTTTTAGAATGGGACAATTTGGGACAGAAAATCATTAGAATGTCTACGCCATTGAAATCACGTGTATATATACATAATCCGTGTGGAGCTTTCGACGCGCTGCGTGCATGCATTTGCGCTGCGTTTGCGGCGCGGCTCAGCGTGTTACAATGCTCACAAGCAAGCAGAGAATGATTTACATTATCCTTTCGTACATACTAACCACACGAGTCTCTCAGCTTCTTCTAATGTGTAATAATGGTCGAATGTACATATATATATGCGCACATTCACATTATGCGTCCTGTACATTCGCGCACCAATATAAACTTAGAAAACGGTGTTAAATCCTCATCTCATGATATTTCCTTCCCCAGTGAGGGTTAAAGAAGCATCATTAGGATCGTGTGAGAATGCGCAATCTATATATGTAAACTTAATGATAAAAAACTTTTCGCACCTGCGCGGTAAATGAAGCGCACTTATATTTTATCCAAAGCTGGAAATATTTTCGTAAAATTTAAATTTTATTCTTCTTACAATTTTTTGTTTTTTAAATTAATTATTTTATAATAATGGATTTATAGACGAATTTTAGTTAAAAACACGCCTCCAATAATTGTAAAAAGAAAATTGTCAAGACCACCGTCGTTTTTCAAGAGAAAAATATTTTTTGAATCGGAAATAAATTCTAAAAAAGTTCCGTATTTTGGAAAAAGCTCTTTTTTAATTAAAAACAACTAACCTTCAATTTGATGAAAAAATTTATTTAGAAAATAGATTCATTAATGAAAATAAAATGCGAAAAAATTGTAGTGCAGAGAAAAATGAGAGGTTATGCTACATGGATCTCGATAAGAATAAGTTGAAATGAAGTTACAGTGAAATAAACGTGAAAGTATCATTTGTCACTTATCTTAACCCCGCGTTATCGAGCCGTTCATCGCGTGGCCTGCCGTATTGTAAATCATGCGACACCTGAAACAAGATCGAATATCTAATGTTTGCTCGCTGACTCACAACACTCTTATACCTACTATATATATCTAACTATGGAAATTGCGGTTTACCGGACCAAAACATTACAATAATCGTGGTTAAATTTCACCCCAGGATAAAAATCACTGCACTTAGTGGATATGCGGTGCGTTTACAATTTTTTTCAAATAATTCAAAAATATTTCAAAACATTAAGGTAGAAAAATATTTTTTTCTATATAATTCGTTAATCATGAACATTTAGAACTCCGCACAAGAAGAAAATTTGTTCCTTACACAGTAAATCGTGAGGTATTAAAAAGTGTTGCAGATTAAATTAACACCAAAAAAAAAAATTAAAATAATCAATTTTGGTATTATTTTTTACAATCAATGAAATTTTAGTTTATTAAATTTTTGTATAACTATAAAACATGAAGATTTTATAATAATTAAATATGGCAAATTGATAAAATCATTATTTTATATTATTAAGAATATTGTACTTCTTCAGAATTATTTTCATTATTTCAATTCAATTATTATTTTCAAAAATTTTGAAATACAATTTTACTTTATATCTATTATTTTCAATGATTTTCAAAAAAGTTCTTTGGCAATTTTCAAATCCATTTGTTTACAATGTTTAATTTCAAGAAATTTCAATTATTCCTAAACTCTTTAATTCAGTGCTATTAGAAAATAAAAACTTCAAATAATATAAAAGAAAATTCAATTAAACTCTTTCAAAAAAATTAATTTCAAAATTCAATTATTTTTAAAAATTCACGCTATATTGCTTTTAATATTCAATTATAATCTAAAATTTTAATTGAAATTAATTTTTATGAAATGAAAATCAATTTTTATTAGAAAATTCTACAAGAGTTTAATTATTTAAATGCAAAAGTAAATAATTTATTGAATAATTACAAATTTTTAAATAATAGTTGAATTCTTTTGTCGAATTTTATTAAAACTTGCATGAACATAATTACTTTTTTTTAAGGAATTCAATTATAAATGTATGAAAAATAATTGAAACGCTGCGATGAGCTTTATTATTAGTAAAAATAATTGAATCCTTAAGAAGAATTTTATTACTCTTGAAAATAATTGAATTTCTGCAATAATTTGTAACTTCTCTAAAATTAAATTTTTTTCTTGTGTTTTTAACTAAAATTCTTCAATAAATCCATTATTTTTAATAATTTTTAAAAAAGTTCTTTGAGAATTTTCAAATTCATTCGTTTACAATTCAATTTTACAAAATTTCAATTATTCGGAAATTCTGCAATTAAATATATATTGAAAAATAAAAACTTGAAATAATTTCAATAAAAATCCTATTAAACTTTTAAAAAGAATTAATTCTACAGAATTGTTTGTCAAAAATATGAAAAATTAAGAATTTCAATGATTTTAGTTTGAAACTTTTTCAAAATTTAATTATTTCTAAAAATACACATTATAATGCTTTTAATATTTAATTATAATCTAAAATTTTAACTGAAATTCATTTTTAAAACCATTTTTATTAGTAAATTCTACGAGAATTCAATTATTTAAATACAACAGTAAATAATTTATAAATTTCATGTTTCTTGAAATTAAATTTTCATAAAAAGTCGTTTCAACAAATTTTTTAAATAATTAAATTCTTTGGACGAATTTTAATAAAATTTTTAAGAATAATTACATTTTTCGAGGAATTCGATTAAAATTTCATTAAAAATAATTGAAATCCTGCAGTGAGTTTTATTATTTATGAAAATAATTAAATTCCTAAAAGAATTTTATTATTTACCAAAATATAATTGAATCCCTGTAAAGATTTTATTATTTATAAAAATAATTGAATTATTGAGAAAAATGGGAAAAATTGATTAAAAACGATAAAAATTGATGATTACTGATGAAAATTGATGAAAATTGATGAAAATTGATGAATATGGATAAAAATCGATGAAAATTGATGATAATTGATAAAAATTAATGAATATTGATAAAAATTGATGAAAATTGATGAAAATTGTTGAAAATTGATGAATATTGATAAAAATTGATGAAAATTGATAAAAATTGATGAGAATGGATGAAAATTGATAAAAATATCAATTTTGATAATATATTAAAAATATTGATAAAAATTGATCAAAGTTGATAAAAATTCATAAATATTGATGAATATATATAAAATTGAAAAAAAAATTTGTAAATAATTGAATTCCTGTAAAAAATTTTATTATTTATGAAAATAATTGAATGTTTGCGTAGAATTTTTAAAAATTTTTTTAAATAATGGAATTCTTTTAGAAAATTTTATTGAAATAGTAGATAATGAAAATTATTGAATTTTAGAAAACTTTTGAAAATAATTGATATTTTGACAAGAATTTGATTAAAATTTTGTAAAATAATTGAATATCAGAGAAGAATTTCATTATTTATAAAGAGAATTGAAATTTTGCCGAGAATTTTTAAGAATTTTTGAACACAATTGAATTTAGTAAATATGTTACTAAGTTAGTTAGTTAGTAACTAAGTTAGTAACTAACTTACTAACTTACTATTCTCCCTGGAGAAGCTAAATTCGTTGAATATTTACAAATCGTTGACTTTGGTGTTTTATTAAAGTAAAATTTCATTCATAGTTAAAAATAACACCAAAGTAGATTATTTTAATCCTTGCTGGTGTTAATTTAATTCTAGAGGGATTAAACTGTTGCAGATTATTTTAATCCATTCCGTTGTTATTTTAACATCTCACGCTTTACTGTGTTATATTTTACCAAATTTTTCAGTAAAGTTAGAATTTAGTGGCATAATCGTAATTTTTACAAATTTTAAAATTCTTTTTTCAGTAATAATGTTTAAAGAAAAGTTATTTAATTCTTAGTGAATTAATTTTTTATTGCCTCAACTGAAATTATTTATACGATTATTATTATTGAAGAAATAATAATCACAGTTCTGAATAGATTAAATTTTACATCTTGAATCCGTTATCGTGATACTTTCCGGAAAAAAGAAACGAGAAAAAAATATAAACTTGATCCTCGAATAGAATTTGATAAAAGAGAATGGTACTTGAATTTAAGGATTTAAAAAAAAACTCAAAAAAAATAAGGATCTTCTCTCTCAAATCGTACTCGGAGGCAATTCTTTATACAAATTTCTAGAATTTCGTTCTTTTTTTCATACTTAAGCAAATCAAATAAGACTTAATCGCGGGTAATAATCTAATCTGTGCCACTGATCAAACGAGAGAAGCTTAGAAGATTTATCGACTCGAGAACATTTCTGATTATTTTTTCTCTCTCCAAAGACAAACATCGTTAATTATTATAATATAAAAGATTCGCGAAGGATCTGAAGAGAAAAAGAACTCATATACAATTTGCCAAATACTTCGTCCTTTAAACTTCCAATTAGAATATTTATACAATTTTCGCAGAAAGAAAAAAAATTCTCCAAAACGGAAAACATAAATTGTTGCAATAAAATTTTGTTATTTATTATATGGTAAAAAGGACAAGAAAAAACGGATATAATCTAGACGCAATCTGTATACAATAAAGTATATGTAAGTAAAGTAATTTTTCATCGCGCGAGTGATAATAATTGCATTTGTCAAAGCAAGTGTTATTGGAAGGCAACGCTTTTAAATTGTCGATAAAATCAGTTCTCTCTCAATTCATGATTATTATGTAGGCAATTTCAGTTGGTGGCCGGTTCTGAGGGTTATTTTTTTTTATTCTGGAAAAAAAATGTTATATTTATGCATTCGAGACAGATAATAAGTACTTAAAATGTGCAACGGATCGTCTACCGCCTCTGGAAACTTGACCGGTGAATCCGCGTTATTATTATTAATAACTAGATACGTTAAATCGATATTGCGTAAGATTAATGCCCTATCATAACCAGTATCGAGTTCACCGATCTCCTTTTCTGCTTCACTTCCACTATATATCGCCAGTAGCCAATCGATTTCAATGAAATCCTCTGCCTTTACTACAAAAAAAAAATTCTTTTTCCACCCTTTAAGTGAATTCACTTTTTTAAAAAAAAAGAATATTGTTTTTATATTTACAGAAACAATATAATTTTTATAGCCTAAAGTCATTTAAGAAAAATAATTTCAAACCCAAAAGAAAAATAAATTTTATTCAAAAATTATACATTTGTGCTGTTTCTAATTTCTGAAAAAAACATTTTTAACAATATTAAAATAATTAAAAATATAGAGAAACAAAATTATTAAATTATTATTCAAATTATTGTTATTATTATTAAAATTATTATTATTAAAATTAAAATTATTTAATGAACAATTTTAGTTAAATATTTCAAAATTAATTCAATTTAAAAAGAGTTGCGTTTACAATTTGCATAGATAAATTTTCATAAATAAAAGAACTTAAATCGGTTTCAATTTAAAATTTTATAAAAATTCAATGTTGAAAGAATTAAATTGGAAATTATACTGAACTTAGATTTTTGAAAAATTTTTATAATTCAAAATCTTCTGAAATTAGTTAAATTTGTCAATATATATTTCACTAATTATTCAATATAATGGATTTGTAAAATAATTTTAGTTAAAAACACTAAAAAAAGAATTGAATTTTGAAGAAGTTACAAATAATTGCAGAAATTCAATTATTTTAAAAAGTAGTAAAATTCTCATCAAAAAATTAAATTATGTTCAAAATTTACAAAAAAACTTGACAAAATCCCAATTACTATCTATATAAATAAAAAAATTCTTCTTCAAAATACAATTATTTTCAAAAATTTTATTAAACTTCTTGTCAAAATTTCAATAATTTTCAAAAATTTTGAAAATAATTTACACAAATTTTATAAATTTCTTTGCAATAATTCAATTATTATGATAAATAATAAAATTTTTACAAGGCTTCAATTATTATCATAAATATAAAAAAATTCTTTTTAGAAATTCAATTATTTTTATAAATAATGAAACTCATTGAAGAATTTCAATTATTTTTAATACAATTTTAATCGAATTCCTCCAAATATGTAATTATTCTTAAAAATTTTATTAAAATTCGTCAGAAGAATTCAATTATTTAAAATTTTTTTTGATAAAATTACAGAAATTCAATTCTTTTCCAAAGTAATAAAATTCTTCGCAGAAAATTAATACGTTCAAAAATTTATAAAAATTCTTGTCAAAATTTGAATTATCTTTATAAATAATAAAATTCTTCTTCAAAATTCAATTATTTTTAAAAATTTTGAAAATTTAAAAATATATACACAGTTTTTATAAATTTCTTCGCAATAATTCAATTATTATCATAAAGAATAAAAAAAAAACTTTTACAAGGATTCAATTATTATCATAAGAAACATTAAATATAATAAAATTCTTTTTAGGAATTCAACTATTTTTTTAAATAATAAAATTCATTGCTGAATTTCGATTATTTTTAATACAATTTTAATCGAATTCCTCCAAAAATGTAATTATTCTTAAAAATTTTATTAAAATTGTTCGAAATTATTCAATTTTAAGAAACATTCAATTATTCAATAAATTGTTTATTTTTGTATTTAAATAATTGAATTTTCGTAGAATTTTCTAATAAAAATTTATTTTAAAATTATCTATATGATAATAATTGAATATTAAAAGTATTATAGTATGAACGTTTAAAAACAATTGAATTTTAAAAAGGTTTTGAATTAAAATCTTTGAAAATTTGAATTTTTCCTACTTTTAACGTTTTAACTAACAATTCTGTAGAATTTTACTTTTTTTGGAATAGTTTAATTAAAAATGTTTTAAAAATTTTTTTAAGTTTTTATTTACTAATATATATTTAATTGAATAAGTTCCGAATAATCGGAATTTCATGTAAAATTGAATTGTAAACAAATAGATTTTGGAAATTCTTAAAAAACTTTTCCAAAAAATTATTAAAAATAATAATTTAAATTGAAATGATGAAAATAATTTTGAAGAAGTTACAGTAACGATTTTTTTAAAATAATGATTTTATCACTCGATCGTCCTTAATTATTAATTTATTATAAAACATGAAAAATAAAGCACTCCGAGTCGAAGACTCGGAGTTATTGATTTCTTCATGTTTTATAATAATATTTTTCTAACTTGTTGAATTTAAAAAAAATTTTGAATTTGAATCTTTTAAAGAATTTTAATTTCTACGGAAAAATAATAAGGTTGAAATATTTATTTAAAAACGAAGTTATTGATGTTTTTGATTAATTTTACATTTAAAGAAATTTGTAAATAAATGTATTAGAACATTTTTTTGAGTATCTAATTTATTTTGAGAGTGAATCAGAATATTTCTTAGTCTCAGGGAAAAGTCAGGAAAAAACAAAATTAAATTTTTGTGGCTACCCTGAAATTTTTTTTTTCCTCAGAAAAATCTGAATTAATTTCAGAATTTTTTGATGCTATTTCTCTTACTTTTCTATTTGAAAAATGAATTTTAAATATTTTTGAAATTTTTGGTAAATATTTCTTTATGAAGCCCTTCTGCCTGACAAAAATTTGAGACGTCAACGAAAAAAGTAGAAGTATGGATAACAACAGTTGCGTTAAAATTAACATCTGCATAATTAAGAGCGCAGTAATGATGATATATACGGAAACGTGTAAATATGATTAAAAGTCCCTCTCATATAAGGTGGTGCATTAACGATTTCCTCTTGAAATACATAAGTAAAAGCTACAGCAGCTTATGAAAAATTATTGAAGCATGCTAATGTGCAGTCGCCTTTTCAGGATAAGTAAACTTTCCCGTTTTGACGGAAAATTAACGATATCAAGAGGCAAAGAACAATTATTAAATAATTCCGCTAACATTTTAATGATTGAAATAAACTCCTAATTTCCTGCGGCAGTAACTGAAGTTACGAGATAGAATCAGTTTCCTGGCTCCATTAGTTAGTTGACTTGACATTTTCTCTAATTAAATTACGATGCATCATAGACTGATATTTTTTTTTTATTTCTTTCATGAAATCCGACTTTATTAAGAGATATACTTTAATGATAAAGTTGAATTGCGTCTATATCAGAGAGCAATTATCGTTATTGCCTTGAAAACCAGTCACTGGAGAAAAGTATAACTATTATTTGAAGTAGTTTCGCGATGCCGAGTATGATTCGCGGCAAATGGAAAGGTATGTTCAGAGAGAAAGAGAGAAGGATAGTTCCTCTCTTCGCGCGGTAAAATACGCCAAAGACTGGAAGCTACGTTTTCTCTTTTAACGTCGATACGTACAGGCCTCTCGTGGGAAACAATCTTTTGTACAAACGCAGATGCTAAGTAGTCTTCAGCAAACAGAAATTATCCTTTCTGTCGATAGAAGGGCTTCTAAGACGCGTTCCGCCAAGAATCGAGCCTTATATGTATCTTATCAGGTGATGTAGGAAGTATACGAACGGGAGCAGAACTTTATAAGGTAATTCCAGTATCTCTCGCAATTCCAGGCATTGGTTCTTTTTTCTACTTAGCCCCCCGCTAAATACTATACCAAAACTAGAGAAATATCATTTCTTCATTCGGATCATCTTTTTAATCTTCTCTTCTTCTAGTTCCCTGCTCTAACAGTAACCGAATAAATCTCCAAAGGATATTTGGAACTTACCAACTCGCGTAAAAAAATGTTGGCTCCCTTAAGGCTCAAGGTTCGCTTAAAGCTAAAAACTTGTCTAAAACTATCTATTTTTGAAAGTATCACAAACATTTTTTGAAAAATAGAACCAACCATACTGCTTGCAGTACCTACTGCTGTTTTATTTTATTAGGTGTGAAATTTTTCCCTCATTACGAAGCACATTTGTGTGGGTTTAATTTTACAACGGGGGCAATAAACAGAGTGAAAGAAATAACCTATACTCGCAGACTGCTGATCTCCACGGATCTGTTAATTGGAATGTTGCTCGTCCGATTAAACTATTAGGCGAACTCCTTTGCGAGTCCTCTAAGGATTTCCTGTGACCTCTCTCTCTCTCTCTTCCCCTCTTCCACCTCCAACTGATTTCTCTCCTCAGTATTTGTTGGTCTTCTAATCCCACTGGAGAAGGACGTTTCCTACTTGTTTCTCAACATGAATCGATATAGAAATGTCAATTTATGAGGCAAATGATATTGAACAACATTTATTTTCAAAGCATCGAAAAAATTATACAATATTAATACATTTATAATTATTATTACAATTAACACTGCAGAGAAGTTGTGAACATTGATTTAAAATCTAGTATGTAAAATACAAACTTTAGTATATGCATCGAATTTAATAAAAAACAATTAAAATCTAGTTTTGAGAATAATTTCCATTCTAATTGAACGATGAACAAATAAGGAAATGTTGCTTATTAATTATTCAAAAAAAAAGAAGGGCATGTTCTTTTAAATTCCCGTTCATGAGAGTCTTATTTCGTTGAATATATCGGCAAAATAAAAGAGCAAGGAAAAATTCAAACGTTTAATCGTTATTAATATAATCTACTTCGAGGGATGCAATTAAATCATTTATCAAGCGCAGCGCTTTTGTATATTGTACATGACAAAAAGGATAGCGACCCTCTTTCAATTAACGTCGCCAGCGATTAATTATCGATTATACGGACATTCCTCTTTGATTCTTTTTTCTTTATTATAACCGCGCCGTCTTATGTTATTACAAATTCTTATTAGTGAACAACTTTCTACAACATTCTCGCAACAATGTTTCGATTTGCTCGCCTATGACTCGTATTTTTAGTTCATTTTTTCCTACTGTTCAGAAAATGCACTCTTGTTCTTCTTTGAAGATGCACAAAACACAATCTCTTATTTTTGTGAGTGAAGTAGTGGCAAAGAATTTCGCCGATGAATACCGTGAATGATATCAAGTAACCAAAAATTAACAGGAGCAGAACTCGCAGCAAAAATTCTTTTGATTGACTCTCTTCTTTCGATTCGTCACCTACAATTGCCAGTAAAGTTGATAAATATATCTCCCACTTTGCCATTAATCCAACTTCGATAAACTGAAGTATTTTCTTGTTAAAATTGTCCATTATTAAAAATCCCGACTCTATGAGATAAGCCTGCGAGCTGTAACCATGTGTTTCGTCAATGGCTTTCACTTCCAATTTTAAATTTAATTTTCTTTTACTCTTTATGAATTGTCGAAGCTTTTGATACTCAATTGAACACGTTATATTTTTGTAAGTTAATAAGTGCTCTCTGCAAAGAATTCTTTCTTTTGGATTCTGAAATAATTTACTTCTATTTCTCAATTTTTGAACATACTTTGGTTCGTCTATAGTTTTTTCAAAAAAGGACCCAACTGTAGTGTGCAAAGGTAAATTGGTATTTGCAAGGTCTTCCAACGAATCAATCTCTTGATATTTAGCACCTTGTAATTTTATGTCTGTTATCATTGAATGAAAAAATCCGGAGTAAATCATACTCATCAGTAACAAACAGCATAGAACGAGTCTTTCTCTGAAACTTTTTGGAACATTTGCAAGTCCCATTCCCAGAAAGATACCTCCAATATCGAGCGGACGCCAACAATCTTTGTCGAATTTTATAAATATAAGAAGAGCACTTAAAACAAAAACAAGCAACAGATTACACAGAATTATCATTAAAAAATTGAGACTTAGTGAATTCAATGTGAAAGGAATTTGTATTTTTGGAACCATGATTTTCATCTCTGTCAAATACAGCTGACGACTATAATAATTATTTCGTTCAATTTTTGTGTGATAATATTGTAAGCAATTATGAAATATCTGCGCATTGTAGTGCTGCAGATAAATAATATAAGATGTTTTCATTTGTATTTTCCTTATTCTGTAATTTAGACATTTTGACATTGTCGTTTGAAATTGTGCCTTTCGATTCAAAATTTTCTTTTTAAAATTAACTCTAAAAAGAATTTTAAGTTCTGTGTTGTGTAGATTTTTTCCTTTGTCTGGAAACCAGGACGAAATTGTCCAATTATTTTTGGAGGAGTAAATTCCACTAAAAGCGTTAAACTCATGAAGAGAGTTCCGTTGTAATGAAAACCGTTTTGCAATTTTTAATTCGTTGGTTAAGTTCAGTTTCACATCTTGTAAACGAAGGACAGTAACGTCTGCAAATTTTCTATTCCACAACTGTGACAAGAACGTCTTGTAAGGTGACTCAAAATCTATTTCTTGAAAATTTGATTCGAAAAAGTGAACAATGAGGCATTTTGGTCTCGTGTACTGATGAGACAGTTTTGATAAGAGTTCAAAATGTTTTTCAAGATTTGACGTCAGATTTTCAGCATTCGAAAAAGTGATGATGACAAACAGTGTCGATTCTCTAGGGTTTCTGCCAATATGTCTAGGAATCGCGATTGAATTTTTAGCTTTGTCTACTGTCATAAGAAACATTGGTAGACAATTGATCTTCTGAACAAACTCATTAATTTTCAGCATTTGATTCATATTTTCTGGGTCAGTGAGAATCATTACCTGATGTTTGGCTCCTTCTTCATTAAAGTATTGAACAAATTTGTTGATCCTTGAGATCTTCAGTTTTGGATAATCTCGAACATCTGCATAAATGTCCATAAAGCACAAAATTAACGATGCGAAAGCAAATTTCACAAAAAATGGTGACATTTTGTTGTTGTAGTATTTCTACGTCTTCTTCCAAACGTTGCTAAAATTCTTCTGTTGTCCTTTTTGCTCAATTCGTATCTAGGCAATTTGAATATTTTATTTCAAGTACCATAATTTTCACTACAAAATATTGTGTCATGAAATTTTATATCCAGATCTACGATAACATCCGTTAAATCGATCCACTTTTACTGTTGTGCATTTTGCATTTAATGTTACCAAGCAACGGTAAGTAACAAAAACTATACGATTGCAAAGAGTAATCTGATGTTAAAATAATTCATAATCAATAAATACTGCGAATGCTATCAAGTAATCAAAAATCAATAGCGTTAGAACACGTAGCAAAAAAAAATTCACGAAATTTTACTAATTGCAATTTCATGTCTGTTAACATTGAATGAAAAATTTTTGGAACATTCGGTAGTCTCTCTCCTAAAATGATACCAATAATGTCGACTAGTTGCCAACAATCTCTGTCGAATTTCATAAATAGGAGAAGAATACGCAGGACTGTAATAAGTAACAGATTACCCACAATAGCAATTAACAATTGCAAAGTTATTACATTTACAGTTTAAGGAATTTTCATCTTCGGAACTACGACCGCTAAAATGCATTTTCGATTGAATTTCTGTTCGAAGATTTTGGCTCGCCTAAGTATTTTTAATTCATTTTTTCCTACTGTTTAGAAAATGCACTCTTGCTCTTCTTTGAAGATGCATAAGACACAATCTATTATTTTTGTAAGTGAAGTAATGCCAAAGAATTTCGCCGATGAATACCGTGAATGATATCAAGTAACCAAAAATTAACAGGAACAGAATTCGCAGCAAAAATTCTTTTGACTGACTTTCCTCTTTCGATTCGTCACTTAAAATTATCATTGAAGGTGAGGCATAATTGTTCCACTTTGCCATTAATCCTACTTCGATAAATTGAAGTATTTTCTTGTTGAAATTGTCCATTATTAAAAATCCCGATGCTAGGAGATAAGCCTGTGTCCTGTAACTATGAGTCTCGTCAATGATTTTCATTTCCAATTTTAAATTTAATTTTCTTATGCTATTTATGAAACTTAGAAGCTCCTTCTCGTCAGTTGAACACGTTATGTTTTTGTAAGTTAATAAGTGCTCTTTGCAAAGAAGTCTTTCTTTTACATTCTGAAATAATGTACTTCTTTTCCTCAATTTTTCAATGTACTTTGGTTCGTCTACAATCTCCTGAAAAAAGGACCAAACTGTAGTGTACAAAGGTAAATCGGTATTTGCAAGGTCTTCCAACGAGTCAATCTTTTGATATTTAGCTCCTTTTAATTTCATGTCGGTTATCATTGAATGAAAAAATCCTGAATAAATCATGCACATCAGTAACAAACAGCATAGAACGAGTCTTTCTCTTAAACTTTTTGGAACATTTGGAAGTCCCATTCCTAAAATAATGCCTCCAATATCGAGTGGACGCCAACAATCTTTGTCGAATTTTATAAATATAAGAAGAGCACTTAAAACAAAAAC
This sequence comes from Leptopilina heterotoma, assembly GCF_015476425.1. Lineage (NCBI taxonomy): Eukaryota > Metazoa > Arthropoda > Insecta > Hymenoptera > Figitidae > Leptopilina > Leptopilina heterotoma. The sequence goes on along the minus strand of NW_025110972.1, from coordinate 1,159,303 downwards.
AAGCAACAGATTACACAGAATTATTATTAAAAATGTTAAACTTAGTAAATTCGGTGTGAAAGGAATTTGTATTTTTGGAACAATGATCTTCATCTCTATCAAATACAGAGGACGGCTATAGTAATTATTTCTTTCTATTTGTGTGTGATAATATTGTAAGGAATTATGAAATATCTGCGCATTGTAGTGTTGCAGATGTATAATGTAAGATGTATTCATTTGTATTTTCTCTGTTCTGTAATGTAGACATGCTGACATTGTCGTTTGAAATTCTGCATTTTCGTACGTTACGCTATTATGTCTAAAAAGAATTTTGACTTTCTTGTTGTGGAGGTTATTTCCTTTATCTGGAAACCAAGACGAGATTGTCCAATTGTTTCTGGAGGAGTACTTTCCACTAAAAGCATTAAACTGATGAAGCGAAGACAGTTGTAATCGCTTTGCAATTTTTAATCCGTTGGTTACATTAAGTTTGACATCTTTTAAGCAAAGAAGAGTAAGGTCTGCAAATTGTCTATTCCACAACTGTGACAAGAATATCTTGTAAGGAGACTCAAAATCTTTTTTTTGAAAATTTGATTCAGAATAGTGGACAATGAGGCATTTTGGCCTCGTGTACTGATGAGACAGTTTTGATAAGAGTTCAAAATGTTTTTCTAGATTTGACGTCAGATTTTCAGCATTCGAAAAAGTGATGATGACAAACAGTGTCGATTCTCTAGGGTTCCTTCCAATGTGTCTAGTAATTGCGTTTGAATTTTCAGCCTTGTCTATTGTTACAAGAAGCGTTGGTACATGCCAAGCAATCTTTTGAACAAAGTCGTTAATTTTGAAATGATTCGTGTTTTGCTGATCAGTAAGAATCATTACCTGATGCTTGGCTCCTTCTTCAGTAAAGTACCGAGCAAAACTCTTTATGCTCGTGATTTTTGTTTTCGGATAATCTTGGAGATCAGCATTAATGTCCGCAAAACTCAAAATTAAGGATACGAAAGCCAATTTCACAATTAAGGGTGACATTTTGTAGTTGTAATATTTCTACGTCTTCTTACAAACGGTGCTAAAATTCTTCTGTTGTCCTTTTTGCTCAATTCGTATCTAGGCAATTTGAATGTTTTATTTCAAGTACCATAATTTTCACTACAAAATATTGTGTCATAAAATTTTACATCCAGATCTACGATAACTTCCGTTAAATCGATCCAGTGTTTCTGTTTTACATTTTGCATTTAACGTTACCAAGCAACGGTTCTGAACAAAAACTATACGATTGAAAAAAGTAATCTGATGATATTAAAATAATAGATAATCTTCTTTTGTAGGTACAGCCAAAACATTTCCCCAATAAATACTGCGAATGCTAACAAATAACCAAAAATCAATAGCGTTACAACACGTAGTAAAAATTCTTTCGAATGACTTTCCTCTATCGATTCGTCACTAAAAATTACCGGTGTAGGAGATAAATATATTTTCCACTTTGACAATAACCCAACTTCGATAAATTGAAGCAGTTTTTTGTTAAAATTGTCAGCAATTACGAATCCTGATTCCATACGAACACCCAATGCTGCATAAGATAATGATTCGTCAATAAGTTTTATTTCAGTTTTTTTATTTAACTTTCTACTACTATCTACAACTTTCAAAAATTCTTCATAACTAATCGCGCAGGATATATTTTTGTACGTTAATAATTCATTGAGAAATAGTTGCTTTTCTGTTACTGTCCAAAATAGTTTAGTTATATTTCTTAATTTTCTAATATATTTTGGCTCATTATTGTCTTTACTGAAAAAAGTATCAACTTGAGTATGCAAAGGTATATTCATATCAGCAAGATCTTTTAGCGAATTAATTTCACGAAATTTTACTGATTGCAATTCCATGTCTGTTAACATTGAATGAAAAAATCCGGAGTAAATAATGCACATCAGTAACAAACAGCATAGAACGAGTCTTTCTCTTAAACTTTTTGGAACATTTGGTAGTCCCATTCCTAAAATGATACCACCAATGTTGAGCAGTTGCCAACAATCTCTGTCGAATTTCATAAATAGAAAAATAACACGCAAGGCTATAATAAGCAACAGATTTCCCACAATAGCAATCAACAATTGCAAAGTTATTACATTCACAGTGTAAGGAATTTGCATCTTTGGCACTGCGATTCTAATGTCCATTATATATAACAGACGGCTAAAATGCATTTTCGATTGAATTTCTGTGTGTAGATTTTGGCCGCCTCGAAAAAATAATTGACCCCTATAACGGTCTAAGTAAATGACTTTTGAATTATTCATCCGTACGTAATGAATTCGGTAATTTAGATACTTTGCCATTGTCTCATGTAATAGTTTGTATTCATCTGTGTTATTAAAAACCCTAAATACAATTCTTAGTTCTTTATTACAAAGGTTGTTTCCTTTGTCCGGAAAGTAGGACGAAATTGTCCAATTGTTTCTGGATGAGTAAATTCCACAGAAAGCGTTAAATTGATGAAGAGTTGAAATAGTTTTAGCAATTTTTAATCTGTTGGTTACGTTCAGTTTGTTATCTTCTAAACGAAGAACAGTAACGTCTGCAAATTGTCTATTCCATAACTGTGACAAAAAACTTTTGTAAGGTGCCTCAAAATGTATACCTTGAAAATTTGTTTCGTTGGAGAAGTGGACAAGGATGCATTTTGGTCGCGTGTACTGATGAGACAGATTTGATAAGAGTGCAAATTGTGCTTCTAGGTTTTGAGTCAAATTTGCAGCATTCGAGAAAGTGATGATGACAAACAGTGTCGTTTCTCTGGGTTTTCTGCCAATGTGTCTAGGAATCGCGATTGATTTTTCAGCTCTGTCTACTGTCACTAAAAGCGTTGGTACACACCAAGTAATCTTTTGAACAAAGTCATTAATTTTGAAATAATTCGTGTTTTGGTGATCAGTGAGAATCATTACCTGATGCTTGGCTCCTTCTTTAGTAAAGTATTGAACAAATTTGTTGATCCTCGTGATCTTCAGTTTTGGATAATCTCGAACATCTGCATAAATGTCCATAAAGCACAAAATTAACGATGCGAAAGCAAATTTCATAAACAATGGTGACATTTTATTGTTTTACTGTTTTTACGTCTTCTTACAAACGTTGCTAAAATTGTTCTGTTGTCCTTACTGCTCAATTCGCATCTAGGCGATTTAAATATTTTATTTCAAGTACCATAATTTTCACAATAAAGTATTGTGTCATGAAATTTTATATCCAGATCTACGATAACTTTCGTTAAATCGATCCACTTTCTCTGTTGTGCATTTTGCATTTAACGTTACCAAGCAACGGTTCTGAACAAAAACTATACGATTGTAAAAAGTAATCTAATGCTATTAAAATAATTGATAATAATAGTCGCACTTATCGCCTTGCAGTACAACAAATAATCTTCCCTTGTAGGTACAGACAAAGAATTTCCCCAATAAATACTGCGAATGCTGTCAAGTAACCAAAAATCAATAGCGCTAGAACTCGCAGCAAAAATTCTTTCCCATGACTATCGTCTATCGATTCGCCACTAAGAATTGCCGGTGTAGTAGAGAAATATATTTCCCACTTTGACAATAACCCAACTTCGATAAATTGAAGCAGTTTCTTGTTAAAATTATCAGCTATTACGAATCCTGATTCCATACGAACACTCTCTCCTGCATAAGAAAATGATTCGTCAAGAAGTTTTATTTCAGATTTTTTATTTAACATTCTATTCCTATCTACAATTTTCAAAAAATCTTCATATCTAACCGTACAGGATACATTTTTGTAAGCTAATAATTTAGCGATACATAGTTTTTTTTCTGATACTGTCCAAATAGATTTAGTTTTATTCCTTAATTTTTGAATATATTCTGGCTCATTATTGTCCTTGCTGTACAATGAATCAGTTTGAAGATACAGAGAAATATTCGTTTCAGCAAGATCTTGTAGCGAATTAATTTCATGCAATTTTACTGATTGCAATTCCATGTCTGTTATCATTGAATGAAAGAATCCGGAGTAAATCATACACATCAGTAACAAACAGCATAGAACGAGTCTTTCTCTGAAACTTTTTGGAACATTTGGTAGTCCCATTCCTAAAAAGATGCCACCAATGTTGAGCAGTTGCCAACAATCTTTGTCGAATTTCATAAATCGGAGAAGAAGACGTAAGACTATGACAAGCAACAGATTACACAGAATAGCAATCAACAATTGCAAACTTATTACGTTCACTGTGAAAGGAATTTTCATCTTCGGAACTGTGATTTTAAAGTTCGTTAAACAATACACACGGCTAAAATGCATTTTTGATTGAATTTTCGTGTGAAAATTTAGGACAAATTGAAGAAATAATTGTCCTTTATAACGGTCTAAGTCAATAAAGAATGAATTATTCATCCGTACGTATTGCATTCGGTAATTTAGACACTTTGCCATTGTCTCATGTATTTGGAAATACTTACCTATGTTATTGAAATCCCTATATACAATTCTTAGTTCGGTGTTGTGAAGGTTATTTCCCTTGTCTGGAAAGCAGGATGTGATTGTCCAATTATTTGTGATGGAGTAAATACCACTAAAAGCGTTAAACTGATGAAGTGAGGACCGTTGTAACAAAAACCATTCTTCGATGTTTAATCCGTTGATTTCGTTCAGTTTGACATCTTCTTGAATTACAGTAACGTCTGCAAATTTTCTATTCCATAATTGTGACAAGAACGACTTGTAAGGTGATTCAAAATCTATCTCTTGAAAATTTGATTCGGAGAAGTGGACAATGAGGCATTTTGGTCTCGTGTACTGATGAGACAAATTTGATAAGAGTGCAAATTGTGTTTCTAGGTTTGGAGTCAAATTTGCAGCATTCGAGAAAGTGATGATGACAAACAGTGTCGTTTCTCTGGGGTTTCTGCCAATGTGTCTAGGAATCGCGATTAAATTTTTAGCTTTGTCTACTGTCACTAAAAGAGTTGGTACACACCAAGTAATCTTTTGAACAAAGTCATTAATTTTCAGCTTTTGATTTATATTTTTTGGGTCAGTAAGAATCATTACCTGATGCTTGGCTCCTTCTTCAGTAAAGTACCGAACAAACTTGTTCATTCTGGTGATTTTTGATCCTGGATCATCATGGTGATATGCATAAATGTCCATAAAGCACAAAATTAACAATGCGAAAACAAATTTCACAAAAAATGGTGACATTTTGTTGTTGTACTGTTTCTACGTCTTCTTACAAACGTTGCTAAAACTCTTCTGTTGTCCTTTTTGCTCAATTCGTATCTAGGCAATTTGAATATTTTATTTCAAGGACCACAATTTTTACAACAAAATAAATGGTCATGGAATTTTATAGCCAGATCTACGATTACTTTTTCTGTTCCAGTTTTTCTGTTGTGCATTTTTCATTTAATGTTACCAAGCAACGGTTGATTTCAATAATCAATATAGTGGATTATTCACAATATTTTCGTTCAGGAATTATTATTTGGGTAGTATAATTTTTTATGGACGCGAGGTCTTCCAACGAATCAATCTGTTGTTATTTAGCGCCTTGTAATTCCATGTCTTTTACTATTGAATGAAAAAATCCGGAATAAATCATACATATCAGTAACAAAAAGCATAGAACGAGTCTTTCTCTTAAACTTTTTGTAACATTTGGAAGTCCCATTCTTAAAATGATACCTACAATGTCAAGCAGAAATTTTTTACTCCTAAAGAATTTAGTGAACTTTTGAAAACTGTTGACGAATTAAAACTGAGTCTGATTATATTAGACATAAAACATCAGTATAATTTTTTGAGTCACTTTTGTTGCGGAGTCATTTTTACTCTTCAGAACAACTAAAACTATACGATTGTAAAAAGTAATCTAATGCTATTAAAATAATTAATAATAATAGTCGCACTTATCGCCTTGCCGTACAACAAATAATCTTCTTTTGTAGGTACTGCCAAAGAATTTCCCCAATAAATACCACGAATGCTATTAGGTAACCAGAAATCAGTAGCGTTAGAACTCGCAACAAAAATTCTTTCGAATGACTTTCGTCTATCGATTCGTCACTAAGAATTGCCGATGTAGTGGAGTAATATATTTGCCACTTTGACAATAACCCAACTTCGATAAATTGAAGCAGTTTCTTGTTAAAATTGTCAGCTATTACGAATCCTGATTCCATACGAAAACCTATTGCTCCATAAGAAATTGATTCGTCAATAATTCTTATTTCAGTTTTTTTATTTAACTTTCTATTGCTATTTACAAGTTTCAAAAATTCTTCATGTCTAAGCGTACAGGATACATTTTTGTAAGTAAATAATTCATCGAGACATAGTTTCTTGTCTATTATTGTCCAAGTCAATCTAGATATATTCCTTAATTTTTTAATATATTTTGACTCATTATTGTCATTAATGAAAAAACTCTCAACTTGAGTATGCAGAGGTATATTCATATCAGCAAGTTCTTTTAGCGAATTAATTTCATGAAATTTTACTGATTGCAATTTCATGTCTGTTATCATTGAATGAAAAAATCCGGAGTAAATAATGCACATCAGTAACAAACAGCATAGAACGAGTCTTTCTCTGAAACTTTTTGGAACATTTGGTAGTCCCATTCCTAACATGATACTTCCAATGTTGAGCAGTTGCCAACAATCTCTGTCGAATTTCATAAGCAGGAAAAGAACACGCAAGATCATGATAAGCAACAGATTTCCCAAAATGGCAATCAACAATTGCCAACTTATTACATTTACTGTAAAAGGAATTTGCACCTTTGGAACTGCGATTTTAAAGTCAGTTAAACCAAACAGACGGCTAAAATGCATTTTCGTTTGAATTTCTGTGTGAAAACTTACGACAGCGACAAGAAATAATTGTGCATTATAACGGTATAAGTTAATAACTGTTGAATTATCCATCCTTACGAAATGTATTCGGTAATTTAGACACTTTGCTATTATTTCTTGTACTCTTTTGAACTTATCTGTGTTACTGTTCACTCTAAATACAATTCTCAGTTCTTTATTGTAAAGATTATTTCCTTTGTCTGGAAACAAGGACGAGAGTGTCCGATTAGTGCTGGAGGAGTAAATTCCACTAAAAGCGTTAAACTGATGAAGAGTTAAAATAATTTTAGCAATCTTTAATCCGTTGGTTTCGTTCAGTTTGACATCTTGTAAGCGAAGGACAGTAACGTCTATAAATTGTCTGTTCCATAACTGTGACAAAAAAGTCTTGTAAGGAGACTCAAAATGTCCTTGAAAATTTGAGTCAGAGAAGTGGACAATGAGGCATTTTGGTCTCGTGTACTGATGAGACAGGTTTGATAGGAGTGTAAATTGTGTTTCTAGGTTTTGAGTCAAATTTGCAGCATTCGAGAAAGTGATGATGACAAACAGTGTCGTTTCTCTGGGGTTTCTGCCAATATGTCTAGGAATTGCGATTGAATTTTCAGCTTTGTCTACTGTCATAAGAAGCTTTGGTAAACAATTGATCTTTTGAACAAAGTCGTTAATTTTGAACTGATTCATGGTTTTGTGGTCAATAAGAATCATTACCTGATGCTTGGCTCCTTCTTCAGTAAAGTACCGAACGAACTTGTTCTTCCTGGTGATTTTTGATCCTGGATCATCATGGTGATCTGCATAAATATCCATAAAGCACAAAATTAACGATGTGAAAGCAAATTTCACAAAAAATGGTGACATTTTGTTGCTGTACTGCTTCTGTCGTCCTTTCTACTCAATGCGTATCTAGTCGATTTGAATATTTTATTTCAAGTACCATAATTTTCACGACAAAATATTTTGTCATGAAATTTTATACCCACATGTATGATAACTTTTGGTAAATTGTTTCACCTTTTCTGTTGTGCATTTTGCATTTAATGTTACCTAGCAACGGTTGGCCTAAATAATCAATATAGGGCATGATTTACAATGTTTTCATTCATGAATTATTGTTTGGTTAATTAGTTTAATTTTTATGTGCTCTGCACCGATTAAGAAGAATATTTCTTTTATTTCAAAATTTCATGAATGTTACAAAAGTTAGATATATACAAGTTGATTCAGGGCATATGTTATTAATTATGTTATATAATACCGTTTAGGAATTGAAGTCGTTCAAAAGATGGGTGGTCACCCTGGGGCCCCTACAATTTTAAAGGTAACTTTTCAAATATAATCTTTCTTCAGTGTCGAAATCCGACAAAAATACCTTGAGAAATTTTTTTAAAAAAAATTTTCTGAATTGCAAAAAATACCAAGAAAATTTCTACTTGTCAGTAAAGAATTTTTTTCTCCAACAAATTGTTTTTTAATCACTAGATTCATATCGTATATATCCACAGTTTAACTTAGCTAACAATTATACGTTTGCTTGATGTTTATATTTTCCGATCAGAGTTTGGTCTTTTTTTCAGCGGACACTCACTGACACAACTGTGATTAGTTTGGCATTTGGTACTTGAATATAATTAGTTCTTATGTGTATTGTAAAAAGGAAACGATTATTGAAACACATAATGCAAAATTTCTCAGCCTTGATTAACAAGTTCTGCTCGGCAATTATTGCATTTAAAGTCATCTAGTTGAACAGACACCTGCTTCTGCTAACAACTTGTTAATGCGGCTCTAAACTCGAATGGTGCTTGCGAAATATTGCTCAGAACCGGAAAACGAACCATAATACGAAATTAAGTTTCAATCTCGCCACTATAAAAAAAAAACTGGACTGGTGTTGAAATCAATTGTTCAACTGCGCGTATCCTTTCGATTCTCAAAAACAAAAATCTCTATATTTATAAAAGTTGAATATATCAACATTTTATTTTCAATTTTTTTTTAAGTTAATTATTTCGTTATTTAAAGTATAAATTTAAATTATTTTATTATTTTTGCGACTGACTTTTTACTATTAAATTCAGGATTGTTAGAAAAAATTAAATTTTTGGGGCAACTGTATAAAACTGGTTGTTTTTAACTAATTCAAATTTAGAGAGTAAATAATAATAAGTAGGCAAAAATGAGCTACTCAGTGTAATTAAATTGAAGAAAAATATTGCCGATTTATTGTCTCTCACCTTTTGAAAATAACAGTGAATTAACTTTTACGACTCTCACGTCACCAAGTAATCTCGTTTCACTTGTTTCGTCATCTCGAGCGAAAAGGATGAATGGCGAGTTTAGGTTTGAGTCGAAGCGCTCGCGGCGTGCGGTAATTAGATCGTTACTATAACAATTTCCGCGTCGTACCCTTTCATCTAATGTGGCAGCGGGTCCAAATGCTTTTACAACAGCTCTTTACTTATATAGCGGACCTTCCTTCTTACAAATACAAACAAAAACCTCATTCACAATGAATTCTCTCACCAATATAGATAGAAAATTTTAATTTTCTTTCATTATGTAACAATGTTGGCAAATCGAATTTTTATAACCAGTTCTTCAGTATAGAAGTTTTTCAAAGAAATTTTTCTTTTTATACTAATTTTTAGAATCTAATCTAATCTAAGTTATTCTTTTTAGAATTTTTTGGGTAATTTTTCCTTTCATAATTTTTGGAACACATTTTTGAAGATGTTGAAATAAAAAAGCGCCATATTGTTTTGTTATACAAATAAATGCATAAATTCAATTATTTTTAAAAGTTAATAAAATTCTTAGTATATTAAAATATTCTTTATTAAATAAAGAATATTTATTTATTATTAAATTCTTAGATATTTAATAATATTTAAAATTTTTTTATATTCTTGTCGAAATTTTAATTATCTTTAGAAATAGTAAAATTCTTTTGAGAATTTTTATTTAAAATAGGTACATTTTTAAAATACTAGGGGGGCTCCGACCCCCTGCGCGCTTCGCGCGCCAACCCCCTATTTTTATTTTAAAATTAATTTTTAAATTAAGAATTAATTAATAATATTTATTATCAATATTGGTTTTTAGCCAAATTCAGTAAAATTAGTGTTTGTTGAAATTATTTGTATTATTCAATTTGTTTTCAAGATACACTACGGGGAAGTAACCAATTTCGTATCTCAAAATTATAGATTCAAATTGTAGTATTTGAAATCAGGTCTGAATTATAAGACATGACTAATTTCTTTTTATTTAGATTTTGAGTTAAAAAATTCGTTTCTTCCCTGTAATATATCTTCGAAAAAAAAACGTTGAAATAAATAATTTTAATAAACAATAAAGCAGGAAAATTAATTTAATTAATAATATTACAAAAATTAATATTATTTTTGTAAATTTTTGTAAATTGAAAATAAAATTTATTTGAATTTATTTTAATTTGTAATAATATGAAGTCGATTTTAAATAATATGGAAGGTACGTAGAAATGTAATTTAATTTTTGACACTGTTGACATTAATTGTGACGTACGATAACGACTCCTTAATGTCCCCCTTTAAGTTAAAAAAAAGGTTGAATTTTATCTAAATTTTGATCCCTTGGAAGGCCTTAATGAGGGCCTTTTTTATGTGTAAGTTAATAAATAGGTCAATTTTGATCTAACTCCAGAAGATATAAGGAAATTTGTCGATTTCATAGGCCCTCTTTTGACCTAAGTTTAAGGTTATGTTCGCCTCTCCACCTATGTCTGGCCGCAATAACTTTTGACCTGATTTTGAGGTTATGTTTACCTCGTGACCTACGTCTGTGACCGCAATAACTTTTGATCTGATTTTGAGGTTATGTTCACCTCTTGACCTACCTCTGTGACCTGAGGCCAACTTCAGAGCGATGACCTTTGACCATTTGTGGCCAACTTCAGGGCACTGAATCCGGCGGCGAAATCTTTTTATAATATAGAGAGATTTGAATTTTAGCGAAGAATTGTTTTAAAAACTTTTGAAAAAACTCTGAATGCGGAATTCTTTATTCTCCCACTTTGTATGGATATAAAGAAAAAAAAGCAAAAGAAATTTCTTTGAGGTAATTTTCGAGAATGGTTCGTTAATTTTAATTAGAGAAATAGAATTCTGTGTGTGAATGTATAGCAAAACTGATATGATATTGGATTGAGCCAACCGTATGGCTGTCAGATTGCGTATCGAGCACAGCTTCCGTATTATATTATGTGAACGAGGCTGAAAGGTGCTCTTTTATTTATTCGAGAGGATTATTTCGAATCAATTTTCAAGTTACTATAATGCGGACTCATCCTGTAGTTGATCGACGTTACTGGACCGCGACCCGCATATACATATACATATATATATATATATATATATATATATACTTTCTCATTCTCATTCAGTAGCTGGAGCAACTCTCTGCGCTGATAGTAATCAACGATCGTAAACAGTTATGACGTTAGACAGGCGTTATTTCATATTTTATATGGAATGAATGTCCGCTTTCGAGTGGTTGCATAAAATTAGATTTGCTATTTTACGCCAAAGGCTGTTCACAACGTAAACGAGACCCGTTCGACTCATCTACTTTTTTTTCTTCCTCTTCTTCTTCATTTTCTTTTTTTCTACTTTTTCATCTTAACGACAGAAGATTCTATCTTCTGATCTTCTCAAAACCTTTCAGGAAGCTCGACAAATTTACATTCAAACCAGATGAAAATTACATCGACTACAAATGACTATTTTATATAATAAAGTTCTTGTAATAATGACCGTTTTTCTTTATATTTTTCGATTTTTTTTTCTTTTTTTTTTATCTAGCACCGACAAATTACTTACTCACACTCTATACAATATTTTTTCTCCATGAAAATTATATACATTTTCCGTAATAAATTTCTTTTGAGTCGCTGTTTCCTTTAGAATGAAGAATCGAGTCTTTATGTTTAATAGAACTTTGCTTCAAGCCTTTTTGAAGTTCAACTTTAAAAAAAAATGGAAAAGGAAATTAAATAAAAAAAAAAAATTGCGGAAATTTAAAAAAGTGAAAGTACTTGCCCGGAACAGGTTCAATTTAACACATAGTCTATAGTCTAGTTCTTGAGAAATTACTGCGTTTTGACGGTTCATCCTAGTTTTACCGAACTAAATTCAGTGAAATTTCAGGAATAAATTTCCTCCTTGTAGCGTTAAAAGTAACTCTTGTTACATAAATATGCATATCGATGAGTATAATGCATCTTGGCAGAATCCTTCGGTACGTATATATTACTCTATACCACTTGGAATATACAATTATAAAGAGAAAACGCCGATGTCCGTATTAATTTCATTTACAAGAATTGAATTTCTTTATAGCTTTGAGGGTTTGCAGCCGGTTTTTTTCCAAATAAGATAAACACAATGACATCCTATACATATATATACAAGAGTATATAAACATGATGGACCAAAGTGACAGCGAGAGTGGACGGATGCCTGAGGCGCTGCCGGATACCTTCGCAGGTTCACCGGTATAGACTGATATACAACACGTTAGAAAGTAGGTCCCTCTCCCCCCCCCCCTCTCTCATTCACTTTTTATCGTTCACTTTGCGAAAACTAATGAGATTTACTCATCTCGCTATCCACGCTGTACTGACACTTGCTGCAATATTGACAACATATCCAAATGATTTTCATGAAAAATATTCTTCAAATTTTTAGTAAATTTTCCTTTATGTAAGCCTTTTGTTTAGTCGAAATTTCAAACACTGTACTGAAATTCAGTTTTTGGATTCAAATTCTCAATTTTTTATAAAATCACATAGTTCAAAATTTGAATTAAGGATATCAGAGGCGAAAAAGGAATAAAAATGTTGTTAATAATTATTCTCATTTCGAGAGAGTATAGACAGGGAAGATGATTTGAAATTGCAACAATGACGTCTTAATAAGTGCGGTCAGAGGGAATGTTCTGAAAGCGCGCATGTATTGCATGAGTCGTCCGCATGGTTGACTGAATAGGCGCGCGTACGTGTTGACTACATAGTGCGCATTGTGGTCGCTTGGAAATGGCTTTGTGGCCTACCAGAAATAGCCGTCACTACTTTGGTCGTGCGTAGCTCGGAATTTATCACTTGATAACCTCATCTCCCAAGGGAATCCATGTACACTGCGAAATTTACCCCTAATCGAAAAACCACATGCGTAGTTTTCAGAAATTATATACAAAACCACAATGCAATTGATGAAATTTTCAAAAACCTGCCTCTGTAATTGTTTAATTTAACATCGAGATTTTTAAAAACTGATCTGTTTTTCTTAATCATTCCCACCATTCGAGAGTTTTTTGGAGTCTGATTTTAAATCTGCGGTATCAGAGATTTAAAATTCAAAATGTCCGATTTGATGTGGCGAAAAAATTTGATAAAAGTTAGAAAGAAAATTTTACTGAACTATAATAGGATTTAGCAAAGTTTGGAATATTTTAATATTCAAGGCTAGAATATTAAAATATTCCAACGATTGATAAATTCTAGTAGTTTGATTGAAAAAGGACGAAAAGTTCGTAAATTGTAGAATATGATTTTGAGGGTTTTATTAGAGAAATTACAAATGTTTGCGGAAAATCAATTATTTTCAAAAGTAATAAAATTCTTCGCAAAAATTCAATTATGTTCAAAAATTTTTTAAAATTCTCGTCAAAATTTAAATTATTTTTATAAATAATAAAATTCTTCTTTGAAATTCAATTATTTTCAAAAAATTTAATAAAATTCTTAGCAAAATTTTAATTATTTCCAAAAACTTTTCTCTATTCAATGATTTTCAATATCTACTATTTTAATGAAATTTTCCTAAATAATTCAATTATTTAAAAAATTTTAATAAAATTCTACACAAACATTTAGTTGTTTTTATAAAATAATAATAATTTGAACAAGAATTCAATTATTTACAATCTTTTTATAAATTTCTTCCCATTAATTCAAATTATTTTCATAAATAATAACATTTTTTTACAGGGATTCAATTATTTGCAAAAAAATTTCAATTCTTTTTAGTAATTCAATTACCTTCATAAATTAAAACTCAATGCAGAATTTCAATTATCTTTAATACAATTTTAATCGAATTCCTTGCAAAATATAATTATTCTTAAAAATTTTATTAAAATTCGTCAAAAGCATTTAATTATTAAAAAATTTGTTGGTAAAATTTTTTGTGATAATTCAATTTTGAGAAATATTCAATAAATTTTTTATTTTTGTATTTAAATAATTGAATTCTATTACAATTTTCAATAATGATGTGTAATTTTGAAAATTCATAAGATTTTTTGCAAAAAAAATTTTGATCAAAATTTCTATTATCCTGTACAAATATAATAAAATTCTTCTCCGAAATTCAATTATGTTCAAAAATTTTAATAAAATTCTTAGCAAAATTTCAATTATTTTCAAAAATTTTCCTCAAATCAACGATTTTCAATAATCTATTAATTTTAATAAAATTTTCCTAAAGAATTTTTATTATTTAAAAAAATTTTTAATAAAAATTTTACAGAAATAAATTCTTTTTTAGGAATTTAATTATTTTCATGAATAGTTAAACTCATCACAGAATTTTAATTATTATTAATAAAATTTTAATCGAATTCTTCGATAAATGTAATTATTATTAAAAATTTTATTAAAATTTATCGTACGAATTTAATTATTTAAAAATTTGTTTATAAAATTCTTTATGAGAATTGAATTTTAAGAAACATTCAATTATTCAATAAATTATTTATTTGCATTTTAGTTTTATTTAAATAATTGAATTCTAGTATTATTTTCTAATAAAAAATGATTTTCATTTCATAAAAATGAATTTCAGTTAAAATTTTAGATAATAATTGAATATTAAAGGCAATAAAACGGGAATTTTTAGAAATAATTAGATTTTGAAATTAATTTTTTTTTGAAAAAGTTTAATTGAATTTTTTAAAAATTATTTGAAGTTTTTATTTTTTATTATATAATTAATTAAAGAATTTATGAATAATTGAAATTTGTAAAATTGTGTTTTATACAACTATTGATTCTGTGACTATAAGCCAAGAACAATATGTTTTAAATAAAATTACCTTAAATTGATTTTTGCAACTATTTTTTTAATTTTTCAGTGAATGTTTGAATGGTGGCCACCTTAGGGACACTTTTTTTTTTAAAGCAAAATTTCAGTTTTTCCAAAGTCGCCAAAGTTTTATTTTCCTAAGTAAAATAAAAATTTTTTTTTTTGCTAAAAAGTTAGCTAAAGAGATACAGTTTCAGGGCATATATTATTATTTATTATAATATCGTTTAGGAATGGAAGTCGTTCAAAAGATGGGTGGCCCCTTGAGGATTATATATTATTATTTATTTATTATTATGCAATAGTGTTTAAATATAAAAAAAAACTTGTTTTCTTTCAAATATACTCTCGCATGCGCACACTAAATATTTATCCTCATAAAAAAAGCAATTTTCATTATTCTCGGATCCTCTATTTTCTCCTTTCTGTTTTTTTTTATTTAAAGTTTCCTTTGCGAGTGCACGACAAACGGAAAATGCTCGAATTGCCTTTGCCGCATTCGTCGCAAAAAAAGATTCCGGACTCTGCTTGAAGCGTATAAACAAACGCGAGCTTGGAAAAGCAGCGGAGATACAGAGAATGAAGAAGAGAAGCAGCAGCAGCACAGTGGCAGTGGCAGTGGGAGGGGAGATGCGGGCACAGTTTCGTGTGCGGAAGGTGGGGTTGAATGTATAAGGACGTCGGCAAAGTTGGGTTAGAGAACGGGAATTTCTGAATTACTGGAAACAAATAGGGAGGGAGGGATGGCAAAAGCGCGATGCGCGGTACCGTGTCGAAACGGAATGGAACGAAATAGAACTGGTTAAAAGGGGCAAAGGGAGATGTTGGATCTTTCATAGATATACACACAGATATCTGTCTCGGTTTTTCGAGATATCTGCGTATATATGTACAGGATGCGAAGGGCAGACTAAACTTGTGGGATGGAAGCTCTTCCTTTGAAGGTGTCACACACTGACGTAACAAACACATTGCCACCCGAATTTGTGTAGCAATTACTTTCTTTTACTCATTTTCCTAATTTTATTGTCTTGTTTATTTTTCTTCTTCTCTTTCCTTTCGCTTTTCCTTTTTCATTTTTTCTAAAATTAATTCAATCACGTTTCCTACTCGATAATTATAATTATAAAAAAAGTATCAAAAAGTAGTTTTTCAAAACTAAAAAAGTATTTTAAAAAAGTATTCAATTTAGTCATCGAAAAATGAAATTCCAGAACTGAATTTTTCTTCAAACTATTAAATTAAATTACATACACTCAAAAATAGACTTCGTTTTGCTCTGATAAAACATTACACTTATTATTTTATAAATATTTATTTATGTAATTATTAATTAGCTATTATATATAAATATTTATAAAATAATAAAAAGTGTAATATGTTTTAACAGAGCAAAACGAAAGTTAATAACATCACTATTCAAATATTAATAAACTTAATTATTTCTTGTGGAAGTCAAGAACTTCGATTTCTCCATTACTTATAAACAAATACAAGCAACTTCCCCAGCCGAGAAATACTCGTCAACTATTGGAACTTCTGCTTCTGAACACCGGCAGCAATCGCGTACTTTGAAAGTTTCTCTATCATCGAATCTGCAACGCTGGAGAAACATCAACAGGGATATTAATTAGTCAGAAAATCTTCTGTTTACCATTCCAAGTAATGGAGTCTACTGACTCCTTTTTTTCATCCACTTTTATGTTGATATCTCACTTTATTGAAATTCACAACTCGAATCTATGAAAATACTCCTCCTCGACTGAAACTGTGTGTGATTCATTATTTCTGCCCCACTTGAAATTCTAATTTCATATTTAGAAATTGGTTAGAAAAATAAGACCAAATGTGGTTTGTAATTTGATGCTGGATGAGAATAAAAAGAAGAAGAAAAATAATGTAGAGTTAATATAAATAAATATGTTAATATAATTTAATAATAAAAGTTAATAATGGATATTATATACAAATATGTAGATAGTTGGATATTGATAGAGAGATAAGTGTAGTGATTATAGAGCGATCCGGATGCAGCAGCACTACCAATAGATTCTGTTTGTACTTTAGGTAAGATCCGCGAATCACGAGTGTGTATCTTGGCCCGTCGATATCTCCTTCAGTCAGGAATGTTTAGTCAGATGAGGAGACTCGAACAAACGCCTCTAAGGCTTTCTATTAAAGCGACTCTTTGATGTGAACTCCCGTGAAACGCTTCCTTACTCTCCTCCCCCTCCCACCAACCCCATTTACCAACGTACAGTCGATACTGAATTCCGTTTCCTTTCAATATGCAAACTATTACAAATAAGTAATTATTTAATCTCGTTAATTAGTTTTCCACGTGTTTAGAAAATTTTTCCAATTCATTAAGATATTTTATTGGGAATGTTGATTATCTCCTAGCTAAGGTATATAAGTGCATAAATTTAATAGTCACTATCTTTCTTCTATCTTTCGAATAATCGAAATTTTGAAAAGATTCGTGAGACAACAAAATAACCCAAAAAGAATACAATATTCTTTTTTTGTAGGATTTGAGTCATAATTTATTAATCTGTTGGATGAAGTTGGTTTTTGGTACCAATTGGTAATGAGATGGTTATTATTTTTAATTAGAGTCATGTCTAAGAAATTAATTTTAATTCCATGAGTGAAATTAAGAAGGTAATTAAAAGAACTAAAAGTATCAATAACAAGTTGAACATGATCTTTATGAACACATAAGAGAGTGTCATCAACATATCGAAGATCATTATAGTACAACAATATTTTTATTGTTATTGCAACTATTGCCTTTATTTTCCCGTACGACATGAAAAATCATTTTCGAGACATATCCAATTAGGAAGCCACTTTTTTCAGATAGTTATTCTCGCCTCCCCCTCTTTGACAGTAAAACATCCAAGCGGTGGATGAAGCGACTACTCAATTACAGGAACTGCAACAGATTGTTCGCGGCATGCTGAATCCTAATGAGTCCTGTCTCTCCCCTTCGTGTATATCAACCTTTGAGGGTTCAGAGAAAGGGTACATCGCGTGCAGTCAACTTGGAAGCAGCTCTTTGGATGCGGTGTGTCCTCCATCACTGTGTAAGGGTTTATTGGGCCCGGTTAGCAAGGGACTGAAAATGGGTCAGAGACACAAACCCCTTGAGGTTGCCTTGAACGCGCTGACGCTGATTGCGAACATCCCACGTCTATTTATATAGCTTAACCGAACCGAAACAGAGACCGAATATCCCTTTAAAGGATTACGCCCATCGTTCGGATAGCGCATTCGATTCATTTGTATCTGTCGGAGGAATAAGATGGAGGGTATTTGAATCAATCAAAATGGAACATTTTGCAGGTATTAATAGGTGCTGTGTTAGAACCCTCAAAATACTTGTAAACAATCATCCTCCTCACAAATGTTCCATTGATGACAAATTTCTTTTATGATTAATACTAACTTCCGGATTTGTATTTCAAAAAATGATTGATAGACCCCAAAGAGGAGATACTCTCCGATAAATTAATAACACTCATCAAGGTATTTGGGATCATTGCGAAATTACTTTTCAAGCCAAAGGAAAACGGGGCTTTTAATTTGAATGAGAAGAAAGGGAGAGGAGAGCATTATGCTTGACGATTATTGAAGGGGGCACGATTCACGAATTAGGAGGATCTCCTTGGGCTTCTGTTTTCGCATAATATAAGGCGGGCAAAACCGCCTGTCGTCTTTCTCCACGACCCTCCCAGTTTCCTTTCGCATTACTCAGCCGCCGTTTGTTTGTACGCCTACTTTCCTCCATCTTTCTCCTTCCGTCTGTATCTCTCTCTCTCTCTCTCTTTCTCTCTTCCGACCTTCCCGGAATTGTTTAAATACAATTTTGTCGTTTACTAATTAATGCGCTCGACATCAAAGAAGATGTTTATTGGTTCATGTGATACTAAAGAGACGGTAACGAAGAGGTAACTCGCTAAGGGAGCGCTTCGAGTTCCAGAGGGTGCTCTTCCAATGAAATGCTGGGGAACGATGAAACTTTCTCTGTACTTTTGCGCCTTTGTGTGCCGAATCAAGAAACAATTTTTTATCTGCCAGAGGTCAAGATCTCTTGAAAATTGTACTTTCCTAACAGTCCCAACTAACTTTTTTTATAAACCTGAAAGCAGTTATTTCATTCAAGTATTTTAATATATACTAAGGTAAAGTTTAAAATATAGCATTTACACTAATATTTTCACGAAGAGAACAGTTTTCACAATGACAGGTAGGCTTAAAGCTTCTATCCGTCAAAGTATTGGTCCGGTGTCAAACGGAAAATCAATGTTCCGTAATTGAAAATTGAATTCCTTCTTGTGCAATTAGAATCCGCTTTTGTACACAAGAAAGGATTAGAGACATTTCCTCTGTCGTTGGACACAAAACACATACTCATTGAGTAACTTTGTTGCTGAGTTGTGGGCTCGCTCTTTCTCTGTATCGCGCCGTCAAATCAGACGCAGTTAGACGTAGTTTCGGCATCAAACGAAAACTGAATACAAGCTTCATCTGTACACACAAGAGGACATAGAGAGAAGGCATACAGAAGTCTCGCGTTAAATTACACATTCACTATAGACGGTGACGCGTAAAGCATCAGGGAAAATTAAACAATCTCGACATGGCCGCAAACTATGATAATATTTTGACTTCTACATATTCCCTTTTGATCGATTCACACTAAGCCCGAATGCATAGCGCAAGAAAACAGCAAACGTTAGACTCTTATTTTAGAAACTCTTCTATTAGAAAAGAAGAGTCCACTTGGCTATTTTGAAAAAGCAAACCTTTTTGTCAGGGAAGAAAAAAAAACCCCAAGCAATTTGTCCCCGTTTGATAATTTGCAGCGACGGGGAAATTATTGCATATTGAAGACACACCGGTGTCTGTATTAATTTACATCAAATTAAATCTTGAACGACAAAAAAAATTCGCCTGTCTTGGAACAGATGGATCTTAGGTTCTAACCGGTCATCAGCCAACCTTTATTTACCGTCCTTCGTCCGTCGTATGACTATTCATATAGAAGTTCTATAAGCAACTGTTACAGTCAAATGGGTAGTTGCAGCCAACCTGTGCGATGGTTTTATCGTGAATATCGCGGCCATTGTAATTAATCCGGCATCTTCTGCCAAGCGAGAGTCTCGTCTTGAATAATCCCAGCGCTTATCGCTTATTACAGTAAAGTGATCGGTACCGTGTTTGCGACAGAGGAAAAGTAACTATAGTCCTGGGCCATCGTTTCTTTCTTCTTTTTTATTTTTAAAGATATGCCCTCTCTCGTGCACACTCGTCCGCAAAAACCAGTTTCAGTGTCAGTCCGTTGATCAATCTTGTTAATTAACACTCGGCCTCGGCCGTCGAAAGACGTTGGAATTTTCATTGCGTCCCATCTTTCATCCTCGCAAATCGAGAGCGCGCCTCACAAACCATTTCAGATACGACCCTTTTTCTGTTGAATCGCCCGCAGTAGCATTAATGCACTTATTACAGGTTTTCGTGGTAATTAATTTCTCCATCGAGGTCCTTCTCTGTCTTAACGGTTAATAGCACCGATATTATAAGTCCAATTAATTAAAATACAAAGGAAGTCAAAATAACAATTGAATAAGTCATAACATCACAGGGTGATGCTCAATTCTTTTATTTTTTAATTGTAAGTTTCAAAATAAATATATTCTTTCATTTTTAGTAGGCTCAGTGACCCATTTGGAAAATGCAAATTAATATTGTCAAGTTTCTCAAGAGAATTTGAAAGGAGAATTTGCCAGAACGACTTCTTGACCAGATGGGAAGCAAGATGGGGAAAGACAAAAAAGAAATGACAGATTTCCGTTGAGAATCAAAAAACTGTTTACTGAAAGTAATCAGGCGACATCAAACGAGTCGATCATCAAGTGGAATTGTTTACCCAACGAGAGCAACCCTGAGTTCAGTGTGGCTCGAGGGAGAGACGGTCCCGTGGGTCACAGCGTCCTGGGTGGGCCGCCACTGACCCCATCTTTGTCACAACAATAATGTTAATTTAACCCCCGACCCTTAATCTCCCACCCCTTCTTTTCTCTCTTTCTCCGCCTCCCTCGGCGACAATTTGCCGACACACAAAAAGAGTTGACAACATGAAAGGGAAATCGAGCCTATTGACACAGGAACATCCCTAAGTAAAGTTGGATTTTCGTTTCATGAACTACATTATCATAGAGGGAACGTAGATTTGTTTTGTATACATTTCTTTTGTGTGCTTGTAATCATAGGAATTGATGAGTCAAGAGATGTCTCGGATACATTTTTTTTCAACATTAGTCTAATAAGAATTTTTACTAATTTTGCATTTAGTTTGGCACAATATTTAAAAACAATTAGACTCCACTATTTCCTCAAGTAGAGATTTCTCACCTCACTGTTTGAATAATAAACAGGAAGAAGACCACTACCAAAACAAAAATAAGATTTATATAGGTAATATTATAAATTTTCCAAAGTACCAAAAATTCAAAACTTAAAATTCTTCTAATCTGAAAGGCTTCCAAATGTAAAAAATGTTGAAAGCTCTAATATTATACAGCTAACTTTGAACAATTCTTGAAAATATTCCTAGATGAATATTCAATAATGCTAATAAATTGTTCTTCAGCGTAAATACTTAGTAAACCTTCTATAAAAAAAATTGCAATGAAAACTATTGATTATCGAAAAACGTTGCTAAGATACGTAAAATTCAAAACAAAAGCAAAATATATCTATCGCGAATCAAGGAACACAATTTATTGATAATAATTTTCAAGGTGATGATTCAAAACAAAAATGACTGCAATTTTTGCATAGAGACACTGATATGCAAACAGAGCAAATAGTTTTTGACTTTCGTTGCGAAAAGACGTGAAAGCAGTAACAACAAAATGTTATCAGTAATTAGAAAATTTATTTGTGCTTTACTGTGTTTATTGTGCCTCCAAAATTTGTCTGCAAATACAAATGGAAGGAGTTCAAAATTTACTAGCATGAACAAGTTTGTTCGATACTTTATTGAAGAAGGAGCCAAGCATCAGGTGGTGATTCTCATTGACGAGAAAAACACGAATCAGCTCAAAATTAACTACTTTGTTCAAAAGATCAATTGGATACCAACGCTTTTAGTGACTGTTGACAAAGATAAAAATTCAATCTCGATTCCTAGACACATTGGAAGCAATCCCAGAGAAACGACACTGTTTGTCATCATCACTTTCTCGAATACTGAAAATCTGACGTCAAACCTAGAAAAACAATTTTCACTCCTATCAAACCTGTCTCATAAGTACACGAGACCAAAATGCCTCATTGTCCACTTCTCTAAATCAAATTTTCAAGGACATTTTGAGTCTCCTTACAAGACTTTTTTGTCACAGTTATGGAACAGACAATTTGCAGACGTTACTCTTCTTCGCTTAGAAGATGTCAAACTGAACGTAACCCACGGATTACAATTTGCAAAAACTTTGTCAACTCTTCATCAGTTTAACGCTTTTAGTGGAATTTACTCCTCCATCAATAATCGGACAATCTCCTCTTGGTTCCCGGACAAAGGAAATAACCTTTATAATAAAGAATTGAGAATTGTATTTAGGGCTAACAGCAACGTGGATAAGTTCAAAATAGTACATGAAACAATGGCAAAGTGTCTAAATTACCGAATCCACTACGTACGGATGAATAATTCATACGTTATTCACTTAGATCGTTATAACGGACAATTATTTCTTCAAGTAATCCTAAATTACCACACAAAAATTCAATCGAAAATGCATTTTAGCCGTTTGATTTGTATAAGGGACATTAGAATCGCAGTTCCAAAGGTGCAAATTCCCTTTACAGTGAATGTACTAAGTTGGCATTTGTTGATTGCTATTGGAGGTAATCTGTTGCTTATTATAGCCTTGCGTGTTATTTTTCTATTTATGAAATTCGACAGAGATTGTTGGCAACTGCTCAACATTGGTGGCATCTTTTTAGGAATGGGACTACCAAATGTTCCAAAAAGTTTCAAAGAAAGGCTCGTTCTATGCTGTTTGTTACTCACATTCATGATTTACTTTGGATATTTTCATTCATTAATAACTGGCATGGAATTGCAATCAGTAAAATTTCATGAAATTAATTCACTGAAAGATCTTGCTGATACGAATTTACATGTGCATATTCAAGTTTCGTCTTTTTTCAGTAATGACAGTAATGAGCCAAAGTATATTCGGAAATTAAGGAACAGAACTAAATTATTTCGGACATTTGCAGAAAAGAGACAATGTCCTGATCTATTATTAAGATACAAAAATGTATCCTGCTCAATTGGTTACGAAGATTTTTTGGAAATTATTGAAAAGAATAAGAAGTTAAGTAAGAAAACTGAAATAAGACTTATTGACGAATCACTTTCTTATGCAGCATTGGGTGTTCGTATGGAACCAGGATTCGTAATTGCTGACAATTTTAACAAGAAACTGCTTCAATTTATCGAAGTTGGGTTATTGTCAAAGTGGAAAATATATTTCTCTACTACACCGGCAGTTTCTAATGACAAATCGATGGAGGAAGGTCATTCGAAAGAAGTTTTGCTGCGAGTTCTAACGATACTGATTTTTGGTTACTTGATAGCATTCGCAGTATTTATTGGAGAAATTTTTTGGATGTACCTACAAAAGAAGGTTATTTGTTGTACCACAAGGCAATTTATAATTGCGATTATTAACAAAAATTCACTGTCTAAATCGGAATAAGTTTCTACTTTACTCTGTGTTAATGATGATATTAAGGATGACATTAATTATATTAATGATGATATTAATAATAATATTAATGATAATGTTAATGATAATGTTAATGATAATATTAATTATGATATTAATGATGTATTCATATTGATCACAAAATACATAAAAAAAGAATTCCAGTTTTTTCTCTCTAAAAGAAAATCGTCTGTATTCTAACCTCCGACGAGAATCTAAAATAGCTTCTGAACAGAAGTTTAGTAGTCGCTCGTTTATTTCGATCATTGCACATTTTTCCCAACTATCCTCTTCTACCTTTCGTGCTAATCCAAAGATAATTCTGGCATAACGGCAAAAGTCCTCTCACAGGACCATAATTGTAATGAATGTCCAGGATGTGCCATCAATGACATTAATAATCCGTGACGCTTGATAAAAATGACTTTTAATGGTTTGCCCGCTTATACTGCGCTGCTTTTGTAAGCGACACGAGCCAATATGTACATATATATGTGCCTCGTGGGAGCCAGACTTAATTGCTAATTAAGTAATAGTCACTGCAATTAGATCTCTTCGGTAATTGTATAAATTCAACTATGAAATCGACAAAAGGTCTCCGTAGCGTTTGGAATTCCTTTCAAGTCGTAAAACATTTCTTAAGCGGTTGTTATTTCAATTGAACAATTTTTATTTCGTTGAAGAGATACAAGTTTTGCATTTCCAGATATGAACACACTCCATTTGAATAGAAAAGTGCTAATAAAATCGTTTATGTTTGTTGTAATAAATTTAAGGTGTGTTAGTTTGAGAAAAAATTTCCACTGTTATCAATTGTTTCTACTTTGTATTTTCGAATAAATAAAAATCGTCAAATAGGTATTTTAGAAATACATTTAAATACTGACAAAAAGTGGCAAAAAATTGAAAAGAGGGAGAGTAACAATTAATTGTTACTCTCCGTCTTTTCAATTTTTTACCATTACCTCGATTATTTTCTTCTAAAACAAAAATCGTCATAATGAAGAGTCAGGTGGAAACAAATTAAAAAGCATCGAACCCGTTGGGTTGAAATTAATAAAATTCATCAATCGTGAGAAAAAAGGCTTTTACTGGACGCGAAAATTCTAAAATCCTTTGGCACCCTCAGGTATAGTGAGGGTTATTATAGACATATCGTTCCAATCGATTACATTGTGCAATCTTTCCTAATGGGTGAGCATGAGTCGGTGGCATAATGAAAGCAGAGAGAATCCCATCACCGCGATGGTAGAAAAGCAAACTACAAAGGAGGTTTAGAGAGACGTGGAACAAAAGCTCTATACCACAGTGATTGATCAACGGTGTAGATGCAAACTCCCGATACCGACACCACAACAGAATTAATCTTCTCTAATGCGAAAATGCATCTTTCCGTCATAGTGGATCCGCTATTTTGAATTTTTATCCCCTTAATCGTAAGTTTTTAAAAAAATATTTTCAAAATTGTTTTCAAAAAAAAAAAATGACAAAAAATAAGTTTTGAAATTAAAAAAAAAATTTTTTTGATTTTTTTTTAAAGACACACCTCTAATTTTTCTTTTAAAAAATATCTTAGAATGTCCACTTTAATATATATTATTTCCGGATTTTTAAAAATGCAGTTTTTTCAAAACACGACTTTTAAAAAAAAATACTTTTTTTTAGAACCAACTCAACCGATTTCAATGAAATTTAAATATGTTATAAACGTCCATAAAACAGTTAAAAAAATGTTTAAAAATTTTTTTCAAAAAAATTTCTAAAAAAGTAAAAATTAAAAAAAATTTTTTTTTTATTTCTTTTTAAACATACACCTCCAATTTTTCTTTTAAAAAATAGCTTAGAATGTCCGCTTTAATATATAGGTATTTTTTACGGATTTTCAAAAAATGTAGTTTTTTCAAAAAACGCATTTTTTTCGGAAACTGGGTTAATAAAAAAAAAATTTTTTTTGAAAATTTTAAAATTAATTACTTTAAATTTAATTTTAAAAAAATTTTGAAATATTTTTTTAAAGTGTCTTATTTATGTTTATAACAGATTTAAATTTCATTTAAGATTAAGAAGTTTCCGAAAAAAATGAGTTTTCTGGGATTTTTTTCAAAAAAAGTAGTTTTTTGAAAAAACTAGGTACATTTTTCAAAAACCAGGAAAAAATATATATATAAACGAGTAAACTCTAAGGAATTTTTAAATACAAAAATTAGAGGTGTAACATTAAAAAAAAAGTGACAAAAATATTTTTTGAAAATTTTTAAAATAATTTTTATAGAATTTATTTAAAAAATTATTGTGAAACATTTTTTTCAACTGTCTTATGTATGTTCATTAACATATTTAAATTTTATTTAAATCGTTTAAATAGTTTCCGAAAAAATGGAGTTTTTTTTCAAAAAAGTCGTTTTTTGAAAAAACTAGGTACAGTTTTGAAAAATTTGGAAAAAATATATATTAAAGCGGACATTCTTAGGTATTTTTTAAATGCAATGTGTATCTTTAAAAAGAAATCAAAAAATTCTTTTTTTAAATTTCAAAACTAATTTTTTGTCAATTTTTATATTTTGAAAAAATTTTGAAATTTTTGTTTTTAAATTGGGTTATCTATATTTGTAACATATTTAAATTTTTATTCAAATCTGTTAAGTAGTTTTCCAAAAAAAAAAGTTTTTTGGTTTTTCTTTTAAAAAAAAGTCGTTTTTTGAAAAAACTACATTTTTCAAAAATCCAGGTTTTTTGGTTTTTCTTTTAAAAAAAAGTCGTTTTTAAAAAAAAATACATTTTTTAAAAACTCCGGAAAAAATATATATTAAAGTGGACTTTCTAAGGTATTTTTTAAATAAAAATTGGATTGTTAAAGAATCGTTAAAAAACCAAAAAATTTATTTTTATAAATTTCAAAATTAATTTTTTTAATATTTTTTTTAAATCGTGTTATTTTTATTCCTGACATATTTAAATTTCATTCAAATCGGTTAAGTAAGTTTTGGAAAAAAATGAATTTTCTGGATTTTTTTCCAAAAAAAGTCGATTTTGAAAAAACTGCATTTTTCGAAAATCTGTAAAAATTATATATTAAAGAGGAAACACTTAGAAATTTTTAAATATAAAAATTGAAAGTGTATCTTTAAAAAAAAGTAAAAAAAAAATGTTTTAAAATTTAAAAATTAATTTTTATGGATTTTTTTTGAAAAAAATTTTGAAACATTTTTTTAACTGTTTTATGTATGTTTATAACATATTTAAATTTTATTTAAGTCTGTTAAGTATTTTTTGAAAAATATGAGTTTTTTAAGTTTTTTTTTCAAAAAAGTCTTTTTTTGAAAAAACTACATTTTTTAAAAATCCAGGTTTTTAGAAGCAAAATGGAGCAAAAAGAAAAAAGAAATTTTTAATTAGTATTTACTATCCATCTGTGTACATTTGATTAGCTTGTTCGAATTGGGGAAAAGTACCCTTAGTATAAACACGACAATAGAGAACGGCAATGCTCAATCATAAAATGATTCGCCATTGATAAAACGTAATCTGAATAAAATATACGATTGGATCGATAGATAAAGCACAATGCTCTTTTCACTCCACAATAGTAACAAAAGAGAGAAAGACACTATTCCCAACCATGATACATTCGATTTTTTCGCAAAAATTCTAAAGAATACAAAGTTTTTTTAAAAACTCATTAAAATAATTAATTCCATTTGGTTCAATAAACTTGTATAAATTGTGATTTAAATAAATATTTCATTAATAATACATAGTGGAAAATAAAAAAAAAATTGGTGCATAGCAATTGATATGTCTTTGACAATATGATAATTAACAGTTTATTGCGAATTGTTGTTGTCTTTTATGGATGAGGGACAAAAATGTTGTCATGACAAGCGATTTATTATCGGAGATTAAACACAATCTTGAAACGATTTGTTTTCTACTCATTGAAAAGATGTAAAACAGTTGCTGATGAAAAGAGACGAAGGTTTGTAGGTGGTTGCAGATGTTCTTATTATCAGGACCCGATATTATTTTATCATCGCATACATATATTGTAATTTATAATATTGCGATGAGGAGCACGTTGGATGGGTTATATTGCGGCAGGTGGCAATCAATCAACAGATTTATTTGCCAACTCACACTTCAAGGCTCCTCAACAAATGACACGCATCAAAACGTCATTTTTTTTCAATTTATTTTTGCGCTCCATTATTTAAACATCATAGAATTGTAACCAAAATGCAATTAGCAGTTCAAAGTCAAATTTTTCATTACTGATGCTGTATATTTTTCAAGAAAACTATTTTTTAATAAGGAAAAATTTTAATTTTGTTAACTTTTAATATCGATATCGAGATTTCACTTTATTGTCAGATTTTTATAAATAAATCCAACAAACATTTAAGTGCCTTGAAACTTTCACATTCTTGTCAACTTGTGAGTAATTAGTGCGCACTTTTGCATCAGGGGAGACTGAAAAGTTGCATCAGAAGATTGAAAAGTTTGTTGCATTAAAAAGCAGATTAAAGCCGCTAGGAAATTTACATTTTACATGCATCTCGGAGATTATTTTAATATTACATAAAATCCCAACTATTTAGCCTGGAATGTGGAGAAACTCGATAATTACTTATAAACAAATTGATAAAAGTTTTTTTTTTCTTTTTGCAAGAAAAGGAGGGGAAAAAAGCGGCAAGAAACCATCAGTTCATTTAATTGTCGTGGCTAATTAACGGAGACGTGATTTCGATGCTATGCACATCTATTAATTCGCACAAAATGAGCTTCCACTGAGGCCGCTATATTTAGTGGTAAACTTCCGTTTGGATAGTTTTCATTAAGTAGATAATTAATTAAATTATAAAACAATAAAAGGATAATGGGTGAAGATTGAGTGGATTTTCATGGTTGTGGTTGCGGGGAGAGTTGATATCTAGTGCATGCAAATCGCTTTTAATTAGGTTTGCCAGATGAAAAAAATTACCATGTTGCAAAAAGAGCCATAACAATATATGCATATGCTGCACCATCCGGGAATATACTGTCAAGCTATGAACCAGGCTAGTTAGTGAGGCGTTTCATTAGGCAAATAAGGCAATCAAGCTGCCCGCTATATGCTGTCTTGGAGGCTTCCATTCCTATCTATACACCTTCAGGCAAAAGCACTTTTATTCTTCAAATCGAAGTTTTCTTTCAAAAATAAAAACTATTTAAAAAAAATATTTTAAAAAAACTATTTAAAACTAAAAAACAACTATTCCAATAGGATTTTCCTATTTTATTAGAATTGAGAGTCAAATCTCCATTTCGGATCATCTAGTCCGTAAAAATAAGGATACGGAGACTCAAAAAGAAGTTGTCTAATAAACAGGACTAGAAAGGTCTTCTTGATATATTAGAAAAGTGAAACATTTAACAATTGACTTAGGCTAACTAATTGCGAGTTACGACCGAAAGTATAATGATTCAGGTGAGCTTTGACGTGGACATCTTGCCGCGTGCCTAATAATGTCTTCAGGCATAAAGTCGTCGCTGTTCCGGCGCGCTTGGATAATGAGTTTAAAAACAATTCACAATTCACCGTACATACATCAAAAGCAGTGATTCGTCTCGCATTTAACTATACGTTTCACTTAAGCTACACAGTGACACGGAATCGTTAAACAAAAAATAGAAGAAAATTTATTTGTAAAAAACAGGGCTCGAACATGTGAAAGTATTCAAAAATACGGACTTTATGGAACGAAATTAAAAATTAAAAATTACGAACCTTTTGCGGATCGATTATGACTGACAAAAATATAACCAGTCCAACATTTTACTTAAAACTATAAATTAAATTTTTCATAACTATAAAACATTAAGATATCAATTACTCCGAGTCTTTGACTCGGAGTAATCGATATCTTCATGTTTTATAATAATTAAAGATGAACTAGTGATAAAATCATTTATTTATAATTTTATATTATAAGAATATTGTTACTGCAACTATTAAAATTATTTTCATCATTACAATTCAATTATTATTTTCCAGAATTTTTCTTTGAGAATATTAAAATATTTTAAATTTATCAAAGAACTTTTTAAAAAATTGTTAAAAATATTAATCGACACGTAAAATCGTATTGTAAAGAAATGGACTCCATTTCTTTACAATACAATTTTACGTGTCGATTATTCAGAAATTCTTCAATTAAATATATTGTAGAAAATAAAAAATTCAAATAATTTTTTAAAAAAATTCAATTAAACTTTTTCAAAAAAAAATTAAATCTACAGCATTGTTAGTTAAAAGTATAAGAAATTCAAATTTTTCAAAAAATTATAATTTGCAACCTTTTCAAAATTTAATTATTGCTAAAAATCCACGCTATAATACTTTTAATATTGTGAAGAATTTTATGAAAATTTTTTAAATAATTGAATTCGTGCGAAGAACTTTGTTCTTTATGAAAATAATTGAATTCTTAAGAAGAATTTTGTTATTTGTAAAGATATTTGAATTCTTTCCAAGAACTTTATTTAAAAGTTTTGAAAATAATAGAATTATTGCGAAGAATATTATGACATTTTTGAAAATAATTGAATTTTTGCTAAAAATTTTGTTATTTTAGAAAATAATTGAATTCCTGATAAAAATTTTGTTATTTTTAAAAATAATTGAATTTCTGCGAATAATTTTTTTAAAAAATTTTAAAACAATTGAATTCCTGCGAAGAACTTTGTTCTTTATGAAAATAATTGAATTCTTAAGAAGAATTTTGTTATTTGTAAAGATATTTGAATTCTTTCCAAACATTTTATTTCAAAGTGTTAAAAATATTTTAATTTCTACGATGAAGTTTATGAAGTGTTTGAAAATAATTGTATTCTGCAAAGAGTTTTAATATTTATAATAATAATTGAATTTTTGACAAGAATTGTACTAAAATTTTTAAATATAATTGAATTTTTTCGAAAAGTTTTTTTAAAAAAAAATAAATAATTTAATTCCTACTGAGAATTTTGTTCTTTATAAAAATAATTGCATCCTTACGAAGAATTTTGTTATTTTGAAAGATAATTGAATTCTGATCAAGAACTTTATTAGAAGTCTTGAAAATAGTAGAATTTTTTAAAATAATTGAATTTCGAAGAAGAATTTTATTATTTATATAAAGATAATTAGAATTTTGACGAGAATTTTTAAAAAAATTTTAACCTAATTGAATTGTTGCGACGAATTTTATTACTTTAGAAAATAATTGAATTTATAATCGTTCGGGTTGAAAGGAGGTAGTATTGGTCTTTTTTCGCGTCGTTTTACATATTCCCAAATCAAACGTACTTTTAATCATTGAAAGAACTAGAAGAGGTAGGCAAGCAAAAGCGTTCACTCAGTACTCTCATAGGGCAGTCTAATCGTAGAATAGAAGGAGAGCTTTCGTTTTGTTCGCGATAAAAAAGTTCCTTTTGATTAATAGCATATGCTCGAGAGGAGCAGCGAAGCTTTCGTTTATTGAAATTCAGGAGAAGCAAAGTGAGAGAAACGAGGGATGAGGGCATTGGAGGTGGGATGTTTGGGGGTGAGTGAGTGAGGACGAGAGCGAGCACTGCGGTCCCTTGCTAAGTTCCCTTTACCTTGATGACAAAGAACCAAGTGAACAAACGCCCGAACCGAACCTCACTCAATGGAACGGACGAATGGTTATGGAAACAGCATTTAATTTGCATAGAACGAGCGAAACTCTTTGTCGTTCCTCCGCTATGGAGATCAGAAATGGTATGAGGACCATCGAAAAAAAATACGCCCAAACTTTCTTACTTTCATCAATAAATACTAATACCATCAAAACTAGCAAATACGAAACATTACTTTAATTTAAAAATTAAAAAAGTTAAAATACTAAAGACACTAAAGATACAGATGGTCCTAATTGATATCCAATTACTACTGCTCCCTTGCGTGACCTATTTTTCCACTCTTTGGAAAACAGACAGACAGAATCTGAAAAGCAATCTCAGACAACAGAGAGAAAATTATAATATTTGTTTCATTAGTTGAAAGATGGAAATTAGCATAATGCACCTGTCGATTTAAGTGCAGGTGCATTATTCATAAAGAAGTATTTAACAAACTGCCAAACTGTAGAAATGATGATGAACTTCCAAAAGACTTGAATTATATATATTGTATATAAGCACGTGCGTGTTTAAAGAAAGCAGGTGATTGGTTCAACATGGATATATAACGTGAGGAGGCAAAATAAACGAGCACGTAACGTGATCCGTGTCGCGACCTGATCAACACGTGTGGTCTATACGTTTGTCAGGGTTGCTGCGCGAGTCTTGATACGAGCGATACGATATTAAGAGGTATTACGTCCGTCGACGTGATCACCGCAAATTGCTTCGTTAAACTCTCCAAGGAAATTACTTTATCGCAAGAGTGGAAAATCCCGCCAACTTTTTAACTTTATGACTCTTGCTGATTCCTAACCTATAATCCCCGTCATTCCCCTCCACACAAGCTCACAAGATAAATGGGAGCTTTAACATTAACTTTCCTATTAGTTTCATGCGTGTTGTTATATAAAGCGTTATTTTTTAATTAGCAAAAATGGCGATGGAAAAACAATAGTTTGGAAGTAATCACCGCAAATCACCTTATGGGACTTACGCAAATTTACTTAATAAACTAATTAGCAATCAATTAGCAATCATTAATTTATGGATTAAGTTGAGGATGCCTCTAATTTGAATCGATGTCGACTTGAACCCGTATAATTGTTAGTTAATACTTTAAGAGGTAGTAGTATATCAGATAATCGTGGTCTGATAATTATTGACAGTTTGATGTTATAACCACTTTTTTTAAACTTACCTACAGCCGCTGACACTTCGCCACTGATAACGTCCGGTATCCTTCGAAATCTTCAAATCGGACTTTAAATGGGTGTTTATCAGATAACCGTGGTCTGATAATTATTGACAGTTTGATGTTATAACCACTTTTTTTAAACTTACCTACAGCCGCTGACACTTCGCCACTGCTAACGACCCGTATCCTTGGAAATTGTCAAGTCGGACTCCGCCACTGAAAAAGAAAATTACGAAATTAAAACACATAATTAACCCATTAACGCCCAAAACAATAAAATTCTTTGAGCACTGTGAGGGGTCGAAAAATATTGCAAGATATCGTGACGTAGTTTAAGAACAGCCCGCAGTTATTAATATAAAATTATTATTGAAATACCTTTAAATACTTTAACTTGTTGTACTTTATCATGTAATAGTGATCTGATAATCATTGACAGTTCGCGATAATTTATTTACGTTTTCTCAGATTTTTAATGTTTTTAATCTAGATGCAAATTCTTTGCAACTTCTACAATGTTAACCCTCTCATAGCCAACGACATTTAACGAACGATTGGGGGGAATGTATAGGATTTAAGTTCTACGATACTAAAGAGAATATAAGTTAACAACAGCAGAGGGGGAAACAAATTAATCTGACAGTATTGCTCTCAAACAATGGAACCTGACATCCACTATCACAAAAGTTGCAAAAAAAAAATGATTGTAGAATGAATTCTAAAACTATATTTAAAAAAAATTTTTACCTCGCCCAAGAAAGAATAAGTGAAGTGCTCATAGGAATGACGAGTACATTATAATGAAAGCATCGCGGAACTTTTTCATCGTGGAAACAATGCGGGTACAGGTTTAGAAATTTTTTAATGGGTAGCATCACGCTCAGCCACCCTCGGTGTGCTGTGTTGGAGGCAAGCAGGGGTCGTCCGTTGACCCCGACTCACCATTGCTTAACCCTACGCGAGCCATTATCTCCGCAACATGTGTATATACATATACATACGCACAGAGAGATTATGATTTATGGTGCATTCGCGTCATACACAGAGAGAGAACCGCATTCATATACGCATACATATAAACGCCGGACAGTGCAAAAGCATTGCTAAGACCGTAAATTAGATTTAACTTAAACATTGAAAATTTCATTGGCGGACTTACATAAATAACGAATCCGCGGATTTATTGCGGATACGCGCGTGGAATTGACTATATACGCTCCCTGGTGTATGCGCGGTTATTTCACTTCAGAAAACGGGTGATTCGCGGGACCTAAGTACTCTACCTTCCGCGCCTTCTATGCGCACTCTGCCTAAGGACGCCCATATTATCGTTATTAACGATATCCGATCGTCGCTATTTATTCCCATGGCATTCGACCCTCCACAGACCATGCACTTGACTTTAATCACCAACAAAAGTCGCTAATAAATAATTACTTTTATTATGAAATAGTTACTTATAGTCTTCACTTAGTAAAACCAAAATTTAAATCTAAATTCACTGCCGTACAATATGAAAATTTTTAACATTCTTCCTTAGCATTATTAGCAAGCAATCTTTGGCTAGTGGTAAATTTTTTTACCATTGCCAAAGTAGTGGTCAATTTTTTTACCATTACCAAAGTAGTGGTAAAAGAATGATGAAAGCTCATATTCCTACCAATGTAGATGTAAATAAGAATTGAGTCATTAACGTCAATAAGTTGGTACGGGGCGGTCTTGGTATAATGGTCGTAATCTTAAATGCACTCAATCGTCCGTGGCACGAGTTAATTGCCCACAAGTGTCGTGCTGCTCGTGATTTACCGATCGATATAGAAGCGCGACTATATAGCCGGTAAAATCAGGTGCGAAGATATTGAATAAGAGAAAGAGAGAAAAATAATCACAACCAGGAAAAAGAATTTGATTCGCGAATGTATGTCGAGCTGTCAGTTTACAACGAGAATGGTTAATAGAATCGTCGAACGACATTGTGAAATTCTACCCACTCAATTTATGGCACTATTATGCGAGCGAGGACACGAGGGTCGATTCTCGCCTGGGCGTCTTTTCGATTTTTATCCACTTTTTGCTTTTAAAATTAATCTTTATTAGATTCTCAATTATTAATCTTATTTTGATTTTCGCCACTATGTAATTGGATAAATTATTTTATAGTACTTTATGTTTCTTTAAACGTAAAGTCTCCTACCCTGCCTTTCAGGGGATCGATTACGTAAATTGATTTGATTTTGATTTGACTTTCACCGAATTTAAATTTCTTTCAGATTTGACGAAAAAATGGATAGGGTCTATTTCTTTAAGGGGTAGTAGTTTATCAGACAATCGTGATCTGATAATTATTGACAGTTTGATGTTATAATCAATTTTTAATTTTTCCACTAGACACTTGTTTTTCAGTGACAGTTCATAATGTAAATAAATGGAAATAACCCCCAGTAAATAATTAGTTGGCGAATTTGCTATTTTTCTTCAACTACCTAAAACTAGAACTATAGAAAAGATAATCGTAAATCCACAAAAATAATAATAAAATGTTCCCTGCTTTTATTTTCGCGTATAAAAAAGAATTTTCATTAAGCAGTAAATTTGATGTCATGTAAACTTTTCAGGTTGGATAAGAAAAAAGTGAAACAAGTGTAAACGCTAAAGTACGAGAAATAGGAATGAAAAAAGTAGAGAAGGGTAAAAAAATTGAACAGGCTCAGAGTGTACTACTGCTGTATAGTTGCCGGGATACACACACAAGTGAGAGAGAGAGAGAGAGAAAGAGAGACTATCCTGAGAATACAATGCGACTGAAAGGAAACCGATTTGCTCGTTGCAGATAAGAAGCTCTGTGACTGGCTTCGTTTTATCCTTTGCTAAACTCGATCCGTTCAGATGTACAGAACATGTATTGAAGTTCACTCCGAGAGTAAGTACAGTTTTTTAATCCCATTGAAAAAGAAAATGAGAACGAGACTAACAATTAATTACTCTTTATAAATAACCCTCGGAATATAATTTAAATAGATTTCACTTCAAATTAATACCTGTTACTGATTTATTTTTAATTTTGTATTTAGAATAAAGTACCTAAAATTAACTAATTTTACTTTGTGGTATTAGATCTATAATATAAATTATATTTTCTATAAATGAGACGTAATTTACCTATATGTAAAGTACGAAAACTTTATTTAATTTATCTTAGATATATTACGTCCGCTACCCTGCCATGTTTCGAAAAGGTAATCTCAAAACAATAATCAAAGAATTAATTAAACGCGCATGATCGATGATATATTTAAACATTTCCGTGTTGCTTCTAAGTAAGGAAGTTGAGTCGTTAGAAAAAGATTTTGAATTCTCACTCCCTAGTGTACGAGATGTCTGGGTTTTTGTCTTTCCTTCTCTCTTTCTCTGTCTCTTTTATCCCTTCTCCTTTTCAGTGACTCGAGCGCTTCCACCAGGGTACATATATTTTCTCCAGATCTGGAAAACAATACGCTAAGTCTGGATTTATATGCACCGGTACCAGAAGCAATAACTTACCGCTGCCTCTTCTCCTAGCCAAGAGAGAATATACCCCGAGACGCGTCCCTCTCTCTAAATAAGGACGCGACAGAAATGCCGTCCCATTTCTTCTTTCTCGTATTGCGAGACCGATAATACGAGGACAACTTGTGCACAGTAGCATCGCGAATAACCGTTTCCTTTATACCAAATGGGCTTTCACAAATCCGACAAGTTGCACTCTTTTGGGAATATTTTATATTGTCAAATTTTTCAAATGCAACGAAAGTGCGTAGCCTTGGCTACAATTTATGGCTCTAGGTAATTTTGAATCGCGAATATTTACTTCCGACCGTTTTTCATCTAAGCGAGTTTCAGAGTGGACGAAAAAATGCGTAGAGTCTATTAACACTTTAAGAGGTAGTAGTATATCAGATAATCGTGGTCTGATAATTATTGACAGTTTGATGTTATAACCACTTTTTTTAAACTTACCTACAGCTGCTGACACTTCACCACTGCTAACGACCCGCATCCTTGGAAATCTTCAAGTCGGACTCCACCACTGGAAAAGAAAATTACGAAATTAAAACAATTATTAATTCAGAATCAGTTAATTCAGTTTTGGATAATGAGGCTTTATTTTGTTTTGTGGACTATAGGATTTATGTTAAATGGTGGTCGAAGCGGGGATAATTTAATTATTAGGATAAAATTATTATTTCACAACTTGCAAGTAACAATAGACTCTCATTTTAAAAAAATTATACCAACCATCAATTTTTTCCACACCTGAAATTCAGATAAATATGACAACGCGAAAAGCGATCAATATTCCATATCACAAGTGGAAAGTGTTCAATACACACAAACTGTCATCAGGCAAAATAAAATATAATAGAGATAACAAAACTCGATCATTTCAAGTCAGCATTCACCTCGCGCTTAACGCCATTCATCAGACTGTCAGCATGTTTAAAAAAAAACATTTCATAATAATGTAGATTGTAAAGACTCTTGACAAATGATCGTCGAGACTATCGGCCTGCAGAAAGAAAATGGCGCGACGTCTCGTTACCTCACGCCTCAAAAATGGTGACTAATAAAAATTAATATTTTTTTTTCGCAATCTGAAAATCTTACCAAGAATTACGCTCATTTGAAAATAAACCATCATTTATTATAATTTTAATGAATATTTTTATTTTTTCGATTTCTTCTTAAAAGAATAATAATAATTGTTGTTGAATTCTTTTTTTCACAATTATTTCCATCCATCGAAGAGATGAGACACACGAAGGTAAAAGTTATTTTTTGAGGTCTTTCACCTTCTTTGCCTCGCATCTGACATCTCAATAAATCGTGAGTCTTTATGCAAGTGTAGGACTCGCCTTTATCGACATATTAGCATCGGATAACGATACAACGTTTATATGACTAGAAGGCCGTGTCTCTGTTTGTTTGTTGGACATTTAGAAGATCTGACCTTAGCGAAGTTTCCAATTCCTTTTCATTTTTATTATCGATTTGCTTATTATTATTCCTCCTCACTTGATGCTATTGCAAAATATGCTTCATTAATTTTATCCAATATTTCGCAATCGCGATAAATTCTGTGAAAAAAAAGAATGAGAAATACATGAGACATTAGTAATATTTACATTTTTCTCAATAAACTGCGAAAAATAACAATACTCACTGTATATGTAAATTGAAAAAAATTATGCTTAGTGTGAAAGAAATTAGAATGAGTTATTTATTATTCATTTTTAGGTATAAATTATAAAGGAAATTTTTTTTTTTCACATTCCTAAAGACGTTGGGATAATTAAAATTTTTTAAATATTTTCTGCTTACTGTCACGTTATCGCGATGTATTTGTTTTGATATTTGTAAAGTTAGAATTTGGATCCTCCTTTTTTCTTGTAACCCAAACAAATCGATCCAAAATGTCTGTTGCCTGGACAGACTTTACCATATATGGTCATCCACGATTGTCACCGTTCTATAAGGTTACTGTCTGATACAGGGACCAAACACGCGCGCCTAATTTAGTCAATAGAATAAAACTGACCCAAAGATAATAAAAGTGGATGGCATTATCATTTCTTTCCATTGGAAGCGACTGTATAAAAGGTGCCACCCTCGACAAATTCGCCAGTCTAGGAATCACTCTCTCTACCTGTGTTCTTCGTATCGATCCAGCAACCGTCACTAAGTAACTAGTCGTCTTAATACTATGTACTGTATTGTCTTAATACTCAGACTCCAGTCCAGAAAATGTGAATCAAGGACCAAATTCAATGACACTACCTAAATACTGAAAAAAGGTGGCAGCGGTGGGATTCGGTTAATGAAGTCTTACCCAAATTCATTCAAGAAGATAATTTCTACTGCGAGGCACATTTCTATTTTTCTAAGGACTGCATTACTTTGACATCAACGTCTAATCAATAATTCGGTCACTCCTAGGCTGAGGGACGTTTTATCTAATTTACATCTACACCTGAACCCCGGACCTTTCTTTTTGGCTGACCCGAAAACAATTGGAGGGAAATCTACTGCATTCTCTGTTCCCGCTAGACAACGTCATTTCTTCGACCTCACACTGAAGGAGGCATCACTTGTTGGGTCTACGACTCTAAGATTAATTCTAAAAGGTAAGTTACTAATACTTTTAAACTTTGTCCCAATCGATCCCACAAAGTTCTAATTTTGTTTCAGTATCCCTGAAGACATCTGGATCTACTCTTTCTCTCTGATTCTAATGGTAAAGGATTCAAATAAAAACTTTAATAATTTAACAGTTACTCTTTCTCATAACCTGTTCCCAAAGATCAGAGGTTTGCGCTATGTGAATAAATCAGGTTGAATCACCGATGCCGAACAAATTAAATATATATAATTTTTGGTTATATGTTTAGTTTTATTCTAAGACATAACATTTACAATAAAGATCAGAAAAATAGACTGGTGCAATGGCTTGCAATAGTGTTGTCGATATACTTGTGCAATAAAGGCACCATGAAATATTCTGGTTCACATAACTTTATACGTGGTTAAGTAAATTCTGAAGGTTTCCCTCAATGGGGTTGTGAGGCGTTTGGATAAGAAGACCATTGAGCGCATTGTGGATTTAGAGGGTGAACTTTCCGCTTGTTGCCATTGTGAGAGGCATTGGGAAGCCCTTCTTGACAAATCGACGCTTGTCAGGAAACTCTATTCTTCGACCTCCAAACCTATACGATCAGATTTATCACGTGCTGCTTTCCGGAATGTTCTCTCCGTATAAATAACGTCAATAATCGAAATTCATGTCGGAAGGAATCAGTCTTTTTTTTACTATATACACACCGCACTTTAAAAAAGATCAGTCTACTCATTTTTTATTTGCCAAAACTATATTAAAGTGATCGCATACTCGAAAAATATTTATCACAAAGCATGTGATATTTTCACAAAATAAAAATCTGATTGTGAAAATAGATTGGAAAGTTTTGACAATTAGGTCTTTGTGACAAACCTGAAAGAGTACTTTAAAAATTAGGATTTTTGAAATTAGTGGAGGAATAATGTGAATAATATTAGCGGCAACCGAATTGCAAGAAGGTAGCTGGCGATGAGGTCACTGCAACCCAGCAGTGACCCCGGTGGTCAGTGCATCGTCGATTGGGTGACCTTTAGTTCCTGAACATGTTGAACAAGTTATGCCGGTACTTTAAAGAAACGGCGGAGTAAAAGAAAGAGAAGGAGAGTGGTTGAGGGATGAGAAAAGTTGGATAGAAAAGAGGGAGAGAGAAACTAAAATGCATCTAGTGTATGTGCAGCCTAAAGCCCATTACGCACAAGACACGTGAGACGTATAAAGATAAGATGTCAAGAAAACGACCTATAGTTACTATGTACTGTTGTGTATTACCTTCTTACTTTAGCACGTTTTATACAAACGGCACTATGCTCCGTTGAAGGATAGATATTTCTGATAATGTTAGTTACCT
This sequence comes from Leptopilina heterotoma, assembly GCF_015476425.1. Classification (NCBI taxonomy): domain Eukaryota; kingdom Metazoa; phylum Arthropoda; class Insecta; order Hymenoptera; family Figitidae; genus Leptopilina; species Leptopilina heterotoma. The sequence goes on along the minus strand of NW_025110972.1, from coordinate 1,119,151 downwards.
ATTCTATAAATAATCCTAGCCAGTATATTCTGGAATATTGCATATTATAATGGTCAAGATTGTACGCTATTAATCCTATTAATGTTATTAATGCTATTAATCCTATTAATACTTGACCTTAGTTCTGACTATTAATTTCCTTTGCCTGTTCCCTTAGTTCGGAGCCTTCGTCAAAATGTTAAATCTTAAAAATATTACTAAACGAATAAATACTACAGGGTGGCCACGACAATTTAATTTTGTTTTTCCCTGACCTGTGACAACCCTGTACGATTTTAGCAACGCAAACATTATTGTTCTTTATCCGGACCCATTGGGGAGTAGTTTGTGCCCACTAGGGATTGTTTAATTAAAAATAATCATCGTATGGATATTAATGCGGGCGATGTAAAGGATTTAAAATAAGTACGGTTGTCATATGGCGATTAGTCGGGTGGTCCTGACTGAATGTTGGACGATGATCGATGGTGTCCATAAATAATGCAACGCCCCTTGGTATCATGAGTTGGGTCACCCTTCAAAACACGAGAGTTCCGCGCCCTCTTTTAAACCCCCCTTCCTCTGAACTCTCTTGCTCTCTTTCTCTCTTGAATGTCGAAACCTTTTACAACTGCCCCAATGCCATTTCCGATACACAGAGTTGCGGTATTCATGGCTGTGTATCGGCAAGCCACCCTCCAAACTTAAACCCATTTAATTTGGATTCGGGTTATTAATTATTAATTAGCGTCAGTCCTATTATATCTCTATCACGCTAACGCCTCCCTATTCGTGGAAGAAACGTCGTTATGCCATTAACTTGTCGTCTCTTTATTTGACTCTTTGACATTCAAATTATTTCAAATCTGATTTTTCTACTTTTCAATAGGAAATAAGTTACAATACTAAATTGTTAATATCGGAGTAGTTACTTATCCGAAAAGTAAAAGACTTTTCAGTAAATTATTTTACTAACCCCCAGCTGAAAAAGTTCTATAGAATTTCACTAGAATCATTCTATATGAATTCTAGTGAATATTCTACAGAATTTCACTAGAATGATTCTATGGACATTCTACATGAATTTTTACTAAATTTTAGTGATTTTTAATTAGAAAGAATTTAAATTCGTGAAATAATATTTTTCAACTTTATATAATTGTGTAATTGAATTTTCCATTTGACTTCTATAACGAATTTGAGGCAAAAATTGTTTATATCATTTAAATATATATACTTAGTAACAGGGCTCGAACCAGAAAAAGTATTTAAAAATATACGGACCTTGCGGACCAAAAATAAAAAATTACGGACCAATTACTGACAAAAATATAAGTCCCAGTCAAATAAAAAAACATTTTACTTAAAATAATAAATAAAAATTTTCCATAACTATAAAACATGAAGAAATCGATCACTCCGAGTCTTCGACTCGGAATAATCGATTTTTCCATGTTTTATAATAATTAAAGATGACAAATTGATAAAATCATTATTTTATATTATAAAAATAATGTACTTCTTCAAAATTATTCTCATCATTTCAATTCAATTAATATTTTAAAGAATTTTTCACAAAAATTTTTTTTTAAATCAATTAATTTTCGAATAATAATAAAAGATGTCCGAGTGATGAAATTATTATTTTATATTATAAGAATATTGTACTTCTTCAAAATTATTTTCATAATTTCAATTCAATTATCATTTTCTAGAATTTCTAACTAAAATTTTTCTTTAAATCAATTAATTTTCAAAAAAGTTCTTCGTCAATTTTTAAAATCCATTTATTTAAAATATTTAATTTTACAAATTTCAATTATTTGTAAATTCTTCAATTAAATATATATTAGAAAATAAAAACTTGAAATAATAAAAAAAAATTAAATTACACTTTTTCAAAAAAATTAATTTCAAAATTCAATTATTTCTACAAATTCAAGCCATATTGCTTTTAATATTCAATTATCATCTAAAATTTTAATTGAAATTTATTTTAATGAAATGAAAATCAATTTTTATCAGAAAATTCTAATAGAATTCAATTATTTAATTTATACAAAATAAATAATAATAATTTATTAAAAAATTGAATGTTTCTTAAAATTCAACTCTCTTAAAGAATTTTATTATCATATTATTCAAATAATTGAATTCTTTCGACGATTTTTAATAGAATTTTTAAGAATAATTACATTTTTCGAGAAATTCGATTAAAATTGTATTAAAAATAAATAAAATTCAGCATTGAGTTTTATTATTTCTGAAAATATTTGAATTCTTAAGAAAAATTTTACTTTTTTTGAACATACTTATATTTCTGCGGAGAATTTTATTACTCTTAAAAACAGTTGAATTTCTGCAATAATTTGCAACTTTTTCAAATTTAAATTTTTTTTTAGTGCTAACTAAAGTTTTTCTATAAATCCATTATTTTTAATAATTTTTAAGAAAGTTTTTTGAGAATGTTCAAGTTTCTTTGTTTTTAACTGAAATTCATATTTAAATTAATTTTTATTACAGACTTCTACTAGGATTCAATTAATTAAATACACAAAAAATAATTTATTGAATATTTGAATGTTTCTTCAAATTTGTATTCTAATAAATAAATTTTATTAACAAGTTTTTAAATAGTTGAATTCGTTTGACGAATTTCAATAAAATTTTTAATAATAATTATACAATAATCGAGGAATTTGATAAAAATTTTTTAGGAATAATTAAAATTCTGCGATGAGTTTTAATATTTATGAAAATAATTGAATTCCTAAAAAGAATTTTATTATTTAGAAAAGTAATTGAATCCCTGTAATAATTTTATTATATATTAAATATAATTGAATTATATTGCGAAGAAATTTATAAAAAAATTTGTAAATAATTGAATTTTTTTGAATTTTGAGTAGAATTTTATTAAAATTTTTCTAAATAATTCAATTCTTTTGAAAAATTTTATTAAAATAATATATATATATATATATATATATATATATTTCAAATTCATTCAATTGACGAAAATAATTGAAATGTTATGAATTTTATTGAAATTTTTAATAATAATTCAATTTCCGAGAAAAATTTTATTATTTGTAGGCAGATAATTGAAATTTTGCAAATTTTACTAGAATTCAATTATTTTAATTCAAAAGCAATTTGAATGTTTTTTTGAATTGAATTTTCATAAAGAATTTTATCAACAAATTTTTAAATAATTGAATACTTTCAATGAATTTTAATAAAAATTTGAAGAATAATGGAATTTTTCGAGAAATTTAAATAACTTTTTTTTATAAGGGTTATTTATTCAAGAAAATATTTGAATATTATTACGAAGAAATTCATCAAAAAATTTATGAATAATTGAATTTCTTTGGAATTTTTATTATTTACGAAAATAATGAAATGTTTGCGAATTCTTTTGATAAAATTTTATTAAAATAGTAGATATTTTAAAAACATCGAATTGATGAAATATTTTTAAAATAATTGAATTTCGAAGAAGAATTTTATTATTTATACAGGTAATTGAAATTTTGCCAAGAATTTTATTAAAATTTTTGGGAACAATTGAATTTTGGTGATGAATTTTATTATTTAAGTTCATTTTACAAATAATTGAAATTTTGAGGAGAATTTTTGAAAATTTTTTAACAGAATTGAATTTTAGCGAATAATGTTATTATACTTTGGAAAATAATTGAATTTCTGCAATTATATGTAACTTCTCAAAAATTCAATTTTTTTTACTGTTTTTATCTAGAATTATTTTGGAAATCCAAAATTTTTGATAATTAATTAGGGGCCGTTCAAAAAATACGTAACGCTAATTTTCGGAAATTTGGACCCCCCCCCCTCCCCCCATGTAACGCAATTTTGTATACATTAGCGCCATTTTTTATGCTGACCGTAACAAATAGCTTGACCCCCCCTCCCCCCTAAAGCGTTACGTATTTTTTGAACGGCCCCTTAAATGTGTATTAAAAAATGTAACTAATTTCATAACAGTTTAAATTATTGAAATTTTTCAAAAATCTAAGTTCTATAAAATTTCTGATTAAATTAAATCAAAATTGAAATTGAATTGAAATGAAAAAAATAATTTTGAAGAAGAAGAAGAAGAAGAAGAAGAAGTATATATTTTCTTTTAGATATATAAGTATTTTTTATTATGTACAATAATGCATAATATTGGACAATAATTTCGGATTGAAAAAAAGGTATTTTCACCTTTGGAATGTGGAGAAATAATAGAGATTACACTTTATCTATTTTAATTTTGCCAACGATTATAAAAATTGTGTGTGTGAGCGAGGGACTATTGACTCGATGAGATTGAGCACTAAGAAACAATTTGTCCTTATGATACTGTTGATACAACATTTTATCGTTCATTTCAACTTGAATCCTGTTGATTTTACGATTTTCAAATGGTCAATATTATATCCACTCTTAGCAAAAAGGCAACTATAAAATAAAATAGTTATAGACGACGCGGTGAGTAAGCCACGAAGATGAGAGAATCGAGATTCTCTTTTACATCAAAATGTCAGCTGGGTCTCTACTTTATGTCAGTGGTGACAGTAATTTCAGTGATCATAATAATTCCCCTCTAGTTGGTTTAACTTCTTCTAAATATAGACAATTTTTCATTTGTCAGTATTTAACGAAAATATGTTAAATTTTTGTCTATTCCAAATGTTTTAGTTTTCCGAAGAGCAAAAGAAAAACATATTTATTTTTTTTGCAACTTACTCATGAATCGACGATTGCATTTTTACTGTGAAATTAAATTCTTGTTCCTTTCGAATTAGTGACTACAAACTTTTTTTTCGTCAAGTAATTTGCACTCACAAATAGGTTGTAACACATATAGTTTCCTATATAATTAACAGCGAGACGAGAAGAGTAATAGACAAAATAGACAATTATCGTCAAATTAATGTTCGCCACCCATGTTACATGATTTTTTGTTTTAACAAATAAATCTTAAAGTGACGAGCCTCTTGACGTGTAATGTGAACGTGGGCAATCAGTCGGAAATTACCAATTAAGATTTTTGATTAACGGTAAAGAAATCGACACTGGCTTACTAGTTTGATTTATATATTACAGTGTTGAGTCGAAGAGACTCATATCGAAAGTCGTAAATGCGCGAGGAGTTGAAGAACTCTTATTGCGCTGGAATAACACAGCGAGATCATCGTAATTAAACATTGTTTAGTGCTCGACGAGCGAGGAGACATCGACCTTGTAAAAATATATCAATAAAGGAATGGATTATTACGTCGATTGTGAAATCAATATATTGCTTTTCAGGTTAACGACACATCATCAATTTATAGATAGTATAGTGTTTCTATGTTTTTTTCTGCAATTAAATTCGCATTCCTTTGGATGTGTTATTTTTACAATCATGATTTTAGAAACAAGGACATTCATCTCATTGGCGAAAGTTGTGGGTAAAAAATGGGACGCATATGTGGGAGTTGTCGGGTAATCTAGTCATAAAAAATACTATAATTTCTTTCGAAGTTTGATGTGTAATTTCTATTAAAAGTACTGGAAAACTTAAATTTTTGTTTCGTGAAAAATTCTGGGAAAATTCAAATAAATTTTTAGAATTCAAATGAAAAAACTGAATTTTTGGTTTCTTTTCTTGTTTCTTTCATAAACTATGAAATTACCACGAATTCTAATACGAAACCTTCAATTTTTTCTATTTCAGACAATAATTTCTTTATAAATAACTTAATTCTTGAAAAACTATCATAAAATTACCTACTTAGAAATTATTTAATAAATAATTTTTTTTAAATATTTCTAAATTAATTAAAAAGAGTAAAGAGATGCGTTCACAGTTTTCATAAATAGACGAAACTTTAAAAGGTTTCAATTTGAAATTTTAGAAAATTACAATTTCGATTGAATTTAATTAAAAATTTTATAGAACTTAGAATTTTGAAAAACTTCAATAATTTTAACTGTTATGGAATTAGTTACATTTTTTAATACACATTAAATTAATTGTTAAAAATTTTGAATTTCCAAAATAATTTTAGATTAAAAACAGTAAAAAATTGAATTTTTGAGAAGTTATACATATATTGATTGCAAAAATTCAATTACTTTCAAAAGTAATAACATTATTCGCCAAAATTCAATTCTGTTCAAAAATTTTCAAAAATTCTCCTCAAAATTTCAATTATTTGTATAATAAAATTCTTCTCCGAAATTCAATTGTTCCCAAAAATTTTAATAAAATTCTTGGCAAAATTTCAATTATCTGTATAAATAATAAAATTTTTTTTCGAAATTCAATTATTTTAAAAAAATTTACTCAATTCGATGATTTTTAATATCTACTATTTTAATAAAAATTTCCAATAGAATTCAATTAAAAAAAATTCCGATAAAATTCTACGCAAACATTTAATTATTTTCGTAAATAATAAAAATTCTAAAGAAATTCAATTATTCACAAATTTTTTGATGAATTTCTTCGCTATAATTCAATTATTTTCATGAATAAATAACTCTTATCAAAAAAAGTTATTTAAATTTCACGAAAAATTCAATTATTCTTCAAATTTTTATTAAAATTCATTGAAAGTATTCAATTATTTAAAAATTTGTTGATAAAATTCTTTATGAGAATTCAATTCAAAAAAACATTCAAATTGTTTTTGAATTAAAATAATTGAATTCTAGTAGAATTTTCTTAATTTCAATTATCTGTTCAAATAATAAAATTCATAACATTTCAATTATTTTCAATTAATTACGCAATTAAATGATTTTCAATTTCTACAATTTAAATAAAATTTTTTAAAATATTTTAATTATTTAAAAAAAATTATTTTCATAAATAATAAAGAAATTATAAAGAAATTTAATTATTCTCAAAATTATTTTTATAAATAATAAAAATAATCGAAAATCAATTGAATTTCTAAAAAAATGTAATTATACTTAAAAATTTTATTAAAATTCTTCAAAGGAATTCAATTATTTGAAATTTTTTTGATAAAATTCTTTACAAGAATTCAATTTAATTTAAATAATTCAAAACTATTTGTTTTTTTATTAAAATAATTGAATTCTAGCAGATTTTTCAAAATTTCAATTTATCTGCCCACAAATAATAGAATTTTTCTCCGAAATTCAATTATTATCAAAAATTTTAATAAAATTCATAACAAAATTTCAATTATTTTCAATTATTTTCCTTAATTGTATGATTTTTAATATATCTACAATTTTAATAATACTTTCCAAAAGATTTAAATTATTTAACAAAATTTTTGATAAAATTCTACACAAACTTTTAATTATTTTGATAAATAATAAAAATTTTTAAAGAAATTCAATTATTCACAAATTTTCTTTATAAATTTCTTCGCAATAATATTATTTTAATAAATAATTAAATTTTTTACAGAGATTCTATTATTTTCATAAATAATAAAGTTCTTTTTAGGAATTCAATTATATTCATAAATATATTAAAACTCATCGAAAATTAAATGAATTTCTCGAAATAAGAAATTTTATTTTAAATTCTTTGAAAGAATTCAATTAGGTATTTGAAATTTGGTTTATAAAATTCTTTATAAGAATTAAAGTTTAAGAAACATTTAATTATTCAAGAAATTATTTATTTTTGTATTTAAATACTTAAATTCTAGTATAGAATTTTCTAATAAAAATTGATTTAAAAATAAATTTTTAGTTAAAAATTTAGATCTAATAATTCAATATTAAAAGCTTTATTAATAGCATTAATTTTTAGAAATGATTGAATTTTGAAAAGGTGTCAAATTAAAATCTTTGAAAATTTGAATTTTTCATATTTTTAACTTTTACAATTCTGTGGAATTAATTTTTTTTTGAAAAAGTTTAATAATTGATTGTATAATAATATTCTTATAAGTTATTGAATTTCAAAAAGGTTTGAATTTATGAAAATTTTGAAAATCTTATTTCCTATGGAAAAATAATAGCGATTAAATATATTTATTTAAAAAAGAAGTTATAGATGTTTTCGAATAATTTTACAGTTAAAGAAATTCGTAAATAAATGTAATGGAAAATTTTTAGATTATCTAATAATTTTTAGAGTGAATCAGAATATTTTTGAGAGTCAGAGAAAAAGTCAAAATCAGTCAGGAAAAGGTCTGGAAATCAGGGAAAAGTCATGGAAAAACAGAATTAAATTTTTGTATCAACCCTGTCGTCCCTGTCGATACTTTTTTGTTATAATTTCTTAAAATTTAATTTAACTAAAATTCAATTTAAGAATATCCGGATTGATATTAAAAAATAGAAAAACAAATGTAATAGATCGGAATAGTGAAAATAGTCATCAATCACAAATATAGGATCTCTTGTTTCTCGGATTCTTTTCTCTCCGCGAGCCAGACTAAAAATAAAGCGCAACAGAACATTACCAGAATAATTTTTTGTCTATATAACGTCTTAATATGCATTTTAAATTGACGGGATTATTTCCTTAGAGATAAAAAGAGAAAGTAAAATTGGTAAATAAGATTTGAGGAGATACAATATTTATGCAAATATGAAGTCGTCCAATCAGCAAAAAGAATTATTATGGAAAGGAGATAAAGCTGAAAGTCCAAATCAAGTTGCACAAACCGAAAAATGCATCAATCCCACGATAATATTGGATAACATGTTTCAACCCTACTTAAAGTAAGAGACTGACTCTGATAGACTCCTTGATAAGTTGCTGGAAGAATATTCAAGTTACAGAAGTGATAAACATGTATGTATATATATTTACAGGAGTAAAATGAATATTATATGGAAAAAGTTGAGAGAGGAAAAAAAAGATAACTGTTTGCGCAATGTCTAAAGTATATATATTTATTGAGAGCTACGTGAATTTCTTATTTATGCAAATATCCTGTCAAATCGTTAGAGGATAAAATTAATAGCTGCTTTCTTAATTTTTAATGTATCAGTTCTGTCATGCCAGATTAGACAAGAGGTATTTGTTTATTCTTTTCCTTTTTCTTTTTCCTTTTAACAAATTAGTCTAATACTTTTTTAACTGTCTACTTTCGAAATAATTCAATTCGAATTCGTTTATGAACTTATTTTATTAACTAGGTACTTTATTAACCCAGCTGAAAAAGTTCTATAGAATTTCTATACATGAATTCTGCTAAATTTCAGTGATTTCTAATTAGAAAAAATTTAAATTCGTGAAATAATATTCTGCAACTTTATATTATTGTGTAATTGAATTTTACATTTGATTTCTATGACAAATTTGAGACAAAAATTGTTTATATCATTTAAATATATAATTCATTTAATTTAGTAATGTCAGGGCTCGAATCAGTGAAGGTATTTAAAAATACGGACTTTACGGACCAAAAATTAAAAATTGTGGACCAATTACTGACAAAACTATAATCAGTCCGAGTCAAATAAGAAAACAGTTTACTTTAAACTAGAAATTCAATTTTTCATAACTATAAAATATGAATAATAATAAAAGATGTCCGAGTGATAAAATTATTATTTTATATTATAAGAATATTGTACTTCTTCAAAATTATTATCATAATTTCAATTCAATTATCATTTTCTAGAATTTCTAACTAAAATTTTTCTTTAAATCAATTAATTTTCAAAAAAGTTCTTCGTCAATTTTCAAAATCCATTTCTTTACAATATTCAATTTTACAAATTTCAATTATTTGTAAATTATTCAATTAAATATATATTAGAAAATAAAAACTTGAAATAATAAAAAAAAAGTTAAATTACACTTTTTCAAAAAAATTAATTTCAAAATTCAATTATTTCCCAAAATCCACGCTATATTGCTTTTAATATTCAATTATTATTTAAAATTTTAACTGAAATTCATTTTTCAAACGATTTTTATTAGAAAATTCTACTAGAATTCAATTATTAAAATACAAATGAAATGCAAATAAATAATTTATTGAATAATTGAATGTTTCTTAAAATTGAATTCTCATAAAGAATTTTATCAACAAATTTTTAAATAATTGACTTTGCTTGACGAATTTCAATAAAATTTTTAATAATAATTACATTTATTGAAGAATTTGATTAAAATTTTATTTAATACAATTGAAATTCTGCGATAAGTTTTCCTATTTATGAAAATAATTGAATTCCTAAAAATAATTTTATTATTTAGAAAAATAATTGAATTTTATTCAAGTTTTTTTAAATAATTGAATTTTCATAAAAGAAAATGTATTATTTGTGAAAATAATTAAATTCTTAAGAAGAATTGTATTGAAAATAATTAAATTGTATAGGAAAATTTTATTTACTAAATCTTGTAAAGAATTTTGTCTAAATTTTTTTAAATAATAGAATTTTTAGAAGAATTTTATTTTAATTTTTCGAAATAATTGACATTTTTAGAACTATTTTTTTCAATTCTCTGAATACATTTGAATTATTTCGAGAAACTTCATTAAAAAATTTAAAATAATTGAATTGGTGCGAAGAAATTTTTAAAAAATTGGTAAGTAATTGAATTCTTGTGATATTTTTATTAAAATTTTGTTTAAATAATTGAATTCTTTTAAAAAAATTTTATTAAAATAGTAGATATTAAAAATAATTGAAATGAGGAAAATTTTTGAAAATAATTGAAATTTTGCCAAGAATTTTATGAAATTATTTGAAAATAATTGAATTATGGAAAAGAATTTAAATAAATTTTTATTATGAAAATTCTACTAGAATTCAATTATTTAAATACAAAAAAATAATTTATTGAATATTGAAATATGTCATAAAATTGAATTCTCATAAATAATTTTATCAACAAAATTTTTAAATAATTGAATTCGTTCGATGAATTTAAATAAAATTTTTAATAATAATTACATTTATCGAGAAATTCGATTAAAATTTCATTAAAAATAATTGAAATTCTGCGATGAGTTTTACTACCTATTTATGAAAATAATTGAATCCCTAAAAAGAATTTCATTATTTAGAAAAATAATTGAATTCTTGTAGAAATTTTGTTATTTAGAAAAATAATTGAATCCCTGTAAAAAATTTGTTATTTAGAAAAATAATTAAATCCCTGTAAAAATTTTATTATTTCAAAAAATAATTAAATTATATTGCAAAGAAATATGTAAAAAATAGAAATAATTGAATTATTAAATTTGTAAAAGATAAAAATAATTGAATCAATAATTGGTATTAAAATTTTTGAATATAATTAAGTTTTTAATAAATAAAATTTTTTTAAATAATTGAATTCTTCTGGGTTTGAAAATCATTGAATTGAGGAGAATTTTTGAAAATAATTAAATTCTCTTGGATTGAAAATCATTGAATTGAGGAAAATTTTTGAAAATAATTGAATTCTTCTAGATTAAAAATAATTGAATTAATGAAATTTTTTGAAAATAATTGAATCATATTGGATTGAAAAACTTTGAATTGAGAAAAATTTTTGAAAATAATTGAATCATTTTGGATTGAAAAACTTTGAATTAAGGAAAATTTTTGAAATAATTGAAATTTTGCGAAAAATTTTATTAAAATTTTTAATAAATAAAATTTTGTTAAATAATTGAGTTCTTTTGGATTTGAAAATCATTGAATTGAGGAAAATTTTTGAAAATAATTAAATTCTTTTGGATTTAAAATCATTGAATTGATGAAAATTTTTGGAAATAATTGTATTATTTTGGATTGAAAAACTTTGAATTGAGGAAATTTTTTGAAAATAATTGAAATTTTGCCATTATTTTATTAAAATTTATGAAAAAGAATTTTATTATTTATAAAGATAATTGAAATTTTGACTATAATTTTTAAAAATTTTTGAATATATAATTGAATTGATGCGAACAAGTTTATTACTTTTGAAAATAATTGAATTTCGTGGTGGGGATTAAAAGGGATTGTGAGTGGATAATAACAGAGTGGAGGGGGAAGGAGCGCGGTGAGTGGTCAACTCTAAGTTGGAGGGGATTCCCATCAACCAGTGAGGCTTGTCTGGTGGGGGAAACGATCCTAATTGGCGGAAAACTCGTTTGGGTATTAAAGCGCTTTTGATGAGATTCTCAACCATCTAAAGAATGAAGAAGAAGGACAAGTGTCTAAAAAGTATTGTAAAAAGCTTCTATAGTGAAAGAATCATTACGAACAGTTTACGACGTTATAAACTCAGCTTTTGTAAGTCGCCTACGATAAGATGCTTTACAATTAAATACTCCCTTTGAATTCGTGTCGAGTAGTAAAAACTCTTCTTTCCTTTCGATCCAATTGCTGCCATTTCCATTTTATCAAATTTATTACAAAACTTTTTTCTCTATTCGCTTCATGGACAATTGTAATATTGAAATGACCGTTGTTGTGTCAAACGCCAATGAACGTTATAACACTTGAGGCAGGATTCTATTTAGGGTTTATGGTGTGTTACGCGTCCCTCGAGATTAAAATCTGTCCGCGCAGCAAAATTTTATCAGCAGGTGAATGAGCCGAGTTTCTTTAGCATATTATTGCGCCGGAGAAAGAAACCAGGAATGCGGTAAATGTTTCATGACTCTTGGGACATTGATTGTATTATATGCTTATTTACGATGTTTTTAGCCGCGGGTTCTCCGCCGATATTATCCTTTCTGAGTTTATGCAAGGACTTAAAGGGGAGCCGACTTTCCGACTCAGTACTTTCGTTAGTGGAGTCTTAGAGTTAATGACAAGCAGCTTTAGTTTGAAAAGTATTCTCTTAATTATAACGAGTTCCTGACAGTGAATTTTTCGAGAATAAAAAGCCTTTCGAGATAAGGAGCACCTAAGATTAAGAGTCCTTCGAGATATATACTTGCAACATTGCTCTCGACCTTTTCACTAAATGGAAAAACATTCAAAATATATTATTATATTTCGCCGAGTTTCTCTCCACCGCAAACAGAACCAAGCTAAAAAAGTTCTATAGAATTTCACTAGAATTATTCATGTATGAATTCTAATGAATATTCTTTAGGATTTCACTAGAAGGATTCTATAGAATTTATACATGAATTCTACTAAATTTTAGTGATTTTTAATTAGAAAGAATATAAATTTCGAAGACTCGGAGTGATCGATTTTTTCATGTTTTATAGTTGTGCAAAAAAAATTGATTGAAAAATAATTATACTTAAAAAAAAGTTACACTAAATGTACTAAAAAATACAGTAGGAAATTTTGGTTTGGAAATCTAATAAAATTTTATTTGTACCTAATAAAATAATTTTAAACTCGCTTTGAAAAAAAATAGGAGTTCTGCGGACGTTAATTCTAAGGATTTTTTCGAGTACACCGTAAATGTATAATAAAGTATTGTGGGGAAGCCATAGGCTAAAAAAAGATTTCTTTTAATTACAAGACCGCCACAAAGAGAACTCTGACAATGAAAGTAATTATCTTCAGACAATAAGTATCACTGATCAAGTCCCTCGACTTTTCAATAGATTAATAAATATTCAATTAGCAATCTTTGAGGTCTGTCTAAAGAATCCTCATTCTTACTACAAAGTAGTAGAAAAATTCTTAATTAAAATATTCTTCAAACTTTTTTCCTTCTTCTCCAAGCCATTTTACTAATACGAAACTAATTCTTCAAACATTTAGACTCAAAGAGTCGAATGGACCATAAATCCTTTTCAAACAAATTAGTCGAAAATATAACCAGGTTTTATAGCTTGTATAAAAGTATCTTTAAAAAGATACTTTCAAGAAACTTGGTGAATAAAAAGTTTTTTTGTCGCCACTAAAAAAAATGTTAATTTTCGCAAGTATTATAGAATAATGAGTGGTCGAAAAAAAGGAGAAAGGTAAATTTAACATTTTTAAAGACTGTAATTTTTCTTACCTAAGTGGATTCACATGGCAATTATGTATCGCTGAATTAATTCCTGTGAGATTTGCGAGCGATAAGATCGTCCCCGCTTGAAATGGATGGATTTGCGAATACACTTTGGCTCGCAGAGTAAAACTCCAGTGGAGAGTTTACTTTCTGGATAGACAGTTTCCGCAACAATTGACGTGATCCGTTCGTTCCGTTAGATCAGCCCACTTTGATCCGACTATTATATGATGCCTAACGATCTCAGATAACGACGTGTGATATAACGATCTCCGTTTCGTTGGGAGAGATCAAACGAACAGAAGAAACTTAGATGGCCACTATTTCAAATACCGTTAACGTCTCTCGAATCTTCTTCTTCTTCTCTCTTTTCATTCGACTCGGAGACCTCTGATTCAACATTGCCCGGAATGGAGACTCCTTTCTTTATTGAATTGATACCAAAAATGTGGATCAAATCAAAAACTGATCTAAATTTTTGGGAAATTTATCCACTTTAGTATTGGTTTGATACTTTCAAGAAAAGTAGGTACGGCTGTGGGTTTGTTATACATTAAATGATTTAGGTTTGGAAAAGAAAGGTAAGGCTTATTATTATTTGGTTAAATTCGATTTATTAAAATTATATTAAAATTATTATTAGCCAAATATATAATTTTGTTAAACGTCTGGAATCGAGGAGATTCTAACTCTCAAGAATGCCGAAAAGGTACACCTAAGTAAAAGGTTTAAAGCTAAAGTACATCAGATTTTGGTTGTCGACAGAAATAGTATTTTGAAAACTATTTTACACTCGAAATTATTATTTCTATATTTGTATTTTATTTAAAAAAATTAAGAGTATTTTTTATAAACAAATAGCTTACGAGAGCCTTAACAACGGCCAAAGAATTTCTAATTAAAAAGCGAAAGTACAATGACTTGCTTGATAAATTTCTATAAAATTTAATTATAGTAATGTGACAAATAACATTAAAATTAAACTTAAAATTGTTGGGAACAATTTGATCCATTTTGTTTGATACCTTTCAAGATGAATTTTCGATAATCGCAACTATTGCCTTGTGGTACAACAAATAATCTTCTTTTGCAGGAACAGCCAAAGAATTTCTCCAATAAATACTGCGAATGCTATCAAGTAACCAAAAATCAGTAGCGTTAGAACTCGCAGCAACAATTCTTTCGAATGACTTTCCTCTATCGATTCGTCACTAAAAATTACCGGTGTAGTAGAGAAATATATTTTCCACTTTGACAATAACCCATCTTCGATAAACTGAAGCAGTTTCTTGTTAAAATTGTCAGTTATTACGAATCCTTCTTCCATACGAACACCCACTGCTGCATAAGAAAGTGATTCGTCAATAAGTCTTATTTCCGTTTTTTTATTTAACTTTCTATTGCTGTCTACAAGTTTCAAAAATTCTTCGTATCTAATCGTGCTGGATACATTTTTGTAAGTTAATAATTGATCAAAATATAGTTGCCTTTCTGTAAATGAATGAAATAATTTAGCTCTATTCCTTAATTTTTTAATATATTTTGGCTCATTATTGTCGTTGCTGAAAAAAGACGCAACATGAATATGCAAAGGTAAATTCGTATTAGCAAGATCTTTCAGTGAATTAATTTCATGAAATTTTACTGATTGCAATTCCATGCCAGTTATTAATGAATGAAAATATCCAGAGTAAATCATGAATGTGAGTAACAAACAGCATAGAATGAGCCTTTCTTTGAAACTTTTTGGAACATTTGGTAGTCCCATTCCTAAAAAGATGCCACCAATGTTGAGCAGTTGCCAACAATCTCTGTCGAATTTCATAAATAGAAAAATAACACGCAAGGCTATAATAAGCAACAGATTTCCCACAATAGCAATCAACAAATGCCAACTTAATACGTTCACTGTGAAAGGAATTTGCATCTTTGGCACTGCGATTTTAATGTCCATTAAACAAAACAAACGGCTAAAATGCATTTTTGATTGAATTTCCGTGTGAAAATTTAGTGAAAATTGAAGAAATAATTGTCCTTTATAACGGTCTAAGTAAACAACGTATGATTTATTCATCCGTACGTAGTGGATTCGGTAATTTAGACACTTTGCCATTGTTTCATGTACTATTTTGAACTTATCCACGTTGCTGTTAGCCCTAAATACAATTCTCAATTCTTTATTGTAAAGGTTATTTCCTTTGTCAGGAAACCAGGAGGAGGTCGTCCAATTACTTCTGGAGGAGTAAATTCCACTAAAATCGTTAAACTGATGAAGAGTTGAAATAATTTTAGCAATTTTTAATCCGTTAGTTACGTTTAGTTTGACATCTTCTAAGCGAAGAAGAGTAACGTCTGCAAATTGTCTATTCCATAACTGTGACAAGAAAGTCTTGTAAGGTGACTCAAAATCTGTTTCTTGAAAATTTGAGTCAGAGAAGTGGACAATGAGGCACTTTGGTCTCGTGTATTGATGAGACAGGTTTGATAAGACAGCAAATTGTTTTTCTAGATTTGACGTCAGATTTTCAGTATTCGAGAAAGTGATGATGACAAACAGTGTCGTTTCCCTAGGATTTCCACCAATGTGTCTAGAAATCGCGGTTGAATTTTCAGCTTTGTCCACTGTCACAAGAAGCGTTGGTAGGCAATTGATCTTTTGAAGAAAGTCGTTAATTTTGAACTGATTCGTGTTTTCCTGATCAATGAGAATCATTAACTGATGTTTGGCCCCTACTTCCCTAAAGTACAGAACAAACTTGTTCATGCTAGTAAATTCTGAACTCCTTTTTCCATTTGTACTTCCATAAACATTCTGGAGACACAATAAACACAGTAAAGCACAAGTAAATTTTCCAATTACTGATAACATTTTGTTGTTACTGCTTTCACGTCATTTTGCAACGAAAGTCAAAATCTATCTGTTTTGTTTGTAGAACAGTGTTTCTAAGCAAAAATTGCATGAATCATTGTTTTGAATTATAAATTTCACCCTTGGAAATATCCTTAAACTGCTTTCCCCGATTTACGATACAGATAAGTTGTGAAATCATTTTTTTTATTTTGAATTTAACGTATCCTAGCAACACTTCCAATAATCAATATTTTGTTTATTGTTTTTGTAACTCTAGAAGGTTTAATGAAATTTGAAAAAAGTATTTACGCTGAAGAATAATAATATATAAAACGAACTAAATCCAGGGTTGCCACAGATTAGGGAAGTAAGGGAATTTAGGGAAAGTAGAATTGGTCAGGAATGTCAGGGAAAAGTCAGGGATTATTATTAGAAGTATACTGGAAAAAATTGAATTTTTAGAATTCATAAGAAAATTCTGAATTTTTAGTGTCTTTTTTGTTTATTATTTATTATTTATTTTTTTTTTATTATTTCAAAAGTTTTAATGCAATTATCTTGATAAATAACAAAATTCTCCCCATGAAATCAAATTATTTTAAGGAATTTTAATAAAATTCTTTTTCAAAATGCAATTATTTTCATAGGTATTAAAATTCTTCACAATAATTCGATTCTTTTAAAGAAGTAATAAAAATACTTTGCAAAAATTATTATCAAAATTTTTTCTAAATTCTCGTCAATAATTAAATTATCTTTATAAATAGGTATCGAAATTCTTCTCAAGAATTAAATTATTTTTAAAAATGTTAAACTTCTTGTCAAAGTTTCAATTATTTAAACAAAATTTAATGAAATTCTTCGCATGAATTTAATTATTTTCATAAATTATTATTTAAATTCTTAGCATGGATTTTTAGAAATAATTAAATTTTGAAAAGGTTTCAAATTCAAATCTTTGGAAATTGAAATTTTTCGTACTTTTAACTAATAATTGATTTAAAGAAGAATTTGAGTTAAAAATTCTAGAAAATAATGATTGAATTTAAATGATGAAAATAATTTCAAAGAAGTTAGAGTAACAATATTCTTATATTAAATAATAAAATATAATAATGTTCCGAGAATATTGTGTTCAATAGTATCAGAGTGCCCCTTCCTATTTCTGAGCGTCCAATCGCAGCTTTGGTCTTTCTCCCGGTCCGTGCCTTTGATATAAAACCGTTAAATATTCGTACCTTGCCAGTCACAAATCGTTTCAAAGTTTTTAAACAAAAAGCAAAAAATATTATTATTTACTTCTATTTTTAAAATAATTGTTTGTAACTCACTTTGAAGAAAGGTACTGAAGAAGCAAAAAATTGTAGGTTATGTTTATATTTTTTATAACGAGTCACATTTTCCATTAGAAAATTAAAATAAAGTTTCGATTATAAATATAATTTTCCTCCTTCTAAATTAATATGCTCTAAAATACCTCATTATATTTAAATGCTTGAGACTGAACAGAAGATAAATTTAATTAATTAGAAAGAGTTGCGGTTAAAAAATGTAAAAAATTGCAGAAAAACGATAAAATTTTTTTTAATATAAATAACCTTGGAACGATTTTGTTTTTTTTAATCAAAGGAATTATTATTTTTTTAAAGTATATGCTTTATTGTGGGTATTGATTGAATAAGAGAAAATGATTGATACTTGATCGATTTATTACACTCTCTGGCAATAAATCAATTAGTAAAAGTGAATATTCATTTTATTCAATGAATATTAAAAGTTCTAATTGAGATTTAATACGCGAATAGATATCATTGAATGAGGTGCTAAATTAATTATCTGTTTTCTTATGTAACATTTGTTTTTAATTCCTCTCTATTTCACACTACTGTAGGGATTTGAAATTAAATTTTCCATTATGTACATCGATACGCGAGCTAGAATATATTAAAAAATGATTTCAATTCAATTTCATTTTTTTTTATTTTCATTTTTTCATTAATTTTTAATTATTTTTGAAATAAAACTTTTTAAAATAGAAATAAACAACAGAATTAATTTTTTATAATATAACTTATTTATGAATGGAATAAAAAAGTTTTAACAATTTTGTCCGAGGTGAAAAATTTAAATTTCTATGTAAATTTCAATATTTATTGTGATTGTTGTAAGTATTGCTTTTCTCGAGTAATAAAAAAGTGAATAGAGTATTATAGAAGTTGGGGGTAAAAAAAGAAGAGAAAATTGAGAAAGTAAGATGCTTGTTAATTTTTTTTTCCGGCGCACATTTTGTAAAAATGAAGTGAATTGGTGTGTGGGCGGCGAAACAAGCGGCAGTTTTGCAGCTAGAATCCGAAGAGAGGAGCAGCGAATAAGCGGCGCGAATTGGTCGATAGTATCGATATGGTTAAAATCGCATCCGATATTATGAGACAGCTGGCAGGACAGAAAACGAGAGGGAAACTGTGTTCGGCTCGTGTGCTTACTTGCAGAAAGCAAGTCACGCTGACTTCTGCAAATGATACCAGCCTACCGAGTCATTCACGGCGATTCGATAAAAGTTGAGAGCCAAGTATTTTCAAACATCTAGTCGCCAACTTACTTTCGTTATAAATGAAATTTAATTCTTCAATTTCGAATTGAATTCTTGAATTTAATTTAAAGAAACTAATAATTTAATGGTATTTTTTTTTGAAATGTTTACTATTTATTATATCATTTTTATCACTTCGATTTTTATTCGTAATTATCAAATTTTCAAAGAAGAAAATACGTTATATATGAACATAACCTATAATTTTTTGCCATCTAATTTTTCTTTGATATTTCTTCTTTCTTCAGTGAACATTACATACTAATGCACTGAAGAAAGGCCAGTGTAAAAACATAACCTATAATTTTCTGTCATCTAATTTGCACTGAAAAAAGATTAGGAATTAAAAAATTAATTAATTAATTAAGAATTAAAGACAATGAAGACAACTGAAGAAAGATCAATGAAAAATTAGATAGCAAAAAATTATAGGTTATGTTCACTAATGTGATGCGCACTGAAGAAAGATCAATAAAAAATCAGATGGCAAAAAATTACAACAAATAAGTATAGAAATAATATAATGTATGACAATAAAGAATTAACGACAATAAGGCCAATTTATATAATTAAGATGTCAACATGTTTTTTGAAGATTCACGGGACAGTATTTATATATACATATAAAATAAGATGACAAAAAGTGATATAATGAAAGAAGATAAAATTGAAAGATGACTATAAGGGCGCCTCTGAGACGAAAGCGCGCCCCAAATAACACATAATGCATGACGCGATCGTGTCAGACAATGGGCAGAGGATTACTTCACAATGGACGATGATTTACTTCTTGCTCTCATTACCCTGCTTTGTCGCGATGCCCCGTCGTCGACCGTTGTCATTAGAAAAGTAATGGAAGCCCCTTGCCAACTTCATCTCCCGCACTCTCTCTCTCTTATATATATATATTATCACAAAATTGTCGATGAACAAATCCGATGCAAGATCACAGAGGAAGATAAATTAGAAAACAAATTTTTATCTCCAGCTCTAAAATTAATAAGGGAATTAATAATTATACACTTTTCTTCTAATAGCACAGTTTTTCTAATAGTAATAATAGAAGATAATAATTTTTTTTAATGAAAAAGTAAAGAAAAAAAAATACTAATTAATCGCAATTTTATTCTGCATGTGCCGTTCCAATAAAAATTAAAATTTTTACACTTAATGAAAATCGTTAATTAAAGCATTAAAGAAGGTAATTGTTTGACTATCTTAAACGCACGGACAGTGATAAAGGCCCAGTCCGCGATTGGCCGGTCACAAATGAGAAGGGGAAATTTTTCCCTTTCCCCCTTTTAATTATCCAATCACTCTGTACGTCTTTCTCAGGGTTCGTGCCTTTGATATAGTGAAACAGTTTCATTTTTTAATACGTAAGAAATATGTTAGTTTTTTTTTTGTTTTACTATTTTATAATATTTTTTTTTATTATTTTGTTATTAAATAAGCTTAATCTTTATTATTTAAACTAGCAAATTTTACGCGCGCGGAACATGTAATTCAATTTATTATTTATTATATAACAATAATTACAAAATTACAAAATTTTTTATTTTCAAATATAAGTTTTTCAATAATTTCTTAATAAAAATTTGAAAAATTGTTTTATTAGGAACAAAATTATTATTGTTTATATTTTCAAAAATTTTAATATATTTCTTCTCAAGAATTTAACTATTTTCATAAATAATAACATTCTTCGGAAAAATTCAATTATTTTTATAAGTATTGTAAAACTTTTTGCAAAAATTCAATTGTTTTCAACAAAATTTTTAAAAAATTTCACGAGTAAAAACAAATTATTTTCAATTTAATTATTGTCATGAATAATAACATTCTTCGGAAGTATTCAATTATTTTTATAAATATACTAAAACTTTTTGCAAAAATTCAATTATTTTCAACAAAATTTTTAAAAAATTTTACGAAAGAAATCAATAATTTTCTAAAATTTTAATAAATCCTTCGAAACAATTAATTTATTTTTTAAATAGTGAAATCCTGGAAAAAATTCAATTACTTATTTTCAAGAAAATTTCACGAAAAGATTCAATTTTTTCTTAATTCGTTATTAAATTTTTCAAAAGAATTCAATTATTTTCTAAAAATTTAATAAATAAATAGTAAATCTCTTAACAAGAATTTAATTATTTTGAATATTTTAATAAAATTTTATTAAAGAATTCAATTTTTTAAAAAAGTTTTAATAATATTTTTCGAAAAAATTCTATTATTTAATAAAATTTTACTAAATTCTTTTAAACAATTAAATTATTCTATAAGTAGTGAAATCTTTGCAAAAATTCAATTATTTTCAATAAAATTTCATTAGAGAATTTAATTTTTTAAAACATTTTTAATAATATTTTTCGAAAAAATTCCATTTTTTCTACAATTTTAATAAATGCTTCGAAACAATTCAATTTTTTTTTTTAATTTTTAAATAAGAATTTAAAATAAATCCAATTATAATATAAAATTTTAATAAATTCTTCGAAACAATTCAATTACCTTAACAATTGGTAAAATTGATCGCAAGATTCGAATTATTTTTTATTAATAATAAAATTTTTCTCAGAAATTCAATTTTTTTCAATAAAATTTTAATAGAGTTCAATAATAAAATATTTAATTATAATTATTAATAGACGCATTTGTTTTCAAAATGTTGAAAAAATTTCTTTGTTTAATTCAATTTTGTTAAAAATTTTTAACTAAAATTATTCAAAAAACTACATTATTTAAAAAAAACTTAAAAGAAGTCTTCAAATAATTCAATTATTTATAAAAACTCTCATAAAATTGTTAAAAAGAATTTAATTTTTAATCAATAATTTTAATAAAAGTTTAATAGTAAAATATTATTAATTACAATTATTAACAAAATCGATTATATTCTATAAATTAAAAAATTTTTTGAAAGAATTCAATTATTGTTAAAATTGTTAATAGTTTCTATTCTTCGAAAGAATTTAATTATTTATTATCGCAGTAAAATTCTCCGCTCAACGGTTTTTAATTGTAGTGCATAAAGTTGTGAATAAAATCTAGTGGTGCAAAATTTGTTGCTCTAGAAAGTATAACATTTTTCTTTGTGCAGGTAAATTCTCCAGTTAGTCGGACATGCATCCTGTATGAGTAAATTAAAAACATCAAAACATCTCCAGCTATTCGTCGTTTTTCAAAAAAAAAAAAAAAAAAAAAGAGAAAAGTGAAACTAAAAGAGGGTTGGGAGAGAGAAAGGATGTACGAGAAAATTCTGGCCTAAGTGCGGAGAACGCGTAAAAAACGGGCGAAAAATTACCCATCGAAAGGAACTTAGATGTTAGCTTATTTCGTCTTTCTGGTTAGAATATGTGAAGCATTCGTTTTTGTCTACTTTTAAGAAAAAGAGGACCGAGAATTAGAAAAAGAGGAACGAGTATTAGGAGAAGAGGAAAAGATAAGTAATAGGAA
Source organism: Leptopilina heterotoma (assembly GCF_015476425.1). NCBI lineage: Eukaryota > Metazoa > Arthropoda > Insecta > Hymenoptera > Figitidae > Leptopilina > Leptopilina heterotoma. The sequence goes on along the minus strand of NW_025110972.1, from coordinate 1,096,378 downwards.
AAAATATCGAAATTGCAAAAATTATAATTATTGAATTAAATAATAAAATTATAATTCTTCGAATGGTAATGGTGAGCTAATGATTCTCGTGATCATCTGGGATAAAATAAAAAAATTCTATTCGTATGATAAAAGTCTATGGAATTATACATTTGGAAAAAAGGATTAAAAAACAAAAAGTCAAGTAAGCTTACAAAGTGAAAGATGAAGAAGAAAAAAGGTTTTGATTGGAAAAGTAAACAAAATATCGATTTCGCTTTTAATTTCCGGAGGGTGTATTAATCTTTGGCAAAACTAATAGCGGCCGCAAAGAGCAGTAAGAATTCCGCTACTTCCTCAGAATGAAAAAAAAAAAGTCAGTCTCTGAGAGATTGCGCTTGGTCGTTCCCTGCTCACTGGCAAATGCGTGGCCTCTCCGCCTCTCTACATATATATTCATCTTTCTCTCTCTCTCTTCCTCTCGCTCGTTTCTCATGTCTTTTTTTCTCCTCCGCGAAGTAGAAAATTTTCAATTCCATTCATGTAAATTATTGTAGCGCACCGGCTCTCGACATATGCAACTTGTATTAATGACGCAGTAAAGGAGCAGACGGGCGGAGAGCTGCCCATTAGCGGATGAAAGCGGAGGGCTCTCAGCACAGAGCCCGATAATAGCCCGACTTGTACCAGATGAGGTTGTGTAGTTTAGCCCATGTTACTGGTTTCTATCCTCCTCTGTAGTACCATACCATGCCCATCCTCCTGGCTCTTTGCCCGCCTGCCTTCCTTCCTTCCTCCCTCCCTCTGCTTGTCCTCATCCTTTTTCCAAAAAAACGTCAAAAACTTGTCTGTCCAATAATAATTTTTAGATAATCACGGATTTCAAGTTCAGATGTTGTGGAATAATCCACAACATCTGAACTTGAAATCCGTTTTCTTTTTGGGTGTCGAACCAATCATCAATCAATCAATCAAGGACTAAATTCAATGATATTACCTAAATACCGAAAAAGGTGGCAGCGGTGGGATTCAGTTACCCAAATTCATTCAAGAAGATAATTTCTACTGCGAGGCACATTTCTATTTTTCTAAGGACTGCATTACTTTGACATCAACGTCTAATCAATAATTCGGTCACTCCTAGGCTGAGGGACGTTTTATCTAATTTACATCTACACCTGAACCCCGGACCCTAAACCACTTTGGCTGGTCCGAAAACAATTGGAGGGAAATCTACTGCATTCTCTGTTTCCGCTAGACAACGTCATTTCTTCGACCTCACACTGAAGGAGGCATCACTTGTTGGGTCTACGACTCTAAGAATAATTCTGAAAGGTAAGTTACTAATACTTTTAAACTTTGTCCCAATCGATCCCACAAAGTTCTAATTTTGTTTCAGTGTCCCTGAAGACATCTGGATCTACTCTTTCTCTCTGATTCTAATTGTAAAGGATTCAAATAAAAACTTTAATAATTTAACAGTTACTCTTTCTCATAACCTGTTCCCAAAGATCAGAGGTTTGCGCTATGTGAATAAATCAGGTATGGATCACCGATGCCGGATTAAAATGATAATTGAAAATAATTTTCGGATATGTTGGTTTTGTTCTGAGACATAACAGTGGTGAAACTAAGATAATAGTTGGCGGACCAACAAATCGGTTAGGAATTATTAATTTTCAAAGTACCCTTATTGTACAATTTAACTTTGGAATTATCACTAGTATCTAATTTAGTTAAGTTCCTCATCTGTTGTAGTGAGAGATTGGAGATTCCATCTCGGCACTAATTCAAAGGATAGAGGCGCTAGACCTTGTCCTTTCTTGGCCTATCGTGACCTAAGTAAGGTGAGAAAGGTCGGTACCTCGAATCCAACGTTCCTGCGAGTAGCGTTCCGGTTCGAGGTTGGACTTGATGAGAGGCGGGAAAGGGGTATTCAGCATGCATATATGTATATGTATCTAAAAGAAGAAGGAGGAGGTGGAGAAAAGGAACGTCTTTTAGAACTACAAGTACCACGTGATTTCTCTTCACGCGTGTGTGCGTCCTTTTTTTTGCCTTATGTGCGACACAAGCGGAAAGGAAACCTTACGGTATTGGGTGTGTGTAGGCGTTGGACGTCGAGTGATTGGTTTACGACGACATTATTTGCGCTAACTCACAACGCATCGCATAATAAAGTGCACGGGGTCAACGAATAGCACTCTCCTCAACCTTCCCATGCGCCGCGCCGCTTTCCTTTCGTTCGCCGACAAATTGATTTAAATTTACTTTTTGACAACTCTTTCTTCCTTTATCTCATCCTCCATTACTATCACGATATCCTTATTAGTTTTGATTTTTCTTTTTTTCTTACTTTTCTTCTGGGGCTGTTTCTTTATTTACAGAATCCCACCGCTGCCATACCTTTTTTCAGTATTTAGTATATTATTATTTAGAGGACTTGGCCTCTGTCTGCGAATCATAAGTATAAATCTTGACACTGTAAATTAGAGTCACATTTGGTTATAAAACTTCAACGTTGTGGTAAGTCGCATAAATACTATTTCATTGAATTTAGTCATTATTATAGATCAAAAACAATTATCACAAATTAAAATTTATAGTGTTATTAATCAGTACATAGTACACGATTGAAAATTCATCTTAATAGTATGCATTATCCACAAACGAGATAAAGAAAACAGGCAAATTTCAAGATAATGGAAAAATAAATGTCGAACCATTACTTGAAATAAAATAGCAATTTAATAACCTTCTGGGCGAGCCTCTGGGTGTTCTATTAGAACCGACAGAGATCATTAAATTAAAAAATAAATTTTGACGCATTTATCCATTTTCGTATCTATATCTACTTGTCTATAATCGTATACTCCCTCAACTAAAGTCATTTCCTTGATTCTTAGCGAGATTGATGGTGGAATTTTTGTTGTTTATTGTTGTTGATAATGGACTCGACCCACTTTTATCCGCCCGATGATAAAAACAGCGGGATTAAGCTTTGCATTCTTCGAAATAAGTCGACACATATACTGCAAACAACGATGAAAATATCACCGCTATTCTCACAGAGTAATAAACTCCACATTTCACGACAGTCTTTAAACAAATGTTGCAATCGACTGAGTTTTTCTCGCCGATAAATCGCACCTTTTACCTTGCATACCGTCTGATTTGCCTTTGCTCATTTGAAGAGAGAGAAAAAAAAAGAAAAGGAAAAAAACAGTCTTAAGAAAATACTCCATCAGATTTATTTTCATTTACGCGATGTTAATTTGATACGCGATTCCTAAGTTTAATTATTGATCGAGAGGGTAATAAATAAAATTGAGAAAAAAGGATCAGTGCTCCAAACGGGGAATTCTCGAATCTAGCTCTCGGGGTGGTTAGACTTGCTTCGGAAAATTCTAAATTATTAAATTCTAATATGAGCCTAATCATTTCGGAAAAAGGGACCAAATTTTTCCTGAAAAATAAGTTCATGATTTGATATTCCATCGCCATATTTCATCAATCGCATTCATAAAATGTAACGGAAGAAATGTTTTCCCACCGCGAGCATTGACGAATCGACGGTACACCATAAATCAATGACGCGAAGGCGAGAAACTTTTTTTTTTAAAGAGAAGTGAGAACTGCGGGAAGTGAAGAGGAGGAAACGAAGACTAAGGAGTGCGGTGAAGAAAGAATATCGGGGAGTGAAATAGAAAAAAAAAGGAGAGAGAGAGAGAGAAATGGGAAATAAATAAATCGCGCGACCGGACGAGAACGCGAGCAACGCCAAGCAAAGCAGGCGACTGTTCCTTTTGCCTGATGGTGAATGTTGAAGCGACTTGGATCGGAAGTCAAGTGCGTTCAATCGTTAATCATGCGGCCCCGCGCAGAAAGAAACTCCATTGGAAACTGCGCCACTTGACTGTTGCGTCGTTTGTTGGACGCCGTGTGTACACGCCACTCTATTGTACCGAGCGATTGTTGACTCTCATACATTTCGTTCTGGCAACCAATAAATCTCTGCCTTTCCTTTTTACAACCCATTACCGAATGGAAGCTCTCCTTCCCTCTGCAATTTTCTCATCCATTTTCACATTTTCAAAAAAATTATCAACAAACATTAAAATCCTTTCGAAAATTGTACTAAATCCTTCCCCTTCTAAGATTTCCAGAATATAAACATTATTGTTTTTCCACAACAACAAAAAAAAACCTAACAAATTGATTATTAATTAATTGCGACTTGTAATTTAAATTCAAAATACGTAATTACAATTAGTGGAACTAAAAAAAAGGCTGTATGTTTGATATGAAGGCGTATCGAATCGGTGGAATTTATTGGAACCAGTTAGAGAGACAGTGACCAATCGCTATCACGCGAATTTATTGAATTCATTACTATGAATTTATATGATTAATTCGACGGCATTTACGAGGAAGAGAAAGTAATAATCAAGTTCGTTCCCAGAAGAGAATGGTAAATATTCTAATTAGAGTAATAAATAATATTTCTGATTAAACAAAAAAAAAGAAGTACAATATGTCCTGAGCGATAAGATTTAATGAGAATTCGATATAAGACATTGATTTCCTAGAAATACTAGATCCTTTGTTTCGAATTAATTGCAGTTGCTGAAAGTCCGGGACTCGTAAACCAAGAAAAGGTCACCTTGTGTCTCTCCCTCTTGTTTGAGAGGGGGGGTTGAGAAGGGGTTAGAATTTCTCAAATACAAGTTCAGGCAAAGACAACAACAACAACACCGTTAAATACTCTTCTCGTGAGATCCTCCTTCTTAGACGAAAGGGACATTTTATCGGAGAGAAAAAATTTTCGACAAAGAAAGCTAAGAATTCTAACATATCACATGATTTATGATAGGGAATAAGTCAAATTATTATTTTGTAACTAAATATTTAAAATAAAAATTGAGACACATTTCCGTTTGGAAATGAATCTTCTGCATCTTCAGCACCTTCTAGAACTTCTTTTTAATCTTATCTTGTTCATTCACAATAGTCAGTAAGAAAAAAGAAACAGACGCTACGACCATGTTTACAAACTTGAATGTAACTTGGGGAATATTCAACTGATCATCCTGGGGGTAGATTCTGTAACATTTCCATTTCCCACCCTAACTATTCACTTTTTCTTTCCACTCTTACTTTCCACTTTCAACTCTCACTATCCACTTCCTACTTCCACTCTCAGTTTCTCTTTCAACTCTCACTCTCCACTTCTTCTTTCCACTCTCACTTTCTCTTTCCACCCTCACTCTCCACTTTTTCCTTCCACCCTCACTTTCCACTTTCAACTCTCACTATCCACTTCTAATTTCCACTCTCACTTTCAACTCTCACTATACACTTCCACTCTCAATTTCTCTTTCCACCCTCACTCTCCACTTTTTCTTTCCTCCCTTTCTTTTCAATTTCAACTCTTACTATCCACTTCCTACTCTCACTCTCAACTTCTTCTTTCCATCCTTACTTCCCACTTTTCACTCTCACTATAAACTTCCTACTTCCACTTTAACTTCACACTTCCACTCTCACTTTACACTGCCATCTTACACTTCCACTTCCAACTCTAACTTCACATTCTCATTTACACTTCACACTTTCCAATCTCACTTTTCACTTTCACGTTCCTATCTCACACTCCACAAAGTGGGAAGAGGGATATTATTGTGGGAAATGGAAGTAGGAAGTGAGAGTGTTAAGTGGAAAGTGAGAGTGGAAAGAAGATGTGGAGAGTGAGGGTGGCAAGTGAAAGTGGATAGTGAGAGTGGAAAGAAGAAGTTGAGAGTGAGGGTGGGTTGTGGGAAGTGAGAGTGGATGTAGGAAGTGAGAAGGGGGAAGTGTAAAGTGATAGTGGAAGTAGGAAGAAGAAGTGGAGAGTGAGAGTGGGTTGTAGGAAGTGAGGGTGGAAGTAGGAAGTGAGAAGAGGGAAATGGAAAGTAAAAGTGAGAATGGAAGTAGGATGTGAGAAGAGGGAAGTGAGAGTGGAAGTAGGAAGTGGAGAGTGGAAGTGAGAAGAGGGAAGTGGATAGTGAGAGTGATAAGTAAGGGTGAATGGAAGAAGTGGAAAGTGAGGGTGGAAGGTGAAAGTGAGAGTGGGGAATGGAAGTGGAAAGTGAGAGTGGAAGTAGGAAGTGGGAAGTGAAGGTAGAAAGAGGAAGTGAGAGTGGAAAGTGAAAATGGGAAGTGAGATTTTCCCAAATCCATTATTAAAACTGATATAAAAGGAAGAAAATAAAGAAAGACTCAAAGAGACATTTTTTTTAACGTACAGCAGAGTTGAATACACATCCTTGGCGATTGCGTGATGTAGAGACGGACATTGACTTGGTTCGTCATGTCGATCACTGAGGTAAGTTTTAGAAAAAGGGCCAGTCAGAGGGTTTCATTAGGAAATGGATGAAACAGTGGATGCTCGCGAATTGGAAAGGAAGGCTCTCCTCCGCGCGACGACCAAGCAGCAAGCAAGCAAGCAAGCAAGGGGAAACGATGCAAAGAGAGCTTTGAAGCTCTCGCGATGACTCGGACTGATAATCCATTAGGATCCGTCTACTTAGAGTATAACATCTATTTGAATGCAAATCAATAGGGAATGGGAAAGGACGGTAGCCAGTAATTGGTCCGCCTTTATTGGTGCTCTCAGTGTCTCAAAGAGCATCTCGTTCGGTCATCTCCTCCGGCTCCTGGCTTCGGTCTCCCATTCCTCTCTTCTCATTTCTCGTCCACTACACCTCTCTCCCCCTTTCCCATGAACAACCTCAGCCTCTTACAAAGTGTTCCCAAGTTTTAACGTGAATTAACGAGGGGCTACCTTCTCTCTAGTATATAAGATAAAGATGATTTTTTTTCTCAAATACCTCATCACTTTGATTAAACGCTAATTGTTCGCGACTCAGGGCACATAATTTACAATAATTCCACAATGTGTTTCATTCAGTCAATACTTTCTTGTCCTTAAAAATTAACACCACTGCATCAACTGATAATTAGAGAATTAAATATTTTCAGCAATAAATAACAAAAGTTTGCAGACAACATCGATTAATCCGTTGGAATTATTCACAATCCAAAGAGTAATCCGCTTTTGATTTTAAATCGTTTCGCCTCGTGGAAAAATTGCATCTCTTTTCTTGAAACATGTTTTATGTTTTGTTTGCTTTAAACTTAAAGTGGATGGAGAAAAAAGGGAACTACACCAACGAAAGCACAAATTCCACCGAAAGGCGCACACTTAAGTTAGAATCGAATGGCAATTACTGACAAATTGCATACGGGCGACGGCACTTTATCCATGCCTTCATTAAATTTCGCTTCGATGCTGCGTATGTGTGTTGTGTTTGTGTATTTGCCGCAGCCATGTCTCTTTCATAACGATATCAGAAAACTAATTCTGTTGACAAATCGTAAACCTCGATCCACCTTTCTCTCGCTAATGAAACGTATACATATCGATTCCTTACATGTGTGTAAGTTTCAAAATTATATTTGATTATCTCTATTTCCGCACGTTAAATTCTCCTAAAACAATCATTTACAAATCCTTAAAGATTTAATTTTTTATTCACGAATTTGAATCTCTTTACACAGATTCAAATTCGTGAATAAAAAATTAAATCTTTAAGGAAAGAAAAAGAATTCTGGGATAAATTAGCGCCGTAATGAAAAATGTAAAATCAGTTCGCAAATTTTCGAGATAAGGTGAAGAAATTGGATCAAATGGGAACTATATTTTAAAACAGGAAAGTGCAACGAGTCGCCGATTCTTAATCGATGTTAAGTGTCGCTTTAACGAACAATATCAATCAGTGGAGGTACAAAATTGCTGCGACAAACCGCGAGTAAATCGACAGACAGAAAATATCCACTCTTGTTGTGCTAATTAGCAAAATAAATTCCACTTGACGGAAATCAATAATATGGCGCGATCCTTTCCTAAATCAAGCTTTAAGAACTGGTTTCTTGATAAATAAGGATGTAAACGACTATTTTCGTACGTAAAATGTAATAAAAGAAGAAGAAAAAAAAATTGTCATTCCTTGAAATTAATCGTTGGGGGATTAATGAATGGACATGTACGAAAGAAAAGCAAGTGAACGAAATGCATTTCCAACGTATGTACTTAACTGCAAATAACTTTAGTCTCGTTTCCTCGGGCGTTGATTAAAGTTTGTAATTTCTTTTTTTTTACCTCACTCCCTCTCCCTGTCTCTCTTTCTCGATCATTGCATTCGAGACTATATCCTATACAGTCGCGTATTTGTAAGTGACGCAGTAGTTTCGAAAGTAATAATGGGAAGGAAATAATAGTCTGGTAACGAGTCTTGGTTGACGTGAATTTCAGTCGTGTCAACATACCGCTTTCTGAACACTTAGAATGTGCTTTATCAATCACACATGCGTGACATAAATACTATTTCATTCCAGTGTCTGTTATTACACACAGAAAACTACAGTTATACACAAGGGAACAAAGCAAAGGAACAAATTATGCAAACCCGAGTGATTTATGTTCTAAGCAGCCTATATTATTCATTTTATATTCTCAATGGATCTTTTTTCATCGCATGTCCATTTACTGTTGTGATTTCAAAGGCAGAAGGAAAAAATAAGAAGGAAAAATTGATAATTGAAAATGAGACAAAAGTATATTTTCACATCTAATTTTTATTGTTTTTTTTTTATTTCTATCTTTGCTACATTTTTTAGAGATCAAAATCGAGTATTATGACACTAACTGATTTCAAAACTAAATAATGAGTGGAAAAAATTAAAAAGCGAAAGTACAATGACTTGCTTGATAAATTTCTATAAAATTTAATTATAGTAATGTGACAAATAACATTAAAATTAAACTTAAAATTGTTGGGAACAATTTGATCTATTTTGTTTGATACCTTTTAAGATGAATTTTCGATAATCGCAACTATTGCCTTGTGGTACAACAAATAATCTTCTTTTGCAGGAACAGCCAAAGAATTTCTCCAATAAATACTGCGAATGCTATCAAGTAACCAAAAATCAGTAGCGTTAGAACTCGCAGCAACAATTCTTTTGAATGACTTTCCTCCATCGATTCATCACTAAAAATTACCGGTGTAGGAGAGAAATATATTTTCCACTTTGACAATAACCCAACTTCGATAAATTGAAGCAGTTTCTTGTTAAAATGGTCAGCTATTACGAATCCTTCTTCCATACGAATACCCGATGCTGCATAAGAAAATGATTCATCAAGAAGTTTTATATCGGTTTTTTTATTTAACTTTCTATTTTTGTTTACAAGTTTAAAAAAAATTTCATAACTAATCGTGCAGGATACATTTTTGTAAGTTAATAATTCATTTTGATATAGTTGGTATTCTGTTGATGTCCAAAATAATTTAGCTGTATTCCTTAATTTTTGAATATATTTTGGCTCATTATTGTCGTTGCTGAAAAAAGACGCAACATGAATATGCAAAGGTAAATTCGTATTAGCAAGATCTTTCAGTGAATTAATTTAATGAAATTTTACTGATTGCAATTCCATGCCAGTTATTAATGAATGAAAATATCCAGAGTAAATCATGAATGTGAGTAACAAACAGCATAGAATGAGCCTTTCTTTGAAACTTTTTGGAACATTTGGTAGTCCCATTCCTAAAAAGATGCCACCAATGTTGAGCAGTTGCCAACAATCTCTGTCGAATTTCATAAATAGAAAAATAACACGCAAGGCTATAATAAGCAACAGATTTCCCACAATAGCAATCAACAAATGCCAACTTAATACGTTCACTGTGAAAGGAATTTGCATCTTTGGCACTGCGATTTTAATGTCCATTAAACAAAACAAACGGCTAAAATGCATTTTTGATTGAATTTCCGTGTGAAAATTTAGTGAAAATTGAAGAAATAATTGTCCTTTATAACGGTCTAAGTAAACAACGTATGATTTATTCATCCGTACGTAGTGGATTCGGTAATTTAGACACTTTGCCATTGTTTCATGTACTATTTTGAACTTATCCACGTTGCTGTTAGCCCTAAATACAATTCTCAATTCTTTATTGTAAAGGTTATTTCCTTTGTCCGGGAACCAAGACGAGATTGTCCGATTATTGCTGGAGGAGTAAATTCCACTAAAATCGTTAAACTGATGAAGAGTTGACAAAGTTTTTGCAAATTGTAATCCGTTGGTTACGTTCAGTTTGACATCTTCTAGAAGTACAGTAACGTCTGCAAATTGTCTGTTCCATAACTGTGACAAGAAAGTCTTGTAAGGTGACTCAAAATCTGTTTCTTGAAAATTTGAGTCAGAGAAGTGGACAATGAGGCATTTTGGTCTCGTGTACTGATGAGACAGGTTTGATAAGACAGCAAATTGTTTTTCTAGATTTGACGTCAGATTTTCAGTATTCGAAAAAGTGATGATGACAAACAGTGTCGTTTCCCTAGGATTTCCACCAATGTGTCTAGAAATCGCGGTTGAATTTTCAGCTTTGTCCACTGTCACAAGAAGCGTTGGTAGGCAATTGATCTTTTGAAGAAAGTCGTTAATTTTGAACTGATTCGTGTTTTCCTGATCAATGAGAATCATTACCTGATGTTTGGCTCCTACTTCCCTAAAGTACAGAACAAACTTGTTCATGCTAGTGAATTCTGAACTCCTTTTTCCATTTGTACTTCCATAAACATTCTGGAGGCACAATAAACACAGTACAGCACAAGTAAATTTTCCAATTACTGATAACATTTTGTTGTTACTGCTTTCACGTCTTTTCGCAACGAAAGTCAAAATCTATCTGTTTTGTTTGTAGAACAGTGTTTCTAAGCAAAAATTGCATGAATCATTGTTTTGAATTATAAATTTCACCCTTGAAAATATCCTCAAACTGCTTTCCCCAATTTACGATACAGATAAGTTGTGAAATCATTTTTTTATTTTGAATTTAACGTATCCTAGCAACACTTCCAATAATCAATATTTTGTTTATTGTTTTTGAAACTCTAGAAGGTTTAATGAAATTCGAAAAAAGTATTTACGCTGAAGAATAATAATATATAAAGCGAACAAAATCCAGGGTTGCCACAGGTCAGGGAAGTCAGGGACTTTTATTAGAAGTACTGGAAAAAATTAAATTTCTAGAATTCATAAGAAAATTCTGAATTTTTAGTGTCTAGATTAGAAGTCTCCGGAGTCACTGATTACGAATTTGTAATTTGATTTCAAAATGTCGATTCAAAATGTTTTTCAATTCGATTAAAAATATCGAATCCAATAAAGCTAGAAATTTTTTGAACAGGAAATGGGACCCAAACTTATTGTTCATTCCTCCCTGTCTGCAATTACACAATAAGTCGTTTCAGTCCAATAATACACTTACAATCTAAAGAAGTGAATTTTCTCATTGAAATAAATATTTTATGAGTATTATTCCAACCGCATTGTTATTAACCTGTTTCTTAAGTAACGGATCAAGCGTGCAATCGATCTCTTTCTCTGTTTCTCTCTCATTCGGAGGATCAAGATGCAATACCAACATGATGAATAATATAATAGTTGTCTGGAAACACACAAGGCATCGACTTCATCTAAAGATCTCAATGCATTTTCGAATCCAATAAACATTCGATTATTATTGCACTTGTATCGAAGGTTATCTGCATTTATTATTCCGATTAGGCTTTATTTACAGTCTGCAAAATATGCCAGGTTCGCACGTGCGTTCACAAGTGAAAGTTCACTTGTTTTATGATGATCTTTTGATCCTGATCTCTTCTTCTCAGTGAAGTGAAGTGCAATTTTCCATCAAATCGATAAATGAAGAGAAGAATTTATTTTTATTGACTACTTGCAAAATATGTGTGGTGATGTGTGTCTATTTTTAGAAAAACGCTATTACTTGATTTTAAACTGAAAGTTATAATATTGCAACTCTAAGTGTGAAAAAACTATTTCCGTGAGGTGCGAGGGTAAAAATTCAATATCCGTTTACGCTGAAGGAATTTTTCCCGGATGTCCAGTTCTTTGTACTCGACTGGCACAGGTATTGGAGCGTTAATTACTCACGGACTATGTGTTGAGGCACACAACACGAGAGGACTGGAATCGATTAAGTCGGCAGTAGATCATCTCGTGAAAGTGCACTCGCGACCAGTGAACACAACAACGACACAGGGAACGGGAGTCGAGAGAGGCGGACAGCATTGAGATCCATGCCAAACCCTAATATACAACCACTAAAGTGCATTATTAACATGACCACAACGCGATATCGCTCTTATGTAGCGTGAGAATTTGTCCGCTTGGATTTAACAACGGCCCTATGTCTTATGAAGACTCCATTCTCTTCTTGTGCCTAGCTGACACCATAATAAGTAGGAACTGGCGTTATTTATTTATCTTCCATTGGATTCATTTTATCTCAATATACAAGATTATCTCATTATAAGACTCTCTTGTGGTTACATACTTTATTCTCATTGTTTTACGTAAACGCGAAGAAAATACCAATTGCAAATAATTGGAATGGATCTTTCTAACGACTATTCATTACTTCAAGTCTCGAATGTTCAATAAGAATGAAAAACAGCGTAAAAGTAGTTTTTTTCCTATTCTGTGTCAAATAATTAATTAATACATTATTTTGAAATTTAGCGTCGTCTTCACAGTAAATCGTGATGTATTAAAAAATGTTGCAAATTAAATTAACACCAAAAAAGATTAAAATAATCAATTTTTGTGTTATTTTTCACACTGAATGAAAATTTAGTTCACTAAATTATTTTATAATAATAAATTAAAGATAACCAAGTAATAAAATCATTATTTTATATTATAAGAATATTATACTTTTTCAAAATTATTTTCATTATTTCAATTCAATTATTATTTTCAAAAATTTTTAACTACAATTTTACTTTATATCAATTATTTTTAATAATTTTCGAAAAAGTTCTTTGGCAATTTTCAAATCCATTTATTTACAGTATTCAATTTCACGAAATTTCAATTATTCCTAAATTCTTTAATTAAATGCATATTAGAAAATAAAACCCTTCAAATAATATAAAAGAAAATTCAATTAAACTTTTTCAAAAAAATTAATTTCAAAATTCAATTATTTCTAAAAATTCACGCTATTTTGCTTTTAATATTCAATTATTATCTAAAACTTTAACTGAAATTCATTTTTATGAAATGAAAATCAATATTTATTAGAAAAATCTACAAGAATTTAATTATTTTAATGCAAAAGTAAATAATTTATTGAATAATTGAATGTTTCTTAAAATTCAATTCTCATAAAGAATTTTATTAATAAATTTTTAAATAATTGAATTCTTTTGTCGAATTTTATTAAAACTTGCATAAACATAATTACTTTTTTCAAGGAATTCAATTATAATTGTATGAAAAATAATTGAAACGCTGCTATCAGTTTTATTGTTAGTAAAAATAATTGAATCCTAAAGACGAATTTTATTACTCTTGAAAATAATTGAATTTCTGCATTAATTTGTAAATTCTCTAAAATTAAATTTTTTTCTTGTGTTTTTAACTAAAATTCTTCAATAAATCTATTATCTTTAATACTTTTTAAAAAAGTTCTTTGATAATTTTCAAATTCATTCGTTTACAATTCAATTTTACAAAATTTCAATTATTCGGAAATTCTGCAATTAAATATATATTGAAAAATAAAAACTTGAAAAAATTTCAATGAAAATCTTATTGAACTTTTAAAAAGAATTAATTCTACAGAATGGTTTTGTCAAAAATATGAAAAATTAAGAATTTTAATGATTTTAGTTTGAAACTTTTTCAAAATTCAATTATTTCTAAAAATCGACGTTATAATACTTTTAATATTTAATTATAATCTAAAATTTTAATTGAAATTTATTTTTAAACCCATTTTTATTAGTAAACTCTACGAGAATTCAATTATTTAAATACAAAAATAAATCATTTATTAATTTCATGTTTCTTGAAATTAAATTCTCATAAAAAATGTTATCAACAAATTTTTTAAATCATTAAATTCTTTGGAAGAATTTTAATAAAATTTTTAAGAATAATTACATTTTTCGAGGAATTCGATTAAAATTTCATTAAAAATAATTGAAATCCTGCAATGAGTTTTATTATTTTTATGAAAATGTTTAAATTCCTAAAAGAATTTTATTATTTATAAAAATAATTGAATCCCTGTAAAAAAGTTATTATTTATGAAAATAATTGAATTATTGCGATAAATGAGAAAAATTGATGAATATTGATGAAAATTGATGAAAATCGATGAAAATTGATGAATATTGATAAAAATTGATGAAAATTGATAAAAATTCATGAATATTGATGAATATATATAAAATTTATAAAAAGAATTTGTAAATAATTAAATTCCTGTAAAAAATTTCATTATTTATAAAAATAATTGAATGCTTGCGTAGAATTTTATTCAAATTTTTTTTTAATAATGGAATTCTTTTGGAAAATTTTATTGAAATAGTAGATATTAAAAATCATTGAATTTTAGAAAACTTTTGAAAATAATTGAAATTTTGCCAAGAATTTGATTAAAATTTTGTAAAATAATTGAATATCAGAGAAGAATTTTATTATTTATAAAGAGAATTGAAATTTTTACGGAAATTTGTTTATATTTTTGAACACAATTGAATTTAGTAACTATGTTACTAAGTTAGTTAGTAAGTTAGTAACTAACTTACTAACTTACTATTCTCCCTGGAGAAGCTAAATTTCATTGAATTTTTACAAATCGTTGACTTTGGTGTTTTATTTAAAGTAAAATTTTATTCATAGTTAAAAATAACACCAAAATGGATTATTTTAATCCTTTCTGGTGTTAATTTAATCCTAGAGGGATTAAACTGTTGAAGATTATTTTGATAGTTTTGAGTGATATTTTGGAAAAAAATTATTTCAAAATATTGTATTAATGAAAAGTAATTTTAAAATTCATTAATATTTTATTGTCTTACAATATAAAATAATTTTCAAAGCAATAAGGAGTACAAAAATGTACATTAGAATCTATTATGTCATTTATCAAATACAGATGACAATTTTTAATCAAAGAATCCCAAGATTTTTGTGGATTGAATTTTCAAATATTAAATTACAGAAATAACTATATCGATGTTTTGTTTGGAAATATAATACTGTGAGTGTATCAAACTGTATAAAGTGAAAGTAATGCGAATAGTAATAGCGCCCTTTATTATAGAAAAACAATTATAAAAATGCCTCTTAAAATAAATTTCTCACCAATGGGGAAATTTTAATCTTGTCAAATTGCAAAATCGCTAAATAATAGAGATTAATTGTTTCTCTCTCGATATATGTCGATTAAATTCATAATTATAATGCTGCTTACCTACTTACGAGATAATTAAACTTCCTCCACTGATTATTATATTCCCGCATATCTCACATATTATATCCTTACGCAATATTATCCAAATATAATCAATCATCGCACTTATTAATATTCTCGTGACATTTTTCCATTTACGTATTACCGAATTTTAATATGGTTGGGGTAAAAAATTTTTGTTTGCAAGTTACTGTCGTGAAAAGCGATGCGTAAATCTTGTCGCGGTTAAAGGATGAGTAAAAATCTACGTAAGAACTTGAATTATGAATCTAAGGTCTCGCGAGGTTATTCAAAGCGGTCCGTTTCTATACACACACAAAAGTATTCTGCCTCTCGACACCTGCGGAGAGTCGTTTTTCACTCTTTCCACAATGGGAAATTGTTTATTCTTCGCGATAATGCAGAAATCATTTTTATTTTATTTGTTTGTGAGGAAAAAAGATTAGAACGTCCTTATTTATAGGTTTTTCTTGCGGTTATGTAATAGTATAACTGTCGACGTATAGGTTATACTTTAGATTTTTTAGAAATTATCGAACAATTTTTTTTTCATGAAAAAATACCTGCATATTTTCGATGAAAACATTTTAGAGGATATTTACAAATATTTGTGAAAGCTTCATCAAATTTTATTTGCAAAATATTTATTTTGTTAATAGATATTGAGCTTTTTGTAAGTGGAACACGTGCGGGACATATATGTCCCTTAAACTCAATAGACTTATTTTGTATTTCCAAACTATTATATTTGACATAATTTTTATTTCTTCTAATTTACATTTAATGCAATGTAAAAAATAAGTTTTGATTTAAGCATAAGGCTAAGTTAATTCATATATATTTGATTAAAAATATTATATTTAGAATTACGCGCGTGAAAATATAATCTTTCATTGGCGTAACGGAATATAGAGTCGGTTTTATGCAAAGGGATTCCATACAACTTCTGATCGAGTGAGATGTAAAGTGCGAAAATTCAGGTGTCTACGGAACGAAACGACGATTCATGAGTCGATATTATACACACCATGCGATGTATAATATTTTCAGAATTCACAAAAATTAGAAATGTTTAGATTTCTGAAATTTTAAGAGAAATTATTTTTAAATTACTTATTAATAACAAACATTTTCGTACATTCACTGAAATTTCTTGATATTTTTTTTACCGGAGAATATTAATTAGTATCATTCGAATAAGAAATTTCTAGCGGTTAATTTTTTTTACAGTTTTTTTAAGTAATTAAAATAGCATTTCTATTTTAGTGGAGTTCGAAAAGGGCGTAATTTAGCAAACAGTAAAGTTTCCAAGTAGTTGTTCAGTTTTATTGTTGTGTACAAATGAGACAATATTTCAATTCGATCCCCTTTAAAATTCACGATTCAATTATAATATTTAATGTTCTTAGTGATAAGAAAAAAAAAATTTATTTAATTTCTTTCATCAGTTGATTCGTTGTCTTTTTGTTGGATCGTCGCTTCCGTTCAGCGCGTCGAGGCTATTTGGATAATTAGCAGCAGAATAGTTGAGGTTAAATTTAGCGAGATTTAGCATAACATAGAGTTAATTAGCGGGATGGAATCTAAGGCATTCTGGGTTGTCGAGAAAGTTAGGAGAGAGAGAGAGAGAGAGAGAGAGAGAGAAGTGTTGGTGGAATCGCATGGTGCGCTCGTCTGAATAGGTAGTGGCGACATCTACTTGGCGCCAGACCGCTCGTTCAGCAAACGTACCACAATGCCGCACTATTCCCTGTCAAGAAAGACACATGGCAGAACATGCGACCGCATACGGATAGAAACCTTAACGACCGGTAAAGGCTCTTCCTTAATCGTTCGACCTCATCCTATAAAGCTGTTACTCCCCTTAGTTATTTAAATCCCCCCCCCTCTCTCTCTTTTTCGCATTAAATTCTAAACTATATATGAGCCAGTAATAATAATAATAACCCCTGTGATTTTTTTCGTTTTCTCTTAATTTCCAATTAATTAGACACCGATTTCTTGAATTAAATGACTTAGTAACTTCCCTATTTTTTACAGTCGAACCTCACTTATTGGTTCTACGGAACTACTGATTCGGATTGGCAAATTTTTGCTGTTTTCGGCACTCACCTAGGGTAAACCCCGAGTTAAATATTATCCAATCATCAAAAACATTCTGTGGGTCTAACCAATCACCATTATCCCGGAGTTAACTCGGGGCCATATTGTACGCCATATTGAATCCGCCATTTTGAATTTAGAAAACCTGACATAGGCACTTAAATATTTCAAAAATGTTGTCAATGATGCAGCAGGTTTAGATAGCACAGTTTTTCTAAAAATAGTAAATTCAGACATTAAACGTATAAAAATTGTTGTGACGAACTTCTTTTCATACGTTTATTATCACAATTTTAAATCCTTAGAAAAATTTTATCCTATGGGGGAAGATAGTGTTTTTATTTCTAACATTAAAGAATTAAGATTTCAAAAAATTATGTTAGAAACATCTTAATTTATAAAATACTTTTAAAAACTTCTTCGAAGTACCTTACATTCCTAAGATGAAAGAAATATCCTAAATACTATTCAAATGTTTAAAGCATCTTAGATATCAATAAGATGTACCTACACTTAATAAAACATTGTATTTTTAAATAAAGATATACTAGGGTGAAGAATTTTTATTAAATTTAAATTCCTGTTCACTTTCCAGTCAATTTTTAGAAATTTTTCGGTCAACTTTTTATCAACAATTAAACACAATTATTGTTTAATTTTTTTAATTAATTTATTTTTACTTTTAAGAACTTTTTAACAAAAGTAACCACAGCCGAACTCTAGCAGAAGATCATAATTGTCATAAAAAGTGGTTTAAATTAAATTCTTTTTAATTCTATTATTTTAATGGACTGTTATCAACCTAGATTGTTGTTGGGATAATTCTGAACAACATCCAGAACAATAAAAAAATTTATTGCAACTTTTAAGAACTTTTTAATAAAAGTAACCACAGCCGAACTCTAGCAGAAGATCATAATTGTCATAAAAAGTTGTTAAAATTAAATTCCTTTCATTTCTATTTTATTCTTGGAATGCTGCTGAACAACATCCAGAACAACAGAAAAATTTATTGTAACTTTTAAGAACTTTTAAATCTTGTTGTTGGACTGTTATAAAAACAGAAATGAAAATTTGTATTTTTTCAAATAAGAGAAACTATTCTGAAGTTAATTTGACAAAGTTTACTCTGAAGATTGTTGCAAAGATCAGTGGAGATGTGAAGAAATCGTGCAATTTTCGCACGGCTGACGAACGGATAGACGAAGAAGAGATGATAAAAAAAAGTACATACGAAGGATAAAGAAAAAGGGTGAACGGGGTGAGAGTTAGTGACCGCAGTCACAGGATCGGAATCGCATATTATCGCGCATGAGGCGGCTCCAGCAAGCTCCAGTGAGGGGCAGGTGAACCTTATCGCCGCGTATCTTTAATTCGTTGCGTTCTCAGTGGGACCGGCAGATCGCGACCTTCGATCCCTAAGTACTGCGGAAACGTCGAGACAATCGTCGTATTTCTACGCAGATTCAACTACCACTATGAAAGCGCAAAAATACCCCACGACGTATTTCAACAATTTTTTTTCCATATCAATCGCATAATAAAAGAATACAAATATTAATTTTTAGAATAATCCTTTCTCAGTATGGGAGAAATTTAGTCTGTAGATGGAAATCGCTTCCCCCTCGTTCGTGTACTACCGCGGGAACATAATGCCGTGTGGAGCAGGTACTCATAACGCCCGGCAAACCTGTTGAGATATAGCCCGGGTAGTGTTTCAATCGCAGGCGCAGTCTTCGACAATGATACACACACACACG
Source organism: Leptopilina heterotoma (assembly GCF_015476425.1). NCBI lineage: Eukaryota > Metazoa > Arthropoda > Insecta > Hymenoptera > Figitidae > Leptopilina > Leptopilina heterotoma. The sequence continues at coordinate 1,077,138 of NW_025110972.1, read as the reverse complement.
CAACGAATGCGCGAATCGGCATGTATTTGCGGTCGGTACATCGAGTAAGTACGAGCGCTTACCTGCTCTCACACGGATGCACCGGGAATATAACGCATATGCAATATAAGTATGCAAAAGCCCTATTACAATATTGGATATACCCGGGCTATAGATCACGATAGTCGAAATAAATCTCGCAGGAACAAGCAGGCCTTGTGTGTGAGCGCGCGAGCGCGAGAGAAAAGAGAGAGAGAGAGACCCGTTGGGGCGCTAAATAATTTAGCCGATTTTTTCTCTTCGTTCACCGTGCGTGGATCATATATACACAAACTATATATAATGCAAGGACTTCTCCTGCACTCTGGAAAATTATGAATACTTACTATTTACTACGACCGAGTCCGAATTATGCATATTTATTGGCCTGCGCTGCGTTTTTTGCCTCTCCTTTCCACCCGTGTTCCATTACCTTTATATTCATCTCAAACATTAGTCACTGGTGTGCAAAAACGTCACATTTTAAACTTTATGCTCCTCATTATTTGCCGAGTATGAAATTTTACTGGGTTTTTAATCTTTCACCGCAATATTTATTACCGGCTATTGTTAAATACTCTCGTGGACTTTTTGATCAAACTTTTGATCATTGAAAAGTTTTCTTCTGCGGTGATAATTCTCTTCTTTATTGTAATTTTTTGTTTGTGTATCTTTGATCTTAAACATACAATAAGTATTAATTACGATGTCATTTAAATTTTACAATAATAGTTTTTCTGCGGATATCAAATTGAGATACAAAACGAATCAAAACACAACACTTCGCAACAATGTATTTTAAGATGCTTTTCAGTGTGTTAACTTTTTTAATTATTGTGTTAATGTTAGAGAACATGGACCATTTTTATGTTGAGTTGCATCAGGGACAGCAGATCTTCCAACGTCATCGTCATTAGTGCACCTGATAACAACATCAAACTAATAACATTAAACTTGATGATGTTGTTAACAGATGCTAATGACGATGATGCTGTTTACCGAACAAACAAATCTGTTAAATAGTTATTTGTCATTAATTACATTAGATAACTTAATTATAGTAATAATAGATCACTAATAACCATAGGAACAACAATAGTATGTTAACGTTCCTAAGCAGTTCCACCAACAGCATTAGATTCATTATCTTAGAATTTTATTACTCTTGCTAACTCTTCTATTCTATTTTCTTTATAAAGACAATTTCCTACGGTTAATAGATTTGTTTCCTCTCATTACTGGAACAATGACTTCATCAAGAGCAGTAAAACCTTTCACTACCAGCAGTAATATTATTTCTAATAGCATCATTGAATATATAATCAGAATCAGAAGTATTATCCCTAATGAGGTTATCAACTGAAATAATGGTAGCAATGGTTTCTGATTAATATTTGTCTTTTGTTTAATGCTTTTGCTATTGCTACTCGTATACTTACATAAGTTTAAGTTTATTATATTAATTAAATCTTATTCGATTTGTTATTGTCTTATTAAATTTTTCACTTTTTTATAGTTTTAGGTTTTAGTTTATACTCACCAATAATCGTCAACTGAAGAAAATCTTCCAGGTTTCAATTGAATCTTCAAATAGTTATTCACCATTGCGCCAGGTTATTTTTTAATAACATTTTTATATAGTTTTAGGTTTTACTATAAGATGTTTTAAAAGTGACTACAATGTATTTTAAGATGCTTGTTTTTTCAGCGATGAACGGAAATGTACTAAACAGAATAAAAAGTAAAGTTGCCTGCCTCATAAAATTAATTATTATAAAATTAAAATTTCCATGTAATAAGGAAGAGGAAAGGAAACGAAACTTGCTATGTCTACTATGCATTACAGAAGAAAATGTCGATTATAAATAGAAACATATTTTATCAATCAGCTTGTTGAAGAAGAAAAAGAATTTCAAATATCTTCATTTAAGATAATTTCCCACAGAGAGAAACTTGTATCGACATAGAATTTACGAAGATAAGTTAAAAGTCGAAAGTTAGGCGGCAGCCTGGGCTGAGAAGATTTATCCACTACGTGCCGAGATCGTTTGCAATGATTATGAAAATGGTAGCGCGTGAGTGGACTTAATTACTTACCACAATCATTCATTATTTACTTTTTTCGGGTAGTAATCGTTCTATTAATAGGTCGTTTCTGTCTAATTAGTCTCATAATAATCTCTAATTACCAGATCTGTTAATCGAGATAACAAAACAAATCTTTACAACAATATTATATATGTGAATATTTACATTTACTCACGATGCTTCTTTCTCTTTATGGAACTTTGAATTTTTTGCAAATCTTAATTCCTATGGAACATATAAAACTAAATTAAAATTTAATAATGATATTTAATAATTAAATACTGATCTTTGAAAAACTATCGATGTTTCCAAGTTCGAATGTTACATTTTTTTGTAGCTACTCATTTTTTAGAGTCAATCAGAAACATTCTTTGGGGTCAGGGAAAAAGTCAAAAACCTATCTGAAAATGAGGGAAATTTTTGTGCCAACCCTGAAGTAAATTGGTAGCAATGATCGAGTACGAACATTATACAAACATAATTAAAATGAATGTAATGAACAGTAATTAACTGCAAGGAGTCAATCAAACTATTTACATGATTAATTATCGTAAATCATGTAATGCGGATATTGTAGATTTCTTCGAAAATGATTGATCGTCCTTAGAAGTAATTTGGTTTGGGATATTGGCGAAGGGTGGGGGATTGGCTTGACAGGAGGATATCTCTGAAATTCATAATAATAAAGAGGGCAGCGTGACGTCGGTGGCGCGTTTTAACAATGGAGCACACCTGAAGTATAAAACCGGTGCGTTTAAACTTTTTGAAAGCGGTTTGGAATCGAAGGAGGAGGATGAGGACGAGGACGAGGGGGGTATGCCATCCCTATGGTATGAAATGTGGCGGCACAAAACGAAACGAATTGTAAGCGGTAGGGGACAGAACAATGCTCTCAACCTCGTCTCAACTCGATGCCGGGCGATGCTCTCCCATTTGTTCGCCAAACACCGAACACAAACGGCCTCGTACGTCGACATAACACATTGTGCCTGCGTACACGCAACAAACCCCCCTATCCTGTCCTATCTTCCTCAGTACAAAGTCCCATCTATCTCTTGCTCGTTCCTCCTACCAAATATGGTCCCTTCGCTAACAAATTATTTCTATTCGCACACTTTACATTTACACCTATTCCAATTATTTTCCTCATTTATTATATGTCCGCTTTGTGTGAAAGCAAGCTTGGAACAAATATTTCTACAAGATTCTTCAATTCGAAAGGGGAAATTTGCAAGAGTTCACTCTGCAAAAACAGGTGTCTTCATGTCGTACTATTTTATTGGGGTCCTACTGAAATTCGTTCAAGGAGATAATTTCTACTGCGAGGCACATTTCTATTTTTCTAAGGACTGCATTACCTTGACATCAACGTCAATTCAATAATTCTGTCACTTCTAAGCTGAGGAATGTTTTATCTAATTTACATCGACACCTCGGATCTTTCACTTTGGATGTCCCGAAAACAATTTGAGGGAAATCTACTGCATTCTCTGTTTCCGCTAGACAACGTCATTTCTTCGACATCACACTGAAGGAGGAATCACTTGTTGGGTCTACGACTCTAAGAATAATTCTAAAAGGTAAATAACTGCAGGACCCCAGGTGGAAAAGTTAATGTTAGTTAACGTTATAGTTAATGATACTATAATGTTAGGCTAACGTTAATCTAACGACATTCTTTGGTCACTAACGTTAGATTAACGTTAGCCTAACCCTAACGTTAGTATCATTAGCTAACGTTAACCTAACGTTAGTATCATTAGCTAACGTTAACTTTTCCACCTGGGATCCTTTAACGAAATTATTAATTGCATAATTATAAAAATATTGATAAATGTATACACACACCATTAGCGTTGAATAATTGAAGACAGTAAAGTGGGCAATGTGTCTGCGCCACCGTTTCCACGGGAGCACTTACATATACCTGACATTACAAATAATTCTTTTTACTCTCCTCTTTTGTCACTCGCAATAAATTACTCTTCATGTTGATCTTATTTTATTTTGCAGACTATTTATTTTAACGAAAGTCGCACAAATAAAATGGCTTCATTCGTCATTTAGGGGGAGGGAGGGGGATCGAAAAAAATGTGACAAACTCTTGGGATGTATATTCGCGAGAAAACGAGGACGTTGGACTACGTGCCAGGGGGATAAATACAGGGAAGAGGAGGAGAAGGTATTGAAAAGTAGGCTGGGTAAGGAAAGGGTGAAATGTAATGGAAGAGGGGAGGAAGGGGGCACAAGAACACGAGTCTTATCTCTCTATATCCACTTTGAACGAATATCTATCAGGCCCGTCATTAATTTCTCCTGGCAGTAGTCGCTATATAGCCAACGAGTGGAATTCCAATTTGTAAATGAAGTCGTCGATAAGTGACCAGACTGGCATTGACGATCCACGCGTTCGCAAATATTTTTTTCATTTTACATAATCAGGTTTCAAAAAAGAAGGACCTCTTTAAATTTAAACCTTGGATCGAGTTTAAAACACCCAAAAAAATCGTTTTACTACCAAATAGGCTGTTACTACAATTTTGACTTCTTTCGTCTGGATTCATTCATACAAAAAGAGCATGAAACAATAAATAGTTTATTAATACCGAATCGTGTATTACACCAAAAATAGAAGAATGAAACTTTTTCCGTTGCTCGAACAAAAATATTTTCTTATACGATCAGAGATTGCTAATGCAATTGCGAAAAAGCAACAGAACTATAACGACAGAAGTTAATAAAAGCGTGCGTTCGACCTGAACGAGCCTGCCTTTGCTTTTTGAGACAGATTTCTTGGATTATAAACTGCAGAGTTTATTGTCGATTCGTAACTAGGCGGAAATGCATAAAACCACGATCACGCATCATGACCCGATTTTTCCCTCAACGATTTATCAAAAAATATTCCACTATCGAAGATAATTAACCATAAAACTCGGGATTAGTCTGATTGGCTAAAGTGAGTTTACGCGTTTTCATGTATAAAACTCCAAGAGACGATGACGATAATAATGATGATAATAATAATGATAATGATGATGATGATGATGACGATGACTAGAAACCGGATGACTCCTCCCTATTAGAGCAGCAACTGAATTCCGCATTGATATTGCAACTGTAAATTTCATGCCATATTTAACACGATTAAATTGAGTGTTATTGAAAACTAAAAATTAATATCCGGCTACACTTTTCAGGACAACTGCTCTGTCATGTTGCATTAACATCGATTGACTTTTGCTGCGGAAATTTATTGTTTTCCTTAATTAGAAAACTGTATATTTTATTGAAAAAAATATCTGGATTTTTTAAAATAATATTCTGAATTTACGATTCGTCGCATATTATATAGAAAACGGAAGTCGCGTCTTAAATAGATAAGCGAAAAACCTGATTTAGTTCAAGAGACTCGTAAAGTGGATGCCAACCATTTTAGATAAAATGTTGACACTAAACTTCCAGTCAGATATTATTGGTTATAAAGTGACTGATTAGAAGCGAATAAAATGTCTTAATTACTCGGAAACAGTTACTAAGTAAATTGCACCTCGTGGCTTTAGTTCGTACGGGGGAAAAAATATTTTCTTACATTTTTCATCAATTACGATCTTATTGAAAGTATATTTACCTTTCGAGCAAAAAGATTAATTGGCTCAATGATCGAAACTCACAAAATGTCACAAAAAGTGAAGTAGTCTATTACCAACATCTTACCACTGTCGGTAATATAGAGATCTGTCTTATCTTTGTCACTAATTTATCTCGATTGCAACTACTCCAATTACAGATTTTAATGTATAATTAACCAATTTTTAGGGATTCTATAAATTCTTTTGATAAAAGAAAATACAAATCATATTTAACAGTACAAGAAAATAGAGAGGGAGAAATAGAGAAGTAACAATAAACGCTAATGTGAGAAAATGACTATTGTTCGCATCCGATAATATCAGACATTGATGACCTTAAAATCAAGCAAACGCAGCCTTCTTGATCGTGTAAGACGATGTAATAACAAAACACATGGAATAATTATTGAGAGCGAAATTCCCGGTTGCCGAGGTCGCAGTGTTTTATTCTTATCCACTGTGTATATATGTTTAAGATGTATATCGAGACTCAATAACGATCTTGACTTCATAACCTCTCTTCTTTGATCGAAGTTCATAATCATTAGAAAGGCAACTTGATAATGTCTAAATAACCTTTCGAGAATCGGATCCTTTTCACCTCCAAAGTGAATCGCAACGAACTGTGGAGATTCTTTAACACTTAGCTAATCAATAAAAAGTGAATTAAATTATTCTCCGCATTATCCAAATGGAAGATTCTTAATTAGCATTCGCTTATTTATTACCTGAGTTACACTTGACTTGCTAAGTAATTGGTCCCGAGTATTATGCTTTGCGTCGAGATAACCTTTTTTGAAATTTTACATTTGATTTCTTTGCGAAAAACGTTTTATTCGAATTATAATTGTTTTAATTGATCTGATTCTAATTTTAAAATAAGAAATTACCCCCAAAAAAATATAACTATTCAAAATTATATTCTTAGCTTCATTGGAGAATTTTAATTGGCAGCTGATGATGAATTACCAGGAGTAACACTTGTCCATCTCGGCAATTATAAAGTGAGCGTGATAATAAACTAGAAAAGTGACTGTAAAAATTGTAATATGCCGGAAAGTATAAAGAAATAAAAGTGCACAGGAATGATAAGATTGTGAAAAATGTATGGTCCACTCGACCTTAGATTTACGACACTGATGATAGTATTGATGATGATGATGATGATGAACATTTAATTAAGAGAATAATTTTTCAGTCTATGCGAGAGGGGAAAGATTAACGGAAAAGTTGTAGGAATATATGTATATATTATGAAAAAGAAACAATATAACGATATGAGGTGAAAGAACTCGGATTCTAATAATAATGGAAGAGTCATACTTGTGAAGCAGGTTTAATACAACGCGACGCTCAAATAAAGCCGTCAGTGTTGCGAGAATGATCGATACACGAACCTTCCTGTCCTGCCCACTCGCATCCGCATGTGGACGACATAAAAAGATCCTGATATTGAGAAGTGTCACCTTTGAATTATTTATTATCCAATCAAAGCTTCTATCTCCGGCAACAATGTTTACTGAGATAGCACTAATGCATATAGGCTTCTTTTATCAATTTCATTGCAATGAGAGTGTTCCTGTTTTTATCCGAGAGAGAAAAGAGATGATGATATTGAGCAGATGTTCGTCGCGCAAGAAAAGAGAGACCTAAAAGTTTGGTTTTTTCCGCTAGATCTCGTTTCTACTTTACCGGTGCTAAATCTGCTGTACCGACATTTTACCACTGTCGGTAATGGAGAGACCTAACTTTTAACCTAAATTGTTAACGGAATCGATCTAGTTGTCTAGAGTAACCTAAGGAGGAGGAAAATACACTAGTCGAATAGTTGTGGAATTTCTAGAAAGTATCTTGATAGAGTAAAGGTATTTGGAAAAGATGGAAGATAAAGAAAAGAAGAGTTTTATGAACAAAACTATTCAAAAAAGCACCCCCCTTGATACGGCTTTGATTCTTCAAAAGAGATCACCGACCATCTAACGTTAGAGATCTGGATAAAGATTTGCATCCCCCGGGATATTTTCTGCGCTTAATTCACGTGGCCATTAAACCTTTTCTATCGTCGTCGTCGTCGTGGTCGTCGTCGTTGTGCGGATGCACTGATGGTATATAGGATCAACGCGTTTTCAGAGAGTCTTCCTAATCTCAAGCGACATCGGAGCCAGTGATTGACGACGGTGATCGCGAACTATGCAGGCAGTTTTGTAGAGTGTGGGAATGATTTTGCAAGGAGAAGGATGTCGATGATAGAAGACCCCTTGCAAACACTCCTCCACACTCTCCACTCTTCACTCCACCTTCTTCTTCTTCTTCTTCATCTCCTTCTACTTTTCTTCCGACCGAGCCAGTTTAAACCAGCGTCGTGTGTTCATGTGCAGCATCGCCTTTTGTGTGCGTTTTCGTTGCAGGTTCCAACGCGCTGAACAGGTATTCTCCATTGAAATGAGGTATAGCGTCGCGATATGAATTATGCCCCCTTGTACAACTTGATAATCCGTGGTTACCATAAATCCTCACTGATTAGCCCCCCTTCTATTTATGAGGCCCTCGCGTCACCTCCTTCTTCTCGGCTCGCCCTTTCCCCACTTCCTCCAGAATCGAACCAACAATTGTCAAAGTGCTAAATATTTCAACTGGAGAAAACCTTTCAGATTCCAATTGAAACTTAAAATGGTTTTTAACCATTGCGCCAGGTTTTTTTTAAATAATTTTTTTTATAATTTTAGGTAAGGGGAAAACTAACAAAATTGTCCCTATGTGCACAATTCTTTAAACCCAAAGCATCATCATTAGCAAGATATGCAATTTTGAAATGTTTTCGTGCGCGTTCATTGACCCTTGAAATGTTGAAAATTGATTGAGGTATGGACCCCGTGATCTAGCAAGATTTTTTTTCGTATTTGTTGAGTGGGGTCCCTCTCCTTGGGCAAGTATAGTAGTCGTCGATCGATTATATACCTGCCGGTCCGTGAGGAGGGACGAGAGAATCCGACATGCCGTGCATCCTAATTGAATCGTCAGGCTGCAAGCTCTTTGGGTGTGCTGATGGCGGGAATGTGACGGACATGGGACGCGTCGCGTCATTGACAGAGAGACTGTTTTGGGACCGCAGTTTATAATAGTATACACGCGGGTTCCCCCTTTTATATCGAGAATCGAGAGACTCGATTTTCGATTGTGAGGAGACTCCCGATTAGTTTGCCACACACCGGACAATATTGCTCTCTCACGTTTGTATTTGTATGTCGATCTATATGCATGTACCTGGGTCCCGTACCCGTGTGCTTGTGGGCGGGACACGCCGTGCCATTCTATTTCAGACTGACTTTCATTCATAACTCGGTTTTTAATAGCTCTCTTTCTCTCTCTCTCTGTCTCTGTTTCTCTCTGCACTGTAAAGCATCGCGACGTGCAAACCTTCAAGGCAACATCCGACTCCCATATAGTTCTATTATTTATCTTAACATGACGTGTCTCGTTACATTAAGCTGCATTGTTTTTATTGATTTTTACTCATTGTGTTTGCCTCGCTCGTTTATAACACATGTCTCCACGTTTTTTCCTGCTATTGTTGTTACTTTTCAAATATCTAAGTATCTTGTTCTACGTCTGGGCATTGTTCTTCCATTTTTACTCCTCTTAAATGTTTCATGTTTCTCTACCTTTTTATAGCACGAGATTTGTCAACACAATTCGAAACGTAAAAATACGAAAAAGAAGAGATTATGTAAGAACTGTATTGGTTAGCAAAAACCGTCAATTAGAACCAAAGAAGATATTAATGTTTGACAACAACTGTGTTTCTTTTTCACAATCAGATTCTTGTTCATTAATTATATAATCCATTAATTTATATAATCCTAAAATATTAAAAAATCCTTACCGTAATTCATCTATTTTTCTCCTTTTTAAATTCCATCTCCTATCCTTTGTCTCATCTATCTTCATCTCTTCGAAAAAACATTCCCACAGTCCAGCCAGTGGCGGATTAACGCACCCAGTGAGCTTCCTATTGTCAAAGTACACAAGCAGACACACACACACACACACCAAGGAATCGTCACAATGCCCCAATATTCCTCGATATAAAACGCACCGACGTCTTTCTACGCGATTGTTAACGGCAACGAGGTTCCATTATATGCGCAGCGAAACCTCTCTTCGGACGTGTATTCGGATCAGGTTGCTCGATTTTCACTATCAGTTGATGTGGAACAATAGTTTTCGATGGAACTATTATCTTGCCTCCTCATGACAGGGATTCCAGTCCCGAGCGGATTAAACAATCAATTCATCAGCTGCCTCCACGCAGGCGGAAACTGGAAACCCTTAGAGAGACATTCTTTAACATACAATGGAAACAAGGTGAGATGGTTTTTAGTAGGTCAACATTCTTCATTCGATGAACAACTAAAAAAAGTTTTTGTACTCTAAAAATTGGCTTTAGATTTAATTATTAAACTATAAAAAAATGAAAAAGTATTATTAAAAAAAAACCTGGCGCAAAGGTGAATAAAAAAATACGAGAAAAGTTTGACATAGACAAAGCAAAACAATGAAGAAAGAAGAGGAATTTTCTTTCGCTAACCTGTAAACACAAGGAACCAGCATGAAGTTGCTTTGCTAGGAACTCATTCAACTAACAACATCAGTGAAGGCTGACACCACAGTTTACAACTTACAACTGTTAAATGACAATGATGACGCAGCAAAACATGCAGTTCCCATATAAATTAATGATTGATTGATTCTATTAGTGACAAGGACAAAAATCAACAGTGAATTAATAAAAAGGTGTAAAGTTCAACAAAATAAGTATCCTTTTATCATCAACTATTATAAACATTTTACAAATATTTCCCAGCCATGGAGAAAAACGATTTGATAATTATCACAATTTTCTATACTTTTATTCGTTTTCCCCCATCTTTTCACAGTGATAAATTTATTGATTTTACATTTCATAATACTTTTCATAATAGAATTTTTTTTGCAAAAAAAAAAAAATTATTTTGCACCACTACGTGACGATGACATTATAACGAAACAATGAAAATTTTACAGCTGTTTAAATACTCGGAAGAATATAATTTAATAAATCAAAATTCAGACCAAAATCAAAATTCGTATCCTAACGTTTAGAGAATTGCGAAAACCTTTATTGAATTGCATGAAGGTTATTGTCGAATAAATTGTGTAATAAATCGGAGTCTAAGTAAAAGATAAGTATGGAAATTTTTTTTTTATTTGAAGATGAACAAACCTCGACAATAAATGAGGTGTCAATGAATTAAACTGTAAATCATTGTACATTCTATTCTCGAGATAATAATTAATAGATTCGACAATCTGTATCAATAATTATTGTATTATTCACATTGGATTTTTTTTTTGCTTCAACGTAAATTCTTTCATATTTATTTTTATTTAATTGCTAATTTCTCTTTTTATTAACTGAAATTTTTGTTTATTTAATTCACAAGAATTGTGACAACAATAAAATGAATATATAAATATAATGCAATAGATTTTGTGGAAAATTAAGTCTCTAAAATTAACAATACGTTTCAATACGTATAGTAATTGTATGTTTTACTGATAACAATGTATGACAATTTTTTTTTTTAAATTAAAAATTGTTATTTATAAATTTTTTGAGAAAATAGTCACTGCGAATGCTAAAATAGACTTAGATTTGTTAGACTTGTACTATTTTCAGAATTAATTTTACTAACAATTATAAAAGTATATCTGACTGTAATTTTGACTCTGGGCATAATTTTTAATATGCAATTTTACTATTTTTAGTTAATTTATATTTAAACTTAAAATAAAAATATAATTCAAGTTGAAAGAGTCAAATATTTAGATTTGAAGCATTTGGAGTAAAATAATAAAAGTTAAATAACTATTAAAATTAATATTAAAAAAATTGATATCGAATCAATTTGAAAAACACCTGGTCGTATAAAAATCAGATGCGCACTTCTCTCTGACTTTAATATTCAACCTTGAAAATTATTATGCAACTTTAAATGTTTGAATAATTTTACCTATTATATGATAGTAATTTTATTTTAATACACATTCTAATAAAAATGGATAAATATTTCTTTTGCAATATTTATATATACTTGTACATTTATTTTTTATATATTTTAAGAAATCTACAATGAAATTGCATCCCCCCTCTCTGTTTTTACGTCTTCGAAATTCAGTAAAGTACAGAATAATTTATGAAAAATTTCAAAATTATTGTCGTATATATTTTTTTCATATTCAAGAGTAGTACAAATTCATTTTAATTCTAAATTGATAAAATATAAAATAATAATTATTTTAAGTTAAATATATTTATCTGCAAAATAATTATTTATTTCTGAAAAAGAATTGAATTTAAATTGATAAGAATTTTAAGAATGGTTATAGAGAAGTAAGAGAGAAAGAGACTCGTTACGACCTGCTTCCCAATTTCGTATCCCCACTCTGACAAGTCTTCAGTCAGTGGCTAGAGCGTGGGTCAGAAGGTCCGTGCGAATTTTCAAAATTATCGTCGCGCGACTCCCTCAACCACGTGTTTCTAAAATAACCCTCAATTTCAAATTTTAATTTTTACATTTTTTACTAGTGTTAGATTATTTCTATTTTGTGAATTAAAGTAGTTTTTAAATGTCGGGAGTGTTCGTGATGCCTGCAAGCGTAATCGGTGTGTAATTACAAAGAAAAGTTGTCCTTCTTCATCAGTTTGTGAACACGTGGTCCGGCAGTGTTTTGGAAATTTTTAAAATCGCGAGTGAGTTCTTTTGTTTCAAAATTAATTAAAATTTGGACTGAAGGCCGAGGATAGAAGTCAACATAACCTATATGTAAGTTTACAATTTTTGTTGTTGTTTGCCTATTGATAGGTCATGTTTTATAATCTATATTAATAAAATCAGACTTCTGTCTGTACATTGTTCCTAACTTTAAATTTTTATATATTTTTTCGTTTTGAGACATTAGAATTCTAAAAATGTAAAAAAAAAAATATCTGTCGGTCTGTATGCAAAACTTTGTTCGCGCATCAATTGAAAACGGTTAAACCAATTAAAGAGAAACTTAACAGTCTATTAGGTATTAACGTAACTTAAAATCATAGCCAAAATATTATTATATTATTTCAGAAATTTGAAAATTTGAAGAAGCCAAAAATATTGGAGCTAAATGACATAAAAGAAAAAAAAATGTTGAATTTAAAGAAATTCGGTTTTTCGAATTTTTGAATATCTTTGAAAATTTTTGATTTTTTATCAAAGGGTGGAGATTTTTAAATAAGTAAAGTATTTTTAAAGAGCACAAAAATAGTGAAGCTAAATGCCGTAAAATAAAAGAAAAAATGTTGAATTTTAAGAAATTCGGATTTTTAAATTTTTGATAATTTTAGATAATTTTAGATTTTTGACCAAATAGTCGAGACTATTTAATAAGTAAAGTATTTTTCAAAAGAACAAAAATAGTGAATTTAAATGCCGTAAAATAGATGAAAAAATGTTGAATTTTAAGAAATTCGGATTTTTGAATTTTTGATAATTTTAGATAATTTTAGATTTCTTACCAAATAGTCGAGACTATTAAATAAGTAAAGTATTTTCCAAAAGCACAAAAATAGTGAAGCTAAATGCCGTAAAATAGAAGAAAAAATGTTGAATTTTAAGAAATTCGGATTTTTGAATTTTTGATAATTTTAGATAATTTCAGATTTTTGACCAAACAGTCGAGACTATTTAATAAGTAAGGTATTTTCCAAAAGCACAAAAATCGTGAATTTAAATGCCGTAAAATAGAAGAAAAAATGTTGAATTTTAAGAAATTCGGTCTTTCGAATTTTTGAATATCTTTGAAAATTTTTGATTTTTTACCAAAGGGTAGAGAATTTTAAATAAGTAAAGTATTTTTAAAGAGCACAAAAATAGTGAAGCTAAATGCCGTAAAATAAAAGAAAAAATGTTGAATTTTAAGAAATTCGGATTTTTGAATTTTTGATAATTTTATATAATTTTAGATTTTTTACCAAATAGTCGAGACTATTAAATAAGTAAAGTATTTTCCAAAAGCACAAAAATAGTGAAGCTTAATGCCGTAAAATAGAAGAAAAAATGTTGAATTTTAAGAAATTCGGATTTTTGAATTTTTGATAATTTTAGATATTTTACCAAAGGGTGGAGATTTTTAAATAAGTAAAGTATTTTTAAAGAGCACAAAAATATTGAAGCTAACTGCCATTAAAAAGAAGAAAAAATGTTAAATTTTAAGAAATTCGGATTTTTGAATTTTTGATAATTTTAGATAATTTTAGATTTTTTACCAAAGAGTCGAGACTATTTAATAAGTAAAGTATTTTCCAAAAGCACAAAAATAGTGAAGCTAAATGCCGTAAAAGAGAAAAAAAAATGTTGAATTTTAAGAAATTCGGATTTTTGAATTTTTGATAATTTTAGATAATTTTAGATTTTTTACCAAATAGTCGAGACTATTAATTAAGTAAAGTATTTTCCAAAAGCACAAAAATAGTGAAGCTTCATGTCGTAAAATAGAAGAAAAAATGTTGAATTTTAAGAAATTCGGATTTTAGAATTTTTGATAATTTTAGATAATTTTAGATTTTTGACCAAAGAGTCGAGACTATTTAATAAGTAAAGTATTTTTCAAAAGCACAAAAATAGTGAAGCTAAATGCCGTAAAATAGAAGAAAAAATGTTGAATTTTAAGAAATTCGGATTTTTGAATTTTTGATAATTTTAGATAATTTTAGATTTTTTACCAAATAGTCGAGACTATTAAATAAGTAAGGTATTTTCCAAAAGCACAAAAATAGTGAAGCTTAATGTCGTAAAATAGAAGAAAAAATGTTGAATTTTAAGAAATTCGGATTTTTGAATTTTTGATAATTTTAGATAATTTTAGATTTTTTACCAAATAGTCGAGACTATTTAATAAGTAAAGTATTTTTCAAAACCACAAAAATAGTGAAGCTAAATGCCGTAAAATAGATGAAAAAATGTTGAATTTTAAGAAATTCGGATTTTTGAATTTTTGATCATTTTAGATAATTTTAGATTTTTTACCAAATAGTCGAGACTATTAAATAAGTAAAGTATTTTCCAAAAGCACAAAAATAGTGAAGCTTAATGCCGTAAAATAGAAGAAAAAATGTTGAATTTTAAGAAATTCGGATTTTTGAATTTTTGATAATTTTAGATATTTTACCAAAGGGTGGAGATTTTTAAATAAGTAAAGTATTTTTAAAGAGCACAAAAATATTGAAGCTAACTGCCATAAAAAAGAAGAAAAAATGTTAAATTTTAAGAAATTCGGATTTTTGAATTTTTGATAATTTTAGATAATTTTAGATTTTTTACCAAAGAGTCGAGACTATTTAATAAGTAAAGTATTTTCCAAAAGCACAAAAATAGTGAAGCTAAATGCCGTAAAAGAGAAAAAAAAATGTTGAATTTTAAGAAATTCGGATTTTTGAATTTTTGATAATTTTAGATAATTTTAGATTTTTTACCAAATAGTCGAGACTATTAATTAAGTAAAGTATTTTCCAAAAGCACAAAAATAGTGAAGCTTCATGTCGTAAAATAGAAGAAAAAATGTTGAATTTTAAGAAATTCGGATTTTAGAATTTTTGATAATTTTAGATAATTTTAGATTTTTGACCAAAGAGTCGAGACTATTTAATAAGTAAAGTATTTTTCAAAAGCACAAAAATAGTGAAGCTAAATGCCGTAAAATAGAAGAAAAAATGTTGAATTTTAAGAAATTCGGATTTTTGAATTTTTGATAATTTTAGATAATTTTAGATTTTTTACCAAATAGTCGAGACTATTTAATAAGTAAAGTATTTTTCAAAAGCACAAAAATAGTGAAGCTAAATGCCGTAAAATTGATGAAAAAATATTGAATTTTAAGAAATTCGGATTTTTGAATTTTTGATAATTTTTGATATTTTACCAAAGGGTGGAGATTTTTAAATAAGTAAAGTATTTTTAAAGAGCACAAAAATATTGAAGCTAACTGCCATAAAAAAGAAGAAAAAATGTTGAATTTTAAGAAATTCGGATTTTTGAATTTTTGATAATTTTAGATAATTTTAGATAATTTTAGATTTTTTACCAAATAGTCGAGACTATTAATTAAGTAAAGTATTTTCCAAAAGCACAAAAATAGTGAAGCTAAATGCCGTAAAAGAGAAAAAAAATGTTGAATTTTAAGAAATTCGGATTTTTGAATTTTTGATAATTTTAGATAATTTTAGATTTTTTACCAAATAGTCGAGACTATTAAATAAGTAAAGTATTTTCCAAAAGCACAAAAATAGTGAAGCTTAATGCCGTAAAATAGAAGAAAAAATGTTGAATTTTAAGAAATTCGGATTTTTGAATTTTTGATAATTTTAGATAATTTTAGATTTTTTACCAAATAGTCGAGACTATTTAATAAGTAAAGTATTTTGTAAAAGCACAAAAATAGTGAAGCTAAATGCCGTAAAATTGATGAAAAAATATTGAATTTTAAGAAATTCGGATTTTTGAATTTTTGATAATTTTTGATATTTTACCAAAGGGTGGAGATTTTTAAATAAGTAAAGTATTTTTAAAGAGCACAAAAATATTGAAGCTAACTGCCATAAAAAAGAAGAAAAAATGTTGAATTTTAAGAAATTCGGATTTTTGAATTTTTGATAATTTTAGATAATTTTAGATAATTTTAGATTTTTTACCAAATAGTCGAGACTATTAATTAAGTAAAGTATTTTCCAAAAGCACAAAAATAGTGAAGCTAAATGCCGTAAAAGAGAAAAAAAATGTTGAATTTTAAGAAATTCGGATTTTTGAATTTTTGATAATTTTGGATAATTTTAGATTTTTGACTAAATAGTCGAGACTCTTTAATATGTAAAGTATTTTCCAATAGCACAAAAATAGTGAAGCTAAATGCCGTAAAATAGAAGAAACAATGTTGAATTTTAAGAAATTCGGATTTTTGAATTTTTGATAATTTTAGATAATTTTAGATTTTTGACCAAATAGTCGAGACTATTTAATAAGTAAAGTATTTTCCAAAAGCACAAAAATAGTGAAGCTAAATGCCGTAAAATAGAAGAAACAATGTTGAATTTTAAGAAATTCGGATTTTTGAATTTTTGATAATTTTAGATAATTTTAGATTTTTGACTAAATAGTCGAGACTATTTAATATGTAAAGTATTTTCCAAAAGCACAAAAATAGTGAAGCTTAATGCCGTAAAATAGAAGAAAAAATGTTGAATTTTAAGAAATTCGGATTTTTGAATTTTTGATAATTTTAGATAATTTTAGATTTTTTACCAAATAGTCGAGACTATTAAATAAGTAAGGTATTTTTCAAAAGCACAAAAATAGTGAAGCTTAATGTCGTAAAATAGAAGAAAAAATGTTGAATTTTAAGAAATTCGGATTTTTGAATTTTTGATAATTTTAGATAATTTTGATTTTTCACCAAATAGTCGAGACTATTAAATAAGTAAGGTATTTTTCAAAAGCACAAAAATAGTGAAGCTTAATGTCGTAAAATAGAAGAAAAAATGTTGAATTTTAAGAAATTCGGATTTTAGAATTTTTGATAATTTTAGATAATTTTAGATAATTTTAGATTTTTGACCAAATAGTCGAGACTATTTAATAAGTAAACTATTTTCCAAAAGCACAAAAATAATGAAGCTAAATGCCGTAAAATAGAAGAAAAAATGTTGAATTTTAAGAAATTCGGATTTTTGAATTTTTGATAATTTTAGATAATTTTAGATTTTTGACCAAATAGTCGAGACTATTTAATAAGTAAGGTATTCTCCAAAAGCACAAAAATCGTGAATTTAAATGCCGTAAAATAGAAGAAAAAATGTTGAATTTTAAGAAATTCGGTTTTTCGAATTTTTGAATATCTTTGAAAATTTTTGATTTTTTACCAAAGGGTAGAGATTTTTAAATAAGTAAAGTATTTTTAAAGAGCACAAAAATAGTGAAGCTAAATGCCGTAAAATAAAAGAAAAAATGTTGAATTTTAAGAAATTCGGATTTTTGAATTTTTGATCATTTTAGATAATTTTAGATTTTTTACCAAATAGTCGAGACTATTAAATAAGTAAAGTATTTTCCAAAAGCACAAAAATAGTGAAGCTTAATGCCGTAAAATAGAAGAAAAAATGTTGAATTTTAAGAAATTCGGATTTTTGAATTTTTGATAATTTTAGATTTTTTACCAAATAGTCGAGACTATTTAATAAGTAAAGTATTTTCCAAAAGCACAAAAATCGTGAATTTAAATGCCGTAAAATGGAAGAAAAAATGTTGAATTTTAAAAAAATCGGATTTTTGAATTTTTGATAATTTTAGATAATTTTAGATTTTTTACCAAATAATCGAGACTATTTAATAAGTAAAGTATTTTTCCAAAAGCACAAAAATAGTGAAGCTAAATGCCGTAAAATAGATGAAAAAATTTTGAATTTTAAGAAATTCGGATTTTTGAATTTTTGATAATTTTAGATAATTTTAGATTTTTTACCAAATAGTCGAGACTATTTAATAAGTAAAGTATTTTTCAAAACCACAAAAATAGTGAAGCTAAATGCCGTAAAATAGATGAAAAAATGTTGAATTTTAAGAAATTCGGATTTTTGAATTTTTGATCATTTTAGATAATTTTAGATTTTTTACCAAATAGTCGAGACTATTAAATAAGTAAAGTATTTTCCAAAAGCACAAAAATAGTGAAGCTTAATGCCGTAAAATAGAAGAAAAAATGTTGAATTTTAAGAAATTCGGATTTTTGAATTTTTGATAATTTTAGATTTTTTACCAAATAGTCGAGACTATTTAATAAGTAAAGTATTTTCCAAAAGCACAAAAATAGTGAAGCTAAATGCCGTAAAATAGATGAAAAAATGTTGAATTTTAAGAAATTCGGATTTTTGAATTTTTGATAATTTTAGATAATTTTAGATTTTTTACCAAATAGTCGAGACTATTAAATAAGTAAAGTATTTTCCAAAAGCACAAAAATAGTGAAGCTTAATGCCGTAAAATAGAAGAAAAAATGTTGAATTTTAAGAAATTCGGATTTTTGAATTTTTGATAATTTTAGATAATTTTAGATTTTTTACCAAATAATCGAGACTATTTAATAAGTAAAGTATTTTTCCAAAAGCACAAAAATAGTGAAGCTAAATGCCGTAAAATAGATGAAAAAATTTTGAATTTTAAGAAATTCGGATTTTTGAATTTTTGATAATTTTAGATAATTTTAGATTTTTTACCAAATAGTCGAGACTATTTAATAAGTAAAGTATTTTTCAAAACCACAAAAATAGTGAAGCTAAATGCCGTAAAATAGATGAAAAAATGTTGAATTTTAAGAAATTCGGATTTTTGAATTTTTGATCATTTTAGATAATTTTAGATTTTTGACCAAAGAGTCGAGACTATTTAATAAGTAAAGTATTTTTCAAAAGCACAAAAATAGTGAAGCTAAATGCCGTAAAATAGAAGAAAAAATGTTGAATTTTAAGAAATTCGGATTTTTGAATTTTTGATAATTTTAGATAATTTTAGATTTTTTACCAAATAGTCGAGACTATTTAATAAGTAAGGTATTTTCCAAAAGCACAAAAATCGTGAATTTAAATGCCGTAAAATAGAAGAAAAAATGTTGAATTTTAAGAAATTCGGATTTTTGAATTCTTGATAATTTTAGATAATTTTAGATTTTTGACCAAATAGTCGAGACTATTAAATAAGTAAAGTATGTTCCAAAAGCACAAAAATAGTGAAGCTAAATGCCGTAAAATAGAAGAAACAATGTTGAATTTTAAGAAATTCGGATTTTTGAATTTTTGATAATTTTAGATAATTTTAGATTTTTGACCAAATAGTCGAGACTATTTAATAAGTAAAGTATTTTCCAAAAGCACAAAAATAGTGAAGCTAAATGCCGTAAAATAGAAGAAACAATGTTGAATTTTAAGAAATTCGGATTTTTGAATTTTTGATAATTTTAGATAATTTTAGATTTTTGACTAAATAGTCGAGACTATTTAATATGTAAAGTATTTTCCAAAAGCACAAAAATAGTGAAGCTTAATGCCGTTAAATAGAAGAAAAAATGTTGAATTTTAAGAAATTCGGATTTTTGAATTTTTGATAATTTTAGATAATTTTAGATTTTTTACCAAATAGTCGAGACTATTAAATAAGTAAGGTATTTTTCAAAAGCACAAAAATAGTGAAGCTTAATGTCGTAAAATAGAAGAAAAAATGTTGAATTTTAAGAAATTCGGATTTTTGAATTTTTGATAATTTTAGATAATTTTAGATTTTTGACCAAACAGTCGAGACTATTTAATAAGTAAGGTATTTTCCAAAAGCACAAAAATCGTGAATTTAAATGCCGTAAAATAGAAGAAAAAATGTTGAATTTTAAGAAATTCGGTCTTTCGAATTTTTGAATATCTTTGAAAATTTTTGATTTTTTACCAAAGGGTAGAGAATTTTAAATAAGTAAAGTATTTTTAAAGAGCACAAAAATAGTGAAGCTAAATGCCGTAAAATAAAAGAAAAAATGTTGAATTTTAAGAAATTCGGATTTTTGAATTTTTGATAATTTTATATAATTTTAGATTTTTTACCAAATAGTCGAGACTATTAAATAAGTAAAGTATTTTCCAAAAGCACAAAAATAGTGAAGCTTAATGCCGTAAAATAGAAGAAAAAATGTTGAATTTTAAGAAATTCGGATTTTTGAATTTTTGATAATTTTAGATAATTTTAGATTTTTTACCAAATAGTCGAGACTATTTAATAAGTAAAGTATTTTTCAAAAGCACAAAAATAGTGAAGCTAAATGCCGTAAAATAGATGAAAAAATGTTGAATTTTAAGAAATTCGGATTTTTGAATTTTTGATAATTTTAGATAATTTTAGATTTCTTACCAAAGAGTCGAGACTATTTAATAAGTAAAGTATTTTCCAAAAGCACAAAAATAGTGAAGCTAAATGCCGTAAAAGAGAAAAAAAAATGTTGAATTTTAAGAAATTCGGATTTTTGAATTTTTGATAATTTTATATAATTCTAGATTTTTTACCAAATAGTCGAGACTATTAAATAAGTAAGGTATTTTCCAAAAGCACAAAAATCGTGAATTTAAATGCCGTAAAATAGAAGAAAAAATGTTGAATTTTAAGAAATTCGGTTTTTACTTTTTCGAATTATTGATCCTTTCTTAAAAAAGACATGGAGTGGAAAGGTCGAATGTATCGAAAAGTATCGAAGTAAAGAATGGGCAATGAGAATGTAAAATCTTAATAGAAGGGTGTTTTTAAAATTGTTTGTACATGTGAAGGTGGCGCTGCAGTCGTATGTTATTTAAAAAGAGCGCGAATATATAAATTTAATTTTGTTAAGAGAAAGTACTCATAATAAATCTTATTTTGCATTGTCAAAAAAAAAAACGTCATTATTTCAAATATAAATAAGCAAATTATTAACTGAAAAAATTTGAATATTATTATTAATGAAATAATGGACTTGGACAATGGACATATAAAAACTAGCACTGTAGACGGCCGCTAGCGGCCGTCGGAGGAGCTAGTAATTCAAATAGTAATATTTTCCTACCGAAATAGCTAATGGTAACTAATTATTAATTTTCCGGTCAAATAAAATTCCCGGCTACTTTCTGATTTTCAAGATTTGTAGAAACACTTTAAAATGTATTAGTATAGAAACTAAAATCCGTCGAAGACGGGTACGACAGCTAGTTATATTATAATATAAGAATTTTATTATAATTTAACAATTAAAGATGTCCGACTGATAAAATTATTATTTTGTAAATTAAATTAGGTATTATTTTCTACAGTTTTTAAATAAAATTCTTCTTTAAATCAATTATTATTTTTAATAATTTTGGAAAAAGTTCTTTTTGAGAATTTTAATTCCATTTGTTTACAATTCAATTTTACGAAATTTCATCGATTATTCGAATATTCTTCCATTAAATTTGAAATCTTTTCAAAATTCAATTATTTCTAAATATTCACGGTATAAGGCTTTTAATATTTAATTGGGACATAAAATTTTAACTGAAATTAATTTTAAATCAATTTTTATTAGAAAATTCTACGAGAATTCAATTATTTTAATACTAACATAAATAGTTTATTGAATAATTGAATATTTCTTATAATTGAATTCTTATACATAATTTTATCAACAAATTTTTAAATAATTGAATTGAATTTACAAATTATTCAAATTAAGAAGAATTTTTGAAAATAATAGAAATTTTGTAATGAATTTTATTAAAATTCCTGAAAATAATTGAATTTTGTCGAAGAATTTTGATATTCTTTTATAAAGATAATTGAAATGTTGGCAACAATTTTTTTTAGATTTTTGAAAATAATTGAATTTTGTAATGAGTTTTATAAAAATTCCTAAATATAATTGAATTTCGGGGGAGTATTTTGCTATTTATAAAAATAATTGAAATTTTTGCGATAATTTTTTTTTTTATTTTTAAAAATAATTGAATTTCTGGAAAGAATTTTGATATTAAATTTAAAATTTTGTCTGAAAAATTAGGGATAAAGAATTAAATTTTTCTTGCAACAATGTTGAGTATTTTAAACTCTAAAGAAACTTGTTGATGGTGAGAAGAAGAAGACGTGCGTTATCAAATAGTTTACTGTCTAATCGAGGTTTTGTGAAAAAAGTAAAAAAATAAAAATGACTTTCGACTATAATAGAAAGGGTTACTTTGCAATTTGCAAGCTAACTTTCGACAAGACAGAAACTGTATGAGGGAAGATGTGACTCGGTGTCTCCTGGGGGTCGAGGAGGTGTCATCGAGCAAATTAGGTTAACACTCTATGACAACAGCGAATTGAACCGGTCAACACAGGGCCAGATGCGCTCATGTGTATACAGCACCCAAAGCAAGACAAGCAAGACAAGCAACACTCTGCACGAGAGAGGCGAGGGTTGAAAGCTCGACAAAGCTCTCCGTGTCTGAGAAGCGTTCCCGGCACAATGGAGCAATCAATAGGGTAATGAGAGGACACTTTATCAAATTATCGATGCGGTCAACACAGGCCGAGGACACTTTGCGTACCTCCAGTCAATGAACGCCAAGTCGGGCTCTGCTTTTGCTTTTCAAATCAAAGCAACTCTCTCGCTCTCTCTTCTCGACTGACCAGATAAGATACTCGAGAGACTATTGTCACTTTGGAGTCTCAGTCGCCCTTGACACTTTCGGCCGCTAATGTCTCGCAGGACACGCGATAAATTCAGATTCACATTCGATTCCAAGTCTCGTCACGTTCTCTCGCATTGTCAAGTGCCTCTTATTTTCTCTTATTTTCTCGGGGAAATTGTGTTGAGCCATTGTCCACTCACGGCACATGCACCGAAAGCCAGCGTTTTTTTGCGGTGCCCGAAGCACACAACCGGTTGGTCCGGCACTCCGGCTTCACAATGGAAAACATCGGTTCGTATACACTGCTGCGAGAGATAATTTGTTAATTCTCAACTCGACCTACAAATTACAGGCGGTTGTTGTTGGTGAGAATTTTTTTTCCTTGTCGAATTTTTACTTCATTACACGATTTTTTTAAAAGATGTGTATTTACATATCAGTTTACATCAAACAATAGACTGAAAATTTGTTCTCATCATTTTTGCTAAAGTAGAAGTTGTGTAATTAATGTTTTTACTTTTTTGGGTAATGAATAAAAATGAGGAGAAACAGTTTACTTACTATCGGATTTATTAGCTCTGTTCAGATCCACTAAGAATCGTGAAGCATTATTTGGTGTACTTTCTTCACCCTCGAAACAGTCTTCAGTCTTCGTGTCCTTGAACGTAATTCCCATATTCTCCGCTTGGGGTTCTTGCGTGGGCTGTGCTAATTAATTATAATTAATTAGCCATGTTAATAATAATTTTTCGAAGTATTTTTTCTTCATGAACACGAATAATAATGTTTTTACAGATGAGACAACAATATTAAGGTTGCCACAGGTCAGAAAATTAGAGAATTTAGATAAAAGGCAGGAAAAATAGAATTGGAGGAATTTTTATTAAAAGTACTTCAGAAAATTCTAAATTATTGTGTCTTTTTTGTTTGCTTCATAAACTATGAAATTTCTGACAATAATTTATTTTAAATAACGTAAAGAACTGCCATAAAGTTATTATTTATAAAACATTTAATGAAACATTTAATTCAAGTATCTTAATAAATATCAAAATTTTTTCCAGAAATCCAATTATTTTCAAAAATTAAAAAAAAATTCTCGTCTACATTTCAATTATCTTTGTAAATAGCAAAATTCATTTAAAGAAATTCAATTATATTCAGGAATTTTAATAAAATTCATTGCGAAATTCAATTATTTTCAAAAAATCTATCAAAAAAATTGTCATCAACATTTCAGTTATCTTGATAAATGAATAGGAAACTTCTTCGACAAAATTCAATTATTTTCAGGAATTTTAATAAAGTTCATGGCAAAATTCAATTATTTTCATAAACAATAGTATTCATAACAAAAATTCAATTATTTTCAAAAGTAATAAATTTCAATTATTTTCAAAAATTTTAATGAAATTCAGGGCAATAATTCAATTATTTTCATAGAAAATAAATGTTTTTACAAGGATTCAATTATTTTCATAAATAATAAAAATCATCGCAGAATTTTAAATTAATTTTTAAATAATTTTAATCAAACTCCTTAAAAAATGTAATTTATTATTAAAAATTTCAAATTCGTCAAAAGAATTCAATTAGAATTTTATGAAAATTTTTTAAATAATTTAATTTCTACTATGTTCTTTATTAAAACAATTGAATTCTTACGAAGAATTTTGTTATTGATAAAAAATAATTGAATTTCTTCGAAGAATTATGTAAAAAAATTTTTAAATAATTGAATTCCTAATAAGAATTTTGTCCTTTATGAAAATAATTGAATTCTACTTAAGCAAAATTTTGTTATTTATAAAAAAATAATTGAATTCTTTCCAAGAACTGTATTATTGAATGTTTTAATAATAATTTAATTTCTGCGAAGAATTTTGTTATTTATAATGATAATTGAATTCTTAACAAGAATTGTATTTCATTTTTGAATAATAATTGAATATCTGCGAAGAAAATTATAAAAAATTAAGAAAATAATTGAATTTCCGCGAAGAAGTTTATGAAGTATTTTTGAAAATAATTGAAACATGTTAAAAATTTTGTTATTTTTTAAAATAATTCAATTTCTGCAAAGAATTTTATAATAATTTTTGAAAATAATTCAATTCTTGCTAAAACTTTTGTTATTTTTGAAAATAATTGAATTTTTGACAAGAATTTTGTTATTTATAATGATTATTGAATTCTTGCGAAGAATTGTATTACACATTTTTTAATAATAGTTAAATATCTGCGAAGAAAATTATGAAAAGTTGAGAAAACAATTGAATTTCTGTGAAGAAGTTTATAAAGTGTTTGAAATCAATTGAATAAAAAAATAAAAAAATATGTTATTTTTGAAAATAATTGAATCTTGTTAAGAAATTTGTTATTTTCGAAAAAAATTGAATCATGTTAGAAAATTTCTTATTTTTGAAAATAATTCAATTCTTGCTAAAACTTTTGTTATTTTTGAAAATAATTGAATTCCTACTAAAAAATTTGTTATTTTTGAAAATAATCGAATTTCTGCGAAGAATTTTATAAAAAAAATTTTTAAATAATTGAATTCCTGCGAGGAACTTTGTTCTTTATGATAATAATAATTGAATTTTTCTGAAGAATTTTGTTATTTATCAAGTTTTTTTTTTATTTATTATTTATGAAAGTAATTGAAGTAATTACGAAGAAATTAAAAAAAATTCTTGTGAAATTTTTATTGTTTATAAATACATTTATATGTTTACGTAGAATTTTATGAAAATTTTTTTTTAATAATTGAAGTCGTTTGAAAAATTTTACTAAAATATAGTAGATATTGGATTGAGGAAAATTTTTGAAAATAATTGAAATTTTGCCAAGAATTTTATTAAAATTTTTGAAAATAATTAAATTTCAAATTTATCATTTATATAAAGATACCTAATTAGAATTTTGACGAGAATTTTTTTAAAAGTTTTGAATATAATTGAATTTCTGCGAAGAATTTTATTGTTTTTGAAAATAATTGAATTTCTACAATCATTTGTAATTTCTCTAAAATTCTCCAAATTATATCGTACAATTTACGAACTTTTCGTCCTTTTTTAAATAAAATTACGAACTTTACGGATCTTTTTAAAAAAGGACTGACTTTTACGGACTTGAAGCAAATTTACGGACCTTTACGGAATTTACGGACATAGTTCGAGTCCTGATATTTCTATCCAATGTATCGGATAGAAATAATTTCTCTGATTCGAAAAATTCCTCATTGAAGAAAGCAATTAATGTCCTTATCAGAGAATAATTGTCACATCCTATACCTAAAAATGACTCTTCGGCAGACTGGAAGATAAAGAGGCGCATTATTTTTTTGCCCCCGTCTTTACACAAGGAACCTTACTCTTCCTCTCTCTCTTATTTTTTGCAATGGATGATTGAAAATGAGATGCTATGCAAATTCAAGAATCGGTACCATAATTCATTCGTGCGATATCGTGCGCATATATGCAAGAGACGCGCCGGTCAATTGGACATGCTTCACGAAACCCGACAAGCAGACGAGACTTGGCAGCCAGGCATATGAGATAAGAATACCGAAGAACGAGCGGCAATTACAAGTTGGATTGCCGACGAGTGTTCTCGATTTTTACGCACACGCGCGCTCCTCCATCGAGAGAGAAGCGATTCGATATATCGCGGCCAAAGAAATCGAGTCAAACTGACATGAATTATATGTGGAGCGAGTCTGTAAAAGTACCTGCCCACTTATGCCCCTATTAAAACCCACGAGTACTTTTGCGAGTTTATTTCCTAACGAGTGCTTTTTTTTCATTTTATTCATTGGGCCCAATCCCTTGATTATTACAATGTAGCGAAAATCATCATTATTCTTCAAATCGGTCTAGAAATAATAATGGAAATTGTAAATCGTTTCATGTTGAAGAATTTAGAGTTCGACTAGAGGACCAAGTAGGAGGAGCTAAGGATGCCAGACTCCGCCCATTTCATCCCCTCTTAAGTGAAGAGGCGGGGCCTAATGTACGTTCCCTCCTACATTGTCCTCCGTTCCTGCGGATTTTTGCTTCTCTAGCTTCTCAAGTCTATTGTTTTGCTATAAAAAAGCTTTCTGATCGTAATGCTGATTCCACAATTGACCCTAAGAGGTGTCTAGCCCTTCAAATCTAAAAAGTTTTTCTGATAGTTTCATAAATGGTTCGTAATTTTTTATTTTTGGTCCATAAGCTCCGTATTATTTTTAAACACTTACCCCGTTCCTTACCCTAAAACATAAATTTCAATTCGGTGACGTATATTTCCAAAAAACAACAATTATATTTTCCGATTGATCCAAACATATATATTGAATATGCTATTTGTATTATTCATTCCACGAGCGAAATTTCTGACGTCGCGTCATCACAACAAGAAATCGACGACTTCGGATTTTTATCGCTTAGTCATGTGCAGGTCAATTACTCACTTTGCGGTTTTTCACCTGACGATCAGCAAGCAATAACCGAGGGGTGTCAAATCCCCACAATCCGGATTGGAGAGAAAAAAAATTAGAATGAATATTGAGAGGGCAAAAAAAAAAATTGCTTGTGCCTGACCCATAGCAAAACGAAGAGGGTAAAAGAAAAGAACAAGGGGATCCACACACAGCCCAAAGAGATGGATGGATGATTGTCCGAGATAAGAGGAGATGACAGGTGAACCGGACTGACTGAAGCAGATAAAGAGGTCCAAAACCCATCCTCAGCATGAAATGTCAATTCGTTCTCTTCTCGACAGTGCCCAGTGCATAACTAAAGAATTTTTTTCTTTTGCTCTGCAGAGAAAAATTTTTCTCTTCCTGTTTTTTTTTTAAACTTTTCTCTTTCTGTTTTTTGAAAAATTTTATTTACCTGATTCGTCGAAAATTTGTCAAAATCGAATTGACATCTTATTGATTTTTTTTTTAATAAAAAGCTACTAAACTTTGTGCAAATTTACCGGAACTCTAAAGGTTAAGGTCATGTTAAGTGTGAAGTTTTATATGGGGCACGTGATCACCAAATAACATAACCGTAAATATTTTAGGAAAAATGGAGAAAAAAAAGGTTTGGAGGGAAGAAGTGGATAATTGGGGAAAGTGACAAGTGACACACCTCCGATAGACCGAGGTGTGGTAAAAAAAAAAGTGCCGAGGATGGAACTTCTGGACTTACGCTTTCTTCTATTCTGGAGTTGAAGGAAACGAAACGCGGAGGAGAATCAGTTCTCGATAGTGGCACGACTGGAAATTGAGCCTCGCGGCTGCAACGGCAGTCGGCAGCGGGAGCATCGGAAGCAGCAGTTGAAACACTCCCCTCCACCACTGGAGGCATCTTGGGTCCCGTTCCCCCCTCCCCTTCGGCGGGCCCCTTCCCCTGCGGCCCTCACTGATTGTTGCCCTCCCTCCCGCCCGCTCGAGCGCGCTACCTGTCTGCCTTGCGGTCCGAGGGAGTGAGGGGGAAGCTGCATAGGTTGTCTCTTACCCACACGATCTCAGGGCCCGATTCTCGCGTGTCTCCGCCGGCCCCCGTGTGTTGGTGCATAACCACCTCTCTACCTGTTGAGCTTCCACCAGCCCTCCTCTCTCTGTCTCTCTCTCGCTCTACCTGCCGGGCCAGCCTGACACACATGTGTATGTGTTCCCTGCTCTTCAGTGTAAGATCTGAACCAGCGGAGAACGCACGGTCTATTGTTATCATCATTGTATGAGCCGTGAAGCGCGCGCGGATTAAAATTCGCGGAAGATATTTGTGGACCCCATTTGACCCCCCCCCCACTCCTTTCCGACGGTCCGAGCTTTCAAGGTGACATTGGACCAATGTGCTGTGTGCGACGAACGAATTTCCCTGCCTCGCGAGGGTGACGGGCTTATCCAACGCACGTGGGGAAGACCTTCAATGACCTTGGGGTCCGACTTCGGCCTTTTCCCTTGGATATTCTGGAACTTGTCCCAAACACTGTCCGTTTGTTTTCATCATCAAGACTGTGATTTAAAAATTGAGTTTTACAAGTGTTCCCTTACAAGTTTTGCAAGTGATCAAAGGAAATTAAGGATTAAGGGAAGAAATTCGAATTCTGTTGATGACGATCATTCATTTGGTGAACAGTTTTGTGACTATCAATCGAATCAAAGATTCTGGAAAGTGTTTCACAGAAAGAACATTCTGTTTGTTAATAGAAAATTCAGCAAAGTTTGTTATTTTGTGACATTAGTTTTCAGACAAGTTTAATCATCTTTTGGACTATTCTTTGTGACATTAGTTTTCGGACAAGTTTTAACCACAGCTTTCGGACTATTCTTTGGAGAAATTTTTTGTTTACTAATAGAAGATTCAGCAAAGTCTACAGTAACTTTGCGACATTAGGTTTCGGACAAGTTTAACCGCAGCTTTCATACTATTCTTTGGAGAAATTTTTTGTTTCTTAATGGAAAATTGAGCAAAGTCTGCAATAACTTCGCGACATTAGGTTTCTGACAATTTTAAGAGATTTTCGCGTGGGAATAATTTTGGTGCAGTGGATCTGCAATTACAGTGTGAAGATAATCTTTATGTCTACAGTTTTCAAAAGTCAGTCATAATCATTGTTTGGAAGTGTTTTGAAGAAGAGTGGAAGAATCCCAACAAAATTTGCTTCGTAATTTTGAAAGTTAAGCAAAACTTTCCTCCAACATTCGGACAATAATCATTTGGCATAAGATTATTTGAAATCTGCAACTTTCGGAGGATCAGCGACAATCAGAATTATTCGGAGTTTTGCCAGTTTGAAAAGTTCTTTGCGAACTTGTGAGGATACTATGAAGATTTTGGACCGTTTCCAAACATTTTTAGCCGTACAAACAAACATTTCTGTTTTTGAAGACCATTCTTCTTCTTCTTAGGTTTATGGCTTCGACAATTCAGGACAATTTTTGAAGACTATCATTTTTCTTCTTTGCAAATTAAAAATTACAGTTTGGCAGAAACCTTCGCTTCCTGTTGAAAACTGCATATAAGTAGCAGACGGAACAAGTTTCCAAAATTCGATAAATTTCGAAAATCCGAAGTACAGTTCATCCTAAGTCCTAAGTACAGAAGAAGTAAAAATCCCATTCCTTTTGTTTCTAAATCCGTTCACTTTGAAGATGACAATTTTTTCTCGGAAATCTTCAAAAACGTGTTTGAACTTGTGACAAAGAGCGAACAGTTTCCATCGGATGCAGGAAAACAGGGTTGGTTCCTCAGAACAAAATAAAGGAGAGATAGAGATTGATCGGCTAATTAAATCGATTAGACTTTGGGGTTAATTGTTCTGGAACAATTAACGCCAGGCCCGTCTTGTGACACGCGAACGTCAACACAGGAGTCGGCCGTCGCTGCTCCGAGAGGAAACGTGCGCGAGTCAGCGAGTGAGTGAGACAAGGATAGAGATAGTGTGTGTTGTGTCCACTCTCCTCCGAATAGCACATAACATAGAAATCGAAGAGAATTTCTCTACCTGGGACGAGTGGAATTTCAACGAGGACCACTAGAGTGTCATTCTCAAGGTGTATTGTTTTATGACGGTCAAAAAAAAAAAGTGTCAGTGTTTGAAATTTTTTAGTTTCTTAACCGAGTGTCGTAATTGTGATTTTCTTTCATGTGCTGTTTTTCAAAAATAAATTCTCGATTTCTACCGTGAAAAAAATTTTCATTCTCTTCTATGGTGAATTTTCCTTAATACGAATGGAATGACGAAGAATTTGTTATGAGAAGTGATTTTGTATGTCGTCGACGCGTGTTTTGTGTACTTAAGCCCGCACTTGATCTCAAACGGTGAGTTTATTTTGAAATTTACTAAAAAAATTTAGAAAATAATTTAAAAATTCGTTGGTAGAATAAAGAAAACAGGCATCGATCCTGATATTCGAAATTCACTTTTACGTATTTCGATCAATCGCGGAGCGTTTGAAATTTGTTATACAATTTTCTGAATTGAAAATCGAATTTGAATCGCGAATTCGTTAAAAATATTTTTAATATCGAATTTTTGGAAAATGAATATTTTTTTAAAATTATTTCGATATATAGTTTTCGATTTAATCGGTTGTGTATTGTTATTGTAACTGAAGCGAAACATCGATAATCGATATACATTTCTTTTCTACGTTCGGAAATATCTTAGTTATGGGCAAAGAATTGAAAAACACTTCCTACAAAACCGCAACCGCAGTCGAACGTGCATCAAAGTCTTCCTGATGAGAACTAGATTTCCAAAACGTGCAGTTACGTATAAATGATGCTCCTGAATTCGGAATTTCTTTACAATTGAGATCTTAAATCCATTTGTTAAAAATTTGTCGAAAATATATTTCGAATCTTAATTAATTAAATTAGTATAAAAATTATATATTATTATTCACACATTTTTAAAAATACTCTCGTCATAATTTAATTTACCACTTAATTTCTTTTCGCAGTTTATGTTAATTTTCTTTTTTTTTGCGGAAATATATAAATTTTCGACAAAAATTAAATATATTTAAAAAATTGTTTATGTTCTTTTTTTCAAGTGGAATGATATTTGTCGGACAATTAGTGTATTTTAACAGGCAATTTGTGCAGTGTAAGAGGCAATTAATGCATTTGACGGGCCCTATTAGTATTATTTTTGACAGTCAATTACTGAATTTTAACAGTTAATTATTATTATTTATATTATTATTACTAAAGTTGATTTGTCAATCAGTAAATTTTAATATTCTTTTTGCAAATGTAGTTTATTTATCACCTTCAAGAGAAATAATCGTTGTAAATTAAAATTTTCTTGCTAACTGATGACTTATTTGCAAAAAAATAAACTCGGTAGCTTTCGACACTTATTAATTTTAGTTCAAATTAAAAATAAAGAAGAATTTTTTTTTATTAATATAATTTTTCATCTCTTTTTTTGTTATGAACTTTTAAACTTTATATTTTTTAAACTTTTAACTTGTAACTTTTAAACTTTTTATATACACGAAATAAACAAATATAAATTTCTAATATAAAATTAAAAAAATTAACGAATATTTTATGTATTTACATGGAGAAAAATATAAAGTAACTTTTTACTACTTTTATAGTAAAACATTTCTGGTAACTTTTACTATACTTTCGGAGTAAATTTTGCTACGTTTGAAGTAAATTTTACTAACTTTTTACAAATATGTTCTTTGAACGTAGTAAAATTTACTTCGAACGTAGCAAAATTTACTCCGAAAGTAGTAAAAGTTACCAGAAATGTTTTTAATATAAAAGTAGTTAAAGTTACTTTATATTTTTTGTTTTAACCAACATTTTTTTAGGATTTTTGTAATTTATAATAATTTTATATGTTTATTATAATTATTACTATTATTATTATTGTTATTATTATTATTATGATTATTATTACTATTATAATTATTTTTATCATTCTTATTCTTATTCTTATTTTCATTCCAATTCTTATTATTTTATTATCGTTTATAATTGAAGTAAAATATATCAAGAAAATATATGAAAATCGTTTGAAAGCGTTTGAAGTGACAATAAACTTATGGGTGTCTATGGGAAATTATTCAAATTTGACAGTCAATTTATGAACTTCGTTGGAGTAATTAACTAAGTTTATTTCACATGAAACAATATTTACATTGCAATTTCGTTAAATTTATTTGACAATTAGTAAATTTTAATTAGCAATTAGAGAAGTTTATCGGACAGTTAGAAAATCTCATTTAATAATTACTAAATACTTTCTCATAATTGTATTTTTTTTCTCTCTTTTCTCTCGAATTTCCAACTAAATTTATAATTCTTCGTTTCTACAAGTTTGTAAACAGAGTTCTTGAATTGAGTTACATTTAATGTGATAGGTTTTTTTTTCTATAAAACATATAATGCAAATCATACTCTCTTAATTTGAATCAGTCAAAAAAAAATTTACTGTAACATCAGTTATTTTTAACTGAAAATCAGTTATTTTTAACTAATTGTCAGTTAAAAAAAATATTACTACTTGAATTAGTGACTGAATTTTTGCTTCTAAATTAGTTATTTTTCCCGGTCATTTCCCCGAATCAAGTTTATCGAATGACAAATTTCCCGAAAAATTTTTTACCGAATGCTTTTGTACAGAAGGAACTTTCCCCGAAAAATTTGTTACCGAATGACATTAAGCAGAAAATATTTTAACCGAATGCTTTTTTACCGAAATAAATATATTGCTTTTTAATATGAGAAAATGAGAAAATAATTGTTCTTAATGACAGTAGGTTGGAGAAAATTTATATTATAGTTGTCAGGGTTGAGCCCTTTTCGAAATTCACGATTCAATTAGTTTTGACAAAAGTGTTTGCCATTGCAAAATTTTTGTGTAATATTTCATAAATAATTAAGAATTATACGTTCATAAAATTGCAGAAATTATTGGAAAAAAAGAATAAATAACATAAATTTATAAATTCAAAATTTCGGTAATAGGTACATTTAAGTTTAATTACATTTAGTAGAATTTTTCGGGATTAATAGCATTCGGTCAAAAAGTATTCGGTTTAGTGGCATTCGGTAAAATTGATTCGGAGAAATGTCCGGGAACGGATTGGAATGATGGTACTTTTTATTATAAAATAATGGAAGTTTTTTTTATAATATATTTGAAAATCGGTCTTTCGGGTATGATTTTAAGTCCGATAGCTTCTTCCCTAAATATCGATATTTGTAGGTATATTGATATTTGTGGGTATATTGAAATTTGTAGGTATATCGATCACTATTCAAAATTTTGAACGGATCTCGTATCCAATTAGAACTGTCAAGTTTAAAAAAATATTCTAAAATGACGTTGACAAAAGATGACAGTTTCGTTGGTTTTAACAAGTTTTCTCACAATGTACCCTTGTTCCAATGGCTTGGCTTGTGAATCGATGTGTGACATCTAAGGAACAAGCAAAGGATATTCAGGAATGTGGATCTTGCCCGTTATCTCGATTGCTACACAGAGCTTATACGAAGTGAGAGCATGAAGTACTTCTCTTATATATACATTGTGTAGAAATGTATACACATATATAGCGAGAAGGGACTCTCGAGAAACGAACTGAAAAACACTTCACAACCTGATTCAACAACATTCGGTCAATTCGCTCTCGGGAATTCCCGCATATACCTATATTGCTCTAAATTTGTCTGTATTATTTCACAAACACATAGGTGTATAATATTTGCAAAATAAGACGACAGCCGTTCGAATTCATTGGACATTTGTGTCAAATGTCCATGTCCAACATGTCATAAGAAAGCCAACGAAGATGGATATCTTTTGGTTACAACTCATTTTAATTGGATTAACCAATCGGTCAGTGCAAAATAAAAAAAAAAATTTTTATTCATGAAAAAACGTGTTAACACTGAGTTAACATTATCTCACGAATATGTGATTTTTAAAGTGGATTTTAATTAGTTTAGGTGTATAAATATAGTTGGTTATTAAAAATACTTGGAGTTTGAAATCTGACGGTCTATTTTCGAGTCAATAAGTTAAATTTCATTCAATTAAAGTTTTTTTCTTTTTTTCTTTCTTTTTTTCGATTTTATTTTTGTATTTTGTTGCTAAGGTAACAATTTCCATAATCTAACATTTCTTGTTGCGAATCGATTTATTTTTTCATTAAAGAATCACAATCTTTCGAACATTGATTTTAGCGTCGATAAATCTTCAAAGTTAGTGTCGACGCTTAGCATTAACAGGCTAAGGTTTTTTTCCAAGGAACCAAGAAAATTAAACCATTTCCTTAACGGAAATGGTTTAATTTTCTTGGTTCCGAAAAATTGAATCAAGGCAGTGGTATGGGAAAAAAAATTTTCATCGATGATTTTTCGCGTCCGGGAAAAAAGGAAAAATGGAAAAATAGAAAAACACAGCACCAGCACGTTTATCTCATCGATGAGCCGGAATTTACGAGCCGACATATTCACACCTGCCGTTAGGGCTTCACACGCGGTGTAAAAGCCGCTAAAAGTTCCGCTCCTTCCACTATATGTGTATACAGTGTAACCGCGAGGCTTTTAATCTAGATTCAAGTCCAATGTAACAAATGAGGTAATAAATTGTGTGATTGTCGGACGTCGATAGTCATCGTAAAGCGCTTCGGTGTAGACAGCGGAATAAACATTGTCTAAACGTTTATCTAGTGCACGCAATCAAAAATCCAAGATTATTTGTTGGCTCTCAGCGCGAAATAGACGCGGCGGTGGTGAAAAGTAAAAAATTTCCTCCTAGAAACTATTGCGGCCATGGTGTGAAGTTTCATCAAATTGCCAATAGGAAACATTTGCGATCGCTTTCAAAATGTATCAGAAATGAGTTATATTTTTTTAACCACAGTTTTTCTAAAGGATATCAAATTGCATCAATCCTTAGAAAAACTGTGATGCTTGTAAAATTGATGTTATTATTGATAATAATATGTAAATTATCAATAAAATTTCCAGGGCTCGAACTAGGTCCGTAAATTTCTTGAAAGTTCGTAAAATTTAAAAACCGTAAAAAGTCAGTTTTTTTAAAAAAAAGAAATGTTTCAAATGAATTCAATTGTTTTCTAAATTTTTAAATAAAATTCAAGAATTAAATGTTTTTCAATTATTAAGAAAGACGATCACTGTAAAAACTTGAAAGAAATTGTTCTTATAAAATTCAATTACTTTGAAAACATTCAATTAAAATTATTAAAGAAGTTTCTTTAAAGAAACTCAAAGAAACTCAAAGAAATTCATCGAAAGAATTACGATTATGAAAAATTTTAATAAAATTCTTCCCAAATTCAATTATTTCCATAAATAATAAAATTCTTCGAAGAAATTCAATTATCAAATTTTTTGATAAAATTCATTCCAAATTGCAAGAATTCAATTATATAAATATAAAAATTTTACAGAGATTCAATTATTTTCAGTAAATAATAAAATTCTTTTTATGCCTTCAATTATTTTCATAAATAACAAAAATTTATTTTATTTATTATTTTATTCATTTTAAATGATTTTTATAAAAATTTTTGCTAGAATTCAATTATTTCAACAAAAAAAAATTAATATAAAGATCTTCGTAAAAATTCAATTATTTTTAAAAATTTTAATAAAGTTCGTTGCAAGAATTCAATTATTTTTAAAATTTTGTTTTAAAATTCTTCGAATCAATTCAATTATTTTAAAAGAAATTTAGATACAATTTTCGACTAAAATTTGATTTATTTTTAAAAATTTCCCTCAATTCAATGATTTTCAATATATCTACTATTTTAATAAAATTTTCCAATAGAATTTGTATTTTCACAAAATATCTAAAATTTTACAAGGAATTCAATTATTTACAAATTTCTTTATATATATTTTTTCCCAATAATTTCATTATAAATAATAAAACTCATCACAGAATTTCAATTGTTTTAAATACAATTTTAATCGAATTCCCCAAAAAATGTAATTATTCTTAAAAATTTTATTAAATTTCGTCGAAAAATTTCAATTATTTAAAAACTTGTTGATAAAATTCTTTATGGGAATTCAATTTTGAAAAACATTCAATTATCCAAAAAATTTTTCAGTTTTGTATTTAAAATTTGAAATCATTGAATTCTAGTAGAATTTTCGAATAAATATTGTTTTTAAAATTAATTTCAGTTAAAATTTCACTTAATAATTGAATATTAAAAGCATTCATTATAGCATAATTTTTTTAGAAATAATTGTAGTATGTATTTTGAATAAAATTTAATTTAATTTTCTTTTTAATTTATTAAAATTTTTATTTTCTAAATATTTAATTAAAGAATTTGCGAATGATAAAAATTTCCTAAAATGGAATTGTAAACAAATGGATTTTCAAAATTCTCTAGGAATTTTGCAAAAATTATTAAAAATAATTGATAATTGTTCATTTATATTTCTTTCGAAGAATTTTAATAAAATTTTTAAAATTAATTACATTTTTTTTGAAGAATTTACTTTAAAATTGTATTAAAAATAAATAAATAATATTGAAATCCTGTGAAGAATTTTATTATTTAGAAAAATAATTGAGAAGTTTTACAACGAATTTTTATTAAATTTTTTAAAATAATTAAAATAGTCTTACACGGAGAGAAATTTATAGTAGTGGGTAACATAATTGTGGTTAGGGTGACCATCTTTAATGCTACGTATACAGACAGCTATCTAGATAGTCACCGTTACCATCAATATCATCAGGAGTAACATCTTGGTAGTACGGGGTAGCATAACTATATTTTTTTAGCATCTGTGATGGTTGGCAGTAGCATAATGATAGTATCGTGTAACATCATCTTTTTAACATCAAAATCTGACTATCCATTTCTCTCAGTGTAAGAATATTATTATTTATGAAAATAATTGAATTCTTGCAAAGGTA
Source organism: Leptopilina heterotoma (assembly GCF_015476425.1). Taxonomy (NCBI): domain Eukaryota; kingdom Metazoa; phylum Arthropoda; class Insecta; order Hymenoptera; family Figitidae; genus Leptopilina; species Leptopilina heterotoma. Next base: position 1,039,707 of record NW_025110972.1, on the reverse strand, counting down.
TTTTATTACATTTCTTTTAAATAATTGAAATCCTGTGAAGAATATTATTTATAAAAATAATTGAATTCTTGCAACGAATTTTATTTCATTTTTTAAAATAATTCAATTCTTTTGAGAAATATTATTAAAATAGTAGATTTTAAAAATATTTTAATTTTAACGAAGAATTAAATTATTTGTGAAATGTAATCGAATTCTTGCAAAAAATGTTTAATAATAATTACATTTTTTGAGGAATTCATTTTAAATTGTATTAAAAATAATATTGAAATCATGTGAAGAATTTTATTATTTAGGAAAATAATTGAATTCTTGTGAAAGATTTTATTACAATTTTTTGTAAATAATTAAATTTTCTTTTTTTGGAAAATTTTATAATAATATTTTCAAAATTTATTGAATTTTAAAAGTTTAAATTAAATTTTTTTTTAAATCTTAATGTACCTATGAAAAAATAATAATGATTAAATATTTATTCAAAAAATGAAGTTATTGATGTTTTTGAATAATTTAAAAATACAAAAATTCGAAAATAAATGTAATAGAACATTTTTTGGAGTATCAAATAATTTTTAGAGTGAATTAGAAAATTCTTTAGGGTCAGGAAAAAAGTCAAAATCAGTCAAGAAAAAGTCTGAAAATCAGGGGAAAATTAGGGAAAAACAAAAAATTACACTAGAACGCCGGTTTAGCGGACACCGCTTTAGCGGAATTTTTGGCTTGTGATTTACGATTTTCTTTGTCTTGACTCGTTAAAGGTATTGTTCGCTTTAACGGACGACTCCCCCCCTCCCGACAGTCCGCTAAAACGGCGTTCGAGTGTACTTTTTTGTGTCAACCAAAAATTTTGTGCTTAGGTTAGAAAATGTGTTTTCTCTGTCAATAATCGATTTTCCGTATATAGACAAAACGATTTTTGACAAATATTCTAGTCTCGCGACTTTCTTCATTAATAATTAATAAAGAATTTAAATTTATCAATTTGGTAAATAAAATTAAAATTGTAAAATTTCATACTTAATAATCAAATTCCTGATAAATATTTATCGACAAATTGAAACATCATGAATTTAAATAAAGTCATTTAAAGGAACACGTATATAATTATACAGCAGATGTCTTGAATGGAACTATAAATAAAAAAAAAATCAAGTTTTTTTTGTAGATTATTATGACAAATATTTTTTCGTTCTTTATTCTTTCTTTTTTCGAGAGGTTTTTTTCTTTCTCTCTCTCTCTCTCTTTCTTTTTTGTGAGAAATATATTCTTTCTACTTTTTTTTCTGCTCGGTGATTTCGCTTATAAAGAAAATATGTTTTATAAGCCCCTCTTCGTCTGCATATATATATATGCCTTTGGACTGTGCGTTCGCAAACCCGAGGCAATAAATTATAAATCGAAGACGCATAAGTTATAGCCGCGTTTCTAACGTAAATAGAAATTCCTCGCTATCTTCCTAACGGTCAGTCGATTTATCTGTCTTCTTGCATTATTACCTGTATTATTACCTTCGTACGCATTATAAGACGTTGTGTTTCTTCTCTTTTTTCACATGCGATATGTACAAAGAACCATCATTTCCCCCCTTGTTTCTTTTTTTCATTCTTTTTTTCCAAGGGGGGGTTGATCGTTCTTTTACGCGGAAATATTAATCGATCAAAAACAGGAAATTATTTTTTTTTTTTTGGTTCTTCATTTACACACTTGGAAAATTTCAATTGCAATAGAAATTTAATTTGAAAAATGCACGTACTTTATATTTATTATATATTCTTACAGTTAGAATTAGCGTGGAGATAAGACAAATATGATGCTGATTAGTATTTAAAGAGGTGTTAATTAGTTTCGAATATGTGGGCGTTGGGTTTTAATTTAATTTTAATTTAATTTATAAACAGACGCTAATTTGGTAATACATTCTGGTTTGTGGTTTAATATTAATTGTTGTAATTTAATAAACTATTTACAAACTACTCTCTAAATACTATTAGTAAAAGTGTATTAACTAATTTAAAGTAGTGACTGACTTTTTGCTTTTAAATTAGTAAATTTTACTAATAAATTAGTATAAATGACTATTTATTAGTAAAATTTGCTGATTTAAAAGCAAAAAGTCAGTCACTAATTTGAATCAGTAAACATTTTTACTTATTAAAATTTAGAGAGTAGAGAGTAGTAATTTAATTAAAAAGACTTTTTGGATCAGGATTTATTATTATTAATAATATTTTCGATAAATATTTTCTACCTCTAAAGTTTCTAGATATTTAGTTTGTAATTTTCTAATCGATTGCTTTAAAAAAAAATTAGTCGCTAGAAAAACGTTAATTTGTTGTTTTAAAACCTTAGTTGTTACACTTAGAAGTTAATTAGTTTTAAGTAAGGCGTTGAATAGTTCCTAACAAGGCATTAATTTAAAACTTAATTTAAAAAAAAATTTTTAATTTGAATTAAAATTAAAAAAAAATTTTTTTTAATTTAAATAAAAATTTTTAAAAATTTGTTTTTAAAGTTGATATTATTATATTTGAGTAACTGCATCTTCAGTTAAAGAATTACTATAATAATAATAATAATAATTACAAGTATTAGTTTTTCAAACAGTGCCTATATATTATAGAGGCAATTATGCAACTTTAATAGGGTTGTAATTAGCTTTTTCGAAAAAAAAACTTCACCAATTATGGAATAATATTTTTTTTTTCGAAACATTTCCTATTTCATGATACATTATTTTTCCTTTTCGTTTTCCACTCATTCAGTTTGGCCTAAGAAATCAATTTGAATTTAAATTTTAAATTTATCAATCGCGGAAAACTGCGAACTCTTCGGGGACAAGTGGCCCCAATTGCCTTTCTCATATGTCGCGAAATAGTTTCTGCCATTTCTTGTTGATTTCGATCTTTTCTTCTATATATACCTTTGGAATCGCTTTCTAAAACTCATTTAATTGATCGGAGGAAACGAACACGCACATATGTATAAACTGCTTATTATTAACAATGGTAATAATAATAATAACAATAATAATAATAATAATAATAATAATAATAATAATAATAATAATAATAATAATAATAATAAAAATACTAACAATAATAATAATAATAATAATAATAATAATAATACATTTATTTATTTGACTTTCCATTTTTTTAAAAATGATTAATATTTTAAATTATATACTTTTTTATTATGTGTTTTTTTTATGTATTTGAAGTTCGCATGTTTTTTTTAAATAATTTTTTTTTAATATGGTGAGTGAAAAAAATTAAAAAATGAAATAATTGTTCCATTTTTTATATTTAGCTTCTGTTAATAATTGTATTTAATATATTTTTGTAGTCCCTGAAGAGGAGTTTATGATTTACCTCGAAACGTTGGACTTTTAAAAAATAAAAAGTAACATTCTTGTCAGAATTTGTCGTCTTTATTAATAATTATTAATATTATTATTGTAATTTATTATCATTATTGAAATTTCTTTTTTGTTTTTAATTACATAATTGGAAATGAAGAAATGAGCGAAATAGAATGTATAACATTTGCCGACATTTAGTTTCTAATAATGGACAGTCATAGTCAATATAACTTTATAATCGCAGCAATACTTTATCCTCTATGCTGTATATGTGTACACTGAGAGATAATGAAGTAATTATGTCACATTGTAGCAGTTTCATCCTAATACGTTCAATTTGTAATTAAACGCCGCGTTTGAAATTGTCCTTCTAGAAATTATTTATGAGATGATTAAACTTTTGCCATTTTTACAAACCAAACGTTGATGAACATTTTCTAATTATTTTAGATTGTAGTTTTTTTTTAAATTTCCCTTCTATTGACAATTATTTAAGCATTTATATCACTGTGAATTATTTTCAATATTAATTAATAATTTTCATTTTTACAATTTAATTAATAATTTTCTGACTTTATCACTAGTGTATAGTCTTAATTATAAATAAAACTTTGAATGTTAAATGGTGGCCACCTTGGGGCCCCTTACCTTAATTAATTAATAATTATTAAATTTACTATCAATTTAATTAGAACAATTATTTATTGCTTAAAATAAAATTTAAATGATTAAATTGAAATTCGAAAATTTGGTAATTGAATGACCCCTTGAAGTTGTTGATAAATGATTTTTAAAAAAGGTAAAAATTTTTCATTTCTAAATTCATTCTAATTTGTATATACAACTCAATTGATTTTTGAAAACATATCTCTCAATCAGTGTTGTTTGAAACTTTCGAAAAAAAAACTGTACAATCTCAAATAAATCTGAAAATTTTCATTGAAAATTATCTCTCGCCCTTGCTTGTCACAAAATTTAACTGTTCGAAGCATTTCCATAATCAGTTTTAAGAATCTTGACATCTCTTTTCAATCTTCCTTGAAAAACAACTGTTATAGATGAAATGATTCGAAAGAGTGAGAGAGAGAGAGAAAGAAGTAAAAGCATTTTAAAAAATATGCCTTGACTCGTGTGCGTAAGAATAAAAGAGACTCGCGATTGGATGAAAGGTGGTGGAGAGCGAAAGGAGAAGAGGGTGGGAGAAGAATCGGCCCTTGGCTTTTAAAGTACACGCACCGAAGGAGACAGTCCAATTAAGGGCACATTTGTATACTTAAGTACAACGATATCGGCGCATAAATCGGTCCGCGCATAACAATTTATGGCCCTACCGAATGTCGTAAAACGTTCTCAGCGGTAAGCTTCTTCTGAAGTCTCTCAAGCAAACGGGAGAGTGAACGCGTGAATAGGAAACCCGTCTCGACTGCCCTTCGTTAACTTTTTAAAGGGAGAAAAGTGTCTGGCACACATCGCTGGGGCCGCATCGTAAGTCAAACGCACAGGTGGAATCTTCAGTTTCTCACATAAGATGACAATATATCCCTTCACTTCGGCCTCACTCACTTCTTGACTCTTCTTCTTTCCATCTCCCTTTTATAGTTCGCCACTCACTTTACTTTCAAAATGCGAAAAAAAATTTCTTTCATAAACTCAATTTTTGGCAATAATGAAAATAATTTGAATTTGAATTTTTTCCTGCCTTTTCTATAGTTTCCAGGCGTCACTAAAGAGCGCGCGTGACATTTTTGTCACGCGCGCTCTTTAGTGACGCCTGGGAACTATAATGCTGGTTCTATATGTGCGAAACGCGCGCAGATGCGTAGAGCTACCTTGACGCGTCTACGCGATACGCGCGCGTTTCGTATATTTAAAGGCGGAAAAAAACTTTCCGATTAATATTAAAAAAAGTCATTCGAATCTTCCCGCCTAGCCTTTAGTGCTAAAGCGTCACTAAAGAGTGCGCGCAAGAAAAAGTTTTACCGTCGAAAACCGTTATTCGAATTTTCCCGCCAAGTTTTTAGTTTCAAAGCGTCACTAAAGAGACGCAGTGCATTACTTGACGCAGTGCAGTACTTCTAACGCTATTACTTAAATTAAAACAAAAGATTTTTATATTTTTAAGCAAAGATTTTTATTATCGGTACTTTTATCAATAAGAGTAGGTATACAATTTTAATGAATTATAGTAAAGACCGCAGTTATTGCCCGCGAGGAATTCAAAAAAGGGAATTTTGGAATTATCATTTAGAAAACCGGAAACAGGTGTTGAACCTTCTAATGGGACTAAATGGTAAAAATACAAAGATTCGTAAACGAGAAGAGAAGTCTTCTTCAATTCGTCGGTTGCTTCCATCATTTCTGCAAAGAAAATTTGAGAAGGGTTGTCCGTTCTGGCGTAATGCTTGTCAACACTCAGTCCCTTTGTGCGACAAAGAAAGGGTTTCAAATGCCCTTGAAACCCTCGCAGGGTTGACTTCACTAGACCTTAATAATTCCGAATAATATTGTATAAATTAAACTCCTTTATTATACATATTCATATACAATAACCGCAACCGCACAATGTAATGACAATAGTAAATTAATATCAACAATCAAAAATATATAATAGTGACAACAATTGTAACTGCAATATACAAATTGCGATAAAACATTACTACAAAATATGTTCTACTTAACATATATTTACATTTTTAAAATGTACCAAAAATTAAAAAATTTTTGAATAATTGAAATTCTGTAAAATTTAATTGAAAATAAATGACTTTTTCAAGTATACATTTATTTATGAAAAAAAATTGAATATTTTGTATTTGAATAATTAAATTCTCGAAGAATTTTTGGTATATTATTAAAAAAAAAATTGATTTAGAGATAAAAATTGTAAAAAAATAATTGAATTTTGTAAGTAATTTTTAGAAATTATTAAACTTTGGAAGGTTTTAAATTGAAATTTTTTAAATACTATTTTCTTGGAGAAACAAATAATAAGTATTTAAATATTAATTTATCAAAATTATTCTACTTACAAAAGTATTTAGTTAGCTAGAAAATAAAAAATTTAGAGGGTGAGCGCCTCTTTAGTGACGCTTTGGAACTACAGACAAGGCGGGAAAATTTGAATTACTAAAGTTTTTATTACGAATTAATAATTATAACGATTTCAATAACAATAATAAAAGTGGTAAATGTAATAATAATAGCAAAAGTAATAATTATAATAAATAATAATAATAATAATAATAATAATAATAATAACAGCGATTTAAATAATATAATATTATAAAAGGTTATTTATAATTAGCAAATTATTATCTACTATTAGCAAATCCAAATAGAATATTTTAAAATTAAATAAGTGAAGTAATGAGTGTGACAAAAAATACCCGTAGAAGGTCGTAATAAGCAAATGTGTTCCAACTCCCTTAAGTAAAATAAAGAAATACAAAAAAAGTATTCATTTGAGAATACAGTTTGAAATAAAGTGTGTGTGTGTGCATTTTATATATTTGGTGAAATGGAAAATAGGTGGGTTATAGAAGAAACGAACAAGTGTGAGGCCATACTTGATATCGTAACTGGACTAACGACTGCCATAAACAAAAGTCAGTTCCTATTGGTAAAGGTAATCGTTACTCACTTTGTCCAAAACAGTGAAAGACGAGATTTATGTTCGAACAGCAGGAGAGCTCCTCAGTATTGAAAAATCTCTAATCAAGCGCACTTTTTTTTTCTTTTTTGTCCAAATTGACAAGTAAAGTAGCCAAATAAGGCATTTTTCTATACGATGAAATTCCATTCTCATTTGTTTCTTCTTTTCGATTTTCTATATGTCCAATTAGAACTCGGAAAATGTTCTCCTTTACGTATGGAAAATATTTCAAATAATGACAGTAAATATCTTTAAATGTGTGTTGAACATCAGTCTTTTTTTATTTAGTATTTATTAAATTTACTTTATTATATTGTAGGGCAAGGGCCACCCAAAAGGAATAAAACTATTTTCTCAATGATTTTCAAGTTAAAAAATGCCTGGAAAAATTGTTAAGTCTATAGTTACAGACTTCGAGGTTATGTTCGATCCCAAATTTAAATAAAATTCGAAATTTAACTACAGTATAAGTCTCAAAGATCCTTTAATCCTTGGTGGCAATTTTTCTATTCTTTTCAACAAGAAATCATAAAACATTCATTTTACTCAAATCATGAAACATTCGTTTTATGATTTTTTTTGTTGAAAAGACAAACATTCGTTTGTCAAACGTGATGCGCAAGCGTCAAGTCAAGTTCCTCGTTGCGTCCCAAAAGACTTGAACTCATTACGACGTCGTTACCGAGACTGTGACTGTAATCTGGACCACTTCCAGCATCACAAGCATCACGAGAGTGCGCGGCCAGATGTAAAAACTTCAAAAAACTGGAGCATTATTGCGCCCAAAGAGAGGAACTTGTTGTTGTTGTGATGATGAAAATGGAAAGTTTTTTGAGAGAAGGGGGCAAAAGTAACGGAAGAGAGAAAGAGGGAAGACGAAGAAACATGAGAAATAAAGGAAGAAGAAACGACGAATGCAGAAGAAGAAAAAAAAATTACAAGTCATTCTTGAAGTACTCTTTTCTTTTTCATCTTTGAATGGATCGCTCCGCGAAAAGTTAAATTTATATTCTTGATGCTATTTCTTGTCATTCTGCAAAATATGTTTGTCATCTCGTTGCATCGACTTCCGGCAAAAGATCAACGAAGGGTTAATTTAGAGGAAGTAAGTGCACCACATCTCGATTGATGCTTCCTTTCGGTTTCGAAAAATTAAAAATATTAAGAAGCTTTGAAAGTGCGGTAACACTTGGATCAGGTTTTTTAATTACAATAATATTGATCGCTTTGGCTTTTTGGAGAAAGTTAACAATTTTTGCCTTTCGATGATTACTCTCTGTGCTTAAAATGAACCTGAAAAACCCGGAAAAGTTTAGTTAGTTACTTGATCTTAATCGAATTTCTTGAATGAGATATAAGTTCAATATTCAGTTTGAAAAATAAATGAAGTTATAAGTAACATTATGTCAACATTACGGGTTTTAATTACATAAATTGTCTACAAACATACTACGTGACTAATTAGACAAATCAACTAATTTTACCAATTGAATTGAGTTATTTATGACTCAGAGTCCTCAGAAGTTAATGAATTTTTCCGAAAAGGAAAGAGTTGGTATATCGCGAAATCGAAATTCGTCCCACATAAATCGTTCTGAATCGTTCCATTAAAGAAACTAGACAAGGATGCAGAAAAGGCGGATGCAGAAACGCAATAACAATTGAAAGAGCAAAGATATAATCGATGAAGTAAGTGATCGTTCATGGAAGTAAGAAATGGAAATACATTGTAAAACAGGGTACATTCTCTCTGACTCTGTCGCGAGCGATTCCGATGTCGAGCCCCCCAGTTACCAGGCTTTCGAGAATATTATATACAATATGAACGATAATAATCGACGGTGCGCAATCACTTTTGCGAAACAGGTGGTTTACCAATGGAGGTGTATCGTGTGTGTGCCCGCGCGGACCATAATCCGTCTTCCAAGACAGTCCAGTTCGCCTTGGCATGGAAAATGCGTACGGTCCCCCCGTACGCTATAATGGGATCCTTTGTTTGCGCCGAACTCTATTATTACCAGATAGAACTCATTCGGAACAATGTTCTGTTAAACAAGCGCAAGAGTGTGCAAGAAACCTTACTCGCCGCCGGTAATAATTGATTCTTACGTTCGCCAGGAGACAAAAACAAGCGACTTAAATCACAATCCTTATGTTACCATTTACCGACACTCGTTACCATTTAGTTGACCACTTATCGCCAAGTGGACAACAAAAACAAGAGTGACTAATTGACAATTGGAAAATAGTTACAATTCCCTTCGTTAGTAATTGTCCCATATTCACAGCTTTGTGCTTCGTGAAAACAGAATTATTATTATACCTGTTCACAAGTATCAATGATCCCTGGTGATGTAACTAGTGCGATCGTGTTAAATAATTTCAAATTAAATAAAAAAATAAATAAAAAATTAAATTACGCATTATTTTAAGATATTAATAGTCATTTTTACATTCTGATTAAGGGTTGCCTCAAAAATTAAGATTTTCAAAAATTCAAATTCAAACCTTTTTGAAATTCAACAACTTATAAAAAATAGTTATAAAACATGAAGATAATCAATCACTCCGAGTCTTCGACTCGAAGTGATCTACTTCTTCATGTTTTATAATAATTAAAGATGACCGAGTGATAAAATCATTGTCAGGGAATTCAGGGAAAAGCAAGAAAAAGTAAAATTGGTCAGGGACATCAGAGAAAAGTCAGGGATTTTTATTAAAAGTACTAGAAAAAATTAAATGTTTAAAATTCATAAGAAGATTATAAATTTTTGTGCCTTTTTGTTTGCCTTAAAAACTATGAAATTACCCCGAATTCTATTACAAAACCTTCAATTTCTTCTATTTCTAACAAAAATTTATTTTGAATAACTTAATTTCATTGAAGAACTATATCATATAAAGTTATTACTTATAAATCATTTAATGATTTATAAATAGGAAAATTCTTCACCGAAATTCAATTATTTTCAGGAATTTTCATAAAATTCATTGCAAAATTCAATTATTTTCATAAATAACATTATTCATCACAAGAATTCGATTATTTTCAAAATTGCAAAATTCTTCGCTGAAATTAAATTATTTTGAAGAATTTTAAAAAAATTTATTGCAAAATTCAATTATTTTCACAAATAACAATATTCATGACAAGAATTCAATTATTTTCAAAATTAATAAAACCGTTTCTAGAATTTCAATTATTTTCAAAATTAATAAAATTCTCTCTAGAATTTCAATTATTTTCAAAATTGTAAAATTCTTCGTCAAAATTCAATTATTTTCAGAAATTTTTAGAAAATTCATTGCAAAATTCAATTATTTTCAAAAATAACAATATTCATCACAAGAATTCGATTATTTTCAAAATTAATAAAATTCTTTCAAGAATTTCAATTATTTTCAAAATTAATAAAATTCTCTCTAGAATTTCAATTATTTTCAAAATTGCAAAATTCTTCGCTGAAATTAAATTATTTTCAAGAATTTTAAAAAAATGTATTGCAAAATTCAATTATTTTCAAAAATAACAATATTCATCACAAGAATTCGATTATTTTCAAAATTAATAAAATTCTTTCAAGAATTTCAATTATTTTCAAAATTAATAAAATTCTCTCTAGAATTTCAATTATTTTAAAAATTGCAAAATTCTTCGCTGAAATTAAATTATTTTCAAGAATTTTAAAAAAATGTATTGCAAAATTCAATTATTTTCACAAATAACAATATTCATGACAAGAATTCAATTATTTTCAAAATTAATAAAACCGTTTCTAGAATTACAATTATTTTCCTGAATTTGAAAAAAAATTTTTGTCAACATTTCAATTATCTTTATAAATAGCAAAATTCTTCACCAAAATTCAATTATTTTCAGGAATTTTTGTAAAATTATTTGCAAAATTCAATTATTTCCATAAATAACAATATTCATCACAAGAAATCAATTATTTTCAAAATTAATAAAATTCAAATATTTCAAAAAAATTTTAATAAAATTCATTGCAAAATTTCAATTATTTTCAAAAAATTTTTTTAATAAATATTAACATTCTTTCCAGAAATTCAATTATTTTCAAAAATTTGAAAAATAATTCTCGCTAACAATTCAATTATTTTTATAAATAGCAAAATTCTTCCTCGAAATTTAATTATATTCAGGAATTTTAATAAAATTCATTGAAAAATTCAATTATTTTCATAATATACAATATTCATCAGAAGAATTCAATTATTTTGAATAATTGAAAAGTAATAAAATTCAATTATTTAAAAAAATTTAATAAAACTCTTTGCAAAATTTCAATTAATTTTAAAAATTTTGTTAAAATTCTACACGAGCATTCAATTATTTTACAAAAAATAAAAATTTCACATGAATTCAATTATTAACTTTTAATTGAAAATTCTGGGGAAATTATTTTTTTCAAAAAGCTTAATCGAAATTTTTTAAAATTATTTCAAGTTTTTATTTTCTAATGTAAATTTAATTGAAGAATTTCCGAATAATCAAAATTTCACCTAGAATTGAATTGTTAAGAAATAAATTTAAAAAAATTTTCAAAAGAACTATAAAAACTTTTGAAATATAATTGATTTAAAGAAGAATTTTATTTAAAAATTGTAGAAAACAATAATTGAATTTGAAATGATGAAAATAATTTTGAAAGAGTCACAGTAACAGTATTCTTATATAATACAAAATAATGATATTATCACTCGATCATCTTTAATTATTATAAAGTGATTGAATTTCAAAAGGTATGAACTTAAAATTTCTGAAAATCTCAATTGAATTTGAATTTGTAAAAATACTAATGTGAATTAGTGACTGACTTTTGCTTTTGATTTAGCAAATTTTACTAATAAATAGTTATTTCTACTAATTTTTGAGTAAAATTTATTAATTCAAAAGCAAAAAGTCAGTCACCAATTCAAATTAGTATTTTTACTAATTCAAATTTAGAGAGTAGAACTATTTGTTAATAGTTTATAGATAAAATGCTTGGATTCAGGATCACCACGCAAGGCGTGATTACAGTGCTATTAATCGAAAGAAATCATTATGTTTTAACTGTTATTATAAATATTAACTGTTTATTGTTTTACACAACGAATTTGACATTATAAAAAAACTACATTATAAAGATATAATTAGAAAAGATTGTTTTTCGCATTTTTAGGTTAATCGACACCATGTAACGAACAAACTAGACAAAGTATAATATGACGCTCAGTCTCGAGAGAGATACATAGAATAAAATATAAAGACGGACGCGCAATCGAACGCGCGCATGCGCTTTAAAACTATAACACAACTATACCGCGAAAATTTAAAAGTTCAAATTCTTAAATACAGACAATATGAAATAACTTAATCCTAAACAAGAACATTATTTTGTGTATATTTAATAATTTTAGAGTGAATCAGAATATAATTTAGGGCCAGGAAAAAAGTCAAAATTTTGTCTGGAAATCGCAGGGAAAAACGAAATTAAATTTTTTTGGTAACCCTGTGATAGAAAATAGAGAAAAGGAAGAAAGAACGTAAGATGAAGAAAAAAAGGTGAAATAAAGGAGAAGAAAAATAATGTCTAAGCGAGAGTAATGGAGAAAAAATAAAAAAAAAAAAAAGGAGAAAAAAAAGTAAAAAGGAGATAATAGGAATAAAGAGAAAAGTAGAAGAAGAAGAAGAAGAAGAAGAAGAAGATAGTAAAAAAGAAGCAACAAAAATTAGTTTCTAAAGAAGCACTGAGTGCATAAAGTTTTATCATGAAAAAAATGGATGTGGGGAATTTTGTATAAAGGAAGATGAGAGTGAGTGAGAGAGAGAGAGAGATGATACAATGGAGTTAAATGATTCGGGAGGGTTAAAGGCAACAAGAGGACAGGTTGTGAGGACATCGACAAAACGCAGATAATGTTCCTCACGACGTTAACTTTTTGGAAGATCCAATGGCGCTGTAAAGTGTATAAAGCATTAAGCGTTAATCTCACCGGTGGACAAGATAATGCTCCAAGTCGGCATCGTGTGAGGATCCAGCAGAGTGGCTATTTATCTCGAGTTTAAATCGATTTGTATGCTAATCCCCCTGGTGAAATCTCCTTCGCGTACGCATAAAACAGAGACGCAGGCCCACAAAACTCGCCTCATGAGATTCCAGATATATCCCCTGACTAATTAGGCCCATGGATATATCTAACCTTCGATTCTCCTCCTCTCATTTCTGTTTTTCTCTCCAAAAAACCTCTTTTAATTCCATTATCTTTTCGATTCACAAATTAACACATTTTTTCTTTTTCTTCTTCTTCTTCTTCTTCTTCTTCTTATGCAAGATTGACCTTTACTATTTCATTAGAATTTATCAATTTATAGAAATTCTCCGATTTCGTAAAAGGGATATTTTTTTAACGATGCATTTTATAAATGAGTTGCGGCTTAATCGAATGACAGGTGAATTAAATATATTTTCCCGTTCGCAATATAAGGGGGGGGGACATTGACGTGTCTATTAAAGGTACGTTACACGTGTAACTAGATATCGATATCAATACATCTGCTCCGCGACTCGTAATCGCACCTTTCGATGAGAAGTCGTAACGTGTGAATAATTATTTTCAATGAATATGTTTTTTACTCAATCTTAATGTATTATTAATTGAGAATTTCTCGATGCGGGGAAATTGCGGCGTTTCGAAAGAAAATTTTAACAATTTCGTATTTCATTGATTAATGATCGCCTAAATTAACATGTTGAATAATAATTTTCTTGTGAATTCACCGTCAATTCAAATTTGTCATTGGGATAAAATTGTAATTATTAACGGAGATGTAAATTTATTTTTGAAATGAAATTACTCAATTGGAAATTAACTGGGAAACTTGAATAAATGACGTAATTATTTTGTCAATATGAGAAAATTTGTTGACTTTGGTCGAGTTAATTTAGGAAGAGGTGATATACCTGGAAATTTAGACAATCGTAGACAATCGTAGAATGTAAAAATGCTGTTAAAAATTGAATGAAACCTTCATCATTGGATGACCAGAATCTTGTCAACGATCTCGGTGGCAAGTCGTCGATCATGGAATTCCCAGGGACCCTTTATTTTCTCTCTCTCTCGATCACATTATTGGGTCCCTTTTTTTTATTTCTCTCGAACACGGTGGTAGCGGACAGGAAGGCATGGGGCATTCTTAATTCAAAGAATGGAACGCAAAAGGCGGCAATAAAGCATAAGTCACACCTCGATCTGACGATAAATCGCGATAAGGTTCGTCGTCGTAAGGACCGGAATTAAAGGCAGCCAGGCATTAAATATAATTGATCGATCGCTTAAATATCGCCGTGGTATTCGAGAAGGGAGTTTCGCCTCGTATACATTGTCAGCTGCACGATTCGAAATTTTAATTAATTTCTTAATGTCTTCGTATAAAAATAATTTAAGCACATACAAGATTTTACTAACATTCGATTCGAAAATAACTTATTTCTATGGGTTCTCGTAAATCTACAAGTGCTATAAATAAATAAATAAATAACAGAACTTATTTTTGTTGCACTTCATTTTGAGATCGGTATCAGAATATGCGAGTAAACTGACAAGTTCGCGTTGTTCAAAATTATCCTGACCAGAATCAAATGTCAGGTCATGTTATAGATTATATTGCAAAAAGGGTATGTCGAAATTGTGAAAATGTAAACATGAAAAGAACCAAACAATAAAAATTGTAATTCTTTATTTTTAATAAAAAACCGAACTTCTTGTCTGACATATTTGATCCGCCATTTTGAATTTTGAAAATTCGACTTCAGATTCGTAATCAGCCACCCCAAAAACCCCCAAGTAACGAGTTTCAGTCGAATTCAATGAGTTTTAAAAATTCATCCGCCAAATTGGATCCGCCATTTTGAATTTTGCCACAAATATTTAATTTTCTTTTACCCTGATTTCCAGAAAAAATTTTCACTTTTTCCCTGGCCCTCAAGAATATTCTGATTCACTCAAAAAATTATAAAATTAAAAAAAATTTAATCATTATCATTTTTCCTTCGGTATTAAGATTTTCAAAATTTCAAATTTAAAACTTTTGAAATTTAATAACTTACAATAATAAAAGATTATCGAGTTATAAAATAATGATTTTATTTACAAAATTCAATTATTTCTAGAAATTGCAATTATTAGTAACTTCTCAAAAGCTCAATTACGAGCTCAATTATTATCTAAAACTTTAACAGAAATTCATTTTTAAATCAATTTTTGTTAGAAAATTCTACGAAAATTCAATTATATAAATTCAAAAATAAAATAATTAATTAAATAATTGAATTTTTGTTAAAATTAAAATCTCATAAAGAATTTCATCAACAAATATTTAAATAATTGAATTCTTTTGACGAATTTTTATAAAATTTTTCAAAATTACCACATTTTTCAAGGAATTCGATTAAAATTGTATCGAAAATAATTAAAATCCTGCAATGAATTTTATTATTTATTAAAATAATTAAATTACTGAAAACAGTTTTATTATTTATAAAAATAAATGAATTATTGCAAAATAATTTGTAAATAATTGAAATCCTGGGAAATTTTTATTATTTATAAAAAAAATTTCTTTGTTTAAAATTTTATTAAATTGTTTTTAAATAATTGAATTTCAGCGAGGATTTTTGCTATTTATAAACATAATTATAGTCATGAAGAGAATTTTTTTTTAATTTACGAAAATAATTGAATTTTTGAAAAGAATTCTATTATTTATGAAAATAATTGAATTTTTGAAAAAGATTTTCTTATTTTTAAATTAATTGAATTTTTGTGAAGAATTTGATTAAAATTCTTGAAAATAATTAAATTTTTGTTAAGGATTTCATTATTTTTTAAAGTAATTGAATTTCTGCGCATCAGAATTTTATTAGTTATGAAGTAACTGAATTTTTGTAAAGAATTCTGTTGAAATTAAATACTTTCGAGGAATTTAATAAAAATAATTTAATTCCTTGCAAATTATTGTTATTTTTTTTAAAGTAATTAAATGTTTGCGTACCTAAAATGTTATTAAAGTTTTTTTAAATAATTAAATTCTTTTGGAAAATATTATTAAAGTAGTAGTTATTGAAAATCATTGTTTTGAGGACAATTTTTAAAATAATTGAAATTTTGTTAAGAATTCCATTATTTATAAAAATAATTGAATTTTTAAGAGTGATTTTTTTATTTTTAAAAATAATTGAATTTTTGTAAAGAATTTTATTAAAATTCTCAAAAATAATTGAATTTTTGCTAAAAATTTCATTATTTTTGGAATAAATAATTGAATGCCTGTGAAAAAGTTTATTAAAATTTTTAAAAATAATTGAATTGCCGCACATCATTTTATTATTTATTTATTAATTGTATTTTTATAAAGAATTCTGTTAAAAATGTTGAAAATAATTGAAGAATTTTTAAAAATAATTGAAATTTTCCCAAGAATTTTATTAAAATTTTTGAAAGTAATTGAATTTCTGCAATTATGTTTATAACATTTTCAAAATTAAATTTTTTTTAGTGTTTTTAACTAAAATTCTTCCATTATTTTTAATAATTAATTAAATATATATTTAAAGATGTAACTAATTTCAAAAGAATTTGAATTATTAAAATTTTTAAAAAAAACTATGTTCTTTAAATTTCCTAATTATATTCAATCAATAATGAGAGTTTTTTTAATGAATTTTAAAAAATCAATTTTTTCCAATACTTTTACTAAAAATTCCTGACGTTTCCCTGATTTCTCTAAATAATTCTACTTTCCGAGTTTTAGCCGAATTTATTAAGTTTTTAAATATTGGTCCGCCATATTGGATCCGCCATTTTGAATTTAAAAAATTAAAATTCTCTAAAGAAAGGCTAATTATTATAGTTTATGTAGTACTCTTCATATCGAATCTCTTTTGTGATGAAAGTCGAATTCAAGGAATGAAGAAAGGACAAAGAAAAGAAGAAGTTTTTCCCCGCCACTTTTCTTCACCGTTTTTCTAAAAGAAGAAAAAGAGGAAAAAGAAGAAAAAATGTGAAATATCAGGTCCCTTGACGTATGCACCCGTGGCGGTGTGTCGACTCTCTCACCTTCTTGGGGGTGGGGAAGGGAGCGAGTGCCCTTGCCATAGGTCAAACCCCTCGGCAAACTTGTTTTCGATTAATCGAACGACCGGTAATCGTTGGTGCAATAAGGTCCCTCTCTCCTTCCACCGCCGCCGTTGAAGCACGTTGAAGCACGTTGAAGCGGGATCGCTTACAGTTTACACCCATGGCGTACTTGCCAACTATTTTCTTCGGCTTGTACTTAAACTCGAGCTACACGGCGCTAGGGATTATCCTGACGTTGGAACTAATGAAACTGGGAATCGTGCGAGGCGAGAAGCAGCAGCAGCAACCGAGGAAAGACGATATCCGAGCGACATATATACTTTTCTCTTCCTCGTCGTCTCTCGATTTACCACGAATAGTTGGACAGATTTCTGTCACTTCCTGATAAAATGTCTTTTTAACTTTAGAATTTCTTTTTATTTTCAAAATCCTAGGTATTTCTTTGAATTTACACTTTTTTTCTCAATTTCACGAGTTTGCGAAAATGAAACATTCATTCGTTCGTAATTTGGAAGAATTTTTAGTGAAATTAACAATTTACAAGAAAGAAGGTAGAATTTCTACTAAAAATTACAAAACGTCGATAAAGTAGAAATCTAACTAAAATTTTAAGGTCAAATTCGATACGAATAGTTGTGGCACTTAGTCTAGACCTTAAGAAAACAAAAGCTACTAAAAGTGTTAAAATTCCGATTACAATTTTCAAAAAAAAAGGTAGAACTTATACAACAAATTACTAAATGTCGATAAAGTAGAAATCTGACTAAAATTTTAAGGGCAAATTCGACAGGACTAGTTGTGGCACTTAGTCTAGACCTTAAGAAAACAAAAGGTATTAAAAGTGTTAAAATTCCGATTACAATTTTCAAGAAAGAACGTAGAATTTATACCAAAACTTAAAAAATATCGATAAAGTAGAAATCTGACTAAAATTTTAACGGCAAATTCGTATAAAAATAGTAGGGGCACTTAGTTTAGACTTTAAATAAATGAAAGCTACAGAAAAAATGAAAATACAATTTCATATTTTTAAGAAAAAAGGTTTATTAGCCAAAAGGTCGGTAATGTAGAAATTGGACTAAAGTTTCAGTGCCAAATTCGAAAAAAATAGTAGAGGCACTTAGTTTACACTTTAAATAAAGGAATGCTACAGAGAAAATTAAAATACAAGTTCGGATTTTTAAGAAAAAAGGTTTATTAACCAAAAGGTCGGTAATGTAGAAATCGGACTAAAATTTCAGTGCTTAATTCGAAAAAAATAGTAGAGGCACTTTCTTTAGACCGCATATAAACGTATGCACTTGATATTTAAATAAAATGTAATAGTTTCGAAGACCAAAGGTGGAATACGTACACAACTAGACAGTCAAGTTGAAAAAAAGTCCCACGATGTTAGACGACACAAAAAAACAAAGTAGACGAAACACTTTTCGAATGAAAATAATACCCCATAATCGAGATAATCTACCGAAAATCAAGAAATATTTCTCCAAAAGTGAAATAAAATTCCCGTCTCTCACAAAAGAGTGTGTTTTGTATATACACGTCCAGATGTAATAATGGTGTATTCTTTTTTCCTCCTCCTTCTTTTTTTTTCATCGTGTGGCGTGTTTTGTCTTGAGTTTGTCAGAGATGGCTGTTCACAAACTTGTGCCTTTCTCGTTTTCAAGTTGCTTCTTTTTTTTGCTCCTTTTTTTGAGCGATTACATCGCTGATTTATGAATATTCCCATTCTTCTTGATCGCTCCCGAGAACGGGATAGGAGGTGAACGTCGATTATTTATCGAGATGGGATCCAGAGTGTGCTTGTGGTGTGTGGTGCGGTGTATGTATATATGTAGATGTGTAATATGTTGAATGCCTCAGCTCGAGATAGCTTAGCACTCTGTGGCACTGCCGGGATAAATTTCGTTGATGTAAACGGGATCCCCGGTGAGCACCTCCGAGGCGTTCCGTAACGCTCGTCCATCTTCTCTATTATACTATAAATTTGTCCCGTTACTTCATCTCAACGACGCACTCGCCACTTGCGTAATCCTCATTAGAAAATTATTAGCCTCGGACAGCGAATTTTTGCTTTATTCACATCCTGAATGGTAACCATATTGCCAGCGCTAATTGCAAATTTCAGACAAAATCTAATCGCTCTCTAAATTTTGTTATACCTCTACTTCTCCTGAATCAATTTTAATTAAAGTACCTTTTAATCATTTTTACTAAAATTTACTTTGGAAATAAAATTAACTTAGAAAATTGGACATCCAGCTGAAAAATTTCTATAGAATTTCACTAGAATCATCTCTCTAAATCTGAATTAGTGAAAATGTTTACTAATTTAAATTAGTAAAAATGTTTACTAATTTGAATTAGTGACTGACTTTCTGCTTTTGAATTAGTAAAGTTTACTAAATAAATCATAATTTCAACTAATTTATTAGTGAAGTTTACTAATTCAAAAGCAAAAAGTCATTCACTAATTCAAATTAGTAAACATTTTTATACTAATTCCAATTTAGAGAGTAGAAAGAAAGAATTTAAATTCGTGAAATAATATTTTTCAACTTTATATTATTATGTATAGATAAATTTTACATTTGATTTATATGACAAATTTTAAGCAAAAATTGTTTATATCATTTAAATATACAAATAAATATTAAAATTAAATTTTTTAATAATTATAAAACATGAAAAAATCAATAACTCCGAGTCTTCGACTCGGAGTGATTGATTTCTTCATGTTTTATAATAATTAAAAATGACAAATTGATAAAATAATTATTTTATATTATAAAGATATTGTACTTCTACAAAATTATTTTCATCATTTCAATTCAATTATTATTTTTAAAAATTTGTCACTAAAATTTTTCTTTAAATCAATTAATTTTTCGAAAAAGTTCTTCGACAATTTTCAAAGTCCATTTATTTACAATATTCAATTTTATGAATTTCAATTAATTGTAAATTCTTCAATTAAATGTAATATGTATTAGAAAATTAAAACTTCAAATAATTTATGCAAATTCTATATTTAATAATTGAATTACTGTGAAATTTCCATTATTTTAGAAAATATATGAATATTGGTGTAGAATTTTATCCAAATTGTTTTTAAATAATTCAATTCTTTTGGGAATTTTTATTAAAATAATAGATATACAAATTATTTGAATTAAGAAAAATTTTTGAAAATAATTGAAATTTTGACATGAATTTTATTAAAATTCCTAAAAAGAATTGAATTTTATCGAATTATTTTGCTATTCATTTATAAAAATAATAATTGAAATGTTGACGACTATTTTTTTTTTAGATTTTTTAAAAATAATTGAATTTCTCGAAAGAATTTTATTAATTATGAAAATAATTGAATTCTTGTGATGAATATTGTTGTTTATGAAAATAATTGAATTTTGGAATAATTTAATTTTTGGAATTTTAAACATTTAATTAAATATTGTTATTTCTGAAAATAATTGAATTTTTGGAAAGAAATATTTATTAAGATAATTGAATTCTTTCAAAGAATTGCGAAAAAATTTTTAAAATTCAAACTATATTTCAACAGAATTGAAAATTAAAATGAGTTTTACTATTTATGAAAATAATTAAATTCCTAAAAAGAATTTTATTATTTAGAAAAATAATTGAATTACATTGCGAAGAAATTTATAGAAAATTTGTAAATAATTGAATTTCTGTAAAATTTTTATTATTTTATGAAAATAATTAAATGTTTGCGTAGAATTTTATTAAAATTTTTTTTAATTCTTGAATTATTTGGAAAATTTTATAAAAATATGAGATATTGAAAATCATGGAATTGAGAAAAATTTTTGAAAATAATTGAATTTCGAAGAAAAATTTTATTATTTATAAAAAAATTGAAATTTTGATGAGAATTTAAAAAAATTTTTTTGAAATAATTGAATTTTGAAGAAGAATTTTATTATTTTTAACCCTAGAAGGAGTACGTTAATTTACTCACCCTCTAAGGAGTAACTGGGGTGTCCCGACACCCCACGCTTTAAACTTGTTTTATAAGGTTTATATTTGACGTAAAAAAAATTTATTATACTGAATTAATTGGTTTTTTAGTAAGGAATACTATAATATTATTGATATTTTGATAAATTAAAAAAATTTTGAAAAAAATCATAAAAACCCAAAAAAACACCAAAAAATTGCAAAATTGACTTTTTTCACAAAAAACGTTGTAGTTTCTTAAAAATTTGACTAATTTAAAAACTATTCTAGGTTTTTAAAGTTAAATAGATACACTTTTAGGGGAAAAAATTAGTTTTTGTATTACTTCCAAAAAACATAATTATTTGAACATCTAAAGTGAAAGAAATTAAAGACAATTGACAAATAGTGAAAATCATAAAAATGAACTATAAAACGGACTTAACCCCTTCACAGTCGAGTGAAAATAAAGTTTTTGTGCCATAAGTGTTCAAAAAAAATTTTTTTTTTTTAAATCATGATATTGTCATATTATATGTTTTTGAGGTCACTGCTTCAAAATCCGTGGTCAAAAAGCCAAAATTCAAAATGGCGGCTTCAAAATATCCACCAAAAAAAATTAAAAAGTTAACGAATTCGTTAACTTAAAAATTTTTTTTTAGCTTTTTTAAAGCAGCCATTTTAAATTTTGAATTTTTGACCACGGATTTGGAATCAGCGACCTAGAAAACCCCCGAGTAGGCATTTTAAGGTATTTTTAGACAGATTCGTTAACTTAAAAATTTTTTTTGGGTGCCATTTTGAAGCCGCCATTTTGAATTTTGAATTTTCGACAACGGATTTGGATTCAGCGACCCCAAAAACCCCCGAGTAAGGATTTTTAGCCATATTCGTTAACTTTTAAATGTCTTTCTTTTCGATGGCCCTATAGAGTCCATGGACATACAGGGCACGACATTTTTATGGCTCTATAGAGCCCACTGACAGTGAA
This sequence comes from Leptopilina heterotoma, assembly GCF_015476425.1. Classification (NCBI taxonomy): domain Eukaryota; kingdom Metazoa; phylum Arthropoda; class Insecta; order Hymenoptera; family Figitidae; genus Leptopilina; species Leptopilina heterotoma. The sequence goes on along the minus strand of NW_025110972.1, from coordinate 1,017,591 downwards.
GGGGTTAAACAATTAATATTTACTAAAAATGGTGTTATAAATTTAAAATTTTACAAACTTAATATATCTGAATATATTAACATTAAAATTAATAACTTATGAAATGATTCTGTAAATTAATATTTAATCAAAATTTTAATTTACAATTCTTAATGCCTCTAATATATGTTAAAATATTATTAACAATATATAATTTATAATTTAAATTTGACTGTCATATACTACATTTTTCTGTATTAGAATTTAATTTCTGACTGTAGAGAGAGCACAGAAATTTTTAATAAATCTTAACTCAAATTTCATAAGTTGTTACAAATACAGAATGTCTATTTTTCATAAAAATAGAATTTTTGTATATATACAAATTTTTCCTTTTTTATAAAATACAACTTTTTCATGCATAACCTATCAATTTACACTTTATCAGATGATTTTAACTGATTAAAAACGATTTTTTAAAAAAAGAATTTACTTATCTTGACAATTTTTCTAACGTTAGGGAGTAACTGGGGTGTCCAGACACCCCAGACGTATTTTAGCAGGAGATAGAGCTCTTCCTAGAGCAAAACTTTTGGCGGCACATACAGGTGTCAAAAGATAGAGGTTCAAACTAAATTATCAACGGGTTTTGAGCGCAAAAAAATTATTGGTCAAGCCATAGGAATACTTGGAATTTTGCTTGGGGTGTCCAGACACCCCAGTTACTCCTTCTAGGGTTAAAAATAATTGAAATTTTGATGAGAATTTTTAAAAATTTTTGATAATAATTGAATTTTGAAGAAGAATTTTATTATTTATGTATAAAAATAATTAAAATTTTGATGAGAATTTAAAAAATTTTTTGAACATAATTGGATTTTTGCCAAGAATTTCCCTACTTTTGAAAATAATTGAATTTCTGTAATCATTTTTAACTTTTTCAAAATTTCCAAAATTATATCGTACAATTTACGAATTTTTCGTCCTTTTTTAATCAAATTATGTACTTTACGAACTTTTTTTTTCAAAAAAACTTACTTTTACGGACTTGAAGCAAATTTACGGACATTTACTATAGAATATTCACTAGAATTTATACAGAATGATTTTAGAGAAATTCTATAGAATATTTACTAGAATTCATATTCTAGTGTTTCTAGTGAAATTCTATATAACTTTTTCAGCTGAGGCAGAAAATTATAAATTTTACAAAAATCGGTTCTATTTATAACAATTCCATCCGCCATATTGATTCCGCCATCTTGAATTTTGAAAATCTGCTTGGATAACTAAATAAGAAGTTCCTTTATTCGCTTTCTAAGTGTGTTGGTTTAAAAAACAAATCTCATATTGAGAAGGAAATCCCCCTTTCAGAAATTTAAAAAAAAGAGCTTAAAAGGAATGAAGTTAGCGTTATCGATTCTAAAAATTTCGATTTAGCACAAAGAGTTTTTGTTGCGAGAGAATATTAATTCCCTCAAAGAGAGAGAGAGAGAGAGAGAGAGAGAGAGAGAAATTGGCTTTCATTTCGTACGTTCGCAACAAAAGAAAAAGTTACAATAGTAGAACCCATTTGAAATGAAAATTACATTTTCCTTTAGTGTGAATAATAATTTTTCTGCCGCGCTTGTGAATTATCGAAAATGAAAGAGGGGAAGTGAAGGGGGAAGTGAATTCTAATCCCCTTCCGCTTTGCAAGTTATGTTCACCCTGATTTACACCTGCTCATCCGCTTCAAGAGTGTGGCCCACTTGCCGTTCCTTTCCGGTCGCCTTGCATACTTTCTGGTGATCTCAATAGCGTGACATAACTCTCGCGGCGCCCACTCGATCTCGTTTCGTTCATGCGGTAAAAAATCGCTTTGTCATGCTTGACGTAAACATTATCGTAACTCGGAGATTATTCTTTAAGGCGAAACAAAAAATAACAAAACAGAAGTCGAAAATTTAATCTCAACATATGCCATGCATATAAACCTCCTATTTAAATAATTCATATTAATATTTTATAATTTTCCGTTGACCGTTCTTATTGAGCGTGAAAATTGCTGTATTAAATTGTGGTCAAATTACATCATCGTTCAGGAGAATTTCACTTGTATTAGTCTTTGATTCCATATAATGGTTTTGAAATAATTGCGTTGATCAGAAATTGGAGTATTGTGTCGACATTATATCTTGGACAAGTTGTATACTTAGTAGACTCAATCAACCATCAGAAGGGTTACCTAACTTTTCCGGCCATTTTCCGATTTTCGGTTTTATTTTTATTTTTTCCACAAATGCAAATTCAGGGTTGCCACAAAAATTTAATTTTCTTTTGAAATTCAATAACTCATAAGAATATTATTATAAAACATAAAGATATCGATTACTCAGGAGTGATCAATATCTTCATGTTTTATAATAATTAAAGATGATCGAATAATTATTTTTATAAAAATATTGTTACTATAACTTCTTCAAAATTATTTTCCTTATTTCAATTCAATTGAGGGCTCGGATCGAAGAACCGACGATTTGCAATGTTCTGTGCGTTTACAAGCGTCGGTTCTTCGATCCGAGTCCTCAATTATTATTTTCTACAATTTTTAACTGAAATTCTTCTTTAAATCAATTCTTTAATGAATTATTTTTAATGAAAGTAGAAAACGAATTGGGTAAAAATTGTCAAAATGAAGAATGAATTAAAGAAAACTGAGAAGCGGATAATCATAGAGACGCTTCTTCAGCAAGTTTGTAGACAAATGGAGAAAATATTTTTCTTGATGTGTGTGAGAGAAAAAAATACTTTCGTCCATCACTTTCGTTTCAGGTAGTTGGACACCTTAAAACGTGATTGCTATCTGGACTGCCGATCAATTTCATTCCGACCGAATTATTACCGTTAGTCTCGCATCGTACGTGGTAATACTACCGTGGTCATCTTGACGGCAGCCGACCGTATATATATTTATTCTCATTGGTCACGGTCCAGAACGAGAGTGCATTAACAACAGACGATTCCTGCTTATTATTGTCTCTTGTCTTGTCTCGCAGACACAATCACGAGAGAGAAATTATCCGGATTGGAACAAAAGAGAATCTTGTTTAGTCTCTCCCAGAGCGTAGGTGCCAATTATTTATTGTTCCCTCTATAAAAATACAATGCAAAGACAAAATTTGCAATTCGTAACTCGATTTTCTTGATACTAGGAAGGATTCTATTTGGCGACTGGAAATTCTCTTAGAGATCAATTGAATATGCGCGAAAATGGATTAATAGTGGCAAAAATCTTTTCTCTCCGCAAGGAGAAAGATACAGAGTATAAAATTTGTGCGGCGATAATTTATGTACCGGGCCCTTGGTCGCGATAAGATTGGATCGTCAGGGGACTTTACATGGGTACAGCGAATACCAAAATGCCGTATAATCGCTTCCACTGGCGGACATAATTGAAGGACCGACTGGAGGGACTGGAGCGAATGCCAGTAAATGCATCACGGAAATAATCGACGAGAGAGACCAGTAGGAGAGAATGCATTTTCGGGTTAATGTCCGATGGACCACATATGAACAACAGCACCACACTGAAATCATTAATTTCTCCAAGAAGCTCATTTTTCAACATATTTTCGGTAGCTTCAGAAAACATTTTACTTTGGAAAAATATCCAATTAGCCGCGGGAGTAGATAATCTTCAAATTCCTCACGAGAGGAGAATTTCTCATTCTTTCAACTCGATGCATACATATAAACTAACAGTAAAATTATCCCCAAGAGATGAGATAAGTTTCATAGAATTTATACCTTTTTTTTTTAGAAAATTTCATCTTTACTGTTATGTGTCTTAGATATATATGAAAATTATTGTTAAATTTTTTTCCTCATTTTTGTTTTCGTTTTTTGGTCGCAGAGATATAAAAAGGCTGACAATATGAAATAAGACTATTATGTTGGAGTCGGATTTTTTTGATGGTTGAATGGAAAAATATGGGGCCCATCCCTCCTCGTTCGGGTATCAGCATCTACTTAAATTCTCGACATTTGAGGAGGAGCCGAAAAAAACATTCATGCGAACAAAGGCGATCCTCGAGAGGCATAAAGGCTCGATGTCGTTTCATAAAGATACGGGTTTATCGTCCTGCTTGTCCTCCAAAGGGTTTCATTGCTCTCTGACGCCTCGATGATACTCGGACACCAAAATAATAATAATAATAAAAAAAGACGCCCTTTTACTTCAACACCTTGCCCATTACGACAGAATTCAGGTGTTGAGCAATCTTGTGGTTTTAAAATAACCACTTTCTCTCTCTAACTGATGTTTCAAAAAAAAATTCTATCTATTTGAAAAAACAATTGACGAACAGAAATTTAAGAATGAAAAATAAACTTCCCTATAATTTCAGGGTTGCTACAGGTCAGGAAAAACTAGAATCGATCAGGAAAAGTAAGGGATTTTTATTAAAAAATACTAGAAAAAATTAAAATTAAATCAATTAATATCCCATAATTTTTATTTAAATTTTATTAGTTAAACTAATGAAACTCATCTTAGGATTAAGATTATTTTTAATACAATTTTCAATATGATTTCTTCGAAAAATGCATTTATTCTTAAAAATTTTAATAAAATTATTATGTAATTTCGATGGAACACATAATATTAACAAAATAAAAGAATTTTTATTATTATTCTTATAACTGTAAATAAAGCAAAAATGTTATTTACAAAAAGAGAAAAAACAATTCCGATAAAACTTTTGAACTCCAATTATCTTTTCAATGTCAAAAAAACACTTTCAGGAAGTGTATAGGACATTTGAATTGTCGAAAGCAAACAGGCTCCTTGGATGACGATATCCAGCGGCAATAACGATGATGCGTCTCGAGTTGAATCTGTGGAAAAGAATTCGGATAAGAGAAAGGAGAGGCACCTCTCTGAAACGTGATTGTCGTCTCCAAACTAAAGTATGTTACCTTACAAAAAGAAGCAGGTTGAAAAAAAATATCAAAAAAATACATCTCTCTTCACACTCGCTAGAAAAATATTTTTCTTCTTTTTCAAAATACCTGAAAAATATCTGATATTTCTCAATATTGTATATAATCGATCATCTTAATATATATTATACTTTTGTACCTATTTTAATATTTTAAAATACAAAAACTACACGGAGAAAATTTATTCCTGAAATTTTACTGAATAGTTCGGTAAAATGTAAGATGAGTGTTCCCTATACTTATTTTTACTGAATATTTCGGTAAAACCTAAAATAAAGTGTTTGATAAAATTAATTAATAGAAAATTAATTTTTCTGAAATACTAAATAATATTGCTATTTCATGTTATCTTTTTGTATGATTTAAAAACATTTATTACATATTTGACAATTAATAAGTGTTTAAAAAAATTAAATAATTGAATTTTAATTTCATTAATAATAAAATAATTATTAATGAAGTATAAATAAGTTGAAAAAATCAACTATTAATGTTAAAGTTTTCATTTGACTACAATTATTTTCAATGAAAATGTTAATAAAATTCTTCGTAGAAAATTAATTAATTAAAAAAAATTTTCGAAATTCAATTATTTTCAATATCTACTATTTAAGATATGTAGTAGATATAAATAGGATCATTTAAAGTTGTCGGACATAATATTTTAAAAATTTTACAAAATTCATTTATTTTCAATATCTACTTAATTATTTTTAGAAATAATAAAATTCCTGGCAAAATTTTAATTATTTTCAAAAATTTTCCTCAATTTAATGGAATTTAAATATCTTTTTTTGTAATAAAAATTTCCAAAAGAATATAATTATTTAAAAAAAAAATTGGCTTTTCTACTCAAACATTTAATTCTTTTCATAAATAATCAAAATTTCACAGGAATTAAATATTTTTTTAAATAAATTTCTCGAAAGAATTTAATTTTCAACAATTCAAAACAGAATTCTTAATAAAAATTCAATTATTTTCGTAAATAGAAAGAATTCTTCACAGGAATTCAATTATTTTCAGAAATAATGAAATTCTTATCAAGAATTCAATTATTTTTGTAAATAATAAAATTCTTCACAAATATTAAATTATTTTTATAAATAATAAAATTCTTTTAATAAATTCAATTATTTTTAAAAAATTTAATAAAACTTGTTGCAAAAATTCAATTATTTTTAAAAGTTTCAATAAAATTCTTCACAGAAATTCAATTCTCCTTAAAAATAATGAAATTCTTAACAGGAATTTAATTATTTTTATAAATATTTAAAATTCTACACAGCAAAATTCAATTACTTTCAAAAGTTTTAATAAAATTCCTCATAGAAATTCAATTACTTTCAGAAATAATGAAATTCTTAGCAAAAATTCAATTATTTTCGTAAATAATAAATTTCTTCTCAAGAATTAAATTATTTTTACAAATAATAAAATCCTTCTCAAAAAGTCATTTATTTCAATAAATAATAAAATTATTCGCAAAAATTCTATTATTTATATAAATAATTCAATTCTTGGCAAAATTTCAATTATTTTCAAAAATTTTCCTCAAATCAATGATTTTTAATATCTACTATTTTAATAAAATTTTCCAAAAGAATTCAATTATTTAAAAAAAATTTTAATAAAATTTTACGAAAACATTTAATTATTTTCCAAAATAGTTAAAATTTCACAGGAATTCAATTATTTTTATTAAATTCCTCGAAAGAATTTAATTTTCAACAATTCCAATAGAATTCTTTACAAAAATTCAATTATTTTCATAAGTAATGATATTCTGCGCAGAAATTCAATTATTTTTAAAAGTTTTAATAAAATTCCTCACAGAAATTCAATTGCTTTTAAAAATAATGAAATTCTTTGCAAGAATTCACTTAAATAAGTATTTCAATCCTGAAAACTAAAACTTCGGGCAAGTCAAGGAAGTTTTAACGAACTGTTCCTAAAACCTTAGTGCCCATCAAGGAGGTATTCAGAATAAACGTTAAAATTTTATTTAATTCATATTAAACGTTTAGTTTAGATTGTTTTTTTTTAACTTTTACAGTACTAGCTTGTACGAAATATAGATGTCACATTAAATTTGAAATATTATTACTGAAAAAATAATTTAAAAGTTATTAAAAATTACGATTATGCCACTATATCCCAACTTTGCTGAAAAATTCGGTAATATATTAGGAACAAATTTTCTCCGTGTACAACTTTATTGCAAACTGGCCTTTAAACATATAAGCAATTAAAATCCATTGCTTGGAAAGTAAATTATGAAAATTGAAAAAGAATTAATGTTCAGAAAGAAAAATTATCAAATCTGAACGTTTTGGTGCTAATTAAAAACGCCCTGAAGAGTTTTTGTAATAATCGTTTAAAAGGATCGTTTATAGCAACAAGGAACGGTGCATTGTAGAGTATAGCATAACTCCTCTAGCATGTCGATAATCTCCGACAAAATCCCATTTCACATCCTGTTTTTCTTGAGAACTATCCATAATTTTTAAATCTCCTCCCACAATATTATTTGGTCTAAGACTGGTCTAAGACCGTATAACTAAAATCGTTTTTCTATTCGAATTTTTTTTCTCCTCGGTGTATTTATAGCCGGGCAATAAACATAAATAAAAAAGGGGAAGCTAGTGCCTAATAAAGGGAAAATTAGATACACAACTATAAAAATGTAACATGACCATAATTACCACCTGTTAAACGTTGGAAAAAAGGATGAGCATTAACGCACACATTGAATTCCCTTTTCAACCCGAACCCGAAAAAAAAGTGATGCGAGTAAAGCACGTGACCATATTTGGCGAATGCAGCGCAGGTGCATCGAGAGAGTCCGCAAAAGTCGATTACGCGAGAAACGATATCGATATAAAGATAATAGAATGGAGTCTCTCGGAGGGGTTCGAAAACTGGTCCCAAATTTTCTTCCTTCTCCGGTGTTTTGTTTGTGTGCATGCGGCCAGGGATGGAACCGGCCGAGCCACATAAGAACAGAGAGTGCTTGGGAGAGCAAAAAGAGATGCTACCAACCAGAATATAAAACTTGTCCGGTGGGCTCTTTATTTACTTTATTCGACAGAGAGAGAGAGAGAGAGAGAGAGAGAGAGAGAGAGAGAGAGAGAGGGAGAGAGAAAGACTGCTTAACGGTATTGTAAGAAGTGCTTTTAGAAACAAAGGACTGTTTCCAAAGCACCAATTAGTTCATATGACAAAGTCATAAAAATTCATTGTCTTGCATTTAAAAACTAAATTTATTTCGTTCAAATAATACATTATACTTGTCTATACTATCAAATAAATATTTACCTCAATCAAATAACTTTCGTTTGTATTTGAATTACTCTTTAAAAATGAATCAGTAAAAATGTTTCCTAATTTGAATAAGTGACTGAATTTTTGCTTTTGAATTAATTTACCAATCATAGTTTTTCTAAGGATATCAAACTGAGACAAAAAGCGAATAAAAAGTTAACACTTTTTATGCGTTCTTTGTTTCAATTTGATATTTTTTATATCAAAAGTAAAAAATCAAAAGTTAACACTTTTGATTCGTTCTTTGTCTCAATTTGATATTCTTAGAAAAACTGTGAATACAGTAGAACCTGTCGGAATGCAACTCTATTTTAAACACTTTTTTTGTATTAAAAAATGTTTAACAAGAATTATTTTCACTTAGTTCCAGAATATTGTAAAAATATTACAAAATTAAATTATAAAACAATTTTTCAAAGATTGTTTACTGTAACAAAATTTTTAAAAATCGAGTTGCATTCGGACAGGTTACACTGTAAATAGTATTTTTCTACTACTTTATTAGTAAAATTTACTAATTTAAAAACAAAAAGTCAAAATTCAAATTAATAAACAAAATATAAAAATCAAAGTCTTGAACTTAAAAAATTTCAATTATTTTCAAACATTTTCCTCAATTCAATGAATTTTAATATATTTTATTTTAATAAAATTTTCCAAAAGAATTGAATTACATATTTAAATAAAATTTTATTAAATTTCTACGCAAGAATTTAACTATTTTTCATAAATAATCAAAATTTTAACAAAATTCTTTACAAAAATTCAATTATTGTCATAAGTAATAAAATTCTGCGCTTAAATTCAATTATTTAAAAAAATTTCAATAAAATTCTTCACAGGAATTCAATTCTCTTCAAAAATTTAATGAATTTAAATTAATAAAAAATCATTTAATGAATAATAAAATTCTTCGCAAAAATTCAATTATTTTTATAAGTAATAAAATTCTGCGCAGAAATCCAATAATTTTTAAAAGTTTTAATAAAATTCTTCAAGAGTATTCAATTCTTTTCAAAAATAATGAAGTTTTAGCAAGAATTCAATTATTTGAATAATAAAATAATAAAATTCTCGTAAATAATAATTTCGTAAATAATAAAATTCTTTGCAAGAATTAAATTATTTTTAAAAATTTTAATAAAATTCTTCACAAGAACTCAATTCTCTTCAAAAATAATTAAATTCCTAGCAAAAATTCAATTATTTTCGTAAATAATAAAATTCTGAATAGAAATTCAATTATTTTAAAAAATTTTAATAAAATTCTTCACAGGAATTTAATTCTTTTCAAAAATAATGAAATTTTTAGCAAGAATTCAATTATTTTTAAGAATTTTAATAAAATTCTTCATAACAATTCAATTATTTTAATAAATAATAAAATTCTTTGCAAAAATTCAATTATTTTTGTAAATAATTAAAATTCTGTATAGGAATTCGATTATTTTTAAAAATTTTAATAAAATTCTTTATAACAATTCAATTATTTTAATAAGTAATAAAATTTTTCGCAAAATATAATTTATTTTTATAATTAATTAAAATTCTGCACAGAAATTAAATTATTTTTAAATGTTTTAATAAATTTCTTCACAGGAATGTAATAACTTGAAAAAATAATTAAATTCTTAGCAAAAATTCCCCAAAAAATTCAATTATTTAAAAAAATTTTGATGTTATTTGTTTATTAGAATCTATTAATTATTTCCAATACATTTTAAATTAAATTTCTGAAAAGAATTTAATTATTATTTTAAAAAATTTTAAAGAAATTTTTCATTGAAATTCAATTATCTATTTAAAAAAAAAAAATTCTATTATTTTCATAAAACTTATAAAACTCTTTCGAAAAGTTCAATATTAATTTATTTAAACAATTCAATTCAATTGTTTAATTATTAAACACTCTGGTGAGTGTTTTTAATTCATGAAAATAATTGAATGTTTGTGAATAATTTTTTTGTTTATGAAAATAATTCAATTTTTGTGTAGAATTTTATTATTTATGTAAATAATTAAAATCATGCGATTTTAACATTAATATTTTAAATTGCGATTTTATAGCATAAAAAGTAAGAACCTGGTTTTCCCACATGTTTAATTATTTATTTTTGAAATTTTCATTTATTTTAGATTTTTTGACTTTGGTTATTTTTATTTTGGACTTTTTGTACTTTGAAATTATTTTCTTGGTTTTTTCTGTCTGGATTTTTTGTAACCTGTAATTATAAATTATTGCTACGATCAAAGAAATCATGTATTCTTTCTACTAATTTCTATTTCTAATAATCACTTTGAGGTTAGAAATACACATTCATGAAATTTGCAGTACTGAGTCCTCAATGTTTCGCACTGATTCGTGATTCAGCAAAACTTCGGAAGTCAATTGAAACATTTAAAAAGTTGCTAAATTGACTTGAGTAGTTTTTGCATGGCTGTAATGTGATTGGTCGTCGTAAAATTGCTCCCCCTCCATAAAGCATTTCCCCCGCGGTTGTTATTAAAAAAGAGTGAAATTTTAGGTTATGTTACAATTCTTAAAGTATTTGATTCATATTTCGTTTCTGCATAAGCAATTTTTTATTTCAATTTCAATTTTAAAGGAGTCGAAATTGAAATAAAAAAAGGTTTTACTGTTTAGCGACAATAAAACATTTTTTTATTTCAATTTCAATTTCGACTCCTTTGTGCAAACATCAATCATTGTCAACAGTATAATAGATAAATTGACCTCTTCTTTGTAAAGATAACGATTCTCTGGTTGAAAAATAAAATTCTCTCGAACTGAAATACGTTCGACAGGGATAATTTCCCGTAAATCTTGTTTGCCCCTGAAGAAGAATGCTAAATCATAATTCGTGCTAAACAGGCTATTCATCGCGACGGATACTCGGCGTAAAATAAAATTTACAGCGCTTTAGCGAGAGCGAGCGGTGCGGCGCGCCATAAGCATTGACTCGTGCTGCTCACAGGTACATGTACATGGTAACGTGCAAGTGTCAGAAGTTAGAGGAGGCCAAGTTTTTTTCAACAAGTCCGTTCTTTAAACACACATGAATGGTCAAGCTAAGCGCGCGAATGCGGGCCTGCTGTTGCCAGTCTTTTCTCTTTACACACTTTATTAACTCTCCCGATCCCGTTTCGTCCCGTCCCATCCCGAGTGAGCGCGAGGCCAAGAGTTCGAACAGAAGAGTTATTGTGTCTGACGTACGCAATCACGCTTTTCGCTCTTTCTTTCATTTTACTTTTTTGCTTTTATTTTCCCTCTTTCTTCTTCTTCTTCTTCTTTTATTTTCCTTTTTTTTACACTTGTTTTTTCCTTCACTTCAAAATGAATATAATTTTTTTAATAAGCAACAAGAGCCTAATTTAGAGCACAATTTTTTCGCGCATAGAGGGGAAAATTTACATCTCGCTATTTAATGTGAATTAATTGCGAAGGGAATAACGGTGTCCATTATTTTTTTCAGTTACGTATCACCACATGAATAGAGAAACAAATAAGCGAGAAAAAATTGTACACGCTTAATTGAATTATGTTAAGCTGTTCCGCGTTTCTTTTTTTTTTTGTAAAACAGCGTATAGACTTTTCTAAGCCGTGTAAAAATACTGGTTATTCAATTTAATAGAGCGCAATTATTTTATTAAATTGCATAGTACCGGGTTTTATGAAGTGTTAAAAAAAATTGTAATTTTAATTATTATTTCGGTGATAATTGATAATAATAATTCTTGTACGATTATTGTTAATTGTCATTAAAAAAAAGTAATAAATGCGGTAGGTTATTTGATCGAAATACGAAAAGTATAGTATTACTAAAGCATTAAGTCCATTGTGGATGGACCTTTAAGTTAGGTACAACGAGAATTTATTGTAAATTGACCATTAATTTTTAGAAATTTCTGTCCTCCCTCTTGTGGATTGACCTTTAACTGTTGCATTCAATGAGAGTTTATTGTAAATTGACCATTAATTTTTAGATATTTATGTCCTTGCTCTTGTGGATTGACCTTTAACTGTTGTATTCAATGACTGTATTGTAAATTGACCATTAATGTTTAGATATTTCTGTCCTCGCTCTTTCTTCTTTATTAAGTCATAGATGCTAAAAAAGAAGAAAAAGTGTAAATTCTACGTGAAGTTTTTTAATTATTTTACCCCTAGCTCGAAAAATACAGAATCTAAAATAAATGAAAATTTATTGTAAAAAAATGAGGTAAATTTTCTCTAAATTATATATAATTTATTATATATATTTTTATTATATATATATTATATATAATATAATATTATATATAATTATAATAAGTTAATGTTACATTCAGTGTTTGGTGGGTAGGAACCTATCCAACACTGAATGTAACATTAACATAACCTCAAATATAAAGTGGAGTACGCAGTAAAATATTCGAAACAAGGTTAGTTTGAGAAAAGTTTAGTTTCAAGGAGACGTTAAACAACAGGAGTTTAATAATATTTACCAGTTTTTTGTTCGGACCGGAACGCCTGCACTGTATGCAGCAGTCGTGCATTCGTGTTTGACAGTTGAAAAGTTTCGAGAGTGAATAATATTCGTGAAGGTGTCCTTTAAAAACAACACACACTCAACATTTTGTCGAGAGTCACTCATTTTACCTGCTTCAATTTTCTCCCCATTTGTCAAGTGTGCAGCACACCAAAAATGACATTTTCTTTATCTCTCACAATTTGTTTGCACTTAACGGTTTTCTCTTTTGAATAAGAAGGGAAAAATTTAATATTTATATTTCGTCTTTGTTCCTGAGAAATTTTTAATTACGTTATTTTTTCTTTTGATAATTTTTTTTAGTTAGAAATAATTTTAAAAAATTTATCAATTACAGCGAAAATTGTCTGTGTGAATAAAGTTCCAAGACATGAGAGAAATGAAGCATCAGGGTTGGGACGTTATGAATTAGAAGTTTCTGATTGGTCGGTAATTTTTCCAATTTTGCAGGGAAATGTTGCTGGCCAATCAGAAGCGTTCGATGCACTCTTAACCTAACTTTGCTTTATCTGTTATTGTCAGTTTTACACAACTTTTGGTATTTGAAGAATTATTAAATTTTTGATTCTGTTAATCGAAATTATTATTGAATTATTACTAAATTATTATTCATTATTATTAAATGATGGTAATAAATAATACAACAATTAATTTATTTACAAAGAAGTTCAAATCATCTAAACCTATACAATTAAGTTAGAATAGAAATTTCGATCTCTTATTGAAGAATATTATTTATTTTTATAATTAATTTTTAATAATTAGTAAATTTTTTGCTGTTCCAGATGATCCTGTGATGGATGTATTCTGTGTCTAATTTTCGAGTTATGGTGAGTAATAATTTTTTTTCTAATTTAAATTATGACTAAATTTAGAAAAAAATGCGATTTAAGAGGTTATACTTTTAACTTTTTGAATGAAAATATTAAAAGGGATTAAATATAAATACAATTTTCAACAGATAGTAATATTAGATTATTATTAGCTGCAATTAGTTCGCTTAGATAAATTTATTTTTATTTGTATATCATTATTTAATTATTTTTATTGTCATTGTTTGCGGAATGAAAAATCCCAAGCAACTAATTAAGAAAATAATTACAGTACCTGTTAATTTAGCAAAAGAAAAAACAAAAAGTAGCTCTCATTTTTTCTGAGAATAAAATTTTCTTTTTCTTATCCATAGCAATTATTCAAAAGCTTGATATTCTCCTGCTGGTGCTTTTCAATCTCAGAATGAATTGAAAATTACCATATTTTCCATCTTTTTAAAGTAGAACATTATTTTTCTTTTGAGGAAAAGAGAGAAAAAAAAGAAAGAAGGAAAGAAAGAAAGAAAGAAAAAAAGCTTCTGTGCTTGTGACAATTTAAATTCTTGTGAACTACTTGCGCCACCTTTGCACACGAAGGCAAAGGTAATTCATAAATGCCGAGAGAGGGTGTAAGTAGTCTTGTGTGTATGAAAGATGGGAAGGGGGGAGGGGGTGACGAAAGGAGGATTTTCAGTCTAGGCTCGAAGAAGCTGCTTGTGAAAGAAAGAAGAAAGGCAGCCGTGGCGATGAGAGAAGAGAAGAGAAAAGAAAAGAAAAAAAATAAAAATAAAAGAAGAAGAAGAAGAACACGAATGAAAGGGAGGAAGACACGCTCAAACGCGAGAAGGAAAAGAGACATTCGGTTGAATTGAATTATTTAAAGCCCATGCGAAGAACAGGCGTCTTTTATGAGCGTTTACAATGGCCGGCTTTGTGTGAACACTCGCGAGCGCGAACTCAGTTGCTTCGCGAATATATATGTATACATATATGTATATCGGAGGACTGTATATAAGCTTAACTCGCCATTGCAGTGTTGCCACCTTATTTCTTGAATAAACGCGTCGCAAACAAAATATCACGACTTTGTCAATCTCAATGTCGAACAACTATTTCCAGCTTTTTCATTTTATTCAATTTACACTCTAATCGCTAAATTTTAAATTATCCTACAAATTTTCCTCTACTGTAAATCATAACAAACATAGTTTTACAACACATTTCGATATGTAAACGATATAAACACGATTTATGCTTATCGACACCTGAATCGATAAAATAGATCGACTTTACATATACATATATCTATAAATCGATATTACATCTTGATTGCTCGATTTTTCTTATCGATCTATCGGATTCAATGTAGATTTATCCAAATTAATTTCGATAAATCTACATTGAATTTCGATAGATCGATAAGAAAAATCAAGAAATAAAGATGTAATATCGATAAATCGACATATAATCGAAATTAATTATCGATTTAATAATTTAATAATCATCAAAATACTATTCTGAAAAGTTATAGTCGTATTCTTTAAATAGATTCAATTATATTTTAAATATATCTTTTAATATCTATCTTTTCAATTTCGCAAAAAATTCAATTATATAAAAAAAATTTGATAAAATTCATTCAAAATTTAATTATTTTCACAAAGAATAAAATTTTCACAGGAATTCAATTAATTTAGAATAGCATTTTCAAAAAAATATCGAAAAAATCAATTATTTCAACCAAATTTGTAAACAATTCTTTACAGTAATTCAATTACTTTCACTAATAATAACATTTTTCATGTAAATTCAATTTTTTTTTTAAATGTTTGATAAAATTCTAAGCAAGAATTCAATTATTTTTATAAATAATAAAACTCATCGAAGAATTTCAATTATTTTTAATTCTATTTTAAATTATAATTAATCGAAAAATTCAATTATTTTCAGTCACAAATAAAGTGTTCTACAAGAATTCAATTATAGGTACAATAAAATTCTTATGAAGAATTCAATTATTTTCAAAAATAAAATTTTTCATATAAAAATTCAATTCATTTTATAAATATTTTAATAAAATTTGTCGCAAGAATTCAATTATTTTCATAAATAATAAAATTCTTCTTAGAAATTCAATTATTTTGGAAAATTTTAATAAAATTCTTCCCAAGAATTCAAATATTTACATAAATAATTCTTCGAAAGAATTCAATTATTAAAGATAAATAACAAAATTATTCCCGAAAATTTAAAAAACTTTTTGCAAAATTCAATTATTTTCATAAATAACAATATTCAATTATTTACAAAAATATTAGAATCAATTATTTTAAATACAATTTTAGTAAAATTCTTCTCAGAAATTCAATTATTTTGAGGCATTTTAATAAAATTCTTTGCAATTCAATGATTTTCAATACGTACTATTTTCATAAAATTTCTAAACAAAATTCAATTGTTTAAAAAAATATTAGAATTTTTCATAGGAATTCAATTATTTTCAAATAAAAGAAATCAATTATTTTAAATACAATTTTAATTACATTTTTTTTAAATTATGCAATTATTTTTTTAGATTTTAATAAAATTCTTCCCAAGAATTTAATTATTTACATAAATAATTCTTCGAAAGAATTCAATTATTTAAGATAAATAACAAAATTATTCCTGAAAATTCAATTATTTTGAGGCGTTTTAATAAAATTCTTTGCAAAATTCAATTATTTTCATAAATAACAATATTCATCACAAGAATTCAATTATTTTGAAAAATTCTAATAAAATCGTTCGCAAGAATTTAATTATTTTCATCATAAATAATAAAATGCATTTTAGGAATTCAATTATTTTCAAAAAAAAAAATGTAATAAAATGCCACACAGACATTCAATTATTGTCAAAAATTTGAATAGATTTCTTTGTAAAATTTAATTATTTTTAAAAACTTTTCGCAATTCAATGATTTTCAATATCTACTATTTTCATAAAATTTCCAAACAGAATTCAATTTTTGAAAAAATTTGTTTGTAAAAATTTTCGTAAGAATTCAATTATTTTCATGAATAATAAAATTCTTTTCAGGAATTGAATTATTTAAAATTTTTTTATATAATTCTTTGCAAGAATTAAATTATTTTTATAAATATTTAAATTCTTTGATGAATAATAAAAATCGTTGTAGGAATTGAATTTATTAGCAGGAGAAGAAAGAAGTAAATATTTTTGATGAAAATTAGGAAAAAGTCAGGAAAATAAAATATAGAATGGAATTTTTGTCAGTTTTGTGTGGTGTCTAAGTCGAGTTTTTTGGTCGTCAAGTTTAATTTATCGATAGCTACTTTTTTTAATACTCTTTTTTAGTTTGAAAGATATTTTTTTAAAATTAATTATCGAGTGCGAATCACTCGTAGTAAAAATTGTTAATTTCTATCTCAAATCATCAGAAAATTATTAACTAATAGACTTTAGTTTATTAAAATTATTAACTAATAAAATTTAGTTTATTAAAATTATTAACTAATAAACTTTAGTTTATTAAAATTATTATTAACTAATAAACTATAATTTAATGAAGTTATTAACTAATGAACTGTAGTTTACTAATTAATAATTTTCTGATGATTTGAGATAGAAATTTCCATCGTGAATCACCTTTTTTCTTTTCTTCAGTTTTATTTTTAAGAAAAACGCCTTCGGGGTTTTTAAAAGAAAAAGAAAACACAAATGTTTTCTTTTTTTTTAGGAATATCATTGTCGAATCTATAATGTGTATAATTTATGAACAAAAGTCCCAGTAGCATTAACATACATAAACAACCTTATTTCTCTACCTTTTCAACCAATTTCCATCAATTTGTTAATTTTTTCAACAAATTTTCGAAAGCGGTACAAGGCGACCTTCTTTGGTCTCTCTCTCTCTCTCTCTCTCTCTCTCTCTCTCTCTCTCTCTCTCTCTCTCTCTCTTCGGCAGTTGTCACGT
Source organism: Leptopilina heterotoma (assembly GCF_015476425.1). Lineage (NCBI taxonomy): Eukaryota > Metazoa > Arthropoda > Insecta > Hymenoptera > Figitidae > Leptopilina > Leptopilina heterotoma. The sequence continues at coordinate 999,985 of NW_025110972.1, read as the reverse complement.
CATTAATTTCCATCGCATTCGAGGATAAAAGAAAATAAGTGATGAGGACCCTGTCAATAAAGACGATAATCATAGAATTGCTAATCTTACAAGAAGGAAATATTTATTATTTTGTTTTACAAAGCCCTTGAATGGTATTTCTTGTTACGTCAATGTGTCGTGGAAAATGTTTAAAATTACTCATTGAAATTACTTACAATGTCAAAAAGTTCGTCAGTTTGTTATAATCTTTTTATTTTTCTCTTATTTGGACAGACTGCGAAATCAAAAAATTAGTAGGTATTATCGTTTTTGTTTTATAAAAAAATCTTGACTTTCTGTCTAATTTCATTTTCTTTATAAATAAGTGGATAAAATTTTTATAATTGAGCGCTCCAATGCAACAACTCGTTCGACGCTCGAAAAAATTTCGAGCGTCGAACATCAATTATAATTATTATTATTATTATTATTTATTATTATTAATTAATTATAATTATTATTAATATCAATTATATCAGAAAGACTAATTTTTATAGGAATTTTTCCCAAAAACTTAAATTACGAAAAAATGTATAAAAATACAAGAAATAAACAAAAATTAAATAGAAATATCTCAATCGTTAAGTATCATAAATGCATTATTAGCACAATAGATTTTTTAAAACTTTTATTTATAATAAATCAAACAAGACCCATTGAAACTCTTCTATTCTCGTCTGCGCGAGCGTTTTGTAACTCTTTTTACATATTATGAACCAGAAGTCTGCTCCGCTTGAGCAAGGTACTAATAACTAATAAGATTAAGAGCCTCGGACTTTGATCTTTCAGTTTTGTATCTCATCATTTTTGTGGTAATTCTAAGAAAAAAGAAAGAATACATTTCTTATACATATAACTGTGACTATCTATATGTTATGTATTTATAAATCTTTTGTAATTCGTCGAAAAACGACATTCACGAATATGACAATATAAAACTAATTCGAAATTAAAATTTTGTCCTTGAGCGCGCACATAATCAGGTTTTTGTCGAACAAAACAAAATTTTTTTCGTTATATCTCAATAATTTTTAGTGTCTTTTTCTTTATACATATATGTATAATATATGCGTAATGTTTCCTAAGAATTTTGTTTTCAATATTTGGAAATTTCAATTTCTAGGACTTATTTTTTATTTTAAATTCTTGTTATGATTATGAAAATAAGGTATTAGGATTCTTTCCTCATATAAGTTAAAATCCTCATATAATTATTTTATTATTAATTATTACGGCAATATTAATATAGATCCACATTGACATTATTTTTTATTTTTGTTCTTCAAGTTTTACCGAACTATTCAGTAAATATAAATGTAGTGAACACTTATCCTGTATTCTCACACTAAAATGTTAAACGTAATTATGTTAACCTAAAAAATGCTTCATTCCAAAGGTCACTTTCTTCAAAGTCTTGAGAGTAAATCACATATTTTACGGTTCCTTCCACATAAATATCGTCGATACAAATTTATTCCTCCTTTTATTAAATCAAAAAGCTAATTTCCTTTTGTTCCCATGCGAAAAGAATAATTCTATTCTTCTATTGCAACCTCGATTCTGAGATGTGCAGTTCAATACTCAGTGCATGCTTTAGATAGAGTGAAAAAAAGAAGGAATGAGTTTGAGAGGAAATGGAACGAATGCAAATGATGTTTGTTGATAGATGGCTGATAATTGGTGACACTCTTTCTCTCTCATTTTTTCTCCCTCCACCCCTGGAGTGCTTGCAGACGGTCCTCTTGATCGTAAAAATAATTGAAAATGCGAAAAGGTTTGGGTGAGAAGAGAAAAACGTTCTGCCGGATATGTAGGCCGGAAAATGACAATCACACTGGAGAGATGAATGGGTTTATTTAGAGGGAATCAGGAGAAACTCTCTCTGTCTAAAGTCGCGTCTCGTCCTCATATCGTCAAATCAAGGGGCCTCTGGCGATTCACCCTTTCCACTTTCATATATCTATATGACATTCAGCTTGAGTCGCTTCTACTCTAAAAACTTTTCGATCCTTTCAATTCGTCAACTTCATAAAATAGAATTTTTTTTCTTTTTGTATTCAATTTTTTACTTATCATTAAGACTACCGAGTGATAAAGTCGGAAAATAATTATTTCAAATTTATTTAACTTGTCAAGTCACTTGTTGCGAAAAACGAATATTGGAATAGCTATAGTATAATAGCGCCTTTTACCTCCGGTGAGGGTTTTGACAACTAATCATTAATCACGGTCGATATTCAGTTATCGACTGATGGTAACAGGTGACAAAAAAAAAATTGTAAGAACCACATTTGATGGAATTATATCCTCAGACATACAATACACACGATGAAAATATCAATTATAAAAAATGTTTCTAAAAAAATGAAGTAATTTGAAAAAATAAAAAATAGTTTGGAAAAAAAGTTTTTTGTCTGAGATGAAAAGGTTTTTTGTAAGGTGGAGGTGGAGTGAAAGGAGCTTGATTTAAGTGGCAGTCAATAATTATCGTCGGAGCGTGCTGCTTGTTTGCGGTGATCGACCACCCCGAGTCTTAATGGAAGAACGGAGGCCATAAGTAACCCTCCAAACAAGGATTAGCTCCCCTTTCGTCCGGCTCATTGTAAATTAATTACCTGGAAATGAGAAATTTCCGATGTGCACTTCGCCTCCAATGGCGAAAGAATTCAATGGCAAGTAAAAACTGTCCTTTGATCTCACAACTCGAGACTCGACTCGATCTTCATTCTTGTCCACTGGACAAACGCAGAACGCACTTTTGCCTTGCCACCCAAAAATTCGTCAATTGACCCCTCTCTACTTCTCCTCTTTTATATATATACAATATATATAAAAGCATCACTTTACTGATCAAACAATTTTCGATGAAAAAGGAGAAAAATAATTGCCACTCTTAATTAATGACCAATGCATTCCTTTCTGTCCGAATAATATACCGCTGCTTGTCCTAAAAATATTTTCCATTTTAGTTAATTTGCTATGGCTTTTTTATTATCTGAGATATAGGATCAAAAAAGTTGAGAGTTTAAGTAAGTGGCACTCGATTTCTGATGAAAAATAATTTCAGTTAAATTGTCACAATACCTTTGTTACTGGAAAGGAGAACCCGAATGCCATCAGACAATCGAAATTTGGTAAAAAATAAATAAAAAATTTATTTCTTCCAAATTTAACAATTCTAATCACCTGAAAATTACCAGAGTTCTAGTAGGAACTGAGCCCCACTCAATCTTGAAGATTGGAGAATTTTATTTCAATTTTTTAGTAGTAGCAGGTCCACCCGTACGCCATCAGACAATCATAATTTTATAAAAACGAAAATAAAAATTTATTTCTTCCAAATTTAATTAATCTAATCATCTGAAAATTACCAGAGTTCTAGTAGGGACTGAGCCCCACTCAATCTTGAAGATTAGAGAATTTTATTTCAATTTTTAAGTAGTAGCACCCTCACCCGTACGCCATCAGACAATCATAATTTTATAAAAACGAAAATAAAAATTTATTTCTTCCAAATTTAATTAATCTAATCATCTGAAAATTACCAGAGTTCTAGTAGGGACTGAGCCCCACTCAATCTTGAAGATTAGAGAATTTTATTTCAATTTTTTAGTAGTAGCAGGTCCACCCGTACGCCATCAGACAATCATAATTTTATAAAAACGAAAATAAAAATTTATTTCTTCCAAATTTAATTAATCTAATCATCTAAAAATTACCAGAGTTCTAGTAGGGACTGAGCCCCACTCAATCTTGAAGATTAGAGAATTTTATTTCAATTTTTTAGTAGTAGCAGGTCCACCCGTACGCCATCAGACAATCGAAATTTGGTAAAAACGAAAATAAAAATTTATTTCTTCCAAATTTAACAATTCTAATCATCTGAAAATTACCAGAGTTCTAGTAGGGACTGAGCCCCACTCAATCTTGAAGATTAGAGAATTTTATTTCAATTTTTTAGTAGTAGCAGGTCCACCCGTACGCCATCAGACAATCATAATTTTATAAAAACGAAAATAAAAATTTATTTCTTCCAAATTTAATTAATCTAATCATCTGAAAATTACCAGAGTTCTAGTAGGGACTGAGCCCCACTCAATCTTGAAGATTAGAGAATTTTATTTCAATTTTTTAGTAGTAGCAGGTCCACCCGTACGCCATCAGACAATCGAAATTTGGTAAAAACGAAAATAAAAATTTATTTCTTCCAAATTTAACAATTCTAATCATCTGAAAATTACCAGAGTTCTAGTAGGGACTGAGCCCCACTCAATCTTGAAGATTAGAGAATTTTATTTCAATTTTTTAGTAGTAGCAGGTCCACCCGTACGCCATCAGACAATCGAAATTTGGTAAAAACGAAAATAAAAATTTATTTCTTCCAAATTTAACAATTCTAATCATCTGAAAATTACCAGAGTTCTAGTAGGGACTGAGCCCCACTCAATCTTGAAGATTAGAGAATTTTATTTCAATTTTTTAGTAGTAGCAGGTCCACCCGTACGCCATCAGACAATCATAATTTTATAAAAACGAAAATAAAAATTTATTTCTTCCAAATTTAATTAATCTAATCATCTGAAAATTACCAGAGTTCTAGTAGGGACTGAGCCCCACTCAATCTTGAAGATTAGAGAATTTTATTTCAATTTTTTAGTAGTAGCAGGTCCACCCGTACGCCATCAGACAATCGAAATTTGGTAAAAACGAAAATAAAAATTTATTTCTTCCAAATTTAATTAATCTAATCATCTGAAAATTACCAGAGTTCTAGTAGGGACTGAGCCCCACTCAATCTTGAAGATTAGAGAATTTTATTTCAATTTTTAAGTAGTAGCAGGTCCACCCGTACGCCATCAGACAATCGAAATTTGGTAAAAACGAAAATAAAAATTTATTTCTTCCAAATTTAACAATTCTAATCATCTGAAAATTACCAGAGTTCTAGTAGGGACTGAGCCCCACTCAATCTTGAAGATTAGAGAATTTTATTTCAATTTTTAAGTAGTAGCACCCTCACCCGTACGCCATCAGACAATCATAATTTTATAAAAACGAAAATAAAAATTTATTTCTTCCAAATTTAATTAATCTAATCATCTGAAAATTACCAGAGTTCTAGTAGGGACTGAGCCCCACTCAATCTTGAAGATTAGAGAATTTTATTTCAATTTTTAAGTAGTAGCAGGTCCACCCGTACGCCATCAGACAATCGAAATTTGGTAAAAACGAAAATAAAAATTTATTTCTTCCAAATTTAACAATTCTAATCATCTGAAAATTACCAGAGTTCTAGTAGGGACTGAGCCCCACTCAATCTTGAAGATTAGAGAATTTTATTTCAATTTTTAAGTAGTAGCAGCCCTCACCCGTACGCCATCAGACAATCATAAGTTTATAAAAACGAAAATAAAAATTTATTTCTTCCAAATTTAATTAATCTAATCATCTGAAAATTACCAGAGTTCTAGTAGGGACTGAGCCCCACTCAATCTTGAAGATTAGAGAATTTTATTTCAATTTTTAAGTAGTAGCAGGTCCACCCGTACGCCATCAGACAATCGAAAATTTGGTAAAAAACGAAAATAAAAATTTATTTCTTCCAATTTAACTAATTCTAATCATCTGAAAATTACCAGAGTTCTAGTAGGGACTGAGCCCCTACTCAATCTTGAAGATTAGAGAATTTTATTTCAATTTTTAAGTAGTAGCACTTCACCCGTACGCCATCAGACAATCATAATTTTATAAAAACGAAAATAAAAATTTATTTCTTCCAAATTTAATTAATCTAATCATCTGAAAATTACCAGAGTTCTAGTAGGGGACTGAGCCCCACTCAATCTTGAAGATTAGAGAATTTTATTTCAATTTTTAAGTAGTAGCACCTCACCCGTACGCCATCAGACAATCATAATTTGTATAAAAACGAAAATAAAATTTATTTCTTCCAAATTTAATTAATCTAATCATCTGAAAATTACCAGAGTTCTAGTAGGGACTGAGCCCCACTCAATCTTGAAGATTAGAGAATTTTATTTCAATTTTTAAGTAGTAGCAGGTCCACCCGTACGCCATCAGACAATCGAAATTTGGTAAAAAACGAAAATAAAAATTTATTTCTTCCATATTAACAATTCTAATCATCTGAAAATTACCAGAGTTCTAGTAGGGACTGAGCCCCACTCAATCTTGAAGATTAGAGAATTTTATTTCAATTTTTTAGTAGTAGCAGGTCCACCCGTACGCCATCAGACAATCATAATTTTATAAAAACGAAAATAAAAATTTATTTCTTCCAAATTTAATAAATCTAATCATCTGAAAATTACCAGAGTTCTAGTAGGGACTGAGCCCCACTCAATCTTGAAGATTAGAGAATTTTATTTCAATTTTTAAGTAGTAGCAGGTCCACCCGTACGCCATCAGACAATCATAATTTTATAAAAACGAAAATAAAAATTTATTTCTTCCAAATTTAACAATTCTAATCATCTGAAAATTACCAGAGTTCTAGTAGGGACTGAGCCCCACTCCAATCTTGAAGATTAGAGAATTTTATTTCAATTTTTAGTAGTAGCAGGTCCACCCGTACGCCATCAGACAATCGAATTTGGTAAAAACGAAAATAAAAATTTATTTCTTCCAAATTTAACAATTCTAATCATCTGAAAATTACCAGAGTTCTAGTAGGGACTGAGCCCCACTCAATCTTGAAGATTAGAGAATTTTATTTCAATTTTTAAGTAGTAGCACCCTCACCCGTACGCCATCAGACAATCATAATTTTATAAAAACGAAAATAAAAATTTATTTCTTCCAAATTTAATTAATCTAATCATCTGAAAATTACCAGAGTTCTAGTAGGGACTGAGCCCCACTCAATCTTGAAGATTAGAGAATTTTATTTCAATTTTTAAGTAGTAGCAGGTCCACCCGTACGCCATCAGACAATCGAATTGGATAAAAACGAAAATAAAAATTTATTTCTTCCAAATTTAACGATTCTAATCATCTGAAAATTACCAGAGTTCTAGTAGGGACTGAGCCCCACTCAATCTTGAAGATTAGAGAATTTTATTTCAATTTTTTAGTAGTAGCAGGTCCACCCGTACGCCATCAGACAATCATAATTTTATAAAAAAACGAAAATAAAAATTTATTTCTTCCAAATTTAATTAATCTAATCATCTGAAAATTACCAGAGTTCTAGTAGGGACTGAGCCCCACTCAATCTTGAAGATTAGAGAATTTTATTTCAATTTTTAGTAGTAGCAGGGTCCACCCGTACGCCATCAGACAATCGAAATTTGGTAAAAAACGAAAATAAAAATTTATTTCTTCCAAATTTTATTAATCTAATCATCTGAAAAATTACCAGAGTTCTAGTAGGGACTGAGCCCCACTCAATCTTGAAGATTAGAGAATTTTATTTCAATTTTTAAGTAGTAGCAGGTCCACCCGTACGCCATCAGACAATCGAAATTTGGTAAAAACGAAAATAAAAATTTATTTCTTCCAAATTTATACAATTCTAATCATCTGAAAATTACCAGAGTTCTAGTAGGGACTGAGCCCCACTCAATCTTGAAGATTAGAGAATTTTATTTCAATTTTTAAGTAGTAGCAGTCCACCCGTACGCCATCAGACAATCATAATTTTATAAAAACGAAAATAAAAATTTATTTCTTCCAAATTTAATTAATCTAATCATCTGAAAATTACCAGAGTTCTAGTAGGGACTGAGCCCCACTCAATCTTGAAGATTAGAGAATTTTATTTCAATTTTTAAGTAGTAGCAGGTCCACCCGTACGCCATCAGACAATCGAAATTTGGTAAAAACGAAAATAAAAATTTATTTCTTCCAAATTTAAATATTCTAATCATCTGAAAATTACCAGAGTTCTAGTAGGGACTGAGCCCCACTCAATCTTGAAGATTAGAGAATTTTATTTCAATTTTTTAGTAGTAGCAGGTCCACCCGTACGCCATCAGACAATCATAATTTTATAAAAACGAAAATAAAAATTTATTTCTTCCAAATTTAATTAATCTAATCATCTGAAAATTACCAGAGTTCTAGTAGGGACTGAGCCCACTCAATCTTGAAGATTAGAGAATTTTATTTCAATTTTTTAGTAGTAGCAGGTCCACCCGTACGCCATCAGACAATCGAAATTTGGTAAAAACGAAAATAAAAATTTATTTCTTCCAAATTTAACAATTCTAATCATCTGAAAATTACCAGAGTTCTAGTAGGGACTGAGCCCCACTCAATCTTGAAGATTAGAGAATTTTATTTCAATTTTTTAGTAGTAGCAGGTCCACCCGTACGCCATCAGACAATCATAATTTTATAAAAACGAAAATAAAAATTTATTTCTTCCAAATTTAACAATTCTAATCATCTGAAAATTACCAGAGTTCTAGTAGGGACTGAGCCCCACTCAATCTTGAAGATTAGAGAATTTTATTTCAATTTTTTAGTAGTAGCAGGTCCACCCGTACGCCATCAGACAATCATAATTTTATAAAAACGAAAATAAAAATTTATTTCTTCCAAATTTAATTAATCTAATCATCTGAAAATTACCAGAGTTCTAGTAGGGACTGAGCCCCACTCAATCTTGAAGATTAGAGAATTTTATTTCAATTTTTAAGTAGTAGCAGGTCCACCCGTACGCCATCAGACAATCGAAATTTGGTAAAAAACGAAAATAAAAATTTATTTCTTCCAAATTTACAATTCTAATCATCTGAAAATTACCAGAGTTCTAGTAGGGACTGAGCCCCACTCAATCTTGAAGATTAGAGAATTTTATTTCAATTTTTAGTAGTAGCAGGTCCACCTGTACGCCATCAGACAATCGAAATTTGGTAAAAACGAAAATAAAAATTTATTTCTTCCAAATTTATTAATCTAATCATCTGAAAATTACCAGAGTTCTAGTAGGGACTGAGCCCCACTCAATCTTGAAGATTAGAGAATTTTATTTCAATTTTTAAGTAGTAGCAGGTCCACCCGTACGCCATCAGACAATCGAATTTGGTAAAAACGAAAATAAAAATTTATTTCTTCCAAATTTAACGATTCTAATCATCTGAAAATTACCAGAGTTCTAGTAGGGACTGAGCCCCACTCAATCTTGAAGATTAGAGAATTTTATTTCAATTTTTAGTAGTAGCAGGTCCACCCGTACGCCATCAGACAATCGATAATTTGATAAAAACGAAAATAAAAATTTATTTCTTCCAAATTTAATTAATCTAATCATCTGAAATTACCAGAGTTCTAGTAGGGACTGAGCCCCACTCAATCTTGAAGATTAGAGAATTTTATTTCAATTTTTAGTAGTAGCAGGTCCACCCGTACGCCATCAGACAATCGAATTTGGTATAAAAAACGAAAATAAAAATTTATTTCTTCCAAATTTAACTGATCTAATCATCTGAAAATTACCAGAGTTCTAGTAGGGACTGAGCCCCACTCAATCTTGAAGATTAGAGAATTTTATTTCAATTTTTAGTAGTAGCAGGTCCACCCGTACGCCATCAGACAATCATAATTTTATAAAACGAAAATAAAATTTATTTCTTCCAAATTTAATTAATCTAATCATCTGAAAAATTACCAGAGTTCTAGTAGGGACTGAGCCCCACTCAATCTTGAAGATTAGAGAATTTTATTTCAATTTTTTAGTAGTAGCAGGTCCACCCGTACGCCATCAGACAATCGAAATTTGGTATAAAAACGGAAAATAAAAATTTATTCTTCCAAATTTATTAATCTAATCATCTGAAAATTACCAGAGTTCTAGTAGGGACTGAGCCCCACTCAATCCTTGAAGATTAGAGAATTTTATTTCAATTTTTAAGTAGTAGCCGGTCCACCCGTACGGCCATCAGAACAATCGAAATTGGTAAAACCGAACTAAAAATTATTTCTTCCAAATTTAACAATCTAATCATCTGAAAATTACCAGAGTTCTAGTAGGGACTGAGCCCCACTCAATCTTGAAGATTAGAGAATTTTATTTCAATTTTTTAGTAGTAGCAGGTCCACCCGTACGCCATCAGACAATCATAATTTTATAAAAACGAAATAAAAATTTATTTCTTCCAAATTTAATTAATCTAATCATCTGAAAATTACCAGAGTTCTAGTAGGGACTGAGCCCCACTCAATCTTGAAGATTAGAGAATTTTATTTCAATTTTTAAGTAGTAGCACCCTCACCCGTACGCCATCAGACAATCATAATTTTATAAAAACGAAAATAAAAATTTATTTCTTCCAAATTTAATTAATCTAATCATCTGAAAATTACCAAAGTTCTAGTAGGGACTGAGCCCCACTCAATCTGAAGATTAGAGAATTTTATTTCAATTTTTAAGTAGTAGCAGGTCCACCCGTACGCCATCAGACAATCGAAATTGGTAAAAACGAAAATAAAAATTATTTCTTCCAAATTTAACAATTCTAATCATCTGAAAATTACCAGAGTTCTAGTAGGGACTGAGCCCCACTCAATCTTGAAGATTAGAGAATTTTATTTCAATTTTTAAGTAGTAGCAGGTCCACCCGTACGCCATCAGACAATCGAAATTTGGTAAAAACGAAAATAAAAATTTATTTCTTCCAAATTTAACGATTCTAATCATCTGAAAATTACCAGAGTTCTAGTAGGGACTGAGCCCCACTCAATCTTGAAGATTAGAGAATTTTATTTCAATTTTTTAGTAGTAGCAGGTCAACCCCGTACGCCATCAGACAATCATAATTTTATAAAAACGAAAATAAAAATTTATTTCTTCCAAATTTAACAATTCTAATCATCTGAAAATTACCAGAGTTCTAGTAGGGACTGAGCCCCACTCAATCTTGAAGATTAGAGAATTTTATTTCAATTTTTAAGTAGTAGCACCCTCACCCGTACGCCATCAGACAATCATAATTTTATAAAAACGAAAATAAAAATTTATTTCTTCCAAATTTAATTAATCTAATCATCTGAAAATTACCAGAGTTCTAGTAGGGACTGAGCCCCACTCAATCTTGAAGATTAGAGAATTTTATTTCAATTTTTTAGTAGTAGCAGGTCCACCCGTACGCCATCAGACAATCATAATTTTATAAAAACGAAAATAAAAATTTATTTCTTCCAAATTTAACAATTCTAATCATCTGAAAATTACCAGAGTTCTAGTAGGGACTGAGCCCCACTCAATCTTGAAGATTAGAGAATTTATTTCAAATTTTAAGTAGTAGCACCCTCACCCGGTACGCCATCAGACAATCGAAATTTGGTAAAAAAATAAATAAAAATTTATTTCTTCCAAATTTAATTAATCTAATCATCTGAAAATTACCAGAGTTCTAGTAGGGACTGAGCCCCACTCAATCTTGAAGATTAGAGAATTTTATTTCAATTTTTTAGTAGTAGCAGGTCCACCCGTACGCCATCAGACAATCATAATTTTATAAAAACGAAAATAAAAATTTATTTCTTCCAAATTTAATTAATCTAATCATCTGAAAATTACCAGGTTCTAGTCAGGGACTGAGCCCCACTCATCTTGAAGATTAAGAATTTTATTTCAAATTTATAAGTAGTAGCACCCTCACCCTACGCCATCAGACAATCGTAAATTTGGTAAAAAATAATAAAAAATTTATTTCTTCCAAATTTAATTAATCTAATCATCATGAAAATTACCCGAGTTCTAGTAGGGACTGAGCCACCCCTCATCTTCGAATGAGTAGAGAATTTTATTTCATTTTTGTGCGTTAGCAGGTCCACCCCCTACCAAGATCCGACATCAAATCTTTTATAAATAAACAAATAAATTTTTTTCTCTCTTCCAAATGTAATTAATCTAATCATACTGAAAATTTAACAAGGTCTTAGTATGGACTGAGCCCCCCTCATCGTGAAAGTTTAGAGACTTTTATTCATTTTAAGTAGTAGCAGGTCCACCCGTACGCCCATCAGACAATCGAAATTTGGTAAAACGAAAATAAAAATTTATTTCTTCCAAATTTAACAATTCTAATCATCTGAAAATTACCAGAGTTCTAGTAGGGACTGAGCCCCACTCGATCTTGAAGATTAGAGAATTTTATTTCAATTTTTAAGTAGTAGCACCCTCACCCGAATGCCATTAGACTATTAAAATTTAGTGAATTAAATTTAAAAAATTAAATATAAATAAAGTAGCAGATCCAGGGGGGTGGTTTGATAGTCATGACCACCCCTTCTAAGTTAATTTAACGTTGTTTTATATTTGTATATATCAGCTGACCACCCCTATTCTGAAATATTTATAAAAGCTTACAACCTCCTATCGTAAACGTTGGTACCGCCACTGGATTTATTATAAACAAAGTAGGATTAATTTATTTACCTAATTTTCCTCAGAAAACACAATTTACTCAAATTAGATAAAATTCCTACTATGAATAATATTATTTCCCCCACCACTTTTATCGGACTATTAGTGCCGCCGTACGGCACACATGGGCGAACGTGACATTAGGTATTCGCTTAGCGTATTAGGTCTGTTATTAGCTTTTTTTCTCGTCAGTAATATTCGCCCTGTCAGCGGCAGGAAATAAGAAGTAGAAAGAGTCACTTTGTTAGTCGACTGGTGGGTCGCGCGTCGCGTCAGTCGTCGTCGTCCTGAAGGGCTGGCAAAGCAGTGGCAAAGGAGTCGTGGACGGGTGGTGGGGTGAGAAAAAGGGGGACACAGGAAGAAGGAGTGAGAGAATCAGATCGAAGAGAAATTGAATGATTGGGGTGCGCCTCGAGGGCGCTTGATTGTTCATTCAAACAACAATCGTAATTGCGTTACACGGCGCTCCACTAAAGGAGGTGTGGGATTGAGAAAGGGGTGCGCGAGTCGAGTCAGAGACAAGGACCGGTACAATTGCGTCAAGTTGCCAGCGCTGGGAACCACCTCCATTTATAATAATAAAAAAAAAATCCTTCTCTAGACTGGCTTCGAGTGCTTCTCTCTTTTGCTTTGGGGGGGTCCACTAACGTTATTAGCGTTTCTCGTTATGCCAGCACGTTTCGGTCAAACAAGTGCTCAGTCGTCCATCCCTGCCCTCCCCATTGTTTCTCGCCTTTACCGCTCATTGACTCTACTAATTGATGGCACAAATTTTCACAAGGGTTATTATTTCTCACCCCTTTTTTATACAATGTAATAACGGACATTTCATATATGCCTTTCCGAATAAACTCTTCGAAAAAATTACAATTATTTTAATTCCTCTCATTATTGTCAAAGAAAAGTTAGGTTATGTCGTATCTCTATCCTTTTCTATCCCATGGCATTTCTAGACAGAACTTTGACTTTTTTCCTGACCCAAAGAATATTATTGTAAAACATTTATTAATAAATTAATATTATTAAAATTTTTGTTATAAAAATTACTTTCAACTTAGATAATTAGTTAATTAGAAAATGTAACTCCGAACAATGAAAATAAGAGATAATTACAAAAAATTAAGAAGAAAATTAAAAAGAGAATTAGAGAATTAATGTAGAGAATATTAATAGCAAAAATGACAATACCTTCTCTTCTCATGTGATAAGAATGCAAAAAATTTAAATATTTTAATTATAATGTGTACTTTTAATAGACAATTTGTGGGAAAATTAATAGAAAAAAAATTAATAGTTTAAATGTCTATCTTTATAGACAATTAACTCTTATCAAGTAACTTTTGAATAAAAAATAATAGGTGAAGATACTGCATAATGCGTAACTTATAAAAATGCACATAAAATTGCGAAACATCAATAAAATTATATAAAATTTGTTTGAATAAACAAAAAAAAAACTACCAGTATATCTCACGCGTTAACTAAATAGATAAATAATAGAAAAATGGTAATACGCATGAAGAAAGAATTCACTGGACTTTCCTCAACAAAACTTCTTTCATCATCAATCACACTTACGTAATGATACATCTCGCGTCTAATGTAAAAAAAGCGCTACCATAAAAATTTGTTCTCCCTCGAAAAAAAGTCTATTTACATTAAATTCAATTAGTTTCGAAATAATTAGGCCCTGAAATTATGGAAAATTAATACATTAAGACTGAAGGTAATAATATACAAAACTGACCTGTTGGGATAACTGACGTTCTGCAGTACGGATCAATAAATAAAAAAATGCAAAAATTACGTGACAAAAGTTGAAAATATTTTTAAATATCAAACAGAAAACGAAACCAAAGAAATCAAAATAAGTGTAAAAAATAAAAATAATTAGAAATGATGATAATTAGAAAGAAGCAAGTCGTTGGAGTTTCGTCAATAAAAATTCGTCTCATCATCAATCACACTTATATAATGTCATGGAGTCTAATGTGAGAAAGCACTACTGGATAAAAATTTCTCTCTCTCTCTCTCTCTCTCGAAAAAAGGAGAAGAAAAGGAAGAATTTCAACTGATTTAACGAAACATCTCCGAGAATGATTTCTGATTAGTTTCGAGGCCATAGAGTTCGCGTGAGTCTCCTAATTGCATTAGAAAACGCGCTGCCGCTTTATTGTTGGAGGATTCATCCTTTCCTCGGCGGCAAGTAGACATACACGTAATTCAGCGTGGCCATAGCGAAATTTTCACCTGGTCAAACAAAAAATGAAATAAAAAAAGCCGGCCGCCGAGAATTCGAGTCATTGTGTTTGCATTGTTATGCTAATCGTTAAAGAAGGCAATGACAATACGACAACCTCGATTTAGGAAGCGACTTTTAGGAGCTAGAGGGAGAGAGAGAGAAGGAGGAGAAGATACACGAATGGCTGAGCAAATATTAACTAAGCAAATCATTATAATAGTTCCCTCTGAGCCCACACTCTTTGCCTCTTTTGCTGTCATATTCCACCTTATCGAACGTTCTCTTCACATACATATGCAAGTATTTATAATCATGTAGATGTGAAAGAACCGTGACTTATTTGCGTCTCTAGGACACTTATTCAGTTGTTCAACTTTATTATTTAATTCCACAATAGCCGACCATTTGTTTCTCTTTCAAACTTTGTTTTCCTTCATACATATTTATGTTTGCTTAAGTCTTCTTTTTTTATGACTTTACTTATTCATTTCAGTTTAACCAATATTTCCAATGTTTTAATCAATTCTTTCGAACGGAATATTTTTTTTAACAAATAACTATTTAAGAATCCTGTCGAGGAAACTTTTCAAAGAATTAATGCAGCATTGGTAGTATGGTAATATTTCCTTATACCATAAATTATTAATTAGCTATCAACTTGTATACGCTATCGAAGGTCACTCAGGATGACCCAAACGATTTTCGTATATTGAAAAATTATTTAAAACCAACAAAGTATTTAAATTAATTTTAATTATAGGCAATTATTTTTAAAAAATATTAGAAATTCAATTATTTTCAATATGAAGAAGAAATGAATTATTTAAAAAAATGTTTTTTTTATTAATTTTTTGTTTGAATTAGTTTAGACAGCATAACCCCTAAGTACATGTTATTTTCATCGCTTAGATATTTGTTCTCTATCTACGACGCGCTGTGAAGAAAGATACCTAAAAAGTAAGTTATTTTAAGGTTGTATTTTTTTACGTTAATAATAATTTCTATTTAATTGCATAAAACTAAAATCAGTTTTTATTAATTATTTAAAATATAAAAAAGAATTAAACACCACTAGTCTATATTGAGAGTTGATCCCCTTTATGTATTTTCATTCTAAAAATTACGAACATAACCTACAATTTTTTGTTCTTGGTACCTTTCTTCACTGTGCTTCGCATCTTAAAATTGTTAGTTAATTTAATTAAAAGAAGACTTTTAATTAACTAACAATTTTAAGATGTGAAGCGCATTGAAGAAAGGTACTAAAGAACAAAAAATTGTCGGTACCTTTCTTCAGTACGCTTAGATCTTAAAATTGTTAGTTAATTTAATTAAAAGAAGAGTGGGCTACACATCTTAAAATTGTTAGTTAATTTAATTAAAAGAAGACTTTAAGACGTGAAGCGCACTGAAGAAAGGTACCTAAGAACCAAAAATTGTAGATACCTTTCTTCAGTGCGCTTCACATCTTAAAATTGTTAGTTAATTTAATTAAAAGAAGACTTTTTATTAACTAACAAGTTTAAGATGTGAAGAGGACCCTAAAGTTTTGAACGTTCATTTGAACGAAATTTTTTTTTCTTCATTTAACAAATTTTTCTCAATAATCCTGTTTAGAATAGTAAATAAAACAAATATCAATCAAAAAATTCCAAAAATATTAATATTAAGGGTGAAAAACCACCCTTAATCAAATAACCCATATATGCATAATAATAAATTGCACAATATCACTACTATGCGTTCGGATATTTTTCTAACAACAATTCCAAAAATTCTCTAAAAATATACCAATCAATTTCCAAGAAGTTAGAATGCTCGCTCGGACCCCCAAAACCCACCCCTAATTTAACATACTTAAAAATAATATATAAAAGCCCAAAAGCGAGAGAATGCGTTCGTCTTTCTTTCTGAAAATAATTTTAAAAATTCCCTAAAAATATACCAAGCAATTTCCAAAAGGTTAGAATGCTCGCTCGGACCCCCAAAACCCACCCCTAATTTAAAATACTTAAAAAAAATACATAAAAGTGCAAAAGCGAGAGAATGCGTTCGTCTCTCTTTCTGAAAATAATTCTAAAAATTCCCTAAAAATATACCAAGCAATTTCCAAAAGGTTAGAATGCTCGCTCGAACCCCCAAAACCCACCCCTAATTTAAAATACTTAAAAAAAATACATAAAAGTGCAAAAGCGAGAGAATGCGTTCGTCTTTCTTTCTGAAAATATTTTTAAAATTCCCTAAAAATATACCAAGCAATTTCCAAAAGGTAAGAATGCTCGCTCGAACCCCCAAAACC
This sequence comes from Leptopilina heterotoma, assembly GCF_015476425.1. Classification (NCBI taxonomy): domain Eukaryota; kingdom Metazoa; phylum Arthropoda; class Insecta; order Hymenoptera; family Figitidae; genus Leptopilina; species Leptopilina heterotoma. The sequence continues at coordinate 983,029 of NW_025110972.1, read as the reverse complement.
CACCCCTAATTTAAAATACTTAAAAAAATACATAAAAGTGCAAAAGCGAGAGAATGCGTTCGTCTTTCTTTATGAAAATATTTTTAAAAATTCCCTAAAAATATACCAAGCAATTTCCAAAAGGTTAGAATGCTCGCTCGAACCCCCAAAAATCACCCCTAATTTAAAACAATTAAAAATAATATATAAAAGTCCAAAATCGAGAGAATGCGTTCGTCTTTCTTTCTGAAAATATTTTTTTAAATTCCCTAAAAATATACCAAGCAATTTCCAAAAGGTTAGAATGCTCGCTCGGACCCCCAAAACCCACCCCTAATTTAAAACAATTAAAAATAATATATAAAAGTCCAAAATCGAGAGAATGCGTTCGTCTTTCATTCTGAAAATATTTCTAAAAATTCCCTAAAAATATACCAAGCAATTTCCAAAAGGTTAGAATGCTCGCTTGAACCCCCAAAACCCACCCCTAATTTAAAACAATTAAAAATAATATATAAAAGTCCAAAATCGAGAGAATGCGTTCGTCTTTCATTCTGAAAATATTTCTAAAAATTCCCTAAAAATATACCAAGCAATTTCCAAAAGGTTAGAATGCTCGCTCGGACCCCCAAAACCCACCCCTAATTTAAAACAATTAAAAATAATATATAAAAGTCCAAAATCGAGAGAATGCGTTCGTCTTTCATTCTGAAAATATTTCTAAAAATTCCCTAAAAATATACCAAGCAATTTCCAAAAGGTTAGAATGCTCGCTCGAACCCCCAAAACCCACCCTTAATTTAAAATACTTAAAAATAATATATAAAAGTCCAAAAGCGAGAGGATGCGTTCGACTTTCTTTCTGAAAATATTTCTAAAAATTCCCTAAAAATATACCAAGCAATTTCCAAAGGTTAGAATGCTCGCTCGAACCCCCAAAACCCACACCTATTTTAAAATACTTAAAAATATTGTGTAATTGTCTAAAATTGAGATTCCTTAAAAATATACTATTTTCTAAAATTTCTCATTATATTAAAATCACATATTTTTTTGGTGGATATGGGACTGCCATATAGTATTGCTGTTTCAGCCATACGCAGCGTAGAACGGCCATATGTATGTGAGAGGCAGTAATATGTATGTGGAGAACACCAATACTGTATTTTAATGGGAATAGCAATACAGTATTGCTGTTTCAGCTATACATCCTAACCATGTACTTGTATGTCAAAATTGACGTTGTCATTTTTTTCAGTGAAATTTTTTTAAAATTTAATTATATTATCAATATTTTCACTTGTATATCTTTGAAAATTTAAATGTGTATGTCAAATAATTGCAGTAAATTTTGATTTTGTAGTCTATAATGTGAGATGAATTTTGTCGAGAAAAGCGGATAGGAAAGTCAAAAATTGTAGTTAAGAACAAGCAACCATCGGGTTTTTTCGGCAAAGCTCGGCTCTGTAGTCTCTCTCTCTGTCTGCACTTGCGCATATACACCGAAGGAAAGGTGTCTTGCATGGAATGAATGAAACGCTTTTTATTGCTCTCAAGTCTTAGATCGACGGGGCATTATTTGGGATGAATAATTGTAACTGTAAAAAAAAAATATTTTTAACCGAATTTTAGATACTAATTTTTAATGATTATAATTCGTTCCCGAATTTCTGATTCCTTATATTTATGTTTGTGTAAGTTTAATTGTATATGTAATACACAAAAAATACATAAAATTTGTAATAATGAATTAAAAATGAGGCAGGGAACTGAACTGAGATAGCAGAGAATGAGAGACGAGGAAAGGAGGCGGCCGTCGAGTGTCGACAGAGATAGTATTTCGTACTAGGTTCTACTTCGGTAATATTCGGCGTCGCTCGACTGTTGTCGACTCTGAAGCCCCGCCACACTCCCCAGAAGTTAAGAAGGTTAAGAACATAGACATATAAGAATAGACTGCGCGAGTTTCATGATTCCCATGAGAGGAGCAAGCCGGTGGTATGAAAAGAGACGGATAGAGCGTAAGAACTCTCTTTTTTCTCCCTCACTCCAAAGCATGCCGTGCGCTAGAAAGAGTCTGACAATCGGTTCTTCTGCTCTATCCGTCTCGGTCGAACGCATTGATGTCTCTTTCTATATCACAAGCTGAATTTGAATCCTCTTGCGCAGTCTATTCTAATATGTCTATGGTTAAGAACGAAAAGAAAATCTTCTACGCTTTCAATAATCAACGTATTTCTAAATCTTTTGAAGAAATTATGTCTCTGTACTCCACCCTATAAACAAGTATATTAAAATTAGTTTTAATTCTTAGTTTGTATTCATAGAGGGCATATAATTATCAATTTAAATTTACAATTTATAAATATTTATGCATTAATTTGTGATACATAAAATTTGTAGTAGAAATTAAAAAATAAGTTTTAATAATATTAGGTATAAATTTCATTAAATATTTAAGGCCGATTTAGAATGCAATAGTCTTTTTTTGTCTATGTTGTTTAAAAAAATTTTTCTTTAAAAACTTTAAAAAATCTATTACATCTTAATAAAACAGTATACTTTTTTAAATTAAATAATAAAATTAATGTTTTTAATATGAAATTTTTTTCTTTTCCTTTACTTTTAAAAAATTATTATAATTTCTCTTCATTAAAGAGAACAAATAACAGAAACTTTTTTCTTTTTTTCAAAATAATTTTTTACTATCCATTGTACAAAATTTTTCTTCTCTCTTTAATGTTATAATTTAATTACGAAAAATTAATTTGTATTATTTATGAATAGAAAAACACGAGATTGGAATATTTTCCGTTTTCCTGAGCTTAATTTGAGCTGCCGGAAAGTAAAACCACATATAAAATTTCCACAGGCGTTTGAGTTGGTCTCTGAAGGTTGACAAGTCGATTATGATAAAAAATAATTTTTGAATTCACTTCCTTACACGGAGAAAATTTATTCCTGAAATTTTACTGAATTTAGTTCGGTAAAACTGGGATGAAGTGTCAAAACAGTAATTTTTCAAGAACTAGACTGTAAAAGAAATTGCATTGAAAAATAATGTAAAAATCATAAAGCTCACGATACATGTATTAGCGCTTCACTTACAGTTCGGTAAAACGTAAGCCAAGTGCTCGCTACATTCATATTTATTGAATAGTTCGGTAAAACGTAAGATAAAGTCTTCGGTAAAACTGACGAGTTGCAATGTATTGAATAGTTCGGTAAAACGTAAGATAAATTCTCACCGCTTGTGAGAAAGATTCAAATTAATAAACTATCGTTGTACAAAATTAAAAATTATTTATATTAATGAATCATTTCTAACTATATTCAAGGTCAATTTATGAAATATTTTTAAATTATGCTTTTTTTATTATAAAGAAAAATGTTTAAATTTGTATTTAATGGAATAAAACAATAATTTATGAAAATCCTTATTATTCTCAAATTTTTGTGTTTAAAATTAAAAATATGCATATTAAAAGTGCAAGTATTAAATAATAATTGTGAGGTATTAGAAAGCGAAAAGGAAATAAGCAAGTCAGCAAGAAGGAAATAAGCAAGTAAGAAAGTAAGCAAATAAGAAAGTAAGTAATGAAGAAGGAAATAAGCAAGTAAGCAAAGTAAGAAAGGAGGAAATAAGCAAGTAAGCAAAGTAATCAAGAAGGAAATAAGAAAGTAAGCAAGTAAGCATATAAGGAAGTAAGTAAGCAGAAAGGAAACAAGCAAGTAAGCAAGAAGGAAATTAGGAAGTAAGCAAATAAGTAGGTAAGCAAGTAAGCAAAGTAAGCAAGAAAGAAATAAGCAAGTAAGTATGCAAATAAGAAAGTAAGCTAGTAAGCAAGCAAGTTATTTCCTTTTTGCTTACTTGCTTACCTACTTATTTACTTACTTACATACTTACTTATATGTTTAATTGCTTACTTATTTATTTCCTTTTTGCTTACTTACTTATGTTTACTTGCTTACTTACTTGCTTTCTTGATTGCTTGCTTACTTACTTACTATTATTCATATTTAATTAAAATGAATAAATTATATGTTAAAAAAATAAGTATGTTATTGCCATTTTATATTTTCTTTTTACATGATTTAAAAGCATTTATTACATATTTGGCAATTAATAAGTGTTTAAATTTTAAAATAATGAATTAATTGAATTTTAATTTAAATAATAATAAAATGATTATTAATTAAGTCTAAATAAGTTGGAAAAATCAACTATTAGTGTGAAAGTCTTACATTTGACTGCGGGACACTTGAAATAAAGTATTTTAATCCAGAAAACTAAAACTTTAGGCAAGTCAAGGAAGTTTTATCGAACTATTCCTGAAAATTAACACTTTCGGCAAGTCAAGAAAGTTTTACCGAACTATTCCTGAAACGTTAGTGCCCATCAAGGAGGTATTTATTTAATTTACATTAAACGTTCATTTTCAATTTTTTTAAAACTTTTACAGTACTAGTTCTTAAGGAATAAAGAACATAATAAACATAATAAACATTAGATTTTAAATATTGTTACCAAAAAAATAATATAAAAATTATTAAAAATTACGATTATGCTACTTTATCCCAACTTTATTGAAAAATTCGGTAAAATGTAAGGAACAAATTTTCTCCGTGTATTGGAAGTTGTATTGGGCATCATTTTTCTTCTTTAAAGAAATTGATAACTTACCATTTTCAAGAAAAATGAATAAAATGGATTTTTTGAAAACACATTTTTAATTGAATTTTTTACTTCAACTTGATCTAAAACATAAAGTTATGAATATTTTCTTTTGATATTTATAACGAGTATAGTTTAAACTGCTTATCTATTTTCTGACAAACGCGCGCGAGTCAGGAGTCTAGGTTGTTTATGTATAGCCGCTCGCGTTGGTCAGAAAACAGTCTTTTAATAATATTTACAAAACGGTTAATTCTAGAGTGAAACTACTAGGCAAAAATATTTATTACACCTTAATGAACATTTTCTTCACTGGAAGTTTTCGACCACTAAAAATTTTTCAGATAAACGAAGCTCTCGAACATTGTAAGTAATAATTTTGACAATGTGTATGATAAAAATTAATAACTTTTTTTAAATAAAATATTTTACTTTCTTCCAAAGTTTGTTATTTTAAAGATAGTTTAAACTATACTCCCTGAAAATATAAAAAGAAAATATTCATAACTTTATGTTTTACAGCGAGTTGAAGTCAAAAATTCAATTAAAAATGTGTTTTGAAAAAATCCATTTTTTTCATTTTTCTTGAAAATGGTAAGTTATCAATTTTTTTATGGAAGAAAAATTATGTGGAATCCAATTTCCAATAAGGAAGCGATTTCAAAAATTATTTTTTCTGATAATCGATTTGTCAACCTCAACCATCAGAGGCCAACTGAAACGTCTGTGGAAATTTTTTGTGTGGTTTTACTTTCCGGCGACTCATTTTTTAATTCACAATTTTAATGAAAATATAGAACAATCTTCATAATTTCAATTTTTTTGTTACAATACCTACTTTTTAACAAAACTTAAATTTTTTATTGAAAGAAATGAAAAAAACTATCATGATTAATATTAGACAATTACAATGTTTATTACAAAGTATTATTTTTTTCAAAAAGAAATAAGTTTGGAATAAGTAAACACGATTTCCTTCGCCGAATAGCATCTCTGCTAGTGCTTAAAGAAAAGCGAAAAAGAGGCTCACGGACAAGAGCGAAAGTCTGGCATATGATTGTGGGAGTAAGCAGTAAGCATGTTGGAAGGAGAAATTCTACCGCGAGAGTGGGAGCCGTTTGCCTCCGTTGTCTGCCAGAACAGCTGGTTACAGAGCGGAGTGGGGAGACTTGATTTTGTCGAGTCTTCGAGAGGCACGATGCTCAAGAAAGTCCCGCGTGAAGGAATCGAGAGAATGTAGCCTTCCCCCACCATGCGGCACACGTTGATTGTTGAAAGCGCTGACGATTCTCCTTTCACTTCGCGGTATATGTGAAAGTGTCGAGGCTTTGAAGCCGACAGAAGTCGAGCTTTGACGAATATACTCGAAACAGGACACAATATAACTTGAGTACGTTCGGCACAGCTTGGCTCAGCTTCGCGTTTTTAGAGTCGCTGAATTGTCTCAGTACCAACTCGCTTTAATAAAATGTTTATATCTTCTTAAATTTTTATATTTTTAAAAATATTTTAAAACAATTATTGAAGAATTTTTAAATCTGTATTATATGATTGAAAAAAATTAAATAATTGTCAGAAAATTCATTAAAATATTTGAAAATAATTATTTAAAAAAAATTAGGAATTTAAAAAACTAATTAAGTTTTTATAAAATTTTGAAAATATTTGATTACTATACAAATGCTGAAAACAATTTTTATAAAAAATTTAAATTTAAAACATTGTGAAGTACACAAGGAATTTTATAAGAGTTTTCGAAAATAATTGAAATTTTGAAAAGAATTTTAATAAAATTTTAGAAAATAATTAAATTTTAGAGAAAAATTTATAAAGATTATTGAAATTTTGACGAGAATTTTTGTAAATTGTTGAACACAAAATAAATTTCTGCGGAGAATCTTATTAATTTTTGAAAATAATTGGATTCTTCAAATGAATTTTATTAAAATGTCTTTTCAAATAATTGAATTCTTTTATGAAATTTTATTGAAATAGTAGGGGAACATAGTCTAGGTCGGCCACCTTTTTGACTTTTGTTTATAACTTTTTTTTAAAAAAGAATTTGGACAATTGAAGTATATGGTTGGAAAGTCCTGTTTAATAGGAACATTTTTTCTGTACAAAGTAAATTGACAGGTTTAAAAATGAAAAAGTTATAAAGATTTAAAAAAAAAAAATTTGTAGTCCAGGTTGGCCATTACAGTCAAGGTCGGCCATGTTTAAAATTCAAAGGGCATTAATCTTTAAAAAATAAAATAACATGTTTGGAGTTACGGAAAATTGATTCTTTATTGTTTACAGTTTGTAACTTAATGAAATAACAAAATAATACAAATAAACAATATAAAAAAATAAATATAAATAAAAAAAATTTTGCACTATAATATTAATAAAATTAAATAAAAATATTAATAAGATGATCAATTATATTATGAGTTATACAGAATTGCAGTTTTTGCAAATGAAGTAGCTCGTCGTCATCTTTGCGCATTTTAAACACATAGTGGCCGACCTTGACAGTAAGTAACATTACCGAATTGTTGTAACCATAAAGAAATACGTTTCGGGATTCGATTTTTTACTTTGTTTTCCTTTCAACCATGAGTCCCACAAATTTTCTGCATACTTGCCTTGACGATTCAATTTGTTTTTTATCTTTTATTAATGGTTTTTCACATTATGCACAAAACTTTTTTTGAGCTTTTTTTGTACCGACGTCACAGAAAACACAATTTTCGATTCTCCGAAAATGTAATTGAACAAAAAGTTAGGTTTTACTAAGACAAGCTTCGACAAGCATGCGCGTAGGTGGCGCTAGTGAACTTGTCCAAAAAATCGCGATGGCCTACCTAGAAAGTAGACCAACCTTGACTACATTCCCCTAGACATTAAAAAGAATTTAATTTTCACAAATTTTTTTCAATTATTAAAATTTCTATGAAGAATTTTATTAAAATTATTTTGAAAAAAAATTTAATTATTACAAAGAATTTAATTAAAATTTTTGAAAATAATTAAATTTTTTGAATCAATTTAATTAAAACTTTATATAGAAAAAAATACTTAAATTGTAATAAATGAATTGTAGCATAAAGGTTTTTAAAATAATTGAATTTCTTTGAGGAATTTTAATCAAATTTTTAAGAATAATTTCATTTCTCGACGAATTCTGTTAAAATTGTATTAAAAATAATTCAAAGTCTGCGATGAGTTTTATTATTTATGAAAATAATGAAATGTTAAATGTTTATTAAAATTTTTTCTAAATAATTAAATTCTTTTAGAAAATTTTATTAAAGTAGTAGATTTGTTAAAAACCATTGAATTAATAGAAGTTTTTGAAAATAATTAAAATTTTGCCATGAATTTTAATACAATTTTTGGAAATAATTGAATTTCTCAGAAGAATTTCATTACTTTTAAAAATAAATGAATTTCTGCAATCATTTGTAATTACTTTAAAATTCAATTTCTATCAGTGTTTTTTATTAAAATTCTTCTATAAATCCATTATTATTAATAATCAATTAAAAATATATATTAAAAAATTTAATTAATTTCAGAAGAGTTGGAATAGGTAATTAAAATTTCTCAAAAATCCACGTTCTTTAAGACAATTTCTAATTAAATTCATTCATAAATGAAATTTTACAAAATTTCAAATTAAAATCTTTTAAAAATCATCTGTACTTATGATAACTGTAAACGCAAATTATTTAAAATTTAATTAATTTTGAAATATTTATTTAAAATTAGATTTCAAGAATAAACTTTCAAAAATAACAATTCTAACCTTTTGGAAATTGCTTGGTATATTTTTAGGGAATTTTTAGAAATATTTTCAGAAAGAAAGACGAACGCATTCTCTCGATTGTGGACTTTTATATATTATTTTTAAGTATTTTAAATTAGGGGTGAGTTTTGGGGGTTCGAGCGAGCATTCTAACCTTTTGGAAATAGCTTGGTATATTTTTAGGAAATTTTTAGAAATATTTTCAGAAAGAAAGACGAACGCATTCTCTCAATTTTGGACAATTACACAATATTTTTAAGTATTTTAAATTAGGGGTGGGTTTTGGGGGTTCGGGCGAGCATTCTAACCTTTTGGAAATTGCTTGGTATATTTTTAGGGAATTTTTAAAATTATTTTCAGAAAGAAAGATGAACGCATTCTCTCGCTTTTGGGCTTTTATATATTATTTTTAAGTATGTTAAATTAGGGGTGGGTTTTGGGGGTCCGAGCGAGCATTCTTACCTTTTGAAAATTGCTTGGTATATTTTTAGGGAATTTTTAAAATTATTTTCAGAAAGAAAGACGAACGCATTCTCTCGCTTTTGCACTTTTATGTATTTTTTTTAAGTATTTTAAATTAGGGGTGGGTTTTGGGGGTTTGAGCGAGCATTCTTACCTTTTGGAAATTGCTTGGTATATTTTTAGGGAATTTTTAAAATTATTTTCAGAAAGAAAGACGAACGCATTCTCTCGCTTTTGCACTTTTATGTATTTTTTTTAAGTATTTTAAATTAGGGGTGGGTTTTGGGGGTTCGAGCGAGCATTCTAACCTTTTGGAAATTGCTTGGTATATTTTAAGGGAATTTTTAGAATTATTTTCAGAAAGAGAGACGAACGCATTCTCTCGCTTTTGGGCTTTTATATATTATTTTTAAGTATGTTAAATTAGGGGTGGGTTTTGGGGGTCCGAGCGAGTATTCTTACCTTTTGGAAATTGCTTGGTATATTTTTAGGGAATTTTTAAAATTATTTTCAGAAAGAAAGACGAACGCATTCTCTCGCTTTTGGGCTTTTATATATTAATTTTAAGTATGTTAAATTAGGGGTGGGTTTTGGGGGTCCGAGCGAGCATTCTTACCTTTTGGAAATTGCTTGGTATATTTTTAGGGAATTTTTAAAATTATTTTCAGAAAGAAAGACGAACGCATTCTCTCGCTTTTGCACTTTTATGTATTTTTTTAAGTATTTTAAATTAGGGGTGGGTTTTGGGGGTTTGAGCGAGCATTCTAACCTTTTGGAAATTGCTTGGTACATTTTTAGGGAATTTTTAAAAATATTTTGAGATCAAAAGCCGAACGCATTCTCTCGCTTTTGGGCTTTTATATATTATTTTTAAGTATGTTAAATTAGGGGTGGGTTTTGGGGGTCCGAGCGAGCATTCTTACCTTTTGGAAATTGCTTGGTACATTTTTAGGGAATTTTTAAAAATATTTTGAGATCAAAAGCCGAACGCATTCTCTCGCTTTTGGGCTTTTATATATTATTTTTAAGTATGTTAAATTAGGGGTGGGTTTTGGGGGTCCGAGCGAGCATTCTTACCTTTTGGAAATTGCTTGGTATATTTTTAGGGAATTTTTAAAATTATTTTCAGAAAGAAAGACGAACGCATTCTCTCGATTTTGGACTTTTATATATTATTTTTAATTGTTTTAAATTAGGGGTGGGTTTTGGGGGTCCGAGCGAGCATTCTAACCTTTTGGAAATTGCTTGGTATATTTTTAGGGAATTTAAAAAAATATTTTCAGAAAGAAAGACGAACGCATTCTCTCGATTTTGGACTTTTATATATTATTTTTAATTGTTTTAAATTAGGGGTGATTTTTGGGGGTTCGAGCGAGCATTCTAACCTTTTGGAAATTGCTTGGTATATTTTTAGGGAATTTTTAAAAATATTTTCATAAAGAAAGACGAACGCATTCTCTCGCTTTTGCACTTTTATGTATTTTTTTAAGTATTTTAAATTAGGGGTGGGTTTTGGGGGTTCGAGCGAGCATTCTTACCTTTTGGAAATTGCTTGGTATATTTTTAGGGAATTTTTAGAATTATTTTCAGAAAGAGAGACGAACGCATTCTCTCGCTTTTGGGCTTTTATATATTATTTTTAAGTATGTTAAATTAGGGGTGGGTTTTGGGGGTCCGAGCGAGCATTCTTACCTTTTGGAAATTGCTTGGTATATTTTTAGGGAATTTTAAAAAATATTTTCAGAAAGAAAGACGAACGCATTCTCTCGATTTTGGACTTTTATATATTATTTTTAATTGTTTTTAATTAGGGGTGAGTTTTGGGGGTTCGAGCGAGCATTCTAACCTTTTGGAAATTGCTTGGTATATTTTTAGGGAATTTAAAAAAATATTTTCAGAAAGAAAGACGAACGCATTCTCTCGCTTTTGCACTTTTATGTATTTTTTTAAGTATTTTAAATTAGGGGTGGGTTTTGGGGGTTCGAGCGAGCATTCTTACCTTTTGGAAATTGCTTGGTATATTTTTAGGGAATTTTAAAAAATATTTTCAGAAAGAAAGACGAACGCATTCTCTCGCTTTTGCACTTTTATGTATTTTTTTTAAGTATTTTAAATTAGGGGTGGGTTTTGGGGGTCCGAGCGAGCATTCTAACCTTTTGGAAATTGCTTGGTATATTTTTAGGGAATTTTTAAAATTATTTTTAGAAAGAAAGACGAACGCATTCTCTCGCTTTTGGGCTTTTATATATTATTTTTAAGTATGTTAAATTAGGGGTGGGTTTTGGGGGTCCGAGCGAGCATTCTAACTTCTTGGAAATTGATTGGTATATTTTTAGAGAATTTTTGGAATTGTTGTTAGAAAAATATCCGAACGCATAGTAGTGATATTGTGCAATTTATTATTATGCATATATGGGTTATTTGATTAAGGGTGGTTTTTCACCCTTAATATTAATATTTTTGGAATTTTTTGATTGATATTTGTTTTATTTACTATTCTAAACAGGATTATTGAGAAAAATTTGTTAAATGAAGAAAAAAAAATTTCGTTCAAATGAACGTTCAAAACTTTAGGGTCCTTGTGAAGCGTACTGAAGAAAGGTATACCTAAGAACACAAAGTCAACTAATTTGGATTTTTTTCGCAAGAGATTTCATATAACAATATTTAAAATAATCTGAATGGGAAAATGAAGTGTAATATTTTGCCCCCAGGGTAGGAAAGATTGAATGCATCGATCTTAATGTTCGGCGAGCGTAGGCAGCCTTTTGAAGGACTATTATTACGTCGGGATCAATTCATTCATTTTTCGCCTCAACTCCTACGTGTCTTCCTAGTAATTTTCTTTTCCTTCTGACAAGAAGCGATTCATTGACGTCGATTGGCAGAACGTCGAATGCAATAGTTTTTCTGTTTATTCTCCGTCTCACTTGCTCTTGCTGCTCTTGCTTCTTGTGACGTCATGAGTGAAATAATAGGAGTCGAACGACAAGAGAGTGGTTGGAGCAAGTTGCAGACTCTCCCGCAGGGAACTAATAACCGGGTTTCGTCCCCGTGTGTATTTGGCACTCACTTTCACACACACACAATCGCAGAAGCTCCTATATGTCGTTTCTCAATTGCGTGCCTTCATGTGACTTAATGTTTCCTGAGAATATATCCACGAGCAATTCACGGTAGCTGTAAGTTCTACATGGTTATTCTCCTTTTCTCATTTCGAATCAATTATTACTGTTTCTGTACACTGTGAACAGTAAATGTTTGCAAAAAATTATTAACAATTTTTCTAAAAAGAAGTTCAAACCCTCATAATTTAAATATAAGAGTGGCTGATGATTTCGAATGAAAACAATATTTTAACTTCATTGTTTATTTATACTTTTTAACAAGGCCCGAACTAGGTCTGTAAGTCCTGTAAAAGTTAGTTTTTTTAAAAAAGGGCCTGGAAAACCCATAATTTGATAGAAAAAGACGAAAAGTTCGTAAATTGGACGATATAATTTTGGAAATTTTGAAAAAGTTAGAAATGATTGCAGAAATATAATTATTTTCAAAAGTAATAAAATTCTTCTCGGAAATTCAATTATGTTCAAAATTTTTTTTAAAATTCTCGTCAAAATTTTAATTATCTTTATAAATAATAAAATTCTTTTCTGAAATTCAATTATTTTCAAAAATTTTAATAAAATTCTTGAAAAAATTCAATTATTTAGAAAACTAACAAAATTCTTCAAAGGTATTCAAAGGTATTATATTTCTATAAATAGTAAAATTCTTTGCAAAAATTCAATTATTTTTAAATTTTAATACAATTTTAATAAAATTTCATTAAAGAATTCAATTTTTAAAAAATTTTTGAATAACATTTTTCGAAAGAATGCAATTCTAAAATTTTAACAAATTCTTCGAAACAATTAAATTATTTTTATAAGTATTAGTAAAATTCATCGTAAGAATTAAATTAAAGAAATTTTTCCAAAGAATTCAATTATTTTCTAAAAATTTTAATAAAATTCTTCCCAAAAATTCAATTATTTTCATAAATAATAAAATTCTTCTCAGGAAATCAATTATTTTTAAAAATTTTAATAAAATTCTTAGCAACTATTCAATTATTTTCATAATTAATACGAAACTTTTACAGGAATTCAATTATTTCGGTAAATAATAAAATTCTTTTTAGGAATTCAATTATTTTCATGAATAATAAAATTTTCATATAGAAAATTAATTATTTTCAAACACAAATTTTATAAAATATTTCGAAAAAAATCAATTATTTAAAATAATTTTTATAAAATTCTTCACTAGAATTCAATTATTTAAAAAAAATTACTAAAGTGCTTCGTAAGAATAACATTATTTTTGAAAATTTTAATAAAATTTGTTGCAAGAATTCAATTATTTTTAAAAATCTTAATAGAATTTTTCGCATCAATTCAATTATTTTAAATTATTATTTTCAAAAAATTATTTAAATTTATCGAAAGAATTCAATTATTTAAAAATTTGTTGTTAAACAAATTATTAATTAATTCAATTATTCATTAATTCATTTATTTTTGTATTTTAATAATTGAATTCTCGTATAGAATTTTCTAATAAAAATTGATTAAAATCTTTGAAAATCTGATTTTTCATATACTTTTAACTAACAATTCTACAGAATTATTTCTTTTTTGAAAAATTTTAATTTCAATTCTGTTAAAATTAGTAGAATTTTTTTTCAATTATATTTAATTATTTCAAAAGTTGTAACCCTATTCTTCGTATGCATTAATTTATCTCGATTAATAAGAAAATTCTTACTAGAAATTCAATTATGTTTTGAAATTTTAATGAAATTCTTCTTAAAATTCAATTATTTTCATAAATATCAATATTCACCGTAAAAATTCAATTATTTTGAAAATTATTAAAATTTTTAGCAGAAATTCAATTATTTCTAAAAAATTTTTTTAAATAATCGTAATTTCACATAAAATTGTATTGTAAACAAACGGATTTGAAAATTTTCAAAAATTAACTTTTTTGAAAATTATTAAAAATAATTGATTTAAAGAAGAATTTTAGTTAAAAATTGTAAAAAATAATTATTAAATTGAAATGAGGAAAATAATTTTTGAAAATGTTACAGTAACAATATTTTTATAAAATAAAATAATGTTTTTTTTACGCGGTCATCTTTAATTATTATAAAACATAAAGAAATCGATGACTCCGTGTCGTAGACTCGGAGTCATCCATATCTTTATGTTTTATAGTTATATGAAAAAATTTAATTTATAGTTTTAAGTAAAATAAAATAAAAATAAATAAAATGAAAAAAGTTCTCTTATTTGACACGGCTTGCGATTATATTTTTGTATCAATTGGTCCATAAGTGGTCCGCAATTTTTCATTTTTGGTCCGTAAAGTCCGTATTTTTAAATACTATCATCGACTTTAATGGACCTTAATATTGTATAAATAATAATTGTAATTTTTTCCTTGCCTTTGGTCCAAGAATTGGAAATTATTTTATAAATATAAGTTATTCTTTACGTACTTTTCTCGCAAATGCATTCTCGCCATAGAACATGACTCATCAGGACTACAGAGAAAGTATTTATATTATAATATTTAATTATTAAATATTTATCCACTTCACACTAAAAATAGTTTTTATTCTTCTTTTATTGGCACAATTTTTACTTTGAAATTAATGCTACTTTAATTAAAATAGTTTGATACAAATTACAATTTACGTTATTCGCTTGTCAACTAAAGCAGGGACCGGTAGTTCATATGCCAAATATGTAGCAAGGATGGGCAGTTGAATTATTTCCCTCGGAAAGTTAAGGTCGTTATAAGGGTTGGTTCACACGTTGGCAGGTTAGCGCGTAAGACAAAGATATAGTAAAACAATACAATTTATTGATTTCCTATTTCTGCAAACAGTTTTTCATTTTACACATCAAATTTTTCTATATTGAAATAAAATGTTTATTTTGAAAAAATCATAATAGAATTACAATAAAATAAATTATAATAAAATAGGTTTTTTTTATGTAGTGCAGGTCTATAAGTAATGACTGAGATGAAATTGACACTGCAGACTTGAAAGAAAGAGAGAGAAACAACTACAGAATGTTTGTACATTAGAGAATAAGAGAGAGAGAGAGAGAGAGATTGAGGGGGGTTCGGGGGGAAGAGATGGATTGATATGGTGGACATTGGAGCGGACGAGTGGAATGAGAAGGAAGAGAGAAAGAGAGAGAGGGGGGGGTAGCGTAAGATGAAGCGAATCGAGAGAGCGGGTGAACGGGTGAATGGCCTGCCGCGTCCTTGCGAACCACCTGACCGCACTGGCCGTGCCGCCACCATGCGGACTCTCCAGCATCCTTCGAACCACTTTGAAACTGACTTCTAGCTCGCTTCTAACTTGCTTCTAACTTGCTTCTAGCGCAAGAGTTTAAACAAATGCGTCTCCAAGTTGACCGATTTACATTCTCTCTCTCTCTCACTCTCTCGTAACAATCCAACTTTCTAAAAAAATCCATCATCTAGTATAAATCTTTTAATATTGTCTTGCTTCATATTTTTTTTACTGTTTTCCACATTTTTCCCTCTCTCACTTATCGCTGTTTTCCTCATTTCTCCCTCTTTTACTTTTTGCTGCTTATCTCATTTTTTCCTTTTTTTTGCTACTCAGTTTATTATTAATTGAAAAGTAAAAGAGAGAAATATGAGAAAAACAGTAAAAAATATTTAAATAATAATAATAACTAGTCTGTACAAAAATCCTAAAAATTCGATAAAATTTTCTATAAAAATTGTCAGTTTGTTGTCTATGATTAACTACCCATCCTTGACATGATCGATAATTAACGACCCAACCCTGCTGTTGACAAGTGTCCCTTTAAAATGGACATTATTTGAAATAATAATATTTTCCTGTAAAAAGAATTTTTATCAGGGAAAATAATTTTAATGTCAGTAAATTGTCAGGGAAATGTCGGGTTTCGAAGTATATTTTCAATTTACCAGAAAGATCAATTTTGTAAAAATTTTACTGAAGAAAAGATAAATTTCGAAATCTGGAGAAACTGAAGAAAGATGGGGAAAAATTTGTAAAAGATAAAAAAAATTCTATTATAAAAGTAATGAGTGGAAAAAACTTAAAGAGGCGTATAATCAATTAAAGAGACAAATCTTTTGGAAAGTAGAAAAGCATCTTCGTTAAGAGCAGCTTATCCTAACAAGCATTTGAGTTATAGAGAAAATCCATTACACCGAAACATCTTATCTATTGTACGGATAAGAAGGGTTTTTAGAATAAAAATAAATTTGTAGTGTTTATTTTTTAAGTTATATAAATTCTTCAAATTTTTCATTGTGGAACGAACACAAAACTTAGGAAAACTATTACTAATTTACAGTTTTCTTCAAAGTATCAAATTGACATCAAAAATTTAGATTCGTTTATGATTTAATCCATATTTTTGATATCAAAATTCGCTCACAGTTTTTCTAAGGATATCAAATTGAGACAAAAAGACTCTGTTTCAACTTCAAAGTCCCAAATGTGAGAAAAAGAATGCGACAATTTTTTTTTTGGGAAAAAGGACAAAAGAACATAATTTTTTGGGGGGGCGGGTTTATAATAAAGTGAAGAGGAGAAACCTCTGGTATAGATGACATGAGATTCCAGTTAAACTTGTGGATACTATGTCACTCTCTCTCCCTGTCCTCTTTTTCTCTCCTCATTTCTTTCTGTCTCCCTGGGATCAAGAATCTTTTGGGTTCTTCTTCTTTTTTTTTATTTTAATGTTTTCCAACCTCATCCCCCCTCTGCATTTCTCGCACCCAAAAGAATCTTTGTTTCTCGACGCGATGTTTTAAAGTTTCAAGTTTTTTTTTCCTCGGTTTTTAAACACAGAAGAGAAGAGAGGACCTGAAAGATAACGAGTGCCAAGGGATATGGAACAGAAGGCATTGCGTCAGACTGGTCGAAACAACAGACTATAAATTAAGACGTTTTTAAACATAACGTTCCCTTCAAGAAAAGAAAAAAGAAAAATAATCCAGATAAACTTTTCTCTTTATTGTTTTCTTTTTCTTTTATTTTAAACTCCTGTTTGAATTCTGTAATTGAAAACTGTTTTTTTAATTACAATCTAATTTTTTATTTTATGGTTTTATTTTATGATTTTCAATTATTTCAGTTATTCTAAATATTACTTTAATTTTCTATTTGTTTTTCTTTTTATCACTTTGAAAAAAATTAAGTTGACTTAAGTAATGAATTAATGACGCTATTATTCAAATTATTTATTTATTTGAACATAAACGGGTTTCAAATAATTCATTTACTTCAAATAAACATTTATTTACATCAAACAATTATTTATATAAATACATAAAAAATAAATCAGTCAAATAAAACTTATTTACATTAAATAAACATTTATTTATGTCAAAAATTTTTTATTTAAAATTATTTCCTTTAAATATATGGAAATTATTGGGTCGAATAGTTTTATTTGGTTTTAATGAAAGTTATTTCTTTTAACTAAATATTTATATTCAACTAATCGATTATTTGATTGCAATAAATTCTTTTCGTGTGAGGTGTTAATATACCCAGAAAAAAGATGTATTTGACTCAGAACCTACTAAATTTTTATTTCTGTCAAATAAATTTTATTATATAAATGAAAATTTTATTTGTGTCGAGTAAAATTTCTAAATTTAATAAATAACTTAAATACAGTAGATAAAAATTTATTATAAATAATTTTTTACTAACAGAATAGTAAAAATTACTATTTATTAGTAAAATTTAATTTTACTAATTTAATAGTAAAAATTACTATTTATTAGTAATTTAATAGTAAAAAGTACTATTAGTAAAATTTACAAATTCAAAAGCAAAAAGTAAGCCACTAATACAAGTTAGTAAACATTTTTTACTAATTAATATTTAGACAATAATTATTAACATTTGAAATTCCATTCTAGTTAAGAAAATTATTAATAGTCATAATTAATTTATAATCAGTATATAATTATTAATAATTTGTAAGTTATATAAACGACACTATTTGTCTAACCATTTTTTTTTGTCTAAAAAGAATTTTTTTTTCTCTGTTTTAGAACAAACTGTTTCCTGATGTTCGACTTAATTGTTCGACGCTGGATGGGGTCGTACCGACCGTAAAAAGAATCTGGAAGGAAAATCGAACTCAGTGAGTGTTGCAGCATCTGGTCAACAGACCTGTTTCTATTTCAATTTATTACATTCACCATTCCTTTATCTCTGACTCAATTTTACTGAAATCTTTAAAAAATCCCATATTACAAAAAAAAAGAGAAGAAGAAAAAAAAATAACTCGGAAATATATTTCTCAACAATGGAAATTTTATTTTTGACTTTTATGTTCATATCTCATTATTATTTATTGTTATTTTATTTCTTATGCCTATTTTACATTCTTCATCAGCATAAGAATTCATTCTTTCGAAACTTTTTTATCTTTTCATCTAATTGACTTATTTTATGAATTTATTAAATTTTTCTTTTTCTTTGTATTTTTATATTATCTTTTTCTTTTGATTTTTTTTTCTTCAACCCGAAATGATTTTGATTTACATAAATTTTTGTTGT
Source organism: Leptopilina heterotoma (assembly GCF_015476425.1). NCBI lineage: Eukaryota > Metazoa > Arthropoda > Insecta > Hymenoptera > Figitidae > Leptopilina > Leptopilina heterotoma. Next base: position 964,471 of record NW_025110972.1, on the reverse strand, counting down.
AAATCTTGGTTTTTCATTAGCATTTATAATTTTTATTATAATTTTTATCAACCAGAGTTTTTCTATCTTAAATTGAGACAAAAAACGAATCAAAAGTGTTGCGAACTGTGAATGTTTCCTAAAACTACAAAAAAGTATTATTAAAAAATAACCTGGCGTGATGGTTAATAAAAATTCGAAGCTGGAAATTTTTCTTCAGTTGAAACTAACGATTTAATTTTAATTAGTAAAGAAAAACTCCTCTGGTTTCTTTATAATGATAAAGTTGAGAAAATATAAGATTTGAATGACGAAAAAAAGAAAAGAAACTTAAAATTCTAGAAGACAAGTACGTGTTTTTCAGGCTAATGGATTAATTTACTAAATAAAATATAATTGAGAAAAAGGAATTTAAAATCCCCTGTGGAACGTGATTTCCATAAATATTCTGGAATGAAAGGTAGACGAGAGAGAGAGAGAGAGAGAAGGTATCGTGATCTTCCGGAAATTGATCGCAGTCTATTTCAACGAATGCAGGACAAGAGTCTGACATGTAACATAAGCGTTGAATACAAGCCAACAAATTGTTCCGTGAATCCGCGATATCCATAGAAGAAGGTACAGGAAACGTTTAACAGAAGGATATACGGCTGTTCTCCATTTTCCATTAAAACTACTTTTACCTTGAAATTAACATTAGAGAAGAAAATTCTCTCCCAAGCGAAAGAAAAAGCGCAATATTTTGATAATTGGAATATTTATTAATAGAATTCTCTCTGATAGGAAGAAAAAGAGTTGAAAATTTAATTGAATTAAAGAAAAAAGGAAAAGAAGTAAAATATGTTTGAAAGAGCAGTGCACAGCCCTATACGTCCTTCAAACGGAATACCCTGTCTTTATGCTCTCCTTGTGGTGCCTTGTGGTGCCTTGTGGTGCCTCGTGGAAAAGGAGCACACAGGGGAGAGAGAAGGATGAACCGCGAGAGTCACATACCTGACATGCGTGTAGCCCTCGAGTTGTAGTGCAAGACAAAATGAATCTGTATTCCATATGCCGACTGCATGTCCGTGTATGTATACCGGCCCTGGCGCACGGGTATTGTATAATGCCAGCCATTGATAGCCGTCCTCTCTTTCACGCACGCGATCTGTTGCATTCGTTCACATTCGTTGCAACCCGTGTCCGGTGACAGCGTCCAATGTCCATTCTCCCTCCCGGTGAGTGTCCGCAAGATTTATTTTCCCATGCGATTATATACGGGGTGGGCCACGCGAATTGTTTCACTAGACGAAATTGCAATCAAAATAATGCACCAGCTAAATTCCTCACACAAGTTATTTGGAAATAAATTATTTTACCTATTCATTCAGTCCTATTACGAGAATGTGTCTCGTTGGAAAAATTTCGATAATCATTGAATTGATACTTAAGACACTGTAAAAACAAAGTCTCAAAGTAATTACAGCTCAAACGTGTTTTTCTTAAATTCAACTCATTTTTGGGCTTACAATAAAATTAAGAGAATTTTAGGTCTTAAAATCAGGTTCCTAATTAGAAATTTAGATATTTTAGTCAAAATTAGGCTTAAAACAAACCCCAGTAGCACGTAATATTACAGCGATATTGAGAACATTGCCAATATTGCCTCAATGTCGTGGCATATTGCTGGAATGTTCTAGGCCAATATTACGTGTTACTGCGGGGAAACTTATTTTTTTACAGTGTAGGAATTTACAGGGAGAGAAAATTATATTAACTTTTGTAAAAGTATTTCACAATGCGACAAAGCGAAATTTTGATATACAAAATACTATACTTTAAAAAAACTTATGTAAAATTTAGTATAATTATAGGGCCCAAGATGGCCACCTATCATTTGAACGACTGTAATTCCTAAACAATATTATATAACATAATTAATAATATATGCTCTACTGAAACTGTATCTCTTAAACTAACTTTTTATCAAAAAAAATTTTTTATTTTACTAAGGAAAATAAAGTTTTTTGCTTATAAGAAGCCACTAGCAACAATTCGCGCGCTAAAGCGCCAGGCTAACTTCTTACTGCCTTTTTTAAATAAAATTAGCAATTTTAAAAATAATAGAATTTTAAAACTTTCTAATTCAAATTTTTGTTGAAAACACTAAAAAAAAATTAAATTTTGGAGAAATTACAAATAATTGCAGAAATTCAACTATTTAAAAAAATAAATAAAATTCTTCCTATAAAATTCAACTACCTATGTACAAAATTTGAAAAAAAAATTTTGTAAAAATCCCAATTATCTTTATAAGTAATAAAATTCTTCTTCAAAGTTTAATTATTTTCCTAAATGTCAAAAAAAATTTTGTCCTAATATCAATTATTTTCAAAACTAAAATGCATTTTTTTAATTTCAACGATTTTCAATTATTTTAATAAAATTTTCCAAAAAAAATTCAATTATTTAAAAAAATTTTTAATAAAATTGTATGCAAACATTTAATTATTTTCATAAATAATAAAAACTTCACAGGAATTCAATTATTATTTTTATAAATAATAAATTTTTTTAAGGAATTCAATTATTTTCATAAAAAATAATTTAAAATTCTAGAAAATAATAATTGAATTAAAATGATAAAAATAATTTTGATGAAGTTACAGTAACAATATTCCTATAATAATATAAAATAATGATTTTATTACTTGATCATCTTTAATTATTATAAAAAATGAAGAAATCGATCACTCCGAGTCTTCGACTCGGAGCAATCGATATCTTCATGTTTTGTAACAAAATACTTTTATAAGTTGTTTAATTTAAAAAAGGTTATTGAATTTGAAATTTTTGAATTAAGATTCCCGTGGAAAATCCTGTTCCAAAAATGAGATTAAAAAAAGTAGGATTTTTGCAAATATTTTTCTTCTTTTTCTAAAACAAAATAATAATTTTGTTAAAAAAATTGTGATTCATAAACAAAAATAATGCAAAATAAATTGCATTATTATTAACTTTTTTATAATTTTTCTTTTCAAATATTTTCAATTTTAAAATTAATATATTGAAAATCATCGAATTGTTGCAAAGAATTGTATCAAAAAATTTGATAATAATAGAATTCCTTCAAAGAATTTTATTATTTAGGAAAATAACTGAATTCTCACAAAGAATTTTATTAAAATTTTTTAAAATCCTAATTAAATTCTTTTAAAGAATTTCTTTGAACTTTTTTTTTAAACTAATGGAGTTTCTTTAATAATTTTAATTGAAAATTTTGAAAGCATTTGAATTTTATTAAAAGTGAATTGAAAATAATTGAATTCTTGCGGAGAATTTTACTAATATATTTATAAAAATTGTTTCGAAGAATTTATTAAAATTTTTGGACATAATTGAAATTTATGGAAATATTTAAAAATATTTGAATTCATCCGAGGAATTCAATTAAAATTGTTTTAAAAATCATTGGATTTTTGTAAAGATTTTACTATTGAAAAAAAAAAATTAAATATTGTTTAGAAAGATTTTACTATTTATAAAAAATAATTAAAATGTTTCGCGAGAATTTTAAAAAATTTTAAGAAATAATTAAATTGTTATGAAGAATTTTATAGAAATATTTTGAAATACCTAATGAAATTTTTTCGAGAAATTCAATTTAAGTTGTTTCGAAAATAATGGAATTTCTTTAAAGAATATTTTATTTCTTTTTTGAAAATAATTGAATTCTTTCAATTTTTTTTACGAATATATTTAAAAATTGCATTGAAAGTAATTTAATTTTTATATACAGTTTTTTAAAAATATTTTGAGAATAATTGAATTATTTTTAGAGAATTTTAAATTCTTGTTGAAATTGCATTTTATACAAAATTTTTGAAAATAATTAAATTGTTTCATGTAATTTTATTTAAATTTGATTAAAAATAATTTAATTCTTGTGAAGAATTTTACTATTTATAAAAATAATTGAATTCTTTCGAAGGATTTATTAAAAATTTAGAAAATATGAACAGTAATAATTAATTTTGTACTTAATAAGTGAATTTTTTAAATTTTTATTTTGAAATTATTTTAAAAATTTATATTTGAAGATTAAAAATATTTTTGTAATTTGCATAACAATAATAAATTGAATATCACGTTCCGCGCGTAAAATTTTCTAGTTATCTAAAGATAACAAAATCAAAAATATAAATAGAAGACAACTTCAGAGTGTGAGGGACAGAAAAAGTGTAATTCAAATTAATATAGTTAATTCTAAAATATTGTTAGTTATACATTTTTTGTCTCAATTTGATATCCTTAGGAAAGATGTGATGTTATATCAAAATTATATTATATCGATTGATTAATATTTCGATACATGAGAAATGGGTAAATATTTCCTTTTCTCTCTTCTTCTTTTTTCTTTCTTTTTTTTTTTTGCTTTGTTGTATAAATGCAATTTATTTGTCTGTTAACTTGATGTTTTTAACCGATATTCTCCTCTTTTTTTCTTATAAGTATAATTATTTTTTCTTTCGCTTGACGGGGGGTGTGGATTTGAGAACACCCGTTGAGTCGAAATCAGTTCGCTGAACTCGTGATCGTTTTTCAATTCTCGTGTGCGCGGAGAAAACCGCGCTTGGACCAATTATTGCGCAAAACGAATCAAATTACAAAGTGCTCACGAGACCCGAGATGATAATATTGATAGAATATAATTAAAACCTAATTGTAATGAATATTATAATTGTAGGCTACTTAAATTACTAACTACTTTATTTAAAAATTATTATCAAACTCAAACCAATATTTATCGCAATTATTGTAAACAAATACTTTATTAACCGTCGTTGTCAATTTTTAAATATTTTTTTCCCTGGGTAAATTTTTTATATTTTTGGAATTTTCATTTTCTCTAAACGTTATAAAGAAGAATTGTATTATTTTTTTAAACCAGATTTTTTAAGAAATGTGTAAATTTATTTTCTAAATTCCCGAAAAAAGAATAATGTGTTTCGCTAATTCCGTGGATTCTTTTTTTTTCTTTTTCTAAAGTAAATTTTTTTCGGTTTTCCTCGAATTATACACACACACATTGTAGTATTTTTGTTTGCGCGGGAATTTAAAGTGTCGAAGACAAATCGCTTTTGTGACATATACATATGTACTCAACGATAGTTGGAGGGGGAGACACGTATACTTGTAATATTCGAAGATGTTGACCACTTGGTGTTCTTAAATTTCATTGCCACAGACTTTTAAAGCCTGTGAGAATGGAATATATTGTCAGGGGCCTGGGAATTTTAAATCGGCTGAAAAAACAATGATCTCCAAAAATATTAATGCCTCTCGAAACGAAACAGGGCGAATAGGGAAAATAAATTGTAACAATAAATCTATTTCAAAAATAAATTTTATTTCAATCATTTTTTTTGTAAAAATAAAACTGACTCAATAATAACTGAAAGTTTCAGTTAAAGTAAATTTTTCATTATAAAATACAAGTGTAAATTGAAAAATAAAAAGAAAACTACCGCAATCGTATAGAAAGTCAACATTTGTCTTTCTGTCTGAACGCAGAAATATGATCAAGTCTCCGCCATATACAAGAAAGTTGTCAGTTGTCTCTTTTATACAAAGCCATCACTTTCATGCACTGCCATAAAAGAAAAATTTTCAAGTCTTCAGCGCTCATTGCTTTCGCCTAAATACTGGAAAGTTGTCACTTGTTTGTTTCCTACTAAACAACTTCTCTTCCTTAAAAACAAAAATTTTTACCATAAAACACTTTTTCTCTTCCAATGTAGTATATACAATGCTTCGAAAATAAAACTTTTTCCTGATTAGAAGAAAAAATATTTTTCGATGGATGCAAAAATATTAAGAGAGATTAAGGATTATCTCTGGGAAATGGCTTTATTAGGATTTTATCGAGAGCACATCAATTGCAAATGAATATGACGAACGGAAGAATAAGGAGTGGATGGTAAACGAGAGGGTGGCTGTAAAAACTACTTGCTTGAACCCCGGGGAGAATGAAATAAAAGGAGGGGGGAAAGTGGAGCAATGATTCGCGCAGGGCCTACACAACTTCCAACAGACAGCTTATACATTTTCCTTCGTATTAAAACACGACAGGTCTCAAAGAGAAATGTCTCCCTGATTACTCGCCTCAGTTGAATTCACTACCCTCTCCGCGCCGCGTCGCATCGCATCGCATCGCGTAATACCAACCAACCAACATTCCCCTCTCGACACTTGCCGACACAAACATTCTAACCTGAAACCCTCGCCTCTTCAGTCCGTCAACCAACTCTCCAAGAACGGGGATTAAAACGATGTTTGTGTGAAAGCCAAATGCATTACCAACTTTATCTTCTCAAGTGTACGGCATATTAGACAGACTCTTTTTTTCATCATTCCTTTCGCTCTCTTTGCCCGTCTTTATTTGTTTTTCAAATTCCCGCTTGTGCTCAAGCAAAAATTATATTCAAAAGGGTTAATACGGATTAGCAATTTTTGTATTCTTGCTGATGGTCATTTAGAAACGCTGAGAAGCTCCAATAACTTTTGTTTTTGATCATTCCGAGATTTATTCATACTTGACTACATTTAGTTTCAACTTTCTGCAGTTTGTACAAGCTCACATTTCCGATAGTTGGGTTAGCTTTTTGTTTTATTAGCACTGATAAGCATTCGTATGGTTCAAACCGTCACGATTATTCTACATCAGGGTTGCCAAAAAAACTTAACTTTATTGCTTTTCCCTAATTTAAAGAAAGAATTTTCACTTTTCCCTGACCCTAAAGAATATTCTGATTTGCTCTCAAAATAATTAGATACTCAAAAAAAATCTGTACTTTTCTTTGCAAGTTTCGCTAAAAGTAAAATTATTCGAAAACATCAATAGTTTAATTTAAAATAAATATTTAATCTTATCTATTGTTTTTCCATTAGAATAAAGATGTTTAAAAATTTCAAATTTAACAACTCATATGAATGTTTTATAATAATTAAATATGACCGAGTAACAAAGTCATTATTTTATATTATTAAAATATTGTTACTGTAACTTCCACGAAATTATTTTTAACATTTCAATTCAATTCTTATTTTCCCGAATTCTTAACTAAAATTCTTCTTCAAATCAATTATTTTTAACAGTTTTTGAAAAAGTTCTTCTTGAGAATTTTCAAAGTCATTTGTTTAAAATTCAATTTTACATGAAATTTCGATTATTCGGAAATTCTTCAATTAAATATATATTAGAAAATAAAAACTTCAAATAATTTCAAAAAAAAAAAAATTCAATTGAACTTTTGCAAAATAATTAAATCTACAGAATTATAAGTCAATAGTCGGAAAAATTCAGATTGTCAAAGATTTTCAAATAAAACCTTTTCCAAATTCAATTATTTCTAAAAATCCATACTTTTATGCAAAAATTCAATTAATAACTATAATTTTAACTAAAATTCATTTTTAAATCAATTGTTATTAGAAAATTCTACGAGAATTCAATTATTTTAATACTAAAATAAATAATTTATTAATAAATAATTTAATGTTTCTTAAAATTTAATTTTTTACGAAGAATTTTATTAAGGGCATTTAAACCATTATGACGTCATAGTTTGTGCAAAGCATTTATTCTAAAGCTGTGACGTCATAATGGTTCAAATGCCCTTAACAACTTTTGAAAATATTTAATTTCTTTTAAGATACTAAATTAAAATTTTACTGAAATTTATTATATTAAAAAATTGTATAACAATTTTTGAAAATAATTGAAAACTTTTTGAAGAATTTTATTAAAATTATTAAAAATAATTTAATTCTAATTTAAGTATTATTATTAATTAATAATTTAATTTCTGCGACGAATTAAAAGTTTTTTATGAAAATAATTGAATTGTTGCAACAAATTTGATTAATAATTTATTAAATAATTAAATGTTTCTAACAATTGAATTCTTTTGTCGAGTTTTGAATTAAAATTTCATTATTTATTAATTAAAAATATTTAAAATTCTGTAATGAAAATAATTCAATTCCTAAATTAAATTTTATTATTTATGAAAATAATTGTTTTCGTAGAATTGTATCAAAAATGTTTTTCAATAATTAAATTTTTTTGATAAATTTTATGAAAATAGTATACATTTTAAATCATTGAATTGCGAAAAACTTTTGAAAATAATTGAAATTTTGCAAAGAATTTTATTGAAATTTTTGAAAATAATTTATTGAATTATTGGTGAAAAATTTTGCTATTTACAAAGAAAATTAAATTCTTGACGAGATAGTCGTTAAAATTTTTTTAAAATAATTGAATTTGTACGAAAAACTTTATTACTTTAAAAAATAATTGAATTCTCGTAATAAATTTTGATATTTATCAAAATAATTGAATTTTGGAAAAAATTTTTTTTAATTTCTTAAAATAATTGATTTTATGGGAAGTATTTTGTTTTGTTTATTTTGATAATTTAATTCTTTTGAAGAATTACTTAAAAGATTTTAAAAATAATTGATTTTTTGCGACGAATTAATAGTTATTTATGAAAATAATTGAATGTTTTCGTAGAATTGTATCAAAAATTTTTTCCAATAATTAAATCTTTTGCTAAATTTTATGAAAATAGTAATTATTGAAAATGATTGAATTGCTAAAAACTTTTGAAAATAATTGAAATTTTGCATAGAATTTTATTTAATTTTAATAAATTTTTTAAAATAATTGAATTTTTGGCAAAAAATTTTGCTATTTATAAAGAAAATTGAATTCTTGACAAGATATTCGTTAAAATTTTTGAAAATAATTGAATTCTTGATGAAATATTCGTTAAAATTTTTGAAAATAATTGAATTTTGCAAAAGGATTTTATTAAAATTCCTAAAAATAATTGAATTTCATTGAAGAATTTTGTTATATTTATGAAGATAATTGCGTTATAACTTTTTAAATAATTAAATAATATTAAGAAATTCATTCTTGTCAAAAATAGAAAAAAATTCAAGGTTTTGTATTAGAATTTGTGGTAACTTTATAGTTTATGAGGCAAACAAAAAAGACACCAAAATTCTAGAAATTGAATTTTTTTCTATTTCTTTTAATAAAAATCTCTGACTTTTCCCTGATTTCCCTAACCAATTCTACTTTCCCTGACTTTTCCCTGACCTGTAAAATCCCTGTTTGTTTTGCTAAATCTTAAAAATGATTTTTTCTTTTCAAAATGAATTTTCTTTTTGAATTATCCTTCTTTCGAAGGTCAAGAACACGTAAACCTCTTTTGTAAGTGAAGTACTGCCAGAAAATTTCACCAATAAATGTTAGAATTGCTAGTAGGTAACCAAAAATCAAGAGCAAGAGGACTCGTAACAAAAATTCCTTTGAATGACTCTCCTCCATTGATACCTCATTTATAATTGCTGGTATTTTCGAGTAATAAACATTCAACTTTGTTAGTAATCCAACATCCATTAATCGAAGCAGTTTCTTGTTAAAATTGTCCATTATTACAAAGCCTGACTCAGCCATAAAAGCCAGTCCCACGTAGGAAATAGATTCATCAATAACTCTCACTTCAACTTTACTCCCTAGCTCTCTGTATCGATTTACTCTTCTTATAAACAAATCAGATGGCATTGTACACGAAACATTTTTGTAAATCAGTATTTCTGTGAAGCACTTTACTGTTTCAATTTGAGAATTATGGTATTTAATTCTATCCCCCATTTTTCGAATATACTCCGGTTCGTCGTCAGTTCCTTGGTGATGGAGAGACTTTACAGTTGTTCTGAGAATCAAATCGGTTGCAGCAAGATCATCCAAAGACTTAATTTCTCGATATTTTGCTTGTTCTAGTTCCATCTCTGTTATCATTGAATGAAAAAGTCCGGAATAGATTACACACATGAGTAACAAACATATTAGGATAAATCTTTCTCGAAAAGATTTTGGGACATTTGGAAGTCCCATTCCCAAAATTATTCCTCCAATGTCGAGTAGTTGCCAACAGTTGTTGTCGAATTTCATAAATAGGAGAAGTATACGCAAAACTATGATGAATAGCAAGTTTCCTATGACTGCCACTATCAACTTCCAATTTAGTACATTCACTGTGGAGCGAATAGGTAATTTTGGAACTGCTATTTTCATATCTGCCAAGAGAAGAATGCGGCTGTGGTGTGCTGTTCTCTGTGATTCCGTGTGATAATACTGTGAACCGGAATCAAATAATTGAGCTTTACTGTATTCTAATTGAGTAGAAGTAAAATTTTTTACTCTCACGTATTCAGCTTTGTAGTTTAAATACATTTGCATTAAGTTTTGAAGTCTTCTAAATGCTTTGAGAAACATTGTCCAAATAATTTTTAGTTTCTTACCGTGAAGGTTATTTCCTTTGTCTGGAAACCAGGAGATTTTTCGATTATTGCTAGAAGAGTAAATTCCACTAAAAGCGTTAAACTTGTGAAGAGAGGATCGTCGTAATGAATTACGTTTCTTTAATCCGTTGGTTTCGTTCAGTTTGACATCTTGTAAGCGAAGAAGAGTAACGTCTGCAAATTGTCTATTCCATAACAGTGACAAGAAGGTCTTATAAGGTGATTCAAAAATTTCTTGAAAATTTGATTCGGAGAAGTGGACAATGAGGCATTTTGGTCTCGTGTACTGATGAGACAGGTTTGATAAGAGTGCAAATTGTGCTTCTAGGTTTGGAGTCAAATTTTCAGTATTCGAAAAAGTGATGATGACAAACAGTGTCGTTTCCCTAGGATTTCCACCAATGTGTCTAGAAATCGCGGTTGAATTTTCAGCTTTGTTTACTGTCACAAGAAGCTTTGGTAAACAATTGATCTTTTGAACAAAGTCATTAATTCTCAGCTTTTGATTCATATTTTTTGGGTCTGTGAGAATAATTACCTGGTGCTTGGCTCCTTCTTCACTAAAGTACCGAACAAAGCTGTTCATCATCATTTTTGAACTCCTTTTCCCATTTGGATTCGCACAAACATTCTTGAGTCGATACTCGAGTATAAATAAAGTATATAAACACAGTGAAAGACAAATAAATTTCACAATTACTTGATACATTTTGCTGAACACTATACTGCTGTGTACTGCTGCTACGTCTTCGTACAATGTCGTCTGTTATATTTCCACTCCGCTTATCTAGCCAACAATATCAGGAATCAATGCTTGTTTACAACATAGTTTCACTCGAAAACTATTGTCATGAAAATTTAATCCCTGTTTCATGATAAACTGCACTGCTTTTTACATTTTATATTCCGAATTTTAGATACCTATGCAACACTTTCGATAGTAATCAATATCAGAAAATTGTTTTCGTATTTTTTTTCGCAATTTAGGTTTTGTATGATTTTAGTGATTCAGGTCAAGGTTTAGATTGATATATACTCCAGGCTTCGCACTCATCTACTAAAACCTACAACATTGAGGTAATGTTGTCAATGTTGCTGTAAGTTTAGATGTTAGGGGTTATTTCAACAAAAAATAAAAAGGTTTTCAAATGTCAAAAAGATCTAAAAAAAAGACCTGAAAAAAGTTGAAAACGTCTATAGTTTTGAAAGACATTTATTCCTCACCTGATATTGAGAATATTTGTTTCTCCAGTTCGGAAAGAGAATGAATAACAAATAATGCAGGCATAGTGAAGTTAAAAACGATAAAAAAAGAACGATAAACCAAAAGGGAGAGAGCGACAGGGATGAGACAGACGGTCTAATTAAAAAGCGTATATGGTTCCTTTAAAAAAGTTATGGTCCTTTGGTCGGTTTGTAAACACGGTTGCATCCGCGATTCAAAGGAATGGGAATGAGAGAATCGAGAGAGAGAGTGAGAGAGAGAGAATCGTGGAAAAGGAACCACCGCGTACACATATATACAGATGATGGCATTGGGGGATGGGGAGGAGACAAGAGGCAGGGTTGAATGGAACGAGGTGGAGGCAGAGAGGAACAGAGAGAGATTTTGTTCTCTGGGGAGCAGTCAAAGCGCGTGGCCCTTGCCATGACGATCTGAGCATCAAACAGACCTGATGCTTTGCGGGCTGAGCAACACCCGTATCTGTGTATGTATATAGACTACCTATAGTCCATATAGACTCTTCCATCTGCACACGACTCCATCGTGTGCCCTATTACAACGATAGGACGCCGTGCACCCTGATCGTATCTCTGCCCATACTTACGATGCGCTCCGACAACCTAATGTATAATCATACGGCTTAATATACCCACCAACTTCCCCCAACTACCAACTTTGGAATACACTTTTTTCACACTTTGCGACTATTGGCTTCATCGAATTCGATACCAAAAATACTCTTACTTTTCAAAAAAATGACCGCCATATTGGATCCGCCATTTTGAATTTTGTAAATCTGACTTTTCATTCCTAATCAGATGGCAAAAATTGAGGACCCCGATCAAAGAACCGGTTATAATTTTTTTTAGCTTAAAATCATTTCCCTGTAAGTCAAAAATTAAACTGGAATTATAGTAGGTAAACAATTTTTTACACGAATACATTCGGACAAGTAGATTTTTTAATATAAAAATTACTCCAACGTTTCGAAATCAATACGATTTCCTACTATTCCAATTAAAATCAATTCGGACGTAAAAGTTTATTCAATCAAAATTAAACTGTTTTTAATTTGAATTTTTTAAGAAACATTTTGGTAATCTCTATACAAATACGAAATGTTTTCAAGAAATTGAAATTTAAAATCCTTTTTATTATTTAGAGGTCGAAAATTTTGAGTCTAAAATACTTATAACCGGTTCTTTGATTGGGACCCCTAATTGTTGTTATATACAAGTGTAGGAATAATAGTAAAAGTACAAGAAATTTAAAATAATATTAATTTATTAAGACTCGCTGAATCAGGGTTGCGACAAAAATTTAATTTTGTTTTTCCCTTACTTTTCTCTATGATTTTCAGACTTTTTCCTGACTGATTTTGACTTTTTCCCTGACCCTAAAGAATATTCTTATTCACTCTAAAAATTATTAGATATTCAAAAAAAATATCTATAACATTTAGTTACGAATTTCATTAATTTTAAAATTATTCAAAAACACCAATAACTACTTTTTAAAATAAATAATTATTATAGAGTTTTTAATTAAAAGTATGAAAAATTCAAATTTTCAAAGATTTTAATTTAAAACCTTTACAAAATTCAATTATTTCTAGAAAATAATTGCAAATATTAGTAAATTCTCCAAAATTCAATTATTATCTCAAAATTTTAACAAAAATTAATTTTTAAATCAATTTTTATTAAAAAATTTCTACGAAAATTAAATTATTTAAATACAAACATAGATAATTTATTAAATAATTGAATATTTCATAAAATTGAATTCTCATAAAGAATTTTATCAACAAATTTTTAAATAATTGAATTCTTGTGACGAATTTTAATAAAATTTTTAAGAATAATTTACATTTTTCAGAGAACTTATTTAAAATTGTATGAAAAATAATTAAAATTTTATGAAACGTTAAATTATTTTTGAAAATAATTGAATTATTGCAAAAAGTTTTATTAAAAAATTCTTTAAACAATTAATTTTTTTCGAAAAAATTCATACAAATTCTATTTTTAATAATTGAATGCCTGTGGAATTTTCTTTATTTTAGAAAATAATTGAATAAATTCGTGTAAAATTTTGTCAAAATTGTTTTTAAATAATTGAATTCTTTTGGAAAATTTTATTAAAATAATAGATATACAAATTATTGAACCAGATTAAACTAAAAAAATTTTTTGAAAATAATTGAAATTTTGCAATGAATTTTATTTAAATTTTTGAAAATAATTGAATTCTTTTGATGATTATTTTTATTTATGAAAATAATTGATATCCTTCGAATCGTTTTATTATTTATGAAAATAATTGAATGTTTGTGTAGAATTTTATCAAAATTTTTGTATAATAATTGAATTCTTTTGGGAAATTTTATTAAAATTTTTAAAAATAATTGAATTTTGCAATAAATTTTATAAAAATTCCTGAAAATAATTGAAATTTTGACAATTTTTTTTTTAGATTTTATGAAAGTAATTGAATTTCTTCGAAGAATTTTATTAATTTTGAAAATAATTGAATTCTTGAGATGAATATTGTTATCTATGAAAATAATTGAATTTTGCAAAGAATTTTATAAAAATTCCTGAAAATAATTAAATTTTGTCGAAGAATTTGGTTATTTATGAAGATAATTGAAATGTTGACGACAATTTTTTTTAGAGTTTTTGAAAATAATTGAATTTTGTCAAAAAATTTTATCAATTTTGAAAATAATTGAATTCTTATGATGAATATTGTTATTTATGAAAATAATTGAATTTTGCTATAAATTTTATAAAAATTCTGGAATATAATTGAATTTCAGCGAAGAATTTTACGATTTATTTAGGGGAGAGTCTCCAGTTGTGAGACGGGTTTTATTTTTGACCCGTAAATTGTAAACGGGCAAACGAAATTGTAAATAAAATACACCGTTCGAAAGGTAACAGAAATACGCAACTTTTATTAAAAGAAAGTATAGTGTTTCGATAAACTCAAAAAATTTTACGATACATTTTCCGAACACATAGCTTTTTTCAAAAAAAAAAAATGTCTCCAGTTGTGAGACACTCATTAAAAATTGCTAAAATTTAATAAGTTTGACATAAAACGTTATGTTTAGTAGAAATAATTAAATATATTAATAATATATATTATTATATACTAAATAATAATATTTATTCGCCAAAATATGACTATCAAATAAACACAATTTAATAGCTTCAACAAGAGTATTAAAATTGATTTCTTCTGAATCAATTGACTTTTTTCCACTTGACATGCTCAAAAATACTAGAAAAAGAAATGAAAACAACATTTAAATAGTATGCCTGCAAAGTCGTATTTTTTATGCTGCCCAGATGGGTGTTGACACCGTCTCACAACTGGTGATATGCTGTGTCTCACACCCAGAAATTGGCGCTATTTTGAAAAAGGAAAATTAAATTATTTTCAACCGTAGATTGGAACAATGCAATATTGCATCACAAAATATAAGGAAAACACTAAAAGAAAATGCATTACATTTACCTTTTCCAATTAATTAACTTGGACAAAAAGTACTTTGCATTTATTGAAAAAACGCTTTTTAATCGATTATCACACACAGTGTTGGTATTTAACAAAAACAGTTTATGTATCCGCTTCGGCGTACTCGAAAAAGTTGGCTCATATAAAAAGAAATGTTTTTATATAAACCAATCGGCTTTTTAATATTGCATGTTAAAAAAAATTGACTGTCTCACAACTGGAGGTGTCTCACAACTGGAGACTCTCCCCTATATATAGATAATTGAAATGTTGAGAAGAATTTTTTTTTTAATTTTTGACAATAATTAAATTTCTGGAAAGAATTTTGATATTTATTAAGATAGTTGAATTCTTTCAAAGAATTGCGTTAAAATTTTTAAAATTGAAACTAATTTCAACAGAATTGAAATTAAAATTTTTCAAAAAAATACTTTATGAATTTCCTGACCTGTGACAACCCTGTGAAACACTATCTGTGATGCCTGATATAAATATAATTAAAATTATTCTTATTAGTATTATTATTCATGAAATATTTATTTAAATGAGCGCTGCAGAGAATACAAAAAAGACACTAACTTCTCCTTCTCCAACGAGGGAATCTCAATTTTCGGGTTTCGAGAATCAACAAGGAAAATGGGGAAACAGTGGCACACAGTATATACATATACAACGATGAAAGTCGTTCGTTCATAATATATGGTTGAGAAGACGACATAAAATTCTCCAATTGCAAAATTGATGCGGCTTATGTTACCGCATATATAGAGCGACGTTGACTTCTTTGCGGCATTGCTCATACCTTGTGTCTCGCGGGGGTCCGTCTCCCTTTTCCACGCTTATTTCCAACTCGAAAGCATCGTCGACCTCTCTGTATTGTACAGGGACGCGTAATTCATTTTTTACCGGACTCGGATCAATTATTTATAAATTGCTGCTCCCTTGAGGAACTAGTACACACGACTACTATGAGTTGCGTTACCTTACTCCCTTTTTTGCCTGCACAGCCACTTTTCATCCCTCGTCAAGCGATTCTCCAATGGACCGTTGCGTCGCACCAATGATATCGAAAACCATCCCTCCATTATATAGTCAAAGGATATCGTGCAAAATTGGAACGGTTATTCGCCTGTGCACGTGCACAATTTCAAAATTGTCATATGAAGAACAGAAAGGAGGAAATTAACTATTGTATTACATGATTATCATTCGACCGCAAATTTATTTTAACCCCTTGTTGTGTTTTGGGTATTTAGATACCAGAAACTGACCAGAAGTGTCAATCATTTGGATGTTAAGATTACAGTTTCTCAATTTGGTATCCTTAAAAAACTGTGATAAAACAAACCAATAATGATTATTTAAAATCTTGAAAGTAAGAAGTATATAAAATTGCAAACCTTTCGTGTTTATTTTACAGTGTTTGATATTTTAACTAACGAAAATTTTACAGTTTCCACTTGAATCTTAGAATTTTTATTCACCATTGCGCCACGTTATTTTTTAATAATACTTTTTTTTTTTTTTTTTTTTATAGTTTTAGGTTTTACTATCACAGTTTTTCCAGCCTTAAAGGGACTGTGAAAGTAAATTCGAGTTTTCCTTAAAATGCACATCGATTTTTACATCTCCTTAAGAAACTTGGCACGTCTCTCCACAAAAGGCATTCACCTCCTTCGGCTTTATACTTTTCTGTGAACCTACTCTATCCTGGTCCACTTTTTTTGGGGGTTTTACCAAAATTCCAAGAACTGCAACAAGTGCTTTTCTCAATAACCGTTACGAAATGTAACTAAACTAAATTTTATGCCAATATGATAAGAAACTGTGACAATTGCACAATATAGAACGCAGGAAAAATACCAGAGTTAATTAAAATATCACAAATATGGTTTACGTAATGAAAAATCGTCTAATGGAGGAAGTCGCGTGTCTCCTGTCTATTTAGAAAAGATAAGTGTTGCTCCCAGTATGCCAACTATGTATCAGAGAGTTCGGGAGCGTATTTAACACAGCATACCACAAATTCCAGGGACAAATCGGCATCTGGTGTTATAGACTTTATTCCCTGGCCTTAACAATTTATGTATATAAAATATTTACTTTCATGCAACTTTACAGATGGAAAAAATGCACCTGTGAAGTTGTACTATTTTCGTCAATACATAGTGCTGTCCATACATAAAAAGGAAGATAAAAGGGGTGAAAGTAAAATAAACAAAACATGACTTGACACCTTGATAGATATTAACTTTAACATGTGGACCCAGTTCTACAAAACAAAATCAACTAACAATAAATGTATATACTTTCTTGCTGCGTGAGTTTATTACAAGGAAGCTTGAAATTGTATGTTTTACAAAAAGCCTGCAATTTTATGCAAATTAGAGTTCAGTGAAGTGTTGTTAAGATCGCAAAGCACGATAGAGCAGAATGTCAGGCACCTGTAGATATCTAACCAGTAACTGGTCGCGCACACTTCCATCCATCATACACGAGAAAATTTACCCTACTCTTCTTTTTTCGTATGTGTATGCGCTTTTTAAAACTCTTGCGTACTTCCAACTATATAACTCTGTAATCTTGATTTTCAGATGAATGTTTACATTATAAGAGTGATAAATGAAGAGGCATTTGTTAAATCCACAAATCTTTGATTTTCTATATCCGACATTAATTATTCTTAGTAACAAGTTTGAAGCAAATCTTGCAATCACAGAAAAAAGAAGGTCTGAAACAGTTTACAATACAGATTTCCTAAGGATATCAAAAAGAGACAAAAAACGAATAAAATAATTGCTTCGCATCACTTTTGGTTTGTTTTTTGTCTCAATTTGATATCCGCAGAGAAATTGTGATATAGTGAAACCTAAAACTATAAAAAAAGTATTATTAAAAAATAACCTGGCGCATTGGTGAATATAAATTCTACATTGGTTTTAATATTCAATTATTATCTAAAATTTTAACTGAACTTCATTTTTATGAAATGAAAATCAATTTTTATTAGAAGATTCTACGAGAATTTAATAATTTAAATACAAATAAAATGGAAATAAATAATTTATTGAATAATTCAATGTTTCTTAAAATTCAATTCTCATAAAGAATTTTATCAACAAGGTTTTAAATAATTAAATTCTTTGAACGAATTTTAATAAAATTTTTAAAAATAATTCCAATTTTCCGAAAAATTTGATTAAAATTGTATAAAAAATAATTGAAATTCTGGTAAAAGTTTTATTATTTATAAAAATAATTGATTCCTACAAAAAATTATATTATTTATGATAATAATTAAATCTCTGTCGAAATTTTATTATTTATGAAAATAATTAAACTTCTGTAATAATTTGTAACTGGTAGAAAATTAAATTTTTTTTAAATGTTTTTTTTAACTAAAATCAATTATTTATAATAATTGTTGAAAAATTTTTTTGAGAATTTTCAAATTCATTTGTTAACAATATTCAATTTTACAAAATTTCAATTATTCGGATATTTTTTTTCAATTAAATATAAAATATTACAAAATAAAAACTTCAAAAAAATAATTTAAAGTAAAATTCAAATAAATTTTTTCAAAAAAATTAATTCTTTTACAGAATTGTTAGTTGAAAGTCTGAAAATATCAAACTTTCAAAAATTTTAATATGAAACCTTTTCAAATATTCAATTATTTTAAAAAATTTACGCTATATTGCTTTTAATATTCAATTATAATCTAAAATTTTAACTGAAATTCATTTTTATGAAATGAAAATCAATTTTTATTAGAAAATTCTACTAGAATGCAATTATAAATAATTTATTATAAATAATTGAATATTCCTAAAAAAATTGAATTCTCGTGAAGAATTTTATCAACATTACTAAATAATTGAAATGTTTAGACAAATTTCTCGAGGAATTCGATTAAAATTGTATAAAAAATAATTGAAATTCTGCGATGAGTTTTACTATTTACGAAAATAATTGAATTAATAAAAAGAATTTTAATATTTACAAAAATAAATGGATTTTTGTGAAGAATTTGATTAAAATTCTTGAAAATAATTGAATTTTTGTTAGAATTTAATTGTTTTTGAAATTAATTGAATTTATGTGAAGAATTTTTTTAAAACTTTTAAAAAAAATGTAATTTCTGCGCAGAATTTTATTAATTATGAAATAATTGAATTTTTGTAAAGAATTCTGTTGAAAATTAAATTCTTTAAAAGAATTTATTAAAAATAATTGAATTCCTGTAAAATTTTGATTATATTTATAAAAATAATTAAAACTTTGCGTAGAATGTTATTAAAAATGTTTTTAAATATATTTGAATTCTTTTGGGAAATTTTATTAAAAATAGTATAGATATTGAAAATTATTGATTTGAGGAGAATTTTTGAAAATAATTGAAATTTTGCCAAGAATTTAATTATTTTTTAACTATAATTGAATTTTTGCGAAGAATTTTATTATTTATTAAAATAATAAATTTAATTTTTAAGAAGGATTCTATTATTTATAAAAATATAATTTAATTCTTGCGAAGAAATTTATAAAAAAAATTTGTTAATTGAATTCCTGGTAAATTTGTATTATTTTTGAAAATAAATAAACCGTTGTTGTATTTGTTCTAAATAACTGAATTCTTTTGGGGAAATTTTATTAATATAAATAATAAATATTAAAAATTATTTATTTGAGGAAAATTTTTGAAATTAATTGAAATTTTGACAAGAATTGTATTAAAATTTTATGAAAGTATGTAATTGAATTTCGAAGAAGAATTTTAATATTTCTAAAGATAATTGAAATTTTGACGAGAATTTAAAAAAAATTTTGAAAATAATTGAATTTCTGAGAAGAATTTTACTACTTTTGAAAATAATTGAATCAATCATTTCTAACTTTTTCAAAATTTCCAAAATTATATCGTACAATTTACAAACTTTTCGTCCTTTTTATATCAAATTACGGACTTTACGGACCTTTCTTTAAAAAAAACTGACAGCAAATTCACGGACTTTTACAGGATTTACGGACATAGTTTGAGCCCTGAGTTTATTTATTTGCTAAAAAATTTTCTTATATCATTAAAATTAAATGAATAGTTAAAATTATTGCGCTTCCAATAAAGGTACCTGAGAAGCAAAAAATATAGTTTTGTAATTTTTGGAGTAAAATTACAGAAAGAGAGTCAAATTATTGTTGTTGCATCCTCTACAGAAAAAGGTATTATTTAGCATAAAGATTGTGATTAATTAGCGAACCACAAACTAATCTGATTATATATGTAAATAAAATACCATATCACTGTAGATTATATGTTCGTGGAAAAAGTAAGATTATTATTCATACTCGTGGGATGATTGTGTTCGGAGTCCTTGGAGTGATGTGAAGTTTGTGGATTGCCAAAACATCGAAGACAGAGAGGATCGCGAAGGTTACCCTTCAAACAACCTTCATATTAACCAGTTGTGGAGGAGCCATTGTGTACCGTGGACATTGTAGGCTTTGAACATCCACAAAGACCCTCGGGCCACCGCTCTATGTATTCAGTCCGATGAGAGAGCGAGAGAGAGAAAACATTAGATTGCCACTAAAAGCACATTAGCCGTGAGGCATTGCCTATTGTGATGCGTCCAAACCGTTCAAATGTATGCCAGATTAAACCGACACATTTTTTATCCCCCCATTATTCATTCACTAAGATCGCCTCCAATTCTCTCCGCTAACTAGCAACTTTTTTCATTCCAACAAAAATATCCTTCATTGTCTCTTAAAATAGCACATATTGTGCGTTTATTATTATGACAAAAAGGGGTCAACAATTTACTCTCGTAATTTTTAACAGATTTTACATTAGCGACTCGAAGTCAAGTTCAAGTATTTATTTTGATTCCTGCGTGTTTAAATTTGTCTCGTGGGATTTCGTGTTATGTGGTGTGTGTACGAATTTAAGACAGAATTGAAGATTGAATGTGATTGTATGTACAATGAGATTGGCTTTTGTGTGTAAGTCTTTAGAAAACATGCGCGCAGCCTTTCTTGGCCCCCGAGGAGCTTATACGTAGACCTTAAAGGTCGATTCGTGCGAAAGAACCGGACGGCTTCGAGGGGTTGACTAAGACCTCGTGACTAATTAATCTCCAGATGGAAATCCTTCGCACCCGATTCCATTGTAGATGTCTTTCTTTAGCGTTGCTTACGCGGAAAAGATCCGAATTATCTGGATTAAGTTTTTCTCACAAGGGAAAAAAAGTTTCGCTTTCGGAAAAAAGTTTTCAGCAATTCTTGATTCCTTGATACTAGAAAAACTCCTCTCTCTATTTGTAGAATTAAAAACCGAAGTAATTTTCAATTTTTTTAAAGATAGGATTAGTCTCATGAGTGGATTCCGAATTACGAACAATAAAAAACTATACTCAACAATAGCTTGTCAGAATTTTAAAAAAATGATTAATTATACGACACTGTCACAAAGTTTGAGAGGCTTGAAATTCTTTCGCCGATGAAAAAAAAAATAAGGCCGAAAAGTATTGTAGCGTCTGCGTTCATCTTCGCTATTTTTAGCTCTGATTTCAAGCAACAATATTATAGTAAAGATGAAAGAAGAAAAAAAGTTAAAAAAAAAAAGTTTTAGTAAAAGGGAGGAAAGAATAGGGGAGTGTAGGAGTGAAAGAAGAAAGAGGGAAGATGGAAGGCGTGGGACAAACACATGTTGCACACTCGTTGATTCGAAAATCGTTTGGTAAGGAGCCACAACGTATATACATACATAAGACTAACAACACAATGGAATGAAACAGCTGCATATGATAGATCGCCCTGTCTGTCGTTCTTGATTCTTCAAACACTAAAAAGATTGTCCGATATATTCTTTTTTTGCTGCTACTCTTTCATAGTCACTTCTACGATAAAAGTCAAGAAAAAAAAATCCCTCTTCACTTGCAAGAAAAGAGAAGAATACTTACTTTGAAGAATCAATTTTCTTATCCTCTATTAAACTTTACAAATAACTTGTCTGATTTGACCCA
This sequence comes from Leptopilina heterotoma, assembly GCF_015476425.1. Taxonomy (NCBI): domain Eukaryota; kingdom Metazoa; phylum Arthropoda; class Insecta; order Hymenoptera; family Figitidae; genus Leptopilina; species Leptopilina heterotoma. Next base: position 942,352 of record NW_025110972.1, on the reverse strand, counting down.
AATTTTTTAGTTTGTATTCTCCAAACGACTGCGTATTTGTATTATTAATTTAGCAATATGTCGAATGAACAGAAAATGTTATTGTGTTATTATGTCATGATTGGTAATGTTAATTCAATTGTCTTCAAACGCTAGAATGTTGCAGAAATCTACTTTACCGACTGTTGGTATTGCAGTAACCTACCATACCAACTGATGGTATTACAGTAACATATCATACCGACTGATGGTATTGCAATAACCTATCATATCTACTTTTGGTCACACTATTGAAAAAACACCATTAACAACACTTACCGTACAGTTTTATTTTTTAATAAGAATTTAAAAGAGGTTTTTATATTTTTAATTAAATAAAATGTTAATTTTGTAATTGTTGTAGTTGGTGATTTTTGCGAATTAATCGGTAAATTTATATAAATGTGCGTAGTGTACACTAATGGAAATGTATAGTTTTCGTTTCGTTTAAATATGTGTATATATGTTTATATAAAGGCATGTAGCGAAAGTCTTAATTTTGAGAAGACTATAAACTGATAAAAAAGGGAGGATGCCATTGAAGGGAGATTCGATCTCTCACCATACGAGAGAGGCAAGTAATTTACAAATGACCATTTCTCGGAACTCGAAATACTGAATATAGCGGAAGAGAATGTGAGAGAACGAAAACCTTCTTTGATGTCTAATGAAGATATTTTAATTATCACCAGTGGAATAACAGAGCTTTTCTCTACACTCGATTCTTATCATTACTTAAGAAAATTGTTTTTATAAAAATGAATTTGGATAATTTATGCGAAACAGGAAATATTTTTGACCCTAAATATTCAAACGATGAATTTATGAATTTGATTTTTATTTTAAAAGTATAAAGTTTAGAAAAGGAATTTGCAGAATTGGTATAGAGTAAAAAAAAATTACATTCAGGAAGAATCGAACCCCGGTTTAATTGACACGGGTAGACTATAGGTGTACAATTTTTTTAAAAGGATTAAATTGATACGAAAGTGAATTAAATTGATTCAAAAAATTAGGAATAATTTATGATTTGAACCACTTTTTTGGTATCAATTCGTTGCAATTTGATACTTTTAAGTTACAATGAAATATCAGGAAACAAGAAAGTTTTTCGATTTTATTTAGTGGATATAGAAAATATGAGAAATTTCGATGAAAACCAAGCGAATAATTGAATTTATCGTTGCATCTGAATCTGATTATCGTTTTCACGAAGCTACATATTCACGATAGAAAAATAAAAAAAAAAGTTGAATTCGTGGAATTGAAAATATGTAGCTTTATGTACTGAATAATATAAAACGGGAAAAAATTTAAAATTCTAGAAATGAGTGTAAGGACTACTCGGATATATATCGCAAACTTGGTTTTACGATTTCGATTACCTATAAAATAAAGTTAATCTGGCTTTCTATTCCATTGGTATTTATAAAGGCGGATGGACCGGCTACTTTCTCGAGGCCGTATTGGATTGTGTGAAAGCAGGACGACGCGCTTCTTGCCATCGTCCCGGAGTCATCGATGTTATTGTACTTCCCGTTGTCTCTTCTCTCTCTCTCTCTCCCTCTCACTCTTTTTCTCTCTTCCCGAGACCGCGTATGTTTGTTCATACATGAGTCGTACATCACAGGAGCGGACCTCGCATCTCTCAACTCGCTAATAACAATCTATTCCTCTCAATTCACCACAAATATTCTTTTTTCATACGCATTGCATCGATAAACTAGAGATAAACATTATCGATACACATCATACATGGCCAATTTCTCATATTTTACATTCGAACATTAGATATCTAATGAAAATTTATTTTTAAATTCATTTTCGACGATATTTATTGTCGAGGTTTAATATTTTCGGTCTATCGATTAATATCTATAATATTTCGATATATCGAAGAAAAATCGAATTAAGCTTTTGAAAATGACTACTTGGAGGTTTTTTGGGTCGCTGATTGCAAATTCGATGGTAGTTTTTCACATTTTTTAAAATTCAAATTGACAGATTCTACATATGTTGGATCCACCATTTTCGATTTTCTAAAACTGATATCGGATTTGTAATCAGCGACCCAAAAAACCCCCGAGTTACTAGTTTCAAGCAAATCCTATAAATTAAAAAAAGTCCGCCATATTGGATCCGCCATATTGAATTTTAAAAAACCGTCATCGGATTTGTAATCAGCGATCCCAAAAACCCCCAAGTAACGAGTTTCATGCAAATCCGAATAGTTTTTAAAAAAACCATCCGCCATATTGGATCCGCCATATTGAATTTTAAAAACCGTCATCGGATTTGTAATCAGCGATCCCAAAAACCCCCAAGTAACGAGTTTCATGCAAATCCGAATAGTTTTTAAAAAAGAAAAACCATCCGCCATATTGGATCCGCCATTTTGAATTTTTAAAATTTTGCAAAATTCTCACCGGATTCGTAATCATCGACCCAAAAAACCCTTAAATACAATGATGGATAAAATTTTTGTTACTTTAAAAAAGTCCTGCGTTAAAAGGGTCGATAAAAAATTACACATCAATATTATATTTTTCAAATTTCAATGTATCGAGATTTGTCAATAACTTCGATAAATTGAAATTTATGGAAAAATTAGATATTTTCGATGTAGAGATACTTCGAGAGGTTAATAAAAAAAAAATTTCCTCCTGTTAATTTACTGAAACTATGAATTGAATTTGATACATTGAAAGATTGTAAGAAAACGTGCACTCGTCAGTTTTCATCGTTAGCGGCTTTATAAGTTCATTTAATCTTTTGTATATATATATATATATATAGTATAAATCGCCGGTGGTCTTATATACTTGCAATCGTGATATCACTTGAGGCCATATAAATTACTCCTGTAATCGGTAATTAGTCCTGTGGCAAATCGTTGATTGGAAATTATGATAAATTAATGAACAATTTCGTGAGACGAATTCGTTCTGGAAAGTTAATTTTTTTAAAACTATTATATAATAATTATCGCAATTCTATTAAGTATTAATTTAATGTTGTAAAGGAAACTTTAGAGTATAAGTAAAATATAGTACTGGTGAATTTTTTAATTTGTTATTGCATTATTTAAATTTTTTCTATAATAATTTTTTAAATTATTTCATTATATTAATATTAGGGTCCGTCCATAAACTACGTAGCCTTTTGAGGGGGAGTGGGGGTTAAGCTATTGACTATGATAAGAGGCAAAAATCAGGAGGACATTTTCAAAAAAAGAAAGCTACGTAGTTTATGGACGGCCCCTTATTATTATTTTTATTAATATTAATAGTAATAGAAGTAGTAGTAGTATAGTAGTAGTAGTAGTAGTAATATTAGTACCAGCAGTATTATAGAAGTTGTAGTAGAAGTAATAGTAGTATTAACATTAAATATGATATTAAAATATTATTCATGAGCAAAAGTAATATTATGATAATTTATGAGTAAAAAGATAGGTTATATGCGTTGCAGTAATAATATAAATGTGGCATGGCGCTACTGTGAAATTATTATTAGGCATGTTATATTATTAGGATATGCAAATACATAAATAGAATGGGCGAGGTGTAATTTTTGTAATTTTAATATCAGTGGTTAAATCCGTACCTGAATGTATCCATATTTATACTATAGCTTTAGCAGTACATGCAGCGTATAATACTATAATACGAAGAGCACACGGCCATTGGAGCCCTGAGGGCCGAGAGCGAACGGGTGCAAAAAGTAGCTTTGCCAGATGAAGAAAAAAAATTTATTGCCGCGATAGCGACTCCCGTATCTCCTTCCGTATACACACGCACACATTCACGCTAGCCACGTTTGTATATACCTGACAGATACAGTCAGCGTGATGGCCCACGGCACATCTCGCCCTCTATGGATTCCTATGGAATTATAGATTGATACCTACACGGACACTATTGCATCACATCAACCTTTATGCTCCATTTCGGAAGAAAAATCTTTTTCTCGACAATTTTTAGGTATAATTTTCTAGAATCAAGTTTCATTATTAATCCTCTCCCCCACAGCTTCTAAACTTACAACAACATTGACATTTATTTCTGAAATTTTACTGAATTTGGTTCGGTAAAACTGGGATGAACCGGCAAAAGAGTAATTTTTCAAGAATTAGACTGCAAAAGCAATTTCATTAAATAATAATTTAAAAGCATAAACCTTACGATACATATATTAGCGCTACACTTACAGTTTGGTGAAACGTAAGATAATAAGTGTTCGCTACTTTTATATTTACTGAATAGTTCGGTAAAATGTAAGATAAGTGTCCCTATACTTATTTTTATTGAATAGTTCGGTAAAACGTAAGATAAAGTGTTCATTCAAACTGATCAGTTGCAACTTACTGATTAGTTCGGTAAAACTTGAAGAACAAAAATAAAAATTAATGTTAATTCACCACTTGTGAGAGAGATTCAAATTAATATACTATTGTTGTACAAAATAAAAAATTATCTGTATTAATGAATCATTTTTAATCATATTTAAGGTCAATTTATAGAATATTTTTAAATATTTTCTTCATATAGTTCACCCTCCCCTTAAATAATTGAGGGCTCGGATCGAAGAACCGACGCTTCGCAATATTCTGTGCGTTTACAAGCGTCGGTTCTTCGATCCAAGCCCTCAATTGAATTCTAATAGAATTTTGGAGTAAAAATTGATTTAAAAATGAATTTCATTTAAAATTTTAGAAAAAAATGGATTTGAAAATTGTAGAAAATAATAATTGAATTTAAAAGATGAAAATAATTTTTGAAGAAATTACAATAACAATATTCTTGTAATATAAAATAAATATTCGGTCATCTTGAATTATTATAAAACATGAAGGAATCGATCATCATTCTTCTAAATTATTGAGTACAATTGAAAATCAATTTGAAAATAGTCTACCTACAGACATTTGCAATTAACAAACAAGAAATAACTAAAAGTTGGATCGGAATTACAAAAGCAGAAGCAAAAATCGAGTAAAGAGTGATTGTATTATTTTTCGAAATTGACGATGTAAAAAGAATAGTAAATTGATAAAATACAAGTATAAGCTGACGTCTCCCGATTGGGAGTCTAGTTAAAAAGTGCTTTTTACAATGTTTGAATGCGTATTGAGGACAGGCAGCCCTGAGAGAGAAAGAAGCATTGCTATTGCACAGCATCTCTTAAGAAAGCCTATGGACCGCCGCGCCGCGGCCGAGAATGGGAATGAGAAGCTCTCTCAAGCGGCGCTTTCAATTATTCCCTGAACAATCCCGCCGCTTGTTTCCTTCAGCGATTACATCTCCAGGTATTTATTCCTTGCTCTCTCTTTCCAACCCTTTGCCCTGTCCCCGTGAAGCGGAGCGAGCGGCCTCTTCTTTTCCGCATCTCACTTGGGAAGATATCTATCCCCGCGTCTCCGGTCCTTTGGATCCTTCTTCGGACGCGATGAGGGTCCGCGAGCCAATCCTAATTCGCTACTTGATACCATACTTTACAGCGCGTGTTTGCTACTTGCTTTCTTGCTTCCTCCTTCGAGCGGGAAATAATACTTATTTTTCTATTTTTTAAACTTCTAGCTCAATTTGTCCTTTGCCATCCACTCGAGAGAGAGAGACCCTACTAACTTTAAACTAACGTTAGGCTAACATTAATCTAACTTTTCCACCTTGGACGTTGAGGTACAGCAAACACTTGTCCTCTACATACATTAGGTCGTGAAGCACACGTGTCCAGTAGTTTTGAGCGTACAGAAAAATTTTATTTCCAAAACCTGGTGTATGGGGGTCCATTACTAAAACAGTAGACAACGTCGATAAATGGCAGCAATAATCCAACGGATCTGAACTTTAGGTCGATTGTAAAGTAAAAAAAAAGAAGCAGAAAGAAAGTATACGGTGGAAATAGAAATGTGTGTGTATCTCAATATAAAAATAAAACAAGATAGAGGATAAAAAGTGATGGAGGCTCGACTCTGCAATAAATGATCGCCCTTCTTTCTTGGCTGTGGCTATATACTCAGCGGGCCGATAAATACAGGTCCATCGGCTCTCCAAGGGTGAAGAGGCAGTGCTCGCCCACAAATTACAGGCGTTTTAAAAATATTGTCCCATTACTTATTCAACAGGACCGGCTAAGGTATTGCTTTCCAATAGTAAACTTTCGATCACAATTTCTCCACCTCTGTATTATTGAAGCTAAAAAAAACTCGGCCCCAAAAAACGCATAAAGGGTCACTTACTGTATGCGCGCACAATTCGATTCGTAAATCCAAAAAGGAATACAATTTAATTTGTTCTCTGAAAGAAAGGGAGAAAATTAAAAAAGTAATAGTATATATTTATTTTTGAAAATAATCGAAATTTTGACTAGGATTTTATTTAAATTTTTGAAAATAATTTAATATCTGAGAAGAATTTGCTATTTATAAAGATAATTGAATTTTTGAAAAGAATTTTTTTGAAATTTTCAAAGTCAGGGAAAAAGAGAGTTTAATTTTCGTGGCAATCCTGAATTAGAATTTTCATTTGTATAAATTCATGAAAGAAAATAAAACTAGAGATATTAACTCTTTTTGGATTCAAAAGATCCTTTTCTTGGTTTGAATAAAGACAATACGAAAAGTTATTCACATTTCGGACGTTTTGCATGACTCACTTAAGGCTACGTCCATAGGTTTTTTGTTAGTATATGTCAAAAATGCAACCTAAGAATAAAAGAAAGAAAAATTCTTCACCTTGATTAGTCGGTTAAAATACAATAATGGAATATCGTGTCAACATTATTTAAATATTTGTGCAAATATTTAGAATATAGTTGCGAAAAATGTGACCCGAGATTCTGTTATTATCATTGGGAATCTAAGTGGTTTCGTGTGAGATTTTATTTTCTATAGCCAAAGAGCTTGAACTGAATTCTTGCGGTTAAATATAAAAACCGAAAGAAAAAAAGTAAAGGGACAAAACATGAGGTCTATATCGGCAGCAACTTTGCCCCCTAGTGTTATATCTTTCCTTTTCTGTTTCCTTCTTTTTCTCTCTCACTTTCGACTCCTACCATAACAGAAGTCTCGATTTTTGGCCAAGGGGCAATATATGTGTGAGAATTGAGCTTGTATTCGCAACCTGGTCCCAGGCGCTAATGAGGAAGGCGCTCGACTACAACATTACGCATACATTAGGATTCAACCGATCACTGCCCCTTGCGATCAGATCAGCAGAAATTGCCTTTTGCCTCCTTCATTCGATTCTCTCGCACCGAAATTTACACTCTTTGGCTTTAGCACAACTATCCTCTTTGACCAATTTTTTTTCTTTTATTATTATTCCAAAACAAATAATATTATTTCAAAACAATTTCAATAATAATATTAAAGGCTTAGAATCTACTGTTCATCTGATATTATATCGATTTTACATTTCATTTTTTCTTGATGAACGGAGTGAAAAAATAGATGCAATGCTAACGTACGGCAACTGAAGGCATAAAAAGGCAAAAAGGCAAAGACTTGAATGTTTAAGTGCCTCGCATATCAAGGACACAATCGTTAATCACAGTTTTATTCATTAACGAATTGTTCTTTGTTATCCAGCGTGGAATACAACGAAAGTCCCTGGGGAGCGTTCGACCGCTTCTGTTCATATGCGAGTGCCGCGGCCGGCTGATCCCAATGCGAGATACGAGCGAGCGCGAATGATCGAGAGTTAATTGTAGACTTAATTAAAGCATCGCGAATCATGACCAGCTGAAATTGCCCCGACAGAATCGACTTTTCTCCTGTCCCTCTTCGCCTTTTGTTTCTCATCTCATCTCATCTCCTCTCTTCCTTTTGTATTATTTAATGCCGAGAGCCGTGTGTATATGAATAAAAGCGAACCTTGAAGATTAGCGCAGCCTCGCCTTTGCAATTGCAACTGAAATTAAAAAGGCGGAATTGGAAAGCGCGCGCGCAACGCTCTCTCAGGAATATTGAGACACGTATGCGATCGTTTCTCGGACATTTACCGCGAACACGAAGAAGGAGGTGTCGGTGTAATTAATTTTGCGGGACCTTCAAAAGCGTTCTTTACGCTCATATAAATACTTTCCGAGTTCAATTTTCTAATTGTGATTTATGCGCTTAATCCAATCAATGCCAGATGATAACGGGACACGAGGAAACAGGTTCTCATTCAATTTTATCGAACTAGTCGCGGTCCGCGGTTTTATCCGCCATGTCGGAAGTGGTTCTTTGCCAATCTATTCTTTTCTTGCCGCAATGCCGACATTTCTCTCAATCGAATGCTACCATCAACACATACCTCACTGTTTCCTCTAAGCGAACTCAAATTTTACCTCTTTTCAAAAATTTACTGAAATCTCTTCAATAAATAGCAAAAGTCTCCGAAAAATGGTAAAAATAACTAAAATATAAGTCAGCTTTGCCACAGGTCAGGGAATTCAGAGAATTTTCAGGGAAAAGTTCAAAAATTTTATTAATAGTACTGGAAAAAATAAATTTTTAGAATTCATAAGAAAATTCTGAATTTTGGAGTATTTTTTGTTTGCCTCATAAAACTATGAAATTAACACGAATCATAAAACTTTACTTAATAATAATTTAATGAATAATTTTACTTAAATAATTCGAAATTAATAGAAATTTTAAAGAGTTCGTTTACAATTTTCATAAATAGATGAACTTTAGAAGGTTTCAATTTTCTTTATAAATAATAAAATTCTTCTCCAAACTTAATGTATTTTCAAAAATTTTAATAAAATTTTACAAATAAATTTGTTTATATTGTGACAAAAATTTATTATTTGACAATTATTTGACAAAAATTAAGGTCCTGAAAACATTCTAAGTATAATAAAAATTTACAAAAGAATTCAATTGTTTAATTTAATTTCTTAAAAGAAATTAAATATTTTCAAAATTTGTTAATAAAATTCTTCGTAAAAAATAAATTTTAAGAAACATTTAATTATTCAATTGATTAAATTAATTAATTAATTTATTAAATTATTCAATTTATATTCAAATAATTAAATTCTCCTTGAATTTCCTAATAAAAATTGATTTTAAAATGAATTATAGTTAAAATTTTGGATAATAAATTAAATTTTAAATAATTTCATTTAAAAATTCTAGAAAGTAATTATTGAATTAAAATGATAAACATAATTTTAAAGATGTTACAGTTACAATATTCTTATAATATAAAATTGTAAGAATGACTTTTTAGTTAAATGAATTGTCATTTCTAGAAAGTTATATTGTAATTCGATAAATGACAATTCGTTAAAATGACCGTCAAGTGTTTTGGTGAAAAGACCTTTTTTTTGCTTTTGTCAAGCCAATGAGGCGCATGATAATTTCCCAAATGTTATTTGAACGAACTATCATTTTATCGAATTGCATTTATCCGAATTGTAATTTTAACGAAATGTCACATTTGCGAATCGACATTTTTACGAATTGCCATTTTTTGAGAAAAGTCATCTTTGCGAAATATCATTTTTACGAATTGTCATTTTTACGAATCGTTATTGTTCCGAATTGTCATTTTTTCGAATTTTCACTTTTGCGAATTGTCATTATGCGAACTGCCATTTTTTCAAATTGTCATTTTTACGAAATGTCACTGTTGCGAAAATTGCTATATAGTAAATCTATATATATGCATACAAGTTTACTATAGCAATTTTCACAAAAATGACAATTTGCAACAGTGACAATTCGTAAAAATAACGATTCACAAAAGTGACATTTCGCAAAAATGACAATTCGAAAAAATGACATTTCGGAACAATAACGATTCGTAAAAATGATAATTCGCAAAGATGACTTTTCTCAAAAAATGGCAATTCGTAAAAATGTCGATTCGCAAAAGTGACATTTCGTTAAAATAACAGTTCGGATAAATGCAATTCGGTAAAATGACAATTCGGACAATATATTCAGCCACCTTCCCTAAAATCGATGCAATGAAAAAAAAAATAATTTTGCGAATTAATGTTGATGAATGGCGACTACGGTGTAAATGTTTTGACACGGTAGAAGTGTGCGCGTGCTCTTGGTTAAGAAAAAAAAGACGGTTTTGAATTTTGAATTTGAAATGGAATGAATGGCGAGAGTGCGCTTGGGCCTTTGTGAGAGTCTGAGACTTTGGGAGGGTTATATATATACATGAATGAGTTTAAACCTGTACCCATAGTGAAGAAGAGAAAAGCAAAGGCCTAGAGAGAGAGTTGTCATGTCGCTGGGAGTATTTTGCCTTGGCATTGGCATAACCGCCTGCTAACATAATAAATACCGTGCAAACCCTTGATGGAAGCCCGGCATCCGGTGATCAGAGAGCGCACGTGCCAAAACTAAAGACTCTCCTACCTCAAACTTTACCCTTTGCTTTGCGGTTAGTATATCACGACAACTTGCACTTGCTCCTCATTATTCGACAATCCCTGCTATGCTCATCTCCCCCTTCGATATAATATTCCTACATTTCATCAACTCGTTCCAAATGTTTTTGGGGAACCAAAAAATAAATGTTTGCGCACTTTGACTAATTTAAAAAAATTAAGTTTAGTCATCGATTGGATTTTATTCGTTTGCGACACTCGAAATGAAAACCGAAAAGAAGTCAAGTTTCCGAATCAATTTGTTGCCTAAGATGAAAAACGAGATTTGTGGTTTGTGACTTTTGTTCGAGTCGGTACCTTTTCAGAGAGTTAGAATGTCCATGACACAAGGAGTCATATTTCTAGACAATGTGTAATTTAGACACGTGTGGACCATACGTGCCCACTGACTAAAATCGAGGACAGGATATTGCTCTGCCTTCCTTCTCAGTCGGTTATTCGGTTTTGCCTTTTAAAAAATGGGCTTTCAAATTTTTAGAGCATTTTAATGCGGCATAATGGGATTTATACTTGTACCCACGCACATGTGTTTCGAATATTCTCCTAATGGCATCAAATTTCCTTCCTTTCTTACACCGACCTTTTCTTCTCACAATTGGTCATTTCTTTCCCTTTTCTTAAAACAAAATGTTTTCAAACTCTCATAATCACCCAAGCAGGCTTTTTGTTTTAAGAAGAAAAAATAAATATCCTTCTATTGGTATAAATATCCTTCAATTTACAAATTAGAAAAAACATTTCGTAAAAGATTTTACGTACAAATTAGAAAAAACAATTCGAATTGTTTTTCTAATTTGTAAGTCACAAGAAAAAACACAGAAAATATTAGAAAGGAAATTTATCGTTTCACTTTGAAAATGACTGCGGGCAAATTACAAGAATGCATTGTAAAACAAATAGTCGAACAATAAAACTGGTTAATGATTTGAAATGTGCTCCAAGATTCTGGCTTTCTCCTACTGGCCATAATGCAAATTGTACTTATCTAATGATAATATTTATCTTCGCTACTTCAAATGCCAGATTGTAATCAGTGACAATGAATACGTGTTGCATGGACAAAAAAAGCACTATAGACTGAATACAATGTCGGATACACAAAAGGATATTGCAATAAAGAAACACTGCAATCGATAAGTGAAAAGTTTGCTGATAACTTTAACATCTGCTTTTTTAAATGTAAACAAAACGTTTTTTTCGTTTTTTAAGAAAACAAAAACCAATTTATTTCTTTAATAATTACTTTCTTGTATGCGGTGAAAATATAAGAGAAAACCATTCGCATTATTATAAGTTTTTCTGCGGATATCAAATTGAGGCAAAAAAAGAATAAAGACAATAAAAAAATAAATAAAGTGTTGCGAGGCAACACTTTTGATTTTTTTTTGTCTCAATTTGATATTCGCAGAAAAACTGTGATATAGTAAAACCTACAACTATAGAAAAATAAAAAAAGTATTATTAAAAAAAAACCTGGCCCATAATAATAATAAATTAAATGCGACGTTCTGCGCTCTAGCGCGCGTAACATTTCCTAGTTTATTTATAAAAATAAAAGAATTTATGGTTAAATATTAAAAATTGTTTTGAGTTTAAGAAACAACCTCGACCTTTTATACTTTTAAAATACGGAAACGATTTTCGATAAAAAATATTCTTGGGAAATGTATTGATTAGTGTGACTTAGATACATACAAAAAATGGAAAATATAAAAGAAAAGAAAAATATCCCAAATTATAGTGAATCAGAACAAATTGTTCCTGACAAGGTAAAACTGAAAATTGAAGGTATGGAACTTAATAAAAAATATTGATTTCTGGGACGGTTTTCCAGAAGTAAAACTACACAAAAGTATGACAATAAAAAAAACAGAAGGTGTTTAATTTCGATCGAGAGAAGACGTAAAAGCAACAACATGTCAGTAGTAATTGTTCAATTTAACAATTACAGAATGTTTTATTTTTTTACAAAAATAATTTGTGTTTTTCTTCTTTTGCTGTGCTTTCAAAACGTTAATGCGAATCCAAACGAAAAAAGTTCAAAAATCAAGATGGAAAATTTTGTTCGATACTTTAGTGAAGAAGGAGGCAAACATCAGGTAATGATTCTCACTGACCAAGATAACACGAAACAATCACTAAAAGTTAACGAGTTTGTTCAAAAAATTAGTTGGCTTGTACCAACGCTTCTTGTGACCCTAGACAAAGTTGAAAATTCATTAGCGAATTCTAGACACATTGGGAAAAATCCACGAGAAACGACACTGTTTGTCATCATCACTTTCTCGAATGCTGCAAATTTGACTCCAAACCTAGAAGCACAATTTGCACTCTTATCAAATCTGTCTCATCAGTACACGAGACCAAAATGCCTCATTGTCCACTTCTCTCACTCAAATTTTCAAGAAATTTTTGAATCACCTTATAAGACTTTTTTGTCAAAGTTATGGAATAGACAATTTGTGGACGTTACTCTTCTTCGCTTGGAATATGTCAAACTAAACGAAACCAATGGATTAAATATCGAAAAACGGTTTTTATTACAACGCTCCTCTCTTCATCAGTTTAACGCTTTTAGTGGAATTTACTCCTTCAAAAATAATTGGACACATTCGTCTTGGTTTCCAGACAAAGGAGCAAACCTCCACAGCGAGAAACTTAGAATTCTCTTTAAGGGACATGTGAGACGCAGCCAATTTCATGAGACCATGTCAAGTTGTCTAAATTATACAATACAATATTTAAGGATGAAAGATACAAATGGTATTTATTTCGATGGTTATGAAGCAGATTTATTTGACGCGACTTTACAATATTATCACACAAAAAGTCAATCCAAAAGTCACTGCAGTCGTGTTCTTTCTTTACACGACGTAAAGATCATAGTTCCAAAAATACAAATACCATTCACTTTGAATTTACAGACCTGGCAATTTTTACTGGGAATTCTGGAAAATATCATCTTCATCATAGTTTTGCGTATTTTTCTCCTATTTATAAAATTCGACAAAGATTATTGGCAAATTGTCAACATTGGAGGTATCATTTTAGGAAAAGAGCTTCGTACTGTTCCAAAAAGTGATCGAGAAAGATTCTTCTTTATCTGTCTAACGATGGTGAGCGTGACTTATTCTGGATTTTTTCATTCAATAATAACAGACGTGGAACTAGAATCAGTAAAATATGAGGAAATTAAATCTTTGAAAGATCTCTCAGCTACAAATCTGACCCTTCTGACTCCAGTACAGTCCTTCTTCAAGATAACTGCAAACGACCCGAAATATATTAAAAAATTAAGAAAACAAACTCAACGTATAACATATCCGAAATCTGAATACGATTGCTATGAGACGTTAAAAATTAGCAAAAATATCTCATGTACGATTACGTCTGATATGTTTATGAAGATAGCAAATCGTGACGAAAAGGTAAATCAGACAGTAGCAATGAAAATTATTGACGAATCACTCTCTTACAGAGGACAAGTATTTTTCGCTTGGCCTGGATTTTTAATAATGGACAATTTCAACAAGAAATTGCTGCAATTTATCGAAGTTGGGTTAATGTCAAAATGGGAAGTGTACTATTCCCAATTGCCAGTGGTTTTGGGTCGTGAATCGATATACAAAAGTCAGTTAAACATGTTATTGATACGAGAACTAATGCTGCTGAGTTTGGGTTACCTGCTGGCAGTGACGGTATTCATTGGGGAAATTTTGTGGCATTACTTCATTTTCAAGAGAGGTTTTAGTTTTGATCTTTATCGAAAGCAGAAGAAACAACAACTTCTGATGAAATTCTTGCATTCTAGAAACAAAATGCGAAAGAGGCTTCAAACTCGAAAGGAAAAGTTGCTAAGCGTCTTGCAAATCGACGTCGTTGAGAAAGAGATGATTTGGAGTAAAACTTTCAGATTATTGACATTAATGTTCTTTAATTTTTTATTGCGCCAGGTTATTCTTTAATAACCTTTTAATAATCTTTTTAGTTTTAGGTTCTACTATCATAGTTTTTCTGCGGATATAAAATTGAGACAAAAAAGAAATCAAAACGTTGCAACGTTTTGATTCCTTTTTTGTCTCAATTTGATATCCGCAGAAAAACTATGATGTGGTCCAGTAAAGCTGACGGTTCGTCTGATTGTTATTTTTCAAAGAAATGTGAAATGTATACCATGAAGAAAATTTTGAGTGAAATTAAAAATCTAATTGCATAATGCTTAGAGAGGTGAGTTTTGCAATATGTCCACGAGTGGATTGTACTATCAGGGAGCATGTCGTTCGGCACCTTGCGTTAACGCGCAACGGTATCCATTCCTCCGAGGCAATGAGGAAATGTCTCTTGACTGCGTGCGGACTCTGCAAGTTCAACTTTACACAGCCAATAGTCAATGGGTAACGACTTCCGACAGAGCGACACCAGTTACTAACTTGCCATTACCATACTAACGTCGATGTACTATTTATCACCCATACGAGTCACCGATATCCCTTCAGGACTTCCTTGTGATTAGTCCACGGACCCAGGAATATCATTCCGATGTGCAACAACGATAAATAACAATTGCGAGTCTTGTACAGCCGCAAGGGCTACACAAACTTTTACAGCACTTCCATGTCGGTGAATTGTGAACAAAATCTGTGTCAAGCATTTCAATTTTATGGTCTGTTTTTCGCTGAGATATTCTTTATGCGATTTCATTTTGCTACTTATGATAGTAAAATGGCAGGATCGCTAGGAAAAAAAATTGTCAGGAAGATGTTTAGTTGATGAGGGGAAAAAAGCTATTGACTCCAATAATTGAAAGTGGTACGTTTAAAGTCGTAAAGAAGAGAAGTCGAGAGTTGGAGGTGGTGTGTACGCAATGCCTGAAGGTAGAAGATTTAATACCTGTCTACGCGGCCTTTAACGAGCAATCTTCAAATTAAATTAAACGACATGCGAATCGTTAAAAGCACTGGAGACTGTTCGCGCGGATACACACCGTTAACTCCACTGCAAGCGGCAAGTGCACATCACCAGAGAAATGTTACTGTATTTTACTGTTCCTGCTGCTGCTGCTGCTGTAGTTGCACTTGCCAACGGTCCAGTGGCTGCCACTACTGGTCCTTTGCTAGCCACTCTCTCCACCTCTCATCTCTATTATGTACCCTTCAGAGTCAAAAGGGACAAATTGTCGATACACGAATCTATTAAAGTGAATCCATTTTGAATATATGCTTTTAGAGCTCCATTCCAAAACGTAGCTCTTCTATTTCAAAAAGCTGAAAAAACGATACATGATTCGAAAACGTAACAACTTTAAAATCGCAAACGAGTGTTTCAGAGTCAATGGTTTTAAATTTAATGTCATCAAGTGAATTATAATTTTTTTGGTTAACAAAAAAAGTGGATCGAAAAAATAATTTTCTTTAGAGAAAAGAAGCTATTTTGTTATTCAAAGTGAATTTGAAAGAAATAACAATTACTCTGCGACTGGTTTCAATTCAACAAGAGGTGACGAAAGTAAACCGTGGATAAGTCCTTCCAAGCAAAATGCGGACAAATCTCACCTAAATCCTCTCCATTGAAATGACTCTCCTTGAACGAAGATGTAGTACGCGCAATAATATTGGGGATTATCCGAAAGAGATAGAAAGGAGAGGAGGACGAGAGAGAAAAGGGAGGGCGCTGTAGTGAAATAAAAGAGAACGATTTTGTCACGAGAGATGTGTTGGGGTGATAAACTTTTGAGGATCTTCTCATTCGGATTCTTCTTCCAATTAATACAAGATTAACGATTGCGATCCAACGATAATCTTTCTTGACAATAAATTTGAAATAACTTTTTTTTCGTAACTATTCTCGAATAGGTTCAATTTTTTATAAGCGCCAGGTTATTTTTAAATAATTTTTTTCATTTATTTCTAATTTTAGGTTTTGAAATCAAAGTTTTTCCAAGGGTACCAAACTTTTGATTCGTGTCTCAATTTTCTATCCTTAAAGAAACTGTTTTTTTGTGCTCTATTCGCTTTCAAGGAAACTAATGACAAAGTGGATTGTAGAAAAAAGGAAATAATGAGAGCCACTAGAGTTCTATATACCTGTACTTACCAGCATTGGGATTTTTAAACGAAGTGGTATTTTGAAAACCTCAACAAGATCCTTTTAATTTGCCGTCCTTTTTCGGTGTGCTCGTTACTTTGGACGAGTCTTGGAGAGAGAAAGAGAGAGGGGGTGGCAATATAGAAAGAAGAGGAGAAGGAATAACCTAAAAAAGCCACGAACGGTCAGAAAGCTTCAAACGACGCCTCTGATCCCTGTGAGCATCCTCGACTTCTCTGTCTTTTTAGTATTTTCGAAATGAAGTTGCGAAAAGTGAGATGGGCCGTCGAAGCAGGCGGCAGTGATGCTTCTCTAGGTAATATCTTGGTAAGCTCCGTCTTTTATGACAGGACTAGAGCGCCTCTCAAAGATATTGGTAATCTCCAGGCTGCCAGTAATATTGGCGGCGCAGTGATCTCTCGCCCCAAAGTCTTCGCCCACCCCACCTAGCGTCTCATCCCTCGCTGTCCCTCGCGCCTTTTGCCGATACAGCGGCGCACCTTACAACCACTACGCTTCCAACCTCTCACTACAGGACCACTATGGCATCCTTCCTTCCTTCCTTCCTTCCTTCTATCGTTCGTATTGACGCGACTCCACATTCCGGACGAGGACACAAGACAGACTCTATATACGCTCACTCCACTTTTCCTTTGAAACAAGGTACCTCCACTCCTCCCCCCTCGAGTTCTCCAATAGTTGATGAGTTTCCAATAAATGTTTGACAGTCACCTATCCATTCAAATGCCCACAAAACCGAAAATTTCCTGATAAATTTATGCTGTACAATTATAATGAATAATAATATTGATCACTTTTAAGAAAATTGACTATCGGAGTTATTTTTGCGCCAAAGGGCAGAGAGATGGAAGATTGCAGTTGATCCACGTTTATATCTGAAGCTATCAATATCTGTCGCGTACGCAAGCTAATTGACTTCAACGAGGCTATTGTCTGCGGCTATGGGAATATCGATTCCGTTGTCCTTTCTATAGAGCGCAACAAGACAACTTGTTTAATTATGCCTCGATACCAGCCGGAATATATATATATATGTGCAGGGAGGGGTAATTGGATTGAATTATTAGACAATTCAGAAACGCTTGCTCAAGGGATTACAACAATGAGACTGCTGATGCGGAGCAAATAAACAATTACACGATCGAAGCACAATTCATATATTTATAATATACACTCAGGTGAAAGTGAGTTTCCTTTTTAGAAAATTTCCCCATTCATTGTTTGTCTAAGGCGCGCTTAATTTATCGACGAGTGAAATTTCAATGGGTGTAATTTATTTTTAGATTATCATATATACAACCCTGTCTGTTCATGCATGTCAGGAAATAAAACAGAAAGGGGTGGAAATTGTGATCTGTTTCCGCAAAACTATTTTTTTCTATATTGAGTTGCAACAGAAATTTTTAAGTTGCGACACATTCTTTGATGTTTAAAATTGTTTTTTGAGCTGCAACAAAAATGAAAATGGGTCTTCTTTTTCATTTGCGGGAGAATAGAAGAGATTTTTATCAATCGGAAAATCGACATCTGTGGATTCGGATGTATCATTTGTTTGGGATATGGATGCAAAGCGGACCCTCGACAATAATTATTTGTCGCAAATTGAAATGGAAGCCTAGACTAAAGCCACTCGAAACACATTGAGACTTAAAACAGCGGTGTCCATCTCTGAATTCGTGATAGGAGCGAAACGAGAGTTTTGGCTCTCGGTGTGAGTATGAGTGTGAGGTCGAGGGTTGCAGTCGAGCCATTGTGGCAGAGCTTTGTGTCTCACAAAGCCTTAATCCGCGACCGGATCTGCTAATGTCAACATCATTCTGCTTTGCCTATGTATGACAAAACATTCTCATGTGTGCAGATTCATTCTCTACTTGTGTACAATATATGCACCTACACGTTCTACACCTTCATCACGTCTCCTCGTCACCTCCTTTATCTTCCTCTCTCTTATTTCCTATTTTTCTCTTTATCTTCTTCTTTCTCTCTTATTTTCTCTTTATCTCTCCCTCTTTCTCTCCCTTTTTCTTTTTTTCTTTATTTTCCCTCTCTTTCTAATTTTTACTCTATCTTTCATTATATTGATGCGAAAACGATAGACGAACGAGCGAGGGAGACAGAAAGATAAAGAGTACTTTTCGCATCAACAGCAGCCCAGATATATTATAAACGCCCCATAATCCCACCCGAATAATCGCCGGACTCTGAGAAGCATTGTATCATTTAAACCCCCCTAAGCGGTTTGGCCAGCATCCGAAACAGCGTTTATGTATCCAATGTCTTTGTAATGAGTATATTCATTGTGGTAACGATGCCGCAAAGAGCCCCAACGGCTAATTGCCAATCATCCCCTTTTTCTCATAAACAATATACGATGACATTAGGCCCTAAAATATAATGCGAGGCAATCTGCCATTTTAGGTTTTACATGAGCGTTAGTGTATGTGTGCTGTGCATAAAGACATTCCTCTTATCTCCCTAGGCTAGAAAGTGATGAAAGCCCTCGCATTTCAATGTCTCAATGTTGTACATACACACAGCAATCATAATAAAATATAAGTAAAGCTTTGTATGTGGAAATGATTTTCTCCGAGGATTGAAGAAATTTTCCGTTTTGCATTTTGAAAATTTGATCTATCACGTCACCGTGACGCATTTTTTAATAAAGAAGAATAATTAACAAATAGGAGAATTGTAATAACAAGTTAATAATAAATTGTAACAAATAATAACAACTATAAAACAATTAACAAATAACAAGATTTGTAATAACAAGTTAATAATAATTATAGTAAGTCTTTAACGTCCGAGTGGTTTTAATAATAAGAAAGAAGAACGAAGACATTCAGCTACTTTTTTTTTATTGAGAATTTGTAATAGTTTCGACCATAGTTAAAATAAAGAAATGATTCTCAAAATTTTGAATTTTGACAAATTAATTTCAAATGCGTAATCAGCGACTCCAGAAACATAACAGGGTTGCCACAAATATTTAATTTTACTTTTCCCTGATTTACAGATTTTTTCCTGACTGATTTTGACTTTTTCCCTGAACTCTAATAGTATATTGTGCAACAAGTACAGAAAGAAGCTGTTTTCCGACGAGTGCAAAGTTTGCTGCTCCGAGCGAAGCGAGGGCAGTAATTTGCACGAAGTCGGAAAATCTTCTTTCGTACGTGTTGCACACAGTACTTTGTGCAACACCTGTTTACCGAAAAAGAATATTCTGATTCACTCTAAAAATTATGAGATACTCAAAAAAAATGTTCTATATTTATTTACAAATTTCTTTAATTGTAAAATTATTCTAAAACATGAATAACTTCTTTTTTAAATAAATATTTAATCTTCATGTTTTGTAATAATTTTAATTACCATAAAATTTTTCAAAAAAAAAATTAATTATTTACAAAAAAAGCCTAATAAAATCCTTCGCAAGAATTCAATTATTTTTACAAGTAGTAAAATTTCTCAAAAAAATCCAATTATTTAAAAAAAATGTAATAATTCAATTATTTTCAAAAATGAATATACCACATTTAAATAATCCAAAAAACATTTACATCTATTATAATATTTTCAAAAATAATAAATCGATTATTCGGTAATTAATTTTTAAATTAATTTTCATTAGAAAATTCTAGACGAATTCAATTATTTAAATTAAAAAATAAATAATTTATTGAATAATTGAATGTTTGTTAAAATTGAATTCTCATAAAGAATTTTATCAACAAATTTTTAAATAATTGAATTCTTTTGACAAATTTTAATAACATTTTTAAGAATAATTACATTTTTCGAGGAATTCGAATATTCGATTAAAATATTGTATCAAAAATAATTAAAATCCTGCGATGATTTTTATTATTTATAAAAATAATTAAAATTTTTCTAAAATAATTGAATTTCGGAAAGGAATTTTATTATTTACAAAGATACTTGAAATTATGACAAGAATTTTTTTTAATTTTTGAACATAATTGAATTCTGCGAAGAATTTTATTATTACTTTTGAAAAAAATTTACTTCTTTCAACGAATTTTATTCAAGTTTATAAAAATAATTGAATTTTAGGCAAAGAATTTTATTATTTATTAAAATAATTAAATTCTTAAAAAGAACTTTGTTAATTTTTTTTAAATAATTGAATTCTTGCGACAAATTTTATAAAAATCTTTTTAAATAATTGATCTTTTTCAAAAAATTTTATGAAATTTTGTATTTTAAATAATTGAATTTCTGTGAAAATTTTATTATTTATGAAAATACTTGATTTATTTCCGAGAAAGTTATTATTTTGTAAATTATTGAATTCCTGTGAAATTTTGCTAAGAACTTTATTAAAATTTTTAAAAATAATTGAATTTCGATGATGAATTTTATTAATTTATAAAGATAATTGAAATTTTGACGAGAATTTTTTTTTTTTAATTCTAAAAATATTTAAATTTGACAATAATTGAAATTCTACGAAGAATTTTTATAACTTTTGAAAATAATTGAATTTCTGGAATCATTTTATAACTTTTTCAAAAATCAATTTTTTTTTTAGTATTTTTAACATAATTCTTCTATACATCTAGTATTATTACTAGATTTTATTATTCATTAAATAATTTCTAAGTAATAATTGAAGCATTGGGTGCAAGAAAGGCGTTAGCTAAATAAACTGTTTTTGAAAAACATTATTATTTATTATTTAATTACAATTTTCCCCTTATTTTACACTTGAATTTGATAGTTCAATAGTGGACTAATTAATTAAAAAAAAGTATATTTAATTTGCATGTACAGTTTTTGAGCTATTAAAGTTTAAAAACTTAAGGTTTTTTGTGATACGCCCTTCTTGCACCCAATGCTTCAATTTTATGATAGTTCTTGAAAATAAAGTTATTTAAAAAGAAATTATTGTCAGAAGTAGAAAAAATTGAAGGTTTTGTATTAAAATTTGTGGTAATTTCATAGTTTTGAGGCAAACGAAAAAAACATCAATTTTCAGAGTTTTCTAAAGAATTTTAAAAATTCAATTTTTTCGAGTACTTTTAATAAAAGACACTGATTTTTCCCTGATTTCCCTGACCAATTTTACTTTCCTTGACGTTTCCCTGACTTCCTTGACCTGTGGCAACCCTGCATAAGAAAACCAAGTATTTCATAAAAATCCATTAACATTTTTTTCCACACACTTTTGGCCTAAGTGAAAAAAGTCTTTTTTAGAAGTCAATACAGTCAAGGAGTCAATTCAGCAACTAACCTGGAAAAATTGTTACTAAAAATAGAAACTATTGATTTGAATATCGACTTTCTTTGAATTCACTTCCAAAGCCTTTTTATATACTTTTTGTGCCAATAAACACAGTATTGGAATGTTGAAATACTACAACTACGGAAACAGAAACTTGAGCACAACATAGAGTTGAAGGGAATAAGAGGGTGTGTGGAAATCGTAATAGAGGCAGTGTCCCTCATTGACAAGGTTACATTATGTTACACGTAACTCAGGGGTTGGAATGAGACAAACACGAATGCCTGACACGAGTTCAGTTCACCTTATAGCAAACACATTGTGTATGTGTGTGTTTGTGTGCACATATAATGTAGAATACAGTGCATATACAGTGTGTTTCGCAATCCCTATTCAAATTAACTTTGACTAGGATCGCGTTCCTTGAGTGCCGATACACACACTCACATGGTCTTTGAAAATATATTTATTTAGAAGCGTTCATCAAAACGCCTTAATTACTACACATATATCTGCATTCGAGGTGAGGAATTTTTATCCGTTTTTACTATTTCTCCTCTTTTTTCCCCCCAACTAACACCTGCCGTATGTACAAATATTTCGGGAATTCAATCTGATTACATTCATCCAATATAGTAGTAGCCATTTCACAAACGTTGCATTTATTCAATGCTAATTTTTCTTTATTTACAGATACGTTTATGCTTTCCATTTCCTTTCCGCCAAGCCTCTTTTGTTACTTATTCTACCAACTTAAACCGTTAGGTGGAAAACCTTGCGACGCTTTGTTTCTTCGCATCACTAGAATGGTGAATATAACTTCTGTCAACAATTTTTCCTACGCGAATTTACTTGGCTACAAGGTAACAAGGGTTGTATTTCACAAAATGAAACACAAACAGAATTGCCTATAGAGTCAATGATATTAATTTCCATACAGGAAACTAAGCAAATCTAGCTTTAGAACCCAAATGATCTACTGGAATTAGTGTTGTGTCATCGGTGACATCGGTAATGGATTGTCAGTGCCACTGATTTTATAGAGTGATCGAGTCATTCTGAATGCGACAGACGAAGAGAAGGAATTATTGGTTCTCTTACAAAAGGATTCTATTGGGACTATACATCATTCACTGGGACTCATTAGGATCAGCAGATATATCTTCCTCAAGGGAATCTATTTATCAGCTTTGAATTAAATTACATTAGTTGGAGAGTGACACATGCTTTCTATCAGATCTAAAGATATACGAATATATAAGCATTCCACAAAAAACTAAAGGACTCCCGAGTCGAAATTTAGACCCTACTTAGCCTCTGAAAATGTAGGGCTTATTCAGGTTTAGCAGTCGTAAAGTAGGGTCTGATTTCAATACAATTTTTAAAAACTAGACCCTCCTTTGACTCCCAAAATAGGCTGAAATTTGCCAATCTTCCATTTGGAGAAGCAAAGGAGGGTCTACTTCTAAGAAACCTATACCGTACTTTTATACCTCGTAGACCCTACTTTCATACTCCTGGACTCTACAATTAGAAAAAGAAAAATTTAAAGATTTGCTCAGATTCAATTGAAGCACTTGGGATGAGTAAAAGTGGAATTTTATGTGTTTTATAGCGTCTATATACACGAAGTGTATATAGACGCTATAAAACACATCAGTATTTATGAATTTGGAGTACTTTTTGCATTTGCAGTGTTTCAAGTAATTCATTAAAAAATAATTTAAAATTTTCTTTTAGAATGTAGGGTCTAGGAGTATGAAAGTAGGGTCTACGAGGTTTAAAAGTACGGTATAGGTTTCTTAGAAGTAGACCCTCCTTTGCTTCTCCAAATGGAAGATTGGCAAATTTCCGCCTATTTTTGGAGTCAAAGTAGGGTCTAATCGTATTAGAATTAGACCCTACTTTACTACTCCTAACACTCAATAGACCCTGAAAATTCAGGGTGAAAGTAGGGCTTAAATTTCGACTCGGGCTACTTGTTATAGTTAAAAGTTTTCAAATAGTTCTGTTACCACTAAGGTACTCTAAGTGGGTAACTTCTTAATGTTGAAAATTTTAGACTGACTTGTTGATGGCTTAGCCCTTTTTATACTAGAAAATTGTCTCCTAAGCCATGTATTTTCTAAAAAACCATTGTTTGTATAAACTTAAGAAAGAAAAACGAAGACATGTAAACAAAAAATTAGCTTTTAGTGTCACAAATCTAAAAATAGTATGCAAATAATAGCTACTCGTAAAAGAAGTATTAAATATTAGGTTTTAGTAGATGAGTGCGAAGCCTTTATTTACCAAATGCCAGTTGAAACTTTGCACCTAGATTACGATTGATTCGTCTCTAAACGATATTAATTCCTTCGATTACTCGTTAACGTTGTTATCTAATAATCGATACTTTCTTTCTCTTATTATTCGACGTAAATCAAATCCAGTTTCGATTCATCGATACCCATTCACGATTAATCGATACTTTCTCTTTTGACTAATTGATTCGTTTATCTTAGATAAATCAAGACTTCCGTTTTCGACTAATCGATATTCTCATACTCTGTACTGATTAAATAATCTCTGAATCGATCAATATTTCTGTCATCAAGTATAGTAAAGAAATTTCTATCTTCAATTAACAGATATTCATCTCCGATAAATCGATACTTGTGCTTATTCATTTCCATGATTAATTGATCCTATTTTTCGATTAATCCATACTTTCCTTTTTCCCTCACCGTCTTTATCGGTTCTTTCCATTATTTCTCTTGTATGCTTCGATACATAAAATTAATCGCTACTTTCTTTCGATGAAGATAAACTGCAGTTAAATTACAAATTCAAACATGCAGCATTTTTGATCCTGTCTACATTTTTCCCCTTTCGCGAAAGTAATGATGTTCCCCTCATGCTGAAACTTGGTAACGACACTGTTCCTTGGAGAAAGAAAAAAATGAAAAGAGAGAGAGAGAGTGGGGCGGAAATGGGGGTAAATTGGGATGAAATGAACTCGTGTGCTGAGGAAGAAAAAAGGAGCAAAACGGAAAAAAAGAAGATAGCATCAAGGGAATGAGGCGCGCGCGAGTTTAACACGAGAGTAAAATAAAGGCTATTGAATTCCTATTCTCCCTCTACCCTTCTTCTTCGCTCTCTGTATATCTATCTCTTTTGCTCATTCTCTCTTTCTCTCTGTTTGCAATATCGACTGTCGGTGCCTGCAGCAGCCGAACAAAAATAGCCGCCAATGAGAAAAGGAACCTCTCGTACACTTTCTTTTCAGCGTCTTTCAAGGAAAAATTTCTGAAAACTAATTTTCCCAGTCGACGGCTCAATGGGGTGTGTGCAACTTTATACGTATATATAAGTACGTGTAAGGAACGGCCTTACTTTTTTTCCCTCGCGTCTCTGCCACCCCCCAACCCCTTCGTGAACTTTCTTTCCAACCTTCTTCTAACCTTACCCCTCCACCCTTTTCTTTTCCATCACAACCCCAAACTAGGTATCTCTCTCTCTCTCTCTTTTTTTCGAACACTTTTTTTGCTCCTTTCGTACGAGGTGTTAATCTTCCAGACAAGCCTTCGCCTTAACCAACCCTGCCAATTCTGAAATCATCATGAACAGTTGTACCCTGTCGATGTTCTATTGTAACATATTTATTTTCCTTTTTCTGTTTTATTACTTTAGTTTTTCTGTGGATATCAAATTGAGACAAAAAAGGAATCAAAACGTTTATTTTTTAATAATACTTTTTATAGTTATAAGTTTTACAATCACAATTTTTCTAAGATAATTTTCCAGTTTCCACTTAAATCTCAGAATTTTTATTAACCGTTGCGCCAGGTTATTTTTTAACAATACCTTTTTATAGTTTTAGGTTTTACTATCAGTTTTTCTAAGGATATCAAATTGATCAAATGAATCAAAAGTTTTACGAAGGAACATTTTGATTCGTTTTTTGTCTCAATTTGCATAATTTATGAATACTAAAATGAGTTGAAAACATTTTTTTCGTTTATATTGAGAATTCATCCACTTTGTGTAATTTCATCCGAAAAATTACAAACATAACCTGAAATTTTTTGCCTCCAAGGAACCTTTCTTTGGAGCGCGTCACACATATATTTAATAACGGTTCTCACTGTGCAGTACTTTTTCACAAGGTGCTAATCTTCCAGACAAGACTCTCACCCTGCTGCCTCTCTCTCCCCTTCTTCGAAACACCCTCACGCCGTCCCTTTACAGAGTTTCACTACTGAAGTCGCGCAGTTGGGATTATAATATAATATCGTATTTATCGAGGGTGGAAGGCGCTCGAGGTCTCTCGTATGTTCTTGTCACCGATAGCGACGAATGATAACATACTATATATATCTCACTTGGGAATTTCTATATTGTATAACATATTTTTTAATATTTCCATTTTGGGGTCAATTATTTTTATTTCTCATCAGGGTTTTAAATTTTATTTTTTCGATTTCCGATATGCGAAAAAAGTTGACTCGAATGGTTAACGATTAGCGGAGTTAGTTTCACGAGTATTCTGGTGTTAAAGCGTAGAGGGAGCTGAACATATCAATACTGATAGCAAAGCAAGGGCGTAATTTCTGCTCGGATAATAATATATTAATCTCTTAATAAGATAAAGCAGATGATATCTAATTAAAATCCAGTTGAAAATTGTATAATTTCTCACAAAAGACGAAAGACACTCATTAGTTGCGGCTCTGCGGTAGGTATATATGAAATTTTATTCAAAAATCTCCACTTATGGGGGTTCTTCTTTTTTTGCCTGTATATATGCACGACGGTAGACGTGGAGAAATTATTTCATTTCCGTGGCAATACGATGTTCGCATTGAGCATGTGTTCATGTACATGTATAGACGAAAAGACTTTGCAGGTATCTAGGAGATTATTTATAACGACGCGTCCGAGCGAGGAGACCCATTAAGAATAATTTACGTCGTCGTACATAAGTTTAATCCCTACGCGTGTACTTATTATAAACGTTAGGTGGAAGCGACGCATTGAACGCCTCGAGTTATTGGTCCGAATATATGACACGATCGTCGCTTTATGTATGGGGTGTATTCGGACAGAACACTTGACATCCGAGGGCTGCTGACATTGTTGCCACTACGACAATGTAATTACTCGGATCGCAACTATCGGGGGATTACGGCCTATTTTCACATTCTTATCATAGAATCAGAGCGACGTAATCCCTCAAGCGGCGCGTGTAATCTCATCCCACACTTTGGGAATCCCTTCGCTCCACTGTTCCCAACTCCCTTTCGTCTTTTTACTTCCTTTACTTTTGTCTCCTCGCCGCAAATTCGTCGCTTATCCTCTCATTGCAATAACAAGGCTTTAAAATATTTATTAGTTACAAAAATTTGTCGTCTGAAATGAAGCGAAATTATTTCTACGTGTAAGTATATTGTAATTCCCCCGAAGAGCTGAGAAATAAAGAAAAAGAGAGAGGGAGACAATAAAAGGCAGAATCCGCAAAGTGAGTAGCGCAGTAAAAGATGCGACTCTTGAAAGGTTTTTTGCAGAAATAAAAGGAATCGTCCTGTTGTGGATGAGGGGACCAATTAGAATGCAAGCACTTTAGTCTTTTCTACAAAAGGAGAACCGGATTTGTGCCTCGCGCGAAACCGACGAACCAGTAGGAATGTTCGCATAAGGCTTGGACCAACATATCCTCTCGTATAAATAATACCCAGTGCTTTAAGCTCATTGCGATAGTCAGCGAAGCGGTTTTGCATTCTCAGTACACACGGAGGCGTAGTTGGCATTTACGGGCCTACATGGCTTAATAAATAAGTCTTCCCTCTTGTCGCTCGTATATAGTAAGCAATACTCTCTCTCTCTCTCTCTCTCTCTCTCTCTCTCTCTCTCTCTCTCTCTCTCTCTCTCTCTCTCTCTCTCTCTCTCTCCCTCCCTCCAACCCCTTGTGTACATCTCTCGCCATATAGTCCCTATAAAAGAGCGCCGAGAGACAGAAACGGCCGACGCTTAATTGCAAAAATTAACGCCATGCCTCGTCCCGCGACATTGTTCAAAACTAATTAGGGCCGAGATTTTATTACGAGACGCGCAACAACAAGAGACGTTCGACAACTGCCAGAGAGAAAAAAAAGAACCCCGCCATCACGTCTCTTTCTTTATCAAATAAAAAAAAATCTGGGCTTTTCATTAAACCTTTCGAGTCTTCATATATTTTATTATATTGTGCTGCTGCTTCTTCTTCATAAATGACACTTCATAAATATAATTCATTTTATTACCAAGGTTCATTTTGATAATTGGCTCAGGAACAAGAATGTAAAATTATTTTTTAACGCTAAAAAACTATTAAATAGTGATGGGGGTACTCTCCTAAAGTGAGAAAAACTGTAGGAGAGTGGACCATCTCTAATAGTTAATTCAACACTTACGAATTTACGACTATTTTTTCTCGCTGGGCGGAGCCTAGGAAATAAGCTCCGCCTTTGGGGGAGGAGTCTAGCCGACTGGGCAAAGCATAAACCCCATCCACTCTGACTAATGTTAACTTATTGGTAAAGCTTTACTCACTCAAAAAGACTCCTCCCTCAAAAGGTGGAGCATGTCAATGTCCCGCCAAAGTGTATATTAAAAAGAAGAAATTCAAATAATAACAACCATTAAGTAGGAAAATACTTAAGAGGGTGATGCTACACTGACAGAAAGACCAAATTTGAGAGAAAAGGAATTGATAAATAGTCGAATACTCAAGAATTTATGATTGTATTTTCCTTTTGGGCGGAGCCTCGAAAATAAGCTCCACCTTTAGGGGAGGAGACTATTCAAGTGGGCGGGATTTCACACGTACGGAAGCTTGACTCCGCCTATTTTATCTAATGGTAGTAAGTAAAAGGGGAGGAGTTAAACATTCTTATGCGTAAAGCTCCGCCTATTTAATAAGACTCCTCCCTAAAAGGTGGAGCTTATTGACAACGCCCCATTCCCATTACGCTACAGTAAAAAATAAACATTTTTTTTTTAATATTAGAAATTAACAATAATCTCAGAGACTCAGTCCCTATGATTGATAATAGAACAGCTCAAGGAGGTACTATATTATTTTAAATTAACAGTTGATCCTCAGCAGATGGAACTGGAACTTACAACAGGTACCATGTTCACAGACAATTGAAAATTTTATTCTATCAAGAAATATGAAAATAAAAAATATATCTAGGTTAAACAAAGAAAAGAGTGAAGGTTCTGAAACTGGGTTATACATTTCACCCACACTCCAGGTGGGGTCGAATCCAAGTTTTGTATATATGATGCGACAACCGCCGATCGTTGGGGTCGCGAAATGCGTTACGGGGTTGAAATGTCGAACGAGCGAAGCGAAACGAAAGCGAGCAATCAAAGAGAATAATTCACGAGGCAGCCACATTGTTCCCTCCGTCTGTCCCATACCTGACTCTGTCTCCTGGGACACCACCAGTTATGTGACCCTAACGCCAATATACGCTAAAATAGCGTCACGGTCATTCGGAGAGTGACAAAAAAAAACTTTTTTTTCCCTTTCCTCCGCATTTTATTTTACAATCTACATTCTTTACCAAAAAATTAAAACAATTTTCTTCCTTCAATTTCAAAAAAAAAAGTTTATCAATTTTCTTAAAATCGAGTTCAGAAAGTCGTGATGGCGTATCGAAAGTGGAAAGCACTCGGTCATGGCACCACAAAAAGGCCTTTATTGCGCACGACATTGCGGTATTATATTTAGGAATACGTGATCCATCTCCCGGGTGCGACAGGCAGACACGCCGACAATAGTCCGATAACGCTTTTACGTCACTCCGGTTCTGAACTTTTGGGAAATGAATACACTTCCACTGTGTTGGATTTGCACAGTGAGCCTCTCGCATCTAGCAAAAGGCAATACGTATTTTGTATCCACGCGGATCAAACGTCCTTTTGCTCTAGGTGTCGAAGCACAGTTACGAGCTTTGACTGAGATTAAAGCACACACGTATCGTGCACAGATAAGCGAAAGTAATAAATACAAGCCCGATGAGTAAGCTGCCAGTGTCAGGTGACTCAGCAAACTTTTCTTTTTTATTCCGCCTCGACTTATGTCGACCATATTATACCCGCGCGCCAAATACGCTTTCATCATTTATATTCATTAACTAATCGCCGCATGTATATTGAGGAGAACTTGAAAAAATTTCGATGCTTTCCAGAGTGACCCGATAATAGTGTTTTGCATTTGATGATTTTCATTATAAATGGGAAATTAATTTACAAGTAGATGAAGATACGGGACGAGAAAAATGAAACAGGGGCGAGTGAAAGTCCTATATATACACGAGTGAGCGAATCAATCATTCTGCTAGTCATTAGCTGTAACTTCTTTTTCTCTTGTTTCTGAATATTTCACTTTCTACATTCTCGTTTCCGCTGTAATTCTCTTCTCAAAACCATTGCTTACGAATATTTTCATTAATTCGATAGTTGACAACTCAAATAACTAACTAATTAGAAATTCTTCTTTTTCGAAAAAAGCAAGAAATTTTTAAATAAAATTATAAAAGGTTATAGATTTTTTCTAAGGATATCAAATTGAGACAAAAAATGTATCAAAACGTTGTTTTGAAACTATTTTGATACATTTTTTGTCTCAATTTAATATTCTTAGAAAAACTGTAATAGTAAAACCTAAAAGTATAAAAAAGAAAAAAAGTATTATTAAAAAATAACCTGGCGCAATGGTTAATAAAAATTTTAAGATTCAAGTGGAAACTGGAACATTATCTTCAGTTTTAATACTTATCACTTTGACAAAACGTTGCAATGTCTACCAATATTAACAGAATTTATTAAAGTGGTCGGAGCTTATAAAAGTAGGAGGGGGAAACTATAAAAATGCTCCTCCTACTTTTGTAATCTCCGCCCACATTGATAAGTGTGACTTTAATGATATTTATCCAAGTGGGAGGAGCTTAGAAAAGTAGGAGGCGCATTTCAAGGTAGGTGGAGCCTATTGAAGTATGTGTAGTCTACTTGAATGATAAAGTAATAAGTCTTTAATTAATGAAGGAGGAGCTAATTTTATATGCTCCTCCTACTTTCATAATTTCCGCCCACATTGCCAAGTGTGACTTTGAATAATAATTATCAAAGTGGGAAGAACTTATGAAAGTAGGAGGAGCGCATCTAGGTAGGCGGAGCTTATTTTAGTGGTCGGAGTTTATAAAAATAGTACCTACTAAAATAGGCGGAGTTTAACTCGCAGTGGGTGTGAACGCTTCAGACACGCAAGTAGGCGGGGCTTAACACAAATTCATAATTATTTTTTTTTTACAAAAAAATTTCATCTCTTTTAGAATAATCCTAATGAATAATCCAATAATGAAAATGCGTAAAGTAAATAAACAAATTAAAAAATAAAAATAGAAATTTGTATGCCTTTTGTCAAACAGTAAATGTTTGCGTTAAATTGAGATAGAATATTTTTAAATGAAACATTTCATACATAGAGAGATGGAATAATAATGTTACAAAAGTCTGACGTCTCGTAATTGCAGAATGAATTCAGGAGCACAATTGACGCTAATTGCGTTTATTACAAGGATTATTATTGTTAAATGTCGCCGAGTTTTTGAGAACAATGAAGAGGCGAAGAAACATGGATGATGGCTGCTACTTTTCTTGGACGTAAATAGCAAAGTCAAGAGAGAGAAAAAGAGAGAGAGAGAGAGAAACAGAGGCGAATGGAGAATGAAAAAGCAGGGCCAAACAAAAGGCATTCGCCTTCGTGTTCCTTTCCTCGCGCCGAATCAAAGAAGCGTTAATTAAGGGTTTTTCGAGTGACCTTCGCCCTCGGTGCAATTACTTTCACCATTGGGAGCGTGAAAAGGAGTGAATACATAGGAAGCTACTGGCCAGGTGATTACACCTGCCTTTGTTTTTCAACTTTGAAAAAAAACTTTTTCTCCAACATATTATAGAGATCCTTTAGTCTTTACTAATTACTAATCCTTTAGTCTTTAATCCTTTTAGCATTATTAATAATTTACTAATTAGCAATTATTTACTTGTCAAGCAATTCTGATTTGCAAAGCTTTGAATGGAAGTTGTAATATTTGTTGCGTTAAAGTTATTTGTATCTCCAAGTGTAGACTGTTAGACTCATTAGGGTAGATAGATCGAATCCCGAAGGGTTAGTGAGGTTGGCCTGCAGCGTCCTCCTATCGACTCAAAGGACAAACATAACTACTTTAACCCTGGCCATAAACTCGAGGGCTAAGCAAGCCTCCGTTTCTCTTTATGAGTTTATGCGCTAACCCTTGAAAGCAAACTCCTCGCAAGTTCTCGGCGCATCAGCAAGTTACTATATTATGAAACTGTTTCCGTTAATACCAATTTTTACTTTTTCCGATTATTACTTACTTTTTTTGAAAAATGATTATTTTTTCAGACTTGAATAAAATCTTTCTTCCTCCTTTGGAAAAAAATTTAAATTTATCACATTCAATTGAAAAATATACGAGACAAATGTAATACATAACAATTTTCTCTCACTCAGAAGCGGGGAGGGACAATAAATAATGGTATTGAGAGTACTTGAATAAGACGGCCCAAGGGAGCATCTTTTTCCTCTCTTCTTTTCCAACCCTCTGTCCATTGCTTCAAACATCCCCAGTCAGGATTGATTCCATCTGAATATTTCATGACCTCGAAACCAAACTTGTTACCCCTTATATTTAAAGGAATCATTATTATTCCACCATAAGTGGAGTTTTAAACAAAACATTTCGCAAGCTTTGTTTTAAATTAAAAATCCATTTTTTTCGGTTCTATTTAAATACAAATTTTATATATGAAAAAAGCAAATGATAAATAGGTTACTATACTTCTCTTGGCTAATAATATAAAAAATTGCTCTCATTTGAAAATAAAATGTACCCTAAAATATATCAACATAAAAATATATCAACTTTGGGTGAAATATAAATTTAGCTGTTGGACTTTGTAAACGCACGGACCGTGAGAAAGACCCAGGAGAGCGATTGGACGGGGAATTCAACCTTAACTTAGTTTTTAGGTGGGGGTTAGATGCTAACTCCTCTCACAAGGCAGTTGCTTAGTAGGAGGAGTCCCTCGAAAATCAATTTTAAATTTATTCTAATTCGCAAATAGACTAAGATTCTATTTAAAAAACGATAAAAAAAGGACAGAACTTACAAATTTGAAAGTGTAGGTAAAAATTAGTGGGCGGTTCCCAAATTCCCCACCAGAATAAGAGGGCGGTCCCTCAATAGACCACGCCCCCAAGAGTATCCTCATTAGTGTAATTTCATTTTAGTAAACGTCAAGTTTCATTGTAAAGTTTTGCAAAACCGTGATGAGCTTACGCGACAATTATAATTATCGAGTATGCATCTCGTATGCTGTATGTTGCAAGTTTTGCGCTTATGTTGGATAGAGAATATTGAGTGCACACTTGTATATTATAGATGACTTTCAGTACTTTGACTACAGTATATAATCTAGCTGTATGCATTATGCACGGGATCCTCTCATTAACTCGTGTCGCGTGCATAGTCGATACCCTCTGTGCATTCAATAGATGGAATACACTATTCGTGTCCTTTCGTCCCACCCTCTAAATACGATTACACGTTCGATGCAATCGATTAAGCAGAAATATTTGGCTCGAATAAAGGATTTTCCATATTTCCCTGGCAGCATTTGGAATTATTTTTTCCAAAGCCAATACGCGTCACCAATCAGTCAATAGGCTCATGTATATGTGTGTGTGGAAATACAGAAAATACATACTTTCGCAGAGAGAAAGCGATAAAAATTTTCGTTCATTTCATACAATTCCCGGGCAAAAGGGTAAATCGCCACGACTTTTATAAATCGAAATAAGTGAAGCGTAGAGCTAAAATGTCAATTGCCGGTTTTTTCCAAGTTTCTCTCTTTTTGTATAAAACTGAATGTTTATCAAATTATTTATTTTCCTCTCCTTTTCTATCTTTTCAATTTATAAAATTTTTTTTCAAACATCAATCTTTCTTTTTTGTTACAGAATCTCGAAAAATAATGGTTCAACAGTGACGAATTCCAGGTATGTAAAAATTGTATTACTAACTTTATCCACTTAAATTTGCTTTAATATCGCACTTTCCATAATTTGTCGACTCTTTTACGATTCTATCTTTCTTGATAAAAAAAACTAGATTCAATATCGTGCGCGCACATAAATACTTTTTGAAATGTACTTAACTTTAGAACCCATTACAAACTCTAGATCCGAAATAAATAATTTCAAAAAAAAAACAAGAAAAAATGCCATTTCCGATGAAACAAGACACGTATAACGTTACATCGCGGTTTGTGGTGTGCTCTTTCTCAACTTCCGCCAAAGCCAATATATATAAGAAACGAGAAATTTCTTACATTGATCCTCGTTCGACTCATCGACCTGAGTTAAATAGCATCATCCCCCTTACTCATTAACTTTTTATTTTGAAAGCACCAAGTTGCTTTGGCGGAAAAAGTTCATCCGTCTATCCTCCTACCCTCAAACTCCAGTTCGTATCCAATGCTTCATCCTCTCAGGATATTAATCTTAAGACCACATTAGAAAAAGGGATAGTAATTTTTATATATTAAATAAAAATCCATGTTATTTTACCTTTCACGAAAATAAAAGCGTTTTCCTTGAGTTTCAAATGTAATGGACAATGTTTCTCCCACTAAGTAATTTTAAAAATCAAGAAATAATAAAATTTATTACTATTATTTTGTTTATGAAGGTAATTAATTAGTCAATGCAGCGTAAAAATACTGATTTTTGGTTAAAAAAAAACGCCCTATAGAGGCGTGTCTCTAATAGGACACGCCCTTTGTAGGCGGTCTTTAGTAAGTAACGCCCATTTATAGCTATAATAATCAATTTTAGTAGTTTTTTATGAACTACGAAACTTTTTAAACGTAATTTTATCCCTCATATTCACATGTAACAGTGTTTGTTTTTTCAAGTCCAAATGTAATCGGAATGCTATTTATATATGGGCGTGTCTTATTAAGACCCACCCACAATCTTTAAGCCACGCCCAAAAAATAGCTAATAGACCACGCCTCTAAATAAAAGGCGTTTTTTCAAAGAACTTTTATACAAAGTTATAGATTTTTTAATTCAAGTTTTCAATTTGATCGAAACCGATGGGCGTTAATAGACTCCGCCCATCAAGGGGCGTGGTCTGAAGTACCGCCCTGTTATATTCGCATTTTAAATGTGGAGGTATCCACAAAAAAATATTTGTTGACATTATGAAGACAGAGAAACAAACAGTGGAAGCAAATTGAGGGAAATAATTAGCTGAAACTAATTAAAAGAAATAATTAGCAGAAATTAATTAAAATAACAAATTAGCTTTTTTTTAAAACAAACAAATTCGCCAAAATATATTTTATGTTAATGAAAAAAGTTCCGTCCCTTGTTTTCGATTAATTCAAAAAGTATATAAACCAACAATTTTGAAATTACAGGGTAAAAAAGATGCAGAGGATACTGAAAGAAACAAATGCGAAAGATCAAAGTGAGAGCGGGCTTCATTGGATGGGGATGATTATTTTTATGATATGATAGCGAGAGCAGTCCACAGGAGATGAGATACCTCGTTCCCTTCCTTATATATATAAAAGACGTCTTTGCTGAGACCAACCCTACAAACTCTCTCTCCCTCTCCCCCCCAGTTCTTGTAGACTGTGACAGTGGCAGTGATGCCACCCCGTGACCGGAATACCTCATCGCAAGTCTTCTCGCCGCACCTTTCTTTTCGTCTTTCTTTTCCGTTACTCTCACACTGTGTCCGTGTTATTACAGCCTGCTGACAGC
The DNA here is from genome assembly GCF_015476425.1 of Leptopilina heterotoma. Lineage (NCBI taxonomy): Eukaryota > Metazoa > Arthropoda > Insecta > Hymenoptera > Figitidae > Leptopilina > Leptopilina heterotoma. The sequence goes on along the minus strand of NW_025110972.1, from coordinate 906,692 downwards.
GTCTTGACAAATTAAGGATGCTACTCAAGACCCTCTCAATATCGCATCTCTATTTTTCCTTACTTTGATATTGTGCTCTCATAAAAGAATCTTTATTTACTCAGGAAATTACCCGAGGATCGCGAGAAAAATTCTGTACGTGAAAACTAGTTTACTTTTTTCCACTAAAATTTACTTCATCAAAAATATCCATAAAAAGCCCAAACTGATAAATAAAGAATTTGTTTTCGAATTTACATTTTAATTTTGAAATAAGAGAATATTATTCTGCTCTCGAATATGTATTTAAACTGCTTATATCTTGTTTTTTTGTCATTACCATTGTCAGTGATCTCTTTTCTCGCTATTCTTTTAAGCGTCTTGCGCAATGGATGAGGATAAAGGATGAAACTATAAATTAGGAAGCCACTTATTATTGTACACGACACATTGACGATGGTATTCTTAACCAAATGAGAGACGCAGACTCGCGACGTGACGTTTCATTGGGAGCAGATATTTGCCATTGAGAATGAACCTATTTTCAGTTCACGTGCGTTTATTGTTCCGTCCATAAACAATAACCTTCTTTGACAATTTAATTCCCATTGATTGAACATCTCACTTTCCAAACAATTATTTCACTTTTCAAGTCGTTCAAAATATCAGAAAATAGTCAAAAAGTGGACTCTTTTTATTTTGGTCCATTAATTTGTTTCCATTCATAGAACTATTCCATCTCTTTTTCTTTCTATTCCATAGACGATGGAATTCCGTAAATGTAATATATGAAATGGAAAATAATTTGAAAAAAAGTTATGAACAGTACAGTAAGGAGTGTATGTATTGGGAGAACCACAGAGGGAGCGAGTGCCTTTTCTTTAATGCTCTGAGAAATAAAGGCAAGGGGAGAGATTGTACACAAAGCGGGTCTTGTTTGGGGTCTGCAAAGAGCAGATCCATGCTGCGTGGGCGTATATACGTTACTCTTGATGCGATACTTTGTAATTAGTGCGTGTGTGGGTGTTCGTCTCTGCTCCCGTCTGTGAATGCCCTCAGCTACGATATCGAACCACTGTGATCTTTAAAAGAAACTTATACACAAAACGAGCGTACCTTCCTTCGTCAAGAAAAAATTCACTTTCACCGCATATACTCCATAAAAATACTCCCATTTTTATCATCAAGCTAGAAAGATTACAACTACTACTACTACTAGTTGCTAAAAAGAAAAGAACCCAAACGATATTCTAATAACTGAATACAAGTACAATTTGGCCTCCTCACAAATTGAAAGTGGAAGCAATTTTCAGTTAGAAGTTGGCGAAGGGTTGAGAGAAATGGCCTTTATTTCTGCCGAAAGTCGAAGACAGACACGGGAAAATGGAAAATCATTCCTATAGAAAGGTTAATAATAATAATCATAATAATTCTCTTCTCCTTTCACAAGGTCTGTTCGGTGCAGCCTTTTCATCGAGATATGAATGGTTCGAACGAGTTGAGCCATATCCTCTTCCAGGTTCTCTCTTTTACCCCTCTTCAGAACTCCCACCCTGGACTGAAAGCATCCTTTCGTCGTTCTTTCGACAAGGAACATCCAACCGTATCCTGCGACCGATTGTGCCTCTGCCAATCAAGAAGTCTACACATATGCTCCACTATTCCTTCGTCTTGGGGAATCTTCAACTACCTTTTGGATCGGGCGCCATCCCCTCTCCTCTGCAAGCACAGGAATGCAGTTGCATCGCGCTTTTCCCTCTCTGCAGCAATCCTCCTTTTCGAATGGAAAGCTCAAGTCTTTCGCCTCGTGTGATTTAACGTCGAATCTTCGATATTACTTTCTATGAACAAACGACTTTCATCTGTTGAAAATATTTAAACTTTACAAATCTGACTATAGCAGATACTTTAATATCTTAAATTAAGATATTTCAAATAACTAAAGTGTCTGACAAAACATCTAAGAATTGACTACCAATTGTCAACGTGGTAAATATTTCAACTGAAGAAAATTTTCCAGTTGATTCTTAGAATTTTTATTAACCATTGCGCCAGGTTATTTTTTAATAACTTTTTTATTATTTTGTAATTTTAGGTTTTACTGTTTCTAGAACTCTAAACTTAAAGTTGATACTAATGCTACAATAGATGCTGCAAGTAGTCCTATAAATATTACTGGATCTGATGCCTCATTAAGTATCCAAAGTGGTTCTGGAACGGATGCTTCAGGAATTGATACTCATCCCCGTTTCTAAAAGTAGTTCAGCAACTGATAATACGTCAAGTTCATGAATTGAAGTCTTATCAATTTCTCAGTGTGGTTCTATAACAAGTATCAAAACTAGTGTTGCGGGTGAAAGAAAGAATATGTTGCATTCCTTAAAGCAATAATTAATGTTGATTAATTTGACTACTTGTTTTTCTTTATCAATATTAACCTATTTTTTGCTTCCCACCTACCGAGTAAGGTATTTTTCAAAGACCATCACGATTTTGAAGCATGCAACTGGAATAAAATTCGATCGGCAGTAATCAGCAGACATAGAAGCAGAAACAATTTTTGCAGCGGAGAAAAGAAGGAAAGAAAAGGGGATAAAGGGGGGTATTGGAGGGAAATGCGGCAGAGACATAAAAAGACTCGCTTCTCGAATCCGCCGTGCAAGTTCCTCTTGGAGTGAGGGAAAAATGCTCTCGCATTGGCACAGCAACATTCGCGCGCGCACACGACAACGTATCCCTCTCTTTCTCTCTCTCAGAGATGCACAGCACACGTAAAAATACATCCAACAAAACCTGTGCATTATGTGAAGCAACGCGCTCTATGGGCCGCGCGGATAACGTAATCCAATCAAATGCCAAAGTGGATCGCAACAAAAAAGACGATGATCTCTATATCGTTGGCCCCGTCGAATTTCAATATAGAACCTCCATGGACGGATAACTACCTATACCACCTTCCACTACTCTAGACATTCGCATATAATATGAAAAGCATCCATTCCAATGGCAAGCGACGTGAATACTGGAATTCCAGGCCTGCCGTGGATCACCCTCTCAAATCAGTCTGTATTCGTCCTCCAAGTACCCCGAAGTCATCCCCTCCCGTCCTCTTGCTTGCCCTTTCTGCACTCTCACTCCACTACTCGAAAATAATGCAGAAATATCATTATTCACGCACATAACGAAAACAGTCATTGTCCAAACTTCAAGTACTCTTGAGACTAAATAATAAAATTTAGACAAATTTCAGTATCACTTTTTTCTATTTCGTGGACCACTTTTGAAAAAGTGTACTGAAAAGGTAATAAAGTATGACATTTCTTAAGTCGACTTTTCTATTACGAGAGAGGAGAGGAAAAAGAAAGGCGAGTTGAATAAGGGTGGTTTCGTTGAATTGACATTCCCTTCCACCCCCGATTGAAGTTCTATCCTTCGATACTCCAAGAGGTAGTCAAAGGGGGTTTTGCCTTCGTTTTCTCGCGTTGACAGGAGCGGGCGCTAGCAATGATTAATGGCTTAGAGCATTAACGGACTATTGACAAACACGTTTCTCATCGCGGATATTTCCCCCTCCAACACTCAACACATTTACCACCCCCCTTCTTATCATTCTCGTTCAACATGGTTGCTGGTTTACGGAATGTCATCAAGACCTCACACATTTGAGCCATGAGCCGCAGGTGAAGTAAATTCCAGTCAAAAGACTTAAAGTGAAATGTTGCCTGATCTTTTTTTTGACAAAAGTAAAAAGTACCAAAAAAGAAGAAAGAAATTACTCTACAGAAACAATAATAATATTCAATAATCTTTTTTGCTTGAATTTATAAAAAATTTCGACCTCGATTTTATTAGTTTCTTTAATCTTCATTAATTGAATTTTTCTCATGACTGATCTTCAGTGCGAGATGAAATGAAAACGATAAAAGAGGAGAGAAATAAAGAAAGGATCTTTTTCATGGCAGAATCTTTATATACATCTTATGAACGATGAATGGCAAAAAGTGGCAAAAGCCCTGTTGGTGTCACAAAAGACGCAACGTCGACCCAATATAGAGGATCAGAAGAACATATTGACTCCCTCTCTCATTCAAAAACGATGTATACCCCAAATAGGCAACCATGCCTGTCGAAATTTATAACAGAAGCCTATCTTTCAGTAACTCCTACGTCACAATCGCTGATAACATTCAACCGTCTACCGTTATTTAAAGTTTGATACGTTCCTGAATGGCCAGGATGATGAAGCTTTTCTCCGACTACTATCGAGAAATTGAAAATCAAATACCCATAATACTGCCAAAGAAATTCTAAAAAGAATTTTTTCCTCGACATTATTTATCTGCGTAGGCGTTACTTTGAATATAGGCGTGGTTTAATTCTAGAAGACGGTGCTCAAAAGTAGTGGGCGTGGTTCAACAAAAAACTTAGTTTTTGGATATTTAAGTAAGCGTTTATTAATTAAAATTTAAAAAAAAAGATAAAAAGAACCGAAAAAGTGGGTGTTGCGTAACTAAAGAAGGAGTGGACCGACAACAGTGGGCGTGGTGTAAATTAAGTATGTAAAAATGGGCGTACCTTAACTAAAGGAAGATCTAAAAAATGGGTGTAGCCTAACTGAAGAATTCAAAAGAACTACAAATGGGCGCGGTTTAGGAAAAAAGGCGTAGCTTTCTTTTCCTAGGCCACGCCCAGCGTAGCAATTTAGCGACGCCTTCTTTTCCCAGACCACGCCCATTATGTATTATTATATCAAAGAAAAGTGGGCGTAGCTTAACTGAAGGAGTGAGAAGATAAAAATAAACATAGGCGAATTCAGACTTTTTAAGGAATTGTGGGCGTGGTCTACCTACAGAAGACGTGATTAATTTATGCGTGACCTTAATCCGGAGAATCTAAAAAAAAATTGGTGTAGTCTAACTGAAGAAAGAGTGGCTAAATTAAAGTAGGCGTGGTTCAGAATTCAGAAAAGCTAAAGATAGGCGTGGTCTTCTTTTCAGCCTTCTTTTCTTAGACCACGCCCATTTGTAGACGTAGTTTTTTCAGAAAAGCTGATTTAAAAAAAGTGAACAGTTTTCATGTTAATTAATTTTATTTATAAAAAGTCGTGGTTTTAACTTAAGCGGGTTGTTTTTAACGACAATGGGCGGGATTTATTAAATGAAGGCGTGTTTTAAAAATTATAGGCGTGGATTAATTTTGTACTCGGTTTTGAAAAAAATTGGCATAAATCGTATTTTTCCAGAATTATAGAGTTAAATGGAATTCTTTTGGTAAAATAAATAATAAAAAATGTAAAAAAGAGTAAAAAATAACGTTTATTGATAAAAGAGAAATGGACTGAAGATTTAATAATAAATAAAACTATGTAAAAGGAAATGTTACTTCAAAAAAAAGTAGTACATATTTAGAATGCTAGCAAAAAAATGAAGAAAATTGAGATTTGATGTTATTGTACAAAGTTGATCCAGCACTGCTCCATAACTTCCGGCCTAGTTGAGTCAGGCGTAAATACCCCCATAGTAATTTTAGCACCGTAGAACTGAGTTCAAGGTCAGTCCTTATGAACTCAAGCGAGGAACATAAAATTAAAATTTAACATTTTATGACATCCCGTAAAATACACAAGTTTAAAGAGTCAAGTTACCATTCTGTCATGAGAACCCTAATGGTTACCATTCATTTCAAACAATCTTAGACTTTCTCCCTCTGAATAAAAATAACAATCATTATTTATAAAATCCATTTTGCAATTTTTCTCCAATTAAAAACAAAAAATGAAAAAAAAAAAGTTTTCCGGCCTAGAAAAATGGTTTATTGTCCATACAGTTTTAAAAGCAAACAAAGTGAGATTTAAATGTATTGATAAAGATGGTTTCGGTATAATAATATGACTGTAAAGCGAGAGGAGAAACTTTCTGATCTCGTGACTAGATGAGTTAATCGGCTGCGGAAGCACAATAAACTGCAAGATAATAAACGACAGCCGTGTGTGTGTGTTGCCCGTTCGTTTACCATAATAATGCCCTCCACCGTGTGGCAGATTTCGAGGCAGAGCGAGCAGAATATATCCAAACGAATAGAAACTCTATAAATAGAAGGCTCTCATCTTCCTCGATTTCTCCTTCTCTCTTTTTCCATCCTCCCATTTCCCGAGCAGCAACAGCACGCATACACACATAGCGAAACCTCCTCACCTCACCCTGTCATCCCAATCGTCATCTCGGGCTCGCGCACAGTTATTTCAGAGACCGAATCTCCGCTCATACTCGCGAAAATATTACGATTATTATTATACTCCGTTGTCAAGAGAGAGAGAGTCGAATCGCAGGCGGTAAACCATAAATTATTTTCAACACAATGTGTCTTTCACATTTTTCATCACTTTGAATAGTCCAAATTATATTCTATTCACTTTTTTTATATTTTTAATACAAAAATATTGTAAAACATGTTCTTGACTTTTTTTTAAAAAAATACGTTTTCTTAAAATGGATTCAAGTCATTAATAAAACTGGATATTTTCGGAGTTATAATCCGAAACATAAACTTTATATTTTCGCATATGAAATGTAGAAAATAATTTTGCTTGTTTCGCATGCGCAATAATCTGAATAGTGTACTCTACACATGCGCAAAACTGTTGTGAGTGTTCTTCACCTGCGCAGTGTTACAAGTGCGCATTACACGCATGCGCAATTACTATTTATTTTTAATTCTCGCAATTCTATTCTATTAACTTCACCAAATTGATTGTTATTTCAGCAATAAATAACCTAAATATTCAAAGGAACTACTAGAAATATATTTATGAATTATTTCACAGAGAAAACGAAGTCTGAATGCGTTTGCATCTTAAGATCAAAATTATTGAAATGTCACCTATATTTTTAAACTTAAAACTCTCAAGTTTTAGTTTACTGTATTATAAAAGTTACCTCTAAGTCTTTATTAAAAAATTACCTACTTTTTTTAAAGAAAATAGTTAATGTAATTTTCTACTTTATCTAATAAAACGTTTTTTTGAAGTAATTTCAAGAAGAGTTAAAACGTTTTTTGGCATGAAATAAGAGAAAAATAGAAACGCACAAAAGGTGCGTGCAAAAAAAGATGAGTAATTAAACCGGTTGCATAAATAAACAGCGAATCACTGTTCATTAGAGGAGCTAACTTTCATGAATGGAAATAGTGAGTCAGGGGTAAAAAGAATGGCGAAGAAGATATTTCATAAAATTCAGAGAGAGGAATGACGCGCGCGGGTGCAAAAGATGCGAGAGCAAACCAGTTGGCCACGGGCTATTATTATCATCATCTCCACTCCTTCCAAGTTGCTCACCCAACAGAAGCACAAGAGACAATAAGCAGTTTGTACTCGGGCATATGCAACATTGTGTTTTCTGTCCAGTGTTCACACTATACTCATGACCATTGTTCCCGGTATTTGCACCTGTGGCCCCTTGTAAAGCACTTCTCATTGTGTCACGGTTTTGAGAAGGATATGTTAGAATTTTTATTAACCATTGCGCCAGGTTATTTTTTAATAATACTTTTATATTTTTCTATAGTTTTAGTTTCTTTTAGATGCTGAATTTCAGAAATGGATTGTAAAGGATTTAGCATTAAAGCTCAATTTCACTAATTTGTAAATAAAGTTTATATTTCAATTTCTTCAAACCAAACGTAGAATCACACGTGACCTAAAGCCTCACATGCTCTTAAAGAGAGTAATGAAAAATTGGAGAATGTACATAAAGTGAAATTGTAAAGAAAAGGGAATACTACATAACACACACGTACGAGCTTGTGGCACGCGCACGCACACGTGCTCAAGAAGAAGCACGCGCATCCCCTCCCTCCGTCCTCCTCACCACCCACGCTCACTGACCCTCCCTCCCCACCACCACGAAAACGGTGATTTGCGTTCTCCACAAAGTATGTGGTTTTAAAGCTCCAACCGTGTGAGTGTGTGTGTATGTGTGTTGGTACGAAAAACGTTCCGCGAGTTACTGTCTCGTTGCGCGCCCAAAACTTTACTTGTAAATTATCCTTGAACGTGAATGAATGCTTCTTCAAATGGAAAACAAAAATCGTAATATAAAAACAGAGGAAGTATACTCGCTGGTACATATAATATCTTGCGGATGTTCGCAAAACCCCTTCAAAGACGATAATTTATAGAAAAAAAATTTTCTGGTTGTTTAATTAAGCACTGTATTTATTCTTATTGTACTTTATTTATTCTCTTTTTGATTCCCGGTCATTTCCCCGAATCGATTTTGCCGAAATAAATATTGTTACTGAATTCAAAATTTTTTAATTGCTATATAATTTATAAACTGCTAGATCTTACGAACAATAGAAAAAATGGAGCTAATGTGTAAAATATCTTACAAGGAGGAAGGGGGGGGGTCAAATTTTCAAAAAAATGTCTTACGCTGAATTAGAATTTCAGACCAATCTTAAAATAAGACTTTCTTTTTCATTGCCTTCCAACAGAAAAAAATGTCTTGCAAAAAAATCCTCTTAATTCGCCTCCTGGTGAATAATGGTAACCATAAAGTTCTTTTTGGCTCGAAACAAATAAAGGGTGAGTTGGTGACATGGGGGTCGGAGGCGGGGGAGGAGGAGAATTTGAAAGGAGAAGTGTGCCTGACACAAAACACAGATAGTTGAAAGAAGAAAAAAAAGGGAGTGAGTGAGTGAGAAACAGAGGAAGTGGAAATAAAAAAAGGGTCCGACAAAGGTTACTATTTATAATCGTCGCGGATGTTACCGAGAAGGGAGATCGCTCTTGGGTCATATAGTGGTGCGGTTCTTGGCATGCGAGACTGCGATATATTAATAATGGAAGCAACAAAGCCGTTAAGAAGGAAGAATACGAGAGGGTATATCCACAAGCGACTTTTATGTGCGAGGCCTTTTCTTCCCAATGTGCAAATTTTGCAGAACTGTTCTTCAACTTTTTCTAGTAGAACAAAGAATGTATTTTTTTATTTTCTGACCCCTTGAGGGACAACATTTTCAGAACAATAGGCTCTATGAATTACAAAATGAAAACTAAGTTTTAAAACTGGAGAAATTAAAAATCCATAAGGAGGAACCAAAACCAAAATGTCGAAAAAAGGATGTTAAGAAGGGAAACTTAAAGGACTGACGAAATTAAAAACAAGAGTTGTTTTGCATTAGAATACAAATGGTTGTGACAAGACATTCCCATGATTCGCAACATGAAGCTTTGACTTTCCTTTTTGAAAAGAAAAGCATCTCTATCCGGCTCTCTTTCTCGGGCGATCTAAATCCGTCCCGGGGCATGGATATGCGTTGCTGGCTTCGCTCACATGCACACGCATCTTTGACTGGCGACTCATTCATAAGACGCGAGAGGACACACGGGGCTGTTTTCGAGAGAATGGCGGAGGTGGCGAGAGGAAGAGCGTCGGAGAAAGACAGGGTACACGAAAGAGCGCGCCGGAAATGCCGCCGCGAGCCAATGTTCATTCACAAGCGGTTATGCTCGTCATCTTCTTGCTCTCGTCTCCATGGTCCATCTTCTTCTTCTTTTGTACTTCCTCTCTTCTTGTTGTTCTTTTTTTTCTTCTTCTTCTTGTTCTTCTTCATCTTCTGTTGCTATTGCCGTTGCTCCATTCGACTTCCACAAACGGGAACAAAACGTCCCGACGCCGCCGCCAAGCATAAATCTCTTTCTCCTCTCTCTCTCAATCTCTTTTCAGGCCTCCCACTCTTTTCACTGACTTCATCCCAACCCCAAGTCACAGGTTCGTAACCTCTTATTTTCTTTCCTTAATCCTTTCTCACAAATATTCAAGATTCGACATTCTATTCATCATGGCTTTTAGGGGGGTAAATTTTTTTAATTTAAATATTAATTGGAAAATGTAGAACAATTCTAAAACGACAACTGTAAGCAGTAGTATCTTAATATTCAAATTCAAACCTTTTTTAAATTTAACAACTTATAAAAATATTGTAAAACATGAAGAAATCGATCACTCGATTTTTCATGTTTTATAATGATTAAAGATGACCGAGAAAAATTCAGATTGTCAAAGATTTTAAAATAAAACCTTTTCAAAATTCAATTCTTTCTAAAAATTCATATTTTAATGCAAAAAATCAATTATTAAATAAAATTTTTAATAAAATTCATTTTTAAATCAATTTTTATTAGAAAATTCAATATAATTGAAATAATTGAATTTTGAAAAGGTTTTACTTAAAACTCTTTGACAATGTGAATGAATTTTTCCGAATTTCAATTTATAATTCTATAGAATATTAATTAATGTAGAAAACATAGAATCTTCTAATAAAAATTGATTTAAAAATGAATTTTAGTCAATTTTAGTTAATAATTGAATTTTTGCTTAAAAATTCAATTATTTAAATACAAAAATAAATAATTTATTGAATAATTGAATCTTTCTTAAAATTGAATATTCTCCTGAAGACTTTTATCAACAAATTTTAAAATAATTGAAAATAATTTAATTACAACGAGGAAATTTACAAAACCTTTGTAAATGATTGAATTTGTGTGAAATTTTTATTATTTATCAAAATAATTAAACATTTAGGTAGAATTTTATAAAAAAAATTGTTAATGAATTGAATTCTTTTAGAAAATTTTATTAAAATATTAGATTTTAAAAATCATTGAATTGAGAAAATTTCTTTTAAATAATTTAAAGTTTGACAAGAACTTTTAAAAAATTTTTGAAAATAATTAAATTTTCGAGAAAAATTTTATTATTTCTAAAAATAATTAAAATTTTTAAATAATTGAATTCTTTTGACGATTTTTAATAAAATTTTTAAGAATAATTACATTTTTCGAGGAATTTAATTAAAATTGTATTAAAAATAATTGCAATTTTGCAATGATTTTTATTATTTATGAAAATAATTTAATTATTGCAAAAAAATTTATAAAAAATTTGTGAATAATTGAATTCCTATGAAATTTTTAATATTCCTAAAAATAATTAAACGTTTGCTAAGAATTTTATTGAAGTTTTTGAAAATAATTGAATTTTCGCCAACATTTGTAATTTCTCCAAAATTTTAATTTTTTTAGTGTTTTTAACTAAAATCCTTCTATAAATTCATTATTTTTAATAATTAATTAAATATATATTAAAAGAATGTGACCAAATTCAGAATTTGAATTATTAAAATTTTTCAAAAATCTAAGTTCTCTAAAATATCTAATTAAATTCATTTAAAATTGAAATTTTATAAAACTTTAATTGGAAACCTTTTATAGTTTATCTATTTATGAAAATTGTAGACGCAACTCTTTTAAAATTCAGATAATTTTCAAAGATTTAATAAAAAAAAGCTCCAAATTTATGTAAAAAGTCCAAATTTGATAATCGCCTCCAAAAATTGTGAAAATAAATTTACAAGACCAGCGTGGTTTTTCAAGAACAAATTTTTTTCTGAATCGGAAGTAGATTCTAAAAAAGTTCTAAATACCTTCGTGCTTTGGAAAAAGCTCTAATTTGGTGAAGAAAAGCCCAAATTTTATATATTTGACTCCAAAAATTATGAAAATAAATATACCAGCATCGTTTTTCAAGATACAAATTTTCTCTGAATTGGAAATAAATTCTAAAAGAGTTCTAAGTATCTTCGTGTTTTGTAAAAAGTTCTTCTTTAATATAAAAAAGCTCCAATTTGATGAAAAAAGACTAAATATGATAATCTAGAGTATCCGTCCCTGGATTTAACACATTTTCTCTCTCTTATTCGGCAAGTGTTGTACACCCACTAAAGAAAGGCGACACATCGCAACTCGTCGAGAAGGACGAGTTTTGAAGCGAAGATGGAATAGAGGAGTGTGTGTACACTCATTGTTCTTTTCTGTCCCCGGTACGGGAATAGATGTGCTATATGAAGAGAGAATTTGGCCAGGCCACGCGCGCGCTTCTCGAGTATGATGATTTCGACTGTGTGTAAAATGTTTGAATAGTGAATGCAGAAATGAATCCCCGAGGGTCGAATTATTAACGAATTCCCGCGTCTTCGAGTAAGAGGCAAGCCAAATTCGTGATTCGCATAATCCGCAAAGGTCGTGGCTTGAAATAAATGCCATTCCGGTTCTTACAAGTGGAGAGAGGACTTCCATTCACGTATCGGTCCGAGAATCTCAGATCCCTCGCCGCACAGTTCACTCGGCCAACGTAGTTCAACCGCCGCCCGACCATAGCTTGGCTCTTTCCACTTACCCCACTCACACAACACAATCTATACACGAGTTTATCGATATTTTTCGAAACAACGTCTTTTCTAATCTCCTATTCTCCAAAAGGACTTCTTTACCAAAAACCCATTTTCAATTTTGTGAAAATTCAGTTTCCAAATAGTTTACATTTTATTGCTTAAAATGTTAACTATTTACAAATCCTTAATATTCTTTGTAAATTTTATAATTTCTTTTTGTTTCAGGTGAGTACTATCCGCTTATACCCCGTATTTGTAAGTATGTAAATAATTTTTTTTAATTTTGAAAATGGCTTTCGATACCATAAAGCGAATAAGAAATTATTTCAGTGTAGAAATAGGGGAAATAAATTCTACATATTGCTTGCTAAATTATTTCCGGGTAGTTAATATATTATATGAAGATTTCTGTCGTGAAATTATTCTCAATTAAATTAGAAGGCACAATCTACACGAGTGTAGAATTTACAAAGTTGCAACCGGAAGTGACTATTCTTGGGAGTTCTAAATTTTGACGTTAATTATGGTCTTAAAAAATGACCATTATTATAAATCTTTGTGTTTCCAACAGAAGATTTTATTTTTTTTATAAAAATGTTATTTATTATTTTATTTAAACTTCAAAACGTTTGAGAAAAACCTAGAGACCCAATTTACTAGATATGGTAATTATGCAGAAGAAGGTTATTTCTCAATTTTAGAGATAAATATAGTTAATTCTTTTTAGAATTAATATAATTAATAATTTCCCTCGATCTTATTACACAGAAAAAATGGATGGTAAAAAGTTACAAAGGTAATGGGTAAAAGTTGTTTGGGTAAAGGGTAAAAATTGTAGAGGGTAATATTGTCATGGGTAAAAATGTTACCAAAATATCACTAGAACAATCGACATTCTTTTTTGAATAAAATCCATTAATATTACAATTGATATATGAAATTTACTATTTTAATATTAAGGAAACTACCCGTGCATAAATATGTCTAAAATAAAACATTGCAACAAATTATAATAAATAAATACAATTGATAATAAAAGTTTAATTGTAAACAAATAAGATTGGGAAACTAGCGACTGTAAAGGTGCACACACAACTCAGTAGCAAAGTTGGGTAGGATAGAATTTTCAGTTTCCTCGGGTTGCAGTCTTTCATCTAAAAATTAAAAAAAGCATAATAAATATTAAGTCGACTTCACATCACTCAAATAGTCAAATTGAAAGTTGCTTTCATTTCTGTTGACACTTGGAACGAATTGTAAATTGAACGAAATTCAATGCTTTCGATTTGACATTTAACCTAAGAGGAATGTAAATAAATTATATTTTAATCGAATTTATATACTTGATACTGTCTAATTAGTACAATTTTAGTCTGTCTGAAACTTCTTGTAAAATAATTTGAAAAAAAAGAAATTTAGTTTTATAAAGATGATACAAAAGAAATTAGGTTTGAAATAAAAGAAGTTTCAAGAAATCAATATTTATAATAATTATATAATCAAATTAGAAATAAACTCAAATGCTATATATATATGAACGAATGATGCTTCTTGAAATATAATGTATACTTCTGCGATGTCAAATGAAACTTAATTTATTATTTACAAAATGTCGCCTAACCTAAATTCAAATTTTTATAATAGTTCTTGATTCTAAATTAAATTCACTCAAATTTCTGTATTCCCTAATTTTAAATCTTTTTAAATAAATTTTAATCTAAAATATAATATAACAAAACGTTTAATAAATAAAACAAATATTAATCGAAATTTCAATTAAACGAATTTCTAATTTACCAAAATGTTGTTTGACATAATTCTTATTTTTCCTTTTTTGAATTTGATATACATTGAATTCAGTTGAATTTCAAACAAGACGAAGTCTAAAAAGAACTATAGTTCTTTAGAACTTCATTTCTATAGAAATGTAATAGTCCCTAGATTCCCGTTTTATCAATTCAGAACATTAAAGTAAAGGAAAGAAATTTTAAAACTTATTTTTGAGATTTATAAATTTTTTTATGTATAAATTATTATGACCAAAGAAATAAACAACAAATTTGCAATAAACTATACCTTAAGAAATTATCACATTAGTAAATTGTATTTACATTTATGACTTAAGTTCTTAAAAATAAATTTAACTTTAAGTTGAGGAAGTTGGCAGTAAGTCGCAACTTTTTAAAACATTTGTTAATGTTATCTTTTTTAAGATGTTTGCATCAATGTCTTTTACTGCCACATCTCTTAAAATGGATATTGAAATAAATGCAAACTGCTGTTTAGCGTTTGCCGGAAATTGGACTTGAAATATCCAATAGACGGCTAGCAATAGAAGTATGGCTTCATAGCCGTGTGCTTCAAAAATTGGTGTGCCATCTATGTAGCACATTGTGTGCATCATATTCAATGGCCTGTTTGCTATAGCTATCAATTTTGGAGCCTCATCAACACCCGGAATAGTATTCGCGATTGGCGTTCCACTCTATGCAACAAAAATTATTAAAATACATTTATTATTAAGTCGATGTTAAAGAATTTCAAAAGTAAAATATAACTAATTTATTTAATCGCCACTTATACTTACCGGAAAACAGTTAAGAATTTTTCCGCCTTCTTTTGCCTTTGTGAATAATTTAGGCAGATGATATAATACAGCCATGGTCTGACCATCAAAAGAAAGATTTTTTCCAGAAATTTGCAAAGCAGTAATTACTTTGGGGAGTATCTCAATCCAATTCTGCTTCAAATCATTAGCAGTTAAATTTATCAGCTGGCAAAATTCTTCAAGAAGCTGTAATTATAGAAATTCAAAGAAAAATTAGCATTTTTATCCTTCTTCAATGGTAAACAGGGATGGCTTTATATGTAACCTATATTGTACTATAAAAAATAAATTTTTATAGTAAAGTGGATTAAGTATAAACCCATGCCTAATTATAAATTATTCTAAAACCGCATTACAAATTACACAAAAAATTTTGCGATAATCACTAATTTTAGAGTATAATTGTTTGAATTTAAAAGGAGATTATGAGAAGACTATAGACAGAGATTAATGAAATTTAAGAAATTAAAATATCATAGCAGAACAGATCAACAGGTTGTTCTTTAAACAAATAATTTTACCATATCCTTTCTTCGGAGTGCGGGATACCTATCTAAAATTTCTGAGGCATTCACTTTACTAATGGCCATCATTCTGGACTTTCTGGTCGATTGCAATTCCTTCTTCATGCTAGGTTTTTTTGGTTCAACTTTACTCGATGAAGTTCCTTTACAACGTGAACTCTTTTTATCCTTTGTTCTCAAATATTTAAAACAGTTTTTCATTCGTGCATGTGTCTGATCCTATTTAATGTAAAAAAGACGTCATAGAAAAATATTTGATAAATTTTAAAATTGTATATATAAACAAAGGGATTTAATGGCAACTAAAGTTAAAAGTTTGCTAATTAAAGAAATGTTTAAAAATAAATATCTAAAATTCTCGCTATTCTCATCGAGATCGAAAAACGGAATATTAAATCTTTAAGTTTTGGTGTAGAGGAATAAAATAGAAAAGAATAGGACTTTAAATTCTTCAACGAGCAACATTAAAAGTATGAAAAATTTATCGTGTAATATAATTTGATTCTATACTTTATAAGAGTGTAATAAAAATTATTATTATAATTCAGGAAAAATATTTAATTAGTTTAAGGCATTTTTTTGTAAACTTCTTAGAAATTGTGACGCGATTTGAAGAAAGGAACCATTGAAGCAAGCTATTATAAATTATGTTTGCAATTCTTTAAATGAAAAAACCAAAAAAGAATCAAGTGCCAATATAAATCGTTGATGTTTAAGTTTTCATTTTGACTAAAATATTTAATAAACACTGATTTAAATTTGTAATAAGTAAAAAGAAACCTTCAGTAAAAAAACTAGCAGTAACATAACCTTAAAGTGATTTGCTTCTAAGGTTCCTTTTTTAGATCGCGTTACAAATATTACCACGGTTATCAAATTTTTAAACGAAGAAACTTACATGTTTCGCACCATATGCACATTCAAAATATTGCGGATATTTGTCTGTCAACAGGATAGACATTTCCTCGATAACGCATGGATTATCGAAACCTGCATCGATCATATTTTTCGAAATTAGTCGTACTATTAATGATTTTTGACTTTCTGTTAGTTTTTCCTTTTTATCTATTAATTCCTGCGTTTCCTTTGGTAATTCGATCCTCATGAAAACACTTATGTCAGTCTGAAATAAAAAAACAAATAAAACAGTACTAATTATTATACAATTCATTGTAGGAACTATTGTAACAATGTTGTTTACGAAAGTCTTCTTTACAGTCAAAACTACAATTTTTCAATAAATTATTCTTTATTACCGTTTCATTCATTTCTAAAATTTCTTCGTCTCCACTATTATTTTCTGATTCAGGCACGTTTGATCCCGAATTTTCTTCAATAGTTTCATCTAGGTTTTTTTCTTCGCTACTTTCATTGTGTATTCCTTGATCAATGAAAGAATTGTCCGATAAATCATGAGTATTGTTAATTTCTTCCTCAAGGGATTCTGAATGTCTCTTATGACTAATTGGGACACAATCGCAATAACCGCATCGGGAGCTCTTTGAATCTTGTCGCCATTCAAACTCTGGACATTCGTTACACTGTTCGCAACGTCCTCTTTTTACCCCCTTCGAGTCAATATTAGTCTGCATCTTTCGCTAAATTCGTAGTGTTGTTTTTCTTATTAAAATTTTAATATCTACATGGAATAATTTTTCTTTACAATCCTTTTTTAAAGATAATATAAACAGCAAGCAGAATCCACAAGCGTTGTTGTTCAATTGTTTACACTAAATATGCACTTCTAGTCACTTTGTTCAGGGTGGGACACGAGACGGTAACTACATGGCTACCTCTTTCTCTTTTGCGTTTTGTCTTGTAAAGGTCAATACACAATCGCTTCGCGAAAGTCGTTTGCAAAAGTGAGGCGCTGCATGCTTGTGTTCGAACCAGGAAGGAAGAGTAAGGAGACCGAACTCTGCTTCTACAAATGTCTGAGAAATATGCACGAAAAGTGCCAGACTCACTGTGTTCTAGTTGATCACCAAATAAGTCGATCATGCGCATTGAACCACACTTTTCATCTATGTCAACACTGAACTTTAGTTCAGTGTTGACATAGATGAAAAGTGTGGTTATGTCAAGGTAAATATTACATAGTTTAAACTGTGTTAATTTGAAAAGCAAATTTATTTATTTGTAATTGTGATATTATTTAGATTTCCGAAATAATTTAATAATATATTTATAAAAAAGGAAAAATTTTGCGAAAATGGTTAAGAAGAATTATGTTTATAACTAGAGTATATTTACATACCGTAGAAGGATAGAAGAGACTAATGTTTTTAGACTCTTTTTCTTTCTTTACATCCTGGCACACAACACGACATTTTTTTAAATAAAATAAATAAATAATTTTTAAAACGAAATGTATTATATATGTATCTCACTAAGACCGGCTAAATGTAAACATTAGATATTACATCTCACTCGCACAATTTTTACGAGAAACAGAGACACAACACAGCTTATGCGCATGATCAACTTATTTGGTGGTCGACTAGAACGAATCGAACCTGGCACTTTTCGTGCATATTTCTCAGACATTTTCAAAGCGCTATCTGCACAGAGTTCGGTCTCCTTACTCTTCCTTCCTGGTTCGAACGCTACGGCATTGAATAATAAGGGAGAGAGAGATACACGTATATTTTTCTCCTACTTATGGCACGGCCACAACTTGGCTGCCTGCGCAGGTAGCCGCAACTAGAGTAAGGGAGAGAAAACACAATTTGAATTGTCTGACTCTCTTACTCTAATGTATTGCCATGACGACCTGCAGTCAGGCAGCCGAGGTGAGACCGTACCTTAAAGTCCAACGCACAATAGGTTCGCGAACGAGACACATGAGATAGACAAGGACACAAATATATCTCTGTCCTTTTCTAACTCATGCTTTGTGTTCGCGAACTTATTCTGCTTAGGCCTTATCACCTGCTTAACACTCATGGAGGGTTTACACCTTCTATAAAAATTGCTCAGAAAGGAATATTTGCATTGGAGTAAGAGAGTCAAATACACAGTCTGTCTCTCTTACTCCAATGAAAAATTTTCCGTTCTGGAAAATTTTACCGAAGGTGTAAATGCTCCCTTAGGGTGCGATCTTATGTGATCAGAATGTGTCGACCGACAGTAGAAAATCTTGAGTGCAAAAGAGAAAGAGATAGGTAGATATTGTTGTTCTTTTCACTCTTATGATTTTCTGCCTTCGGTCGATGTATTCTGCTGCTCACATGGGATCGCACTCTCAGGGTGAAGTCCCATGGCAGCGTTTTGCGTTGCGTTTTGTAACTAGGCCATGAGTGCAAATATAGCAAACATATATCTCCATCTCTCTCACACTCATTGCCTAGTTACAAAACGCAACGCAAAACGCTGCCATGGGACTGCGACCTCAGGCTGGAGGCCCATGGCAGCGTATTGCGTTGCGTTTTGTAACTAGGCCATGAGTGTGTTGTTGTATCTACATGGTAAAGATAACGCGAGACGCAACGCAAAACGCGCTAGAAATGCATGGTATTTTTGTGCGTTTCGCGTTGCGTCTTGCGTTACCTTTGCCATGTAGATGCAGCATGAGAGAGATGGAGATATATGTTGGCTATATTTGCACTAATGGCGTAGTTACAAAACGCAACGCAAAACGCTGCCATGGGAGCAAGCATGTGAACACCGCCTGAAGGTCTATCTCCATTGAGACGCATGATTTTCCCCTAAACGCCAAGTGGTCGAATGTTCAAATGGTCGAATACCAAGTAGTCGAATCGTTAACTGGTCGAATGCTAGAAACATCGAATAGTCAAAACGTCGAATGTTCAAAACATCGACTCATCAATTGATCGAATGTTCAAAACGTCGAATCGTCATTTGGTCGAATGCTAAAAACGTCGAATCGTCAAATGGTCGAATGCTCAATACGTCGAATGCTCAAATGGTCGAATGCTCAAAAGGTCGAATGCTCAAATGGTCGAATGCTAAAAACATCGAATTCTCAAATAGTCGAATGTTCAAAACGTCGAATCGTCAAATGGTCGAATGCTAAAAACATCGAATTCTCAAATGGTCGAATGTTCAAAACGTCGAATCGTCATTTGGTCGAATGCTAAAAACGTCGAATCTTCAAATGGTCGAATGCTAAAAACATCGAATCGTCAAATGGTCGAATGCTCAAAAGGTCGAATGCTCAAATGGTCGAATGCTAAAAACGTCGAATCGTCAAATGGTCGAATGCTCAAAACGTCGAATCGTCAAAAATTCGAAAAATTTGCTTGGTTTAAGTTAATGTTGACTTAAACCAAGCAAATTTTTCGAATTTTTGATGATTCGACGTTTTGAGCATTCGACCATTTGAGAATTCGACGTTTTGAGCATTCGACCATTTGAGGATTCGACGTTTTGAGCATTCGACCATTTGAGAATTCGACGTTTTGAACATTCGACCATTTGAGAATTCGACGTTTTTAGCATTCGACTATTTGACGATTCGACCTTTTGAGTATTCGACCATTTGACGATTCGACCTTTTGAACATTCGACTATTTGACGATTCGACGTTTTTAGCATTCGACTAAATGACGATTCGACGTTTTGAACATTCGACCATTTGAGAATTCGATGTTTTTAGCATTCGACCATTTGACGATTCGACCTTTTGAGCATTCGACCATTTGACGATTCGATGTTTTTAGCATTCGACCATTTGAGAATTCGACGTTTTGATCATTCGACAAATTGACGATTCGATATTTTGAACATTCGACGTTTTTAGCATTCGATGTTTTTAGCATTCGACCAGTTAACGATTCGACTACTTGGTATTCGACCATTTGAACATTCGACCATTTGTCGTTTAGGGGAAAATCATGCGTCTCTCTCCATTGTGTGTCTATTGAAGAAAGGCCTAAAAGCAGTTGTGCGTTGAGTCCTAAAGTTTTAATGCATAGGTTATGTAACCAAATGTCAACAACAACCTGTCATATCTTAAAAACTAAGTTCAAGTTACAATAGAAATTAAAATTTATTTACTTTATGGAGCATCACAAAACGTCTATCAATTCGTCCACAAAATTACGTATATATATATATATATATATATATATATATATATTACATGTACTAGGAAAAAGTATAGATTACAAAAAAAATTATTCAAATGATTATTGTTTATTGCAGCAAGACTATTTTAGTACATATAATACATAATGATGTCATTAATGAAATAAAAAATTTGTTTTCAGAAATAATATTATATATTTATACTAAGTTTAATTTGGATACGACAACAAATATGTATGGAGCAGCCTAGATTTTCAGAAAGAGTACACGACATGAAATATAATGTATATGCATACTCTAGAAACACTAAAGTGTAAATTATTTTGGGAATGTACTTCTGTAACAATTCTGAAATGATTATCTATTAATTATATAATTTATAAGGAACAAATTTATGTCTTTCAGCATAGTAAATTATTTAATTATTTTTAATGTGAATTTGTAATAAATTTTGTACATAGAAATGAAGATTAAATATCAGTGGTTTCACTGATATTTCACTATCGCAAAAAATTGTGAAACAGTTGATTTGTATGTTTCAACATTAAATTATAAGTTAATTAAGGTTAACCTTAATTAAACTAGCAATATAGTCAAAAGCATTTATAACGATTGTTTTTTAAAAAGAATTAGAAATGATGATAACCAATATGACTATTATAAAATTCAATTTATGTCTGAAGTAAAAAATTATAAGAAACTATCTTATTTTAAATGTCAAAAACTATAATATGAGTCGTACCAAAATATTATTATTATTAACTATATTAATATCCGTATTCTTTCATTTATTCTGTCCGCAGTTTGAAGTTAGTTTCTGTGTATGCATTTTTAAAGTATTGTTTGAAAAAATGGAACATATGCAGGAATTTTTTCATGATTTATAATAAAATAATAAATTATAAACTTATTTTTTTGGGAAGAAAAACATTAGATATTCCCGTTTCTTAATATTTTTGTAAAAAATTATCTATTTTCATAAGGAAATCATTTTCATCAATTCTATTTTTCAATTTCAATTGTTTTAATACAATTCAAAATTTTTCTTAAATAAAGGAATAAAATGTTTATAAATTATATTTAGCAATTAGAAAATTCAATTGAAAATAAAACTGAAAATTTTTGAATTTTTAGAAAATAAAGGAAAAATTTTATAGAAAAAAATGTTCTGTTAAATTTATTTACGAATATCTTTAATTGCAAAATTATTTGAAAACAATAATTTTATTTTTAAACATTTTAAATATTTAATTATTATTATTTTACAGTAGGAATTAGGATTTATCAAAATTTCAAATTCAAATCTTTTTGAAATTAATCAACTTTAAAAATATTGTTATAAAACGTAAAGATAATAATTAAAGAGGATCGAGTGTTAAAATCATTATTTTATATTATAAGAACATTGTTACTCTAACTTTTTAAAAATTATTTTCATATTGTATTATTTTTTAAAATTGAAACTTAAATTCATTTTTAAATCCATATTTATTAGAAAATTCTATTAGAATTCAATTATTTAAATACAAAAATAAATAATTTATTTAATAATTGAATGTTTCTTAAAATTTAATTTTTATAAAGAATCTTGTTAACAAATTTTTAAATAATTTCATTTTTTTACGATTTTGAATAACATTTTTAGGAATAGTTACATTTTTCAAGGAATTGGATTAAAATTTTATTAACAATAATTGAAAGACAACTATAAGTTTTATTATTTCTGAAAATAAGTGAAATTATTAAGAAGAAACAAAAAATTTGTAAATATTTGAATACCTGTGAAATTTTATTATTTATAAAAATAATTAAATGTTTGCGTACAATTTTATTAAAATTGTTCTTAAATAATTGTTTTCTTATGGGTAATTTTATTACAATAGTAGATATTAAAAATGATTGAAATGAGGAAATTTTTTGAAAATAATTGAAATTTTGAAGAAGAATTTTTCTATTTATAAAAATAATAATTGGTTTTTCGTCGAGATTTTTCTATAAATTTTGAACGTAATTAAATTATGTGATAAGGATTTTATTACGTTTATGAGTCAAACTAAAACGTCACAAATATTCAGAATTTTTCTATGAATTCTAAAAATTAAATTTTTTCAGAACTTTTAATAGAAATTCCAGACTTTTCCCTGAATTAGCTATGTCAGAATATATGATTATTATAATTATAATAATATTAAAACTATATATTCCAATTCACATATTTTATTTTTATAACAAAAATTTTTACGTTATATTATTTTTAAAAACCTGCAATTTTTTTTAAAAAAAAGTGAGCCAGAAGTCAGCGGCACCCAAATTGTTGCTAGTAAGGTTTCAAAATTGGAGACAATTTATTGTATTTCTTTTGTAATATCTTTTTAACTAAGGTATAAAGGTACTCTGCAGATGTTCTTCTTAAACGAATACAAATTTGAAAATACAACACCAAACTCCGTTTGTTATTTCTATAATTTATTCTTTTTACGATGTAAAATATTTTTTCAATCAAAGATGATACAGAATACAAATAGAAACGTATAAAAAAATCCATAAACTATTTTTGTGGAACACAAAAACATTGACAAATAGTTTCTTCTTCTTTGCTAAATTTAGAAAATTTGAAATATCTTTAGGAAAATTATTCCCATAATTTTTATTTGTTAATAACGATTTTTAACGTGATTATTTAAAAATTTCTTGTTAAAATTTGCATAATTTCTATTTTTTATCACATTTTTTTGACGAAATCTCAATTACGTTTTTGAAAGAATTACAAAATTTTCATAAATTTTTTTATCATTACAAAAATTAAATATTGTTAGAAATTTCTTTTTAAATCACCTTTATTATAAGAAGAAATTTTCAGAAAACGACCTTTATTAGAAAAAAGATATTAAAAAATTACCTTAATTTGAAAAATTATTTTCAGAAATTCACCTTTATTAGAAAAGTGTTTTAGGAAATCAAAAATTAGAAAAGACGATTTAGAAAAACTGCATCTCAACCATACCATTCTGAATTCTTCAAGATGCTGAAATCTGCAAATTTAAAATAAATAAAAGTTTATTAATCATAAAACATATTAAAAATAACTGACTGTATTAGTTATTTTTATTACTTACAAGTCAGTGTAAATTCCCCAAAGCTTTTTTCAGTATAATGTACTGAGTTTCATTCCATCGATGTCCGTGAAATACGTCAACAGTCAGCAAATCTTCAATTGATAAGGCCACAAAATCTTCTTCAATTTCAATTTCGTATGCCATTATCCTTACATTATGTTCAACAGTTGTCACTTTTCGACAAACGAAAATTGGATTGTTGTTTCTCAAAATGATGGCGTGCAGTGCTACAAATTGTGGTATATTCTGTTCACTATATCCGACAGCTAAAAAGCACTTAAGTGCAGTATACTTAATACCATTTATTTGCACCCATCTTGTTGTCTGTAGTCGTCTTACATCTGGAAACAGCTCTGCATAAGGAAGTACATTAATAGGGACCCATTTTGTTGGGCCTAAAGTAATCTCTCTCTCTAGAGTCCCATTTAATATGTATGCTTGATGCAGCTGGTGTTTGTTAGCTAGTGTTACCGGTAAATTTTTGTAGGTTCGCATACACTGAGCAATTCGTTTGAAGAATTGGTGTTTGGCTTCTGCTCTCATAGTGGAGTATTGTTGCAAAGGTCCAAATTTCAGAATCGCTCTTACTCTATGCAATAGAAAATGTTGTTTTGGAATTAAATCTCTATTATAGCACGTTTGAAATGTTTCGAGATATTCAGAAATGCAACATTCCAAATAACCCAAAATTGAATGTTTTATTTTATCTGCGTGTGATATTAAAATAATCTCTAGCATTTTTAAGTAATTGTCTAGCGGAGCCCATCCCTGAACGACTTTGTCCGAAACTATTAATGGCAACATTGTCACTAACTGTGCCATCTGCGATGCTGTCTGTTTCATTTTTTGAGTAGCATCCAACAATTGCCTTTCAGAAATTGGTGAAGGTTTTGACGACTTTTCTGAATAACCATAATCAAAATCAGCTATTTTCTTGTTTAAGTCATCAAGTGTCATTAAACGTAAAGTGCAACAAATTTCTTTTAAAAATAATCTTGTTGTTATAACACAGATTCCCAACAGATCATCGTGTGTTAAATCGGGCGGCGTCGATTGTGTAACATGAAAATTTTCAATCTCATTTAGCACACTTCTCCTGTTAATGCCAAATGCGGTTCTCAGTGCTGCTTTATTTTGTTCCCCAACAGCAGCTTCAATAGCCTGAACTTGCAAGTCATGCTCCTCGGACGAGCGAAGTATTGTCGAATCTTCCCTGAACATAGTTTTTATTTGATCCATGATTGCTTTACATATTCTGCAAGGATAACGTGCACTAAACGACTCTCTAAAACCACAGAGCTGGTGTATTGCAAGATTATCACCAATCAAAACTGATAAAGTTCCGTAAATTATATCGCCGTTTGACAAACGAAGGCCATTTTCAAATTGTTTTAAATCGTTAACGATGTACTGAAGGATCCTGTTCATTCCATAAGAATTGATGTGAGGATTAGATACAACTCCTGCTAAATTGATAAATTTTAATTGTGATCTATTCTCGGGAGATATGTCTTCATCCATCCAGTAAAACATTCCGAGCTTATTTTTGGAAGATGATTTGGAACCGACAGCATCACACATATCGACCTCATCGTAGTATAGTTTAATGAACTTGCAGTCAGGTCTTCGCCTCTTATAAGAATGGTTTTTGAAGTAGGTTCCATCCATGTACGTTTCAATAACTCCTTCCTCATTTGGTGTTGGGTTAAATAAAACATTCCCGAATGAGCCATTTTCTAACCATTTAGTAAGAACATTATTAATGGGAATGTGAATGAATTCATCTTTCTTCCTTTTAATTGGTTGATTGCCATAAATTGTAGGTGTTCCATAAGGGACAAAATTCTCACCCAACTCAATTCTATTAGGCTTTACAACATTGAATTTTTCTTGAAAATATAAATTTTGGTTGTGAATACTGTGAAGGCCTTGACTGCAGTTAATATTGTTAACAATTTCCTCAATATTTATAATGTCATTCAAGTGTAAATTGTGCCTCTCCTGAAGCGTAGTTCTGACATCATTGAGGTAATGAGTAAGATACCATCTTACAACTTCTTGCATTTTCGATAAAATATTGATGACATCTTTATTTGTTGCTCGAGTACTACTTCGTAAATATAAAAGGTATTGTCCAATAATTTCCTTCTCAGGATTGTCTGGAACATCATCAATATCATCAGGATCATCTTCGTAATCTGAATCGTCACTAAAATTGTCATCATCGGAAACGTCATTAAACTGATCCTCAAGTATGGGATTTTCGTCCATTGCTGTAAATATAAATGTAAATAGTTAAAAAGAGATAAAATTAAAAATTAATATTAATAATTAACTTTGATTGTTTCTTCTTATATTTAATTAAACATAATTGATTGGAAAAATAACTGGAATATTTTTTCTGTCAAACGAAAATTATTATATATGACATAATATATGGGGCATTCCACACCAAGTCGGAAATCATTTTCCTTTTGCGTCTCAAATTTTTTTCAAATTTTTTTTTCTTTTAGTGTTCGTTGAAATGAGCTGCCATGATTTCTTTAAAAATTTTTTTCTAAAGCGATTTAAGAGTTACAGATTTTTTTTAAAATTAAGTTTTTTAGTTAAATTTTTTGAAATGCTTATAACTCTGCCAAAAATTGATCAAATTGGACGTTCTTTTAAAGAAAATTTTTGTTTTCACATATAGTTTTTAATAAAAATATGAACTTAACCTTCTTACTGTGTAAAATTGTGATTTGGTCAAATGGCAAGTTAGACATTTGGCTACCACTGCGTATATAAAAATTAAAAATTTCAAAATAAATAGATCCCATCGTTTGACCACAATCAGACAAGGATTAAAAATTGTTAATTTAGTACTAGTTTCTTACAAAACATTGGTAGATACATTACATACATTGTTAAAAATAAAATATTTTAAAGAAATTTTTAAATCTTATCGTAAATTTTATAAAATAAATTTTTGCCTATTTTTATTAAAAAGTACGTATAAAAACAAAAAATTGTTTTAAAAGAACGTCCAATTTGACCAATTTTTGGCAGAGTTATAAGCATTTCAAAAAAATTTAGATAAAAAACGTAATTTTTTAAAAATTTGTATTTCTTAAATCGCTTTATGAAAAAATGTGTAAAAAATCATGGTAGCTCATTTCAACGAGCACTGAAAGAAAAAAAACATTTGAAAAAAATTGAGATGCAAAAGGAAAATGATTTCCGACTTGACGTGGAATGCCCCATATGTTTAATATATCTTTATACTTGACAAAAAAAAATCAAAATTAATTGCAATAAAAATAAACATTAATTTTATGGTAATTGTGTAAAATACAAATAGAGGTAAACACTATGTCAACTCAACATAAGTAATTTAATAATTTAATTTAGTTAATACTTTTTGTAAACTATTTTTTGTCTTTAAACATCCAAATCGAAGGAATAAAAAACTTTTCAAACAAATACTATCATAATGTTAAAGTCTAATATATTCACTACTATTAATTATTTTTTAAATGTTTTATTTTACTATTTTTCATCAAATAAAGATTCGGATACAAGGAATATATTAACTATTTATACTATTTTATTTACCCTCACAGCACCGGGATATTCAGGATATCCCAGAGACGTCCTGGGGATATCGATTTGTTTTCGGAAGTTTGGATATCCCTGGATTATCCTCTGGATATCCATGGACGTCCCTAGGATATCCCAGAGATATCCAAACTTCCGAAAACAAATCGATATCCCCAGGACGTCTCTGGGATATCCTGAATATCCCGGTGCTGTGAGGGTAATGTAAAATTTACCTTATGCAATGCATAATATAAATATTTGGGATTTCTGCCAATTAATAAGAAATATTTACTACAATCTTTAGTATTGTACAACACATAAACTTTTTATAAAATTATTTAACATCAAAAAGATATAATAAATTTATTTTATAAAATACGAATAAAACAGTTTCAGAACTTTTTGAATAGGTATATCTCATTATAATTGTTCTAGATAAATTTACTTTTTCGTTATTGATTTTTAAGGAGAAATAAATTTTGTTTGATAAAGTTTAATGTTTCAACTACAAAACAATTTTCGAAATTTAAACATATTCGAAAGTTGCCGGAAAATTTTGCATAAAAATATGGAATTGAAATTATATTTTGTTTTTTTATAAAGAGAAAAGCGGATAATCGGTAAAGCAGTATCATGCAAAAGATTTAATATTTTATTTATTTCACTATCTATTTTTAATTTCATTACAAAATACATTTAAAAAAATGAATTGTCATGACATCTATAACCTCACTTTTCTAAACCAATTTTAAAGTGATTATTTATTTACAAATAAGAAAAAAATTTTAAGTAATAGCAAAAAATTACTTACCTACAATTGACACAATTTAGTTTCTTTTCTTTTCAAATAATTGTTTACGTCTTATTAAAAATAGATCACTTATTATAACCAAAGGTAAAGCAACAATGCTGTCACAAAAAAATTCGCTTATATAATTCTTAAGGTGCTTTCACAGAAAAAAGGTTAGAGAAAGGATGAAAATGTTTAATCAATGAGAACCCTCTGTTAAATAGAAATCTTTCGAAGACCAACGCAGTATGAATACGGATACGGGAACAGGGCATTGGATAGAAAGGGATGCATACAGCTTCTGTCATTTTCTTTTGCATGTCCTGTTCCCGTATCCGTATTCATTTTGCTTTGGCCCTAAAGTCCAACGCACAATAGGTTCGCGAAAGTCGTTCGCGTACGAGATGTATGAGATAGAAAAGGACACAAATATAAATCTGTCCTTTTCTAACTTATAGCTTGCGTTCGCGAAACAGTTGTGCTTAAGGGTGCGATCCCATGTATGCAGAATACGTCGACCGAAAGCAGAAAATCATGAGAGTGAAAAGAACAACAATATCTATCTATCTCTTTCGCACTCATGATTTTCTGTTTTCGGTCGACGTATTCTGCTGTAATGGGATTGCACCCTAAGACATAATGTTGTATCTAAATGGTAAAAATAACGCGAGAAAGAGAAAATAAGAAACACGTGACGCAGACGTGAAACGTGAAAAAATTCTATATATATTACCCAGAAAACAGTAACGATAACAAGAATATAATTTATGTTTACAATTATCTTATAACAAAACCAATAAGAAACACTACAAGTTTTAGACATAACCTTAAAAATGTAAACTTTACAATTATCTAAAAAATATTACTCTTTTTATTCAAATTGGTTTACTAGTTTGTAACTGTTAAATTAATATTATGAAATAATAATTATTTTATTATTTGCAAATTTTTATTTAAACAATTTATTTTTATTTAAAAATATATAGAAGTGGATTCCTTCTACCAAAAAAGTAACTTTTCATAACATAGAATTCCTGTAGCACTTAGACTTGTATTTCTTCGTATTGTAGAAAATCCTTTATATTAAGGTATGTATATTCATGGAGAGTTTACACCTTCTGTAAAAATTGTCCAGAAAGGAAAATTTGCATTGGAGTAAGAGAGTCAGATACACAGTCTGTCTCTCTTACTCCAATGAAAAATTTTTCGTTCTGGAAATTTTTACCGAAGGTGTAAATGCTCCCTCATAAATTTAAAAAGAATTCAATAAGGCATAAATAGAATAATGAAAACTTTAAATTGCAATGAGTAATTTTCAAATGAGATAGAAAAGGATACAAATATCGTTTGCCATTTTCATGTTTCATATTAACATTTTATATACATGTAAACATACAAATTACCATAAATTAAAACAAAACGAGTTAAAATGTTTACTAATTTGAATTATTGACTTTCTTTTTGCTTTTAAATTAGCAAATTTTACTAATAAATAGTAATTTATACTAATTTATTAGTAAAATGTACTAATTCAAATGCTAAAGGCCAGTTAATAATTCAAATTAGTAAACATTTTTACTAATTTAAATTTAGAAAGTTTATTATATATTAATATTATAATTTATTTATTATTTATACTTTATATAACCTTGTATTTATTAAAAAAACTTTAAATTTATTTTTTTATTTTCCGCTAAAAATAAATTCACATTCGTTCAATTTGTAGTTAAATGTACATCTCAATAGTTCTATAAAAATTTTATTCTACCCAACTCTGCTGTGAAACAACAAATATTAGTTTCTAGTTTCTCAATCCTGTTTATTTACAAACGATAGTAATGATTAATTTTCTGCTAGATCTGGCCTATTGCCGAGCAAAAAGTCATAAACAAAGGAAGAAGAAGATTAATTTTCTATTAATTGTATATATTGTGAATGGTTTTAGAAGTAAATTGTTATATTTACATATCTTATAAAATTGTGACTTTCGTAAGTGTAATATTTGTTCATTTTTCTCAATAATGTCGTCTATTATTCTAGTGATATTTTGGTAACATTTTTACCCATCACAATATTACCCTCTACAATTTTTACCCTTTACCCCAACAACTTTTACCCATTACCTTTGTAACTTTTTACCATCCATTTTTTCTGTGTATATTGTATAATTATATATTGTATATATATATATATATATATATATATATATATATATATATATATATATATATAGTATATATATATATATATATATATATATATATAGTATATATATCAAGATTTCATTGTATCGTTAAAAAAAGCGTCAAGTTATTATTCAATTGTTATTCGTTACCATTATAAAAGTGGCGAGTATCTTTTTAATCTCCCATCTCAGTTCTTATTCATTTTTATTGAGAAACAAAATTTTCTACGAACAGATTAAAAGAGAATTTCCACTATTTATGATGGCTGTAAAAAAAATTTGAATATAAATTTATTATATTAATTAATTAATATTTTATTATATTATAATTTGTTTATTAACCCTCTGTTGACATACTTGATCATTTTGACTCTGATTTGAAATTATTAATTCAATCAATTCAAATATTTTAATGAATGAAAAAATTTTAATTTTAATTATTAGGTATTATTTTTATTATTATTGTTGTTGTTAGTAGAAATTAAAAGTCCCTTTTTTCTAGCACCGAAATAAAATTGTACGATCTCTTGGGGTCTCAAGCCCAGGAGCATAGAGTCACAGAGCATGAATACTACCACGCAGCTAAGATAACAAATATTTATTTAATAAAATATTATAACTATAATTTAATTACTCGAATAGTAAATTAGTTACTTTAATTAATTAATAATAATTATGCAATATTATTAATAGTAAAATATTACAAGTTCAATGTCAAAAGTAATTTACTATAGTTACTGAATTGAACAAATATTTTTTATTTAATATAATATAAATAATTTTGTAAACAAATGAAATTAATAATGTTATTGATATTAATATTACCAGTAATAATAAAAAATGTATAATATAAATATGTTATATATTAGTAGTATAATAAATAAAATATAGTATATAATATAAAATATTTTAGACGCGTACCGAAGCTCAGTGGTAAAATGCTTTACTGTGAACCTGAGTTTGCGCCCCGGTAGAGTCAGGTTTTTTTCTACACACATTAGATATAATAGTATATTAAGCAACAAGGGTATAAAGGCAGCCATTTGTTTACGGTGATTTTTGTGACACGAGTGGAGGTCTCGGAGCGCCTACGACCTCCACTCGTGTCACAAAAATCACCGTAAACAAATTAGCTGCCTTTATTCCCATGTTACTTACGATATTTTTTATTCCTAATGCACAAAAGTGTCGATTTCAGATAGCAGACGACAGGGAATAAAAGTCAGTCACTTGTTCGACTTATATGAAAATGGCGGCCGTTTTCTCCCTTGGGCAAAAATAACGCATGGGATCAGCGGTTATGTTTGCACATGGGAGAAAATGGACGCCATTTTCATATGGTCGAACAAATGAGTGACTTTACTCCCTGTCGTCAGCTATCTAAAAGCGCCATTTTTGTGCATGTGGGATAAAAAAATTTATATTTGGAAAAATTAAATATTACATAAACTGAGAATTCTAAATTGCAAAAGGGTCAAATCATACCTAACAAATCAAAGTTGTCCCTCAGTTCTCCGATTTTTGTAAAACTTTGAGAAATTGTAGGGGAATACATGCAAATAAAAATTCCAAAAAAGATTTTCGAAAATTTTGAAAATTTGTGGTTGTTCAGGGTTTTCAAATTTTTTTTTTGAAATTTTGAAAACGCAATATCTCAGAGACATATAGATGGATTTTAATGATTTTTTCAGGGATAACTTATTATTTACAAACAATTAAAATGAAAAAAATTACAAAAAAATTTTTTTTGTTTTAAATAAAAAATTTAAAAAATATTGTTTAAACAAATTTTTTGTTTATAAGCGTATCTTTAATTTTTTTCTAATAGCGATATTTTGATTCCTTAGGATTTCACGAGTATTTTGACATAAAGAAATCGATGGAGACTATTAAACTTTCAGAGATATTGTATTTTTTGTCTTTGCGCGCAGGGCCAAAAAGCGCACTGAAGCAAAGGCTCTGTGTACAAGGTAATGGTCAAAATTACCTAATACTCGCGTAAATTTCAAACGAATTGAATTCTTTCTTTTTTAAATCAATTAGTAACATTTTATTAATAAATAAATAATAAATGAATAATATTTAAAAAATTAATAATTAAATAAAAAATAAAACTCGTAAATTTCAATCGAATTGAATTCTATCTTTTTTAAATCAATTAGTAATATTTTATGAATAAATAAATAATAAGTTATTAATAAATAAACAAATAATTTGTCTGCGTAAAATAAAATAAACAAATTAATGTAAATTAAATACAGTTCCTAGTAGATTATTTGACTACTTTTTAACTACTCTGATTTGTTCAACAAGTCCTACATTAAATTAAAAAACCGGTTTTAATTATCAAAAAGAATTTAATTAAATCAGATAAATAAAAAAGTAATATATAATGAAAAAGTAACATTTTATTCGTTTACATAAAGCGAAGACCTAGTTCGCGAATCGAGTAATTCTTTATATGAAGAGCGCGCATGCGTAGACTCGACTCGGATAACTTCGTTCAGTCTCGTAACGCGACTGCGCGTCTGGAAGAGTGGATTTGTCAAAGAGGGGGTTCTAAGAGTCTCATTTCTTAATCGACATTCGTTCGAGCACTTTCGATGTTTGTAGCAAGTCATAATTGTAGAACTAGGTCTTTTTAATAGTCTTTTTCATAGTTTCAGGTTTTATTGCATGTTTTTCAGTGTCATTTTTGTGGTTTAAGGTTTGTTTGTTTGATTTGAGTTTTCTGTTTTTTTAGGTTTAAGTAAATGTAAATAAGTTTCTTTGCGTTTCTTTTTAATTTTTCCCTTAGGTTTAAATTTATAATTTCTTTTTAACTACGAAAAAGACTATTAAAAACACCTAGTTCTACAATTATCACTTGTTACAAACATAGAGGGAGCTCGAACGAATGCTGATTTAAAAATAAGACTCTTAGAAACCCATCTTTGACAAATCTACTCTTCCGGACGCGCAATCGCGTCACGAGATTGAACGAAGTTATCCGAGTCGAGTCTACGCATGCGCACTCTTTATATAAAGAATTATTCGATTCGCGAACTAGGTCTTCGCTTTATGTAAACGAATAACATATGTTACTTTTCAATCATATATTACTTTTTTATTTTATTTCTATTTATCTGATTTATTTTAACTACTTTTTGATGATTAAAACAGGTTTTTTAATTTAATGTAGGACTTGTTGAACAAAGCAGAGTAGTTAAAAAGTAGTCAAATATTCTGCTAGGAACTGTTTTTTAATTTACATTAATTTGTTTATTTTATTTTACGCAGACAAATTATTTGTTTATTTAATAATAACTTATTATTTATTTATTCATAAAATATTACTAATTGATTTAAAAAAGAAAGAATTCAATTCGATTGAAATTTACGAGTTTTATTTTTTATTTAATTATTTATTATTTAAATATTATTCATTTATTATTTATTTATTAATAAAATGTTACTAATTAATTTAAAAAAGAAAGAATTCAATTTGTTTGAAATTTACGTGAGTATTAGGTAATTTTCACCGTTACCTTGTACACAGAGCCTTTGCTTCAGTGCGCTTTTTGGCCCTGCGCGCAAAGACAAAAAATACAATATCTCCGAAAGTTTAAGAGTCTCCATCGATTTCTTTATGTCAAAATACTCGTGAAATCCTAAGGAATCAAAATATCGCTATAACAATAAAATTAAAGATACGCTTATAAACAAAAAATTTGTTTAAACAATATTTTTTAAATTTTTTATTTAAAACAAAAAAAAATTTTTTGCAATTTTTTTCATTTTAATTGTTTGTAAATAATAAGTAATCCCTGAAAAAATCATTAAAATCCATCCATATGTCTCTGAGATATTGCGTCTTCAAAATTTCAAAAAAAAAATTGAAAACCCTGAACAACCACAAATTTTTTAAATTTTCGAAAATCTTTATTGGAATTTTTATTTGCATATATTCCTTTACAATTTCTCAAAGTTTCACAAAAATCGGAGAACTGAGGGACAACTTTGATTTGTTAGGTATGATTTGACCCAAAATAATAAATAATAAATCGCCTCTTATTTTCAATAATTAAATATCAAAGGACGTTAAATATTCTCAATAATAATAAATTATATATTATGATAAAGAAGATTAAATAGTGCACACTTTATTATTGAAGATAAAATGTATGTATACTCAAAATTTTCGTAAGAAAGTCAAGTTTTTGATGCCGCATGGCGAATTTTATTTCCATTTAGGGGTTGGGCAGTATGCCCAAAAAATCGCCTAAACTACCCTAAAAATATGGCCAATTGAGTAAATAGCAAAGAAAAATAAAGTAATCTTTCACAAATTCGTTGTAATCTTTCTTGTAAAAGAGAAATAGTAAGCGGCGATTTCAGATAGCAGACGACAGGGAGTAAAAGTCATTCACTTGTTCGACTTGTATGAAAATGGCGGCCGTTTTCTCCCATGGGAAAGAAAAATGCATGTGAACAGCTAATTTTCTTGCCCTTGGGAGAACACGGCCGCCATTTTCATACGGTCAAAGAAATGAATGACTTTCCTCCCTGTCGTCTGCTATCAGAAAGCGCCATTTTTGTGCATGTGGGATAAAAAACATTTTATTTATGTAGTTTCAACAGTGTACCCTCAAAATAATAAAAACCACCCCTAAAAATCACCCCCTAAACATAGATTTAAAAAAGTTCCAATTTTTCTTTTAAATATTGGTTAAAAAAATAATTAACTTTTATGAGACCCAATGGGAAATTTACAACTAGCGGAGTACTGCGCCAGCACTGTCAGCTACGCTGACAGACAGCACTGGCATAACTCTGGGATGATAACGCTGTCTAATGCTGGCGAAGTACTGCCTGCCAGTGCTGCCAGACAGCGCTGGCGCAGCACTGGACCAGTGCTGGCTGAGAATATTGCCGCAATAAATGCCGTATTGTTATTAATTAGTCGTAAATTAATAATTATAAATAATTTAACAACAAAATGGTAAATAATATTAATAAATAGATATTATTCATAAAATATTTCTCTTCTCAAAGAAATTGTATTAAAGATGGAGACTAACAATGGATATAGTAAATGAAGTAGAAAAAAATTGTTTATAACATTTAAAAATTAAATAATAAAAAATTACAGTAAGTGTCCATTAGATTTTCATATTTTAGTACCTAACGATTGGAATCTAGAAATATTGCAAACCTATGAAAATAAACAAAATTGCTGACGAGGGGAATCGAACCTACGACCTACGGACTAACAGACTAACGCTCTAACCACTATGCTAACGACACATGTGTACAGTAAAGTATTAATATCTCAGTATCATTCAGACATACAATTATTGAGTCAAAGATGAGAAAAAAATAGGGATACGTTAGAAATAATAAATTGAAATAAAATAAATTAAAATAAATTTTTAATAATCAAGTTAAATTACTTTACTTATTGCATTTAACATTTTACGTAATTCTTAAATTACGTGGTAATTTTTTAATAATTTTTTATTCATAGTAAGAAGTATAATAATAGTATTTTAATAGGAACCAAATTATTGTTGAGATTAAAGTTTGAATTTTGTTTATAATTTTAATTTGTTTAAATAATTTATTATTTACAAAATTAGACAATTATGTTAAATTATTATTATTAAATTTAATAAAAATAAAAAATGAACAACTGAAAAGTAAAATATTAATTTTTTTTAATAAATTTATATTTATAAACATTCATAAACGTTTTTTATAATTTTTTTCAAGTTTATGTCAAAAAAGCAATGTTGGCAAAGAGCGTTGTGAACAATTTTTTTATACTCAGCCAGCACTTGCCGCCGTGGCTTGTTCAAGCTTTGGCGAAACAAAAATTCTGTACTGCGCCAGCACTAATAATTGTCGAGGCTCGGCTAGACTACGCCGAACAATCGTCTGAGTACTAAGCCAGTGGTGAACATCGGCACTACACTGGCATTTCCCATTGGGGACTTCTGATTTAATCAGAATATATTTTAATCAAATTCACCCCCATAGAAATAATGTCCAATGAACAAAAATCATCTCCTGTACATTATTTGGTCAATTTTTGGTAATTATTATCATGAACATAAAAATAACATTTTTTTTACAGATTCTATAAGTCATGGAATTTTCTCACAATATATATTATGTTTAAACTAAAACTAATATTAATTAAAATCAACCCCTAAAAATCTTCCCCTAATCATAATTTTTAGAAATTTCCAATTATTCTTAAATAAATTGTGTACAAAAAATTTAAATACGGTTTCTGAGGTCCAGAATTTGTTCTGAATATATTTCAATCAAATTCGCCGCCATAAAAATAATGATCAATGAACAAAAATCATCCCCTGTACATTATTAGTTGCCAAATTTGGTAATAATTCTCATCAACATAGACATAACATTTTTTTGTACATTCTATAAGTTATGAAAATTTCTCACAATATATTATGTTTAAACTAAAACTAATATTAATTAAAATCAACCCCTAAAAATCTTCCCCTAATCATAATTTTCACAAATTTCCAATTATTCTTAAATAAATTGTGTACAAAAAATTTTAATACGGTTTCTGAGGTCCAGAATTTGTTCTGAATATATTTCAATCAAATTCAACCCCATAAAAATAATGACCAACGAACAAAAATCATCCCCTGTACATTAGTTGTCCAATCGACATAACATTTTTTTGTTAATTCTTTATACCATAGGAATTTTCCGACTTATACGCTAATGAAAGTTACAGCTAAACAAAACCTTAAAAATCATCCCCTAAACATTATTTTAACAATATTAAGATGATGAAAAAAATCGATCACTCCGAGTCAGGATTTTATCCTAACTCGGAGTGATCGATTTTTTTCATCATCTTAATATTTTATCGACCGAGTGATAGCATCATTATTATATATATTATTTTAACAACTTTGACATTGCATTATGTTTCAAATAGTGATGTTAAAATGTGTTGTATCACATAGTAATAAAAAAAGTTTTAAAAATTTAATTTTTTATTAAAAAATTTGTATTTTTTACTGATTTAAAACAAATTTAGCAACTAATGTACAAGGGATGATTTTTGTTCATTGGTCATTATTTTTATGGGGGTGAATTTGATTGAAATATAGTCAGAACAAATTCTGGACCTCAGAAACCGTATTTAAATTTTTTGTATTACACAATTTATTTAAGAATAATTAGAAATTTGTGAAAATTATGATTAGGGGTTGTTTTTATTAATATTAGTTTTTAGTTTAAACATAATGTATTGTGAGAAAATTCCATAACTTATAGAATGTATAAAAAAATGTTATGTCTATGTTCATGAGAATTATTACCTAATTGGACAACTAATGTACAGGGGATGATTTTTGTTCATTGGTCATTATTTTTATAGGGGCGAATTTGATTGAAATATATTCAGAACAAATTCTAGACCTCAGAAACCGCATTTAAATTTTTTGTACACAATTTATTTAAGAATAATTGGAAATTTGTGAAAATTATGATTGGGGGATGACTTTTAGGGGTTGTTTTCATTAATATTAGTTTTTAGGTTAAACAAAATATATATTGTGAGAAAATTCCACGACTTATAGAATCTGTAAAAAATGTTATGTTTATGTTCATGAGAATAATTACAAAAAATTGACCAAATAATGTACAGGAGATGATTTTTGTTCATTGGTCATTATTTTTATGGGGTTGAATTTGATTAAAATATATTCTGATTAAATCACGAGCCTCATAAATGTTATTTATTATTTTTTAACCAATTTTTTAAAGAAAAATTGGTACTCTTTTAAACCTATGTTTAGGGGGTGATTTTTAGGGGTGGTTTTTATTATTTTGAGGGTACAGTGTTAAAACTACATAAATAAAATGTTTTTCTCTTTTACAAGAAAGATTACAACGAATTTGTAAAAGATTACTTTATTTTTCTTTGTTATTCACTCAATTGGCCATATTTTTAGGGTATTTTGGGCGATTTTTTGAACATACTTCCCAACCCCTAAATGGAAATAAAATTCGCCATGCGGCATCAAAAACTTAACTTTCTTTCGAAAATTTTGAGTATACATACAACATTTTATCTTCAAAAATAAAGTGTGCAGGGGGTTGGCCGAATTCAGAAAGAATGCCCCATATATATATATATAATATAAGTAATACTAACAAATGATAATAAATAAAAAATAATCAAATTAATGAAATACTAAATTAAAAAAGTAGCTTGTGTGAAAAATGAGAATTAAAAATTGGTGTTTACGAGAGGGAGGAGAATGTGGTATATTATATTATATAAATAAAAACAGTAAGTCGTCGAATAGTGTTAGATTATGTCAGTGAACCGCAGAATTTTGTACCTGAAAAAGAGTATGTATAATGTATGTGTGTGTAGATCATCGCAGTGAATGTCTCGAAGGAGCGCCTCCCACCTAAGTATTTCCATTAAGATCGTATCGTAAGAACCAAAACTAATAACCAATCAACCGTTGCGGAGGGGAAAACGTGCTCGCGGCTTTATCATTATCCAATATATTTGATATTACACAGTCCGCACGCAGAATCTTCTCGCGCCCCTTTAACGATCGCCCCAAGGTTTGTCCACTTTCCTCCATCATTCCAGAGAGAGACTCTCTCTCCCTCTCTCTTACTCTTTCATTCCAAAGAAACTCTCTCTCTCCCTTGCTCTTTCATTTCGCGCCAGAAAGAGCGAGAAAGGGCGAAAGAGAAAGAGAGAGAGAGAGAGAGAAAGAAAGAGGTGTTAAGTATAAGAGACTCGATTGTCAAGCCAATTGGACTCAACTTAACAAGAAAATCACGAATAAAAGTGCCAAGGGAATTTTATCTCATCCGGTAAATCGATATATTATTTTTGTATTATTAAACCCTTTGGTCCCCCCTCTTTTTCTCTATCTTATTAAATTTTTTACTGTTTTTCTTTTATCTTTTGAATTGTAAAATAATTTTTTATATTTTTTTAAAAACACTTTCCCTCCTCTTGTATTATTTTTATTTGGTATAATTTAACTATTTTCGTTGACTGGACGAATTAATATATTTAAAAATTGTTAATAAACACGAGAAAAGAATTCTTAGATTTTAGAGCGAGTGTAATAGTCAGTGTTTTAAATTTCGCGCCAGTCGATTTAATTCAGTGACGCGTCCACCCAGAGCCGGAACAACCATGAAGCACGTGCTTCAGGGCCCGTACCCCCATGGGGTCCGCTGTGGAGGACAAAATTTAAAAAATTGTTAATAATTTTTTTTTATTTCATTTTTTTTACTTGCATCCTTTTCTATCTCATGCTTTGCGTTCGCGAACAACTTCTGCGAAGCTATTCTTCTTTGGCCTTTAACCGAAAAGCGCTCACTTTATATCGTACAATGGTTAGTCAGTATAATAGAGTGTCATCATGCTAGAGAGAAATATAATGTTTAAATGTTGGACATATTATATTTCTCTCAAGCATGATGATACTCTATTACTGACTAACCACTGTACGATGTGAAGTGAGTGTGTTCGATGAAAAACGCATTCGGCAAAAGCCCCTACTACCATATACATATACATCTCCAAAATTTTGTAAGAATCGTGACTACACACCCCTGGTGCAGAACATGCATGTGATCAAAGCTTAAGGTTCACGGCGAGTTCTCACTACAATAACATATGCTATATGGTACATCCCCCGATCCCCGAAGTAAGGTTAAATCAAAAAGTAAACAAATACTTATTAACAAGCTACGTAGTTATTGATGAAATAAAACAATGCGGTTTCCCCTATTACTGATTTTGCTGTTGTCTCTTTCGTCACTTGTATTTTTATTGCATCTGTCTGCATCTATTATAAAATTTCAACGTGAGTAATTATTAATTAATGGGTGATTCTCCAAATATATTCATTTTGCATGTCCTCACGTTTTTCTCAATATTTATAATAATTAATCAAATTGTCAATTCCATTAGTTTACTATTTTTTATAAAAATCCCACAAGAAACGAATGTACTTATATTTTTATCATTTAATGTACTTTTTCATAAATTTTAACTCAAAAACCTAGGTTAATTCGTGTGTCCTATGACTACTTTTCATTCCCTCAACACTTAAAAAAAGTATAATTATAACTTAAAAATCACTGCAAAATCAATATTTTCTGAAAGATATAAGGTTGTAAAACATTTTTACACAATATTAAAATATCGGACTTTTATGTTATTCACAAAAAAATAGTATATTAAGCAACAAGGGTCAGCCCAAGAAGGCTAGAGACAGGAGGTGAAACTTCGGTAGTGGGGATGAGTCAAGAACCTTTCTTTAACCAGGCGTTTTTCGTTTCGAAAAGTCGCCGGCGCGGTGCTTCTGCACATCACTCACACATTCAAATTCTTGTATACCATATGTTTTACATATGTGTATAATATGATTTTAATTTGAGGTTAACTTTAAAGTGCAATCGAGACACAATTGACAATGTGTGTCATAACGGATATATAGAAATAATGTGAGTGATTATTAAATTAAGTGTTATTCAAATAGTTAAAAATTCCGAAAACGTGCTGTGTGAAAAGTTGTAACAAGAAGAAAGATAAACACAACACTATGACTATTACTTTTTGTTAACTTTTAATACACTTCATGCTACAGTTTACAAATTTTTTTGTTTTTAAAACGTTTTTTTAATAACTAAAAGATGTTTGAAAATATAAACACTTATATTTCATATTGTATTTGTATAGAATATATTTTCCTGTGTTTACGTGTGTAGCTGCGCAGAAGTCCGTGTGGTCTATTGCGGCGAAAACTTTTTTTGAAAGTAAACGCCTGACCATACATCAGCTGAACGACTCAGCATTGCCATACCCCCACTACCGAAGTTTTACCTCCTGTCTCTAGTCTTCTTGGGTCAGCCATTTGTTTACGGTGATTTTTGTGACACGAGTGGAGGTCGAGGGCGCCTAGGTTAATTCGTGTGTCCTATGACTACTTTTCATTCCCTCAACACTTAAAAAAAAGTATAATTATAACTTAAAAACCACTGCAAAATCAATATTTTCTGAAAGATATAAGGTTGTAAAACATTTTTACACAATATTAAAAAATCGGACTTTTATGTTTTTCACAAAAAAAATAGTATATTAAGCAACAAGGGTATAAAGGCAGCCATTTGTTTACGATGATTTTTGTGACACGAGTGGAGGTCTCGGAGCGCCTACGACCTCCACTCGTGTCACAAAAATCACCGTAAACAAATTGGCTGCCTTTATTCCCATGTTACTTACGATATTTTTTATTCCTAATGCACAAAAGTGTCGATTTCAGATAGCAGACGACAGGGAATAAAAGTCAGTCACTTGTTCGACTTATATGAAAATGGCGGCCGTTTTCTCCCTTGGGCAAAAATAACGCATGGGATCAGCGGTTATGTTTGCACATGGGAGAAAATGGACGCCATTTTCATATGGTCGAACAAATGAGTGACTTTACTCCCTGTCGTCAGCTATCTAAAAGCGCCATTTTTGTGCATGTGGGATAAAAAATTTATTTTGTCCTTTGGTTGCGCGTCATTCCTCTGGCCCGTTGAATAATATTCAATATTTTTAACATGGGATGCGATATTTATTAACTATTCTGCTGATTACTGAATTAACACCTCTGCTCTTAATTTTAAATGTAATTTGTTGGAAAATAACATTATTTATAGGAAAAATCTGTATAAATTTAGATGCACTCAGCAATTCACAACCTGATATAGTTTGATTCAAAATGTTTTGTTTAATATTTCAAGTGAATTGAATGAAAAAACACTTGCTCGCAGCAAAGCTTTAGGTTTAGTTAAAAATATGGAAATATTTAAAACTTTCTTTCTAACAATTATATGGAACAAGTTGCTTGAACGGATTAATGCGACTA
Organism: Leptopilina heterotoma; assembly: GCF_015476425.1. Lineage (NCBI taxonomy): Eukaryota > Metazoa > Arthropoda > Insecta > Hymenoptera > Figitidae > Leptopilina > Leptopilina heterotoma. The sequence goes on along the minus strand of NW_025110972.1, from coordinate 864,695 downwards.
GCAAAGCTCTGGAAAATCCAAATTTAAATTTAACGTACGACGTACAGCTTCTAGAATCATTACTACTTTTTATAGAGGAAATGAGAAGTACCTTTGATAAAATCGAAAATGAAATTAAAATAATATTGAATATTGATAAAGTTCAATTTCAAAATGAAAAAAAGAGAATTATAGGAAAAGAAAAGCCTTCTTTGATGAAAGTAGACAAAATGAAACTTTGTTGACAGGACGGGAAAACTTCAAAATTAATGTTTTCTATGTGATGTGTGACGGGTTGACAGCAGAATTGAGACGTCGATTGTCATCATATTTTGAAATAATAAAATGCTTCAATTGCTTCTTTACGAATAAAGAAAAACAAATTGAAGAATCATTAGCAAAAATACGCGAAACGTATCATGATGATATTGAACCGGATCACTTAGAGCAAGAATTTAAGCATTTTAAAGTTCTATGTGAAAATACAAAAGTCGATGAAATTTATAAACAATTAGATCTTGCGCAAAACATTAGGAGTACGTTTCCAAACATTGTTACACTTATTGAAATTTTTTTAACAGTTCCATTATCAAATGAATCTGCAGAAAGATCATTTTCTACCTTGAAACGAGTAAAAACATATTTGAGGTTTACAATGAGTCAAAACAGACTGGATGCTCTTTCTGTACTGCACATTGAACATGAATGTTTAGATGAAATAAATTATGATGATATCATAAAAGATTTTGCCTCAAAAAAGCCAGAAAAGTGTACATTTAAATACAGAGCTGATTAAATATAGTCGATTCTTGCAACTGTTTCGTTCCTCAGTTTTTAGTTTGTTTATGCTCTTTAATACTATTGAAGTTAATAGCTTTAACTAATAAGTTATATAAATTATATTGATTTAACAAAAAATACAAGAGATTATTTTTGGTTCCTTCATTCTTTATTACAAACACTCAACCCCTTTTTCTTGATACTTATAAGTATCATTTGGAACATAATCCTGTTATGCAAAAAGTTATGAACAGGGCCCCAAAATTTGTATGTGCTTCAGGCCCGCCAAGGCCTTGATCCGGCGCTGCGTCCGCCAGATGGCAAGCACGGCGTTGCGCAATGCTTGTCATCTGGCGGACGCGTCACTGAATTAAAAAGACTGGCGCGAAATTCAAATTGTATTTAACGAAAAAACAAGTAAATTCTAAATTATTCAACTACATTTCTTTTTAACACTCTACCGACGCAAGTGACTGTAATTGACAAAAAATGACAATTCGGTCGCCTGGTGGGGACTATATGGGAATCACATTTAAAAGCGCTAGAGTGGGGATAAGTCCACGTAGGCAGATGGTTTTTTTTGTTAATTAATTAATCAAACGAATAATTAGTGAATTATTAAAACTAAACGAATCATCATTAGTGAAAATTTGATAATTAAAACTCATTTTTTTATTATTATATTTAATTAAAATTTGGAAAAGAAATATTTTTACCCAAGGGGGGTAAATTGAACACTTCTTTTGTTAATTTGTTTTGTTTTGATTAATCACGAATAGTGGAAAGTGACTGAAAAAATTAAGTATTCTTGTCATTCTTGACATGTTACAGTTGAATGGAGAAGAAAGGGTTGAAGGGAAGGGAAGAGGGTCTCGTTATTTATGACGGGGTAAGTCCTCGGAGGGTGCACGATTGGTCCGAATGCGGACGCCCCGTAGCGTTTTCTCGCGCGCTGATTAAACACGCTCTTCCACAGTGACGTGTTAATCGCGAGAATTCATCACGTCCTCCTCACGAGTCCACCTCACTTTTCTTTCCTCTTCAACTCTTCACTTCTTTGCTCTCTCTCTCTCCTTCTTTTTCTCTCTTGTAACTTTCGTCTTTATATATATCTCTCTCTTTACATATGGGTATACATATGTATAATAAATGTTCTGTGCACGAATGTGCGATTCCGTCAGCATGAATATTGCCTCAACTTCCTCTCGTTTGCATTTGGACCTACCTCACACGGCATTCTCACGTCTGCACTTTCGATCATTCCGTTTATGTGCGACGCTGAACATTTACATATACATTTTTAGTGTTTTATTATTATTTCTTTTTATTTTATTTTACTGTTTAATTTTTTTTTGTTTTTCACATTTTTTTATTATTCTTTACAATTTAAATTTCTTCTTTTTTACAATTTTTATTATTCTTTACAATTTTAATTTATTAGCAATAGTAGTAGGGGCGCATGATTATTCCCCAAATGTCATTTTTCCGAAATGTCATTTTACCGAACTGCACTTTTGCGAATACTCATTTTTGCGAAAAGCCAATTTTGCGAAATGCCACTTTTGCGAATTGTCATTTTTACGAATTGTCAATTTTCCGAAAAGTTATTTTTGCGAATCGCCATTTTTACGAATTGTAATTTTTTCGAAAAGTCATTTTTGCGAATTGACATTTTTGCGAATTGTCATTTTTACGAATTGTCAATTTTCCGAAAAGTTATTTTTGCGAATCGCCATTTTTACGAATTGTAATTTTTTCGAAAAGTCATTTTTGCGAATTGACATTTTTGCGAATTGTCATTTTTGAGAAATGTCATTTTTGCGAATTGTCACTTTTGCGAATCACCATTTTTACGAATTGCCATTTTTGCGAAAAATCATTTTTGCGAATTGACATTTTTGCGAATTGTCATTTTTGAGAAATGTCATTTTTGCGAATTGTCACTTTTGCGAATCGCCATTTTTACGAATTGTCATTTTTGCGAATAGTCATTTTTGCGAAAAGTTATTTTTACGAATTGTTATTTTTGCGAATTGTCATTTTTGCGAATCGCCATTTTTACGAATTGTCAATTTTCTGAAAAGTCATTTTGCGAATCGACATTTTTACGAATTGTCAAATTTCCGAAAAGTCATTTTTGCGAAAAATACAATAGAAAACTTGTAGGTCTATAAATTCACTATTGTATTTTTCGCAAAAATGACTTTTCGGAAAATTGACAATTCGTAAAAATGGCGACTCGCAAAAATCACTTTTCGGAAAATTGACAATTCGTAAAAATGGCCATTCGCAAAAATGACAATTCGCAAAAATAGCTTTTCGCAAAAATGACAATTCGCAAAAGTGACATTTCGCAAAATTGGCTTCTCGCAAAAATGACTATTCGCAAAAGTGCAGTTCGGTAAAATGACATTTCGGAAAAATGACATTTGGGGAATAATCATGCGTCCCATAGTAGTATTACAAATTATACTATTATTATGATGTTAATCAGCGAAATGTTCTCTCGCCATCTGGCGGACGCGTCATAGAATTATATCGATTAGCGCAAAATTCGAATTGAATTTAAATAGAATTCGAATTAATTATATCTTAATTAATGTCTAATTAATTCTCGACTAAAAATTAAGTAGGCAAAATTTTTTTTAAAACTAAATAAACTAGTAGAACTTTTAAAGTTTTTAACAATATTCTAAATTTTAAATACAAAAATTGTGGAAATAATTATAAATAATTTTAATTAAAAATAAAATTTAATTTTAGTTTTTTTAAAATTTAATTTAATTTTAATTTAGAATGATAATTTCATGAATATTTCTTGTAATATCCGTTTGTCATCATTTATTTTTAAGGAATTTTTCCACCATTTCATATTTGTCTTTTCATTAATTATTTCAATCTTTCTTTGTTGCTTCATTCAAATTTTTGTATTTTTTTTTCTTTTTGACCAATGATCACCGAGATTTGCCAGTCTCTTAAAGTACCATCGTCTTTTTAATTGTCTCCAGACTTATAGAACAGGCACATATATGTATATATGTATATTCTTTGGTGGTCCTTGTTCATTTTTAATTTCAATGAATCAGCATTTCTTCGGAGACACTGCAACTTTTCACTCGAGAGAACATCTTCACGCAGTAGTGTTTCGAATTCTTATCTCTATTTTAATAAATTGAAAAATATATTTGCTTTAATAATAATATATTTAAAAATAATAATTTTTTATATTCTATATAATACTTCTTAGTATTATTATTAATAGAATTAATGTATTTTTAAACAATTTTTATTAGTATTATTGTTATTTTAAAAAAGAACATAAATCATGATAAGTCGAACACAGGTCCTTGTTGCTAGAAATCCAGTACAAAAACCGCTTTATAGCTATCTCACCTTAGTATAATCATTACCGCATTATTATTATTATTATTATTATAATTATTATTATTTTTTTTTTTGCTTAGCGACTTTTGGGAAATCTGCGTACAGATACCTTGGATTCCGCACTCCAAGGTTATGTGGGGTTGGTATGATGGAACAAAAGGGAATATAAGAAAAAGAAAAATAAATATGGGGCAAAATTCCTCAATTGTCCTAACTTAAAATCGAAAGTCTTCAAATCGGGATGATTTTTGCACAAACTTTAATACTATGGGAGAGAACTTTACCCATAAAATATTAAGATATTTTATTAAAAATTGTAGGGGGGAGAGGGGGTTAAAGTTTTTGGTAACGTGTGGACAGTGGATTCTTTTAGCTAATATAGCTAAAATACAGTAGAGTGGACAAAATTTTGACCTATATGTTTTCGAAAGGTTTTTTCCTCCTCTTTCGAATGGTGTAAATTTTTTTTTTTTAATTAACAATTTAACTAATTTTTTTCAAAATTAAAAATATTTTTCACTTTTTTTTAAAAAACGGCATTTTTTTTCTCTTTTTTTGCTTTAAAATAAAGCTTAATATATGTACTTTCCATAACTGATTCTGAAAAAATGACGTTTTTTTTGTTTTCGAATTATTAATTAATTAATTAATAAAAATCAGTAAAAAATTACTAAAAAATGAAAAAATTTTTAAGCAAGTAAACTTTTCTGAATTATGAGATTATCATCGTAAAGCTTACCTAATTCCGCATCCAACAAGTATAATTACACCTATTTTTACAATATAATTGTTAAATAAATAAATAATTGAAAATTTATTTATTAATTTTTTGAAATTGGTTATAAAAAATAGTTAAAAATAAACTTGTTGGGTGCGGAAGTTTGTAAGCTTTACGTCTGCAAGCGCAAAATTAAGAAAAGTTTATTTCTTTGAAAAATAATAATTTTTTAAAATAATTTTTATTAATTAATTAATAAATAATACGAAAAGAAAAATGTCATTTTTTCCTAATCGGGTATTAAAAGTACACATATTAAGCTTTGCTTGAAATAAGAATAAAAATAAAAAATGTCATTTTTCCAAAAATGAATAAATAAATAATCAATTATTTATTTATTTAACAATTATTTATAAAAAACAGTTTAGTTTATGCTTGCTGGATGCGGAATTTTGTAAGCTTTACGATGATAAGCTCATAATTAAGCAAAGTTTATTTGCTTGAAAAATATTTAATTTTTTAGTAATTTCTTACTATTATTAATTAATTAATTAATTAATTAATTAATTAATTATTCGAAACACAAAAGAAAACGGCACTTTTTCCTAATCGAGTATTGAAAGTACACATATTGAGCTTTATTTTAAAGCAAGAAAGAAGAAAAAATGTCCTTTTTTCAAAAAATTAATAAATAAATTTTCAATTATTTATTTATTTAACAATTTTTTGTAAAAATAGGTGTAATTATACTTGTTGGATGCGGAATTAGGTAAGCTTTACGATGATAATCTCATAATTCAGAAAAGTTTACTTGCTTAAAAAATATTTAATTTTTTAGTAATTTTTTACTGATTTTTATTAATTAATTAATTAATAATTCGAAAACGAAAAAAAACGTCATTTTTTCAGAATCATTTATGGAAAGTACACATATTAAGCTTTATTTTAAAGCAAAAAAAGAGAAAAAAATGCCGTTTTTTAAAAAAAAGTGAAAAATATTTTTAATTTAAAAAAAAATTACTTAAATTGTTAATTAAAATAAAAAATTTTACACCATTCGAAAGAGGAGGAAAAAACCTTTCGAAAACATATAGGTGAAAATTTTGTCCACTCTACTGTATTTTAGCTATATTAGCTAAAAGAATCCACTGTCCACACGTTACCAAAAACTTTAACCCCCTCTCCCCCCTACAATTTTTAATAAAATATCTTAATATTTTATGGGTAAAGTTCTCTCCCATAGTATTAAAGTTTGTGCAAAAATCAGCCCGATTTGAAGACTTTCGATTTTAAGTTAGGACAATTGAGGAATTTTGCCCCATATATAAAATAGTAAATTAAATAAACTTGCGACCTACTGCCAGCCCGACCCACTAAAACCCGTAACCCTTCTTTTGGAGCTTTTTACCCTCCCTCGGAACTGTCGTAAGACTTTAGCCTTCGAGAGAGGCGCTCCAACTCCGTCGCTAATGCGACTTTCTGCTTTTCTCTGCGGTTATCCTGCGTTAATAGTTAAAAATTTAAAACTATTTGGATATAAAAACGGAATTAAGAGCACAACAATAACAAAAAAAAACAAATGTTTAATTAAGTGTAAAAAAGTCAAAAGATAAAATTGTAAACGGATATATAAAAAAAGAAAAAATAAACGCGTATATAATATTGAAAACATAAAACTGTATAAAGACAAATACAAACATAAAACAAATTAAAAAAGAAAAAAATGTATAAGGACAAATAAATCACATAATGAATTAAAATTGTATAAGGACAAAAAAACACAAAATAAATTAATAAAAAACAAACAAATTAAAAGCTGTTTAAATTACGCTTTTTGGCGGCCGTCAAGATCTTTCCTCGACATAACCGAGATTATGAAGTTCTCGACTTGCCGCCAATTCTCTTCTGACTGGGTCATCAGCGATACCATGTTCTCCGGTGTAATTTGACTGTTTACACCTTCGAACATGGCCCGCCTCTCCAAGTCCCATTTCTTGCATGAGAAGAGGGTGTGCTCCGCGTTGTCTTCAGGGAACTGGCAATATGCACACACCTCGTCCTCGTGTAATTTAAAGCGACACAGGTACGAGTTAAATAATAGGAAACCTGACCGTGTTTCCTATTTATCCAGGTGTCGAGTGCTGGGATAAGGCGATAAGTCTATCGACCTTTTTCCTCACCATCCCATCTTTCTTGCCATCTTTCTATGAACCTGTGCCTCGCTTCTTTGCGTATCAGGCCCTTGCTTGGTCTTAATTCCTCATCCGAAGAACTGCTTTCTTTAGAAAAGAAAAACATTTCTTCCCTTTCCCTCGCCAAAAGATCTGCTGGCGGGACACTTGCAAGGACCTGCACAGCACTCGTAGATACCCTCTTATATGCAGAGATCCGCCTACATTTGGTATTAACCGTGAAAGATTAGCCGCATATTCGATCGCCTTATTTGACGCCGTAGCCATGTGGTGGTGGACGTTTAACTTTCCATCTAACTCCACACCAAGATATTTAATTTGCTTACTCCACTTGACCTCGAATCCGTCTATCACGATTCGTGGGAGCTCATAACCACGTCTGTCTGTGACCAGCAGTGCCTCGGTCTTTCCCAGGGCCATTTCAAGACCTCTGGTATCCAGCCAGCTTTTTGCTAGTCGCAGACATTCGTTCACCAATGTCCCAAGAGCCTCCTCACTTTCTGCAGTGCACACGAACAACGCGTCGTTCGCAAAGCCGACGATCACCGCACCTTCGGGCAGATCTATTCGCAGAAAATCATCATAAGATACATTCCATACAAATGGACCCACCCTCGAGCCTTGAGGAGCCCCACGCTGCATCTCTTCCCTGAGAGTGCAGGTGTCTCCCTCATATGTAACCCACCTGTCGCTAAGTCTCGATTTTAAAAGCCAGACTCCATGGGTCCTTATCGACTTCCTCGATTAGGTCCCTCCAGCTACGGCGTCGCAACTTGCGGATCCCTTTTTTGAGGTTATTTTTTGCCTCCTTGAAAGCCTCCTTCAGCAAAGGATCTCCCTTAGATCGGGTGTATGTCCTTCTTGCTTTGAGGCATTCCTTTTTCAAGGAGGCTAGCTTCTCTGACCACCAGTGCAAGGATTTTTTCCTTGGAAAGGCCCCTTTGCGACGTGGCATCGACGCATTGCAAGCGGTGACGATTATATTTCGTACCGCTCGCACCTCTCCATTTAGACTTCTCGGCCTCCTCACCCAACCAGAATCCTTAATTAAGATAGATTCTTCTAGGGACCGGCTGAACTTCTCCTTGTCGAGTTTCTTAATGTTCCACAAGATGATTTTGCGACTAGGAGCTTCCTGTCTTTTTCCTCCTCGTGTGTCTTCCAATGAGACTGAGAACTCAATGTACTGGTGGTCACTTGCTGTATATTCCTCAGAGACCCGCCAGTCGCTTATGCGGCTAAATATATTAGAAAATGCGATCGTATTAGCCACCTCTATCCACACAAACCCGCTGCTTGTCTCCAAGAACTTGTCAACCCGCAATTCTGGGTTGCACAGCTTGATGGCGGCTCTCTTCGCCTTATCCTGATACCAAGGTGCTAAGTCGCTTCCTTGATACTGCTCACTGCAGAACAGGATATCGACCTCATTTTTCCTAGCTGTTTGCATCAGGAGCACCTGTGCATCCTTGCTTGTATGTAGGTTGACTTGAAGGAGCTTTAGGGATTTGCCCTTTTAAGTTTCTATAGTTCCTCCTTGTAAACCGGGCAGGAAATTCTTCCAGGGATATGGTTGACTTCCGTTTTTCCCAAATCTGTACACGTAATGCACTTTGGCTTGTCGCTAGTAAAACTCTTGGCGAAATGTCCTGCTTCGCCGCATCTCCAAAAGTTTTTTGTTCTGTCGGGGCCCTTGCAAATTCGGGTCACGTATCCATAGGCTAGGCACTTCTGACATCTTGTCACTTCTAAGTGCGTTCAGATAGATGCGTTTATCCAACCAATACGCACTTTGCCTAGCTTAAGCAGACTCTCGCTGTCCGTTTCACTCAAGCGTACTAGTGCCACTTTCGTACCACCAAAACGTGTCAGAAGTCGTCAAGTCAAAGCTAATTCGGGCTTTTGCAACTTCTCCTTTAAGACGGTAAAAACGTCCGCCTCTGAAGTTGTTTCGTCGAGTTCCGAATTTCGAGGGTCTTTTTACTGACAAGAGCCGTAACCTCGGCCTTGTCCTGAGGACGGAGGTAGGATTCTCAGCGAACTTTGAAGTTTCACCCCCCTTTTTGACAACAACAAGAACCTCCTTTTTAAGAGTTCTCCTAATTTTCACAATTTTGGTGCCAGTTTCCTCTGGCTTTACCGAAGTTGTTGCCAGTTTTATAAGATCATAGTAGGTCTCTGGATTCCGGGCCGAAATTATTATTGCCTCCGTGGTTCTAATTTTGGGGGGGCGCTTCTGAAGTCTCTCCCTCTCTTCTGCTTTCTTCAAGGCCTTTCTCTTACGGGCCTCCTGTTTCCTATTGCAGACGGTTTCGAAGTCTTTTTCGTTTTCAGGCTTATTTTCCACAGTTGCCTCCGAATAAGAAGCAACCCTGGCCGAAGCAGCCTTACTCACCTCCGTCTCCATAGCCTTGGTCTCTTTGCTCTTAACCCTCTTACCCTAGGGAGTGGTCACAGTAAAATCAGTCTCCGGACCTTCATACTCTCTAGGGCGCTTCCTTGGGTCGATGGACTATTATTATTATTATTTTTTTTATTATTATTATTATTTTTTGCTTAGGGAATTTTGGGAAATCTGCCTACAGATACCTTGGATTCCGCACTCCAAGGTTATGTGGGGTTGGTAAAATGAAACAAAAGGAAATATTAAAAAAAAGATAAATAAATAAATGTTATAATAAATTTAATAAACTGGCGACCTACTACCAGCCCGACCCACTAAAACCCGTAACCATTCTTCTGGAGCCCTTTACCCTCCCTCGGATCTGTCGTAAGACTTTAGCCTTCGAGGGAGGCGCTCCAACTCTGTCGCTAATGCGACCTTATTCTTCTCTTTGCGGTTTTCCTGCGTTCGTAGTTAAAAAAATGATTAAAACTATTTCATAGTCTAAGCGGAATTTACAGCAGAACAATAATAAAAAAAACAAAATTATTTAAGAAGTGTTCAAAGTCAAAAGATAAAATCGTAAACAGATATAAAAAAGAAAAGAAAAGAAAAAAAAGGAAACAGGTATATAACGTTGAAAAGACAAAACTGTACAAAAACGAATAAAAAAATCAAAACAAAACAAATTAAAAAATGTATAAGGACAAATAAATCACAAAATAAATTAATAAGAATCAAACAAACAAATTTGAAAGCTGTTTAAATTACGTTTTTTTGGCGGCCGTCGAGATCCTTCCTCGACATAACCAAGATTATGAAGTTCTCGACTTGCCGCCAATTCTCTTCTGACTGTGTCATCAGCGATACCATGTTCTCCGGTGTAACTTAACTGTTTACACCTTCGAACATGGCCCGCCTCTCCATGTCCCATTTTCTGCATGAGAAGAGGGTGTGCTCCGCGTTGTCCGCAGGGAACTGGCAATATGCACACACCGCGTCCTCGCGTAATTCAAAGCGACACAGGTACTAGTTAAAACACCCGTGTCCTGTGAGCGCCTAAGTCAAATAATAAGAAACCTGACCGTGTTTCCTATTGATCCAGGTGGCGAGTGTCGGAATAAGGCGATAAGTCCATCGACCTTTTTCCTCACTATCCCATCTTTCTTGCCATCTTTCTATGAGCCTGTGCCTCGCTTCTTTGCGGATCAGGCCCTTGCTTGGTCTTATTTCCTCATCTAAGGAACTTCTTTCTTTAGAAAAGAGAAACATTTCTTCCCTTTCCCTCGCCAAAAGATCTGCTGGCGGGACACTTGCAAGGACCTGCACAGCACTCGTAGATACCGTCTTATATGCAGAGATGATACGCGTAGTTATCGATCTCTGCGCTGACAGTATCTTTTCACAGATGGTAACACATCTTTTACTCCTCAGGGATGGGGCCCACGCTGGTGCTGCATAGAGCATTTTAGCATGGGCGACACTCGCCACCAGTCTTTTTTTTTTTTGCTCACGGGGTCCGCCTACGTTTGGCATTAACCGTGAAAGATTAGCCGCACACTCGATCGCCTTATTTGACGCCGTAGCCATGTTGTGGTGGAAGTTTAACCTTCCATTCAACTCCACACCAAGATATTTAATTTGCTTACTCCACTTGACCTCGAATCCGTCTATCACGATTCGTGGGAGCTCATAACCACGTCTGTCTGTGACCAGCAGTGCCTCGGTATTTTCAAGGGCCATTTTAAGACCTCTGGTATCCAGCCAGCTTTTTGCTAGTCGCAGACATTCGTTCACCAATGTCCCAAGAGCCTCCTCACTTTCGGCAGTGCACACGAACAACGCGTCGTCCGCAAAGCCGATGATTACCGCACCTTCAGGTAGATGCATTCGCAGAAAATCATCGTAAGATACATTCCATACAAATGGATCCACCCTCGAGCCTTGAGGAGCCCCACACTGCATCTCTTCCTTGAGAGTGCAGGTGTCTCCCTCATATATAACCCACCTGTCGCTACGATAATTATCCATTATCCGCATCAAGTAGGGAGGCATGTTTTTCTTTTTCATCGACTCGATGAGATCTTTCCATCTTGCGGAATTAAACGCGTTGCGTATGTCAATTGCTACCAACGCGCAGAAGCTCTTCCTTTTTCCAGGTCCCAATTTGTTTTTTCCTGCTTTGGCTATGTCCACAACTGCCTGGATAGCATTAACTGTGGATTTGCCTTTACGGAAGCCAAATTGGTGATCCGATAGACTATTCTCTCCGGTCAAGTTGTTTTGCATTCTCTGCAGAACCATAACCTCTAGAAGTTTACCCATCGTATCTAGCAGGCATATAGGCCTGTATGATGGGACTTTATCTAGAGGTTTTTCACCTTTCCTCAGGAGGACTAACCTCTGTCGCTTCCAGTCGCGGGAGAACTCTCCTCTTTTAAGGCAAAGATTGAAGCATCGAAGCAGAATCTGGGGTGAAGTGTCGATAACCAACTTTAGGATCTCGTTACTAATCCCATCGATTCCAGGGGCCTTGCCTGTTTTCAATCTTTTGCCTGCTTTTTGTAGTTCACTAAGTGTGAAGAGTTCTTCCTCTTTGACTTTGCAAAAACTCCAGTCCCTTCTAAGGTATGGCTCTGCAGGAGGAAACAAAGAATTTATTATCTTTCTGACCCAATCGGGATTGTCCAGTCCGGGGGTCTTTTGCCTCGTCGCTAATTTCTTAGTAACGATTTTAAAAGCCAGACCCCATGGGTCCTTATCGACTTTCTCGATTAGGTCCTTCCAGCTACGGCGTCGCGACTTGCGGATCTCTTTCTTGAGGTTCTTTTTCGCCTTCTTGAAAGCCTCTTTCAGCAAGGGATCTCCCTTAGATCGGGTTATTATTATAATTTTTTTTTGCTTAGGGACTTTTGGGTAATCTGCCTACAGATAGTCTGGCCAGGCTTGGGCCCGATCTGGGAAGGTGTTTCATACCATGTTATGGCCTAAATATGGCAATTTCTACACGGGTTATTATTATTATTTTTGTTGTTATTATTTTATTATATTGCCATTAAATTTATTACTTTGTTATCGTAATTCAAATATTCTTTTTTGTACATTCTTTTCATGTACTTTTTCAGCATAATGAGAAAGTATTCCACTTTTTCTTTTTTTTGTAGTAGATTATTATGTTTTTTGTTATTGTTTCTGTAATTACCTGAAGTTAATATTAATGATCATTACAAAAATTGATTTATAGTACACAATACATATATAAAATTTCCCATTAGAGACAATTTCACACACAGAACCACATAGGATATAATTTTTCACAACTGGAAAATGGTTCTTTAAAAGTGATAGAAACAATCATTAAATAATCTAATCAATCAAAAAATAATAAATATGTTTTTTACATCTGCGGGCAACAATCATGAAGTCATTAGTAGACATTGCATCAAGATCCTATAAGTATCGATACTTCTCATTGGAAACTTTCACTGTGGTAAATATATGTATAAAAGCTGCGCCTATATGTATATGGGTCAAAATAAGTGAAATCGGCCACTTGAAAAATTTTTATCTCCAATTTTCAAGTTAACTTTGATTTTTGGTAGATATATGAGTACACTTTTTCCCCCTAAAATATTTTTTAAAAAAATTTATTTTTGAAGTAATCAGGTATTGAAGTTTTAGGTCATTTTATTTTCATTTTATTATTACTTTGAAACAAACAAAGATAATTAAGTAATTTTTTTTTAAATTAAAGCTTAAAGTCTATACTTTAAAGATGAAATAAAGCGATTGCTAAAAAATGAAAATATATAATTGTTATTAACAATTCTTTTAAACAATTGCAAATTGAAGAATGTTCTCAATGTTTTTGAAAGATTAAATTACGATATATTGATGCACAAATCTATAAGGATTCATTAAAAAAAAACAGTAACCTCCAATATTATAGAAATTGTGTAGATTTTTCTGCCAAAATGCAGGCGAAAATCGATTTTTAATCTTAAAAATCCGCTTGAAAGCGTGAAGTTTCTAACAAAACAAAAGAAGATCTTATTTATTCGTTTGCAATTTTATCTTTTTCCAGGAACTTGAGTCAATTTTCGCCTGCATTTTGTCAGAAAAATTTACATAATTTCTATAATATTGGAGGTTACTCATTTTTCTTATTTTTAAATGAATCCTTATAGTTTTGCGCATCAGTATATCGTAATTTAATCTTTCAAAAACATTGAGAACATTCTTCAATTTGCAATTGTTTAAAAGAATTGTTAATAACAATTATAAATTTTTATTTTTTAGCAATCGCTTTATTTCATCCTTAAAGTATAGACTTTAAGCTTTAATTTAAAAAAAAATTTACTTAATTATCTTTATTTGTTTCAAAGTAATAATAAAATGAAAATAAAATGACCTAAAACTTCAATACCTGATTACTTCAAAAATCATTTTTTTTTGAAAAATATTTTAGGGGGATAAAGTGTGTTAAAGTAGGATTTTAAAATTTAATTTTAAAAGATTAATTTTTAAAACTTTAACTCACGTGTCCTTCGGACAAAGAAATTGTAAAGGTAGTGGATTCCCCCTCTACTTAGTTATTGATTCAACTAAGAGGTTGAGAACCCTACTCTGAAGAAAAATGAGAAGATAGGAAAATTAATTAGGATGCTTAAATTAAAATGCAAAATTAAGATGTAAACCATGAATTATATATTTTACTCAAGAAGTCCCTAATACAAGTAATCTAATTTTTATGTGTGTAAAGAAAGAACTTTATATATGTGTGAATGAACTTGTAGTGTGTGTTATGTGGTGTAAGTCTTTTACTCACTACTCAGTAATTCGATCTCCTTGAAATATTAATCCAATGACACGTTCTGACTTCGTAAATTTCGCGTTGTATCTCCGAAAAACTAAAGAAATACCCAATCTAGGTTCACTAGATTGATATTTCGTCTTGAACCTTAATATTCCTTTTATTGCACAAAAAAAAGACCTAAACCCCGTAAAAAAAGGCTGTCTTTAAAAATATATTTAAATTAATATTCTTTTAATAAAATTACTTTTTATTTTATTCTTGCTGATACAAGACTTTTTCAATATTCTCTTTTGATTCTTTTACTTTATATTTTATATCTCTTTCACAAATTCTTTATATTTATTTTTCAATTCACTTTATATTCAATATTCTTTTACAATTCTTTAATTATTTTATTTTCCTTTACAAATTCTTTATAATTATTTTTACTCACTTTATTTTCAATATTTTCTTTTAATGTTTTTACTTTTTCACTTGTCACTTTTATTATTCTCAATATAACTTTTAAATTCAACCTTTCTTTACTTTTTATTTCTTTATATTTTTATTCTCAATTCAAATTCACTTTTCTGATCAAACTTTTTATTAAACCCGTTAACTTCTAAGGAAATCCCTTGCTCAGGGATTACAAAATTTAATTGAACACGGTCAATTGCCGGACTTAGAATTGCCTGGCCAAAACTGCCAGCTACAACTACAGGTGACTACGACCTGGACTAAACTGCGGGCCCAAACTGCCCGGGCTAACTGCCGGCTACAACGGCCTGGCTTAAACTGCCCAGATTTCCCAGTGTCAATCAATTTTATTGAAAGACAATTTAGTGGGGAAATCGTATGTTAAGTTTATTGCACTTAACTGTTGCCAAGCCAATTCTGCAAGCTTGCAGATTTAGGCAGTGGCGCGATCCGAGTTCAGTGACTTAGATGCACCACTCCTTATATTGAGCAATTTACTTTTCATATTTTCTAACTATTCCTCAAAAGGGTCAATAAACTGTTTGTCTAAGAAAAGGAATCTATTAAGAAATATCGTGTTTTATTCTTAGGTTTTTCACTTCAAATTGTGAAACTTAAAGGAATGTTAAATTCCATTAAATCTATTATTTATATAAAATTAGATTTTTATCCGATTAAAATACTTTAGATTTAAATATTCAAAAAGAAGAATGTCCCTTTTGTGAAATTACAAAGGGTTGTATTTTGTGTAAATGTTTTTGTGATGTTTAACAAAATCTCATGTTGCGTGTAATTGTTGCATGTAATTTTAGTTTAAATATAATTAAAAAAGGTATTAACAATATAAAAAGTTACGGAGTTCGGCCGTAACAAAGTGTACTCATATATCTACCAAAAATCAAAGATAACTTGAAAATTGGAGATAAAAATTTTTCAAGTGGCCGGTTTCACTTATTTTGACCCATATATTTTATTTACTACAAGAGTTCTCGCGCGAAACATTTTGATGTTTAAATCCAAATAAGTCTCAATCCGCAAGACTTTAATTAACATTTCCTAATCAACTGTTTTTGTATAAAAGAATGTCTCTCATATACATGTCGTTAAAAGAGAAAAAAAGAGAGAGAAACAATACTTGTTATAAAGTACAAAACAAACTACTATACTTACTTTTTAGATAAAAAAAAGAAAATTGTGATTATAAAATACAAAATCGAAATGCCAATGCGGCGACAAAAATTATTGTTTTGAAAAGAGAAGGTTACATTTTTTTCCTAAAACAAATGCAGTAATAATGCTTCTTTATTTACGAGCGTCGATAAAATGCGAATGACATCGCGACTTTATTAATTAATGGCTCGCTTTTGTTATATACTGTTTTAAGAGCCCCTTCTCGTGTGCCCCCGTTTTTCGCGTGCCAATCCGATATACAGAAGCTCAAAAAAAAATTCCAATCCATCCCCTTAAAAGAGAGTGGGGGGAAAAATTCGAGACACGCTCGATCAAGAATCGTCTCTCTTTCTTCTCTCTCTTGTTCTCGCTCTCTCTCGAAACGATGCGACTGCACTTCTTACGAAATGAAAATGACCGCGACATTATTAATTAATCAAAGATCTGGTTCTGTCCGCCTCTTCTCTCTCTTTCTCTCTCTTTTTCCTTTTCTTTCTCTCATCAAGTCGACGATTCCGACCACCGGAAAGCAATATCTCTCCCTGAAAGTTTATCTCCCTCTTTGGGGGGAGGAAGAGAGAAAGAAAGCAAGAGAGATAAATACAGCGAGAGCGAGAGAGAGAAAATGTGACAGAAGACCACCGATCATCGGGAACGAACTTGTTCTTCGTTTAAAATGCTCTCTCTCTCCCCATCGTCATCACCCTATGGGCAAAAAATAAGTTGAATGCAACGCGCGCCAATATAAACAGCTTTTTACCGATACGCAAAAGTTGAATATTCAACGAGGACGCGAAACGTTGCAAACATCGAACATCATCAGCATTGGCCAGCAATTAATATTGATTTTATTAAATTGTTCTTTCTTGTCGACCAAAATCGGATTGGACTACTTTTGTGTGTTTGACTTGGTCCTGTGTAGAAAATCCTCACTTTGTGTTTGTACTTTGTATGTGACTTTTTTAACGATTCAAACATTTCAGAGTAAATTTTTTTTTCACCCTAACTACAACGTGTCCTCTTTTATATTCTTTTCATATATGGCCAATTCGCAATAAAATGGCTATTAATTCCAGAACAAAATGAACTTTATTTTTTTCATTTTCTTTAGTATAATGTATTCTTGATTTTTTTTATTTTTGCATTTTGAATACTGTCTCCCCCTCTCTCCCTATTTTAAAAATATAGATTTTTTAGAAATATAAAAAATATAAATTAAATTAATTAAAATTAAATTAAATTACTCATCTCTAATGTTTAGTAATTTGAATTAGTAACTGATTATTTGCTTTTCAATTAGTAAATTTTACTAGAAAAATAGTAAAAATTACTATTATTAGTAAATTCTACTAGAAAATAAGTAGAACTTACTATTCATTCGTAAATTGTACTAGGAAATTAGTAATAATTACTATTTATTAGTTAATTTTACTAATTGAATAGGAAAAAATGAGGCATTAATTTAAATTAGTAAACATGTTTACTAATTCGAATTTAGAGAGAAAACATGAAATATATTTAGTTCAAAATAGTTTTACTTAAGAATATTTTTAGTTAAAATACTTTAAGCTAAAATATTTTTGCTTAAGAATATTTTTAGTTAAAATACTTTTAGCTAAAATATTTTTAGTTGAATATAATATTTTAAAAGAACTCTCTAAATTTTTCTTTTCAAATAGTAAGTTCTATACCAATTTATTAGTCAAATTTACAAATCTAGAAGCAAAAGATCAGTCACTATTCAAAGTATAATTATTTTTACTAACTCGAATTGTGAGAGTAAATTAGTAAAACTGACTTTAAACAAGATATAAATAAAAATAAGCAGAAAAATCTATTATAAAACAACTTTAACGCACTTGAAAAATATTATATAATGTTAAACAATCAAAAAATCTCGTAAATATTAAAAATTTAAGATGGCGAATCCAATATGGCGTCAATTTTTTTTTAAATTCACCCAATTCGCCTGAAACTTATTACTCGGGGGTTTTTGGGGTTGCTAATACGAATTTCACCTTACTTTTCAAAAATTCGAAATGGCGGATGCAATATGGCTAACCAATTTTTTAAAAATTTATTGGATTTACCTGAAACGTTATACTCGGGGGTTTTTGGGATCGCTGAATACGAATTTCACCTTAGTTTTTAGAAATTCTAAATCTGATAAATTTTTAGAAAATTCGTTAGCCATATTGGATCTGCCACTGTGAATGTTTTTAAACTAAGGTGATATTTTTTTTCAGCGACCCCAAAAACCCCCAAGTAACATAAGTTTCAAGTACATCTGATAAATTTTTTTAAAAATTCGTCAGCCATATTGGATCCGCCATTTTGAAGAAAATTGACGTAATAGCGGAAAACTGAGTTCGGATTCGAATTCAGCGATCCAAAAAACATATAAAAAACATGGTCCGGTCAATACTTCCTTCAAAAAAAATTTTGTGGTCCTGTGCTATTATTAAATTTAATTTTCGCGCCAATGGACTTAGTACTATGTGGCTTCCGATAGAGGGCATAAAACACAGTGCGTTAACATCCAAATTTTTCTACAGGGGCTTTTTTAAATATTTTCTTTCCACCACAAAATTTATTATTGTAAAGGAGTTAATGCACTTTGGAGTAAAATTTATTCCTGTAGAAAAAATTATTTCTTCAAGAAAAAAAATAACAGGGACTCGCAAATGAAAAAGAAAGACTCGCCATATAATAAAACAGCAAGAAGAGATCGAGTACTCGGAGTAAAAAGGAAATTCGGGAATTGGGCCCTATTATACGCGCCAAGTAACATGTGTACCGAGCATAAGGCTTGAAGGGAGGGATGAGAGAAAGAAGCTGGAGGCAGTCTGTAATCAGTAGCTTCTCGCCGACACCGTCGGTTTACCGGCATACAATATACCGTGTGCGCGCAATACACGGGTCACCGTTACCGGGACACGCTTATTCGTGTCCGTTGTGAATCGTGGTGCCTGGGGCCTGATTTCGGGGCCCCATGTATTCCGCGCAACGGGTCCAATTACTTGAAACGTCTTCACTCCCGGGGCGCCTGTAGCGCAACGCAACGTCTCCCGTCGCGATATAACTTCCTTTTTGGCATCTGGTTCAAATATCTGCGAGATATGAAAGAATTACTTTTGTTTTGCCCCCCCCCCCCTCTCTCTCTCTCTCTGCCTATTATACAAAGAGGAATAAATTTCCCCAATGATTGATTGATCGAGACTCGATGCTAAGAGAGAGAGAGGAATAATTTTGATCACTCACTCGTGCAAAAATTTTGCAATGCGAAAAGATATGGATATACTTCCGATTAGCGGTTACCTCCGATTCTTCTACAAATTGGTATACTTACGTAATTTTGTGCCCTGATTACGAAAATCATAGTGAAAATTGGCGCAAATTAGAATTTTATGGTAAAAACCATAAAAAACACCATAAAATTGTGTTTTTGCATATAATTCGCAAAAAACGCAAAACTCTGCAAAATGTTCTTTACAAAAGTTTTAGATCTGACCAAAATACACATTTTTTGTTGTTATCATTATTTGCTAAAATCTGTTATTTTGCGAGAAAAATGTAAAAAACCATAAAATACCATAACAACTAATCAGAAAGATATTTCCTTTATAATATGAGTACTTATGCGATTTCATGTGCCTAATATGAATATGGTGATAATAATGATCATGATAATGATTGTGGCCTTAAAAAAGGCCGATTGATTTAACTTTTTCAAGTTATATGGTTTCGTGGCCTTGAAAAAGGCCGACTGGTTTAACTTTTTCAAGTTATATGGTTTCGTGGCCTTGAAAAAGGCCGATTGGTTTAACTTTTTCACCAAATAGAAAGTCAATTTGACTCCCTTTCTGTATTCAGGAAGTAAAAAAACATGAACTAATGTTCGCTCCAGGGGCCCTTAAAAGAGCTTTTTGAAAGGTCACGTTGTAGGGGGATTGGGTCTGGGTTCGGTACCTTCTAGTACCAAAACGAAAGTCAATTTGACTCCCTTTCTGTATTCAGGAAGTAAAAGAACATGAGCTAAGGCGGGCTTCGCCAGCCTTTGTAGTGTTCGCTCCAGGGGCCCTTAAAAGAGCTTTTTGAAAGGTCACGTTGTAGGGGGATTGGGTCTGGGTTCTGTACCTTCTAGTACCAAAAAGAAAGTCAATTTAACTCCCTTTCTGTATTCAGGAAGTAAAAGAACATGAGCAAAGGCGGGCTTCGCCCGCCTTTGTAGTGTTCGCTCCAGGGGCCCTTAAAAGAGCTTTTTGAAAGGTCACGTTGTAGGGGGATTGGGTCTGGGTTCTGTACCTTCTAGTACCAAAAAGAAAGTCAATTTGACTCCCTTTCTGTATTCAGGAAGTAAAAGAACATGAGCTAAGGCGGGCTTCGCCCGCCTTTGTAGTGTTCGCTCCAGGGGCCCTTAAAAGAGCTTTTTAAAAGGTCACGTTGTAGGGGGATTGGGTCTGGGTTCGGTACCTTCTAGTACCAAAAAGAAAGTCAATTTGACTCCCTTTCTGTATTCAGGAAGTAAAAGAACATGAGCTAAGGCGGGCTTCGCCCGCCTTTGTAGTGTTCGCTCCAGGGGCCCTTAAAAGAGCTTTTTGAAAGGTCACGTTGTAGGGGGATTGGGTCTGGGTTCTGTACCTTCTAGTACCAAAAAGAAAGTCAATTTGACTCCCTTTCTGTATTCAGGAAGTAAAAGAACATGAGCAAAGGCGGGCTTCGCCCGCCTTTGTAGTGTTCGCTCCAGGGGCCCTTAAAAGAGCTTTTTTAAAGGTCACGTTGTAGGGGGATTTGGTCTGGGTTCGGTACCTTCTAGTACCAAATAGAAAGTCAATTTGACTCCCTTTTTGTATTCATGAAGTAAGAGAACATTTTGCGTTTTCTGCGAGTTATACGGAAAAAACACAATTTTATGGTGTTTTTATGGTTTTGTACCATAAAATTCGAATTTTCGCCAATTTTAACAATCATTTTCGTAATTAGCGCATCAAAATACGTAAAGAAACCTTATTTTGTTACAATTGTATGTCTTTTTAAGTGAAAGTTTATTTTAACCATGGTTTTTATGGTATTTCATGGTTTTACATTTTTGTCGCAAAATAACAGTTTTTAACAAATAATGATAACAACAAAAAATGTGTATATTGGTCAGATCTAAAACATTTGTTAACAACATTTGGTGAAAAAGTTAAACCAATCGGCCTTTTTCAAGGTCACAATCATTATCATGATCATTATTAGTTGTAGGGGGATTTGGTCTGGGTTCGGTACCTTCTAGTACCAAATAGAAAGTCAATTTGACTCCCTTTTTGTATTTATGAAGTAAGAGAACATTTTGCGTTTTCTGCGAGTTATACGGAAAAAACACAATTTTATGGTGTTTTTATGGTTTTGTACCATAAAATTCGAATTTTCGCCAATTTTAACAATCATTTTCGTAATTAGCGCATCAAAATTACGTAAAGAATCCTTATTTTGTTACAATTGTATGTCTTTCTAAGTGAAAGTTCATTTTAACCATAGTTTTTATGGTATTTATGGTTTTTTCCATTTTTCTCGCAAAATAACAGATTTTAGCAAATAATGATAAGAACAAAAAATGTGTATTTTGGTCAGATCTAAAACTTTTGTAAAGAACATTTTGCAAAATTTTGCGTTTTTTGCTAATTATACGCTAAAAACACAAGTTTATGGTGTTTTTTTATGGTTTTTACCATAAAATTCTAATTTGCGCCAATTTTTACTATGATATTTGTAATCAGGGCACAAAATTACGTAAGTATATTAAGTTGTGGAATAATCGGAGGTAACCGCTAATCGGAAGTACACCCAAAGATATTAGTAATAATTATTATTAACTATATAATTATTTTTTTCGATTGTGAGGAATGAATTTTGTTGCCTTCTAGCGGAAGCGTCATTGTTTGAAAGTCATAAGCGCTAAATTTAAATTTAATAAGTAAAAATAAGTTAAAGATAAAAATAGAGAAAAATAAAGATGAATATAAATTATTTATTTATTATTATTTTATTACTTATAAATAATAATTATTATTAACAATATACCTATTATTTGTATAAACAGAATAAAACATTCTGTAAATACGAAGACTCGACGTTTCCTAATTTTCTTTAATTCGTGGCCACTTTATTTCGATTGTGAGCATTGAGTTTTTAGCCCTCTAGCGGAAGTGTCATAGTATTAAATTCATTGGCGCGAAATTCAAATTTATTAAAAGTAAAAAGCGAAATAAGTAAAGATAAATAGAAGATAAACAAGTAAGAATAAAAGTAGAGAAAATAAAGATAGACATTTAGAATTAAAGAAATTGAAATTGAAGAATTTAATTATTTACAAGTAATAATTATTATCAACAATGTAATTATTTACCATGTAACTAGAATAAAATATTAGGTAAATACGAGTCAAAGATTTCTAACTTTTTTAATTCATGACCACTTTATTTCGATTGTGAGTAATGTGTCTTCCCTTGCCCACTACACTGTAAAAAAATGGAGTTAAATTTCAACTCCCTAGGGGATTCTATAAAAGTCGCACCCATTGAAGAGTTAAAGCCAGGGGAGTTAAATAAAGAGAGTTAAAATTTAACACTCAAATGCTAACTCCCCATGGAAAAAATAACTCGCGCGGGTGTTGAATGAAGGGAGTTAGAAATTAACTCTCTTTTGGAGTTGATTTTTAACTCGAAAAATTTAACTCCCAACTCCCGAGTCCGTTAACTCTCTAAATTTTTTATAGTGTATCGGAAGCGTCATAGTACTAAGTTCAAAAACGCGAAATTTTAATTTAATAACAGTAAAAAGCGAATTTAGTATAAATAAGTTAAACATAAATAAAATATAAATTATTTAATATTGTTTAATTACTTGTAAGTAATAATTATTATTAACCAACTGACAGATTAGCTCAATCGGATAGATGCCTCGCTTGGCGGACGTTTTAGAACCAAGGGTACTTGGTTCGCGCCCATTTGGTTTGGTATTTTTCCAGCACGTGAGATAATCTGAGCGGGAGGTTTGACGTCGAGGCATAATGATGTGCATCGTCGATTATTGTCCGGTACACACCATTAGAACTCAACTGACGATAAACCGGTTGTACTCGGAGAGGTTTTCTACAGTTTCCCTCTCCACTGGCGAGAAAACCCATTAGACGGGTGGTCCATGCAAATGCGAGTGCTCCTAATTTCAAGACGTTCTGTAGACGCAAAATTTAGTATTAAGTTTAATAATAAGAAAATTTGTTAGGACAATTACGAAAAATGTAAAAACACTTGTATAGCCAAGTATGTAACCAATAAATAAATAATTATTATTAACAATATAACTATTATTTGTGTAAATAGAATAAAATTTGAAAATACAAGCCCAAGATTCTTCACTTTTTTAATTCATGGCAACTTTATTTTGATTGTGAGCAATAAGTTTTTTTGCCCTGTAGCGCAGGCGTCAGTGTATTAAATTTATTGGTGCGAAATTCAAATTTAATAAAAGTAGAAAACGGGCTAAATAAGTATTCTTATTACATAATTATTTTTTTGTTCCGTATTCATTATTTATGTAGAAAAAAAAATATTCTCGACGACAAGTTACATTATTTTATTCCTAAAAAGAAGGATGAATTAATGAAAGTTGAATATTGTACCTATATACATAATATATAAATAGTGTTTTGAAATAGACGCATCATAAAGTATCAACAGCTTATACAGGGTCATAAAATAGTCGGTACGTGTCAGAAAGTAATGGTGTGGCTTGGTTCGCATTATGAGGTTAAGATCGTTAGAATTGCAACCACCGTGTCTCGTGGTTATAGTGGTTTTCCGGCATATAACATCTTGTCGATATTCTTTCATTCGAGATCAAGAAAGAGAGAAAAGGGGAGAAGAGAAAGAGTAAGAAAGTGTACACGTAGTCTTACATGTTGAAATGTTTTGCCTGTATCTTTCGCATCAAATTTTTTTCAATCTTTTTTTCTTTTTGCAACCGCAAACTTAAAATCACTGATCACACCAAAAATTGACGGTTTCGTTTCCTTAACAAAACGGAAGAGATTTCTTTTTTGGTTTTAAATTTAGTTTCTTGTAGCACTACCACAAAATTTTCCTTAACAATTATAAAAAAATTAATTAAACTAATTAAAAAATTAATAAATAAATTAATAATTATAATAAAAAAATATACGTTCAACATTATTATTTTTATTATTTTTGTTATTATTTTTTAATTATTTTGTAATAAAAAGATTTTGTAATAAAAATGATTATTATTATTATTTACTATTAATTACTATTTTTGATTAATTGTTTATATAAAATTAAAATTATAATAAACAAATTTAATTAATATTAATATTACTAGTCACTATTTTTGCGCTCTACGCACGCCCCTTTTCTTTCTGCTATTTAAAATGGAAATGTTTTTACACTGAAAAGTTTCTAATATTACTCTAAAGATACACACATAGTTATTAAAAACATTTTATCTTTAAAGGATTAAATTTTATTTTAAATTTTGTGTACCTATTCCCTTTTTGAATAATATGTTCTGGTAATATAACATTATCATTATAATTAATAATATATATAATATAATAATAATAATAATAATAATAATAATAATAATAATAATAATAATAATAATAATAATAATAATAATAATAATAATAATAATAATAATAATAACTCCGCTTAGAACCGTGTCCCAAGCCCGAAACTCCATCTTCTATACGCATTTATACTCATTTATGTATTTTTTTTACGTATATGCGTGTACATGGGTGAAGTAGTTTGGAGGAGGAGGAGGGTAGTTTGTCGGACTGATGCGTCCGTGTATATTCCTCGTCTGTGTGAATATGGTACAGTATGAACGTAGGGTGCGCTATAAACGCGTTTATCCCTTTGTTTGGGCGAAGGAGAATCCGAACCAAAGTGTTCGGTATGTTCGGAGCATGAATGGGAAGGACAGTAGCCTATAAACGGCCCCTTCCATGAATGGGAAGCAGAGTAGCCTATGAACGGCCGCTTCCACGAATGTGTATGAAGGAGTACATGTGGGCAGGAGAGTAGCCTATAAACGGCCCCTGCCCTAAATGCGGAACCAGAGTAGCCTATAGACGGCCGCTTCCACGATTGGGCAGTCTCTTTTCTATTGATGACACTGTGGATCCGGGAAGTCTGTCCAATAGGCCAGCCTTAGCGGTATCCGGTTTGTCTCAATGGAATTGAAACTGATGTATGAAAGTGTATGTGGAATGAAAGAGGAACACTTTGCGGAGGTTTCTTCCTTTTTTCTGTGTGTGGGGGGGTGCTATAAACGCGCTACCTCCGTGAATGTGAGATACGCATGAGAGACGGGGGATGTGCATGGTCGTTCTATTCCGTCAGACACAGTACACAACAAATGTACACTATTCTAACACATATATGGGTTACACACAATTACAACACCTACACATTAATCATAACACAATACACACGATACACTAATCACACCCATATAAGTCAATCTTCTTTTTCAAGTTTAAAATGGAAATGTGTGATGTAAATAACATTATACCCCAAGCAGGTACCTCGACAGAGGGTAATCCTGCCTTCGATTCCGATCGGGTGAAAGCCCCGGTGGTCGACGCAAGGCCCACGGATTTTGGGGGTGGCCAACAGCACACTGGTCCTTCTGACCATAACGGTGACCCAAAAATGGAGACGGAGGTTGCAGAAGCCTCTGCCCTCAGTAGTAAAGCGGTTCCAGCATCCCTATGGGTTGAGGGATGGAAGACCATGCTTCGACTCATGGAGAGGCAGTCCGAAGTGTCGGAGGAATTGTTTAAGTCTCTTCGAATCGTAAAAGAGGGGATTTTAAGGAACAATCCGAAGCCGGTCAAGGATAGTGCAGTGGAGGCATTCCATTATGGCGAGAGCCTCGTTGGCATCGCCAGGGACCTAATGGAAGAGGGAAGAGAATTTACTAAAAAATTAGAAAATTATCCTCCTCCTCTCATAGCGAGACGACAAGTCAGACGCGTAGGAGGAACTACCGGGGGAACCCCCACCTCTGATAGAAAGAAGAGGGGGGCCTCAATTACGCCAAAAGAAAGAAAGTCGAAGAAAGGGAAGGCGTCCGTGTCTCCCCATCAGACAGCTGAGGAAGCCAACGCTGAGGAGGCTCGGACAGCCACTCAAGCTGATGGCGGGCCTTGGAAAAAAGTCCAGGGGAAAAAGAAAAAAATAAAAGAAAGGACTGGGGATGACCCTAAGGGGGAAACAAAAAAACCCTCCCGAAAGAGAAAGAAAAGGGAGACAGACGCAATTAGAATAAGCGTAGGGGAAGGAAAAGATTATGATGGGATATTGGACGATATGTTCTCAAACGTCAGCCCTGATGAAAACAAAGTCGAGATCCTGTCGGTCCGAAGATCCAGGAAGACAGAAATCCTCCTGGTTCTTAAGAAGGGACAGGATCTCACTGGATTCAGCAGTGCGCTGACCACTGCCCTGGATGGAAAAGCACCTCTGCTCTGTCTCGAGGTCACTAGAAATCGTAGACCTCGATGAGACTATAGTCGTGGCAGACGTACAGAAGGCAATACGGGGTTGTCTGGGCAAGCCTGAGTTGGAAACGCCTTGCCAACTAGCCACCCGGTATGGAGGTACGCAGATGGCGATTCTGCGTCTGCCAGATGCGGACGCGGAGTTGCTATTAAAGACCGGAAAGGTCAGAATCGGCTGGGTCAATTGCAGAGTCCGAGTCAGAGTGGAAGTAGACAGGTGTTTCAGATGCCTGTGCTACGGCCACTTGGCACTTGGCTGCACTGGCCCAGACAGAAGAGATGCTTGTTGGAAGTATGGTGGTCTGGACCAGTTTATTGGGGAATCCTCTCAGGTCTAAAAGACAAAATACGGGGTTCTCCAGGTTAACCTCGGAAGGGGAAGAGCCGCGCTGGACCTTCTGATGCAGACTGCTAGACAGAGGAAGGCTGATATACTGATCTTTAGTGAGCAGTGTAGAAAGCCAGAATTCTCTGTCTGGTTCCAGGACGCATCAGGAAGGTCCGGAATACAAGTGTGTAACCCGGACATCGCTATTGGTGATTTCCTGGAGACAGATAAGGGCTTTGTTTGGGTAGAGGTGGCGGGTGTTCGTATCTACAGCTGCTACTTCTCCCCAAACGACCCCCTTAAAAAGTTCGATGCCGAGATTCGCTCTCTTGAAGAAAGCATAAGAGCTTTCGACGGGGATGTCCTCATTGCGGGGGATTTCAATAGTAAGTCCCCCGAGTGGGAAGAGACCCGTCAGGACAGGAGGGGAATCTTGGTCACCGATATGGTCTCTGCGAATGACCTGGTGGTGATAAACCGGGGAAAAGAGCTCACTTTTAGGCGGGGAGCGTCAGGGTCAATTCTTGACCTGACATTTGCAACTCCCCACCTGGCCCGTAGAATCAGAAATTGGAAGGTATTGGATCAGGTTACCATGAGCGACCACCAGTACATTGAGTTTTCAGTCTCCGAGGAGAATATGGGAGGGTACAATTGCCCACAAATGGACCAAAGAAACCCTCCTGGAACCTTAGGAGACTCGATAGGGAGAAGTTGGCAAAGTCCTTAGTTGAGGCTTGCCTTATTAAGAGACTCAACTGGCATAGGCAGCCAACTTCTGTAAAGGGCATAGTGCGAGAGGCGAGGCAAATAATAGTGGATGCTTGCAACCACTCTATGCCTCGCCGGCACCAAACAAAAGCTAGGAAGGGTGCTCTGTACTGGTGGAGCGATGAATTAGCCCGCTTAAGGAGAGAATGCAATGCAGCGAGAAGGAAATATACCCACTCGAAGGGAGACCTCACGCTGCAAGAAGATTGGCATAAAGCCAGGCGAATCTTCAAGCGGGCTATAAGGAGTAGCCAACGAAAGTGCTGGAAGGAACTAATCGGGAAGACCGAGAATGATCCATGGGGTTTGGCGTTTAAAATTGTTACTAAGAAATTAGTTTTAAGACAAAAAACCCCGGGTCTAGGCAATCCGATTTGAGTCCAAAAAATCATAAGAGCGCTGTTTCCCCATGTGGAACCGAGCCCCAGGGAGGACTATACTTGCGTAGTACAGATGGAGGAGCTCTTCACGCTTGAAGAACTAAAAAAGGCGGCAAGGGCGTTGAAAAATGGCAAGGAGCCAGGCAGGGATGGAATACCAAGCGAGATCCTAAAAGAGGTCGTCGCGGTATATCCAGAGTTACTTCTCAACGTCTTTAATGCGTGTTTAAAAGCCGAAGAGTTCCTCAATAACTGGAAAGTGCAAAAGTTGGTTCTCCTTAGGAAAGGCGATAAACCTCTGGATAAAGTCTCATCGTTCAGACCAATTTGTTTATTGGACACGATAGGCAAACTTCTAGAGGGGATGGTTCTAGAAAGACTTCAGGGAATCCTGGTAGGCGAAAATAGCCTATCAGAGAACCAGTTTGGCTTCCGGAAAGGCCGGTCAACAGTTGATGCAATACTCTCTGTTGTTAAACTGGCAAAGGAAGTCAATCAGGGGAAGAGGAAGGGTTTCTGTGCTCTTGTTTCCATCGACATCCGGAATGCCTTCAATTCCGCGAGATGAGACATCTGCATTGAGTCAATGAGACGCAAAGGAGTGCCGACTTATCTGTTGCGAATGATAGACATCTATCTCAGTGACAGATGGGTCATGTACGAAGGCAATGTGTTCCATCTCAAGGAAGAGATGACCTGCGGGGCACCACAGGGGTCTAAGGTGGGTCCATTCATATGGAACGTCATGTACGACGATCTTCTGAGAATGCAGCTGCCCGAAGACACGATCCTGAAAGCCTTTGCGGATGACGTACTTCTTGTGTGTACAGCGCAGGAAACCAAATTCCTCGAGATAAAACTCGATGAAGGACTGCGACGAGTAGAGCGTTGGTTGGCTCGTCATGGCCTGCAAATGGCTTTAGAGAAGACCGAGGCTCTGCTTGTTACAGTCCGGCGAGTTTTTGAAGCCCCAAAGGTGAAAATAGGTGGAACTGAAGTCTCATGGGGAAATCAACTTAAGTACCTGGGAGTGACGTTGGACCGAAGGTTAAGCTTCGGTCCTCACGTAAACATCACAGCACTCAAGGCCGCCGAATGTATGGGTAAACTATCTAGGTTAATGCTCAACATTGGTGGTCCCAGGGAAAAGAAGCGGCGCTTGGTGGCGACCGTGGGCCTAGCAAAGCAGCTTTATGCTGCCCCTGTATGGGCTGACGCCCTTAAGACCCACGCCATCTTGGACAGATTGCTCTCTGTGCAGACAGGCAAGATGGGATGGGGAATCCAAAGGAAGGTGGACATACCGCCTGATTCCCCACCTCGCCACCTGGTTAGAAAGAAAGCACGGTGAGGTTGGCTATTACTTTACGCAGGCGATGACTGGTCACGGCTGCTTTGGTCAGTACCTTCATAGATTTAAGATCAGAGAAGAGGCGAAATGTGTGTATTGCGGCGTTGAAATAGACGACGCGGAACACACTCTCTTCTCCTGCGGGCAATGGAGTGAGCTAAGACGGGTTATGTTTGACGCAGTGAAAACTCAATTCACCGCTGATGACATGGTCTCAACTATGCTCCAAAGCGCGGACTCTTGGCGCCACATCGAGTTCTTCATTACTTCGGTAATGAAGACAAAAGATGTGGACGGAAGAAGAGGTTAACCTGGGGTAATCACTGGGGACGAATCGCGGGAGGGGGAGGAGGAACTAATTCTCGTTCCTCCTCCCACTCCCGCGACTTCCCCCCGGTGGTTAATGGAAAGATTGCTTTTTTAACAAAGGACAGAGAGGAGTAAGAGAGAGGACTTCCACTTGCGAAGTAAAGCCATTAGGTAGTTCCGCAAGTGGAAATAGAGTCCTGGAAATAGGGAGTTGGTTTTAGTAGGTCGATAGAGCCTAAGCTAAACTTAGTGAACTGCAAAAAGCAGGCAAAAGATTGAAAACAGGCAAGGCGCCTGGAATCGATGGGATAAGTAACGAGATCCTAAAGTTGGTAATCAACACTTCACCCCAGATTCTGCTTCGATGCTTCAATCTTTGCCTTGAGAGAGGAGAGTTCTTCCGCGACTGGAAGCGACAGAGGTTAGTCCTCCTAAGGAAAGGTGAAAAACCTCTAGATAAGGTTTCATCGTACAGGCCTATATGCCTGTTGGATACGATGGGTAAACTTCTAGAGGATATGGTTCTGCAGAGAATGCAAAGCCACTTGACCGGAGAGAATAGTCTATCCGATCACCAATTTGGTTTCCGTAAAGGCAAGTCCACAGTTGATGCCATCCAGGCAGTTGTGGACATAGCCAAAGCAGGAAAAAACAAGTTGGGACCTGGAAAAAAAAAGAGCTTCTGCGCATTGGTAGCAATTGATATACGCAACGCGTTTAATTCCGCAAGATGGAAAAATCTCATCGAGTCGATGAAAAAGAAAAACATGCCGCCCTACTTGTTGCGGATAATGGATAATTATCTTAGCGACAGGTGGGTTATATATGAGGAAGACACCTGCACTCTCAGGGAAGAGATGCAGCGTGGGGCTCCTCAAGGCTTAAGGGTGGGTCCATTTGTATGGAATGTATCTTATGATGATTTTCTGCGAATGGATCTGCCCGAAGGTGCGGTGATCATCGGCTTTGCGGACGACGCGTTGTTCGTGTACACTGCCGAAAGTGAGGAGGCTCTTGGGACATTGGTGAACGAATGTCTGCGACTTGCAAAAAGCTGGCTGGATACCAGAGGTCTTGAAATGGCTCTGGAAAAGACCGAGGCACTGCTAGTCACAGACAGACGTGGTTATAAGCTTCCACGAATCGTGATAGACGGATTCGAGGTCAAGTGGAGTCAACAAATTAAATATCTTGGTGTGGAGTTGGATGGAAGGTTAAACTTCCACCACCACATGGCTACGGCGTCAAATAAGGCGATCGAGTGTGCGGCTAATCTTTCACGGCTAATGCCAAATGTTGGCGGACCCCGTGAACAAAAACGGAGACTGGTGGCGAGTGTCGCCCACGCTAAAATGCTCTATGCAGCACCAGCGTGGGTCCCATCCCTAAGGAGTAAAAGATGTGTAACCATCTGTGAAAAGGTACTGTCTGCGCAGAGATCGATAACAACGCGTATCATCTCTGCATATAAGACGGTATCTACGAGTGCTGTGCAGGTCCTTGCAAGTGTCCCGCCAGCAGATCTTTTGGCGAGGGAAAGGGAAGAAATGTTTCTCTTTTCTAAAGAAAGCAGTTCCTTAGATGAGGAAATAAGACCAAGCAAGGACCGGATCCGCAAAGAAGCGAGGCACAGGCTCATAGAAAGATGGCAAGAAAGATGGGATGGTGAGGAAAAAGGTCGATAGACTTATCGCCTTATCCCGGCACTCGCCACCTGGATAAATAGGAAACACTGTCAGGTTTCCTATTATTTGACTCAGGCGCTTACAGGTCACGGGTGTTTTAACTCGTACCTGTGTCGCTTTAAATTACGCAAGGACGAGGTGTGTGCATATTGCCAGTTCCCTGAGGACAACGCGGAGCACACCCTCTTCTCATGCAGAAAATGGGACTTGGAGAGGCGGGCCATGTTCGAAGGTGTAAATAGTCAAGTTACACCGGAGAACATGGTATCGCTGATGACCCAGTCGGAAGAGAATTGGCGGCAAGTCGAGAACTTCATAATCTCGGTTATGTCGAGAAAGGATCTCGACGGCCGCCAACAAGCGTAATTTAAACAGCTTTTAATTTTGTACGTTTGTTTTTTATTAATTTATTTTGTGATTTATTTGTCCTTATACATTTTTTAATTGTTTGTGTTTTTTATTCATCTTTGTACAGTTTTATGTTTTCAATATTTTATACGCGTTTATTTTTTCTTTTTTTTATATATCCGTTTGTAATTTTATCTTTTGACTTTTTACACTTTTTAGAATTTGCTTTTTTATTGTTGTGCTGTAAATTCCGCTTATACTTTGAAATAGTTAAAAAATTTCTTTTTAACTATGGACGCAGGTTAACCGCAGAGAAAAGCAGAAGGTCGCATTAGCGACAGAGTTGGAGCGCCACCCTCGAAGGCTAAAGTCTAACGACAGTTCCGAGGGAGGGTAAAGGGCTCCAGAAGAAGGGTTACGGGTTTTAGTGGGTCGGGCTGGCAGTAGATCGCCAGTTAATTAAATTTACTATTTTATATATTTATTTTTCTTTTTTTATCTTCTTTTGTTTTATCACACCAACCCCACATAACCTTGGAGTGCGGAATCCAAGGTATCTGTAGGCAGATTTCCCAAAAGTCACTAAGCAAAAAAAAAAAAAAGGTATACTACTCATGGTTGTTTCCAAATTCTAAACAACACTTGACAATTTCGCCATATCAGTGATATTGACACCTAGCCGGTTTGCCCCACTTTCCCCTAATATTATAATATTATTTTAATGATTAACCCATTATCGCCAAAATAAGAAAATTCTTTGCGCAATTTCAACCTATTCTTTTATGAATAAAACGGATCATTATTTTATACCGCAAGTATGTTTCTTATAGGTATTGAGTGTGCTCTTTTCGATTCCGGTGTGAAAAAAAAATTTTGTTTAACCCAAAAATTAAATATGGCTGTTTAAATTTCAAAAACACAAAAAAAATTTCATTTTTTCAAGTTTGATAATTTTTTACCCATTAACCCCTTCACAGTGCATGACGTCTATAGAGGCAAAGTATTTTTCAAAGTATTTTTCAAAATACCAAAATGTAACAAAATTCGCTGATTACGATTTCGATTTTAGTTTCCCATATATCAAAATGGCGGATCCAATATGGAACAAAATTTTTACTTTATGCAATTGATCTTTATTTTGTCACTCGGTGGTTTTTAGGGTCGCTGATTACGAATATGATGTTTGTTTTCAAAATTTCAAAGTGAGCGCTCCTAGAACATTTTTACATTCCTGACTGGTATTAGAAATCTCGAGTAACAAAATTAAGATCAGTTGCATAAATTAAAAATTTGTGTTCCATATTGGATGGGGGGGGGATAAAAAATTAATCAAAAATTGTCCTCGTGGTTTATGGACAAACCCTAACCTTATAACTTGGCTTATATCATGACTATCAATAAATCTCGGTGTCAATGTTTTGACAAAGAAGGAAGAATACTTCAATAAACTAATTCTTCTAATGTGTAATGAATTTATATAAAGTTTTTCTATTGCTTGACTGAACTAATCGAAACAAAAACCACTATTTTGTAATTTGACTTGCTTGGTATTTTGAAACGTCCCGCAACACCGTATTTCTTTAGTCTTGTTGCAAATGTTTGGTATGAGTTGATTACATTTAGTTTTGAGTAGAAAATTGTTTGCAATGTTGCCAGACGTTTAAACAACTGTTCAATATACTGTATAAAACATGAAATATTTTTTTGTCCTACCTGCACGGAAAGTATGTCATTTCGGGCACTTAAGGCGGGCGCACAGTGGGCCAGGATCGTCGATTTTTGGCCAAAAATCATTATTTTAAAAAATACAAGATATTTACGAATAAAAAGTATGCTACCTACAGTTTTTGGGGTCGCTGATTACGAATCTGAAGTCAGATTTCAAAAATTCAAAATGGCGGATCCAATATGGCGGACATAAATTTTTTTATATGAATCAATTTCAATGAAGCATAAGTATCTAAAGGTTTTTTGGGTCGCTGATTACGAATCTGAAGTCAGATTTCAAAAATTCAAAATGGCGGATCCAATATGGCGGACATAAAATTTTAAAATCAATAAATTTGAATTAAACATAGGTATCTATGGGTTCTTTGGGTCGCTAATTACGAATCTGATGTCAGATTTCAAAAATTCAAAATGGCGGATCCAATATGGCGGACATAAAATTTTAAAATCAATAAATTTGAATTAAACATAGGTATCTATGGGTTTTTTGGGTCGCTGATTACGAATCTGATGTCAGATTTCAAAAATTCAAAATGGCGGATCCAATATGGCAGACATAAAATTTTAAAATCAATAAATTTGAATTAAACATAGGTATCTATGGGTTTTTTCGGTCGCTGATTACGAATCTGATGTAAGAATTCAAGTGGATTTTAGATTGGATGAGATTCGCCTACAATTTGTTGCTTGGGAGTTTTTAAGTTTGGTGATTACAAAACTAGTGTGTATAAAATTAAGAAAATAAACAAAATTTTCCTGTTATTAGCCTACAAAAATAAAACGTACTGTAGTTTCCAGAATCTACCACGAGGAGGTTACAGGTAAAGATCCCATTTTGTATTTTTTTTTAGATTTTTAAAATTTTTTTAATTTTTTTGGTTTTTTTATTTTTTTGGTTTTTTTATTTTTTTAATTTTTTTTTAAATTTTTTACTCTTTTTTCATTTTTTGCGCTGATAACTGTTTTTAATGTAAGAAAAATAAAAGTGCTTCAAAGCAGCTTAGTTAATCTGATTCATCATTGCTAATTTCTAAATTGTCCAAATTTGCATAGAATTGGTTGAGGCCTGTAAGGTCGCTACTATCATCATCATCATCAGCATCATCATCATCATTTTCATTTTCATAATTAAAGTTCCCACTAGAAATTTCTGGAGATTTAAGCAATGCAGCTACTTCTACTGGAAGAGGTAACTTTTTCTTTTTATTTAATCTTGTTCGAAGGCTCAAGGTGGAAATATATGGATCAGATGTGTCCATTGATCGAAGGAAAACATCTTCTAGAGTAGCTTCACGACTAAATTTTCGACTGTGACTTTCTCTAAAATTTTTGTAGTTTTTATTTCGCGATTCTGATGCCTCTTCCGCAAGCATACCGACTGGTAACACACTAGTCCTAATTATCGTACCACCATGCTTTAGGATTTTATGTAGTGTAGCGCTCATGTAATACCAAGCGTAATCTTGAACATAAAGATTAGTAGTTAAATCGCAGAGTTCATCAAATTTATCTGGATCTATTGGTAGATGACAAGATAAAGCAATCAAAATTGTCGAAAAATTACGAATCAACATTGGATTAAGACCCAAACATTCTGCAAATAGCTCCGGGTTTTGAAAGGCACGACGAGCTGTGTTGCCATCGTTTGTAGAGCCACTTCCTCCAGCTTTAGGTATATCTACCTTTAACCCAAGTCTGTTCCACAAAACATCTTGAAGTTTGGTTTTTCGACGCGCACATATTTCCTTATCCGTTGTACTTCTTGCTTGCCACTTTTTAATTTCAAGTTTCTTTGAGATATTCACACACAATTCAAATAATCTTATCCATGCATGCAATGGACTGATTCCATACTGCAATGCATTAGCATTCGCCATAAAATCATTTGTTATGTCTTTTGTGAGATCATTGAATTGTGTGGGAGTAGCATGGCAAATTGGGCAAGACTGTGCTGATTTAGTACCAGTGATTGCATTTAAAACTTTACCGTCGATTAGAGTTAAATGCAAGGAGAAATGAACCTGAAGGCAACAATCTTCTACTTTAATTTCAAATGATTCTAGTTCTTCAAATTGATCGTCTATGAATTTTTTTTGTGCCAGAGTGGTTTCTTTTGTTTCTTTAAGCCACTTAAGAGAAATAGGTCGACAAAACCTGACAGATTGAGTTGTTGAATTATTCCACAATATTATTCCAGTCGATGTAATTAATCTTAGTGGGATGCACGTTGTAGCAAATAAGCTCGAATCACTAATGTTTGAACCATTTTCTTCATTGGAATTAGAGAACCGTTGTTTGTAAGATGAAAATCCCGTACTTCCATCAAACCCCCAACTAAAAATAAATACAGCATTAATATTAGTGCTTTTAACATTTCGTGCACTTTGGATTATTACTTCTTTTTGCATGTTGACAATTCTAGAAGCAGTATGATGCAAAAGTGCTTGAAGATCACAGTGAACTTCATTTTCACTAACATGAATGTATTCTTCTGGTGGTCTGCAATTGATTTTAGCTTCTCTTACAACATTGTAAGGTGGCCATATGTCAGCACCGCTTGATTTTGTCGCTAAACGTAGATTTGTATACACTTCCTTCGAAAGATTATTATCTAAAAGAAAAGAAAGAGCTTCTTCTGCAGACTTAACTCTAATCTTACAAGCCTGCAAGGATTGCTTCATGTCAGCAATATTTTCGTGATTCGATACAATCTTATTGAGAATTCCTTTTAAATCAAGCATTTTATTTTTCTTTGCAGCATAACATCCTGCCTGTAGAATCTTAAATGGGTCATTTTTGAGATAATTACTTATATTCGCAATCTCTCGTCGTTTAGATCGATTCGACATATCAGAGTAATCAACAGTTGGACGCCCACGTTTTCTAGAGAATGTTTGACATTTTTCCCTTAAATTAGGAACAACAAATGTAGAATCTAGCCACTCCTTGCTTTGTTTTTCGAATCTTTCAGTTTTTCTATTTGCAGCAGCAAGTTTATCTTTTTTCCTACTTAACAATGTTGTAACAGATCTTCTTAAGGTATTAAGATCATCAGATTCAAGAGTTTCTATGTCAATATTTAATTTATTTAAAATATAGTGCACAGCAGAATCTTTATCACCGTCTGTAATGTTTTTTAAAATTTCACGTTTTGTAAATGTCGTCATGTTATTTGAATTTCATTCAAAAAACATAATAAAATGTAAAAAGAAAGATCACTTACCTGACAAAAAATTTAATGAAAATATTATCCAGAAATGTTGCTTTAGAACTTACCTGCCTTTGATGTGCTATCAGTAATGTCGCTTTACCGTATTATATCAAATATACAGACGCAACGTCAGTATGGGCCAACGTTTATTTTTACCGTATTATGAGTGCCTTACTATGTTTCATTGAAATTGATTAATTTAAAATTTTTTATGACCGCCATTTTGATTTTTTGAAATCTGACATCAGATTCGTAATCAGCGACCCAAAAAACCCATAGATACCTATGTTTAATTCAAATTTATTGATTTTAAAATTTTTATGTCCGCCATATTGGATCCGCCATTTTGAATTTTTGAAATCTGACTTCAGATTCGTAATCAGCGACCCAAAGAACCCATAGATACCTATGTTTAATTCAAATTTATGGATTTTAAAATTTTTATGTCCGCCATATTGGATCCGCCATTTTGAATTTTTGAAATCTGACATCAGATTCGTAATCAGCGGCACAAAAAACCGTTAAATACCACTGTTCACTATAATTGATTAATTTCGAAAATTGTCTTTATATATTTATTGCATATATTTATATGTTTATTGCAATATAGTTGTTATTTTGAAAAAATATGAAAAGGCGCAAAATGGCACATATTGGCGTCAAAGTAGACATGCTAAGTAATCGTTCTATAACTTTTTTTCCCAAATATTATGCGGCTCGGAGGAGCTCGACTAACTGAAAGTCGGCACTCGATTGAAAAATCCACTATTTGTTAACTTCAATGGAGCTACATTTTAATAAATTTTATTTTTTTAAAGTAAATTTAGGTATTTTTACTTCAATATATCTGTTGATGAGAAAAAATAAGTACTTATACAAAAATAATTAATTTATTTCTAGATATATTAAGTATTTCAATCAAAAACATTTCATTATTTTATCTTAAATGTTAAACTTTAAATAGTTCTAGAAGACACAATTTTTTATTATTTAACAAATCCTTTATGCAATAAATTCCTTATTTACTATTAAATACTGTGGATAAATTCTTTTGTGCATATTTGAAAGTTGAAAAATTGTATTTTTGGCCAAAATTCGACGATCCTGGCCCACTGTGGGGCGCAAAGTAACACATTACGCCCGGGAGTGGGGGAAGCGGGCGGAAAAGTATTTTGCGCCCGCTTGTATGACGTCAGCGGGCGGTAAAGTATTTTCCGCCCGCTTCGCCTACCTCCGAGCGGGCGGAAAATACTTTACCGCCCGCTTGTTAATTATTCGATTTTCTTCATTAAAATGCGACATTTTCGACTTTCTTTTTGTGTTGACTATAAAACTGCAAACATTTTC
This sequence comes from Leptopilina heterotoma, assembly GCF_015476425.1. Taxonomy (NCBI): domain Eukaryota; kingdom Metazoa; phylum Arthropoda; class Insecta; order Hymenoptera; family Figitidae; genus Leptopilina; species Leptopilina heterotoma. The sequence continues at coordinate 826,789 of NW_025110972.1, read as the reverse complement.
AACTTGTTTTATTTTGTCTATAAAAATTTGCAATTTTTTTTTATTTTCTCTAAAAAAATAATGAGACATTTGGTTTTGTTCCCATTTCGTTTATCAAAATTGTCAATTTTAAAAGTTCTTGTTTCAGTTTTGTTTAATTATTAATTACTACGTTCTAAATAAATACTATGTTTCCAGAATACATTGTTTTTTATTTCTATTTTAAAACTTCTATCATTATAGACTTCATTCGATATAATGTTTATATAGAGCTTAATTTTTAACTAATATGAGCGTTTAATCGTGCGTGCCCTCTATGCCATACTTTCCATGCAGTTAGGACAAAAAATTATGTTCGCATCATGGGCGCAAAGGTGATTACGACTTTGGCAAAATTTCGGGACATCGGGGACTCTCATCGGCAACTCTCACAGGTACCTAATGACACTATTTTTTAACAGATGTTTAATCAATATATCTGTCTCGAATTGAAAAATGTTTCATTAATTTCTTAATGTTAAGTACTTTGTGGTGAGCAAATATGTTTGAAAATGTACTCAATTCTCACAAAACTCAATGTTAAAAGTTAAAAACAAAGACGCTGATAATTTTTTTCACAAGTACCAACAGGTATCAAAAATTTAACTACATTTTTTTAAAACCTTTATCTAACAGTGGTACTAATTTCAACAAATTGGTAAAGTTAATTCTATTTGCGACAGAACCTCCTTATCATCTTAAAGAAGATCTGTAATTGCCTTAACGTTTTATAAACATTTTACAATATAGCATAGTTTATACGAGTTTATAAAAAGGAATGTTATGTAACTGACTTTCAAAGTTTTTTCGCTAATAACGAATTCTTGAAATACAGTCAACTCTACCAATAGTGCCGCTATCAATAGTGCCACTTCTCCTGTTTCTCGCTCGAGCTCTATCCCTACTTTAGCGACTCTAGCACGGCTTCTGAATTTCGAGTTTTCCCTAAGAGAGAAATATACAAACAGTGGAGGTACTACAGTTCCAAGAAAAGTCGTAAACGCTGTGCAATTTTGCGGCACTATTCATAGAGTTGACTGTAATACAGTTTTCTAGAAAACTGACAATTTAAGAAAAAAATTAGAAAAATAACAAAATATTATTATATTTATGTCGTGAAACTGCTCAGTGTGTTAAATTTAATTTTTGGTTTTCGTGGTTTATGTTTTTTTTTAAATTTTTCAAAAAAATTTGTAATCTTTTTCCAATATTACAGAAGAAGAAAAAAACGGATCATAAAGTCTTAGTCACATTTTTATATACACACAATAAAATAAGGTCTTGAGTATCATAAGACAAGAACAGAAATATCGCGCGCGCGTAGCTCTGCTAGTTACTATAAATAATATAATATTATAAAATAATGATATTTAGATATTATTTCATTTGTATTAATTTTAAAAATAGTTTTTAAAAATCAAAAAATAAAAATTTAAATCATTATTAGAGAATTATTTAATTTTTAATTACATTTTTCAGGAAAACATTTTTTCAAAAAATTACTTTAAATAATATAGTATTATAAACTAATGATATTTAGATATTATTTTATTTGTATTAATTTTAAAAATAGTTTTTAATAATCAATAAATAACAACTTAAATCATTATTAGCTGATTATTTAATTTTTATTTATATTTTCCAGGAAAACATTTTTTCAAAAAAATTACTATAAATAATATAATTTTAGATTATAATGTTTTTCAGATATTATTTTATTTGTAATAATTGTATTAATTTTAAAAATAGTTTTTAAAAATTAAAAAATAACAATGTAAATCATTATTAGATGATTATTTAATTTTTATTTACATTTAACAGGAAAAAAAAAATTTCGAAAAAAATTATTATAAATAATACCTATAATTTTAGATTATACTCCTACGCTCATACACAACACACCGCACACCAATAACACATCTATCTAGTGCTGTCCATAGACAATAACAATTAGCGCAATGAGGTTCTAAAAGATGACAGAGAGATGCCAAAAAGATCAATTTTATCATTATGTACTTTAGCGTCTCTATGAAGCCTTTCAAAAACTGAGTAATAACCATAATTAGTTCTACGAAAATTAACAACAAAAGGCGAATTATATCTTAACAACCTATTAGGAGCAGAGAAATTAATTGTTTTAAGAATAGAAGGACATTGACTAATATTATTAATAATTTTGAACAAAAACAAAAGGTCATTATATAAAAATCTATTCTCAATTTTAGGTAAGTTCAGTTGTGCTCGTAGAGTGTCATAATCATGTAAATCGAAATCGAAAGGTAGATTTAATTGCTTTGCAGCAATACGCAAGAAACGATTTTGCACACATTCCAATCTCAATGTGTGTATACTGTAGTAAGGTGACCAAACCTGTGACACAAACATCATAGGTGACATAACAAATGCATAATATAGGCTTTTTAAACAATTTATGTTTTTAAAATTTAACGCGTTACGCTTAATAAAACTAAGAAATTTAATAGCCTTACTGACAATGTTAGTAATGTATGTATCAAAAGAAAGGTCACTACACAGCGTAACTCCCAAATCTCGCACTTGATATACTCTCAAAAGGAAAAAACCTGTTTATTGTGTTTCTTTTTCTTAGAAAAAGTCATAGTAGGACACTTAGAAGGGTTTAAAAAACATTATTTTGCTTGCACCAATCATTAAGATGGTTCAAATCCTCCTGCAAGTTTAAACAATCATCTACACTATTTATAATCATGAAAAGTTTTAGGTCATCCGCAAAAAGTAAAAAGAAACAAAACTGAAAAATATTCTTGATGTTATTAATATCAATTAAATATAAAAGCGGACCAAGATTTGAACCCTGCGGTACACCTGAGGTAGCCATAAATTCATATGAGTAAGCATCATTAACCCTTACCACTAGTGGTCTATTGCGAAAGTTACTATCAAACCAGTGAAGAAGGGAAGAATGAATACCCATCATTTTTAATTTAGTCAAAAGAATATTATGATTAACCTTATCAAAAGCCTTAGAAAATTCAGTATAGATTACATCAACCTGCGATCCCGATTCGATTGAAGTTGTCAGAAAATCAATAAATATACGGGGCATTCCAGGCCAAATCGGAAATTATTTTGCTTTTGCATCTCAAATTATTTTTCTTTAGTACTCTTTAAAATAAGCTACCTTGATGTTTTTCAAATTTTTTCATAAAGCGGTTCAGGAGATACAGATTTTTGAAAAATAACGTTTTTTAAGGAAATTTTTTTAAATGCTTATAACTCAATCAAAAATTGATCAAATTGGACGTTTTATTTATGAAAAGTTTTGTTTTCACGCGTAGTTTTTAATAAAATTATTTTTAAAATTTTTTAAAATAATTTACGATAAAATTTTTAAATTATTAAAATAAAATTTGATTTTTAACAATGTATGTATTGATCAATTTTTTTCAAAATTTTTTGTAAGAAACTAGCACTAAATTAACAATTTTTAAGCCTTGTCCGATCGTGGGCAAACGATGGATCCTATTTATTTAAAAATTTTTAATTTTTATATACACAATGAAAACGGTAGGCCTAACTTGTCATTTGACCAAATCACAATTTTACACAGAAAAAAGGTTAAGTTAAGCATTTAAAAAAAAATTTCCGTAAAAAACGTCATTTTTCAAAAATCTGTATCTCCTGAACCGCTTTATGAAAAAATTTGAAAAAAAATCAAGGTAGCTCATTTCAAAGAGTACTAAAAGAAAAAAAATGTTAAAAAAAATTTTGATATGTAAAAGCAAAATCAATTCCGATTTGGCCTGGAACGTCCCATACACAAGTTAGTACCAGTTGATTTACCCTTGACAAAACCATGCTGCTCATCAATAATAACATGTGACACAGCTCGATACAATTCGTCGTAAACTATACTTTCAAATATTTTCGAAAAGACATTAAGAGTAGTTATAGGACGATAATTTTGTATATTATTTTTATCGTCATCTTTATACACCGGTACAACTATACCCTTTTTCCATTCTTGTGGAAACACTTTGTCAGATATAGACCTTGAAAAAAGAATAAATAAAGGTTCGACCAATTATGAACAACATGGCACTATCAAAGCAGGTGGAACGCCATCTGAACCCGCTCCCTTGTTAACATTAAGTTTTTTAATTTTATTCAAAACAATTTCTTTAGTAATACAAATTGATCCAAGGTCAACAGAGTCAGATAGCGTGTCAACAGTAAGGTCAGTTGCTGTGTCTGTTTCATATACAGAGTTAAAAAACTTAGCAAATAAGTTAGAAATGTATTCGTTATCGTTAGCATAGTTATTGTCCAAGTACATAAAAGTGGGTATACGAGTTTCTTTACGAAGTAAATTTACGTGTTTCCAAAAGAATTTAGGGTTATTTATTTATTTATTTACAACATGAGATCCCGCGATCTAAAGTGGATCATAAATGGGTAACGAGAAGTTGTACAATCTTATCGTGAAAACCATACATAAATATACATATATCTCTTAAAAAGAATAAACAATATAAGCATAAATATATGTATAAATTTTTTTTTAACAAAAAGTTTAGAAGATAAATATAAATAATAATAAAAAATATTTACTGCCTCATTTACACTCACTGCCGACATTAAACAACTCCAATCAACTTCCAAAAGAAAAGTATTAATAGTTGCAATATTCGCATTCTGAAAATCATATTTAGTATTAACATTAGTATTACGCGATAAGAAATCATTTCTGTTAACATGCTTAGAATTTAGTATAATTGGAGGATGAAAACTGTCAGGCGAAATAAGTATGTCAAATGCTACAGTTAATTCATAATTATCACTTTTAACAAAGACTACATCAAGAATAGAACCGTATTCGTTATCAATAACATTAATCTGTTTTAAATTTAAATAATCTAAAGTTTCCGAAAGTAAATCAACCATTTGTCGTTGTAGACGAAAAGTACCTGGTTTATATGTACAGCTAGGTCCTTGATTAAAATTTATATTCCACTCCGCGAAAGGCATATTTAGATCACCCATAATTATAAAAGTGGCAGAAGGGTATTGGATAAATAAGACCTCTAAAATACCACACAAAGCATAGTATTTTTCATTATTAGCCTGAGGTATGTAAAAAGTCCCTAAAATCACTTGACAGTTATTTATTTTAATTTTAACAAAAATATGCTCTAAAGAATTATTACCAGTTTCCACTTTTGCACAACATAATGAACTTTTGGCAGCAATCAAACCACCTCCACCGACAAATTTATCATTGGTGTTCACGCTTCGATCACATCTAAACACATCAAAACCAACTAAGGATTTGAGATATCATCTCTTAACCATGTTTCTGTGAGTGTATAAATGTCATATGAAAGTGTGTGCAATGTAGTATGTAGGTCACGTAATTTAGTGCGAAGGCCACGAACAATTTGATAATAAAACGAAGCAGTCAACCTATCACCACATCTATATTTACAAACATGAGATGAAGAGTGTCTAAAAGAGAAAAAGGAACACTGTCCGCTACTACCAATTCAAGTCCGTTGACGTCTAATCTTTCGATGTGTGAGTTATCGTTGGACATCCATGTCGATAGAGCAGTTTCAGGTTGGTTTCTCCATTCTGACGACGTGTTTATAATTGTTTCCTTAACCCAGCAATTTCCTCCAGCTAACTCTTGGTACGATCGAGTGAAAACCAAATCTCCTTCAGAGCAGCATGTTTCCCGCTTTTTTTGCATCTAGTAGAAGGCGATATATGACACGAGCGCTCTCTTCTGTCACACACACGACTTTTAGGGGGCGTGGTTTTCGCTGTAGCTGATGAATCAAACCAACTCTAAATACCCGTGTATCTGAAAGTAAATCAGCTGATATAATTCCATTAAGTAATAATATTAAAGCGCTTTTCATACCTTTAGTAACAATTATTTCATTATCAGGGACTATATTCTCAGGAATATTTGTATTTATTTCTAATTATATTTTATTATAAATAATTCAAATTATTTTTTCAAAAAAATAATTATTCTATTATTAATTAAATAATATTTGTTATATTTATGTATAATTTTAAAATACATATTATAATTGTATTTTGATGAAAAATTAAATTTATTATAAAAAATTGTTTTTGAGGAAAATAATGAAAAACAATTTAAGAAATTTTAATATTAAGAAATAAAATTAAAATAAAAAAAAATTCATTATGATCACTACTATATAATATTGCATTATTTTATAATTAATTTTTTCCTTAAAAAAATTTAATGTTTAATGTTTACCAGCAATACAATTTTTAATTTAAAAATCCATTTTTTTTAATTTATTTAAATTTAGTAAATTTACAAATTTTAAGTAAAACAATTTTTAATAAATTGAAAATTAAAATTCAAGTTTTAAATTATTTATATATTATTTTTAAATAATTAATTTATTACTTTATTAAAAAAAATTTAATAATCTCTGCAAATTAAAATGTTTATTTTAAATTACATACTGGAAAACAAAGAAATAATGGAATTTCATTTGACTTCAGTTGTAACCTAAACTAATCTAACCTAAAATATTTTCTCTCTTTTTTCTTCTATGTTCGATTTATTTTTAAATAAGTAATTTATTACTTTATTAAAAAAATTTAATAATCTCTGCAAATTAAAATGTTTATTTTAAATTACATACTGGAAAACAAAGAAATAATGGAATTTCATTTGACTTCAGTTGTAACCTAAACTAATCTAACCTAAAATATTTTCTCTCTCTTTTCTTCTATTTTCGATGGTACCTTGTGTGTGCGGTTATTTTCCAATAAATTGTTTCAATTAATTATTAAATTTAAATGCAAAATTAAAAGTAAAAATGAATGATTTAGACAAAAATGCCGATTACGATGAAAATTATTTTCATCGTAATCCCAGTAAGAGTGTTCTTTTGTGGGAATACCTACAAACCGTTGAGTTCGTTCATACGAATAATGTTGAGGTTTTAAAAGACATTTTAAACACTGTTTTAAATATCAATGGTCATTTAACGGAATCTAAAATACTATCGTTGGGAAAATATATTAACAAAATGGGAAACGCGAGAAGTTGTCAAAGAACAACAAATTATGAATTCTGCTTCCTAATAGCTATTCGTTTTGCTGTGTTGTAGTAAGTATATAAAAAAATTTTTAAAATACAATTTAAAAAAAAATTTTTTTTTTAGTAATTTATATGTAATTAAAAAAATTTCTTATAGGTACCCGTGTGAAAAAAGCCACGTTCGAGCCCCACAGCTCCAAGGCTTCCGTTGGGGGCCCACGTGCAAGATCCATAAGGAAAAATCCACGAGGGCACCAGCAGGGGCCCCGTTCTTTGCCCTTACGGTTGCCCTGCTCAAAAATTTATCTAAGTTTAAAAAAAAAAATTTAATTTAAAAATTTAATTTAAAAACATTTAAAAAAAAATTTTTTTTATTGAAAAACTTTAGTTAAGAATGCATTAAATTACATTTCAAAGCACCTGAAATAAACATTAAGTGTTTTTTTTTTCAGAAATCCTATCACAAAGTTATGGAAATTTACGAGGGTACCAGCAGGGCCCCTGCTCTTAGCCATTATGAATGCCCTGCTCAACAATTTTTCTAAGTCCAAACAACGAATATTTTTTACAACAAAAAATTATTGTTTACAATCATTTTAAACATTGAAAAACACGTTTTTAACAAATATTTAATGTTACTTTTTAAAAAATATAAAACTCACATGAGGGCAAATCCTTGAGGGCCCACGCGAGGGGCCCGAATGGATCGCCCACATCATTGATTATACCAAAAATTTCTAAGTCCAAACAAAAAATTTTTTTTACATAAAATAATTAATGTTTTTAATGTTTTAAACTATGAAAAACGCGTTTTTAACACTAATGTTTTTACATTTTTTTTTTGAAATTATGAAAATATTAATTTATGAATATTTATGGTCTATTATTTTATTATTAATATTGTTATTATTATTATTAAACTATTTAATTATTTGTCATGGTGTATTAGTGTCAATAAATAATTTATTGAATCATCAAAAGCAAGTCAGCAAGTCACCTACAATAAAGCAATAATTTTTAAGTAGGTCCCGTAGCATAGTGGTAAGAGTGTTGTCTGGTAGTCAGTAGGTCGTAGCCTCAATTCCCGCGTCCGTCAGATTTTTTTTTTGTCACGATTTAATTAAAAAAAGTAAAAATTGTTAAATAAGAATGTTCTTTATCAATAATTGGACTAATTTGTTATTAATGAATAATTAATTTATTAATTTAATTGAAAATAAAGTTGAGAGCATTTTATGAAATCCACGAGGGCACCGCGTGGAAAATCCATATGGAATCCATGAGGATTTTCCTCGAGGGCACCCATGAGGGAAAGCATGTCACGCCTTCGAGGGCTCCGCGTGGATTGCACCTACGGGTTCCACATGGCATGAGGGTAATCCACGAGGGCCCCGCCGGGGGCCCTCACCATTTTTCTGCACGGGTATAATTAATAAGTTTTAAAAACAATTAAAATTTTTTATTTCTATAAGCATCTTTCTTTTTTATATTAAAAAAAGGAAATAATTGATTTGTTTAAATAAAAGTTTTAAAAAATTTGTATTCCTGAATGAATTTGAATATCAATTATTTGATTTTTTTAATTATTTTATTTTTAAAAATTGTTTTCCTAGAATAATTGTGATAATTTTTTATTTTTATAAATAAGAAAATGTATTTTTAAAAAAATTTGAAAAGTCAATTATTTAATTTTTTGTTTAAAAAGTATTTCATGAAAAAAAAGAAAATAAATTAAAGAAAAAGAAGAAAAATTGGACAAGTGCGAGTTGTACTCGCACTGCAATGGCGGGTTCCGTACACAAATATTATAAAACAATACTTGCAACATTTATCGGTAATTGGTAGAATTAAAATAAACAATTAAAAAAATATATTAAAATCATTTGTTAAGAAGGGGGGGAATGGTCACTTTTTATGCATTTTTGGCCAAAAATCTTGTTATTTCCTTGACAACGCCATGAACATCACGTCCAATCACATTCGCTCGCTATATTTTTCCTGTAATCTACGAGTGAAAATACATATCTGGACCAAATTTGAGCTCTTTAGGTCAAATAGTTTAGCCGCTAGGGGGGGGCACGATTTGGCTACGGACATAAAAGTCTCACCAATAGGGGTCCGCCGATACACCGTAGGTGTACGGAACCCTAAAAATAATTAAATGTTATATAATAAAATTATAATACATTAATTTAAACTAATATAATTATAAAAAGTTTATAATAATAAAATTTTTTAATTATACTTTATCTTAATATTTTTTTTTAAATGTCTTATAAGTATAATTAATTAGTTTTAAAAACAATTAAAAATTTAATTTTTATAACAATTTTTCTTTTTTATATTGAAAAAGCAAATAATTAATTTGTTTAAATAAATATTTTTAAAAAAATGTATTCCTAGATGAATTTAAATATCAATTATTTCATTTTTTTAAATAAATTTTAAAAAAATATATATTTTTCACAAAATACTAAAAATTAATTTTTTAATTTTTATAAGTAACAAAATGTATTCCTGGAAAAATTGTGAAATCTATTATTTAATTGATTGAATAAAAAAATGTATTCCTGGAAGAAATAATAAAATAAATTAAAAAAAAGAAAAAATAATTAAATGTTTTATGGGGAAATCTCACGAAATGGGGACAAATTGGGTTCTGAGATATATGTGCCACAAAAAGCTTCCATATTGCTAACCCACATTTTTATACATTTGCTAATACTATATCGCGATTATGAGTGTAATATCTTGGTTTAGTGTTAATTAATATGTGTGCAAAATGCTTACCCCTAAAAATAATATTTGTGGTTGATATTGAATAATTTTTGTACGAGATAATGTTACTTAGTCAATTATAGTGCCATTTTAGGAAAAAATATATTTGAACTATATCGCGTGTAGATTTTTGATAAATGTATGTTTAGGTAGATAAAGGAAAATGTTTTTTGAAGGGTTGTAAAATATAATAAATTCTTGAAGATAAATACGTTTTACCTGCACTCATAACCATAAATATGAAAAAAATAGTTTAAATAAAGTAGCAATTAATAAATATGAATTACGCCGGTTAAAATATACTTCTATTTAGTCGAAGAATAATAATTTATGGTAAAAAAAATGTGCCACTAATTTGAAAAATAAATTTTTTTACATCAAAAAGTCCCCATTTCGTGAGATTTCCCCTTATATAAAATTTATAATAAATTAATTTATATTAATATAATTAAATAAAATTTATAATAATAACATTTTTTAATTATAGTTTGTTACAATAATAAATGATTTTTTGACAGTTATTACACGAATCAAAAAACAAGAGCCAAGTCGATTTACAATTTGAGTCAAACAAACATATTTGCTTGTCTCAAAAAGTACATGTGTGAATTTAAAAATGACGATCTCACTTGTCTACAGTCCGCGTTCGCGTCAAATTTATTTGTTAAATCGGTAAATCAAAGAAAAAAAATTATAAGTGTCGGTTAAATAAATATTAAATACATTGTGTTCATTGACTTACTGCATATTTATAATTTGTACCAGTGAGAAGAATATTTACAAAAAGGTTTTGTGAAGTTTTCAGTTTGTTGTTTCGAATAAATTTTTTTCTGAGTGCACGTATAAAAATCATAATTATAATATGTTTAATGTAATATTTCAAATGTTTTTTTATAATTAAGTAATTTTGTTTATATGAAGAAATACATATATAATATTTTACTTAATTGTTATTTGTTTTCCTCTAGTAATGTTTGGGTTTCCTAATTTAATGTTTTCTAGTATACATGTTATTGGTTAATTTATGATTTATTATATGTATAATTTTAAAATATCAATAATTATATAATAAATTATAAATTAGCCAATGATATGTGCTGGAAAGTATTAAGTTAGGAAATTCGGATATTGTTGGAGGAAGGTAAATAACAAAATTAAGTAAACAAAAATATTTATTTAAATGAACCAAATACGTTTACTAAAACTATTTATTTGAATCAAACAAATATTTTCTCTTGAAATAAACAAATTTTTTAGTTACATATATTAAATAAAATTTTTTAGTTAAGTGTAATAAGCATTTGGTTAATACAAATAAACGTATTGGAAGAAATTTTTTGGTTGAATCAAACAAATGTTTGGTTGACTGTATAGCAATGCATTTATTTGGTTGATTCAACCAAAATTTGGTTGTTTCGAACAAATTTTTTTCTGAGTGTATCTAATTATATTATCTAATTATATTACTTCATTTTCATTATTATACTACAACGGTATTTACATCTATACCGAACTTAAACTTTTGAAGCGCCAACCTTCATAATGTATCTGTTTTTATATGTTACAAATGTAACTCTTAGAATTAGGAAGTACGTAATGTACGAAAGGGCATGTCCCGTTATGTTATTAAATAAATTTTATTCACCTACAGGCTACCCAATTCGCGAATTGGTTATTTAATTTATCGAAAGATACTTACGATAAGTATTATTACAATCGTTAACAGGCAATTGTAAGTATTCATCTATATTTTATTAAAATTATATTTAATTAAAAAAATTGTTAAATTATTACAAACAAGAATTTTATTTTTTTTAGGAAACGTGATTATATTGCAGAGTACGTATATTAAGACTGCAAAGAACCGCTATTGAAATTAAATTTAAATGCTGCAAATCAAGCTGAAAATTTGTCGGAGAATAAACTAGTGACCCTAATTCCAATCGTAGAGCCGAATCCAAAAAAACCTGTAATAGGAATTGAACGTTCGGAAAAAAATATAAATCATTAAATAATGATTATACTAAGGTTTCCCATTTGGAAAAGATCAAATTGACAAAAGAACGGAAGAGGAAAAGTAATAAATCGAAACGAAAAGTTGTAAATACAGATACCGGATCAGACAGTAGTGAAAATTTAGAAAATGAAAATAATTTCGAAAAGCACGTTAAGAAAAGGAAATTTAGAAGAAACAATATAATCGACGACGAAGATGTTGATGGTGTTGTTCAGATTTATCAAAAGGAAAATGAGAAAATTAATAAAAAAAGAAATCGTCAAGAGTTCAAATCAGCGAAAACAAAGGTATCATATTTCAATTTTGATTTTTTTTCTTTTAAAACAATTTATTAAAACATATATATATATATATATATATATATATATATATATATATATATATATGTATATATATTTTTAATTAAGAATTTTCTAACAAAATAAGAATTTTTTAACTTTATTATTATTAAATTTTTTTCTTTTTCTTTTATATTTATAAGTTACTTTAGTATTTCCTTTTTTTTAAAAATGTTTTGCTGGAAAATAATAAAAAAATGAAATAAACTTCAAATTTTAATTTAATTTATTATTTTAAAATTTTTAAAAACTACTTTTTAAATTAATATAAATTAAATAATTCATAATTATCATTTTTAAGTAATATTATGTTATTTAATTTTTTCCACTACACAATAATAATTAGAATCTTATTATTTATTAACTCCTTAAACCGTACAACTTATTTTAATTCCTGACTTCTACCTAATATCATTCTCATTTGTAAAAATTTTATATATATATATATATATATATATTAGGGTGACCGTTATTTTGCGAAAGTTGGAATTTCTTAGTTCGCCGGGCAGAATTTGCTTTAGAATGTGAAAAAAATGAGCTATGCAAAAAAACAGCCCAATTGATCAATATTAACCCGTGCCACCGAAGGGTTAAAGTTTAAATGGGGTTTAACATAGGATTAGTGCACTTTTTTACATTTTGTATGAGAACTTTTTTTTTAATTAATCTTTTGCCTTGTCGACATATATATTTATGGTTTTGGATGTGCTGAACACGAATCAGATGTCAAAAAAAAGTTTTGACAGCTTCCAGCTGTCAAAAAAGCTGTCAATCTTTTTAAAATGACAGTTTTCGTGTGAATTTAGACAGTTTTTGTGTTTAGTTTAGTAAATCAAACAAAATTTTGCTCATATAAAAGTATTTTAAGAACAATAAAGTAAAACTAAATAGCAATATGTAATATTGACAGTTGATAGCTGTCAATTAAACTGTCAAACTTTTAAAAACGAGAGTTTTTGACAATTTTTATATTAAATTACTTAGATAAAAATATTTTCAGGGTATTGAGGTAAACCTTAATAGAATTATGTAAGTTTGACAGTTGACAACTGTCAATTAAGATGTCAAACTTTTAAAACGGAGACTTTTTACATTAAATTACTTGTATACAAGTGTTTTAAAGCACACTGAGGTTAATTATATTAGCAATATGAATTCTTCACAGTTGACAGCTGTCAATTAAGCTGACAGGCTTTTGAGAAGGAGCTTTTTTGTTATCGTATATAATCTTATAAGTTTAAGATATAAGTATATTAGCTTATAATAAGTTTATGTTTAAAAGATTGTGTGCTTAAAAACACTTGTATACAAGTAATTTAATGTAAAAAGTCTCCGTTTTAAAAGTTTGACATCTTAATTGACAGTTGTCAACTGTCAAACTTACATAATTCTATTAAGGTTTACCTCAATACTCTGAAAATATTTTTATCTAAGTAATTTAATATAAAAACTGTCAAAAACTCTCGTTTTTAAAAGTTTGACAGTTTAATTGACAGCTGTCAACTGTCAATATTACATATTGCTATTTAGTTTGACTTTATTGTTCTTAAAATACTTTTATATGAGCAAAATTTTGTTTGATTTACTAAACTAAACACAAAAACTGTCTAAATTCACACGAAAACTGTCATTTTAAAAAGATTGACATCCTATGTTAAACCCCATTTAAACTTTAACCCTTCGGTGGCACGGGTTAATATTGATCAATTGGGCTGTTTTTTTGCATAGCTCATTTTTTTCACATTCTAAAGCAAATTCTGCCCGGCGAACTAAGAAATTCCAACTTTCGCAAAATAACGGTCACCCTAATATATATATATATATATATATATATATATATATATATATATATATATATTAGACCTGTATTAGACCCTACGAAGGATTACCACAATACGAACCCTTGAACAATAGCCTTTGTAAATGAGGGACCCACGTAACAATATTTTTATTCTTCCTTTATCGCAAGGAAAACTATAGATAAAAGTATATATATATGTCGTAGGCAAATAGAAGAATCCGTCATTTAGCTAAACGCCTAGACAGTTAGCTTATCGGCGCAGAATAGACGAACGAGCTTCAATATTACTATCATTCGTCTATTCGCCTCAAGGGATCAGGCAATTATCTATCTGGGTAGGCATTTAGCTATTCGACAAACGCAGTTTAGGCCAATAGAAGAAAATTATATATTTAATGAAATTTTCATATATTGAAATATTGGAACACTTTATTTACAAGTTTTTCCATTGCTATAGGGTCAGACCAGCTCAACTGTGTTAAAAAAATTTAATTGATTTTCTAAAATATTAAAACTTTTATAAAAATCTGTAGTTCACAACAAAAAAAACACTTTCAACCGTTTTTTTGAAATTTAAAATGTTTGTTATTTTTTTATTAACAAAGTATTACAACATTTTAAAAAAATTAACTCAAAAGCCGTTTACAATAAATTAATAAAACTTACACTGATTACACAAAATTGTTCACTCTTTTAAAAGAAAATATTTGAATAATTATTAATTTAAAAATTCCGTTTGTGGTCGTTTTTATTTATTACATTTCCTAAATCCCTGCCCTCCACTCTGATAGACTGTTTTGCTGCTGCTCACAGTTATAATTAATTTAATTAGGAATAATAATAATTAGAAAGAATAGTAACAGAAAAATAATAATAATATAAATAATTTTAATAATAATAATTGTAATAAATTATAATCAATAAGTAGGGGAGACTGGGGTAAACCCGCTCACAGGGTAAACCCGCTCACTAGCGATTTTACGCCATGAACTCAACTTAAGATGAAGATATTGGTACTGTGAATAGTACTTGACATTCAACTTACATTAACCAACTTTCGTTTAGTTTCATGAACTCAACATAGAATCAGAGACGATCAAATGTTTTTAGAGGTGTCAGAAAAAAACGTATTTTGGATTTTTAAGTTTTTCGATCATTATTTTTGAGTCTTAATTTATCTGGCAAATTTTTTTTGTTGCTATTGGATGTCCTTCTTCGAAGTACATATATAGTTTTGTCTTATTTTAAAAAGATTTAATTAAATTTATTCTGAAATGTGAGGAATACACTCGGGGTAAAGTCGCTCACGTGAAGTCGGGGTAAAGCCGCTCACTTAGTTTTAAATTTAAAATTTAGAATAAAATAATTTCACGTATTATATTTCAACAATAACACAATTTCTGACTTATTAAAACCAAAATTGTAACTACATTTCACTTTCTCTTAATAAAATATAACACTATTTAAATCCATAGTTGTAATTCATGAAATCTATGTTCATTATTTATTAAACCAATTTGTTGTTTATAGAATTGTTTATAAAACTCATAAATTATCAATAATAATTCATACTTAAGACGGGAATAAGACGAACTTTAATATTTAAAAAATAAAACTCTTCCGTCTTGAAAAGATAAGGTGAGCGGGTTTACCCTGAAAAATTGTGATTTCGAAATTTGGTATATGTTTATTAAAAAGTTTCTCTAAGTAAAACTAAAAAATATAAATCAAAAACTCTTTTTAATTTTTTTAGTAGAAATCATAAGCTTTCAAATGATATAAATTAACTTGGATTTAGAGAATAATTTCCTAGATTTTAGCCGATCTGAAAAAAAGTGAGCGGGTTTACCCCAGTCTCCCCTATTTTAATTTTATAGCAATGGAAAAACTTGTAAATAAAGCGTTCCAATATTTCAATATATGAAAATTTCATTAAATATATAATTTTCTTCTATTGGCCTAAACTGCGTTTGTCGAATAGCTAAATGCCTAGCCAGATAGCTAATTGCCTGATCCCTTGAGGCGAATAGACGAATGATAGTAATATTGAAGCTCGTTCGTCTATTCGGCGCCGATAAGCTAACTGTCTAGGCGTTTAGCTAAATGACGGATTCTTCTATTTGCCTACGACATATGTATATACTTTTATAATTGAAACACAAAAGGTAACGTCTGGGTAGCGGCGCACAGTGGGACCAAACTGCAATTTACTATTCATATAATAGTCTAGAGCCTTCATTTTTTAACCGATTTTACTGAACTTTATTTTAAATGAAAGATTATTAAATTTGGAAGAGATTTGTCGAGGCCGAATTTTAAATTTTAATTTGTTTATATTTATATTTTTATTGCAAAGATTAACAAAAGCATTTATTTTTAAGAAAAAGTTATCTCCAGCCTCTATAATCGAATGGCACGTGCTAAAAACTTTTTAGAAACACACCTAGACTACTCTGTAAATTGTAAAAAATTTGTACAGCTAAATATTCGAATGTTATAAACAATTTATATTAACAAATAATTAAGTTTACAACAAATTGTTAATGTGAACAAACGCTTTGATAGATTTTGATAAAATTGTATACTTAAGGGTTTTTGGGGTCGCTGATCACGAATCCAATGTTGGTTTTTCAAAATTCAAAATGGCGGATCCAATATGGCGGATGCTTTTTTTGAAAATCGATATAATTATTTGTCTAAAAACTGTTACTCGGGTTTTTTTTGGGTCGCTGATTGCAAATATGACGTCACATTTTTAAGAATACAAAATCGCGTCGATAATATGATAAAAATCAAATTTAAATTATGTTTTATACGTTAATTTTTAAATTGATTTTATATACGTTTTTTAATAAAGGTTATAAAATTTACTGAAAATTTTTATAGTCTTGTTTTGACAATTTTATTCATTCACGGAGAGAAATTTATAGTAGTAGGTAACATAATTGTGGTAAGGGTGACCATCTTTAATGCTACGTATACAGACAGCTATCTAGATAGTCACCGTTACCATCAATATCATCAGGAGTAACATCTTGGTAGTACGGGGTAGCATAACTATATTTTTTTTAGCATCTGTGATGGTTGGCAGTAGCATAATGATAGTATCGTGTAACATCATCTTTTTAACATCAAAATCTGACTATCCATTTCTCTCAGTGTTTATACTTATTTTGATACTAAATAATATAAAAGTAATAATTCTTTACAAATTGTGATTAATTTGTACACTTTAAAGTATGTTTAAATCTATCAATATATATTAAATTTATTAGCAAATTTAAAAAATATTATTACTCTAAACCAGGGACCGTCACAGAAGAAAAGTATCGTGTCGCAGTACATAAATAGCCGAATCAATTAAATGACATATGGACAATCATATTATACAAAATTACAAAATAATATTGGGGGCCATCCATAAATTACATAAGATAATTTTTTTTTAATTTACCCCCCCCCCTCATGTTAGATATTTTACATACATTAGCGCCATTTTTTATTGTTCGTAAGAATTTGCAGACCCTCATACCCCCTAAATGTCTTACGTAATTTATGTAATTACATTACATTTAATAACTTAGGTAACTTAGTAACAAATTCAATATGGCGGACATGCGCAGAAGTGCCCCACACTTGGAAATGCGCAGTAGTGCAAATTAGTACTTATTGCTGCGCAGTAGCCTACCACTACACTTGGACATGCGCAGTAGTGTAACTTGGTATTTATTGCTGCGCAGTAGTCTAATCTAGTATAAATTGCTGCGCAATAGTGTAATTTTGTATTTATTGCTGCGCCGTATGTAGGTCTAATATACTGCACAGCAATAAATAGTAAATTGCACTATTGCGCAGCAATTAATACTAAACTAGACTATTGCGCATCAATTAATACTAAATTACATTACTGCGCATCAATTAATACTAAATTAGACTACTGCGCATCAATTAATTCTACATTACACTCCTGCGCATCAATTAATACTAAATTAGACTACTGCGCATGTCTAAGTGTGGTAGTACATTACTGCGCAGCAATAACTACTAAAGTAGACTACTGCGCAACAATCACTTCTAAATTGCACTTCTGCGCATGTCCGCTATATTGAATTTGTTACTAAGTTATTATATGTAATTAATGTTATTATATGTAATTTTGAATTTTGAAAAAATAACATTGGATTGGTAATCAGCGACCCCAAAAACCCTTAAGTATACAATTTCATCAAAATCTATCAAAGCGTTTGTGCACATTAACAATTTGTTGTAAACTTAATTATTTGTTAATATAAATTGTTTATAACATTCGATTATTTACCTGTACAAATTTTTTACAATTTACAGAGTAGTCTAGGTGTTTCTAAAAAGTTTTTAGCACGTGCCATTCGATTATAGATGCTGGAGATAATTTTTTCTTAAAAATAAATGCTTTTGTTAAAGTTTGCAATAAAAATATAAATATAAACAAATTGAAATTTAAAATTTAGCCTTGACAAATCTCTTCCAAATTTAATAATCTTTCATTTAAAACAAAGTTCAGTAAAATCGGTTAAAAATTAAGGCTCTAGACTATTATGAACAGTAAATTGCAGTTTTGTCCCACTGTGCGGCGCCAGTAACGCCGGCTCTGGTTTCTCTCTTTCTCTAAAGGCAATATAAATAAAAATGTCTCTCTTTACCTAATTTACATATCTACTCGTTTCATATTAAGGATTATTAAAAAACGCTTTTAACAAAAACGTTTTTATTATTATGTAACATTTTATTAATAAATAACGAAAAATATAATTGGAAATCGAAAATTAAAAGAAGACGTAATTGTCAATAATAATAAAGCAACGAAAGAAAAAAAGAAATCAAAACGTCTGTTTATGAACTATAAAAAAATAATGACATTTAATAAGTTGTAAAAAGGTTTTGTTCAGCT
This sequence comes from Leptopilina heterotoma, assembly GCF_015476425.1. Taxonomy (NCBI): domain Eukaryota; kingdom Metazoa; phylum Arthropoda; class Insecta; order Hymenoptera; family Figitidae; genus Leptopilina; species Leptopilina heterotoma. Next base: position 807,841 of record NW_025110972.1, on the reverse strand, counting down.
TGTACTTGCATAATTGAATTTCGTTAGGGAAATGAAAAGAGAGAATATATAATGTACTACTACTGTCGACGGGAAATGTCAATAAAAGACAACTTTTTCAGTTGTATGTGTAACCGAAAATTTTTACGATCTTTTTAAGACCACTTTTGCTCATAAAAAGTGTATATATGTACTATATACAAAATAAAAAGGGTTTTATTCAGATACGATCATTCCTGAGTACAAAGAAAAAAAAATTAAAACAGAAATTTGTCGATACAAAAAACGATGGTGACAGTTATATTGACACTTTTGCTGTTATATAAATGTGTATAAAAATCTGTTCTTTTTTAATTTTTTATCGATGATTGGAGATAAGAAGTAATACGAGAGGAAAGAGTGATACAATTTTTGTATTGAAAAAAAATTATTTTCAATACAATTTTATTGATAATTCGAATAAAATTTATTAATTGCATCAAATAATTTATTTGATAACTTGACTAGTTGTAGGTAAATATTTATTTATTTTTCACTGGAATATCCATTTTAAACTTTTTCAGTTTTCCACCGGAATATTTCCTCAATATTCCACAGGAATATCTCTATAGTTTCTCTCAATTTTTTTCTAAAAATAAAATATTCTATTTTGAACAAAATTATGAAAGTGATGTGTGACGTAGTGTTTGCTTTTTTATTTTTAAATTAATTAAAAATAATAAACAATTTTTGATAAATACCTATGTATATAGAATACACTTTTCAAATGTTCGCCCTCTGTTGGAAGCGTCATAGTATTAAAGTCATTGAACACTTTTCAAATGCTCGCCCTCTGTCAGAGGCGTCATAGCATTAAACTCATTGGCGCGAAATTCAAATTTAATAAAAGTAGAGAGCAAAATAAATAAATATAAATGTTTTTCATAGGGGAAAGAAAGCGAAATAAAGAAAATCGTCTGTCTAAAGAAAGAGAGAGAGAGGGTCTCTCCTTGCCAATGGCGCTCATCTTAAAATATAAGACCGGGCACGATCGTAAAATGTGCTTTCATCATGAATTACACCCCGTATAAATACATACAAGTATATATACCTATAATGTGCCATAAAGTCTTGCGTTGTATATCTAGTCGCGATATCATCTGGGTTAGGAGTGTATACACCGCAATACACCCCCAAGTGAAACAGAACGACCTTCCGAAGTGTCTTTTTTTTCCTTCTTCTTCTTTTCTTCTTCCTCTACTTCTTCTCTATACATGTACGATATAGAAACTTGAATAATATATCGAACACGGTCTGGAATTCGCATTACTCTTGATGTTACATACACTCGATAAGAGTAGAGAGAGAGAGAGAGAGAGAGAGAGAGAGAGAGAGAGAAAAGAGATATTCTTCCACAAACGTCAACTTGCACTCATTCAGCCAATAAGTCTTTTATTCTAAATCTAACTCTTGCAAGGAGTGCGTATTTTATCCTTCCCTCTATACACTTTGATTAATAGTTAGATGAGAATTCCCGATATCGACGCATTTTATTTCAGAGAAATTCCTCCTGTAGGTATATCTATTTTACTGAATTGTTATATATGAACATCAAGTAATGGCTGTTTGTGAACTTTAACCTTGTTAACATCTGATTGATAGAATAACAGTATAAGGCTGAAGTGTAAAAAATCTTTTTTTTCAATCCTAATTCTGGAAATTATTTCCTGACACTTGAAAATACTTTTAATTTTCGAAAAATCTTTTGCTTCCTCATAGAAGAAGTATTTTTATTTAAATAAATTTTTTTATTTATTATATTTAGAGGAGAGTCGGGCAAACCGGCCAGGTGTCAATATCTCCGAAATGGCGAAATTGTCAAAAGTGCTACAGTCAGGTCTCGCCAAGTGTCGTTTTCAGTAATTGTCACGACTCACAAAGTGTCATCGTTCGAGACCCGATAAGTGTCACTTTCCCCACTTTTCTGTACCCTCTTCATTGCTAAAAATCGACTTCGCCAGAGCCGGCTCACAGCATAAGCTCCCTGAACTCTCGAAAACCCATTTTCAATTTATATTATAAATTTAAAAAATTTATTAATTATTTATAATTATTTATTAAAAATTATAAATTTATAATAAATAAATTTAATTTAATTTATTTTAATAATGATAATAATAATTTAATATTTATAATAAATTAATTTAATTTAATTTTTTTTAATATTATTAATTAAGAAATATTTAGTTTTCGTTATGTAAAACTATTATATTAAATGTTAACCAATATTTTAGCAATCTTATTTTATTTTTAAAATTTAAAATTTAAAAAATTTTTTTTTTTTTTTTTAAATTTTTAAAATTTTTTACCTATAAATAATTAATATTTCAAATTTCGTAATGAACTTAAATACAAGTGATTGATACATGATTGATTTCATTGATGAGTTGGGAGAAGTGGGTTCGCTGCCAGACACGACTGGCATCATGGATATGTTCGGTAGACCTTGTCGTGGTGGCGGGGCTTTTCACTAAAGGGCAACTAAACAGCAAGAAAAAATGGATTCAGAAAATTCAGAGAAGGTACCCCATGTGAGCAGGCCGGAAACGGGAAATCTCACCATCGGTCCCAGGACTGATGCTCAAGTGCGCGCGGATTGTGGGGGCGCACAATTTCTTGCAGTACCACGTGTGATCGTGGAAAGGTTAGAACCACAGAACATCGTGGAAAAATAAAGAAGGAGAAAAGGAAGCGCGTCGAGCCTTCTGAGTGTGTCAAGTTGCAGTAGCGGAAAGACCGTACGCAGCGCTATCCACTCGGAAGTGGACGACGAGGCAATAGAAGAGAGTCGCGAGATATGCTTGCGGCTCAGAAAGGAGGAGGCGACTTGTCTCGACAAATTAGATTTGGAGGTCGCAAAGATGATGGAGTCTTGCGACATTCAGAGGGGTGTCAAGAAGACGGTAAAAGATGGACTTAAAGTCATCGAAGTCCTGCTGAAGGAAGCAAAAGCAAAGCATGTCGCGGCCGATGAGTCGGACGTCGATTTGGCATGCGTTCTGAGCGGTGCCGAGTGTAACCGCAAGGACCGTAAGGAAGAGAGAGAGCGTTCATATAGGCGTAATCTCAAAAGCATCATAAGAGATGCTCAGAAACGGAAGAGAGAGGGTGACAGTCCAGAAGAGACTCAAACCAAAACCGATAAGAGGAAGAAGGAGGAAGCTCCTCCAATGGAAACGGAAGTACCAGATCCAAAGATTCCTCAATTGGAAAGAATTGGGTCAAAAAGATCCACAGTTCTAATCCGAGTCGGTCAAGGATTGACGTATGCTGACGTTCTAGGTAAGCTTCGCAAAGAGGTTAACCCGGAGGACAGCCATACGAGAATAGTAGCAGCAAAAGCTACAAACAAGGGGGACCTTCTGATTAAGTTCAGAGGAGACTCCGACAAGGACGCTTTCACCGCCGAGGTCACCAAAGCGGTTGGAAGCATGGGTAAGGTGCAGTCATTGGATCGAAGAGTTACACTCGAGATCCGTGATTTGGATTGCCTTACCCAAGAAGCTGAGGTGCAACAAGTGTTGTCTGAAGCAATGGGTAAGCCAGGAAACAGGAGAGTGACGGTCTTAGGACCCAACCGCCGAGGGATGAAGCTCGCGGTTGTAGTCACCAATCTGGAAGAGGCGAACAGGCTGAAGAAATTGGGACACGTAAAAATTGGTTTTATGTGTTGCCCAATCAGAAGAAGAGTAATGGTCGTCCGGTGTCATCGATGCCTGGGATACGGCCATATTGGAGCCAAATGTCAGAAGGAGGACAGATCGGCTGCGTGCTTTAAGTGCGGTGAGGCCGGTCACAGGTTCTCCAACTGCAAAAAGAACGCAAGCTGCTTTTTGTGCACTGAAAAGTTTGGCAATAAGGTGTCAACCACCCATATTGCAGGCAGCGGAGGATGCGGAGTCTTCAGGTCGGCCCTTGAGGAGGCGAAAAAGACTCTTGCAAGGACTAAAAGTAAATGAGAAGTGTTAAAAGGAGCGAATAGTTTTTAATTGTTTATTTTATTTACTTTGATTATTTTTTGTAGTTTTTATACTGTCCTTTTTACATTTTATTTTTAATAGATTAATATTAAATATTAATCTATTAAACGGACATAAAAACAAATTTTGTTTTTATGTACGTTTACAATTTTATCTTTTAGCCTTTTAATCTTTTTAATGCTTTTTAACATTTGTTCCTTTATTCTTTGACATTGGAATGGTTTTTGATTTTAACTATTGACGCAGAAGAACCGCAGAGAGAGAACAGAGTCGCATGAGCGACAGAGTCGGAGCGCCACCCTCGAAGGCTAAAGTCTTGCGACAGTTCCGAGGGTGGATAAAGGGCTCCAAAAGAAGGGTTACGGGTTTTAGTGGGTCGGGGCTGGCAGTAGGTCGCCAGTTTATTAAATTTTATTATTTTACTTATTTTATCTTTCCTTTTCTTTTTTTTGTTATACCAACCCCACATAACCTTGGAATGCGGAGTTACTTCAAATGAACTTTTACCTCTTTTACAACGAATTCCAGGATTAAAACAATGTTCGTTAAATAATCTTAATAATTGGATAAATGTTGACGAAAATGATCCTGGTTGGCACCAATTGGATATCCAACAAATATATCAAGGGGAAAAAACCGCTGCCAAGTGGTACATTTTTATAATTTTAATGTTCATTTCATGAACACTTTGCTTCCTCATAGAAATAATAATAATTGAAATATAAGAATTAATTTTTATAAAAGAGTTAAAAATCATTAAATCTTGGTCCAAAAAATATATTTTTATATATTCTATAAGATGGTTATAATAGTTTAATAATTACACAATCATAAACAAGAATGTTGACAAAATTATATTTTCCACAATTTTTGATTTTTCAAATACCAATAATTCGATAATTTTTGACCGAATCAGGTTCAAAAATAGGTCAATCGAAGCCTTTTTTAATGCTCTACAAGTTGGTAATGAAACTTTTAAAGTTTCTTTTATATTTTTCAACAAAATTTTCAAAAAAGTGTTATTTTTGAAAAATTTAGATTTTTAAAACTTTAATATCTTTGGCTAATATAAACGAAAAATGTTCAATGAAGGCTCAAAAGATGCGTCTGAAAAAACTCTACAAAACTAAAAAAAACATTTATAGGTGCCCTAACATTTTTTTTAAGTTATGGACAAAAAACGTTTTTTTACATATGAAAAATGCAAAAAAAATATAGTTAAACTTTATGAATCGGGATGAAAATACTCTCATTTTATCTCCCCCGGGAAGACCTACAATTTAAAAAAAATTGAGGCCTTTATCTCTTTCTCGTTCTGAGATATTGAGGCAAATGTAATGTTAGTACACACACACATCGGGACAAATTTTTAAAATCCGTTTTTTGGACTTCGGAGGTCAAAATATGTCGAAATTTTTTTTTTATTTATTTAGAACATTTATACGGGCAGTGCCCATTCGTACATAAAGTACTAAAAGATTAGGTATAACGAAAAAAGATTTATAAATATGTCAAAAAATCACAATTGAAAATTTTGCTAATACTATCCTTCCTCTATGAGGAAGCAATTTAATTATTTACTATTAGGCATATAATTTCTTAGACAAAGATTTAAATTAAATTTATTTTTTTCACCATTCAATTCAATGATTCTACATTTAAAAATGAAGGAGAAGAAGAAGTTGGAGAAAAGGAAGATGAAGAAGATGAAGAAGAAGAAGACTATGCTAGGAAGAAAGACAACATTATGACTGAAGCTAACGAAGCTTTTAAGAGTTTTTTAAATTTTAAGACGGTATGAAAAACGTTTCGAATGCCCAGAACAACATTTATTAACAATACAATCCATGGAGGAATGTATGAAAGAAATTGTTTCGGATATTAATCTGCGATTCATGACATGATATGGTGTAGATTTTTCAAGATAATGTAATAAAAAAAATATGTTTGAATTTTAAAAATTATTTTTTTGTTAATAAGATTTTTTTAAATTTTTTGAATTTATTTGGTCCAAGTTTGACAACCTGCATTTTCTAAGAAAAAAATTTTAATTTTCATAAATTTAATGTTTAAAAATTTTTGTCATTCCCCTAAAAATGGGTGGACGTACAATTTTGACCGGTACTGTAAATGTACGACCCTGAAATTACCACTTCCATTCTGTAGGGGCGTGGCTTAGGTCAGTGACACTTACTGAGACAGACGGTTTTGAAAAATTCCAAGTGACAACACTTGGCGAGACCTGACTGTATGTAGAAATTTGAAGTATACCTTATTTTTTCAATTTAACATTTTTTACTTTTGTTTGTGTAATGCTGGGAGCAAAAGTTTTTTTTAGTTCTTTTCTACACTTTTACGAATTTTTTCTTAAGGAAATTCTGAGGCAATCGTGTAATATTTCCAAATATTAGGTCTTAGGTTTTTAAGGTACACACCTCAGGAATATTTACCACCAAAAACTTTGATGAATTTGCAAAGCGTTTTTTTTAAACAAATACTAATTCTCAAAATGGGCTTGTAGAGCAAACCGGCCATAGGATATTTTTATTGTATCAGAGTTTCACGAAAATTATTATTAATTAGAATGATTTTTTCATTAAAATATTTACTTTCAATGAAAAATAATTATTTCCCAATGAGAATTAGACCCTTTAATATTATTTCCCTGATAATTTCAAACATTTTTGTTTTGTTATTAACCCTCCATCCGTCGCATGGAGAGAATTTCCCTCACCCAGTTTCTTTTTTTATTTATAACTTTTAAAATACAAGAAATTATAATTTCATATTCTCATTACCTTTCACAACACTCTTCTTCTTTACATTAAAACAATTTTTGTGTTTTTTTATATTTTAATTTCTTTGTTATTGAATTTAAAAGCAGCAAATGTCGAGGATTTTTGACGCGAAGTGAGGGAACTTCTCACCATGCGACTGACCGCGTATACTCGATTTCATTTGTCATTAATTTTTTATTTAAATAATTAACAGAAAATAAAAGTTAATTTTACTGCCAATAGGTTGTTTAGAAATTCTAATGAACATTCAAAAAAAAATTGGCATTTTAGAACAAGTTTGGACTAATTTATGAGGGTGAGAATTTCTCTCACCTGCGACGGATGGAGGGTTAAAAAAAATTATTTATTAAATTAAAATTTAATCCTGTATTATTATTTACATTATTACAACCAATGTTCACATGATTCTTTATGTTTGTTGTTATTGTAGATTATACAAATGCAATATCATAGATAAAAAACCTAGGTGATGGCCGGTTTACCCCAGGGGGTGGGTCAAACCGGCCAGTTTGCAAATTTTTTTAAAGTTAACACAGCAACTAAACAATAAAAGATAAAGTATAGGTACCTCTAGGAAAAAGTTGCGCAATTAAATGATCTTTTAAACAAGCCATCGAAAAATGAAATCGGTTGATTCGTTTAGTCACAAGAGTAAAAAAACCATTAGTATGGCCGGTTTGCCCTACTCTCCCCTATTCATTTTTTAGTTTATTTATTTACTTATTTATTTAAATTTTCATTTATTTTTTATGTATTTTTCTTTATTTCTTTATTTATATTTACTTCTGTATCTTCTTACTTCGTGAAACTACTCATAATGAATAAAAATACCTATAAAAAATACACTTTTCAAATATTTTCCCTCTAGCAGAAGCGTCATAGGGTGTTTACGAGATGCTCGCCCTAGGGCGCCCCGAGGCGACCAAAGGTTCTCAAAGTCACTTTTATTATCGTTTGTTTTCATATAAATAAAGAACAATAAAAGTGACTTTGAGAACCTTTGGTCGCCTTGGGGCGAGAATCTCGTAAACACCCAGAGTATTAAATTCGTTGGCGCGAAATTTAAACTTAATTAAAGAAAGCGAAGTAGATGACTTAAGAATAAGATAACTTAAAGAAAAACAAGTAAAAATAAAAGTAGAGATAAGTAAAATACATTAAATAAATAGTACAGAATTAAATAAATTAATCGTCTCTTCATTTCGAATGTCAGCAAAGAGTTTTTTGCCCTCTAGAGGAAGCGTCATAGAATTAATTTCAATGGCGCGAAATTCAAATTTTTTAAAAGTAAAAATCGAAGTTAGTAAATTTAACTTGAAGATAAATAAATAAAAATTAATTAGAGATAAATAAAAACCAAAAGAATAAATTACTTTTTTATTTATTTTTTTATATTTATTCCTTTTTTTCTTTATTTTGTGAAACAACCCATAATGAATAAAAAATAGCAATAAAAAATATACTTTTTCCTAAGTTAACTAAGTGAGAAATTTACATTATTAATGAATCGTTCCATTCCACTTATTTTCCCTTGGGAAAATAAAACAACAAAAAAATCCCACCATTTCTAAAACTTGTAGTTTATAGGAAATGCCTACTCGTACATGTATATAATGTTAGAAGAACCGTGTGAAGAGATAAAACCGATTGCAAAATAAGATGATCTGACCATCGTCACTGATAGGTCCATTCGTTACTATATGTTTACTTGTGAATAAAATGCATTGACCTAGGCTTCCAACTCTCTTGCATTCGTAGAATCGATATCGGATTATATCAGTTTCTATGGTATATAAGACAAGTCGCCAAGTCAGTTATATGCGAACCGTTACGCGCTGTGAATCTACATCGAATCTCCTTCGACCTTTTCCTTCTTATTTTTTTTCTCTTTTTTGATTAAACGATTACTGATTATTCACTGCCAATGTAAGTAACAATAAGTGACTATTTACTACATTTCAATACAGAACATATATACATAATAAATACATTACGTATATAATAAAAAAGAAATCATTAGTTTTTCGAATATTGATTTTAAAACGTTCTAGTCCAATTGTCTGCGCGGTGCACAAATAAAGAAATTCATAATACATATGTGAACAGAAAAATTTGTTGTTACAAAATTGTATTTTTTTTTAATATGATTTTTTTAGCTCAGGTTAATACGACATGTGTGGGGTTTTGTTTGTTTATAATTAATGTCCTTGCGGGGAAGTATATGCAAAAAATTACGTAAGATTTTAATAAGGTAAAAGAAAGCGTTGTTGTTATATTGATTGTAAGGATATTTTATGAGAAATCAGTTTCAGTAATTATGCATCATATTACGTCAGTTTAGTGTCGCTTGTATCCTATAGATTTTTTTTACTTTTATTGTACACGCAATTATTCGTACGTATATGCGTGTGTATAATATTATTGAGTTGTTCGATTATTTATCTCGTGAAGTCAGTTTATTTTCTCCTCATGAAGACATTTATATCAGAATTAATATACAGGTATGTGTATATCAATTAATAATAATTAATGATATATAACTCCGAGTTTTCATTATTAATAATCTCTCTTAAATGTACATCATTTTAAATTCGACTTATTTTATTTATTTCTAGAAAAATGAATTTATTTTTTAATTTTAATTTAAAATTCAATTTTTAATTTAATTGATAATTTAATTTTTAATAATTTTTTAATTTAATTTTCAATTTACCTTTTTATTCACATCTAAATTCATTTCGATTGTGAGCCATGCTCCTTTCTTCGCCCTCTATCGGAAGCGTCATAGTATTAAATTCAATGGCGCGTAATTCAAATTTAATAAAAGTAGATAGCTGAATAAGGAATTTATAATTATTATTAATAATATATTTATTATTTATTGCGTAAATAGAATAAAAGATTGTTTAAATAAGACGAGTTTCCTAACTTTTTAAATTAATCTTTTTTTCATTTCGATTGTGTGCAAATTTATTATTATTTCGTGGCCCTCTAGCGAAAGAGTCATAGAATTAAATTCACTAGCGCGAAATTAATAAATTTAATAAAAGTAGAAAGTAAAATAAGTAAATGTAACTTAAAAAATAAATAAAAACAAAAATAGAGATAATAGTAAATAAATAATTTACGTTCATTTTATTCAATTACTTATAAGTAATAATTATTATTAACAATATAATTATTTATTTTATAACAAAAATGAAATATATAATTACGAGTAAAAGATTCCTATCGTTTTTAAGTCAGGCCACTTTATTTTGATTGTGAGCAATGAGTTTTGTTGCCCTCTGATGGAGGCGTCATGGAATTAAATTTATTGGCGCAAAATTCAAATTCAATGAAAATAAATAGCGAATTATGTAAAGACAAATTAAATAATTGAAGATACAATAGAGATAAATAAGAGAAATAAATAAATAATTGGGGCATTTTTTGTCAAATTTTACCCCCTATCTGTCCATTTTTAATTTCAACCAAATAAACCAAATAAGGCTTAAATTAAAGCTTGTAACCTCTACTTTTATTTGCATAGTGGCCTTTTTTTAAAATTCAAGATTTTTAACTTGTACGTCGCTTTAAAGTGATTATTCCTTAATTATTGGTTTTTAATATACCCTGAATATTATTCAGGTATGCTAATAAAATATTCCTCATGAACATTCCTTAAACTTACCTAGGAAATATTCTATATTCGTGGACATTTACCTACTTCCGTGATCCTTCCTACACGGAGAAAAATGATGCTGAGTTTCTAGTAATAGTTTCTACGGAATAGTAATAATTCTACTTTTATATTAAAAATTACTATTCATAGTAAAATGTACTTTGCATGAAGTAAATATTACTATTTCTGGTAGTCAAAATTACTAATAGTAATTATTACATTAGTCACTTTTAAAAAGTGCTTTAAGAATTTTAATTTTTACATCGTCATTGCAGATTTTATTAAATTTTGTATTACTTTTTACATTCGATATGTTGTAAATATTACTCGTAGAAATTCTAATAATTAATACTCGGAAAATAAAGATTACTTCTGCAAGAAACAACTTTTACTATTGAAGAGCGAACTTTTTCCTCGAAAAAGTAGTAATCCGTACCACTACTACTATAGACCTGTGTGTGTGATGACGTCACTACTGTCATGCGCACCGATCGTAGCCTGAAGTCGAGATTTCCACTGTTTGGGCCAAAAGTGTGTTTAAAAAATTTTCAATGGATTTTTATGAAACTTGGTACCCTAAGGTCTCTGGGGTCGCTGATTACGAATCTGACATCAGTTTTTCGAAATTCAAAATGGCGGATCCAAGATGGCGAACATTTTTTCAAAAATTCGGCGAATTTGCTTGAAACTTGTTACTCGGGGGTTTTAAGGGTCGCTGATTAAGAATCTAACATTAGTTTTCCAAAATTCAAAATGGCGGACAACGAAATAAAAAATTGATCAGATTGGCTTGAAACTGAATACTCGGGGGTTTTTAGGGTCGCTGAATACGAATCTGACATTAGTTTTTCAAAATTCCAAATATCTGGTTCAATATGGCGAAAAATTTTTTTAAATTCATTGAATTTGTTTGAAACTGGTTAATCTGACATCAGTATGATAATTTTTAGTGAAATCAAATTTCGATAAATACCCTGACAAACTAATGTCAGTTTCGTATTCAGCGACCCTAAAAACCCCCGAGTATTCAGTTTCAAGCCATTCTGATCAACTTTTTATTTCGTTGTCCGCCATATTGAATCCGCCATTTTGAATTTTGGAAAACTAATGTTAGATTCGTAATCAGCGACCCTTAAAACCCCCGAGTAACAAGTTTCAAGCAAATTCGACGAATTTTGAAAAAATTTCCGCAATCTTGGATCCGCCATTTTAAATTTCGAAAAACTGATGTCAGATTTGTAATCAGCGACCCCAAAAACCTCCGAGTAATTACGTTTTAAGTCAATCTGATCAATTTTTTATTTCGTTGTCCGCCATATTGGATCCGCCATTTTGAATTTTGGAAAACGAACGTCATATTCGTAATCAGCGACCTTGAAAACCCCCGAGTAACCGGTTTCAGGAACATTCAAGAAGTTTTTAATCACCTTTTTTAAATTGCGCATATATGCGTCATGAACACTTTTGGCCAGTTTAGTTTTACGCATATATGCGTCAGCGACATTCAACGGGTTAAGATTATAATATTACTAGCAAAGCTACGCTCGTGCGATATTTCTACTTTTGTTTTATGATACTCAAGACCTTATTTCATTGTGTGTATATAAAATTGTGACCAAGACTTTAAAATATGTTTCTTTTTTCTTATGAAATATTAGAAAAAGATTACAAATTTTTTTGAAGAATATTAAAAAAACATAAAACACGAAAACTAAAAATAGTCATGATATAAGCCGTGGTATAAGCTTAGGGGCCGTCCATAAACCAAGAGGACAATTTTTCACCAATTTTTGCCCCCCCATCCAATATGGAACAAAAAATTTTACTTTATGCAATTGACTTTAATTTTGTCACTCGGTGGTTTTTAGGGTCGTTGATTACGAATTTAATGTAAGTTTTCATATATTTAAAATGGCGGATCCAATATGGCGGAATTTTCTTTTAAATTTATGTACTTGACCTTAATGCTGTTACTCGGGAGTTCTAACACCAGACAGGTAGCTGTAAATATCCTAGGAGCGCTCACTGACAATCGACTTCTGTTTTAGCACTTGCGCCGACTCACGACCAGCGAACGTGGATAGAAAATTTTTTTAATTTCTCTTTCCCATATTATATTAGCCACTTTTAATTTTTGAAAACAAACAATGTATTCGTAATCAGCGACCCTGAAAACCCCCGAGTGACAAAATTAAGGTCAATTGCATAAATTCTAAAAAATTTTGTCCGACATATTGGATCCGACATTTTGAATTTCTTAAAAATATCATTGAATTCATAATCAGCGACCCCAAAAGTCTGCGAGTAAGAAAATTTAGGCGAATTTAATTACATTTTGGTATTTTGAAAAATAGTGACCAAAACCCTTTCAAAGTTTCCTTCATATTTAACGCCACATTTGGTCTGCCATCTTGAAATTTTAAATTCTAATTTACGTTTCTTAAAAGTATACAATTGTTGTGCCCCTGTGGATGAGAAATGAATCTATAGACGTCATACACTGTGAAGGTGTTAATGGATAAAAAAATTATAAAACTTGAAAAAATTGAAATTTTTTGTGTCTTTGAAATTAGAACTGCCATATTTAATTTTTGGGTTGAATGAATTTCTTTTTTTTATAGCGGAATCGAAAAGAGCACACTCAATACCTATAAGAAACATACTTGCGGTATAAAACATGATCCGTTTTATTCATAAAAGTCTAGGTTGAAATTGCGCAAAAAGAATTTTCTTATTTCTGGTGTTAATGGGTTAATCATTAAAATAATAAATAAACACTATAATTTAATTAAACACTTTATTTTTTATAATTATTATAATATTATATCAATACCATAGTCAGGGAAATGTCAGGAAAAAATTTTTTCAGGGAAATTAAGAAAATTGGGACTTTTTCCAACTTACTTCAAAAAATTGCGACTTTTTTGTCTTTTCCTTCAAACGTTGCATCAAAATACTACAATTTTTAGTAAAAAAGTGCAAGTTATTTTGATTTTGATAATGCGAAGAGTAACTATAAACAAATCATTCAAAAATTGATTTTGAATCATTTTTAACCCCTTGGCTGTCAACGAGATTTCCACTGTTTGGGCCAAAAGTGTGTTGAAAAAATTTTTAATAGATTTTTATGAAACTTGGTACCCTAAGGTTTCTGGGGTCGCTGATTACGAATCTGACATCAGTTTTTCGAAATTCAAAATGGCGGATTCAATATGGCGGACAACGAAATAAAAAATTGATCAGATTGGATTGAAACTAAATACTTTGGGATTTTCAGGGTCGCTGATTACGAATCTGAAATTAGTTTTTTAAAATTCAAAATATCTGGTTCATTATGGCGGAAATTTTTTTAAAATTTATTGAATTTGTTTGAAACTGGTTAATCTGATATCAGAATGATAATTTTTGGTGAAATCAAATTTCGATAAATACCCTGAAAAAATAATGATAGATTCGTAATCAGCGACCCTAAAAACCCCCGAGTATTCAATTTCAAGCTATTATAATTAATTTTTTATTTTGTCGTCCGCCATATTGGATCCGCCATTTTGAATTTTGAAAAACTAATGTTAGATTCGTAATCAGCGACCCTTAAAAACCCCCGAGTAACAAGTTTCAAGCAAATTCGACGAATTTTGAAAAAATTTCCGCCATCTTGGATCCGCTATTTTGAATTTCGAAAAACTGATGTCAGATTCGTAATCAGCGACCCCAAAAACTCCCGAGTATTACGTTTCAAGTCAATCTGATCAATTTTGTATTTTGTTGTCCACCATATTGGATCCGCCATTTTGAATTTTGGAAAACGAATATCATATTCGTAATCAGCGACCTCGAAAACCCCCGAGTAACCGGTTTCAGGAACATTTAAGAAGTTTTTAAAGTTTTTAATCACCTTTTTTAAGTTGCGCATATATGCGTCATGAACCACTTTTGGCCAGTTTAGTTTTGCGCATATATGCGTCAGCGACAGTCAACGGGTTAAGACATAATTAAATTGTTGAAATATATCTATAATAAAAATCTTTTTGCATATTTGAAATTTTGTAAAATTTAATTGAAAAATAATTCATTTATTTTAAGTATATTGTTACAATTTTTGAAGAATAAAAAATCTGTAAAGGAAAATTTAAAAATAAAAATTAATGAAAATTAGCATAATGTATATAATAATGAAAAAAAGTTTAAATAAATATGTCAAAAAATCACAATCGAAAATTTTGCTAATACAATCCTTCCTCTATGAGGAAGCAATAATATAATATAATATAAATATTATTATTATATTATTATATTTATATTATATTATTATTATAATATTATTAATATAAATATTAAAATATAAATTTAAAACAATTTTAATTGAATACATAAATTGTAGATTCTCTTTCTTTCATTTTTTTGTAAAAAATAGCAACAAATTTCTTTAGTTCTCTGTTTGGAAATATGAATACCGAGGAGAAAATTGGCGGAATAGATAATGGCCAATCACAAGGAGGTTCAATGCCACGGGATATACCCCATAATGGACTTAATGCAAAAAAGTGAATAGCCCTCGTTGCTTGCGTAACCACTTATGGACACCCATGCTCTCATCCCGTATGTACTTTTCCTCTCTCGCTCTTTTTTCTCTCTTTCTCTGTCTCACTCTGAGGTTAAATATTCTCCTCGCTTTTTTACCTTGTGCCAATGTGTATAGTTAGGCTGATTGTACTCGGATGCTCGAGAAGATCGCGGCTCTATTGTCGGGCAAATTTTTGTTTCTCGTAATGAACTATTGATCGCAAGATCGGCAATCCTTTCACGCGTTGCTTTCTCTCTTGTTTTATCTCTCTCACTTTTTCTCTCCTTTAAGGCTATGGCAAGACTTTATCCTTCGGCAATGCCAATAAGGCGAACTTCAAAGAAAATATTTTCACCGAAAAGTTTGATTTCTATTTATTAATAATATTCGTAAATTAAAAATAATATTAGATAAAAATACAAAAATGAATGTTAATAAAAGTCGCGAGATCTTCTCTCAGGTAGCGATCATCCCAGATAATCGGAATGATCGAGAATAGCAGAAGCTTATATATATAGTATAGTGTGCCTCCTGCCTCGTAAACCAGTTTTCGTTTTCGCCGCTCGGCATCCGTATTTTATTTACGATGCTCTCGCGTGCTTTTGAATTTCGAATCGATTCGTTTTGTCCCCTCTCTCTCTCTCTTTCCACTTTTTTCCTTTACACGATCTTTTTTATATTCTCGTATAATAATAAGATTAAGTCGTGCGAACGTTTCTTATTTTCAAGGCGGCGCATATTCTTATCGACAAGATACTATAACGATTGCTTAATCTTTCGCCATCGAATCTCTTCTTTCGTTGTTGAGAGAAAAATCGTTCATAAGAGTATGATAAACCGCTACTGTATGTCGTCCCTTAAAACAACTGCAGACACTTTTTATTTTTTAATTTGAACAAGAACTTTTTTTTAAATTTTGAACAAGATTTCCACTATAGCTGTTAAACCGTCCCTTGAAATAGTGCAAATTATGTATATTAACCCCTTCACTGTTTGGAAAAATATTCATTTTAGTGCCCCAAAATGTCCATCAAAATCTTTTAAATTGTTATATTACTTAAAAATAATAAACAATTATTTATTTATTACTTTTTCTAGTATCATTGATACCTATAGTATGTGAATAATGATATAAAAGAATTTATTTTATAATTTAAATAACAAATTTCTATTTTTTGCTAAAACTTTCACGACCCAATGTTGGGTCGCAAACAGGCAACGGGTTAAAAATCGTCTTCTCTAAATATATTTTATATTTCAATACATTTTTTTACTCGACAGTTTGGAGTAAATAGTAATTATTACTCACACGGAAAAAATCTTGGGTGACGTGCCGTTCCAAGTAGACCGAAAATGTACGAATGCGATACGACTTTAGTTTGGAGGAGCTGCATTTCCAACTTGGGCGTGCTGAACGCCCAAGATGCGGCTATTGCAGTCCCAAGGTTTTGAGTCTCAAATCTTGGGTGTTCAGCGCCACCAACATGGGAACGTAGATTTCCCGAATTGAGAACGTAGCACATCCAAACTATAGTTCCCCCACTTTCCGACGATTGGGATTGCACGTCACCCAAGATTTTTTCCGTGCACAATATAATTATTTATCAATCCTAACTATTGTAAAGTAAAATGATTAATAAAAATAAATCCTAAGTAACTTCACTTCATTTCCATTGTGATCAATAAGTTTTTCCCTCTAGCGGAAGCGTCATAGTACTAAATTCATTCCCAGGTAGAAAAATTTAATGGAAGCCTAGATATATGCTAGCGCCACCACTGGAATTTGCATGGCAGTTTATCTCGACGACGTCTTCTAGCGCCTTGAATGGCGCGAGCACTTTCCGCTAGAATGCAACATAACCTCAAATTTCTGTTGCATAAACTGTCAAAGGTGTTTGCTTTTATTTTTAAAGTGAAAGTAAATGTTTGCTTGTAGAATATTGTGGCATTTAAAAACAATAATAGTAAAGGATTCTAAGTATTTATATATTTGTAATTGTATTAAATTTAAATATAAATTAATATTCCCTGGCGGGTTGGGCTACCGTAAATCTACCCAAGTTATGGTAGATTTAAGGTAGGTTTTGGGTAGACTTAAAAAATTGCTATTATTCAATGAAATATTATAAAATAAATTATTGGGAATAATAAAGTAACATTTGTAGATTAAATTTTTAAATTATATTATGTAAATTAAACAATTATAAATAAATTATTGATATGTAAAAGTGACAAAGTAGTTTCCAGTGAATATAGTGGGTTTTAAATAGCATATTTAGTGAATAATGAAAAGAAAAAAATTAGGAAAACTTATTTAATTTAACAAAAGTAATCACTAAAGCATTTATTTATTACATATTTAGGGCAAATTAATGTTTACTTATTGAATAATTATAGTTTAAAGTTGGAGATGTCAGTTCTACCGTGAGATGTATGCGTGTGTGTGTGAAGCAATGATAATAATATACTACTTGATATATCGCCGCGCATTTCTCACGACAGATGGCGGGACTGACATTTGAACTCCTCTGTTTTATCCACATTCAAAACAAGAAATAGGAAAACCAACTTTCCAAGATGAATTTTATTTAAAGCAATTCTAAAAATTTTATTTTGAAATTAACCTTTTTTTAATTTAATCAATTTCAATGACAATTATTAGTATATTTAATAAAATATAAAAAATAAAAAAGCAGAAAATAAATAATTATACTAAGAAAGATAAAATATGCAATTTTTTCTCATTTTTCTAAAATTAATAGAAAATTTACTTTTTAGACCAATTAAAATGAGATTCTAACTCCTCCTACTTTAAAAAAGCAATTTTTTATTCGTTGGTCCAACATTACAAAAAGGGAGTGAATATTCAATTTTTAAAAAGTTACATTATTAGTCTTAACCCATTAAGAAAAAAAGATGTCTGGCCAATAAAAATAAACTCCTCCTATTTTCAAAATGCAATTTTTGATTTGTTAGTTGAGTGAAATTAATATTTGAAAAATAAAACATAAATAATACCAACCCCCAAAGAAAAAATGGATGATTTAGACCAATGAAAATAATAAACAAACTCCTCCCATTTTCAAAATCAATTTTTCTATTTGTTAGTTTAGTTAAACAAAATGGAGAAAAAATTAATATTTAAAAAATAAATCATATATAGTTCCAACCCCCAAAAGGAAAAATGGATGATTTAGACCAATTAAAATAAAATTTAAACTCCTCCTTCTTAAAGAAACCTTTTTTTCTATTTGTTGGTTGAGTTAAACAAAATGGAGAAAAAAGTAATATTTAAAAAATATAAAATTTAGTCCCAACCCCCAAAAGATAAAATGGATGTTTAAGGCCCATTAAATTAATATTTAAACTCCTCCCTCTTAATAAAAACTATTTTTTATTCGTGGGTTCAATAGAACAAAATGGAGAAAATATTAAACTTTAAAAAATATAAGTCTGAACCCACTCACGAAAAAAATGATATTAGCCAATAAAAAAATCAAACTCCTCCTATATTTTTATTCATTGGTTCAGTTAAACAAAATGGAGAAAAATTTATTATTTAAGAAATAAAACATATAATTCCAACCCCCAAAGAAAAAATGAATGTTCTAGACCAAGTAAAATAAAATTTAAACTCCTCCTTATTAATCAAAGCTTTTTTTCAATTGTTGGTTAAGCTAAACAAAATGGAGAAAAAATTAAATATTTTAATTTAAAACATACTATTCCAACCCCCCAAAAAAATAAATGTTCTAGACCAATTAAAATAGAATTTTAACTCCTCCTTCTTAAAGAAACCTTTTTTTCTATTTGTTGCTTCAATAAAACAAAATGGAGAAAATATTAAACTCTAAAAAATATAAAATTTAGTCCCAACCCCTTACGAAAAAAGAGACTGCTATTAGCCAATAAAAAAATCAAACTCCTCCTACAGATATATTTATTTATGGGTTCAGTTAAGCAAAATGGAGAAAAATTAATATTTAAAAAGTAAATCATATAATTCCAACCCCCAAAAAGAAAAATGAATAATTTAGACCAATTAAAATAAAATTTAAACTCCTCCTTCTTAAAGAAACCTTTCTTTCTATTCATTGGTTGAGCTAAACAAAATGGAGAAAAAATTAATATTTAAGAAATAAAACATATAATTCCAACCCCCAAAAGAAAAAAAGAATGTTTTAGACCAACTAAAATAAAATTTAAACTCCTCCTTCTTAAAGAACAAGAGTTCTTCAATAGAACAGAAATATATGATTTATTTTTTAAATATTAATTTTTTCTCCATTTTGTTTAACTAAACTAACAAATAGAAAAATTGATTTTGAAAATGGGAGGAGTTTGTTTATTATTTTCATTGGTCTAAATCATCCATTTTTTCTTTGGGGGTTGGTATTATTTATGTTTTATTTTTCAAATATTAATTTCACTCAACTAACAAATCAAAAATTGCATTTTGAAAATAGGAGGAGTTTATTTTTATTGGCCAGACATCTTTTTTTCTTAATGGGTTAAGACTAATAATGTAACTTTTTAAAAATTGAATATTCACTCCCTTTTTGTAATGTTGGACCAACGAATAAAAAATTGCTTTTTTAAAGTAGGAGGAGTTAGAATCTCATTTTAATTGGTCTAAAAAGTAAATTTTCTATTAATTTTAGAAAAATGGGAAAAAATTGCATATTTTATCTTTCTTAGTATAATTATTTATTTTCTGCTTTTTTATTTTTTATATTTTATTAAATATACTAATAATTGTCATTGAAATTGATTAAATTAAAAAAAGGTTAATTTCAATATACAATTTTTAGAATTGCTTTAAATAAAATTCATCTTGGAAAGTTGGTTTTCCTATTTCTTGTTTTGAATGTGGATAAAACAGAGGAGTTCAAATGTCAGTCCCGCCATCTGTCGTGAGAAATGCGCGGCGATATATCAAGTAGTATATTATCATTGCTTCACACACACACGCATACATCTCACGGTAGAACTGACATCTCCAACTTTAAACTATAATTATTCAATAAGTAAACATTAATTTGCCCTAAATATGTAATAAATAAATGCTTTAGTGATTACTTTTGTTAAATTAAATAAGTTTTCCTAATTTTTTTCTTTTCATTATTCACTAAATATGCTATTTAAAACCCACTATATTCACTGGAAACTACTTTGTCACTTTTACATATCAATAATTTATTTATAATTGTTTAATTTACATAATATAATTTAAAAATTTAATCTACAAATGTTACTTTATTATTCCCAATAATTTATTTTATAATATTTCATTGAATAATAGCAATTTTTTAAGTCTACCCAAAACCTACCTTAAATCTACCATAACTTGGGTAGATTTACGGTAGCCCAACCCGCCAGGGTTGCATTATAAATTTCTTGTTCATTCGTTAATTTATACACTTATTCTTATTTATAAATGAATTTTTAGTATATGAAGCTTTATTCAACCTCCAAGAAAATTTTTTAATATATTTTAAGTAATTAATCTAACGATTTATCACCAAGAATAACAATAAATACTTTTTGATGGATCAAATATATTATTAATTTCTCTCCATTCGAATTAGAAAACATAACCTCAAACTAGATTTATTTTTTCTTTATTTTTAATTGACCTGACAGAAAAGATTTACTGATTTTAAATAGGAACTTAATTTTTTCAATTATTATTATTATTATTATTATTATTATTATTATTATTATTATTATTATTATTATTATTATTATTATTATTATTATTATTATTATTATTATTATTATTATTATTATTATTATTATTATTATTATTATTATTATTATTATTATTATTATTATTATTATTATTATTATTATTATTATTATTATTATTATTATTATTATTATTATTATTATTATTATTATTATTATTATTATTATTATTATTATTATTATTATTATTATTATTATTATTATTATTATTATTATTATTATTATTATTATTATTATTATAAAAGAATTGGTTAATTTCAAAAATTTTAATTTCAATGTTTAACATGTGTAACTATTTTTGACACTGTTACTGTGAAGAAATAAATAATTTTTTATGGAAATTTAATAATAATTTATTCTTAAAATTTCCATATTTAAAAACAATTTTATACAGCAAATAATGATCAAAATTTTGATTACGCTTGGGATTAAGAATAGGTTACCGTTTTCTGAATTAAAATCTATTACCATAACTTTAAACGAAATGTGTATTTATCTTCAAATACGTTTGAATTTCATTGCAGGCAGATAATTAGTAAATGTTTTTTATATGTGGGACATTCCACGTCAACACAGACAGAGCTCTAAACAAAAATTGCTTTGATGGATTTAAACGTTCTAGGGCTTAAAAGATTTCTACGTTCATGTACTTTAAGATGCCGATGGGCGTTTTTTGAGAAATTCCATTTCCGATGCCAATAGAACTGTCAAAAGTCAAAAGGTCCAAAAATCTCAAAATACTTTTATGAATTAAAAGCAAAAAACGAGGTAAATAATTCTGTAACTCATTCTTTATCAGTTTTTAGGGTTTCCGAATATAAATCTAAAGTTTTTTTTTTAAAATCCAAAATGGCGAATTCAATATGGCGGACAAAATTCAAATTTGATCAGATTCGATTAAAAATTGTAACTCGGGGGTTTTTAGGGTCGCTGAATACGAATCTGAAGTCACTTTTTAAAAATTCAAAATGGCGGATCCAATATGGCAGAAAAAATTTTCAAATTTGATCTGATTCCTTTAGAACGTGTTACTCGGGGGCTTTTGGGGTCGCAGATTATAAATATGAAGTTACTTTGTAGAAATTCAAAATGGCGGATCAAATTTTTTAATTTGATCAGATTTAATTAAAAAGTGTTACTCGGTGGTTTTTAGCGTATCTGATTATGAATTTGAAGTCTCAAACACAAAGTAACTTCATATTCATAATCTGCGACCCCAAAAGCCCCCGAGTAACACGTTTTAAGGGAATCGGATCAAATTTGAAAATTTTTTCCGCCATATTGGATCCGCCATTTTGAATTTTTGAAAAGTGACTTTAGATTCGTAATCAGCGACCCTAAAAACCCCCGAGTAACATGTTTTAATCAAATCTGATCAAATTTGAATTTTGTCCGCCATATTGAATTCGACATTTTGGATTTTTCAAAAAAAACTTTAGATTTATATTCGGGAACCTTAAAAACTGATAAAGAATGAGTTACAGAATAATTTACCTCGTTTTTTGCTTTTAATTCATAAAAGTATTTTGAGATTTTTGGACCTTTTAACTTTTGACAGTTCTATTGGCATCGGAAATTGAATTTTGCAAAAAACGCCCATCGGCATCTTAAAGTACATGAACGTAGAAATCTTTTAAGCCCTAGAACGTTTAAATCCATCAAAGCAATTTTTGTTTAGAGCTCTGTCCGTGTTGACGTGGAATGTCCCATGTACACAATTTTTTTAATTATATTCGTCAAAAGAAATGACATAAGAATCATCTTTAATTCGCGAAATAAAGTTTTGGCAGGTGAGGTTATGTTCATTCTAGCACTGCGAGCAGAATGCGAGAAAGGCGCTAGACTAAAAAAGTGTTTCAAATGCTTTCAGCGCCACTACAGCGCAATGGAACGCAAGAGTGGCACCATGCTAGCGCCACCAAATTTTTCTACTAGGGTTGGCGCGAAATTCAAATTTAATAAAATAAGAAAGCGAACTAAGTAAAGATAAGTTAAAGATAAAAGTAGAGAAAAATAAAGATAAATGTAAATTATTTATTTATTGTTATTTAATTATAAGTAATAATTATTATAAGCAATATAATTATTTACCATGTAACTAGAATAAAATATGAACATACGCGTCCAAGATTCCCAACATTTTTATTCATGGCCACGTCATTTTAATTATGAGCAATTGCTCATAATTAGGGGAGTATAGTCGAGGTTGGACCACTGTCTAGGTAGGCCATACGCGATTTTTTGGACAATTCACTAGCGCCACCCACGCGCTTGCTTGTCAAAGCTTGTCTTACACTGCAAAAACAAGTGTCTCATTTTGAGACGTTTTGTCCCATATTTGAAACACATAAGATGTCTTAGTCCACATATTTGAAACAGATATGTGTCTCATTTTAAGACGTTTCAAAGTGTCTTACACATTTAGCAATGCATTTTGAGACACGAAATGTGTTTCAAGTATCCGTCTCACACTAAGAAGTCGTTTTACGTGTCTTATACGCATTGAGTTACCTTTAATGTCTTAAAATGAGACACGAGATGAAATTAAATGTCTCACTATAAGACAGATTTTGTATCTCAATAGTTTAAACACTTGAAACAACTCATTTTAAGACACGAGTGAGATACCAGTTTTTGCAGTGTAGTGGAACCTAACTTTTTGTTCAATTACATTTTCGGAGAATCGAAAATTGTGTTTTCTGTGACGTCGATACAAAGAAAGCTCAAAAAAAGTTTTGTGCATAATGTGAAAAACCATTAATAAAAGATAAAAAACAAATTGAATCGTCAAGGCAAGTATGCAGAAAATTTTTGGGACTCATGGTTGAAAGAAAAACAAAGTAAAAAATCGAATCCCGAAACGTATTTCTTTATGGTTACAACAATTCGGTAATGTTACTTACTGTCAAGGTCGGCCACTATGTGTTTAAAATGCGCAAACATGAGGACGAGCTACTTCATTTGCAAAAACTGCAATTCTGAATAACTCATAATATAATTGATAATCTTATTAATATTTTTATTTAATTTTATTAATATTTCAGTGCAAATTTTTTTTTTTATTTATATTTTTTTTATATATTGTTTATTTTTATTATTTCATTAAGTTACAATGAATATTTTATTTTTTAACAATTAATGCCCTTTGAATTTTAAACATGGACCGACCTTGACTGTGAGGACCAACCTGGACTGCAAATTTTTTTTATTTAAAATCTTTATAACTTTTTCATTTTAAAACCAGTCAATTTACTTTGTACAGAAAAAATGTTCCTATTAAACGGGACTTTCCAACAATATACTTCAATTGTCCAAATTCATTTTTAAAAAAAAGTTACAAACAAAAGTCAAAAGGTGGGCCGACCTCGACTACATTCCCCTAAATAATAATTTAATAATTAAATAATAATTTTTTGTTGCCCTCTAGCGGAAGCATCATAGTATTAAATTCATAGGCACGAAATTCAAATTTAATGAAAGTAAAAAGCGTTTATATCGAAGAAAAGGAGAGAAAAAAAGGAAAGAAGGCGGAAAAAATTGCGGACAGTACTTCTGTGTCGCAAAAGGAGCACGCAGTGTCTTAGACAGATTCGCTCATGTATTTATATATTCCATTTGGTCTGGACCGCACTTGATCGATGTCGGTTTTACATCTTATAAATGAGCAGCAAGGCAGTCTCAGGTTGCAATGTTACACGAGGACGCTATTTACAATGCAGTCAGTTCGCTTAATTATAAAGTAATTGCTATTTATTTTCCACATTAGTCAGATCAAATGTCGCTAATCCCTCATCGGAATGGCATCCGAAATTTTCAACCTGCACTTCTATTTATAATAATAATAATAATTTATAATTATAGGGGAAAGGCTTGCAAGTTGTCCGGCTTGCATCATTTGTTGTCAAATGATTAGTTATTAATTTTTATGATCTTTTGGATCAAAAAGAACCAATAAAAATGTTCTTGTTAAACAAATTCTGAAATTGACTTGTGGAAAAATTGAAAAATTAAAAATGTGATTTTTTCATGAGCTTACAAATGATATATTTTTCCTAATTATTACATTTCAAATTCCCCTCTTCTTCATTGTTTTAATTTTTCAAATATTGTTTATTTATGTAGTTACATATTTATTTGTTAATTTATTCATTTACTATAGAACCAAAAGGGCGCGCGTTGCGCGCCCACAAAATAAAACCTTAATGTAACCTTAAATTAAATCTTAATTTAATAAAAACATATGTTTATATTTTGAAAATTATTTTATTTATTTGTTTATGGGTGAATCTCTCAAAAAGAACAAATTCTAAATTGTAATTAAAAAAAAAAGTTTCAAAAAAATTAAAATGACTATTCCTATGTGAAGAGGAGGACTATAGTAAGTCTCTAAAATATGTGGTTACGATCTTTATAAACATTATTGTTTAAAAAATAATTGTTTATTGTAAAATAATTGTTTCATTTTTTGTCGCAAATACAATGAGTGAATCTTAAAACATGTTACTCGGGGGTTTTTGGGGTCGCTGATTACGAATTTGCGGTCATAATTCAAAAATTATAAATGGCGGATCCTATATGGCGGTCAAATTTTAAAAAATTAATTTTATTTCTTTGAAATTTGTTGATTAGGGGTTTTTGGGGTCGCTGATTACAAATCTGATGTTATTTTTGTTTTAAATTCAGAATGGCAGATGGATCTGCCATTCTGAATTTTTTTTTCTCATATTGGAATATGGCAGATAAAATGTTGAAAAATTAATTGGATTAGCTTGAAATTTGATACTTGGAGGTTTTCGAGGGTGAAGATAACGAATTTTATTTAGAATTTATTTTGAAGCTAATCCAATTAATTTTTCAATATTTCGTCCGACACTTTGAATTTTAAAAAACTAACATTAAATTCGTAATCAGCGACCCCAAAAAACCCCGAGTAACGAAATTTAAGCCATTTTACTAAATTCTAAAATATTTCGTCTGCCATTTTGAATTTTAAAAAACTAACATTAAATTCGTAAACAGCGACCCCAAAAACCCCCGAGTAACGAAATTTAAGCTATTT
Source organism: Leptopilina heterotoma (assembly GCF_015476425.1). Lineage (NCBI taxonomy): Eukaryota > Metazoa > Arthropoda > Insecta > Hymenoptera > Figitidae > Leptopilina > Leptopilina heterotoma. Next base: position 782,010 of record NW_025110972.1, on the reverse strand, counting down.
CACTAAATTCTAAAATATTTCGTCCGCCATTTTGGATCCGCCATTTTGAATTTTAAAAAACTAACATTAACTTCGTAATCAGTGGCTCCAAAAACCCCCGAGAAATGAGATTTAAATTTATTTATCATTTATTTAGCAAAAAACGAAAAAAGTACTGTCGGTTACGGAATGGAGTTTTTGCTCCCTTGGACGACGCTTAAATTGATTACTTATATATTAAAAAATTTTCTAAACTTTGAATTAAAACGTTAAATGTCGTTAAGTTTTATAAAAATAAAAAATTATTCAAAGAATTATTAATAAAAATTTTCATTTACTTATCAAAAAAAAAATAAAAGCCACTAGCGGTAACGGAATGGAGTTTTGTTAATTTCGATAGCTTCGAAATATATTGATTCTAATGTAGAAAGATAAAATTTTATTAACAAACAATCAATAGTCTTTGCTATATTTTATTTAAGTATAGGAATATTTTATAAATTAATAATAATATTTATCATTTAATTATAAAAATTTAGAATTTACTGCGGTAACGGAATGGAGTTTTCTTTCTGTCGATGCCGACTACTCAACTGAAAATCTCATTTATACGGAATATTTTCTTTTCTTTCATCCTAATTCGCACTGATCTTCAATCACACTAGTATTCTAAATACTATTTACCTCTGTATTGCTCCCCTAACATGTTTGTTTATCTTTAATTTTTATATTTGTGACCGGTAACGGAATGGAGTTTTCAATGGCGCACAAAACTAATTTAATTCTAGAAAATAGAATTTGAAATATTTTGCCTTATCTTTTCCGGATTTAAGTAAAATAAAGAATAATTAATAAATATTACTAAACAAGAGATGAAATTAGATTTTAAATGGGAAGTAATATTCATTCTTTAAGTAAAATTAGCTTCATGCACGGTAACGGAATGGAGTTTTTGCACCATATGAATATGGATATTTCAGATAATATAAATTTTTTTTCTCATATGACCTGATTAAATCGTGTTAAATACTATCATATGGCGGCCATTATTTTTATTAATTTTAAATAATTTTTAGAAAAATGTCTTGAATGTGTCATTTGTCCTTTTTAAGAGATTCGCCCTTATGGGTTTTCTCGCCAGTGGAGAGGGAAACTGTAGAAAAACCTCTCCTGAGTACAACCGGTTTATCGACAGTCGAGTTCTCATGGTGTGTACCGGACAATAATCGACGGTGCACATCATTATACCTCGATGTCAAACCTCCCGCTCAGATTGTCTCACGTGCCGGAAAAATACTAAGCCAAATGGGCGCGAACCAAGGGTACTTACCCTTGGTTCTTAAACGACCGCCAAGCGAGGCATCTATCCGACTGAGCTAATATGTCGGTTTATTAAAAATTATTTTTCTGTTAATAAAGTTTTAGAGGCCAATCTAAATTATTTTTTATGTTTTTCGTTGAGTTAAACAATTGTTGAATTGTTATAAATAAACTAGAGGAAATGTAAAAAAATTTTAATTTTTTTATTTTTTGAAAGTAGATAAAATTTTGTTCAGTGACTTAAAATCGCGATTTTTTTAATGCAAAATTCGAGCAGATTTATATCATTAATAATTGCTTGGCCACCCCCGCCGGGTGGCCCGTCGGTAGCGCGAAAGTTAAAGCGCGTTTTCTCGAATTTCTCTTTTTACGAATTTTACTAACTGGTGGGCAGGATTGACAGAAAACGCCTAGACCGATTTTAATGAATGATGGCTTGTTTTACTCAGTATTAATCCCTCTTCTACTTGAACTAAAAAAAATTTGAAAAAAATTTTTTTAACAATTTTGAGAACCAGTTAAAGTCATTATTTTTTTTCAAAAAAATTATTTTTTTGTTTTTATCACTCAAAATTATCGAATTTCACTATTTCTTTGGAATTTTTTTAGTTCAAGTAGAAACTACATATGTAAACATACATTCTCATAAATATCTCAAAATCATGAGAAGCTTTTGAATTGAATTTTTTTTTAAATTGTTGATCTCACCTGCAGACATAAAGTGAGAGTACTTTGTGATAGATTAATAAAGTTTAACTTAATTTTTTTTGGATTTTTAATTTTCCAAAAAAACGTTTTTTGCCCATAACTTTAAAAAAATGTTAGGACACCTATAAATGTTTTTCCTTAATTTTGTAAAGTTTTTTTAAACGCATCTTTTGAGTCCTAATTGAACATTTTTCGTTCATATTAACCGGAGATATTAAACTTTTAAAAATCATAAATTTTGAAAAAAAATATTTTTTTAAAAATTTTGTTAAAAAATGTAGAAGTAGGGGAAGTGCGCCGGTTGTGGGCACGCTCCGGTTGTGGGCACCCCTACGTAAACTTCGACGGCAAGCAGACTTTACTGATATAAGTATTACAAGTCGTGTTCGTTGACAATACGGACTTTTCGTATTGATAACGAAACAAATATATGCATTTGTGTAATAGCTGTGAGCATAATAAAGAAAATTTGCATTAAATAAATAAAAAAGTAATTTTGTATTGTATTCGAAGAGCAACATATGGGTGTAGATTCGTTCAGAAAAGAAGGGTTTAATTTTTTTTTTGCAGTGTTGTCATTATATTTTGTGATTTACCTTCGTGTTTAACCAAAATCCTGCATCACAAAATGTGTTGGTCTTTTTAAAAAATGACTGTCATTCCCGGTTGTGGGCACCTTTATGTTAAGGAGGCTCTACCATCTGACAATGATGAGGACTACTGTCTCATCTATCTAAACTTTCTGCCAAGGAAAGTGACAGCCGCAAACTCCATTAAATGCGATGAATATAGTCGTTCAGTGCATTAGAAGTGCGTTATGGTATGCGTACTAGCTACTTCACATGCAAGCATTATGCTTTTGTTAGCGATGAGCATAGTGTGAAAACGTGTCATCATTTTTGTTCTTTATCCCGGCAAAGTCTCTTAAAATAAAGAAACTTTCATTTCTTCTTTATTTGTGTTGGTTTCCTTTAATATTTTTCCATTTTTAGCGGATTTTTCAAGGGTGCCCACAACAGGGTACAAAATTTTTTTTGTCAAAAAATTCCCATTTCACTAAATTTCTAATAAAACTTTTTTATTTAAAGGAATCAATTTAATTCCTTCACTGACAGTAACCTTAGACCTCTAGCTTTAAATTCGTACACATATATTTGTATAATATGCACATGGACAAATGTTATGAGGCAAAAACAAAAGGGTGCCCACAACCGGAACACTTCCCTTAATCTTAAAGTTATCGTTACCAACTTGTAGAGCATTATAAAACGATTCGATTGACCTATTTTTGAACCTAATTCGATAATAAATTTCGAAATTATTGGTATTTTAAAAACCAAAAATTGTGGAAAATAACATTTTCTTAACTTTTTTGTTTGAAAAGTTTTGTTTAACTATTAAACTATTATAACTATATTGTAGAGTATTTAAAAATACATTGATTGGCCCAAGATTCAATCACTTTTACCATATTTATAAAAAGTTATTCATATATTTTCCTATTATTATTATTTTCTCCATGAGGAAGCAAAGTGTTCATGAAATGAGCACCAAAATTATAAAAAAATATACAACTTGGCAGCGGTTTCTTTATTTGTTTCAAAGTAATAATAACATGAAAATAAAATGATCCAAAACTTTAACACCAGATTACTTTAATAATAAAATTTTTTTTTGAAAAAGTTTCCCTTATTGGGAAAAAAATTTTTTTTTCCTTATTGGGTCAAAACCCATTATATTAAAACATCAAAGATGTTTTTGTTGGGATTAAATTATTCTCTAATTAATGATTTATTACCATTTATAAAATCAATTTTAATTAATTGTACACTATCTGCAAAAATTGTGTAAATGCTACATTTTAGTGTTATAAATATTTTTTTCATTTTGCAAAATGTATTAATTAACATTTTTCCCGTCTAAGACACTAAAACTCAACATATGTATTCAAAAATTAAACTAAAAAGTAAAATTTAATTAACTTTCCAAAATCATTAAAAAATTTCTTGACTTTGTCTTGTTTTAATAAAATGTGACGCATTGGGATTTGTTGGTGAATGTTGCAGGGGCATTTTATAAATAAATTGAATTTAACATAACAAATAATCTGATAATTTATTTATAGATTAAGACAATAAAAATTTTATAGTTCTTATAACTGCAATACGTCTTTCTAAATCTTCTAATCTTTTAAAATACGCGACATTCATTCACATACGTCACACACATACACAAAGTACATATAAAAAATAAATATCAATTTACAAATTCAAAGATGACTCCGCTGCAACGAAGACCAAAAACGGCAGTTGGTACCAAGTCCTAAATAAATGGTAAAGTCCAAATTAATGGTAAAGTCCAAATTGGTGGGACAGTCCAAATCCTTGATGAAAGGTTAAATCCTAATCGTCCAATGAAGGTCAACTTCACAATAATCTCAGATTTGAGAGGAGAGCACAAAAAACATGTAGACTAAGGTCTACTGGAAAAGTGTATTAACAAATATAAAAAGATTGATTTTAGGGAGTGATCAATTCCCCGATCCGGATTATTCGTGAGTCCGACTTTTATCGTGTCGGAAACTCAACTATTAATTAAAAGAAATTCTAATTTCTTGAATTTGACTCTCCCCTCTCAATCATCAAACTCTCTCTCTCTCTCTCTCTCTGATTATTAGGGAATTGGCTCATTACAAAAATTATTATAATTTTGGAAATACTTTACATGTTTTAATGTTCTTTGGATAAAGCTGAAATAAGCATTCAGTTTATTTTAATACAATTAATGTTAATAGTATTAATTAATGCTAATAGTATTTAACATTAAAATCTACAAGTAAATATGTAAATAAAAAAGCTAAACATGACAGAATTTTATGTATTAGCCTAACTTAAATGCTTAGCCATTTCTGGTTAAAAAAGTATCAAGCTAAAACAAAAATGGTCTTTTTCAAAACATTTACAATATAAAATTTTTTAAAATTTTTCATTTTTACTCATTTACTTCAAGACTCTAATTTTGAACTGAAATAAAAAATATTCTTTTTTTGTTTAAAACAACATAAACTTTTTTATAATAAAAAACTGGGTACTTGTTTAAGATTTATTAAAAAAATATTAAACCTTTCAGTCACAGTGGTCGATATATCGACCACCTTTTGAGGTGGATGAAAAACATATAAAAACCCATCAGATTTGCTTGGAAATTGATAATCGGGGGTTTTTGGGGACGCTGATTACGAATCCGATATTGGTTTTCAAAAATTCAAAATAGCGGATCATTAAATCCGCCATTTTTATCGTCGTATTGATGGCGGACGACTTTTTCAAAAAATGATCCAAATCACTACATGGGATCCTACATGGGATCTTACGTGGGTTCTTATACAAAAATCTGTATAAAATCTCAGAGCCCACGTAAGAATCTACATGGGATCCCATGTAAAAGCACATGTATATTTGGGACACGATTTGGAGCAGGAATTCATGTGGGAATTTGAGTTTGTATATCTACATAAAAATCCACATGGATTCTTATGTGAGAATACATATAGGATTCCATAAAGGATTTCATATGGGATTTCATATTGGTTTTCATGTTACATATATAAGATTTCACATAGGATTTCACAAAAGATTTTATAGGGTAAATGCACTAGTAGTCGGACACTTAAGGATACGATCTTATATTATGCTTTTTTTCTTGAAATAGCAAATATCTACTGTGTTTATAAGCACATGATCAATTAAATGAGTTCTTCAGAATTAAAAATCATGTAAATTTGTTACAAATACTTGAGTATTTAATAAAATATAAACATTTTAATGAAAAATTACGAATGCTTTAGTAGTCGGACACTTTTTTTCCTTGTTTCTATAGTCGGACATCTGTCAGATATTTTTGATTTATAAAGTAAAACAGATAATTTTTTAATTGCTATCGGCTGGAAAATGGAATTAAACCATACTAGAAGTTATTAATATAATATTTAAATCGTATAAGTTTTAAAATTTATGATTAATTATCAGCAAAACTTTGTGCTACTCATTGCGCTACTCGAAAATGGTTGTATCTATAGTCGGACACCACTATTTTTAAAATATTAAATAAAATATTTATTGTTTAATTATTTTGTAAAATAACACTAATTTCATAAAATATAAACTTTACACATTCGTCCAGTATATTTTTTTAAGTAAATATCACAATGCATTATTATTTATTTGCCAAAAAACATGAAAGTGTCCGACTACTAGTACTGTCCGACTATACCCGCACTTACCCTATGTGATTACATTAGGGATACATTGTGAGAATTTCCAAAGGATTAAATTTATTTAATTAAAAATTAAATAATAAATTGTATTAGCATTTCAAATCATCAGTAAGAAAAAAATTCGATAATTTGAAACACTTCTTCTGATTTATAAACTCTCAGTTATATAGTGTTCAAAAATCATGTTAACAGCTGGAGAAGTCGCTCTCGCCACCTGGCGGTGAAAGTATATAAACTGTGGCATTCTGTATCATTAATAAAAAAACCACGTGAGATCCTATGTAAGATCCCATGTGAAAAATTACATGGAAAATAACTCATGCTTACCACTAATTCATAGTTTCTCTCTCTCTCTCTCTCTGCTCACTCAATAGACTGCCTACTGGTTGAAAGAAACCCTTCAAACAACAGACCAGGTACTTGAGAAGACCTTTCGCTTCTCTTTAAATTTTATATACAGTAGGATCTTTCAATAGTGCAGTCGTCGAGAATATTGTGCACTGTTCGAAGCAAGCAAAAACTAAAATATTCAGGTCTGTGTCAAGAAAATTAAGGGTCCCCCACTACTAAATACCGGGCACCACTAAATGATACTAAATAATCAAATGAGCGACGGCACTGTATTTGACGTCACAGATTCCCTTTCCCTTTACCCCCCGAAACCCCTTGTCTACTCAACTCACTAATGACTGCACTGTTCAGAACTGCACTATTCAAAGATCCTAGTATATATATATATATATATATATATATATATATATATATATATATATATATATATATATATATCTTTCAAATATCTTACTGTCTCCTTCTTTCTAGATACTAAATAACATTATCGGTCTCTGTTTATAACGCAGAAAATCTAACGCTATTGCTTTCTTCCTCTTTCGAAAGTAAATAACATTAGAATGTCTCTCTTTACCTAATTTGCATATCTACTGATTTCATATAAGGATTTATTTCTTTATTTACTTGTTTATTTACTTATTATAAATTACATAAACTATTTCTAAAATGGCAAAGATTTTCATGATTCACTTTCTTTCGTTTCACGAAGGAGCTTCGATTTATCTGGGCGCTCGATCGTGACGAATTAGTGTCAGTAGTGAAGTCGATAACGTACCATTTCGAATAGTAGGTGACTTTGACGCTGATTCTCCGATGTAGTTAATTCCCAATGGAAAATTAACGATATTCAAAAGTGCAAACTCAATTCTGTGGGAATTATATTTGTTTTATCCTCTCAGAATTGTGTTTCCTTCTACAGCAAACAACGCCTATTTTTCATTCAAAAAAAAATTATTATTATTATTATTATTATTATTATTATTATTATTATTATTATTATTATAGGGGAAAGGCTTGCAAGTTGCCATACCTAAGCTTTTTTGCCCATAACTCATTAAAAAAAGAATAATAATTTAAATGAACATACCATCAAAAAGAGGACCTAAAAAGCTACAAATTTGACCCAATTTATTGAACCCAATAAATTTATTAAATTTGAATTACATTTAATGTTTCTGAACATACTAATTTCAATTTAAATTTTTTAAACAATTTATTAATAAATAAAACTTGTTTTAAATAAAAAATATTTTTGAAAAATAAAATTTTTTTTTCAATTGAAAATCAAACGAAAAGCAAGATATGTGAAAAAAATGAAATTTCGGTAAGGGAGCATTTATAAATGATGTCACGTTTTTGGGGTTAGGGGGGGTCTCTATAATGTCTTTTACATGTGAAATTGCATGAAATTGCGTGACATCATTTATGAACGCTCCCTAATCGTGTAAATTTACTCCAAATTATCATTGCGGATTTGCATTTTGGACCTGCAAACAAACCTGCAATTTAAAACTCTATTTCTAAATCGATGAAAAAAAATATTAATTCATGATATTTTAAAAATTCCTTTTGGATTATTAAAATTGATTAAAAAAGCAACTCAGAAAAAAATTGTAACTACAATTATCCAAAAAAATATTTCATTTGTAAGCACATGAAAAAGTTACATTTTTAATTTTTCAATTTTTCCACAAGTCAATTTCAGAATTTGTTTAATAATAACATGTTCATTGCTTCTTTTTGCTCCAAAAGATCATAAAAAATAATAATTAATCATGTGACAACAATATCAGTCGCGTTTTTAATTATGGCATTTCTACAATATAAAATAACGCAAGTGGGACAACCTGCAAGCCGGACAACTTGCAAGCCTTTCCCCTACTTTTTCTTTTTTTCAATAATAATTATTACTTTTTTTAATTTCTAAATTTAGTCCGAGAAGAAGAACTTAAAAATAAAAAAAGGATCAAAAGAGTCATAAATTGTTCGCAATAGTTGCAAATAGTCGTAAATTATTATTTATTTACAATATTCTCAAAATAAAATTTTTTGAATTGCAAAAAAGTTGTTCGATTGTGAGCATTGAGTTTTTAGCCCTCTAGCGGAAGCGTCATAGTACTAAGTTTAATAGCGCAAAATTTAATTTTAACAAAAGTAGAAAGTGAACTAAGTAAAGATAACTTAAAGATAATTAAATAAAAATGAAAGTAGATATAAATAAAAAAAATAAAATCAATAAAGAATTAATTGTTAAGTTATTTATTAAATATAATTATTAATAAATTATTAAATGATTTGTTAAATATAATTAATAATGAATTAATTGCTAAACTATATCTATTAATTATCTATTATTATGATTAATAATGAATTAATTATGAAATAAGTAAGAGTAAAAAGTTACCTGTTCCTTTCTTTATCAGTGCATTATTTCTATTCGATTTTATTTATTAGCCGATTTTTATTTTTTACGGTTTTTTTTGAAAATATTAATTATAAAATTTATGTTTGTGTGAATCATTAGATTTTGAAAAGCAATGAAATGTCTCGAAGATTTATACAATATATATTTCACGGACAAGAAGCGAAATAATTTTCCCTTTCTAAAGGTTTCGACCACCGAGCTTGGACATGCAACCAAGCTTTACGAAGGTGGAACCGATGTCCGGCGTGCAGATGAATGAATTCTTTAGATAAGATAAAATACGATCAACAGCCGGAGCTCTGCATCAGTCTTGTATATACTTATTACTCCCTCTCACACTTTTATATCTCTTCTCTCTTTTTTTTCTCTCCGTGTTATAACTTTTCTCTCTCTTTTTCTTGATCCACAAGTTTTTAACGTTCAAATAAACAAATTTTTTTGTTAAAAATGAATTTTTCATTAAAATTGCAATAAAAATTTGAATTTGAATTAAAAAGTGAAATTCTACATTTAGAACTACAAGTTCTACATTTAGAATTGATAATATCTTTCTGATACGTGACGTAAAATTATTGTAATAAAATTTTAATTTGAAGAAAGAAGAAAAGTAAATTTCGTTCTTTTGAACGTTGAGAACATTAGGGACATCTCTTTTTTCTTTTCATGAAAAAATGGAGAGATTAGTGAAAACAAATTAAAATTAATTAAAGAATAAAAAATTAGTTTAACAAAATTTAAATTAATTAAAAAATAAAAAATTAGTGTAAGAAAAAGATAGAGAGAGAGATGTGTTATAACACGGAGAGAGGAAAAAAGAGAGAGAGAAAGAAGTTAGAAAATTTTCTCTCTCTCCCTGAAGTAACGGACATTTTAATCTGAAACCGCCCCACGACGAAAATTTTATGTATGTAAAGAAACCACTTTTTTGTGTATGTGAAAGAGATGTTTTATGTTGATCCGAAAAGGAGAAAATTATTACACACATCCCATATAGTGTAGAAAAATTTCTTCTTCAGAAAATTTCACCTTTTAGGAGAAAGATTAGTTTTTAAGTGTCTCTGATGTGATTACAAGTAGGTACTTTTCTCCGCCTTTAAATTTTCTTTAAAGGTCCACCTTTCACGATTAGATCAAAGTCTACCGATATCGAATAAATATATAGGTTCACAAAAAGACGTAAATTTACTTCATCCGTTAATAGTTTTATAATTAGAAATTATCTCTATACGTTTGCATGTTTTTCGAAAATTAAGGACTTTCCTTCTTTTTTTTGATACCATTAGGGAAAAGGAAGAAAACCTTTTTTTAAAAATATGCGCTTTTAAAGGTGAAATAAATCTTCTTCGATCTATCGATTGTTTTAATTTTCAGGAAATTCCAATAATTTTGGAGAATTTTTTCTTCGACGATTACGTCATTTTGAGAGAATTTTTTTCTCTTGTTTTTTTGTTTTCTTTTTTTGAATTTGAACCATTTTTTTGATTTTTAATTTGAAATATTTTATGGTTTTAAATTTAAAATAGTTTTTTGTTTCTCAATTGGAATTTTTTTTTGTTAGGTGAGAATAAATTGTTTTTAGTGTATTCGAGTGTAATTAGAAAATTTTTTACGTAGCTGGAAAGTATTTAGGCAAATTTTAACCGCACATCAGTGAGGTGACAAAGGAGAAATGTATTTTTGAATAAATTTGCTCGAAAGACTTCCTTATCGCTTACTGACATTATGAGAAAAATTTCATGCATGCCTTATCGGTAGATTTCATGACTTCTTGGTGGCCACTTCTTCATTAGTTACTATTACGCGTATGCATGATTCACAGGAGGCAATACATTTTTTACTTAATTTTTTTTGTTGAGAACATTCTCAGTTTGTTTTTCCAAATATTCAAAACTTGGAAATATCGATTCAACTAAGGAACAATTTCCAGTTCTTTATTTTTCATTTTGAGATTTTTTTTTCATTTTGAATAGTATTTTTAATTACTTACAAGTAATAATTATTAACAATATAATTATTTATCATTTAACTACAATACAATATTATGTAAATACGGCGAGTCAGTGATTCCTAATATTTTTAATTCATGGACACTTTTTTACGATTGTAAGCAAACAGTTTCGTTGCCCTCTATCGGAAGCGTCATCGTATTAAATTTATTGACGCGAAATTCAAATTTAATAAAAGTAAAAAACGAACAAAGTAAAAATAAGTTAAAGATAAAAGTAGAGACAATAAAGATGAATATAAATTTTTTATTCATTAATATTTAATTATTTAGAAGTAATTATATTATTATTGACAATATAATTATATACCATGTAACTAGAATAAAATATTATATAAATATGAATCAAAGATTCCTAACTTTTTTAATTCATGGTCATTTAATTTCAATTGTGAGCAAACAGTTTCGTTGCCCTCTATCGGAAGCGTCATCGAATTAAATTCATTGGCGCGAAATGCAAATTTAATAAACGTAGAAAGCGAATAAATTAAAGGTGAAAGTTGATTAATTAAATAAATAAAATAAATATAAAACAATTTTAATTTAATAAACAAATTGTAGATTTTCTTTCTTTTTTTTTGTGATAAATTAAAAAAAAATTCTATAGTTCTCTGTTTGGAAATATGAACACAGGGGACAAAAAATGATGACAATGAAAATAAGAAAATAAAAAGGCAACTTTTGCGTTTCTGAATTATCCACGAGGTGCGGCTTGTTTTCGAGCAGGAAACGCTCATGTAAACTCGTATGTAAACTATACAGCAGATCGACGCAGCATCCAATATATGTTTCGTGCTTAAAAATATTCTTTATGACAATCGTTATCATATCGTGAAATTTTTAATAACACACATCCATAGCCGGAAATGTACAGGGAATTTAAATAAGGAAGTGAAATACGCGCGCACAAAAAAATTGTACAAGAATTATTTTTTTTCGGAATATTTTTCTCTTTAAATTTTAGAAATATTTTTCTTTAATATTCTTTTATCAAAGTAAATTTGAATTTCATCAAATTGAAGTTTTTATTATTTACAGAGAAAGCGAATAGAAATTTTGGGAAGGAGATTTAAAAAAAATGAATTTACGAAAAAGGAAAATTTTTAAATTGTATGGGAATATTATTAAAAAATGCGTATAACGATAATTTTCTTTCGGGATAAAATGAAAATTCGATTCGTTCAGGTTGAGCGCGATTATCTTGAATGTATAACCGAAAAGATTATTGATTCCTGCGTTCGTTGGGTCAAATGTATTCATTGGTTTTATGACCCTATGACGCGCATTTGCACATACTTTTAATGAAAGTTATTCACCCTCCTCCTTTCATTTTTTTTTTTAAAAAGAACGTATTCGATTGGATTGAAGGAAAAAAATGAGCATCAGCTGGATGTGATCAAACCGTGAAATTGAGGGTTCGTGTCCCCAAGCACTGTGTGCATTGGGAATTATTACTTTCGATTTTAAATTTATGTGTCAATTATTGAATTTGTAATAAAATTAATGTGAATTATCATTTGTTTAAATTTCTCGAAATGACAAAATTTGGATTTATCAGGTTTTGAAAACTTACTCCTCAAATAATTAAATACACTGAGAGAAATGGACCCAGGTTAATACAACCAGAAAAAAGTGGTTAATGAAATGCAGTTACTAACACATGTTAGCACAAGTTTAGTGAAAAGTTGTAGGAAAATGAAGCCTGGTTATAGTAACCAGGCAGTTTGTTAGATTTTAGTAGTCGGAAGCAAGCGCAGTACGTCTTTATACTTTCTGATATATACACTGAAAGAATTTTAGGCGCAGGCTGCTGGCTTTTCATGTCCGAAATTAGTGCCCCTTGCGCAGGGCTCGCAGCTCACCTCAAAAAAGCGAGCATCTACTCCCGAAAGGTGAGCAGCTGCCCCTGAGGAGTTGCTGCTTACCTTTCGGGAGTAGATTCTTGCCTTTTTGAGGTTAACTGCGAGCTTGAGGCTAGCGGCACTCATGTAAAGCCTGCAGCCTGCCCAAAATTCTTTCAGTGTAGTTTGACTTTTAACACAACAAAGAATGCACTCGTCAAGCTTTTATTTTAAAGTATTTTATGTTTTTTCATCTTTCTTCTTATTAACAAAACTGTGTAAAGTAAAAGTGAATATATATGCTGTTGGTGCAAATCTTTTTACTTATTTCAGTGACAGTATTGTTGACAATTAATTAGATTAATGCAATTATTAATGATTTCATATAACCTATATGTTTTTGACGATTTTTAAAATTATTTTTATGAAAACAAAGGATGGACTACAATATTTATAAATATTGTGAAAATAAATTCTAAAATAAGAAGATGAAAAAATATATAATTTTAACCTCTTAATCATAGATAACATATTGTTGCCTGTTATCGCTTTACATTCCCATCCACAATATTTCAGTGTCAACCATGATCCTGGTTACAACTAAGTTCAGTCATGTTCGAATAACTTGAATCGTAGTCAAAGACGTTTTTCACCACGAAAATCTGGTTGTATGAACCAGGAATTTCTCTCAGTGTAGTATTCTATTTAATTTGGCCTTTAAATAAAAAACAGAAGAACATTTAAATAGAAAAATTTACAAAAATACAAATAAAAAAAATAATTCCCAAAGAAACTTCGCGAGGAAAAAAATCCAACTCCCGCAAATATTCGACGGATGGCAATATTTTAATTGAATATTGAATACGGAAGCAATAGCGCGCGCGCTCGGTGTGTTTCATGTTGATTCCCGTAAATGGCAATCACATGCATATTTGTCCATATATGCGAATTCCGTTCACATAAAACGATGCGATAATCAACGACGCGCTTGATGCAATAAACGGTCTTAAGGAAATATATAATAAGCAAATAAAACAGAGAGAAAAAAGAAATGAGGAAAAAAAACATTTGTAAGGTGCAGGATAAGGGCGTTGACTGTTCATACTGCAGTTTGTTTTACGATTCTTCTGAGTGACATTTAATACTGGCCTGTGCAGCGCCCCTTTAGCGCCTTTAGTATAAAACTCCCCAAAGAATCTTATTTTTCTTTTCTTCTTCTTTTCCCGTATGTAACTGTATATATGTATGCATACAACAATTCCCAACATAAACTACGCATGAACCCACTTCACTGGACAGTTTTCAAAGAAGCATAAACCTTAATGACTTAAATAACAAGATTCCTTGTTAACCGCCAGTTAACTGTAATTAGTTCGCTGAGAAAATGATTTAGTCTTATTGTACATTTATATATTATTTATATTTATTCACCAGAAATTATTGTATTGCTTGATAATTTTTTTGTTTTATAAATATTAAAAAAAAATTTTTTTTACTATTTCATTATTCGATATATTTTTCTGTTTTATTAATTATCGATATTTTTTACCATTTACTTGAATGTTTTTCTATTTCCATTATTATTAAAATGCAACCAAAATTATTGGACAAATAAAATAATAATGATAAACAATTTACAATAATAATAACAATAAATTTAAAATAATAATAAATAATCAAGGTTGCCACAAATATTTAATTTTGTTTTTTCCTGACTTTTCCCAGATTTCCAGACAAAATTTTTTCTTTTTCCCTGACCCTAAAGAATATTCTGATTCACTCTAAAAATTATTAGATATGTACTCAAAAAAATGTTCCATTACATTTACAAATTTCTTTAATTGTTAAATTATTCGAAAACATCAATAACTATTCTTTTTAAATTCAATTATTTTTGCAAGTAGTAAAATTTCTCAAAAGAATTCAATTATTTAAAAAAGAAGTAATAAAATTAGTTGCAAGAATTCAATTATTTTCATAAATAATAATATTATTCGGAAATTTATTTTTAGATTAATTTTTATTAGAAAATTCTACTAAAATTTAATTATTTAAATTCAAAAATAAATAATTTATTGAATACAGTCAGGTCTCGCTAAGTGTCGTCACTGGGAATTTTTTGAGACCGTCTGTCTCAGTAAGTGTCAGTGGCCTAAGCCACGCCCCTTTAATAAAAGTGGCCATTTCATTGGTTTATGTTGCAAACCGGTTTGGGGAAGTCCATTTTTAGCATTGGAGAGGGTAAAAAAAAGTGGGAAAAGTGACACTTGTTGGGTCTTGAACGATGACACTTTGTGAGTCATGACACTTACTGAAAACGACACTTGGCGAGACCTGACTGTAATTGAATATGTGTTAAAATTGAATTCTCAAAGATTTTTTTCAAGAAATTTTTAAATAATTGAATTTTAACGAAGAATTTTGCTGTTAATAAAAATAATTGAAATTATGACGAGAATTTTTTTTAAATCCTAAAAATAATTGAATTTCTAAAAAGAATTTTATTACTCTTTGAAATAATTTCATTCTTGTGATTAATATTGTTTTTTATGAAAATAATTGAATTTTGCAAAGAATTTAATTAAAATTCTTGAAAACAATTGAATTTCTGGGAAAATTTTTGATATTTGTCAAGATAAATGATTTCTTCGAAGAATTGTGTTAAAATTTTGTAAATAATATTAAATACATATTAAAAAATTCAAATAATTTCAACAGAATTGAAATTAAAATTGTATTAAAAATAATTGAAATCTTGCGATGAGTTTTATTATTTATGAAAATAACTGAATCCATGTAAAAAAATTTTATTTATGAAAATAATTGAATTATTGAGAAGAAATTTATAAAAAATTGTAAATATAATAATTGAATTACGGTGAAATTTTAATTATTTATGAAAATAATTCAATGTTTGCATAGGATTTTATTAAGATTTTTTTTTAAATAATTGAATCCTTTTGAAAAATTTTATTAAAATAGTAGATATTAAAAATCATTGAATTGAGGAAAGTTTTTGAAAATAATTAGAATTTTCCCAAGAATTTTATTAAAATTCATTGACCTGTGGCAACCCTAAATAATATTAATAATAATAATAACACAGTGGAACACCAAAAAATGGGTTAAGATTTGACTATAAATGATGAAAGTACTACCTCAGAAGAGTAAGATTCCCAAAGGATTTTGAAAAATTAGCGGCCGTTTGATTTTTATTGTAATTTTAAGCTTTGATAATTGACTAATTTATATAATTTAAGTGACATTATTATATCGATTTATATCGGAAGCTGATTCGATTACGGGGTTTTTATCACCGAAATAACTACAGAAGTAAGAAGTATCACTTTTTTATTATTTTGTTGTAGATTAAAATTATTTTAAACATATACTATATTTATTTGTAAATATTTATTACAAAAGATATTTAAAATATGCACGCACCTTAACTAAAATAGATACTGACCAAAAGCTGATTAGAGCAATTATTCAATAAATTACTGAATTATCAAAACTTAAAATTACAATAAAAATCAAACGGCTACTAATTTTTCAAAACCCTTTAGGGGTTTTACTCTGCTGGGGTAGTACTTTCATCCCATTATAGTCAAGTCTTAACCCAAAAAAATGTTTCTAAAATTGTTTCACTGTGTAATAATAGCAAAAAATAATTACAGTTATTTAATAAAAACAGTGTAATTTTTCACTAGGAATAAAATTTTAAAAATGTATTTATTTATTTAAAATAATTTAATACAAATTAGCTTAATTTTTCGCTTGGAATAAAATTCAAAAATTTATTTATTTATTTAAAAACAGTATAATTTTTTGCTTGGAGTAAAATTTTGAGATATTAAAAAGAATATAAAATAAAAATGAGGAGAGAAGAATAAAATGTTCTATGAGATTGTTTCCGTTTACCGTTTATGACATATCAAATTGGCATGAACCGGGTAAAATTGTAAAGAAATAATTTGCCTTGCTTGCGCATTTAATGTTGGGAGGAGGTATAAAGAAAATATAACAATATTTTAAAACAATTTTCTTTCCTTTATGAATTATATAACATTTTATTCGCTGATGTTCAGCAACGCGTGTAAAAATTAACATTTACCAACAATCGTAATAACTTTTATTATATATTGTAAACTCTCAGTTGTAAAACTACTGGTCTTTGCTTGATTTTAGCTTATTTATATTTTATAGAGAGAGATATTTACAAAGATTCATATATATAATTGAAAATTTTTTATTTCTATAGAATTTTCTCAGAAAATTAATGCATATTTTGGTTTGAATTTTATTTTCCCACTATTTTTGTTTATTTAAACAAAAATTAAATGAACAATCAAATTGATACAAAAAATTTAGATCATGTATGATTTGATCGATATTTTTTTGTAACAATTCGTTGCAATTTGATACTTTCGAATTGACAGTGTAATAATTTGTAATCTTAATTATAATATTATATTATAATTTAATTCAGTGACGCTTCCGCTAGGTGTCCGGAAAGTACGTTTTAATTTTAATTTAAAAATTAATATTTTAATATATTACATTTTAAACCAAAATTGATAATATCACATACTATAATATATTATAATTCTTTTTTAGTTTATTAACTAATGTTTGTAAATTTGGCGCCAATATTTAATTCAGTAACGCTTCCGCTAGGTGTCCGGATATTTGAAATCAAAATTAATAAACTAATTTTATTAACAAATTGTTCATAGCTAAGGAGAAGTATAGCTAAATAAAGTCATTGTCTAATTAAGTCTAGATACAAAGAAAAGTATTTTTCCTTCACAAAAAGTAAATTGCAAAAGTAAAAAAGAAAATAAAAAATAAATAAGAAAACATTGTCTGTGAGAAATTTGACATCTTGTTTTTCAAAACAAGCAGAAGAATTCCTCTTTTATACATCCTTATCGCGCGTGCTCGCAGCTTGATTAAAATATAAAAATTCCTCGCGTCCTTTCGTGTGTAAGATTAATGATGAAGGAAATTTTTTTTTGTAAGCGTACATTTATAGTAAGTCATCTCCATCTTTATCTATCTCTCTTTCTCTTTGTCTCTCTCCCTTTTTATTGTACGGAAGAAAGAACAATGTGGTAACCAGAAGTCTCAAATATGCGAGCATAAAAGTTATCTTGTTATAATACGCGCGAAGGAGTGCCATGAAGAACAAGGAGAGAAAAAGATTGTGTGTCAAGAATCGCAGGTCAAACTTTGAAAAAGGAGTGGAGAGGAAGATGGTGGTAACATATAGCTTATAATATCAAGGGAGGAAACCCGCTGGTTTATAAGAACCACTCGAAATTTAATACCAGCATGAAACTTTTTGAGGGAGTCATAAAATAATTTTCTATCAAAAATGAAATTTATTTTATTCATTGTATTTATTTATATTCTATTGTATTCTTTAGTATATTTAATTGTGTTTTTTAGTATATTTAATTACATATTTTAGTATATTTAATTATATTTTATTGTATTTTTATTATATTTGAGGGTCCCAATCAAAGAACCGGTTATAAGTTTTTGAGACTCAAAATTCTCGACCTCTAAATAAAAAAAGTATTTAAAATTTCAATTTCTTGAAAACATTTCGTATTTGTATAAAGATTACCAAAATGTTTCTCAAAAAATTGGGATTAAAAATAGTTTAATTTTCGACTTACAGGGCAATGATTTTGAGCTTAAAAAAATTAGAACCGGTTTTTTGATTGGGACCCTCATTTATTTATATTTTATTGTATTTTTTGTATTTATTCATACAATATTAGTTTAGTTTTTAGTAATACTATAGAATCGTTTTCTGTTTACTTCATTTCAAGTTGGAGCCACGTATTTTCTGGCCACCTAGCGGAAGCGTCACTGAACTAAATATTAGCGCCAAATTTAAAAACGATAAATTAAAATTAAAATCATAATAATTGTGAATTAAAATAATTATAAATTACAATAATTGCGAATTGAAGTAATTATGAATTACAGTAATTATGATTTAAAATAACTATTAATTACAGTAGTTATTATCAACTAAAATAATTACTATTAATATTTGGGATTTTTTTGTGGCCTTTGGTCAAATGATAATTGATTAAAATAATAGTTATTAATGACTCAGCCGAGTGTAAAAATTAGATATGAATACAAAAGTTGTAAATCCAAATGTTCATTACATGAACATTTTTCTTCCTCTTTACGATC
The DNA here is from genome assembly GCF_015476425.1 of Leptopilina heterotoma. Classification (NCBI taxonomy): domain Eukaryota; kingdom Metazoa; phylum Arthropoda; class Insecta; order Hymenoptera; family Figitidae; genus Leptopilina; species Leptopilina heterotoma. The sequence goes on along the minus strand of NW_025110972.1, from coordinate 762,889 downwards.
ATCCAATAAAAAAATTTGCTTCCTCGTGGAGGAAGCATTAACGACAAGTATATTTAAATTTTAAATCATTTTTAATACAATTTAACATTTATAAAATAAAGTTCATTCGTCTTAATAGAAAGAATAACATTTTCTTATACAGTAATATGAATCTAAATAAACAAAAAAAATTTTAGTAAAAAAGTGAATTTTTCACTTCAACTTGATACAAAGAATAAGATTTTTGATTTATTTTTCAATAAGTAATAACATTTTATTGTACAGCAACATGATTTTTAAGAAAAAATGAATTTTTATTAAAAGTGCAAATTTTTTGTCTATAATAGTTTGTTTTAATTCTATAAATTTAAATACAATATATACTTTATATATACCAATCGATCCGTCTTGGTGAAAAGAATAAGATTTTAGAAATAATTGAGTAAGATTTTCTTATACAGCAACATAATTTTGCGGAAAGAACTCATTTTTTGATAAAAATGCGAAATTTTCAGCTTTAATTGTGATTAACTCTATAAATTTTCATACAATATTTATACTTTGTATAGACCAATCGATTAGAACTTAAAAAAAAATTTTTTGAGGATTTTTCAAAGTCTATCAATCCATTTCGAGATATTTTCATAATAAATATACCTGGTAATCAAATTAACCAAATTCGTTAAAACCTCTTTGAGTTATCGTGTTCACAAAAAACGGGATCCACACACACAAACATCCGGACAATTGTTCTGGGTCTTATATAACATAGTCCTATATAGAAGAAAATTTGTTTAAAGGATTTTTAAAAACTTTGTAAATTAAACGACTACAAAGCTTCCTCACGAGGAAGCAAAAATAATTATTAATTAAACTGGTAGGGAAGGACTGATAAAAATCACAAAAAATTTCCCTCTTTCCCTCATTATTTATTCCTAATTCTTTTTACTATAAATTCCATACTGAATATTCTTCACTCGACATAAGAACATATAAAATGACTTATTGTGACAATAGGGAAATTTATGATTCGAAATATGCATGTTTTGAAATATGCGATTGATTATTATTCAAGATGCTGTTTTAATATATATATATATATATACGCTTTCTTTTCATGTCGTTCAATTTGCAAAATAATACATTGTCTATTTTATTCCCATGCAACTAATTTCATAATAAATTAATTCTTTTTTTTATCCTCTTCTTTTTTCTAACATTTTTAACAGAAATAATTTAATAAATTTTATTTTTTTTAATTCTTTTTTTTCTTTCTTTTGTTTTCAACAGAAATAATTGCAAGTATTACCAACATTTTATTTATCTTTTGATATTTTTTTTAAAAAAGGCGAAGGCCTCGGACTAAATTTAGAAATAAAAAAAATAAAAAATGTAAAGAAAGGAGAAAAAAAAGAAATTAATAACCGAAAGTGAATTATTAAAGCGCAATTCACAGTGGGCCCAGGGGCAAAAAGGAGGTTTTAAAATAAAGCCGCGATTCACGGGATTTGGACGAAAGAAAAAGAAGGGAAGGGGATTGTTACGTGGTCGTGCGCTAAAAATGAAGACATTCAGATGAAGATATGATTCTGTATAAATCACCAGACGAATCGCCGTTGTAAAAGTGGCGTCTCCCGCCCCTCAACACCTTCTCTCTCTTTTATTCACTCAATTCTTGGTGAGATTTTTCGCTTATTTTCAACTTCCTTCACGCAAAATAAATTTACTCGATTCAATAATAAAAACAAGTTTCTTTTGCTCATATTCTTAACATTTATATTCTTCGCGCCTTATATATTCTCAATTTATTCGTTTCTTTTTTTTTTGCTCTTGAATTTTTGAATTATTAAAAACTGTTTAATTCTATAATCAATTTTTTAACATTTGAGGCCAGACAGAACATGCCAGAGACAGGTAGCAGTGAGCGCCTAGGCGGGCCCCACACTGCTACCTGACTGGTATTATCCCTTGCAACCGCGCGGCGGTCGAGTTCTTCGATCCGAGGCCTTATTTAGTATCTATTTATTTTGTTTTAATTAATATGGTAATTTTTAATATTTCAAATAAATAAATTAATTCTAATTAATATTGTAACTTTTAATATTTTATCAATCAGGAGAATGTTAACGACTTTTAATATTTTTAAATTTAATAGAAAAAGAATAATTCTGTGAGGAAACAAAAATAATAGAAAATGGTCAATGAAACATTTGGTAATGAAATCAGTTTTATTTAATTTTTTATTTTCCTTTAATCCGAGAGAATATTTGGAGAGTATTATCATTATATGAATTGGCGAGAGAAGGTGGCTAACGTTGGTGACAATGTGATTGGCTATTATATATGTTAAGGAAATTATTTTCTTCCTGGTGGTCATATACAAATACATTCTAAAGTTTAAACGAACATATATGGGTGATTAAATTTAAAATGTCATTTTCATGTCCTGCCCAAAAATTTGGAATACTAGTTCATATATAAAAGTTTTTGAAGTCAATTAATTTTCTTAATCACTCCTTCTACTTAAATTAATAATTCTTAGTCGCTACCCGTGTGGAAAAATATTGTGGCAGTCTAGAGTCCAATGATTTCCCGATTAGCAATCATCAAGTCCGTCTAATTCTAGACGGTCCATCAAGTCCCGAATCAGTGACTTAACAGATTGGCTTATTAGAAAAAATCTAAGTCAAATATGTCCGTCTAGTACGGTGTTATTAAGACCGTCTAGATTTGGTCTAGGATGTTATATGCGCATGCGTCGATGAATGCCCAGCTGTTAAGTAACATGGCGCCTAATGGCGTCGCGTCGTTTGGCGTCGTTAGATCAGTCAGTGTGTGATGCATTTTGTTTGTGAATTATAGTATTTGTTGTGGTTTCTGTTTTACGTGAATAATAATGTGCTATGTTGTTGTTGTTTTCTGTATAATTTAATTTTAAATGTGCACTGAAAAAATAGATTTTGATGTGTTTCTATGTGTTTTGATTAGTCGGCTGAAGCTAGCAGTCGTACTCAGCATCAATGTTTAGGCGTCATCTACAAATATGCCTCTCCTTTAAATTTTGTAATACTTAATGATTTAAAAAACCATCGAGTATTGTTATTTGAGAATCAATATTCACTAAATAGCAAATTTAGTAAGTTTTTATTTATTAATTTCATTAATTATTAGTGGTTGACGCCTAAAGATTGGTGCTGAGTACGACTGATAGTTTCATCCGGCTGTTTTGATTTGCAGTAAATTTTATTTTACAAAAAGACTACTATCTCCAATGCCAAAGATTGGGAGGGACACAAAGCCTTACGCTTAAAGAAAGTTGAAGTGAAAAATACAGAAAGTTAAAATATTTTTTAATACTTTTTATATAAAAAAAAGTCATTAAAATTATTTCAAATATAATTAAGTTTTATTATTCTAAGAATAGTTGTCATAACATATAATGAGAAATTTTGAATAGACGTAGATTAGAATTTACTAGCACTGCTGATCAGACCAGAAACGCTGGTCTATTCTAGACGATAGCGTGGAAGTTTCGTTTCAATTCTGAACAGCCGCTCGACAAGACCGTCTGCCCTGGGTCTAGAAAGACGTTAGACAGTCTATTAAGCGCTTGGTCAGCGCCCTAAAATTTTTCCACACGGGTAGACATTCTCTGGAAAAATTTGGCAGAAGAATTAGAAGCAAAATGTCAGTGGTGTCCCTTGTCCGCACTTAAGAAATCAGAACTTTACCTAATAATAAAAATTTTGATTCTCACATTTTTAGTACCAGAAAAATTATTTTCTACAGCTAAGAGTCTATATTTTTATATAGTAATTGTGTTAGCAGAATAATTTTGATCCAGTGCTAAAAAAAATCAAAATCGCCTGTCCGTAAGTTTCATATTTTTAAGTAATTATCGCAAATTTTGAATATCATGTCTGATATTTAAATAACCTAGTGCAGATAATTGCCTTATTAAGCGTTAATAGTATTGGTGATATGTGTAGCTTCTTAAAGAAAAAACATTACAACATTCTATCACATCTATAACTTGTACGGTTGGTGGCAGAAAGCAAGTAACACTTTGTCGAGCACACCATGTCAGTGGTGTCCCCATCAAAAAATTGTTCATAATATTAATATTTTTTAAATATGTATTATTGTATCTCATTTTTAGTTATTACACGTACTTTAAAAACCGCAACGACTTTAACTTAAAAATAAAGTCTTTCTTTTTCGAAAATGAGAAATGAAGAAAAATGTCAGTGGAGTCCCTTGTCAGTGGTGTCCCCTCAAAATTCTGTTTCTTACAGCTTATTATTTTATTTTAATAAATTTGTGTTAAATTTACTCCTTATATGCAGTTAATGAAGATTTGATACTGGATTGTAATTTATAAGCTGATTTTATTCTCACTATTCAAAAAAAATTATTAGTGAAATCTTTCAAAAATGCAGTGGTGTCCCTCAATGTTCATATGTCTTTTTGCTCTTCAAAAGTATATTAATTTATGGCAGAACTCATTACAAATATTTTTTAAGTCATGTTGAAACATTCATTATTGTAATTTGAAATATTTTAACTTTTTAAAGTTGTAAGAATTTATTTGAGAAAAGAATAAACGAAAACAGAAAATTTCTTATCATTTCTGCCTATCGTTTTTCACCTGGTGAAAATTAAAATTTGCTTCTACCTGCTCGACCACTATTATTTTTGTCCATCATATATTCTAGTCAACCAAAATAGAGTATCGTTAAGTTCAAAATCCAACATCGAAAAATCAAAGTTAGTAGGATCAAAAATGACATTTTGAATTTAATCACCCATATATGATATACCACCTGTTGTGCGCGCAGTGCAACATGTTTTTCGAGAATAAAGTACATAAAACAGATAGGCCTAGCATGATTTTTCTCAATTTAATAAATATGTAGGACTGGTTTAATAATTTTCTTTTTTCTATATATACTTGTATGCGTACTCGACCAATTTCAAGGTCAGTGCTGTTACACATCAAATAAACGTATGACCCGTTTTTCTAGTTTTTTTAATTCTCATCATCATCACCATCACATTCCACATAAAGTATTATTGAATTTATTATCTTAATTAATACGTCATTAATAAAATTGAAATTCACCTCGGCTTTATTTATATATGAGTTGCTATAAAACTATCGGAATTTTTGTAATTTATTTTATGATCTCGGTGTTATTTTTTTAGTTATTTTAACTAAAAGGAATTTTTTATTGCGGGGATGTAAATAAATAAATTAGAATATTGATTTATTTCCTGATTTAAACGGGCTTACAAATTAAAAATACCCTTTTGATATTTATTTTATTTATTATACTTCAATATTATTTATTAATAAATAATAACTTAATAAATTATTTTATTAATAAATATTTAGTTTCACTAATTAACATTTCGAATTTTTTTGTTTCATAAAATTCTTCCCCGAAGTTCAATTATTTTCAAAAATGTCAATAAAATACTTGCTGTTCAGAATTGAAACGAAACTTCCACGCTATCGTCTAGAATAGACCAGCGCAGCGTTTCTGGTCTGATCAGCAGTGCTAGTAAATTCTTATCTACGTCTATTCAAAATTTCTCATTATATGTTATGACAACTATTCTTAGAATGATAAGACTTAATTATATTTGAAATAATTTTAATGACTTTTTTTTACATAAAAAGTATAACAAAATATTTTAACTTTCTGTATTTTTTACTTCAACTTTCTTTAAGCGTAAGGCTTTGTGTCCCTCCCAATCTTTGGCATTGGGGATAGTAGTCTTTTTGTAAAATAAAATTTACTGCAAATTAAAACACCCGGATGAAACTAGCAGTCGTACTCAGCACCAATCTTTAGGCGTCAACCACTAATTAATGTAATTAACCACTTGAGCGGCAGTGCGTCAGAATTGGCGTCAGCGTGCAAGTGACAGAAGCGGCAAAAATGCGTAAAAGGCGTCAAAATTTGACTACTATTTTCTCATTCTGTAAGGAGATTTATAATATCACAACAAAGTATTTTTCTTTTTTAAAGTAAATGAGCAGATCTTTAAACGAAAAAATGCTTTTTTAAATATTTCGATTTCGTGAAGAAAAATTGGACTTTTTGTGGTAGAAATTGAAACGCCACTAATATCAAACTATTAAATATTGTTAGCTTTGATCCTTGAAAACTTATTTAAATATTTTAAAAAACATTTTTTTTGCTTACAGGTCTGTTCTTTCACTTTAAGAAAGAAAAATACTTTGTTGTGATATTATAAATCTCCTTACAGAATGAGAAAATAGTAGTCAAATTTTGACGCCTTTTTCGCATTTTTGCCGCTTCTGTCACTTGCACGCTGACGCCAATTCTGACGCCCTGCCGCTCAAGTGGTTAATAAATAAAAACTTACTAAATTTGCTATTTAGTGGATATTGATTCTCAAATAACAATACTCAATGGTTTTTTAAATCATTAAGTATTTCTAAATTTGAAGGAGAGGCATATTGATAGATGACGCCTAAACATTGATGCTGAGTACGACTGCTAGCTTCAGCCGACTAGTCAAAACACATAGAAACACATCAAAATCTATTTTTTCAGTGCACATTTAAAATTAAATTATACAGAAAACAGCAACAACATAGCACATTATTATTCACGTAAAACAGAAACCACAACGAATACTAAAATTCACAAAGAAAATGCACCATACGCTGACTGATCTAACGACGCCAAACGACGCGACGCCATTAGGCGCCATGTTACTTAACAGCTGGGCATTCATCGACGCATGCGCATATAACATCCTAGACCAAATCTAGACGGTCTTAATAACACCGTACTAGACGGACATATTTGACTTAGATTTTTTCTAATAAGCCCATCTGTTAAGTCACTGATTCGGGACTTGATGGACCGTCTAGAATTAGACGGACTTGATGATTGCTAATCGGGAAATCATTGGACTCTAGACTGCCTTAATATTTTTCCACACGGATATTTTAATAATATTTCCTAAAAAGAATTTAATTATTAAAAAACATTTTAATAAAATTGTATGCAAACTTTTAATTATTTCCTTAAATAATAAAAATTTCACATGAATTCAATTATTTACAAATTTTTTTTATAAATTTCTTCGTAATAATTCAATTATATTTTCATAAAAAATAATTAAAAATTCTAGAAAATAACAATTGAATTGAAATAAAAAAAAATAATGTTGAAGAAGTTACAGTAAGAATATTCTTATAATAGGGGAGACTGGGGCGAAAGGTTAAACTGTCAAAACAGTTAAAATTTATTATCTTTCGAACAGAAATAGTTAGAGCATTGCAATTTTAATTATAGAAGGGTGTTATCACTCTAAATGAATGCCCGGAGTTATGTGACATTCTGTTCATTTTTGTGGTGTCCATATTTAAATTTTTTTTCACCCTACTTTTGAAAATTTTTTCGTAAAAGAAAATATCGACTTTTAAGTATATTTTTTGAATTTATTCTCATCGCGATTGTTTCAGGTCCTTATTTGGATCCCCTGAAAAGATACGTAAAGGTACTTGCTAAATATTTTTAGCCAGATTTTTTATATTTGTTGTTAAAGCCAAAAATGCACCCTAGGGCGAAAAGTTAAATGTATTTTTATATGTTGTTAAAAATATTTTTTACATTTTTTGTTTTTTTGGGTTTATTTGTTCAAAAACTATTTTTTGTCATTAGGCAAGTACTCTGTCAAAAAACAAAACCGCTCACGTGAAATAAACCAAAATTTTTTTTATTTTTTGAAATTTTAGTTTATTAACTTTATAACTGTTTAGTTGAGACTCCCCCCAAACACGTGACATCATTTGTGAACAATCCCATATAATTTCAAAATTTTTTTAAAAATTCTTTGCAAGAATTAAATTATTTTTATAAATAATAACATTCTTCGTAAGAATTAAATTATAATTATAAATAGTAACAATATTTGTAGAAATACAATTATTTTTAAACAAAATTTTAATAAAATTTCACGAATGAATTTAATTATTTTCTAAAATTTGAATAAATTCTTCGAAACAGTTAAATTATTTTTTTAAAGTAGTAAAATCTTTGCAAAATTTCAATTATTTTCAAAAAAATTTCACGAAAAACTTCAATTTTTTTCTTAATTCGTTATATAAAATATTTCAAAAGAATTCAATTATTTTCCAAAATTTTAATAAATTCTTTGAAATAATTCAATTATATTTATAAATAGTAAAATTCTTTGCAAAAATTCAATTATTTTCAAAAAATTTCACAAAAGAATTTAATTTTTTTCTTAATTTGTTATAAAAATTTCAATATAATTCAATAATTTTCTAAATTTCTAATAAATTCTTCGAAAAAATTCAATTATTTTTAATACAATTTTAATAAAATTCCATTAAAAAATTGGATTTTTAAAAAAAATTTTAATAATATTTCTCAAAAAAGTTCAAATATTTCCTAAAATTAAAAGTATCAATAAAACTCCATTATTTTGAAAAAATTTTAAAGAAATTTTTAAAAAGAATTGAATTAAAATTTTCATTAAATTTTTAACAAAATTCTTGACAAGAATTTAATTACTTGCATAAATAATAAAATGGTTTAAAGGAATTCAATTGTTATCAAATTTTTTGATAAAATTCTTTGCAATAATTCGATGATTTTTAATACATTAATTTTAAAATTGAAAATATTGAAAAAAATTATTAAAAAAGTTAAGAAACAAAAAAGCAAATAACAACTAACTTTAAACTGCGAACAGATTACCGGAATACAACGATTATTAATATAGATTTTATACCAAATTTTATTATTAATCAATAATCTGCGTCAGGTCAATGAAAAGAGTCACGCTCACTTCTCTCTCTCTCTCTCTAGAGACGCATGCGCACGAACGTCTGTTTAGAATCAGCGCGCATGTGTGAAGAAACAAAGACAAAAGAGGGGACGTTAGGTACACTAGCCGACTCTTTCTATCGACCTGATGCATTTTTAGGTCTTTTGCATGCGGACTAATCATGAAAATGTTAATTAATAATTTTTATTACAAGAAGTACTAAGAAAAAATAATAATACTATATAGAAAAAAAATTAAATACTCTTCCTATTCAATATTTGAATGAATCAGAAAGTTTAAAAAATCGACGTACCGGAAAAGAATTTTTCTTTTTTGAATTTTCGATCCAGCACAGGCAAAATTGAGAAGACGAATGGTCCGCGGTGCCTCTTTACTAAGCGAGATATCCCCTAGGCGTACATGTATTTAAACGGGCGTTTAACATAATTCATCTACTTGCCTCTCGCGGTTCCTCTGTCTTTCTCGCACAAACACTTACATGATATGCCTTCTGTCGCGTGTCTGTCGCGGTCTACGTAAATCCTCTCCCCTATCGAACCCCCTTTTAATGCATCTTTTCTCTCTTTTTCATACTCTTACATCCAAAGATACATATTTACGTCAACGGTGCCACGCGCGGTAGTATAAAACCCTCATATAAATGCAAAGTGGGACCGCGTACCGAAGGAACCGGTACGGTTCATGTGGTGCGCAAAAAAAAGAATCTTTTTTTAAAATGAATACCCGCAGTTCTCGTGCGGGGTCGACAAGAGAAAAAAGAATACTCGACAAACACAAATTAGTCACTTGGAAAATGATTATGAAATAGAGGTAATAGCTCTCTGAAAGTGCTATTTAGTTGCCGCATATTGTGCGCTGATAAATATATAGTTAAGGGTTAGGCGCGCATCGAGGTGCGATTTATAATTATGAAGTTGAGAATTTAAGGGAATAGTCTCTCCTTCTCTTTTTTCTTTATTAATCTGTCTAATAAAATCCAGAAACTAAATATATATTATAATGACCAACATTTACGGTTCTTTACTGTGTGATTTTCGTATTAAAATCCGCACACACATTTCCAAAGAGGATTAATAATTCTTTTTGTACATTAACACTATTTGTTGTTTTATTAGCAAGGGGAATTACAGTTTTAGATTATGTTACCGTATATTCACCACATGTGAGGAATATAATTTCTCTCTATGCGAGGGGAATATTAATTTTTCAAATTGAAATTAAATTTACTCCCCACTTTCGTTTTTGTTTTCATTTTATTTTCCAAAATGCTTGTATTTAATGTCAGTAGATGTCGAAAGTTGTCATGGTTGAATGTATGATATTCAGTTTTTACGATTACCTTGAGCCGAGCACATGTATATATTATATCTCTAAAATAAAGTACTTTTATTCGAGCAATTCGTCTTATTAACAATGTAACACTTTTATATTTATTTATTATTATTCATCGAGATAGAAAAATAGAGAAAGCGAGTCTGTACGAATATAGACGATAGCGTCAGATCGATAGAAGGAGACAGAGTGTTAACGTCCTCTCTTCTTTCTCTCTCTCTCTCTCTCTCTTTCTCTCTAGAGACGCATGCGCACGACTGTTACCAGTAGCAAATGCGCATGTGCGACTATAAACGCACCAAGGCGCATGCGTCAAGAAACGAAGACAAAAGAGGCGACGTTAGCTAAACTAGCTGACTCTTTCTATCGACCTGATGCTTTTTCATAACTCTAGCATCCTCTACTCTTATATCTTCATGATTTTTATTTCATTATTATTACATTTTTATTTTAAATTATATATTTAACTAAATTAATTTAAATACTTTATCCTTATATATATATATATATATATATATATATATATATATATATATATATATATATATATATATATATATATATATATATATATATATATATAATAGGGGGGCTTCGCCCCCCTGCGCGCCAACCCCCTATCTCTATTTTTATATTTATTTTAATTTTTATAAATTTAAAGTAATTTTTTCTTAATATCAATGCATCTCAATAAATTGCATACAATACATGACAAAATACACATAGATTTTGACGTAATGTAACAATCGTTATGGACCTTTTTTATCTATATGTCAAAAATTAGATTAAACTTTGACATATATTTTGACCCATTTTAACCTATAGGTTAAAAAGACGTTAAATTTTAAATAGATTTTGATGTATCATAGATACGTTTATTAACCTTTATTGTCCCTTTCTAAGTTGTAGTTAAATAAAAGTCAAATTACACATAGATTATGACGTAACTAAATGAGGGAGTAAAAATAAAACGTCAAAATTAAGTCAAAATTATAGGTGTAAGAGCAAACACAATTTTAAAATTACCTTACATTGTTAGGTCAGATGCTAAACTTCACCTCATCATTAAGTCTGCGCGCAGAAATTGTTTGACAAATTTTGACGTCTATGTCAAAGCTGGCCTCAAACTTGACCTAAATTTTGAGGGTAGCGGGAATTCTTTGTCAAATTTTGATGTGTAGGTCAAAACTGCCCTCAAAATTGACCTAAATTTTGAGGGTAGCAGAAATTGTTTGTCAAACTTTCACGTCTAGCTCAAAACTGCCCTCAAAATTGACCTAAATTTTGAGGGTAGCGGGAATTCTTCGTCAATTTTTGATGCGTAGGTCAAAACTGCCCTTAAAATTCACCTAAATTTTGAGGGTAGCGGAAATTGTTTGTCAAATTTTGACGTCTAGGTCAAAACTGCCCTCAAAATTGAATTCTTTGTCAAATTTTGACGCCTAGGTCAAAACTTCCCTCAAAATTGACCTATATTAACGTAATGTGAGGCCGTTATTTATCCTCTTTTTGACCTACAGGTCAAAAAATAGGTCAAATTAGACATAGATTTTGACGTTATGTGAGGCCGTTATCCTCTTTTTGACCTATAGGTAAAAAAATTGGTCAATTTTGACATAAGTTTTGACGGCCCCTTTGGGATAGGGCGCCCTTACAGAATCTTGAAACAGCGGCGGCGGCGATATCTTTTTGTAATATAGATAGATATATATAAATACTCTCCATATTTCAATGAAAAATTAATACTTTACGTTCTGATTTCAGTAAACATTTTTTCTTCTCCTTTCTCTTCAACCATTGTTTCATCTTTCCCGCCGCAGAAGGATTATTAATGATCTGATCGAAGAGGCGCGCAGGTAGAGGCGAAAATATCAGGAGCAAGACAATAATGAAGCTGACACCTCTCGTCGGTTCGTTGTTGTTTTATTTTCAAAAAGGAAAAAAATTCTGATCAGTTGACTCAACTAATCAGCAAATGGAATATATAGACGGACCTTTCATATTGTTATTTTAGGCGCGGACCTTCTGATTTACGAATATCATCTCCTGATTCATTATTTCCATCCTATTTTTGACCTTGTTAATATTTTTTCTCTTTTTTGGTACAGATATATCTTATATGAAATAAACGCCCACTTTTGCGAATCTGAGATATAGAAGAAGGGATTTTTCAACCCCTCCTACTCATCTATATGTACGAATGAGGCGGAATTTTTTTCGAGTCTTTATTTTATGCCAGTGTTTATTACATTTATTAATTATTTTCAAATAGCAACTAACTTCTTGCTTATTTTTTTAAAATAAAATTAGCAATTTTAAAAATAACAGAATTTAAAAACTTTAATTTTAAATTTTTGTTGAAAACAGTGAAATATTCAATTTTGGAGAAATTACAAATAATTGCAGAAATTCAATTATTTTGAAAAGTAATAAAATTCTTCACATAAAATTCAATTATATTCCAAAATTAAAAAAAAAATTTCGTCAAAATCCCAATTATTTTTATAAATAACAAAATTTTTTCTCAAAGTTCAATTATTTTCAAAAATGTCAATAAAATTCTAGAAAATAATAATTGAAATGAAGAAAATAATTTTGAAGAAGTTAGACTAACAATATTTTTATCCTTTCTTAAAAAAGACATGGAGTGGAAAGGTCGAATGTATCGAAAAGTATCGAAGTAAAGAATGGGCAATGAGAATGTAAAATTTTAATAGAAGGGTGTTTTTAAAATTGTTTGTACATGTGAAGGTGGCGCTGCAGTCGTATGTTATTTAAAAAGAGCGCGAATATATAAATTTTATTTTTGTTAAGAGAAAGTACACATAACAAATCTTATTTTGCATTGTCAAAAAAACGTCAACATTTCAAATATAAATAAGCAAATTATTAACTAAAAAAATTTGAATATTATTATTAATGAAATAATGGACTTGGACAATGGACATATAAAAACTAGCACCGTAGACGGCCGCTTGCGGCCGTCGGAGGAGCTAGTAATATAAAATAATGATTTTATTACACGGTCATCTTTAATTATTATCTCCTATAATATTAACATATTCGTCGTCGTTTTGTCGTCCGTCGTTCGTGTATTTTCGTACTTCTTCGTTCGGTCGTTCGACTTTTATCATTTATCATTTATTCAGTGTCGTATATAAATATACTCATTGTACATACATATACGCATGCGCAGTAGTGTTCGGACAATGTTACACATGCGCAGTAGTGTTCTATAACTATAACGCATGCGCAGTAGTGTTCTACCAATGTCAGACATGCGCAGTAGTGTTCTGTCAATATTACGCATGCGCAGTAGTGTTCTATTACTATAACGCATACGCAGTAGTGTTCTATCACTATAACGCATGCGCAGTAGTGTTCTGTCTGTATCACGTATGCGCAGTAGTGTTCTATCTGTATCACGGATGCGCAACAATGGCTGTTTTCGGCACTCACCCAGGGTTAACCCCGAGTTAAATATTATCCAATCAAAAACATTCTGTTGGCCTAACTAATCACCATTAACCCGGAGTTAACTCGGGGCGAGTGCCGAAAACAGCCTATAACGCATGATCAGTAGTGTTCTATTACTATAACGCATGAGCAGTAGTGTTCTATCACTATTACGCATGCGCAGTAGTGTTCTATCACTATAAAGCATGCGAAGAACATTCAGAACTTCAAAATTTAATTTTTTAATCCACACACAATCTAAAAATTATTTTTCTACAATACAAAATTTCCAAAGCCCAAAATGTCCAAAATATGAAATTTCCAAAATAAAAAGTGTTGAATTGTAATATAAGTGAAAAGAATTAGATTATTGAGTATTGAGATTTAACAATTCTATTTCTGTGTAGGATATTTTTAAAAAATCATTATTTTCAATGTTGTACGAAAATTTAAATAACTTCTAAAAACATGAACACTTTTTATTGATCTTAGGCTTACTTTAAAGGTTATTTTCTACAGAATGGGAATTACTTGTAGACATTAACGTGTAATTTTCTCTTAGAAATTACAGGTCGGCAAAGTTATACACAAAAAATTCAATTTGAAATAATTTTTTTGTACAAAAAACTATCCTACAAAAAATATAAAATATGATATGATGTAAATTTTTCAAAAAAATTTAGTAAAAAAATATGTTTGAATTTTAAAAATTATTTTTCTGTTAACCCGTTGCCTGTTAACGACCGTTGGGTAGTAAACTTCTTAGCGCAAAATAAATGCAATTTCTTATATACCTAAATTATAAAATAAATTGTTTTATATCATTATCAACACACTATTGATTTCAATGATCCTAAATTAAGTAATAAATAAATGATTATTTATTATTTTTAAATAATATATAACAATTTAAAAACAAGTAAAATTTATGAAAATTTATTTTTAATTTAAGTCACATTTAGTGTATAAGGGTTTTTGGAGTCGGTGAATTCGAATTTGACCTTAAATTTTAAAAAATTCAAAATGGCGGACATAATTTTTTTAATTCATTTGGATTTTTATCAATTTCAGTACCTAAGGGTTTTTCAGGTCGCTGAATTTAAATTTGACCTTCATTTTTAAAAATTCAAAATAGTGGACATAATTTTTTAAATTCATTTGGATTTTTATCAATTTCAGTATCTAGGGGTATTTTGGGTCGCTGAATTTAAATTTGTCTTTTAAAATAAAAAATAATGAATTCAAAATGGGGGACGTAATTTTTTTAATTCATCCCGATTTTTATCAAATTTTGTACTCTATTCTATATCCTTTGCATTAGCTGATAAAACGAATTATGACCCCAGAATGTGCCGCGTGGAGGCTGCAAAGGTTTTACATTACACTTTCTGTTCTTTGTTTTTTTTTGTTTATAATATTTGTTTGAAATTTAAAAATTTTGTCCGACATATTGGATCCACCATTACGAATTTTTTTTATATAAATAAGGGAAATTCCACGTCAACACGGACCTAGCTCTAATCAAAAATTGCTTTGATGGATTTAAACGTTCTAGGGCTTAAAAGATTTCTACATTCATGTACTTCAAGATGCTGATGGGCGTTTTTTGTAAATTTTCATTTCCGATGCCAATAGAGCTGTCAAAAGTCAAAAGGTCCAAAAATCTCAAAATACTTTTATGAATTAAAAGCAAAAAACGGGGTAAATTATTTTGTAACTCATTCTTTAACAGTTTTTAGGGTCCCCGAATATAAATCTAAAGTTTTTTTTAAAATTCAAAATAGCGGATCCAATATGGCGGACAAAATTCAAATTTAAACAGATTCGATTAAAACTTGTTACTCGGGGGTTTTTAAGGCGCTAGCACAGCTCCTACTGCCTGCCTGCCTGCAGGTTGACATGGTAACACATAAGAGTAAGAGAGTCAGAAAATTCAAATTAAATGTTTTTTCTCTCTCACTCTTATGGCGCCTGCCTGCGCAGGCAGGCAGGCAGTAGAGGTGAGAGTGTACCTTTAGGGTCGCTGATTACGAATCTGAAGTCACTTTTAAAAAATTCAAAATTTAAAATGACGGAAAAAATTTTCAAATTTGATCCGATTTCCTTAAAGCGTGTTACTCGGAAGCTTATGGGGCCACAGATTACAAATATGAAATCACTTTTTAGAAATAAAAATGGCGGATCCAATAAGGTGGAAAATTTTTTTAATTTGATCAGATATAATTAAAACGTGTTATTCGGGGGTTTTTAAGGTATCTGATTATGAATCTGCAATCACAATTTAAAAATTGAAAATAGCGGATCCCATATGAATGAAAAAATGTCCAATTTTGATACTTTTCGCTTAAAGTTTGTAATAATAACAAATTGTTTACATTATACATAGAACAGTATGAAGCTAGAATTTTTTAAAAGTGACTTCAAATTCGCTATCAGATACGCTAAAAACCCCCGAGTAACACTTTTTAATTAAATCTGATCAAATTTAAAAATTTGTCCACCATATTGGATTCATCATTTTCAATTTCTACGAAGTAACTTCATATTCATAATCTGCGACCCCAAAAGCCCCCGAGTAACACCTTTTAATCGAATCTGATAAAATTTGAATTTTGTCCGCGATATTGGATCCGACATTTTAGATTTAAAAAAAAACTTTAGATTTATATTCGGGGACCTTAAAAAACTGTTAAAGAATGAGTTACAGAATAATTTACCTCGTTTTTTGCTTTTAATTCATAAAAGTATTTTGAGATTTTTGGACCTTTTGACTTTTGACAGCTCTATTGGCATCGGAAATGGAAATTTACAAAAAACGCCCATCAGCATCTTGAAGTACATGAATGTAGAAATCTTTTAAGCCCTAGAACGTTTAAATCTATCAAAGCAATTTTTGTTTAGAGCTCTGTCCGTGTTGACGTGCGGAGTGTCCCATAAATATTTAGTTATTTTAAAAAAATTATTTTATTGATGCAAATAAATATTTATTTGAATTAAAATCCATGCATTACTGAATCAAGTAATTTTCCTAATTGATTTAAAGCAATATTTATTAGATCCAATTATTCCATTCATTTGAACTTAAATAATTCGAATTTGCTACAAATAACTATTTATTTGATACTACAAATTAATATTTTATCGAATGGCGCTATCAGTTTTTTAGGAAAATCAATTTTTCTTCATTTGTTTATATCAAATTGTTTAAAAAAAATTTTTTAAACAAAATTTTTAACGTCAAAAAATATCATTAGACCCCATGCCAGGATCCCAATAATTACTTTTTTTATATCTGCGTTCCTGTGCCCATATGGGCATTAATGGGTTAAAAAAGGAAAATAATGTTTATAAAAAAGTTAAAAATATATTGTTAAACTGTTTATAATAATAATATATACGTATATAATTAATAAATGTATAGGGGCGAGCAGTAAAGGTCATATCATCTTTTAAAATACACTGATATAGGCGCTGCTTAGTTAGCTCAACGCACAAAAACTCGTAGCGCAAACTTCAAAAATTTTTTTCTCAAAAACATCAAAAAGCACGTTTTTAAAAATTTAACCACTTATTAAGGAAGGTTTAAATTTTGTGAGAATAATTTTTTTAGGAAATTCCATGATGTCCTTAGCATATATTTTTAACAATAAAAAATTATTGTTTAAACAAATTATTAAAAATTTAATTTTTCTTAACTTTTTTTTTAATATTATAAAAAATTGACATTTTCTCTACAATTTTGAATAAATGACTTTTTCTTGTAGAATCAATAATTTTCGAAATAAAAATTCTTAAAAAAGTCATTTTTTTCAGTTTCCAATTTTTCAAATCTAAATATCTTTCAAAAAAAATTTTTTTTTGAAAAACTGTTTGGCATAATTATTTAGTATCCCAAATACTACAAAATGACCAAATTTAAGAAAAATCGGTGATCCACCATTTGCTTTTCGTATAGAACTGCCCTCAAGTAAATATTTACTTAAATCAAATAAGTAAAAACAAATAAGTTGAAATACAACCGAACGAGGGTTTATAGAAAATAATTATTTGAAAATGTTTAATTTTGCTATAAAAAAATTAACATTATTTAAACAATAGAAAATTTAGTTATTTTTCTCCCATATAACAAATTTATTTTTATTTTAAGAAAATCAATATATTTCACTTGTCTGTAAACGAAGAAAATGTATTTTAATACTTTTTTCTGATAAAAAAGATTTTTTCAAATGCGCAACAAAACACATTTAAACATTGGAACTAATAAAAATTTTTAAATGTAAGAATTATAAAAATTAAATTGAGGCCTTGGATCCAATAACTCGCCCGACGCTCGGAGGAACGCGCAACTACCAGTCAGTGAGCAGTGAGCGCCTCTGGGCCACTCACTGCTACCCGACTGGCATTAGCGCGAGTCTCCGAGCGTCGGGCGAGTTATTGGATCCAAGGCCTCAATTAATGTTTGTTTTACATTGTAATATTTCCAAACAAAATTTTTGTCTCCAAAAACTTTTATAATAATAATAATAATAATAAAAAACCTTAGAAGGGACTGGAGTTTTTGCAAAGTCGAAGAGGAAGAACTCTTCACACTTAGTGAACTACAAAAAGCAGGCAAAAGATTAAAAACTGGCAAGGCGCCTGGAATCGATGGGATAAGTAACGAGATCCTAAAGTTGGTAATCGACACTTCACCCCAGATTTTGCTTCGATGCTTCAATCTTTGCCTTGAGAGAGGAGAGTTCTTCCGCGACTGGAAGCGACAGAGGTTAGTCCTCCTGAGGAAAGGTGAAAAACCTATAGATAAAGTCTCATCATACAGGCCTATATGCCTGCTAGATACGATGGGTAAACTTCTAGAAGATATGGTTCTGCAAAGAATGCAAAGCCACTTGACCGAAGAGAATCGTCTATCCGATCACCAATTTGGTTTCCGTAAAGGCAAGTCCACAGTTGATGCCATCCAGGCAGTTGTGGACATAGCCAAAGCAGGAAAAAACAAATTGGGACCTGGGAAAAAGAAGAGCTTCTGCGCGTTGGTAGCAATTGACATACGCAACGCGTTCAATTCCGCCAGATGGAAAGATCTCATCGAGTCGATGAAAAAGAAAAACATGCCGCCCTACTTGTTGCGGATAATGGATAATTATCTTAGCGACAGGTGGGTTATATATGAGGGAGACACCTGCACTCTTAGGGAAGAGATGCAGCGTGGGGCTCCTCAAGGCTCGAGGGTGGGTCCATTTGTATGGAATGTATCTTATGATGATTTTCTGCGAATGGATCTGCCCGAAGGTGCGGTGATCGTCGGCTTTGCAGACGACGCGTTGTTCGTGTGCACTGCCGAAAGTGAGGAGGCTCTTGGGACATTGGTGAACGAATGTCTGCGACTAGCAAAAAGCTGGATACCAGAGGTCTTGAAATGGCCCTGGAAAAGACCGAAGCACTGCTGATCACAGACAGACGTGGTTATGAGCTCCCACGAATCGTGATAGACGGATTCGAGGTCAAGTGGAGTAAGCAAATTAAATATCTTGGTGTGGAGTTGGATGGAAGGTTAAACTTCCACCACCACATGGCTACGGCGTCAAATAAGGCGATCGAGTGTGCGGCTAATCTTTCACGGTTAATGCCGAACGTAGGCGGACCCCGTGAACAAAAACGGAGACTGGTGGCGAGTGTCGCCCACGCTAAAATGCTCTATGCAGCACCAGCGTGGGCCCCATCCCTGAGAAGTAAAAGATGTGTGACCATCTGTGAAAAGGTACTGTCGGCGCAGAGATCGATAACAACGCGTATCATCTCTGCATATAAGACGGTATCTACGAGTGCTGTGCAGGTCCTTGCAAGTGTCCCGCCAGCAGATCTTTTGGCGAGGGAAAGGGAAGAAATGTTTCTCTTTTCTAAAGAAAGCAGTTCCTTGGATGAGGAAATAAGACCAAGCAAGGGCCTCATCAGCAAAGAAGCGAGGCACAGGATCATAGAAAGATGGCAAGAAAGATGGGATGGTGAGGAAAAAGGTCGATGGACTTATCGCCTTATTCCGGCACTCGCCACCTGGATAAATAGGAAACACGGTCAGGTTTCCTATTATGTGACTCAGGCGCTCACAGGTCACGGGTGTTTTAACTCGTACCTGTGTCGCTTTAAATTACGCTAGGACGAGGTGTGTGCATATTGCCAGTTCCCTGAGGACAACGCGGAGCACACCCTCTTCTCATGCAGAAAATGGGACTTGGAGAGGCGGGCCATGTTCGAAGGTGTAAACAGTCAAGTTACACCGGAGAACATGGTATCGCTGATGACCCAGTCAGAAGAGAATTGGCGGCAAGTCGAGAACTTCATAATCTCGGTTATGTCGAGGAAGGATCTCGACGGCCGCCAAAAAGCGTAATTTAAACAGCTTTTAATTTTGTACGTTTGTCTTTTATTAATTTATTTTGTGATTTATTTGTCCTTATACATTTTTTAATTGTTTGTGTTTTTTATTCATCTTTGTACAGTTCTATGTTTTTAATATTTTATACGCGTTTATTTTTTCTTTTTTTTATATATCCGTTTGTAATTTTATCTTTTGACTTTTTAAACTTCTTAAAAATTTTTGTTTTTTTTTATTGTCGTGCTGTAAATTCCGCTAAGACCATGAAATAGTTTTAATCATCTTTTTAACTACGGACGCAGGAAAACCGCAGTGAGAAGAAGAAGGTCGCATTAGGACAGAGTTGGAGCGCCACCCTCGAAGGCTAAAGTCTTACGACAGTTCCTAGGGAGGGTAAAGGGCTCCAGAAGAAGGGTTACGGGTTTTAGTGGGTCGGGCTGGTAGTAGGTCGCCAGTGTATTAAATTTAATTTTTTATAGATTTATTTTTCTTTTTTTTATTTCCTTTTGTTTTATCATACCAACCCCACATAACCTTGGAGCGCGGAATCCAAGGTATCTGTAGGCAGATTTCCCAAAATTCCCTTAGCAAAAAAAAATAATAATAATAATAATAATAAACATCCATCATGAGCGATTGTAAAAACGAGGAAGAGTACCTGCGGGGTAATGCTACGGCTAAATTCCTCACTGGTTCCGATCGTCAAGCGCATAGCGTGGGGACGGTGGCCAGTGGCCCAAGGATGCAGGAGGGCAACAACGCGTTGGGAGTGCCACAGATCATCGTGGACAGGGCGGAGAGACGAGGGAGTACGAGCAGCGTGACGAGTCAAGCCAGCTGCATTTCTGTATTCAGTAATGCTTCTGCGATTGACATTGCTAGCTGCAATGAACATCGAGATGAATGCGTGAAGCTGCGGGCGGAAGAGGCAGCAAGCATTCTAGAAATGGAAGAAGAGGTCAGCAAGATGCTGAAGTCCTGCGAAGTCCAGAAGAATGTCAATAGGATAATTAAGGATGGACTTAGAAGCATAACATCGCTCATACGGGATGTGAAGGAGAAGCACGCAGCAGCGTCCAGAAAAGATGAGAAGTTCTACCAGGGGTTAGCCTGGTCAGAGGATGCACGAAAGGACCGAAGAATGAGACGTGACCGTTTTAATGCAGTAATGCTTAAAAACGTTGTCCTGGAGTCTCAGAAGCGGAAGAGAAGTGATCCTGAGAGTACGAAGGACCCAAAAAAGAAGAGGGAGGAGGGACCTTCTAGAAGGTCCAAAGGTAACGAGACCAAACCGGCACCAAAGCCAAATCCAGTTAAGAAGGGAAGAGCCACAGTGGTCGTCAAAGTGGCTGAAGGAGCTACCTTCGCCGAAGTGCTGGCGAAAGTTCGAAAAGAGGCTGACCTGGAGGCCAGTCAGACAAGGGTTGTGGGAACTTTACCCACCAAAAAGGGAGACCTGCTCATTAAAATTGGGGGGTCTTCAAACAAGAAGTTGTTCACCGAAGAGGTGACAAATGTGATCGGCGATCTGGGTAAGGTGCAGATGGCGGACCGGCGAACTACGTTGGAAATCCGCGATATGGATGCCCTTACAGAAAAAGATGACGTACTGTGTGCCCTGGAGAAAATTTCTACGGTACCAGCAGGAAGTAGAAAGGTGACGGTTCTAGGACCAAACAAGCGAGGAGTAAAGCTCGCTGTCGTGGTCACCAATCAGGAAGACGCTGATAAGCTGGAGAAAATTGGGCACATAAAGATTGGGTTCGTCTCCTGCAAGATAAGAAGCAGAACTATGGTCACAAGGTGTCATAAGTGCCTTGACTATGGCCATCTAGGTAGAGATTGCCAAGGTGTAGATAGGTCAGCTGCGTGCTTCAAGTGCGGAGAAGCTGGCCATAAGGCAGCAGATTATAAGAAGAGCTCATGCTGCTTCTTATGCCAGGCAAAGTTCGGCGAGAAGGAGAATATCCAGCATGTCGCCGGATCAGGAGGTTGCAAGGTCTTCAGAACTGCCCTCGAGGAAGCAAAGAAGACTTTGTCAAGGACAAGGAGGAAATAATGCCAGAACAAGAGCGGCAAGAGACGGAAGACAATGTTGACCGGAGGAGTCCAGTGCTCAGCTGTGTGTGAGTGTGGGGGGGGGAGGAAATCATTTAGTTTTCCTCTAACCCACGTTCCCACAAAGCTAGAGCGGATTAAGGCCCAGTTAAGGAGTAGGACAAGGGGACCACCATTTGCGAAGTTGAAGGCCTGACGGTAGTTCCGCAGGTAGATCAAGTGTCCCAAATTAAGACGGGAGTGGTTTTTAGTGGGTAGACCAGAACAAGAGCGGTCACCCCCACATAACCTGGAATTCATTACCCAGGTATCTGAATTCGCAGATTTTCCACTTCCGACTACAAAAAAAATAAATAAATAATAATAATAATAATAATAATAATAATAATAATACTTAAAAAAACAAATTTCATAATAATAACAATAATTTAAAATTAATTAAATCAATTTAATTAATATTATATAATTATATTATAATAATTATAATTATATATACAGGCAAACCTCGCTACGGCGGAAAGGAATTAGACGATTTCGCCGTAGAGAGGTTCGTTAAAATGCTATTAGTGAGTTAACGTTTAGGGATGTATCAACCATTTTAAATCATATGATCTTTAAATATGAAATAGAAGTTATGATAATTTATTAATAATAGAGTTGTGCAAAAAGCTCGAGGCTCGAGCGAGCTTTTTCGAGCTTTTCATTTTTCGGGCCGAGCCGAGCCGAGCCTAATCAGTTCGAGCTCGAGCCGAGTTCGAGCCGAGCCGAGCTGTGTAAAAAGCTCGAATAGTTTCGAGTACTTGAGTTAATTCGAGTACTCGAATTTTTCGAGCACTCGAGGGAATTCGAGTACTCGAATTTTTTCGAGCTCTGAGTAAATTCGAGTTCTAGAGAAAATTCATAGAATTTTCGCATTTATTATATTTAGCAAATAGAAATATTGATTCAGTAATTCAAAAAAATTCGAAATTTTTTACTTATTAATAGTTTTTTTAGTAAGTCAAAAGCTCGAATCCATTCGAGTACTCGAAAAATTCGAGTACTCGAATTCACTCGAGTGCTCGAATTTAATCGAGTACTCGAATTTACCCGAGTACTCGAATTTTTCGAGTACTCGAAGTCACTCGAGTACTCGAAAATTTCGAGTACTCGATACATCGAGCCGGCTCGGGCTCGGCTCGGCTCGGCCCGAAAAAATTTCGGCTCGGCTCGGCTCGACTTTTCGAGCTTTTTGCACATCTCTAATTAATAACCTTTTTCAAAATATGTATTAAAAATCATTGAATTCTTGCAAAGAATTCTGTCAAAAAATTTGAGAATAATTGAATTCCTTTGCAGAATTTTATTATTTATGAAAATAATCGAATTCTTGCGAAAAATTTAATTAAAATTTATAAAAATCCTAATTAAATTCTTTTGAAGAATATCTTTAAACATTTTTAAAATAATGGAGTTTCTTTAATAGTTATAATTGAAAATTTTGAAAGTAATTGAATTAGGAGAGAGTGGGGCAAACCGGACCGGTGGGTAAACCGGACCCCCCTCAATATTTCCGAAATGGCGAAATTGGAAAAAGTGTTGTTTACAAATTTAAAACAACCATGTTTAGTAAACCTTATTTTTTCAATCTGACAATTTTAGCTTGCGTTTGTGCGACGAAGGGAGCAAAAGTTTTTTTTTTAGTTTTTTCTACACTTTTACGAATTTTTTCTTAAGGAAATTCTGAGGAAATCGTGTAATGTTTCCAAATATTAGGTCTTAGGTTTTGAAGGTACACACCTCAGGAATATTTAGGTACCACCAAAAACTTTGATGAATTTGCAAAGCGTTTCTTTTTGACAAACATTTATTCTCAAAATGGGCCTGTGGGGCAAACCGGACCGATTTCGGTCCGGTTTAACTGTTTGATTTCATTGGTTCTTTAGAAAAATGAAAAGGGCCCATTTTGTCGGTCATTTGCAAAAGTAATCCGTATTTTAAAAATGGAGGTATAGAAAAATTTAAAACCTCTTGATTTTTCATCTCTAAGGTATCCTGGACTGTAAACAATTCTTATCTGAATAAATTCTCAGAAGAACCAGAGATATTGATGTTAGAGTCTTTTTTTCGTAATTATCGAAATGGAAATTTGTATATTTCGTCAATGTTTTCATAACAGAGACTGTCAAAATTTTTTAAATAAGTTCAATATCTATTCTTTTTCTTCAAATGACACAATAAAATTGTACCTAATCATTAATCCTGTAAAAAAATGGTTTTTTAATAGAAAAACTGTCCTTTTTAGAAAAGGGCCCATATTGTCGGTCTCTCGTACTTAAGTACGAAATTTTTCAAAATTAAGAGGGGGGAAGGTTTTAAAAATTTTAAACTTATTGGTTTTTCATCTTTTAGGTACCCTGGACTGTAAACAATTCTTATCTGAATAACTTTCCAGAAGAACCAGAGATATTGATGTTAGAATCTTTTTTTCGTAATTGTCGAAATGAAAATTTTAATATTGCGTCAATTTTTTCATAATAGAGACTGTCAAAAATTTTTAAATAAGTTTAATATCTATTCTTTTTCTTCAAATAACACAATAAAATTGTACCTAATCATTTATCTTGTAAAAAAATGGTTTTTTAATAGAAAAACTGTCCTTTTTAGAAAAGGGCCCATATTGTCGGTTTTTAAATTAATTAATTAATTAATTAAGGGGAGGGGGTGGTTCTAAAAATTTAAAACCTGTTGGTTTTTTATCTTCAAGGTGCCCTGAACTAGAAACAATTCTTATCTGAATAACTTCCAAGAAGAACCAGAGATACAACAATTAGTTGGTATCGCAATCTTTAATTCCGTTTTTCTCGAAATGAGGTTTTTGGCGTTCTGAACTTTGAAATTCCGTAACTCAGCGAATTTTCAACCAAAAAAGTTCTAAGACCACTCAAAATTCTCCAAATTTTGCCAGGATTACGCCCATGTAGATAACTCCAATAGTGCCAAAATGGGCCCTTTTCATGTGGACGTCCACATTTATTTAATTAAAATTCAATCCCGTATTATTATTTTCATTACTACAACCATTATTTACATGATTCTTTATGTTTTTTATTATTGTAGATTATGTAAATGCAATATTATAAGTAAAAAACCAAACGGTCCGGTTTACCCCAGGGGGTGGGGCAAACCGGACCGTTTGCAAAAATTTTTTAAAGTTAACACAGCAACTAAACGATAAACGATATAGTATAGGTATCTCTGGGAAAAAGTTGCGCAATTAAATGATCTTTCAAACAAGCCGTCGAAAAATGAAATCGGTTGATTCGTTTAGTCACAAGATTTAAAAAAACCGTTAGGGGGTCCGGTTTGCCCCACTTTCCCTTATACAAAGAATTTTTTCAACTTTTTAAAATAATCGTGTCTGTTAATACGTAATTTTAAATTTTTGATTTTTAAAGTTTATTAAAATTGTATTGAAAATAATTGAATTCCTCAGGAGAATTTTATTATTTATAAAAATTAATTTAATTTTTGCGATGAATTTTAAATATAATTATTTTTTTAAAAATTACTTTGATTTGAAATTCTATTTATTTTATTATTTTTCATGTTTATTTTTTATAATATATATAAAATATATCACAAAATAAACAAAAATTATAAATCAAATATAAATTAAATAATTTAAATAAAAGAACATCCATATAAAAATTACAATTCGAAACTTTTCGGCCCTGAATTTCATGGCACTCACACAGTCACAACTCTCACTGATATAATCCCTTCTACTTCTACCTGGCGAGTTTCCGCCGTATAGAAGTCCGCCGTAGCGAGGTTTGCCTGTATATAATTATATTTTTGTAAGTTCGTTGGCACTTAAATAAATAAATAAATTATAGTTATATATATATATATATAATAATTTAACAGTAAAGATGCTATTAAATAAATAATAAAAATTAAATATTATAATAATAATGTATAATAATAAAAATTTATGTAAGTGGAAATAAATAAGTAAAATGTCTTCCAAGCGAGCGAGGAATATGACGCTAGTAAAACATGAAGAAATCGATCACTCCGAGTCTTCGACTCGGAGCAATCATTAATGTCTTGATTCCTGTGGAAAAATAAGAATAATTAAATATTTACACTGCAAGCCCGATCAGCGGTCAGCTCCGGGGGTGCTCGACCGCTGATCGGGCGTAAACATATAGGACCGTACGAACTGTTTTATGATGGGTTACCATTACTTGACTACTGAATTTTTTTTTAAGGGGCCAGAGCGTCTTTAATGTATACGCTACTGCCACAACTTTTCGACTCCCTCGTGGCCCCTCGCCCGCCCCATCAACAAACGACGTAAACAAGTGACCACTGATCGGGTGACCGCTGATCGGGCTTGCAGTGTATTTAAAAAAACATTTATTGATGTTTTCGAATAATTTTACAATTAAAGAAATTTGTCAATAAACTTAACAGAACATTTTTTTGAGTAAAATTTTTTCCTTTATTTTCAAAAAATTTTAAATATTTCAATTTCATTTTCTACTAAAATTTGTAATTCACAAATAGAATTTATAAACATTTTTTTCCTGTATTTTAAAAAAACTTTGAATTTTATTAAAGCAATTGTAATTAAGAAATAGGTAGATGAAGTGAACCAAATTATTTCCTTTTATGAAAGTTGAGAATTTTCTTCAAAAATAGTAAGAAAGGGGAAA
Source organism: Leptopilina heterotoma (assembly GCF_015476425.1). Lineage (NCBI taxonomy): Eukaryota > Metazoa > Arthropoda > Insecta > Hymenoptera > Figitidae > Leptopilina > Leptopilina heterotoma. Next base: position 736,126 of record NW_025110972.1, on the reverse strand, counting down.
ATGTTCAAGGAGAAAAATATAAAGTAACTTTTACTACTTTTATAGTAAAACATTTCTGGTAACTTTTACTACTTTCGGAGTAAATTTTGCTACGTTTCAAGTAAATTTTCCAAATTTTTTACAAATATGTTCTTGAACGTAGTCAAATATACTATTCGAACGTAGCAAAATTTACTTCGAAAGTAGTAAAAGTTACCAGAAATGTAATGTAATGTAAAAATGTAAGAATTTTATTATCATTATTACGGAAATGCGACGCCACGATTTGAACCCTTAGTCGTATATAGTGTTGTCTATCTTTTATGGAGCCATCAACCTTGGGAGCTGCGCCTAGACGCGCTCGACAAAGGGAGGCTATGAAAGTCTCTTGCAAAGTATTATGTATATATTGTCCTGACGCGAAATAGTCATTATAATAATCAAATTATTTATTATATAAATGTTGAATGACTTTTCTTCGATCGACAGTTAAAAATGAATTAATTTAATGTAATAATCGCAAATTAATAAGGAATAAAATATTATCTTTTTGTCAAATTATAAAAATTAATGTTATATTCATTAAAATTATACATCTCCGAACTAAAGTAAAGTTAAATTAAAATTTTGCATAAGACAAAAAATAAAAATAAACTAAATCTGTTACAGTATCAAATATAAGAAACATGTGTACCATACTCTATTCTTCTTTTCAGTCTAAAATTATTCACTACTAAAATGCAATATAATTAAAAAATAGTTTTTATTGAAACTATTTTTAAGCTTAAAAAATGATTCAGCTATACTTTTAGGACTTAAAATCATATTCTTATAAGGTTAAAATTCAGTCAATGCTAGTTATAATGTAAAAAACCTCAGCTGAAATCACAAAATGAATATCTGTAAAATTCTTTGAGTTTTATACTGTGATTTCGCAAACAATTTACTGTAAATAAAAAGTACAATTTTTTTTGCTGTGAATTATTCAAATACAATGAAATTTTGCTATATCCCAATGGGAAATGCCAGTGTAGTGCCGATGTTCACCACTGGCTTAGTACTCAGACGATTGTTCGGCGTAGTCTAGCCGAGCCTCGACAATTAGTGCTTGGGCAGTACAGAATTTTTGTTTCGCCAAAGCTTGGACAAGCCACGGCGGCAAGTGCTGGCTGAGTATAGAAAAATTGTTCACAACGCTCTTTGCCAACATTGCTTTTTTGACATAAACTTGAACAAAATTATAAAAAAAGTTTATGAATGTTTATAAATATAAATTTATTCAAAAAATTAATATTTTACTTTTTGGTTGTTCATTTTTTATTCTTATTAAATTTAATAATAACAATTTAACACAATTGTCTAATTTTGTAAATAATAAATTATTTAAACAAATTAAAATTATAAACAAAATTTAAACTTTAATCTCAGTAATAATTTGGTTCCTATTAAAATACTATTATACTTCTTTTACTATGAAAAAAAAATTATTAAAAAATTACCACGTAATTTAAGAATTACGTAAAATGTTAAATGCAATAAGTAAAGTAATTTAATTTAATTATTAAAAATTTAGTTTAATTTATTTTATTTCAATTTATTATTTCTAACGTGTCCCAATTTTTTTCTCATCTTTGACTCAATAGTTGTATGTCTGAATGATACTGAGATATTAATACTTTACTGTACACATGTGTCGTTAGCACAGTGGTTAGAGCGTTAGTCTGTTAGTCCGTAGGTCGTCGGTTCGATTCCCCTCGTCAGCAATTTTGTTTATTTTCATAGGTTTGCGATATTTCTAGATTCCAATCGTTAGGTACTAAAATATGAAAATCTAATGCACACTTACTGTAATTGTTTATTATTTAATTTTTAAATGTTATAAACAATTTTTTTCTACTTCATTTACTATATCCATTGTTAGTCTCCATCTTTAATACAATTTCTTTAAGAAGAGAAATATTTTATGAATAATAACTATTTATTAATATTATTTACCATTTTGTTGTTAAATTATTTATAATTATGAATTTACGACTAATTAATAGCAATACGGCATTTATTGCGGCAATATTCTCAGCCAGCACTAGTCCAGTGCTGCGCCAGCGCTGTCTGGCAGCACTGACAGACAGTACTTCGGCAGCGCCAGACGGCGTTATCATCCCAGTGCCATGCCAGTGCTGGCTCTCAGCCTTGCCGCCAGTGCTGCCAGTGCTGGCGCAGTACTACGCCAGTTGTAAATTTCCCATTGGGATTTGTAAGGTTTTACTGTAAAAATTACAACATTTTTGTGAAATTTACTACATTTATGTGTTATTACAGCAAAAACTGTAAATTCACAGTACGTTTGTACTGTAAAGTTGCTGTAAAATTACAGAAATTTCTATCAGTGTAGGTCTCACGTGTGGACATAATATAAAAGTATTTTTAGCCTAATTCATAAAGTTTAACTGCATTTTTTTCGATTTTTAATTTTTGTAGAGTTTTTTGAAAATTTTGTTGAAAAATGTAGAAGTAACTTTAAAGTATTGTTACAACTTGTAGAGCATTAAAAAACGCTTTGATTGACGTATTTTTGAATCTAATTCGATCATAAATTGAACCGCCGGATCGCAGAAGAGCATATAGCCAATGTAATTCAAATGGGCTATATGCCCTTCTACGATCTGGCGGTTCAATTTCGAAATTATTGGTATTTTAAAAACCAAGAATTGTGGAAAATGATATTTTCTCAACTTTTTTGTTTGAAAACTGTTCTTTAAATTTTAAACTATAATAACTATCTTGTAGGGCATTTAAAAATACATTGATTGACCCAAGATTTAATCACTTTTACCACACTGAGAAAACTGGAGTATTGGACTAAACATCTGGAGGGACAAATCGTTCATATTTGAGAGTTAGCTATTGGATAACAATCTAAATGTTCAAATTCACCATTGACATATATTCGTGCCATTTCTCTAACAGAGGGACAAATTAACCATCTTGAGAAATCCCTTCCTTATCCGGCGCGAAATGAATAAATATGTCAACCTAACCCCTAAATTAAATACATAAAATGTCAGAAAAATAATTTCGCGCGCATCAGATCGTACACATTTTCTGCGCAACTTTTAACCCTCAGATATAATGGGAGAGAATATACAAGTAGATTTCCATTATCAATTCAAAATTTATTTTAGAAGGACTATTTAACTCTCTTCATAAGCAAAGGAAACATACACTTTTTGAACCTCTGAATTTGACTCTCCAGTTTTCTCAGTGCATATTTTAAAAAGTTATTCATATATTTCTATGATTATATTATCTCTACACGGAGAGAAATTTGGTAGGATTAATGCTCGAAACTTTTCATATATTTTTTCCATAGATTCTTTGATGCTAAAATCCTAACAGAGAGCCCTATGTATTGCTCGAGTCCGCCTGAATATTAGGTGAAGTCGACTGATATTCAGGCGGACCTCTTATACTTTTCGAAGTGTCTATGCTATATTGTTCATGAAATGAGCACCAAAATTATAACAAAAATATACAACTTGTTATTAGTTACTTTATTTATTAACTATTTATTGTTTTTTTCTATTATCTATTTCTCGGACTGATATTAGAAAGAAAGAATAGTATATCAAAGTGGCAATTGATTTAGATAACAATTATTTAATACAGATAAATAAACACACGTTTTTTATTTCTAAATTTAGTTCGAGGCTGAATTTAGAAATAAAAAGTATTAAAAGCGTGAGTCCGAGGCCCTTTATAACAACAAAAAAATAATATCAATAAATATTAACAAATAATAATAGCAATAAATAATTAAAGAAAAAAAATGCAAATTAATTTCTCCTTCTCTATCTCAAAAAGGATAGGAACAGAAATGAAAAACAATTTTCAACATTCCAATTAATTCACATGGTTAGATTCTCTCGAAAAATTTTTTTCCATGTTTTTAAGTTGTCATCAATCGCAACTTTTATTATCATGAGCCAGAAGCTCGTAAAGAAACGGCGCGTATGAAGTATCATATACTCGCAGTGGGGTGGGTTATAATGCAGCATCCAAGTAATTACTGCGTCACAGGGAAGCTTTATGGCCGAGCACTACCACGAGTATTAATTTTCTCTCGCACTGTGGTGGTCATAGTATACACTACAACTATAAACCAGTGTAGAAACTAAAGAGCAAAATACGCATATATACATACAATCAAAAAAGAGAGAAAGATTTAGAGGAAAAAAAAATACATATATATATAAATATATATATATATATATATATGTGTGTATGTATAGGAGAGAACACACAAGAGATGGGGAGAAAAATTACCGGCAGATAAAGAAGAAAGAAAGATGAGTATATGGTGTCTACAAATGGCAAGATTGCCAAGAGGACTTTTGCGATTTTATCATCCGCTCGTTTCGCCCTCGTGTCCATAGTTTCTCTCTTTTTCTTCTTCTCTATCTCTCTTTCTCCCTTTATCAACCTCTTCAACTTACTGTCTGGTATTAATTATAATCATAACCAGAGGTAGAAAATTCTCTATGATTTGCTGTAATTAATGACCGACTACTCAATGGAAAATGATTGTCACTAAAAGTTTTATTAAGAAGTAGTAACAGCAGCTGAAAATTATCCGCTCGTCTCTGCAGTGTGAGCGATGATCATTATAAGCGCGCACTGTTTTTGTCATTTTTGTTTTTATTACTAAAAATCCTAAATGCACACTCTTTATATGGAATAAATGATAAGAATCGAATAATACAGCGCACCTACGTGGAAATAGTTTCATTAATTCTGAAATAATGATTCAAAACAAAACGATAGTCATTATTTCAAACGATTATCATTTATTATAGGCTGTACCAAATTTGGAATCGCAGAGTAATTTTTCTTCTTCTCTTCTATACTCAATTCTCTACACTTAAATTTCTGTACAATAATATGTCGAAAAGCAAAATTTATGATTATCAAAATAATAATTCATCTGAAAAATAATTTCTTTTGGATAATAAAATTTTAATGGGAGTTGGAAATAAAAGAGTAAGAAAAAGGAGAAGAAAAAGAAGAGAAAAAAGAAAAAAAGTGGAGAAGAATGAGTATTAGAAGAAAAATGGTAAAGGTGAAGAAAAAAATGGGGATGCTCAAAAAAATAAAAGAGGAAGAAAAAGGAGAAGAATAATAGGGAAAGGAAAAAAGAGGAAGAAAAAGGAGCAGAGGAGGAAAAAAAGGAATAGAGGAAGAAAAAGGGAAAGAGGGAGGAGAAGAGGAAAAGAGGAAAAGGAGAAGAAAAGGACAAGAGGAAGAAAAATAGGAGAAGAGGTAGAAGAAGAAAATAAATGAAAAGGATTAAGAAAAGAAAAAAGGAATAAAAAAAGAGGAAGGAAAAAGAGAAGAAAAAGAAGAGAAGAGGTAGAAAAAGAAAAAAAATGAAAAGGAGGAAGAAAAGAGAAAAGGGATAAAAAAGTGGAAGGAAAAGCACAAGAAAAAGAAAAAAAGGAGAAGAAAATAGAAAGAAAATGAAAAAGGAGAAGAAAAAGAAATAAGAAAAAAGAAAAGAGAAACAATGAAAGAAAGAGAGAAAAGAAGATAAGAGCTAGCGCAATATGCGTACCGCGTGTACGCATATATAGCTTCTTTAACGGGCATGGACCTGTTTCGCGTTCCGTGGTAAGTATCTCGGAGTGTGTCCGCGATGCGTTCCGATAGGGCGTTACACGAGCATAAACAATTGTGCATAGGCCTCGCCCCTCACGAATGATGCGAGTGTAATAAAACTATAGATGAAGAGGAGAGAGATTCTTCTCTCTTCTCGCGCAAAAGTCCTTCATATAACCACCTCCTTGGGCCCTAAGGGTCAAAAATATCCATGTGGAACGCCTGCGATATTTCAAAGAGCCGTGGGGGTCGTATGTACTGCCCACAAAGATCTCTCGACCTCATCGATGATCAACACCACTCAATATATAAATATAAACTCACACGTATGTGAATTTTTTTATTCCCCCTCCCCCTCACCCCCCTTTTTTATTAAAAATATTTCATTATTCAATGGTCCTGAATTTTTTTCATGAATTTCTTTTTATTCTTGTTCTCTTTTTATTTAATTAGTTTTGCTGAAATTTTTTCTATATTTTTATTACATTTATTTACGGAGTAAATATAGTAAAAATTGATAGTATAATTTTTATTATTACTTAATTAATTTTTATTAATTAATAATATCATTTATCGTTTTTACTACTAAACTTTTTCAATATTGTAAATATAGTAAAATATTAAATAATATTTTATTATAATAAATTATATAGTAAAAGTTAATAGTAAAATTTTTATTTTTATTAAATTTTATTAATTAATAGTATTATTTATTGACCGACAGATTAGCTCAATCGGATAGATGTCTCGCTTGGCAGACGTTTTAGGACCAAAGGACCCTCCCAAGTAGAAATTTGTCATAGTATCTTTAAGGCTATGTCCAAGTTGTGAAATGTAAACAAACTAAAAGGTTACTACACCAGCACTAAAAACGCAATTTTGCGACAGCCAATTCTCCCACAAAAAATAACATTTTTACACTTTCTTTACAAAAATGGAAAATTAGAGTATCAAAGTTTCCAAAAAAATCATTTTTGAATATAAGCAATAAAAAGCAATTAGTAAAATAACTAATTATAATGAGCTGTAAAATGGCATTTTTGACGCGTCGCGAAAAATAAACTGTTTGAGTATATCAACCGCACTGACGATGAAGAAGTCTCATGTCAGCGATTGGACCTTCAACATGTGGAAAGGGAAATTTTTCCCTTTCCTCCTTGAAATTACAAGAGAAAGGGTAAAATCTTTTTCATCGTCCGTGCGGTTGATATAGTCAAACACTTTAATTTTTCGCGACGTGAACTCTGTTGCTCGCTGCGCGTGCGCAGACCGTACCAAGGTCGCAATGACATCACCATGCAAAAAGGCACATTCTCTTTTTGACTGAAACTCAGTGGTTTTCTAATTTTTTCAGTTATTCAAAGTTTAGTTACCAAATTCGTTACTTTAGTTCACCATTTCAATAAAGAAAATATGAATTTATATTTATTTACGCAAATGGGAACCGCGAAAAAATGCTTCACTATTCGGTCTATAATGGGGCATTTTTTCGCTGTTCGCATTTGCGTAAATCAATATAAATTCACATTTTCTTTATGGAAATGGCGAACTAAAGTATCGAATTTGGTTACTAAACTTTGAATAACTGAAAAAATGAGAAAACCACTGAGTTTCAGTCAAAAACAAAATGTGCCTTTTTGCATGGTGATGTCATTGCGACCTTGGTACGGTCTGCGCACGCGCAGCGAGCAACAGAGTTCACGTCGCGAAAAATTAAAGTGTTTGACTATATCAACCGCACGGACGATGAAGAAGATTTTACCCTTTCTCTTGTAATTTCAAGGAGGAAAGGGAAAAATTTACCCTTCCACATGTTGAAGGTCCAATCGCTGACATGAGACTTCTTCATCGTCAGTGCGGTTGATATACTCAAACAGTTTATTTTTCGCGATGCGTCAAAAATGCCATTTTACAGCTCATTATAATTAGTTATTTTACTAATTGCTTATATTCAAAAATGATTTTTTTGGAAACTTTGATACTCTAATTTTCCATTTTCGTAAAGAGAGTGTAAAAATGTTATTTTTTGTAGGAGAATTGGCTGTCGCAAAATTGCGTTTTTAGTGCTGGTGTAGTAACCTTTTGGTTTGTTTACATTTCACAACTTGGACATAGCCTTAAGGGCACTGGACAGTTCCACTGGCAAATTTCGAGGCACTTTACAGTTAAACTGGCTAAAAACTATAAAGTGATGTCACGCTAATTTCTTTAAGTTATTGTCCAGTTAAATTTTACAGTTTCTGATCATCAGTCCTGTAGAAAAACTATACAAAATAATTCACTTGGAAATGTCAAAACTTTCTTTATATTGACGTTTCGTATTAAACACGTACAAATTTGAAAATATAACGTTAAATTTTTTTGTCGACAAATTTTATTAATTAAATTAAAATTTTACAAAACTATATTTTTACTGTTGGTGTATCTATTGTTCCGTATAATAAATGATTTATAATAAATTATCTGTACAATTATTGTTAAATAACTACATAATTAAAAAAAAATTATAAACATTACTGATTCTTGTACACATGTCATTTTTTACATTAAACAACATTCACTTTTTCCTTGAATTAAGCACAACACTGAAATAAATATTATTATTTTATCACACTACAAACTTATAAGTAAACCCTAATATGAAGAACTAATTCAGTTCAAACGAAAAATATCTAGCGGTATCGGGGAGCGAAATCGGGTCACACTGGGACGAAATACCTAAACGCACGCTTACGCATCACGGCCGTTCTAGTCGATGGACGATTCCGGAAAAATAAGAACCATACTCTACCGGCAGGTAAAGCAGTTCCCTTTTTCATCTTTTCTAGCTCAACTGGCGAATTACTGGACAGCTACTGCATAACCCACAAAACACAGTATTTTTCTGCAAGTTTTCCATGCAAAGTTCGCAAGTTTGCGTCGAAGTTTGCAGCAAACTTGCCTACAAATAAAAATGTCACCCTCTTGACAAGTTTGCAATGAAAACTTGAGGAAAATTTGCAGCAAACTTTCTAAAATACCTAAAAAATTAAAAAAAATTTTTTTTTTCAAATTGCATATATTTTGATGAACGATGCCTTCCCAGTAGAGAAGATGACTAAAAAATAGTGCGCAGCTCTAGATGTCATAGTAAACTACTGCGCATACATTTAAGTTTTTGCTATTTGGCGCAAGTTTGCTGCAAACTTGCCAAGTGGGTGACATTTTTATATTTATGCAAGTTTGCTGCAAACTTTCAATGCAAACTGGCGAAATTTGCATGGAAAACTTGCAGCAAACTTGCAGAAAATGTCTGTGCTTTGTGGGAACACTCTAAAGTTGAACTTATTGATTATTACTGTATAGAAGTTCTGTCTGTCCAGTTATTTTCATGGTACACTCAATAACATATATGCTGTCTCTCCGGTTTGGACAACTTTTTGAAAAGTGGTGTGCCTTCTATAAGAATTTTTTAAGTCTATGGCTTAAGTCTGTGGTTTAAGTCCATAGACTTAAAACATTCTTATAGAAGGCACACCACTTTTCAAAAAGTTGTCCAAACCGGAAGGAAAGCATATATGTTATTGAGTGTACTGTCTAGGCGTTCCGTGAAATTATGTTTCAAAGTTTGTCGTGGCGTTAGCTTTACCGTCAGTCCAGCAACTGAACAGTGTTATCTGTTATGTAGAAATTTTCCATAAATACATCAGTGTATACACTGAAGGAAATAATTCGCGGGTATAACTAGAATTATGTCTATTTTTTCCGTAAGGAATTAGTAATAAATTGTTACTGGCTACTGTCATTAATTATAGACAGTTCTGTTATACAGATCGGAGAGCTATACATATGTCAACGTCAATACATCAATGTAAAACATAACCACATTTTATTGGACCAATTCTAACTTTTTGTATGTAACAGGTTTGTTAAATTAATATTTATACATATAATAAGAGTATATAATCTTGAAAAAAAATTGTATTCTGAATTTAAAAAATTAGTTATTTTAATTAACTTAATTAATTGAAGCGAATTTTAAAAAAGTTTTTTTTCTAAAGGAATTTTCATTAAAACTAAATTTTGATTTAAAAGAAATTTTTATTATTAAATCAAAATTTTAATATTAAATAATTTAAGAAATTTATTATTTAGTTGTCAACAGTAAAATAAAAGCACAAAATTAAAAATATAAAAACTATAAACTGTAAAACCAAAAGATTTATTTTATAGAAAATATTTCGAAAATGTCAATACACAACTGTTTAGTTACTGAAACTGGCGGTAGCGCTAACGCCACGACAAACTTTGGAACATAATTTCTCGGAACGCCTCGATAGTGCCATGAAAATAACTGTACAGGACTTCTATGCAGTAATAATCAAGTTCAACTTAATATTTTCTTTAACAGTGTTATGCAGTAGCTGTCTAGCAAAGGATTGAACGCGTATAAAAATCGTAAAATTCAAACTCATTTCATACTGTTTAAAACTTTCATAAATCGACAGTTTACATCCAAACAAGTGCAAAAATCTTCGTCCTAACCCAGAACTGCCAGACGGGTATTTTTACACTTGTTTGAATGTAAACTTTCGATTTATGAAGGTTTTAATCGCCTGGTATGAAGTGAGAAAAATTTACGTTACTTTTCACCTATTCACCCCCTACTGTCGCCCCCTGCCACAGCACCAGCCTACGAGACGTGCCTTTATGTTATTTACATGTCTTGAGAAATCTATACTCAAATTTTCAACCGGAATGAAATGAGATAGTTGATTTGGTCGCCAGCTCCCAGACTATAATATTTCTGTTTTTTTTTTTGAGAATTTACACTACTTCAAATTTGCTAATACTTTTTTTTAAAAATGAATTTGGACAATTGAAGTATATGGTTGGAAAGTCCTGTTTAATAGGAACATCTTTTCTGTACAAAGTAAATTGATTGGTTTTAAAATGAAAAAGTTATAAAGATTTAAAAAAAAAATTTGTAGTCGAGGTTGGTCCTTACAGTCAAGGTCGGCCATGTTTAAAATTCAAAGGGCATTAATCGTTAAAAAATAAAATAACATGTTTGGAGTTACGGAAAATAGATTCTTTTTTGTTTACAGTTTGTAACTTAATGAAATAACAAAATAATAAAAATAAACAATATAAAAAAATAAATATAAATAAAAAAAATATTTCACTAAAATATTAATAAAATTAAATAAAAATATTAATAAGATGATCAATTATATTATGAGTTATACAGAATTGCAGTTTTTGCAAATGAAGTAGCTCGTCCTCATGTTTGCGCATTTTAAACACATAGTGGCCGACCTTGACAGTAAGTAACATTACCGAATTGTTGTAACCATAAAGAAATACGTTTCGGGATTCGATTTTTTACTTTGTTTTTCTTTCAACCATGAGTCCCACAAATTTTCTGCATACTTGCCTTGACGATTCAATTTGTTTTTTATCTTTTATTAATGGTTTTTCACATTATGCACAAAACTTTTTTTGAGCTTTTTTTGTACCGACGTCACAGAAAACACAATTTTCGATCCTCCGAAAATGTAATTAAACAAAAAGTTAGGTTTTACTAAGACAAGCTTCGACAAGCATGCGCGTAGGTGGCGCTAGTGAACTTGACAAAAAAACGCGAATGGCCTACCTAGACAGTGGTCCAACCTCGACTATACTCCCCTAGTATTTTCATAAAATTTCGCAAAAGAATTCAATTACTTAAAAAGAATTGATAAATTTTAACTAAAATTCAATTATTTTCATAGCATTTTCAAAAAAATCAATTATTTAACAAAAGTATACAATTCTTTACAATAATTTAATTACTTTCACTATCTAATAATAACATTTTTCATGGAAACTCAATTTTTAAAAAAAAATTTTGATAAAATTCTAACCAAGAATTCAATGTCGATAAATATCAAAATTATTCCCGAAAATTATTATTATTTATTACTTTTAAAAGGAATGAATTTCTTCTTGGAAATTCAATTATTTTAAAAAATTCTAATCAAATCGTTCGCAAGAATTCAATTATTTTCATAAATAATAAAATGCTTCTTAGGAGTTCAATTAGGACAAAAAAATTTTAATAAATTACCAAACAGACATTCAATTATTGTCAAAAATTTTAATAGAATACTTTGTAAAATTTAATTATTTTTAAAAACTTTTTGCAATTCAATGATTTTTAATACTTCTATTTTCATAAAATTTCCAAACAGAATTCAATTATTTAAAAAATTATTTGTAAAAATCCTTGTAAGAATTCAATTATTTTCATGAATAATAAATATTTCTCAGGAATTCAATTATTTAAATTAGAATTTGCATAAAATTAGTCGAAAGAAATTTAATATAAACATATTTTTATGTTTAAGAAATGCCTAAAATGTTTACAAATGTCAAAGAATCTTGATTATATATTGTTCATAATAATTGTCAATAACAATAATAATTAACTTTAAAATCATTTTTTACCAAAATCGACCTACCTTACTTAAATAAACACAAATTTATCTGCAAAAAAAATAATTTTTATAAAAAAGAAGAACGTATTTGTTTATTAACATTTTATAAACAAATGTACACAACAAATTGTAAAAAATTAAAAACAAAAAATATATTCAAATAGTACAATTCAAGACAAAAAAAACCCATATTTTAGTTTTTCAATCCGTCAACTGGAACTCGAGAAAAAAATTTGTTTATTTAGCAGTACTAAAAAATTCAATTGTTAATAACTTTTACAAAAAATTTTTGTTTGGCTTAATATTTTCAGGGATTCTTCTTAACCATATTAAAAGTGAAAAAAAAATATTTTGGTTCAAAAAGAAATTTTTTTAATTTTAGGTGATCCGTTTGAGAAATTTTGACCCAATATGGAATGGAATGTTTGTCAGTTTTTTGAAGTATTTAAAACGAGTTTTTTTGGTCGTCAAGTTTCATTTTTCGGTGGCTACTTTTTGCTACTTTTTTAAAATTAATTATCGAGTGCGAAGTATGAATTGTTTTTAATGAAATATTTTTACTATATTTACAAAGTAAAAAAAAATTGATAGTAAAATTGTTATTCTTAATTAAACGTTATTAATATAATCAAATTCAAAAAAGTAAAAAAATAGAAATAAAATTATTCGTAATGAATGGGAACGATCTTGCTCTTCTAAAGTTTTTCGATATTGTAAACACCTTCAGTTATTTTCTACATAAATATATATACTTAAAGACCAAATATAAAAAAAATTAAAAACTCCAAAAAAGAAAACGAGAAGAAATTTTTTCCACTTAATTAATAAACACACTTGTATAAATTCCAATCTTGGATTTTTCGATTAACCATTCTCAATAACCATTCTCTCTTCTCCTTATATGATACTATATGTTAAATGAAAACACATTCTAAACATAGAATTTCGAGATTTTATAATTGAGATTTATAATATATTTTTTATCCCACATGCACAAAAATGGCGCTTTCTGATAGCGGATGACAGGGAGGAAAGTCATTCATTTCTTCGACCGTATGAAAATGGCGGCCGTGTTCTCCCAAGGGCAAGAAAATTAGCTGTTCACATGCATTTTTCTTGCCCAAGGGAGAAAACGGCCGCCATTTTCATACAAGTCGAACAAGTGAATGACTTTTACTCCCTGTCGTCTGCTCACGCAGAAAAAAGGTTGGATAATACATCCAATTTTTATTGGATAGAAGGAAATTATAGCTGTTAAATCTATGTAAAATCATATATGAACAAACGGCATTGGTTCTAGTGACAATTTTAAATTTATACTTATGATTAGTCATTATATCTATTTAGTTGGATACGGTTTCCAACGAGTTGGATGTAGCAGCCAACTGAAATTTATAAGTCCCGATTCCTATAATGCGCATGCGCTGTCAAGAAGTTGCGACTCGATTCCGACAATTTCGTGCGTAAACGTGAACTGTCAAGACGAAAATACTATAATGAACAAAAACAGGATGAATTTTTTTTTAAAATAATCGCGCCAACAAACTGTGAACATTTAATAACATTGTTAAACGAAAGTGATTAAGTGAAAGTGTCAAATAATAAAGTAGCAAAATTGAAATCAAAGTTTGTAAAATTCTGTCTTCGCTTTTATAGAGAATCTTATAGATTATGAAACACTATTATCTCTTAAAGAGAATATGATTTTGATAAATTGATTTATTTGTGATGAGGAACAACCGCTCTACGATGAGGAATACCTAACGCGGAAAAAATTTTTAGGTTATGTTTGTTAATTTTAAAGTAAAAAAATCATAAAGAGAATTAATTTTCAGTGATAACTAATGATATTTAAATCTTAATTATATCTAAAACATTCAATAAGAATTAAATTAGTAAAATTAAATAAACAAATAATTTTATTAATATTCATGTGTAAATTTAATTAAATATGTAAAATATAAATGGTTATTTCACTATCAGAAAATAATTGCATTATCCAACTTAAAAGTAGGGATAACAAAAAAATAGACAGTTCACAAAACAAATTGGCTCCCCTATCCAACAGAATTGGATAGTACATCCAACAGAATTGGATAGTACATCCAACAGAATTGGATAGTACATCCAACAGAATTGGATAGTACATCCAACAGAATTGGATAGTACATCCAACATCTAAGAATCCAATTAAATTGGTTGTCCTGTCCAACTAAATAGATCGCGCTCCAGACACTATCTAAAATAGCTGGGGTATCCAACACATAGTATACTGTATCCAACTATTTTTCTGTGTGTCCACTCCACTCGTGTCACAAAAATCACCGTAAAGAAATGGCTGCCTTTATCCTCTTATTGCTTAATATACTATTCTAAAGGTGCGTGTATATAAGGCAAAAATGGCCTGATTTGCTTTTCATAATCGCGTTGTGGCATGCTGCGGGTAAAATTAACTTATAGGATCTCCTCGAGACCGGTCTAGATTGGTTGAGTTTAAACTGAATTGTAATCGTGACCGCCTTCTAATTTATTAACGCACGCTTCATTTATAAATGTGTGTATATATATAGGGAGAAAATTTTACTCGTCCTACGCACTCAGCTTGATAATTTATAAAAAAAAATTTTAATTCGACAATAGTAGATAGACAGGGCCGGTTCTAGACACAGATTCTTGCAGCGACATGTTACCGACATTTTTAGCCCAGACTCAAACCACTTAGCCTAGACTCAAACCATGGAGGGGTAATATTCAAACCACGATGCTGAGCCGGATATGACGTCACACTTCCTAGAATTTGGGGGGGGGGATATTGAGATCATGATAATTCAATTTATTTTTATTTCAAACCTTTCTCAAATACATTCTAATGCAGATTCGTTTATCCAACTGTTATGGGAATTATCAAAACCCAACCATTTTACAAATACATTAGATCCTCGTTTTTTTAATATTTTTTCAACTAAATAAATATCTGGATATTTAACTTTAGAAAGTTCTTGCTGGTAAAAACATCCACTTATTGGATTTTTCTGATAATCCTTCAAGATATATGTTATTGGATTAGTATTTTTTACATCACTTATAGAAGGAGTTTACACCGTAAGCCTTAAATATAAGCCTCCGCGAGCATAAACGGATATGCCTCCATGAGGATATACTTGCGTCTGCGCAAAGTGTTTGCCTGCAGCTGTGTTGTGAAAGAGTTTGCCTTGACCACGTGTTCGCGCAGGCGCAAATATATGCTCCTGGAGGTATATCCGTTTATGCGCGCGGAGGCTTATATTTAAGGCTTACGGTGTAAACTCCTTCATAGTAAATATTTCTGTAGTCCAATTTGGTGTGTAACCTTTCTCAAAAACATGATTAACTTTCCTTATACGTACTCTATCTCCAACTTTAAATTTCATATTATATTGCCGGTTTACTAAAACTTTTTTAAATACATTTAACAACAAATTATTTTCATTTTGAGCATTTACATCTATTGGTTTAATTTTTATTGTTCGATAATTACTATTATTATACGCATTTACTAAATCACTTAATATGTCTATCCATTTGTAATTACCGCGTAAACTAAATTGCATCCACATTTTATTCTTCAAGGTACAATTAAATCATTCACAAATTGACGCTTTCAAATTACTATTAGTAGAATACAAATTATTGTTATAATTTTTAATGAGATTTTCAAACTGTGAATTATTAAATTCTTTTCCTTTATCTACTTGCAAATTTTTCGGTACGCGTTTTTTAATTAAAATAGATTTCATTGCCGCAGTCACATCTTCACCTTTTTTGGACATTAGTGGAACAGCTCAGGCAAACTTTGAAAATGTTATCAATGACGGTTAACAGGTATTTGTAATCTTTATTTTCTCTCGCAGAAGTTTGCATTTCAACAATATCAGCTTGCCAAGTCTCGTCAATACCTCGAATGACAACATTTCTTCGCTTATAATTTTTTCTCGCTGGTTTATGTAACTCTTTCACCAACTGTAGTTTTTGATTCTCCACTGCTAATTACCTTCAAGTGTGCGCAGTCTACAGTCTAATTGTAAAATAATCTCTTTGCTGGTAGACATCATCTCTATATTTCTTTCAATACTGATTTTTAGATTTTCAAGATATTTTTTTATCGAATATTCTAACTTTAAAATCTTTACAACATTGGCATTCATATCGTTTCCCACAGATCCGATTACATCATAGATGGCTTTGGCTTTAGATTCAATAACTTTGTTTACAGTATTCAAGTTTACTGTATCATCGTTGCCCTCAGCATTAGCTACGTTACAAAGTCTCTTATTTTCAATATTAAGATCTCCTTCAGCAGTTAACATAAAACCAAGCCCTCTGGTAGACCTCGATTTAAAGTTTCTATGCTTTTAAACTGACCTCCGAATATGTCGCTACTCATAATAAAAATGATAAAAATTTCTACAAACTGTTAATTAATAAACAATTACAGCTCTGCCGTCCAGAGGAAAAAGATACATAAGCGACATTTTTGAAAAAATTGAATTTTTGGTATCATTGGATTCATAAAAAAAAGCTGCATTTAACTGTGTAAAAAAGAATTAAAAAATTTAATTATTTATTGTAAAAAAAGATTGTTTAAAAATGACAAAAATGGAAAAAGTGACGAAATACAGAGTTAAAAGATACATAAAACACTTTGTGGGTTCATATTTCGGTAAACGACGCTGCATACGTCACCAACTTACAGGACAAAATGATACACAAAGTCGCTTATGTATCTTCTTACTCGGTAAAGGAGCCTGAGAGTGAGCTGACTTTACAGACTAAAAGAAGCGACTGTTTTTCGACTGTCTTTATGTATCTTTTTCCTCTGTAAAATGGTCTGACAGTGAGTCGAGTTTACAGAAGAAGAAAAGCGATAATGTTACTACACAGGCTTAGTTCTTTTACATTATGTCGCTTATGTATCTTTTTCCTCTGGACGGCACCGCTCAGCTCGAGTAAGTTTACCGAGAAATAAACATAAGCGACTTTGTGCTTTTATTCGTCTGTATTTATCACTACTAGAAACCCGTATGTCCATTTTACAATAGAAATTGTTTAAAAAATTAATTTTTTCTTACATAATGAGAAGCAGAATATTTTTTTATTAAATATTGATCAAAAATTTTTTTAAAAAAGTTAATTTCAATTATAGTTCCGGAGGCAAAAAGTTTTCTTTGATTTTCTCGGATTGATGGTAATGTCGCTTATGTATCTTTTTCTTTTGGAGGGCAGAGCTTCTCTCAACTCTTCAATAATTGATATAATCTCATTATTATGACTGGGATTTCCAGCTGCTTGAGATGCCAAGAGCAATCTTAGACGATCAACCAATTCATTAGGATCATCCCAATAAACATAATCAATTTTTGTATTTTCTTGTTGAGTCACATATTCTGGAATTATACCCAGTAAACGAAAACTAATTGAAATGAATTAAAAAGAATTCACAAAGAGCTTTCGTGAATCCCGCTTTGTGACAAATACGAATTGGAGCCATGATGCAATTTTCCTGAATTCGTGAAACTGTATTGAACTTCCGAACCTTCTATCCGTACCAATTCACTGGACAAGTTTTGAGCCTTTAATTTTTTTTCAATTCGTTAGCACGAATTCAATGCATTCCTTGGCCATTTCTTTCGAATGCGAATTCGTTTGGACAAATTGGTACATATTGAATTAAATTCAATTGAATATACAAAGAGCTTGAGTGAATCCCGCTTTGTGACAAATACGAATTGGAGCCTACCAAAAATGTTAATTCGTTTCAATTCATTTGAATTAGTTTTTTTTTACTGGGTACCTTCACCAGAATGTACTGCTATATAGTTTAGATATTTTAAACACTTTTTATCTCTAACAGCGCCATCTGCTTTGTAATCTTTTTTATGAGCATTAGTGGATATTACAATATTTTTATAATTTTCCCGATTAACTACACTTAAAACAGCTTCTTCTGGAACTTTTTTTAATAAAAGCTCAAGTAGACCTTTCGTTGCAGGATATGTTTTATTACCTACACTAATATCATTTTGTTCAAAATTTATTCCTGATTTACCAATAATTAATTGCCCTTTAGATAATTTACGAACTCCATATGAAGGATCTAAATCTTTTCCCTTTTCATCCAACATTTGAAGATATAAAATAGCACCATCTTTCTCTGATTTATCTTCATCTCCATTATCATCTCCATCATTATCATCATAATCATCACCGTTATCGTCATCATCATCAGCTGTTGCAAATGATAAGTCATCTCTTAAAAATGAATCATTCTCTCTCTTAACTTCTTGATCTCTTCAAACTCTAAAGGAAGGTCTCCCTCTCTTTCAATTTTTACTGGTCGAATTTGTTTAAAAATTTTAATGTCGTCAACTAATTTTTGAATTGGTGTCACTATAGGTTTAAAGTTATTATTTAATGTCTGTTCAATTTCTTTCTTGCCCAATTTCATCAGTCTATGCTTTCGTTGAATAGCATCACTGGCTTTCGCAATTTGACCAAGAATATCTTTTTGTTTTCGCAAATGTTTCAAGTATGTAGAAGACATGTTTATAGACCACTGTCTTAATTGAAACTGTTTATAAAGAATATCATTTCTTTAATTTTATAAAACAATCAAAACATTTTCTATATCTGCCTTCATTAATATCACGATCTTTATCAATCACTATAAAATCATGATTATTTTTCCAACAAGAGTTACAAAGTTTTTTAAATTCCATAAATGTCATATCAGTATTTACATGATCATCATAAATATGTCTAAGATTCATTTCATCTTGTTTGAATAAAACTAGTAAATTAAAATTGTCACGTATTAAATGCTTTGAAATGCGCGCATATGTTTGACATAAATAAAAGCAATCCACAGCTTTGTGTCTTCCCATAGCAAAAAAGGCCTTAATATTATCTTGTTTTTCACATGCTACGTCATCAAATATAAATATTGAGTTTGGTAACGCATTGTTTGGTTATACAACATCCACATGTTCATTAAATGGAAAGTAGCCAACACTCTCTACTGGTTGCAAAATGTTTTCTAAAAATTTGTATTTTGGTTTATATAACGATTTTGAGTACGCATAAACATTTTCAAATCGTAATCCATTGGGATGTATTAAAAGAGCAAGTAAATTGTCTTTCCACAATTTGACAAAATATTGCTCGCACACTATTTGGCAATAAATTACCATGACGATTTTCTGTTTTCTTATTACAATCTTGAACAAGAGTATCAAAATTGTAGACTAGCAATTTAATCGATTGTACTTCAAACTCCATTCTTACGATAACTGAGGTTAAAACTATAAATACAAGATTTATAATAATTTCAATGGCAGTTCACTGTAGACGCTTGTAACGTTTGCATGCAAATCCAATAATGACGTTTATGTGGGTCTAATTTCTTGGAAGATGTTTGTGATTTGGTGTCGATGGTTAACTCTTTCATGCTTTGGGCAAGGTCCACGTTCGACTTCGGCGGACTTCAGTTAGGCCCTACTGTCGGAGGAAACTGAAATAATTGACTATTACTGTCATAATTTTTGCTAGATCATTAAACGTCGACTGATTGTAGTCAACTGACAAAAAACTATAAATATATTGGTTATATAGATTTCCACTTTAGTCTTGACAAAGTTTTCTTCTCGAAATAATATAAATATGGGTGTAAATAAAAAACAAACTAGTTTAGAGAAAAATTTGAAAAGAGTAAGACGAGGTAGAGGTGTCTTGAATATAATTATCAACAAATTACCTTTCGAACTTCATATACCTGGCTATCAATACTGTGGTCCAGGAACAAAATTAGCGAAGAGATTAGCACGAGGTGATCAAGGAATCAACGCTCTTGACGCTGCTTGTAAACAGCACGATATTTCTTATTCAAGAAATAGGGAAGTGTAGAAGCAAGAAACGCAGCTGATATAGAGTACTTGCTGATTAAGCTTGACATCGTGAGTTTGCTCCTGACGCACAGTATAGTGAAAGAGCTGCAGCTTACGCAATAACAAATGCAATGAAGATCAAATCAAAATTTGGTATGGGAATCAAGTCAAAAGAAAACATGAAGAAAAAGAGGGAAAATAAAAAATCAACGTTGAGGAAGATTGTAACCGCAGCGAAAAAATCTATGAAATTAGATACAAATGCACAGTCTACTATTGAATCAGCACTTGAAGGTGCACGTTTGGCAGTTAAAAATGCTGTTGGCAGGCGAAAAATTAATAAACCTCAAGTTTTACTGATACCTTCTAAAGTGGGAGGAATTTTACCTTTTCTTATTCCCTTGTTTGCGGATTTAAGTGCAACAGGGGCTCTAGCAGGGGGAGCAGAAGCTCCCCTTTCCCCTTTGGCATAGCAAAAGCTGTAAATGATGCACATTCTGCAAAACGTCAACTAGAGGAATGTAAGCGACATAATCAAACAATGGAATCTATTGCCTTCGGAAAAGGTCTCTTTCTAATACCATATAAAGCAGGACTAGGCCTTCATTTAAAACCCTACAAAGTAGGACAAGGTTGCAAGTCAAAAAACTTTAAGTAAAGCTACCTCACCGTGCGCTAACAGACTTAGATTTACTAAAATTTGCAAAGCGTTTTAAAATTCCATATTTTCGAAGAGTGCATATAAGAAAAATAAAGATAAAATCATATATTTTGATAGCTTTGGTAATCTTCGACCACCTTCGGATCTTGTTAAATATTTTGGTGTTGGTAGCATAAAATATAATCATAAACGATATCAAAACTATAATACATATGTATGCGGACATTTATGTCTTAAATTTTTATGTAAACAATTGAATATTCCAGATTTGTATACTCTGCATATAAATAAATGATATTCTTAGTTTAAATGTCAGTTAATTATTTGACTTCATCATGGACGATTCACTTATTTTAACATTAACTGGAAATTCTTCCATCTTAGAATCTCAATTTTTCCCACCAATAGAGTTGTCTAATTTAAAAAATTATGCTCTTGGTCAACATTGATGTTGGAAAACATAAATTTTACAAAGATTCTATAGGTAGTTTATTAGGATTTTCTCCTCGCAAATTCAAGAATTACATGAGTCTGATCAACCAGTATCAATCATTAAAATAAATTCATTAAGAGTAGAATGTAATATAACAACAGGTGAAGTCAATGGTGAAAAAGTGCATACAATTGATGAATTTTTTACTATTGTTCCACTAGGATATAAAATAGTTGCTGTCAAGACAATAGACTATATTCAGTTGCGAATTGTAGACCAAGACGGAAATTTAGTTAATTTTCGAAGGGAAACTATAACAATAAGGCTTCATATTAAATCCTTAAAATAATGGTTATTGTTTTTAATAATAGAAAAAGAATTGGTTTTGGTTATAAAATTAAAACATCATGCCAGAAGCAAATCAGTCGTCAGCGAATCTTGAAGAGATTAACACCTCAGAACCTGCAACTACTGAAAAATCTCGGTCTAAAGATTGTAAAAAAGGAAGAGAGTAAAAAAGAGATTTAAGGTTATTTTTACTTGTATTTGTGCCTTTGTATTTCAACGTATTATTATTTGCTATAGAAGGGGGAATTTTAAATATTGATTCACCAGTAATTTTTTATGAATCTATTGCTCATTATGAAGTTCATGCGCAACAACCATACACCTCATCAACATACAACAATAGTAATGAAATCCGCATCACGGTTTTTCACATAACTGGAAAACTTGTGAAACCTGATGGAACAGCTCTAGAGCGTACAAATTTAATTTCTAATGTCATATGTAATTTATTTGAAAAAGCAAAGTATGAACTTAATGGTGTAGAAATTGATAAAAATTAAAATGTAGGTCTCACAAGTTTAATGAAAAATTATATTTCTCTCGATGATAGTCAAAATAAATTTCTTGAAAATGTTGGCTGGTTAGAATTTACCAATGAACCAACCTTAACAAATGCACAAGGTTTTTTTGATGTTTGTATTCCTCTGAGTAAGATTTTTGGTTTTGCTGAAAATTACCAAAAAGTCATTATTAACGCTAAACATGAGCTTATTTTAATCAGATCAAGAACACATGCTAACGCAGTGTTGCAAGTAGCACCTTTAGAATGGTTTAAAATTGTTATTGAAAAAATTGAATGGTTATTACCATACATAAAATTATCAGATGCTCGAAAATTTAAATTATTAAAATATATTGAAAAAGATCCATCTATTCCAATAAGTTTTAGAACTTGGGAATTGTATGAATATCCATTATTACCAAATACTCCTAAGCATATTTGGAGCGTAAAAACATCAAGTCAATTAGAAAAACCTAGATTTATTGTATTAGGGTTTCAGAGAAACAGAAAAAATAATACAGTTCAAAACTCTAGTTATTTTGATCATTGTGATTTATCTGATGTAAAATTATTTTTAAATTCACAATGTTATCCTTATGGTAACATGAATCTCAATATTGGTAGAAACTAGTACTCTACTTTTTATATGAAATGTTTACAAATTTTCAAGCTTCTTATTATAGTAAAGAGTCTCAACCAATTTTATCAAAAAAAGAATTTTTGCAATACGCTCCTTTAGTTGACGTGGATTGTTAAAAAAAATGCGTCTTTAAAACGTGGACCAGTTGATATCCGTCTAGAGTTTGAATCAAAAAAAAATTTTCCCGCCAATACTTCAGCTTATCGCTTAGTTTTGCATGACCACATCGTTGAATATAAACCAGTCAGTGGAATTGTTAAAAAAATTGTTTAACTTTAAGCTAATATATGGGTGATTCTCCGCGTAGCGCACGATTTGGTTTATGAAATTAAAAAAATTTTTTTTTTCGTTATGATTAATATCAATATATTTTTTTGAAGATAAAGGCTTTAGAAAGAAAAATCCATAGCGGGCCGGAAAAATTATTTATAATTTTTGTTGTAAACAAGTGTAGTAATTAACTAATTCACTGTTTGGACACATTCTGTCAAAAAAAAATTTTGCGGTAATTTAAACAATATTATATCATAAATCTCATTTAAAAATTATTATTTCGGTAATTTATGGTAATTTATGGAAATTTATGGTAATTTTTGGAAATTTATGGAAATTTTTGCGATAATTTATAAAAATATGTAAAATTTAAATTATTAGTAAAAATTTGGATTTTGGTAATTTATGGAAATTTTTGGAAATTTATGGAAATTTTTGCGATAATTCATAAAAATATGTAAAATTTAAATTATTAGTAAAAATTTGGATTTTGGTAATTTATGGAAATTTTTGGAAATTTATGGAAATTTTTGCGATAATTCATAAAAATATGTAAAATTTAAATTATTATTAAAAATTTGGATTTTGGTAATTTATGGAAATTTTCGCGGTAATTTATGGAAATTTATGGCAATTTGTAAGGTAATTTAAAGAAATTTTGTCAAAAGGTTTTTCACAAATATGATAAACTGTTGCTGTGTTAAATTGAATTTGTTGTAAAATAGTTAAATTTTTCATTAAAATAATATTTGTAAAATAAGAACTTGCTTTTTCAGCTAATTGTTTTAATTCAGTCATAAACCAATCAACACAATCTGGACCTCGATATGATTTAAATTCTGAAAGAGATTCATCAAAATTGCAATGTACATAGAAAGCAAAACTTGTCAGGATATGTTTTTGATAAGTTGATGTGTTGGTGTGTGTATGTACTTGCTATAGGTTTCAAGAGACTTTCAGTGTCAGCATACATGACAAAGGCAACATTTTCTTTATTTCTGTAATTTTTAAATTTTATCTTCTTCTTTAGGTAAAATTACTCGACACATGTTTATTTTATCACAATCCATTTTATGATTATTCAACGATTTTTCATATTTAAAATGGCATAAACACCTATCACAAAGTAACGTTCTATGATTGTTTTTTGAGATCTGTGAATTTACTAATCGAGATAAATTATTGATTAATGCAAAATGATAAACTTCGTTATTTTGAAAATTATCATCATCATCATCCACCAAATCAATTTCAGTATTCTCAATCATTAATAAGTGATAAGTAGGATCATTTGATTTGTTTTTGCTTAAATAAAGTGGAACAAATTCATTCTTTTTACTAGTTTTATCAATTCCGTATAAATTAATACTCAAATTGTTAAATTTTTCAAATTTTGGAATATCGCTGAGAGAAATAGGAAATTCAAAATTATCAAACTTGAAATCAGTATCTTTAAAGTAAGGATATGAACTTGTACAATCTACGTGACCATTCGCTGAAAAACGTTGTGCAATGATAGACCATAAAAAACAGTGTGTATTTATCAAAAATTTTAACATTAACTCATTAACGCCCAACTCGTGAAAATTCTTTGGTCATTTTCAAGCTACGTAATTATAAATAAAACTGTTGACAATTTATACCAGAGGTACATTTTCTAAAGGTTTTGGATGTGCTCTTTCCGATTCCGGTGTCAAAAAATAAATTTTGTCCAAACCAAAACTAAATATGGTGGTTTTAATGTAAAAAAACACAAAAAAATTCATTTTTTCAAGTTTGACATTTTTTTTCACCTCGAAAAAGTGTAAGAAAAAAATTCTACTTTCAACCATCGGTGCATAAAAATTATACACTTTCGAGAAAAGTAAAGTAGAATTTAAAATTTCAAGATGGCGGACCAATATGGCGTCAAATCTGAAGTAAAATTTAAAAATTTTGGGCAATATTCTTCATATTGCCGAAAAGTCAATGAATTCACCTGAAATTTGTTACTCGGGGGTTTTTGGTGTCGCTGATTACAAATATGAACATAATTTCCAAAAATTCGAAATGGCGGATTTAATGTGGCGGACAAATTTTTTAAACTTGATCAAATTCACTTGAAACCTGTTACTCAGGGGTTTTTGGGGACGCTGATTACAAACCCCCGAGTTACAAGATTTAAGCCAATAGAATGAAATTTGAAGTTACTTGTCCGCCATTTTGAAATTTTGAAAATAAATTTCATATTCGTAAACAGCGACCCCAAAAACCCCCGAGTGATAAGTTTCAAGTGAATTCGATGAATTTTTGTAAAACTCGTCCGCCATATTGGATCCGCCATTTTGAATTTTTGAAAATAAAGTTCATATTCGTAATCAACGACACCGAAAACCCCCAAGTAACAAAATTCAGGCAAATTCATTGACTTTTCGGCAATATAAAGAATATTGTCCAAATTTTTTAAATTTTACATTAGATTTGACGCCATATTGCTCCGACATCTTGAAATTTTAAATTCTACTTGACTTTTCTCGAAAGTGTATAATTTTTATGCCCTGATGGTTGAAAATAGAATTTTATTCTTACACTTTTTCGAGGTGAAAAAAAATGTCAAACTTGAAAAAATGAATTTTTTTTGTGTTTTTTGACATTAAAACCGCCATATTTAATTTTGGTTTGGACAAAACTTATTTTTGACACCGGAATCGGAAAGAGCACATTCGAAACCTTTAGAAAATGTACCTCTGGTATAAATTGTCAACCGTTTTATTTATAATTACGTAGCTTGAAAATGACAAAAGAATTTTCACGAGTTGGGCGTTAATGGGTTATTAACAGCTCTTTTATCGATTATAAATTTTGGCATTCTTATAAAAGTTGAGTTCCCAGCCGCAAGAGGGACATATTTATTTATATTAACACTTAAATTTATAATTTCATTTAAAGACCAACCTGACTTTTTTTGTTGAAAATCATCAATGTTAACAAAAAGTTTTTCACGAATTTTATGATCAGACCATTCATCAAAGTTTGTTGATTCTAAAATTTTTGAATTTTTAGTATTGAAATATTTAATAGGTATCTCCAATTTCCTCACCTTCTTTTAAAACAGTATAATTTGCCGCAAGAACAACATTAACTTTCATGTTTCCCATCTTTTTAAATGCATTTTTTAATCGAGAAATAATCATTTTCTTTGCATCACTTAGAAGACTGTCTATATTTTTATGTTTAAAATTAATAACTACACCTGTTCGAATTCGATTCTAAAAAGCATTCTCTAATTCTTCTCACCTGATCCATCTCGCATCCTTTTTAAATAAACCAGTTCCTGTTCTTCTTAATTTCTTAAACTTTCTGCTATTTGCTTTCAATAGTCCAATAGTTGACAAAATCTTTTTTTTTTCTCCACATGACACAGATCCATTTCTTAACAATTTATTCAGTAATCTAATGTTCTTTACACTATTCCAAAAATTTAATTTTTCTGTTGTAATTTTTTTACTTAATGTTTTAAAAGCCATGTTCATAATTGTCACAAAATTTTTACAATAAGAGCTTTTATACTCTTTGGAATGTTCCTCTGGAATAATACAGGAATATTCCATTGGAGAATTGTAATTGAAATACATATTATAAATGTATATTATAGAAATATTATGGAATATTTTTATCGGAATATTTTTAAATTTACAACTTTTTCCGAAAATCAGATATTTTACTCTCTAAATTTGAATCAGCGGAAAGTCGCTGATTGGGTAGCTATAAGTATGCAGCTGATTCAATCAGCGTATATACACTAATGGATCAGCGAATAGTCACTGATTTTTTAGCCTATATATACGCTGATTGAATCAGCTGCATACTTATACTGCCCTCCAAAAGAAAAAGATACATAAGCGACATTACCATCAATCCGAGAAAATCAAAGAAAACTTTTTGCCTCCGGAACTATAATTGAAATTAACTTTTTTAAAAAAATTTTTGATCAATATTTAATAAAAAAATATTCTGCTTCTCATTATGTAAGAAAAAATTAATTTTTTAAACAATTTCTGTTGTAAAATGGACATACGGGTTTCTAGTAGTGATAAATACAGACGAATAAAAGCACAAAGTCGCTTATGTTTATTTCTCGGTAAACTTACTCGAGCTGAGCGGTGCCGTCCAGAGGAAAAAGATACATAAGCGACATAATGTAAAAGAACTAAGCCTGTGTAGTAACATTATCGCTTTTCTTCTTCTGTAAACTCGACTCACTGTCAGACCATTTTACAGAGGAAAAAGATACATAAAGACAGTCGAAAAACAGTCGCTTCTTTTAGTCTGTAAAGTCAGCTCACTCTCAGGCTCCTTTACCGAGTAAGAAGATACATAAGCGACTTTGTGTATCATTTTGTCCTGTAAGTTGGTGACGTATGCAGCGTCGTTTACCGAAATATGAACCCACAAAGTGTTTTATGTATCTTTTAACTCTGTATTTCGTCACTTTTTCCATTTTTGTCATTTTTAAACAATCTTTTTTTACAATAAATAATTAAATTTTTTAATTCTTTTTTACACAGTTAAATGCAGCTTTTTTTATGAATCCAATGATACACGGAAAAAAAAGTACGTGAAATTTTCATTGACTCGGTACTTGACTTTTGGATACGACACAAAATACTAAAAACAGTCTAGTACTTTTGCATGAGAGTTTCAAAAGCAGTCAATGAAAATTTCTAGTACCTTGCTTGAGAATTTCATTGACTTTCAAAAAAATTGTAAAATAAAAAAAATAATTTCCACTTGTTCACACAGTTTTTCTGAAATTCACTCATTCATTCACATATTTTGATAATTAATCACACAAACAAAGAACAATTATTGTATCACTTTTCGACGTTCGTCAACACTTATGAACTAACCTATAACACACACATATATTCGCGTATAACTTAAATATAAACACACACTTAACACTTAAAAGTACGTATCAAATTGTTCTTATATACCACATGGTGAAATTTTTCACGACTTCTGAGACATGCTATTTCACTGAAAACTGAGACTTACATAACATTCTGTTTTGTGAGAAACACAAAACAAAAAATATTTTTTTGAAAGTCAATTCTTGAAGACAAATATATATTAACACTATTTGTTTTTCATAAAATAATAGTATATTCACATCTGAAATTAACACAAACGGAAACAGACGATCAGCTGGCATTTACCTTGGGTAGAAACGCGCAACGCACACTGCGCATGCTCTACAGAATTTTCAAGCGCAGTCAACTAATCTTTCACGTACTTTATAAAACTGAACAAATGACTTTTCGTTAAAATGTAAAAAACACTGTTGCCCATACTAGTACTAGAATAACTCTAGGACTTTTCTATATTTTCTAATAAAAAGTATATGGAACAGCCTTGTATTTTGTGTCCTATCCAAAATTCAAGCACTTTCAAGGAAGGATTCACGTACTTTTTTTTTCCGTGTACCAAAAATTCAATTTTTTCAAAAATGTCGCTTATGTATCTTTTTCCTCTGGACGGCAGTTATAGCTATCCACTCAGCGATTTTCCGCTGATTCATATTTAGAGAGTAATACTCAAAATCCTTTAATAGAATATTTCATAGGAATACAACTTTTTCAGTCAATAATAATTTAATTACTTTATTTGAATAAATTACTATTATTTTATTCAATATTGTAGGAATATTTTAATGAAATATTGTAATTGAAATAAATAGTAGGAATATTTTACTGTACTGTTTTTGGAGTATTCTATTAAGAATACTATTATTTCTATAAATTATTTAAAAGGAATATTCAAAAAGTCGGTTACTTTATAATTTTCAAAAATTTTAATATTCCTAAACTATGAATGGAATATTCTCAATCTTCCAATGAAATATTCCAGTGAATGGAATATTAATACATTATTCTAGTGGTAAATTTCGAAAGTCGGCATTTCAATATTTCTAAAATTTGTATGGAATCCCGAGTCGAAATTTAGACCCTACTTAGCCTCTGAAAATGTAAGGCTTACTTAGGTTTAGCAGTCGTAAAGTAGGGTCTGATTTCAATACAATTTTTAAAAATTAGACCCTCCTTTGACTCCCAAAACAGGCTGAAATTTGCCAATCTTCCATTTGGAGAAGTGAAGGAGAGTCTAATTCTAAGAAACCTATACCGTACTTTTAAACCTCGTAGACCCTACTTTCATACACCTAGACCCTACAATTAGAGAAAGAAAAATTTGAAGATTTGCTCAGATTCAATTGAAGCACTTGGGATGAGTAAAAGTGGAAACACATCAGTATTTATCAATTTGGAGTACTTTTTGCATTTGCAGTGTTTCAAGTAATGCATTAAAAAATAATTTAAAATTTTCTTTTAGAATGTAGGGTCTAGGAGTATGACAGTAGGGTCTACGAGGTTTAAAAGTACGGTATAGGTTTCTTAGAAGTAGACCCGCCTTTACTTCTCCAAATGGAAGATTGGCAAATTTCCGCCTGTTTTGGGAGTCAAAGTAGGGTCTAATTGTATTAGAATTAGACCCTACTTTACTACTCCTAACACTCAACAAACCCTGAAAATTCAGGGTGAAAGTAGGGTTTAAATTTCGACTCGGGATATTTCCGAGAAATATTCTCAAAGAGTGGATGGAATATTCCAGAGAAATATTCTTTAAGGGTGAACGGAATATTCCCAATATTATCCAGGAATGCAAATGGAATATTCCCTTCAATTGGGGATGATTTATATAGGTAAAGGTTTATATATAAATGATATTATTGTATCGATCGACTTTGCATATGTGGGTACATCGATTAATTTATCCCGATGAAAGTATATATTATAAAACGGTTGCAGAAACATTTCATGCGGGCGCGCGGTTTCAGCTGACAATCGTGACTCGTATATAACAATAAGACTTATAGTCATGCAAAATTAGTGTAATAAAGCAAGGGCGTAGAAAAGTCATTTGGATAATTTGTATATTATGTTCCTGGTATATATACGCTTAATTAGAATAACTCAATGCCAATATACGAAAAAATATTTCAACGATACTTTTGTTTGAAAATTGTTTTCAAAATTAAAATTTTAACCACCTTAAAAATGTTTAATTATCGTTTTAGTTAATTTTTGACAATCACATACTGTAAAAGTTTCACATGACTTGTGAATATACGCCATTGATTATTGTGAATATTTCAACAATGCTTTGTTGTCGAAAAGTAAAAAACAAAAATTATTGCTTTGTTTCTTTATTTGTATAATTATTTATTATCCTTTCTTTTAAATCGAGATTATAAACACAACCTGTATTGGTTTATAATAACAACTTGTATTTTTTTCTATCAAGTATTCGTTGTACTTCACTTCCGGAATGTTTTTCAAATCAGCCCAATTTTTGTGACTATTTGTTCCTATTTCGTATCAATTTGATACAACTTGGTACCATTTTGATTTCAATTTTTTGAGATTTGGTAATAATTTAATGTACACTAATTTTTTAATTCGAGGTTTTAAAAAAAAAATCCAAAAAGATGAAATGGTAGCATATTTGCATGTTACGATTAGCATCACCTGGTGTGGTAAATTTCCTCTTTGCTGCTATGTGTGTATGCTGTTTATATGTATAAATTCTCGCACTCAATGCGATATGTTTATGAGAAAGAGGACTCATTTCCGTCGTCGAGACGCCTCGACCAATGAGGTTTTAAATCAGCAACCGCGTGCTGCGCGCACGATTCATCGGTAACGATGATCCGAGGATAAGATTTTCGCCTGGTGGCTCTCGCAAACAAGTCCAAGAGATCTCGCAAAGTAGCTGAAGTTGCTTAAGTAGCCAGAATCACCAATGGGTGCAACCAATTTCTCCTTTTCTCTCTCTCTCTCTCTTCTCTCTCACTTTGCTTTTACAGGTAACCGATCTGGGACTCGCGCATGCCGTCGATTCACAATGGTCTCTCTCTCTCTCTCTCTCTTGGCAATGCTGCTTCTGCAGCTGATACAAGTATGTTCGCAGTGCAACCGGAATTTTAATTGGCTATTTGTTTGTCCGATACATTTCGCGGCGCAGCTATTGTCCGTTTCTTATATATATATATTGGAGCCACCGCCCTTGGTTCTCTTGCTTGATTTTCACCAGCACACACACAAACACAATTCGATTTGGATTAATATCTTCAGCTTCCTGGAAGAACGACCTCTACCTTCCGGATCTTTTCATACAGTCGAGCCGAATGATTCTAATCTCGAATCCTCCATTTCCTCTCTTGTAAATTAACAAAAATTTTCGAATCCCAATTGGTTAATTAATGAATTTAATCGTTTAAATTAAGAAAATAATATTATCTAATCTATTTTTTTCGTGTCCAAAGAAGAAAATTTTGTCAATTCTGTGCGGTATTTCTCAGGAATTTCCACAAAACATTATCGCTAATTAATTTAATTAATTAATTAATATTTTTACAAATACCTATATTAATTAATTTATCCATCAATATTAATCTATCCATTAATATTAATAAAATGAATTAAACTTGAAAAATTCATTAATTTGTGAACCATAAATAATGTAAAACATTTTTTTTTAAATTTTAACCCCCCCCCCCTCTCACCCCTAGTAAGAAATTTTACATACACTGTAAAAAATTTGGGGACCCAATGGGAAAAAGACCATTGGCGCATTAATGGCCCAATAATGGGAGCCACCATTCCATTATTGTCCCATTATTGGCACCCAATAATGGACCACTAATGGTAAAATCGTGGGATGTCCACGCCGATGCCAATAATTGGCAACCATTATTGGGCCAATAATTAAAAAACCATTAAGCCATTAAAAAGCCATTAATAAAAAAAAATTTTTATTAACTTTTATTAAATAATAAATGTATTTATTTAATAATTATTTCATTTATTATTATTATTTATTATTAAAAATATTAATTTTTTTAATTAATTATTTTATAGAAATGGTTATTATTTTCTATCACATCGAAATGTGAATAACCCTTTCGTTCAGAGTCTAAAAATTATTTACCTCACATCCATCAGTGCAAAAATAGGAGAGGACGGGCAGAATAAAATTCTACAAATATTCGTGAGAATGCTGCCTCCTTATATACTTTTCAAGTTTCATGTTAGTTGCGAGAGAATTTGAAACAACACCTCCTACGGAGCGTTGAGCGAACTACATACTTACCGACCGACGCTGCAGAAATTATCATGAAATTATCATTATTATATGTAGTATTTATTATTATATGTATTTCACCCTAGCGCTTACAGTTTTTTACCTAAAGAGCTGAAAATTGATACACTTTTGTATTTTCACGTGTAGATTACAGGAAACCTATAGTGGAAATGATTAGAATTGATCTTCATTGCGTTTTGAGCGAAAACCTAAATTTTTTTTTCAATTTTTGACAATAATTATACCTATGCTGGTTCTCTCAATTCTTAGTCTAGTGGACTGGCGTTATACATTTTTATTTATTTTTTCGTCTAGATTTCAACAAACATACAGAAAAAATTATTGGAGTTCATCTTCATATTTTTTTTGCGAAAAACTAAAAAAAAATTTCGTTTTAGAAAAAAAAGTGTGTACCCTCCCCTTTGGTTTTCACAATTGGCCTATTGGACTATAGTTTTGCTTATTTTATGAATTTTCATGTGTAGATTTCAGGAAAAATAAACTGAACATGATTGGATTTTATCTTCATATTTTTTTTTAGCAAAAAACTCAAAGTTTTTAAAAATTCCGTCAAAAATGCGTGTTTTTTACCCTAGCGCCCACAGTTTTTTATCTGAAGAGATGAAAATTGGTTATTTATTTATTTTCACCTGTAGATTATAGAACAAATACAGCGAAAAATATTGGAGATGATCTTTATATTTTTTTAGCAAAAATGTAGAAGTTTTAAACGTAGGTATGGAACCCTCGGTTGTAGTACGAGTTCTACTCGCACTTGTCCGGTTTTTGTATCTTTTTTGTCTAAGTTCATCAATTTTCAAAATTTTTTCAGAAAATCGTCGGATTTCTTTGCTCCTTTCTCAAACTTTATCTAAAGACTTTTTCTACTTTCTACGAAACTAGAAACATCTTTTTTGATAGCGAAAATAATTTACTGTTTGTAAAAATTTAGAATTTTTATTTTTTTGGCTAAGTTCATCAATTTTCAAAATTTTTTCAGAAAATCTTCGGAATTCTTTGCTTCCTCCTCAAAGCTTTTGAAAAATCTTTTTATACTTGATACGAAAGTAGAAAAACTTTTGATAATGGAGAAGAATTTTTCCTGTCTTTAAAAATTTGGAATTTTCCTATTTTATTTGGCTAAGTTCAACGAATTTAAATATTTTTTTAGTAAATCTTCGGATATCTTTGCTTTTTCCTCAAACCTTTTGTAAAGACTTTTCGGTAGATGCTACAAAACTAGAAAAAACTTTGTTGATAGCGAAAAAAATCTTCTCCAACTTGCTACTGAAACTAGAAAAACCTTTGATAATGGAAAAGAATATTCCCTGTCTTATAAATTTGGAATTTTCCTACTTTCTTTTACCTAAGTTCAATAAATTTAAAAAATTTTTTAGAAAATCTTTGCATTTCTGTGCTTCTTCCTCAAACTTTATCAAAAGACTTTTTCTACTTGCTACAAAACTAGAAACATCTTTGTTGATAGCGAAAAAAATTTCCTGTTTGTAAAAATTTTGAATTTTCACATTTTTTTTGGCTAAATTAATCAATTTTCAAAATTTTTTCAGAAAATCTTCGGATTTCTTTGCTTTTTCCTCAAACCTTTTGTAAAGTCTTCTTCTTCTTGCTACGAAACTTGCAAAAACTGTGTTGAAAGAGAAAAATTTTCCCAGTCTTTAAGAAGAGAGAAGAGAAGAATTTTTAAAAGGTTTGAGGAAAAAGCAAAGAAATCCGAAAATTTTCTGAAAAAATTTTAAAAATTGATGAATTTGGCCAAAAAAATAAAAATTCTAAATTTTTACAAACAGGAAATTTTTTTTGCTATCAACAAAGTTTTTTCTAGTTTCATAGAAAGTAGAAAAAGTCTTTATAAAAGGTTTAAGATAGGAGCAAAGAAATTCGAAGATTTTCTGAAAAATTTTTAATAATTGATGAACTTAGACAAAAAAAAATTTTTTTTTTTTTTTTTGAAAAAATTTTTAGTCTTTAAAAATTTTTTTACCCCTTATAGTTTATCTAAAGACTTTTCTACTTGCTACGAAACTAGAAAAAACTTTGTTGATAGTAAAAAAATTTCCTGTTTGTAAAAATTTTGAATTTTCACATTTTTTTTGGCTTAATTAATCAATTTTCAAAATTTTTTTAGAAAATCTTCACATTTCTTTGCCCCTTTCTCAAACCTTTTGAAACCTCTTTTTCTACTTGCTACGAAACTGAAAAAAAATTTCGAAGATGGAAAAAAAAATTTCCCGTGTTTCTATATTTAGAATTTTTGTATTTCTCCCTCAACAAAAACTTTTCTAGTTTCGTAGCAAGAAAGAGGAAGACTTTACAAAAGGTTTGAGGAAGGAACAAAGAAATGCGAAGATTTTCTTGCAAAATTTTTAAATTCGATGAACTTAATCGAAATAAATATGAAAATTCCAAATTTTTGCAAACAGGAAATTTTTTTACTATCAACAAAGTTTTTTCTATTTTCGTAGCAAGTAGAAAAAGTAGAATTCCTCGAAAAAAGTTATTATTCTTAAAAATTTTATTAAAATTTATCAGACATTTAATTATTTTAATAACCTTTACTGCAATTTATTTACTAGAATCTAAGTATTATTTTCAATAAATTTTCAATTAAATTTCTTTAAAGAATAAAATTATTGTCAAAAATTTTAATACAATTCTTTGCTTAAGAATTTAATTTTTTCAAAATAATTTTAATAAAATTCTTCACAGAAATTCAATTATGTTTAAAAATTTACAAAAATTTTTGTCAAAATTTCGATTAACATTATAAATAATAAAATTTTTCTCAAAAATTCAATTATTTTCAAAGCTTTTTATAAAACGCTTGGTAAAATTTCAATTATTTTTAATACAATAAATATTCATCAAATTTCTCGAAAAATGCAATTATTCTTAAAAAAGTTTGATTAAAATTTGTGAAGAGAATTCAATTATTTAAAAATTTGTTGATAAAATTTTTTAGAAAATAAAATTTTAAGAAACATTCAATTGTTTAATAAAATATTTATTTTTATAGTTAAATAATTGAATTGTCTTAGAAATTTTTTAATGAATATGGATTTAAAAGTGAATTTAAAAATTAAACTTTTCATATTTTTAATTAAGAATTCTATAGAACTAATTTTTCTTAATTTGTTTAATAGAATTTTTTAAAATTATTTATCGTTTTTAGTTTCTAATATATTCAATTGAAGAATTTCCGAATAATCGAAATTTCTTAAAATTGAATTTTAAAGCAAATATGTATTTAAAAATTCTCAAAGAACTTTTTCAAAAGTTATTAAAAATTGTTGATTTAGACAAAAGTTTTAGTTAAAAATTCTAGAAAATAATAATTTATTTCAAATGCTAGAAATAATTTTTAAGAAGTTACAGTAACAATATTCTTCACATAAAATAATAATACTTTTATAAGCGTTGTTTAATTTCAAAAAAGTTTGAATTTGACATTTTTAAAAATCTTAATTCCTGTGGAAAAATAATAATAATTAAATATTTAAAAAAGAAGTGATTGTTTTTGAATAATTTTACAATTAAAGAAATTCGTAAAGAAATGTAACAGAACATTTTTTTAAGTAAAATGTTTTCCTTCATACCTATATAAAAATCAAAAAATTTGCAATTGACAAATAGAATTTATAAGTATTTTTAAAAAAATTTGAATTTGATTAAAGCAATTGTAATTCAAATTGTTTTCTTATGAAAATTTATATTGTATACATCTCCTATTTCTTAATGATAATTTTTTAACAATTTTCTTATATTTTTTATAAATAAAAATAAAAAAATTTGCATAATTCAGATCATTCAAACAAAATTTGTTATAAAAAATCGTACAAAAAACAACATTTATTTGTGAATCATAATTTTTTAAAATTTCCCAATTTAAAATATTATTTTATTATAAATCATGAAAAATACATCCGTATTTTCTAAACAAGAAAAAAACAAAACAAAAGTCAAACTTTTGATGTGGACAAAAAGAATTTATTTCACGGATAATAATGTAAATATAATAGGTTATGTTTACATGTATCATTTTGTATCAAACAAAATAAATGCATTTGCAGGTTATTGTAGAAACACCTTTTTAACTTGCTGTGAACTGGATTTCAACAGAAAAGTGTGATTGTACCTTTAAACATACAAATATTCACGGCTTCAGGTCTAAGCACAACTGGTTCGGTTTCGGGATATGGGCTTCCTAACCTCAAAATATATGTAAATCTTACATATCCCGAAACCGTCTCCCGAAACCGAACCAGTTGTGCTTAGGCCTTTCCGGTTCATAGAAAAACTAATGTTACTAGATTTCTCACTAGAAAGTACACATTTTATAAGAAATTGTTTTTTTTAAATAAATAACAATTAACAATACAAGGTAAAATAAACGTATAATATTTCAAAAACTTTTTTCATGTTATAAGCATTTATTCACGAAGAAAAAAAAGAAATGGCATGCACTGTTTGACTCACTCACACTCACACACACTTCAGTAATTGATGTTTTCAAATAATTTTAGAATTAAAGAAATTCATAAATAAATGTAATGGAACATTTTTTGGAGTATCTAATCATTTTTAGAGAGAATCAGAATATTCTTTAGAGTCAAGGAAGAAGTCAAAATTTTGTTAAGTAATAAAGTTTTTCATATTAAAAAAAAACCGGACAAGTGCGAGTAGAACTCGTACTAAAACCTAGGGTTCCGTACCCTCCATAAAAACTTCTAATTTTCTTTCTTATAAAAATAAATATATATCAATTCCAATTCAATTTGAAGTTACTCTGTTTTGAAAATATAAACAAAATCATATTTAATGATTGTATTAATAAAAAAACAAATTTAATTTTTAAATATTTTTTTAAAAGATTATTTTTAAAAAATAGTGAATTAATAATGATTACTAAATATAAAACAAAATCAAATAAATTTTCTGTTATTGAAATTAAATAAATTATTTTGAACAAATTAAAACAATTTATTAATATTATGTAATTTTAATTACAAATATAGTAAATAATATAATAACTATATTATTCTTAATAATAATATTAATAATAATTGTATTATTCTTAATTATAAAAATACTTTCATTTGCTTCAATAATAATAATAATAATAACGTAATTTCTTCTGCAAATACGTACACATAAGTGTACCAATTTTCATCTCTCTATGTAAAAAACGGTGAGCGCTAGGGTAAAATACACGCTTATTTTAAAATTTTTTTAAAAATTTGAGTTTTTCGCTAAAAAAAATTTGAAAATCAAATCCGATCATGTTTGCTATATTTTTCCTAAAATATGCAAATGAAAATATATAAAATAAAAAAAAAATGCAGTCCAATAGATCAAAATTTGTGAAAACCAAGGGGGGTACACACTTTTTTTAAAAATCAAAAAAAAATTTTCAGTTTTTCGTAAAAAAAAAGTATGAAGATGAACTCCAATAATTTTTTCTGTATGTTGGTTGAAAACTACACGAAAAAATAAATAAAAATGTATAAGGGCGATCCACTAGATTAAGAATTGCGAGAACCAGCAAGGGTTAAAGTATTTTCGAGCTTGCAAAAAGAGATTTCAGTTTTTCGATGAAAACACCATGAATATC
This sequence comes from Leptopilina heterotoma, assembly GCF_015476425.1. Lineage (NCBI taxonomy): Eukaryota > Metazoa > Arthropoda > Insecta > Hymenoptera > Figitidae > Leptopilina > Leptopilina heterotoma. Next base: position 698,452 of record NW_025110972.1, on the reverse strand, counting down.
AATTCTAAACACTTCCGCTATATTTTTCCTGTAATCTACGCGTAAAAATACATAAGTGTACGAATTTTCATCTCTTCAGGTAAAAAACTGTGGGCGCTATAGTAAATAACACGCATTTTTGACGAAATTTTTCAAAACTTTGACTTTTTCACTGAAAAAAATATGAAGATAAAATTCAATCATGTTCGGTGTATTTTTCCTGAAATCTACATATGAAAATTCATAAAATAAGCAAAAATATAGTCCAATAGGCCAAGAATTGTGAAAACCAAAGGGAGAGTACACACTTTTTTTTTTTAAAACGAAAAAAAATTTTAGTTTTTCGAAAAAAAAAATATGAAGATGAACTCCAATAATTTTCTCTGTATGTTTGTTGAAATCTACACGAAAAAATAAATAAAAATGTATAACGCCAGTCCACTAGACTAAGAATTAAGAGAACCAGCAACGGTTAAAGAATTTTCGAGCTTTCAAAAAGAGATTTTAGTTTTTCGATGAAAACATCATGAAGATCAATTCTAATCACTTCCGCTATATTTTTCCTGTAATCTATGCGTAAAAACGAATAAGTATGCCAATTTTCAGCTCTTCAGATAAAAAACTGTGGGCGCCAGGGGGGGGTACATGCATTTTTTTCGAAATTTTCAAAATTTTTGACTTTTTCGATAAAAACAGAATGAAGATCAATACTAAATGTGTTCGCTATATTTTTCCTTTAATCCATTTTTGAAAATACATTTGCATACCAATTTTCAACTTTCTAGGTAAAAAACTGTGAGCGCTAGGGGGGCGGGTACATGCCTTTTTTTGCGAAAAATGGCCAAAATTTGATGTTTTTCGACGAAAACTCTATGAAGATCAATCCCAATCACGTTCGCTATATTTTTCCTGTAATCTACGCGTGAAAATACATACGTGTACCAATTTTTAGCTCTCTAGGTGTAAAACTGTGAGTTCTAGGGGGGGGGGGTACATGGTCATTTTTGTAACCGTTCCAATAGGGTTCCTACCGGGTACGGAACCCTAAAAAAGAAAACATTTTACAGGATATACATTTGTTAATTTTCTAAAATGTTTGTTACAAAATGCTAATTTTTTAGAATCAAAGGAAATAATAAATAATATAATAATATTAATAATTTTTTTAGATTAATAAAAATATTTTTGAATTATTTGAGAAATAAAAATAATATTATTAAATTAAAAAAATAAAAACAAAATAAAGAAATGTAATATTATCTATCAAAACATATAAAAAACAAAAGCATAAATTTTCTTAAAAAATTGTTATTTTATATTTTATTTCTATTTTCTATCAAAACGAATAAAAAAAATAACCATGACTAACTTCAGGTGTGGACAGACTGGACAGAATGAATACGACGATTATTATAGTTAATAATAATAATAGTTTACTTTCTAAAACATGGACTATCTATATTTCCAGAGGTTCCGAGAAACCAGCAATTTTGATGTATGTAAGAACTCCATTATATGTACAAAAAATAGACGCGAGTAATGATAAAAAATCGTTTAACGAAATCACGATAAATGACGCGAAAGATATAGAGGTAAACACTGTCAGAACAGAAGCAGACGCGTGCGCATTATGGAAATAGACAAAATTACTAAAATCCTAGTCAATTTGACTAGGATTTTAGGATTTGCAGGGTTGTTTTTGCCAGGCTTGAATTTGTTGAATCAACCTAGCGATCCTAACCATAATGATTAGGAATCCTTATTAAGGCCAACGCAGAATAGATCTGTAACCGGAACTGCAATCGTAACCGTAAGCGTAAGAATGAGTTAGAGAAGGATAAACAATATACCTATCCTTCTTTAACTCATTCTTACGGTTACGCTTACGATTGCGGTTCCGGTTACAGATCTATTCTGCGTTGGCCTTTACTTTTACTAGATTAATGCCCGGTTCCACCAACCTCGATTAAGACATTAAGGCTGGAGTCCCATGGTAGCGTTTTGCGTTGCGTTTTGTAACTAGGCAATGAGTGCAAATAGAGCAAACATATATCTGTATCTCTCTCACACTCATGGCCTAGTTACAAAACGCAACGCAAAACGCTGTCATGGGACTCCAGCCTAACGGACCGTCAAATTTCTACTTGCGTTTCACCATTTTTTAACGGAACGTTATCTCGATGCGATGTTAAATCTAACCGGACACAATAGCTCGGTTAACGTGTGTTAACAGCCGGTTAACGTATCCTAACCTAAAAAGTGTTTTGAAAAGTGACAGATAGTGAAATTCTTGTTGCTAGAAAAATAAATTTTATGAACCATAAGTCAGTAAAATTAAGGGAAAAGTCAAATAAATTTTATTACAAAGAAATTTTAATTCAATTGTTCAAAGATACTTCAATTTTTTAAATAAATTCTATTAAAAAATAAACACATTAATTGAAATTTTCTTTAAATTAATACAAATTTTAAATAATGTTATTTAAAATTCGAATAAAATTGTAAATTTTAATTTAATTTTTGAAAGATTTGAATTTTTAAAATAATTTTATTAAAAAATAATACAAAATTTGTTGGGGCGGTATCAATTTCCAACAATTCAAGTGTATATAGGAAAACTAAATAAGTTAAAATGCATACGAGAAAACTATATACAAGTAAATTTAAAAAATAAAATCATTAAATTATGTACTTTCGATTCACAGTCAGCGAAATGAGCAACTCAAAAAAAGAACAATTTTATTCAAGGCAACCATTTAGATTTTTATATTTCAATTTTTTTATTGGATTTATAATTTCTTTGGACTTTTTGATCAGGACAAAAAATAAGTCCAAAGTGTAACAATTTTTTTTTACTTTTTTGGATTTCATTTACTTTGGAATTTTTTGATTGGACTTCTTGTCCGGATACCCTTGTATACAGTTGAAAATAATTTTAATTCTTCATTAAAATTTGTAATTTCTAATAGTGTACAGTTTTCTCGTGGTCAGTTTAATGAAATACAGTTTTTTTAATTTAATTTAATGATTATTGAATTGAAATTTTAATTGAGTTTTTAAAATAATTTTATTAAAAAATTATTAAATTAATTGAAACTTTGTGAAACTGTCTTAAAAATATTACATAAAAATAATACAATTTGTTAAAAAATTTAATTAGAAATTAAAAAAAACCAAAGTCTCAAAGAATTTTTATTTAATAATTTATAAATAATTGAATTCATTTGTACAAAAAGTTGCAATTACAATTTTTATAATTAGTAAATTTTAAAATGATTTAAATTAGGTAATTTTTTTTAATAAAAGTCTCGAAAAATTTTATTTAAAATTGTAAGAATTAAAGTTTTAAAAATATTTCAATTTTGTTATTATTAATTATATTGAAGATGATTGAAATTTTATAAACAAGTAATTGCAAGTTTGTAAAATAATTTTAATTTCCTAAATTCTATTAAAATTAATTAAATTTTTAAAGAATTTTATTGTTATTTTTAAAAATAATAGACAGAAGTTTGGTACAGTAAGAAATTTTATTTTTAGCTGTTTCAATTTTTGAAAGAGGGATCAGGGAAAAAGTCAAAATTCTATCTAGAAAACGTACACTTTTCGTTAGAATTGACCAATCATAATAGAGAAAGTATTGTTATTTCGAACATAGTATACGTTTATAGTTAACCATGGCTTATAACATGTTGGTGGAACGCATAGGCGGTTAAAGTCAACTTAACAGCGCCTTAAACTTTAGCGGACCGTTAGTTAATCGAACCTTTAACTACGAGTTGGTGGAACCGGGCATAAGATTAACTATAGAGTCATAGAAGAAGTTTACACCGTAAGCCTTAAATATAAGCCTCCGCCCGCATAAACGGATATACCTCCAGGAGCATATATTTGCGCCTGCGCGAACACGTGTTCAAGGCAAACTCTTTCACAACACAGCTGCAGGCAAACACTTTGCGCAGACGCAAGTATATCCTCATGGAGGCATATCCGTTTATGCTCGCGGAGGCTTATATTTAAGGCTTACGGTGTAAACTCCTTCATAGTTAATAATACCATCGAGATTTTTTTCGTTGTATAAAAAATCATAGAAAAAACAAGATTTATTTGTTAATAATATTTTTTTAATTTTTTAATTTCGAATCTTATTTTATTATAAATCATGAAAAAATACCTGCATATTTTCGATTTGTCAAAGAATATTGTTTAAAGAAAAAACAAAAACAAAAGCATATATAAAAACTAACTTCCCTGTCAGTCAATTCACAAGTGTCTAACCTAAAAATTCGTTTTTCATTTCTCATAAATGCGATAAATCGACTTCAAGTATTAATGTTTTGACAAGTGCGTTTATTCATTATAAACTTTAGTTAATTTAATTGAATGAATTGAATAATTAAATTATTAATTGAATTTAATAAGGGAGCGTTCATAAATGATGTCACCTTTTTGGGTCTCTACTAAACGTGACTCAATGTATTTTTCACATGTGAAATTGCATGAAATTGCGTAACAGGGGGGAGGGGGGGGTGTTGAAAATCTCAAAAAATTGCGTGACATCATTTGTGAACGCTCCCTAAATAAATTAATTGAATTGAATATAAGTAAATTAATTGAATTAAATTTCAAAAAATTCATCTCAAATTGAAATACGAAATTTCCCAATTAAATTAAACTAAAACAAATAGAAATACTATTGCGCGACTTAATGAATATTTATATTGAACTGAAAAATTTTGCACGGCGAATAAAATTGTTTCAAAATAATAATTGTGTGACCGTGGGATTAGTGTGAATTAGATAAGAATCGAAAGCGGGACTATTCATATATCTGTCTATCTTATAAAAAGATATCGCCGCCGCTGTTTCAAGATTCTGTAAGGGCGCCCTATCCCAAAGGGGTCGTCAAAACTTATGTCAAAATTGACCTATTTTTTGACCTATAGGTCAAAAAGAGGATAAATAACGGCCTCACATTACGTCAAAATCTATGTCTAATTTGACCTATTTTTTTACCTGTAGGTCAAAAAGAGGATAAATAACGGCCTCACATTACGTTAATATAGGTAATTTTGAGGGCAGTTATGACCTAGGCGTCAAAATTTGACAAACAATTTCCGCTACCCTCAAAATTTAGGTCAATTTTAAGAGCAGTTTTGACCTACGCATCAAAAATTGACAAACAATTTCCACTACCCTCAAAATTTAGGTCAATTTTGAGGGCAGTTTTGACCCAGACGTCAAAATTTGACAAAGAATTCCCGCTACCCTCAAAATTTAGGTCAAGTTTGAGGGCAGCTTTGACATAGACGTCAAAATTTGTCAAACAATTTCCGCGCGCGGACTTAATGATGAGGTGAAGTTTGCCATCTGACCTAACAATGTAAGGTAATTTTAAAATTGTGTTTGCTCTTACACCTATCATTTTGACCTAATTTTGACGTTTTATTTTTACTCCCTTATTTAGTTACGTCATAATCTATGTGTAATTTGACTTTTATTTAACTACAACTTAGAAAGGGACAATAAAGGTTAATAAACGTATCTATGATACGTCAAAATCTATATGTAAAATTTGACGCCTTTTTAACCTATAGGTTAAAATGGGTCAAAATATATGTCAAAGTTTAATCTAATATTTGACATATAGATAAAAAAAGGTCCATAACGATTGTTACATTACGTCAAAATCTATGTGTATTTTGTCATGTATTGTATGCAATTTATTAAGATGCATTGATATTAAGAAAAAAATTACTTTAAATTTATAAAAATTAAAATAAATATAAAAATAGAGATAGGGGGTTGGCGCGCAGAGGGGCGACGCCCCCCTAGTATATATATATATATATACATTATTGCAGCTCGTATATTATTTGACGCGATTCAATAACTCTGAACAAGGACAGGTGTTCTTGGCGATTGGTATCTTGTTGGCCGCGCTAAACCGCATTTAAGCCAATATCGATCGGACGCTGATGAATAGCCACCTTTAAATGCGTCATTTTTTCTGATAATTATTAAACTTTAAATTGAATGTGTGCCGGTGAATGTTGATTGCCGTAATGGCACCACTGTGCTCCAAACTAAGCCCCATCCAAAAAGAAGAAGAAGAAAAGAAATTCTTTTAGAGCAATATTCCAGGGCTTTTTTACCTATTTTTTTATACGTTTTATATTTTATTTATTTTGTTTTTAATTTATTTTTATTTTTGCATAATAGAATTCAGTAGAATATATCCAAAATTGTATTTATTTTATTCTTTTCATTTATTTCTAGTTATTTAATTTTTTCTTATTTATTTTTTTTCACACCTCCCTCAGATTCTAATAGCAGTAAAACAACACGTGCATAAACAATATAGGGGAGTATAGTCGAGGTTGGACCACTGTCTAGATAAGCCATTTGCGATTTTTTGGACAAGTTCACTAGCGCCACCTACGCGCATGCATGGCGAAACTTGTTTTAGTGACACCTAACTTTTTGTTCAATTACATTTTCGGAAAATTAAATGTAGTGTTTTTTATGACCTCGGTACAAAAAAAGATGAAAACAAGTTTTGTGCATCATGTGAAAAACCATTAATAAAATATAAAAAAAACATGGAATCGTTAAGGCAAGCATGCGCAGAAGTATTGTGGGACTCATGGTTGAAGAAAAAACAAAGTGAAAAATCGAATCCAGAAACGTATCTCTTCTTGGTTAGAACAATTCGACAATGGTGCATTTTGTCAAGGTCGGACCCAAGCAAGAAGACTAGAGACAGGAGGATCAACTCGAGTATTTCCGATGGTCCCGATTTTAACGTATACGACTGGGCGTACTACCCAGAGGCGCACTAGTCTTCTGCGCATTCAACCCATGCATAACTATACCCAAGTAGAAATGTCCGGAGTTAGGACGGAGTTAAACACCGACATGGTACTGACTCAGTACTGACCGTCGGTACTGACTTTCGGAACCTGATCAGTACTGGGAGTATACTGACTCCAAAACCGAATCAGTACTATGTCGGAGTTAGAAAAGTTCTAAAATCAGTACTGGCAGAAAACTGGCTTAACACTAAATCAGTACTGCGAAGGAGTTAAAAAAACAATCAAAATTTGTTATAATGTAATTAAACATTAAACATCTTTTGATTTATTAACAATTAAAATATTTGCAAAGATTTGTAAAAACATTATTCATCAACAATAATATCAAACATTTTATTAATTTATTATTAACTAATAGATATATTTTAATAATATAATAATAAATTATTATTAATTAATTATTTTTAGAATTATTACGTATTATTAATAATAAAAAAAATTTTATTTTTTAAAGCTGTATATATATTTTTATTTATTTATTTAACAAAAATTTTTCTTAAATAAATTTTTTTTTATTATTATTTTAATAAATAATTAGATTATAAATAATAAATAAATAATTATATTAATAATTTTTACCATATTATTATGATGTATCTATTAATTACTACATAATGACTTGATAAAATGTATATAAAGATATATGTATAATAATTTTTCTTGAAATAAATATAATATGCAGTGGATTTATTATTAAAGCACTGTATATATCGGTCCCACAATTCAAAAGGAAGTTTATGCGAGATAACTCCCGAGCTTGCGTGGCTATGCGGTATGTGTATTCGACTTGCGTCCTCGAGGTCTAGGGTTCGGTCCCCCGTGCGTGCGATATTTTTCCGTCTTAGTTTTAAGTGTTTTGTGTATAATTCCTAACAGTGTTACATAAAGTATAAGTTTGAATAATTAATAACCAGTAATAATAATAATTTAGTCATTAATTTAAATAAATAAGATTTAAATAAATAATGAAAAAATAAGAAAAATATTTTTTTTAAACTTATTTTAATAAAAGGAATTCTAATAATTAATTAATAATAATTAATACTAATAATAATTATTAGTATTCAATAAATTACTCCCCATGCTTTAATAATTAAATAAGGAGCTTATACTGACCGCCGGTAAAAATCAGTACTGGACAGCGTTACCAGCCAGGGTTTTCCCAGTACTGACTTAGTACTGGAGTCAGTACTGCAATACTGGCAGTCAGTACAAGATCAGTACTATGCCAGTATTACATTTCTACTTGGGTATATATATATATTCTATCTGACAGCAGCAAGTTTGTTTATTATAAAAAACTAAGTCTTTTTGGTTATTATTAAAAGAGAAAAGTACTTAATATTTTCAATACAAAATTTTTACAAAAAATGTAAAAAGTGTATTTAACAGTTATATTACTGCTGTAATTTTATTTATTTCTGTTATAGAATCGTATTTGAGGTTAATCATAACCTCCAAAAGAGGAATGTTTCTCGATTTGTTACTTATTAATTGTACATATTATTGTAATATAAGTTATCCCAGGCGGAAAAGTCGGACGAATGTCGGAATTTACAACCGGCTGTTGAGCAGGACGTAGGGAAACACAATAACGACACAGCAATTTATTTTAGAAAGAAAAGAGCAGATATATTAAATGAATGAGTATGTAAATATAAAAGAACAAAAGAGCACGAGGCAACGTCGGTAGCGTCAGTACGCGACTTTGTGAAACATTCAACGTAATTAAAATTGAGCACTAGGTGGCTCCACTGAAAATAAAATAACCGCGAATCGTTCAAATGTACTTTGTATTATTATTTCACTAACACCGGCTGGAATCCGCGCCCGTACAGACCGCAAGTACCGACGGTCTGTACCGATTCGGATCTGAAAAAGCAACCGGCGCGGTACAGATTATGCTCCGACTGTCGGATCCGTCTTCCCACTATTGTCAGTACCGGCTCGGTACTGGATTTCTTCCGCCGGCGGATCTTATTCTTCTGCGGCGTCGGAAGAATGACGGATATGTTAAGTCTGTACTGGCTCGGTGCTGGGCCGGATCCGACTGCGGATGTCTTCATTTATTGTCACATTATAAATCACATTATAAATTTATTTTTAATAAATGTGTCATAACTAAATAATTATTACAATAATTAATTGCATTATTTTAGAAAATAATAATTAATTAATAAATGAATTTAATCAAAATATTAAGTAATTATTTATTAAGAGTTTTTTCAAAATTAAACAATTAAAAAAATTTGTTGTGCACTTATAGTTTATAATTATTATAAATAAATTTATACTATTAATATAAATTTATTATTATTGAGATATTATTAATTAATATTATTGAGAATTAATAATAAATTATTAATATTAATAAATATTAATAAATATTAATATTCATGTTAATAATTTATTATTAATTTTCAATAATATTAATGTTAATTAATAATATCTCAATGATAATAAATTTATTATTATTGTGATATTAATTAAAATTATTAATATTATTATGTTCAATATTATTATATTGAGATACAATTATTTAATATATTATATAATAATAAAAATATAGCTGTAGCATTGACGCGTAGTTATTCGACAAGTTTCATTTCAGCTTGTGACACTTGAGAGTATTTAAGCTCGGCTGGCTATTAAATGAAAAATCCACGGTCGGTAGAGTGCCAGGTCCCAGCCGGTTGAATTATACACGGAACGGCTTCTCCCGGCCGGTCAGCGGGCGGTAGAATGCCAGTTCCGAGCCGGTTGCCAGCGCGTTCCTGGCCTAGTCACTATTCGGTAGAATGCCCGTTCACATTCGGTTGGCAGGCGGTTCCCAGCCAGTACAGTTACACCGGCGTCAGTACGGGCTAGGATCCGCGCCGGTTGGAAATTTCCGCCTGGGATGTGGCTTATATTAATTCCTGATTAATCAATTATTATCTTTCTGATTTTACATTCACAGAAAAAACTTGGACTCATTTTTGTTGCAACTCAAAATGAGTCCATGTTAAATGACATAGAATGTGGCGCCATCTGCCCTAATCATTTTTGTTGCAGCTCATAATGAGTCACTTTTCCGACTCATTTTGAGTTCAGTTTTTTTCTGTGTTTGTAATTGTATACATTATTTTTTGTGGCATTACATTTAATCTTTTTAAAATCATTTGTCACAGAATCAAGAATGAATCTATGAATCTCTATGAAAATGCAGGCGAGTTGGTCCTCCTGTCTCTAGTCTTCTTGGTCGGACCACCATTTACCCAGGCAGAAAAGTTGGAGGTGTGCCAGCACTAACGACCGGCATGGTACCGAACCGGTTGTAAAGTCGGACATATGCCGGTACCGGCAAAAAGGTACCGGGCCGGATATGAAATAAATACTGGCCCAGTACCGGCCCTGTGAAAATGTGGATTTCTACCGGTACTGGTAGTGTTTACCGGGCCGGTTGATTAAAAATATCTGGCCCAGCACCGGCCCGGTACTATAATTTACTTCTGTTTTTATACCGCCGAAGGAGATTTGCCGGTGATAATATTTGTACCGGCATAGCACCGGCGTAGCACCGGCCCGGTACTATAATTTACTTCTGTTTTTATACCGCTGAAGGAGATTTGCAGGTGATAATATTTGTACCGGCCCAGCACCGGCGTATCACCGGCCTGGTACTATAATTTACTTCTGTTTTTATACCACCGAAGGAGATTTGCTGGTGATAATATTTGTGCCGGCCCAGCACCGGCCCAGCACAAAAATTTACTTAATGCTTTCTACTGGCACAGAAGTTTTGCCGACAAAAATATTAGTACTAACCCAGTGTCCTCCCGGTTGTTTGCCAATGTTAAACTATCAGAAAAAGAATTAAAGAAAAGAAAAAAAATTTGAAAATTAATTTATTAATTAATTTATTAATTTAATTATTAATAATAAATTAATTAGTTAGTTGTGCCGGCAATTATATTAATACCGAGTAGGTTGCTTATTGGTGCCGGCCCGGTATTTAACCGGTGAATAGGGCGGTTATTATTATTTATAATTACTATTTATTTATTTTTAATAATTTAAATTGAATTAAAATAAATTAGAAATACAAATACTGGCCCGGTACCGCACCGGTTGAATATTAGTGCCGGCCCGGTACTGCGTCAGATATTTATTAGTGCCGGCCCGGTACGGTTGCCGGATACCTGCCGTAGTTATCATCCGGCAATTTGCCGGTACCGAGCCGGTAAAAATTACGGTCTTATGCCGGTACCGCCCCGGCACTTATAATCCGCCGTTTGTACCGGGCCGGTACCATCCCGGTCGTCAATTTCTACCTGGGTACAATACATGAATTTGACAGATACTTTTAATAAATATGCAAAAAAACATTGGTACACACACATACTCACACATTTTGCCAAAGATATTAGAAAAAAAAATCCTGTAAATTTTGTTCATTTATTATTTCATTAAGTTAGTTTTTTTATAACAATAACGTTTTACTTTTTTGTTTTTTGTATTTGTAACTCTTAACAAGTTGTAAACAATAAAGGATACATTTTTCATAACGCTAAAAATGTTATTTTATTTTTTAACGGTAATGCCCTTTGAATTTCAAACATTTTCCGACCTTGACTGTAAGGGCCAACCTGGACTACAAATTTTTTTTTTAAATCTTTATAACTTTTTCATTTTAAAACCAATCAACTTACTTTGTATAAGCATTAAAAAAAATTTACGTAACCCAATGGGAAATGCCAGTGTAGTGCCGATGTTCACCACTGGCTTAGTACTCAGACGATTGTTTGGCGTATTCTAGCCGAGCCTCGACAATTAGTGCTGGCGCAGTACAGAATTTTTGTTTCGCCAAAGCTTGGACAAGCCACGGCGGCAAGTGCTGGCTGAGTATAGAAAAATTGTTCACGACGATCTTTGCTAACATTGCTTTTTTGACATAAACTTGAAAAAAATTATAAAAAAAGTTTATGAATGTTTATAAACATAAATTTATTGAAAAAATTAATATTTTACTTTTCAGTTGTTCATTTTTTATTCTTATTAAATTTAATAATAACAATTTAACACAATTCTCTAATTTTGTAAATAATAAATTATTTAAACAAATTAAAATTATAAACAAAATTTAAACTTTAATCTCAATAATAATTTGGTTCCTATTAAAATACTATTATACTTCTTACTATGAATAAAAAATTATTAAAAAATTACCACGTAATTTAAGAATTACGTAAAATGTTAAATGCAATAAGTAAAGTAATTTAATTTAATTATTAAAAATTTATTTTAATTTATTATTTCTAACGTATCCCTATTTTTTTCTCATCTTTGACTCAATAATTGTATGTCTGAATGATACTGAGATATTAATACTTTACTGTATACACGTGTCGTTAGCATAGTGGTTAGAGCGTTAGTCTGTTAGTCCGTAGGTCGTAGGTTCGATTCCCCTCGTCAGAAATTTGGTTTATTTTCATAGGTTTGCGATATTTCTAGGTTCCAATCGTTAGGTACTAAAATATGAAAATCTAATGCACACTTACTGTAATTGTTTATTATTTAATTTTTAAATGTTATAAACAATTTTTTTCTACTTCATTTACTATATCCATTGCTAGTCTCCATCTTTAATACAATTTCTTTAAGAAGAGAAATATTTTATGAATAATAACTATTTATTAATATTATTTACCATTTTGCTGTTAAATTATTTATAATTATGAATTTACGACTAATTAATAACAATACGGCATTTATTGCGGCAATATTCTCAGCCAGCACTGGTCCAATGCTGCGCCAGCGCTGTCTGGCAGCACTGACAGACAGTACTTCGGCAGCGCCGGACGGCGTTATCATCCCAGTGCCATGCCAGTGCTGGCTCTCAGCCTTGCCGCCAGTGCTGCCAGTGCTGGCGCAGTACTACGCCAGTTGTAAATTTCCCATTGGGAAAGAACGTCATTTTTCAAAAATCTGTATCTCCTGAACCGCTTTATGAAAAAATTTGAAAAAAATCAAGGTAACTTATTTCAAAGAGTACTGAAAGAAAAAAAATGTTAAAAAAAAATTTGAGATGCAAAAGCAAAATAATTTCTGATTTGTCGTGGAATGCCCCATATATATATATATATATATAACAAAAAAGAAAAATTTTTATATCTTTTTCTTCTAAAAGAAAAAGACATTTTAATTGTTCAATCTGTCTTGTTGTTTGACAGAGAAAAAAATCAAGAAATAACAAAAAAATATTATTTTGAAATCAGAATCAATAAACGACTTTCGTGAATATTTAAAACTTTCAATGATTAATGCGTACGCCTTATCATGTAGAGGGAAAAAAATTGTATCCGAGCAAAATGTCCATAACAGTTGAGCGCAAGTGTATGTTGTAACCGCTGGACACCTGGAAGATCGATCGCTATAACTCTCCCAATATTTCTTTGGCCTGAATCTCAAGCAAATGGAGATACAACAATAAAAAAAAATTGAAAAAGCAAGTTCGAAATTGCATCTTATGGTGTTTAAAGTACTTATTTTTTCACGCCCAGAATGTTTTAAATAAAGAAATTACCAAAATTTCATTCTCATTTTATTCACGGCGGTTATTTTTCATGTATTTTCATTTCCTGTCTTTTATTCGTATTTATTAACAAGAAAAAATTACAATCAGAACTGAGGAATTTGTCCTTTTTGGTTTTTTTGGAATTTTCTTATTTCTTCTTTTTTTGTTTTCCTCTTTTTCTTTTATTTTCTCGACTTTTTGTTTTCATCTATTTATATTTTCTCTCCTATTTTATTATTTCTTCTTCTTTTGTCTGAGCAAAATATTATTTTACAATTAATTTTATAATTATAAAGTTTCTTTCGTTTTCTAATTTTATTATAAAACTAAATTAACAAATAATTAAGAATTATAAATAAATAAAAAGATAAATATTTTTCTAGAGTAAGAAAATTATATAATCTATAGTACAAGAAAAATTTCAATTAGCAAATTATATAAATATTTATTAATAAATAGCTATTATGAATATTTTTATAGATATTTAATAACAACCCAGGTGAGAACTGACGGTGGATTCAGGCTTTACGGAACCTTCGTTGAGGCTTGGTCAACATTGATCAAGCCTTGGTGGGACGGCGGAACGAAGGTTGTTTCTAGCTATAATGTAACACTTATTTAAGACTGACGCTCCAGTCCTTGTTGAAGATTCGCGTTCAATGTTCAATCAATGCTGCGGAACCCTAATGCAGGACTGAAACAAGGCTGCTTCCACTGTTCCCAAATTTACGCGTCTCTCGCGCCCATTCAATATAATACGAATATATGAATTGTATATAATATTAATAATAATATTAATAATAATAATAATTATTATTATTATTATAATAGTAATGAATATTATTGTTATTATTTTTATTCATATTATATGCGTTTGTTAATTTAATGGCATTAAGTTACTATTATAATAATTATATCATTTTCATATAAATAATATATTACTAACAGTAAATGTCATTTAAAATAGTAATATTAAAAAAATAATTTTAGTAAAAGAAAACAATTTTTCTGTTAATCGGTACATTTTTTTCTCGATTTTTCAGCAGACTTTTTAATATTATTTACAAACATATTCACATTTTTTATTCACAGCACAACACACAAATTTATTATTATATATAAACGCTTAAAACAAAGAATGAAAAATATTCGCTCGCATGTGGGATCGAAACTCACGTACCCCGCCCCTAACGCATACCGGAAGTTCTCAACGCACGCATTTAAACCGCTCGGCCACAGAAGGCTGGAAGGCACCTCGCCTAATCTACTATTTCAATGCCAGCGCCGTATATTCTGTATATACGGCGCGTCACTCAATATTTGTTCAGCATGGGACACCAATGTTCGTCCCATGCTCGATTAAAGACTCGGTCAATCTTGATAGAATATTCACTTTCTTTTTATTACCGTGTGCACTGAACAATATTAAATATAAATATTTATAAATTTTTTAATATTAAAATATTTTTTATGATAATTTTATAAGTTAAATTATATATATTATTTTTTTTCTTGTACAGTGTCAAATTATTATTTTCAAAGATATTTATCTTTGAAAAATTATGACTGTTTATCTGAAAAATTATTAGTGAAAAAAATGTTCATTAGGTAGTGATAAATATTTATGCTTAGTAGTTTTTACACTAGGATTAACTGTTTAGTAAATATTATCAAAAAAATATTTTTTAGCAAACACGCGCAGCTAAACACAAATAACCTTGAAACTCCAGCATTACCAACTCAACTCTTGAGTTGGCAATGCTAAAGTCTCAAGGTTATTTGCATTTAGTCGCACGCGTTTGACAAAAAATAGTTTTTTGATAATATTTACTAAACAGTTGATCCTAGTGTACAACTACTAGGCATAAATATTTATTACACACTAATGAACATTTTTTTACTGAAAATTTTTCAGACAAACGAAACTCTTGGACTTTGAAAACAATAATTTGACACTGAGCAAGAAAAAAAATAATATATAATTTAACTTTATTTATATGAATCTTATATAATTAATAATATCTAATAATAAATAATATAATAATAATAATTATTATTATTCTTATAATAATAATAATAATAATAATAATACCTAATAATAATAATAATAATTATTATTATTATTATTATTATTATTAATAAATTAATAATTAATATAAATATTATACACTAAATAAATATTAATATTTATTTACCACTTGATATCTTAATAATAATAATAATTTTTAAATAGTATACAAAATTATCATAAAAAATATTTTAATATTAATTAATTTATAAATATTTATATTTAATATTTTTAAGTGCACATGTCAATAAATAAACTGTCAAGATTGATTCAGGCTTGAATTAAGATCAGATGTTCGAGCTTCACTCACGAAGATTGACCGAGTCTTGAATCGAGCATGGAACGAACATTGGTGTCCAATGCTGAATCAACATTGAGTGACAGTGGTATAAAGACTGCTTCAACACTGGGTTACCCAGGCTGGGCGTTCAAGGCTCAATAAATCTTCAATCCATCGTCAGCATTGGTCTTTCGCGCCTGGGAAATAGTTTTTAAAAATAATTTCCTGTCTTTTATTGGTATTTATTGACAAGAAAAAATTACAATCAGAACTGAGGAATTTGTCCTTTTGGGTTTTTTGGCATTTTCTTATTTCTTCTTTTCTTTGTTTTCCTCTCTTTCTTTTATTTTCTCAATTTTTTGTTTTTTCTTTTTTTGTTTTTACTTCTTTTCTTTGTTTTCTCCTTGTTTTATTTTGTTCTTTTCTGATCTTAATTTTTTTTTAATTTCTCCTTTTTTATTTTTTCCATACTATTTGATTTTTCTTTTATTTTGTTCTTTTCTCCTTTTTTTGTCTTTTCTTCTTTTTTTATCCTTTTTTGTTTTTTCCTTTTCTCGTTTTTTCTTCTGCTTTGTTTTTATTTCTTTTTTTTGTATTTTTGTTTTCTCCTTTTTTGTTTTTTCCTTTTTTCTTCTATGTTTTGTTCTTTGTTTTCTTTTTTGGTTTCTTACTTTTTTGTTCATTTGGTTTTTCTTACTAAAGTTCTATATACTGTAAAAAAATTTTAACTCCACAGGGGATTAGTGCTGGAGCAGTACAGAATTTTTGTTTCGCCAAAGCTTGGATAAGCCACGGCGGCAAGTGCTGGCTGAGTATAGAAAAATTGTTCACAACGCTCTTTGCCAACATTGCTTTTTTGACATAAACTTGAAAAAAATTATAAAAAAAGTTTGTGAATGTTTATAAATAAAAATTTATTGAAAAAAATTAATATTTCACTTTTCAGTTATTCATTTTTTATTTTTATTAAATTTAATAATAATTAAACATAATTGTTTAATTTTAATATATAATAAATTATTTAAACAAATTAAAATTATAAACAAAATTTAAACTTCAATTTAAACAATAATTTGGTTATTAAAATACTATTATACTTCTTACTATGAATAAAAAATTATTAAAAAATTACCACTTGTAAAATGTTAAATGCAATAAGTAAAGTTATTTAATTCTATTATTAAAAATTTAGTTTAATTTATTTTAATTCAATTTATTACTTCTAACGTATCCCTATTTTTTTCTCATCTTTGATTCAATAATTGTAAGTCTGAATGATACTGAGATATTAAAACTTTTTTTTTTTTTATTGTTTATACTCCTGCCCTATTGGCCTTACGCACTTCGACAAGAGTCCCCGAGAAATACTTTTTTTGGATTAAGCATAACCATTCTACATAAATTTTCTATATATTAACCTAATTTCCCGTGCAGAAATTTTGGTATGGCGCCGATCAGGCCCTGATAGGGGTAAATATGGCCCTGATCAGGCAATCCGATCCGTGCCACACCTGGGACGAAACGCCTAACCTGATCAGGGCCAGATAGGATGATCCCTAGTAGGGCCCTGATGTGGCCCTGATTTGGCCCTGATTTGATTTTTTTAAATATTCATTTCTAAAAGTATCAAATTATTTATGCATTTTAATAACGGAACGATGTTTTCTTTTAAATATTAGTTTTAATATTTATTAATTTTAAACAAACCTACTATGAAAATTAAAACTACAATAATTAAACCTACTATTAATAGAAAAACTATTAAAACCTATTATAAATAATAATAAAAATAAATTATTAATTAATAAGTAGGGGAATGTAGTCAAGGTTGGCCTACTGTCTAGGTAGGCCACTCGCGTTTTTTTGTCAAGTTCACTAGCGCCACCTACGCGCATTTTTGTCGAAGCTTGTCTTAGTGAAACCTAACTTTTTGTTCAATTACATTTTCGGAAAATCGAAAATTGTGTTTTCTGTGACGTCGGTACAAAAAAAGCTCAAAAAAAGTTTTGTGCATAATGTGAAAAACCATTAATAAAAGATAAAAAACAAATTGAATCGTCAAGGCAAGTATGCAGAAAATTTGTGGGACTCATGGTTGAAAGGAAAACAAAGTAAAAAATCGAATCCCGAAACGTATTTCTTTTTGTTTACAACAATTCGGTAATGTTACTTACTGTCAAGGTCGGCCACTATGTGTTTAAAATGCGCAAAGTTGAGGACGAGCTACTTCATTTGCAAAAACTGCAATTCTGTATAACTCATAATATAATTGATCATCTTATTAATATTTTTATTTAATTTTATTAATATTTTAGTGCAAAACTTTTTTTTATTTATATTTATTTTTTTATATTGTTTATTGTTATTATTTTGTTATTTCATTAAGTTACAAACTGTAAACAATAAAGAATCAATTTTCCGTAACTCCAAACATGTTATTTTATTTTTTAACGATTAATGCCCTTTGAATTTTAAACATGGCCGACCTTGACTGTAATGGCTAACCTGGACTACAAATTTTTTTTTTTTTAAATCTTTATAACTTTTTCATTTTTAAACCTGTCAATTTACTTTGTACAGAAAAAATGTTCCTATTAAACAGGACTTTCCAACCATATACTTCAATTGTCCAAATTCATTTTTAAAAAAAAGTTATAAACAAAAGTCAAAAAGGTGGCCGACCTAGACTATGTTCCCCTAATAATTAATTAGTAATTAATTTATTTGTTAAAACATTACAAATAATAATTATTCTGTATTTATTCTACTTGCATTTAATTTAAAAAAAATACTTTTTGAGTTTATTCAACTTTTTTTTACTAATTTTAACAAACCAAGTTTTTGATTAATTTATTATTACTATTACTATCACTATAATTAATAATTAATAAATCATTATTATTCCTTAAATCTACATTTCGCTTTACATTCTTAACATACATTGTACACAAAAACACTTAAAACTAAAACGGAAAAATATCGCACGCACTGGGAATCGAACCCTAGACCTCGAGGACGCAAGTCGAATACACTAACCGCACAGCCACGCAAGCTTGGGAGTTATTCAACTCAAAGTACCATTTGAATGTTCGGACTGTATTATTTAATAATAAATTAATACATTTAAAGCTATACACTTAATAATAATAATAATAGTAATATTATTATTAATATTAATAATAATAATAATAATAATAATAATAATAATAATAATAATAATAACAAAATATTGTGATTTTAAATTATTTATAAAAAAAATTTTCTGAACATATGAAGTATATCTTATTAAAATTGGATTATTTTTACCATCAAAATAAAATAAAATTTTTAAAAGTATTAATTAATTTAATTACATAAATTAATGTAAATACCCTTGCAGAAAAAAGTATAGCCAACCTGATTAGTGGGGCCCAGTTGTGGCCCTGATAAGGCCCTGATGTGGATCTTTTTAATACTTATTTCTCACGCATTAAAAACTTATTTATACATTTTAATAACAGAAAATTGTTTGTTTTTATTTAAAAATATTATTTTAAATAATATAAAATTATTACCTATAGATTTTAATAACAAAAAAATATTTTGTTTTTAAATATGAGTTTAAATAATAATTTTGTATTATTAAAAATAATATTTAAAAACAAAAACAAACAATTTCCTATTATTATTTTAAAATTAAATTTTTTTTCCATTATTAAAATAATAAATAATTTTAGACATAAATATTTAAAAAAAACCACATCAGGGCCACATCTGGACCCCACTGATCACACTCTAAATCTGAATCAGTGAAAATTTCACTGATTTCAATTCAGTGGCCCAGTTTTCTTTAATTCATCAGTGGGATTTTACTGAGAATCAGTAAAAACCACTGATTGTCAGTGAAATTCCACTGATTCATAAAAGAAAACTGGGTCACTGAATTGAAATCAGTGAAATTTTCACTGATTCAGATTTAGAGTGCAGGTTGATTATACTTTTTTCTGCAAGGATATTTACATTAATTTATATGTAATTAAATTAATTAATACTTTTAAAAATTTTATTTTATTTAGTCCAATTTCACTAAAATATTCTGCATATTTTTACAAAATTTTGTTATAAACAGGGGAGACTGGGGCTAAATGTTAAACTCTCAAAAAAATTAAAATTCATTATCTTTCGAACGGAAATAGTTAGAGCATTGCAATTTTGACTATACACTGAAAAAAAAGTTCATTGAATCAAGTAAATGCATTTTCTTGACCTGATTTATTTGAAACAAACCCATATTTTCTTATTGGAAGAAATTTATTTTCTTGTGTCAAGTAATTTTGAGCATTGATCAAAGTTATTGAAATAAGAAAATATGGGTTTGACATAAGTAAATATCTTACTGTTTCAAACGAACTGTTTTACATGCGCCAAGTCTCGAAAAAGTATCGAATCAAGAATATCATGTTCTCACGTCAAGTAATTTACCTTAAGTCATTTGGTATCTTGAGTCAAATAATTTTTTTATTTCCTTTAAAGCAACTATTTATTTCATCCAACACCCATAGTCTTGAGCCAAGAAAATGAAAAGATTAATACAAGCCCGTGTAGAAATTGCCATTATAGTCCCTGATAATAATAGGGCTCTTTTGTGGCCCGTAACAGTTTTCCCCAACAAAAAATTATATCGTTTTCCCTATCAGGGCCTAATACGGCCCGATTGATGAGACCGAATTCCACATTTTCAAATATAATATGGCACGCGAAGTAATTCCCTTATAAGGGTCCCAAACAGAACAAATACGGTCCCTAATATTAAAAGTTTAATTAATTATTTTTTATTATTTTGCGTCTACTATTATACAATCAAATTGTTAGTCTCAGTTTATTCAACTACTATATATTATTATATTATAGTATATTATAATTATTAATTAGTTATTCATTATTATGAATTTATATTTTTAAAAAATTAAAAAAATAGCTCCTTGCAACATTTTAGTTTATTTAAACAATTTGTTTATTAATGTGGCACGCGAAGTAAATCTCTTTCATCGGTCCCAGTCAGAGGAATAAGGCTCGCTGATTACAAATCTGAAGTCATTTTTAAACATTTCAAAATGGCGGATCCAATATGGCGGTCAAAATTAAAAATGTGATCAGATTCGAATAATATTTGTAAGCCGGGGGTTTTTAGAGTCGCTGATTACGAAGCTGATTTTACTTTTTAAAATTCAAAATGTCGGATCCAAAATAGATTGTCAAAAAACTTGTTACTCACGGGTTTTTGGAGTCGCTGATTACGAATCTAATATCACTTTTTAAAAATTCAAAATGTCGGATCCAAAATAGATAATAAAATATTTAAATATGATCCAATTCGCTTAAAACTTGTAAAAATAATAAATTATTTACATTATAGATTAGTGAAAGCAAGAATTTCTTAAAAGTGACTTCAAATTTGTAAATAGCGATCTCAAAAAACCCCAAATAACAAGTTTTATGTGAATCTGATCAAATTTGAATTTTTTCCGCCATATTGAAACAGCCATTTTTAATTCGTAAAAAGTGACTTCTGATTCGTAGTCAGCGACCCTAAAAATCCCCGAGTCACAATTTTTAAGAAAACTGCGTCAAATTAAAAATTTTTCCGCCATATTGGAACCGCCATTTTGAATTTGTAAAAGTGACATCAGATTCTTAA
Organism: Leptopilina heterotoma; assembly: GCF_015476425.1. NCBI lineage: Eukaryota > Metazoa > Arthropoda > Insecta > Hymenoptera > Figitidae > Leptopilina > Leptopilina heterotoma. Next base: position 677,017 of record NW_025110972.1, on the reverse strand, counting down.
TCAGCGACGACAAAAACCCCCGAGTAACAAGTTTCATGCGAATCTGATCAAATTTGAATTTTGACCGCCATACTGGATCCGCCATTTTGAATTTTGAAAAAGTAACATCAGATTCTTAATCAGCGACGACAAAAACCCCCGAGTAACAAGTGTCATGCGAATCTGATCAAATTTGAATTTTGACCGCCATACTGGATCCGCCATTTTGAATTTTTAAAAAGTAACATCAGATTCTTAATCAGCGACGACAAAAACCCCCGAGTAACAAGTGTCATGCGAATCTGATCAAATTTGAATTTTGACCGCCATATTGGATCCGCCATTTTGAATGTCTAAAAAATGACTTCAGATTCGTAATCAGCGACTCCAAAAACCCTTGAGTAACAAGTTTTAATTACTGATAGAGACATTATTTTTTGTAAATTAATAATTAATGTGAACATAAATGTCCTCAAGTATTAAGGAAGTCATTGTAGCGTGCGAGCGTGGTTAGGTGGTTAGATTATCGGTTTGCGAATATTAGGGTCGTGGGTTCAATTCCCGGCGTTTAGGAATTTTTTCTCTGTTAGATGTATTTGTATTACATAAATATATGAGGTAAAATAAACAAAAGTACGTAGGAAAAAAGGTTAGAAAACGAAATTAAACAATTATTAAACATAAATAAATAAATAAATAAATAATTTCAGTTTACTACCTACTTTATATAATTAATTTAATTGTTTTTTATAGTTGTTTCAACTACGTTTTTTATTGGGGCCTCCAGGAGCTATGATAATTAATGTTAGAATTATGATATTAATTTATGATAATTATTTACTCATCTTCCTAATTATTTACGCCTCCTGGAACTACAAGAAATAGTCAAAAATGAATAAAAACCAGGGTTTTTTAAGTAGGCGGTCATTTGTAATTAGTAGGGCTTTGATAGGGGTCCTGTTAGGCCCTTGTTTGGGGCCACATTAATTTTCCACTGTCGGGCCCTATTACCTTTTGCGTAACGAAACTGGTGAGGTCCCCAGCAATTTGCCTTATTCGGCCCCTAATATTAAAAGGGAAAACTTATACGGCCCCTACCAGTGCCACATTGCAATTTCTACACGGGAGTTAATAATTGTTTCAACTCAATTAAAATTTATTTTGTTTCAAAGAAATATTAATTAATCTAAGCATTTCTTTTACTTGAAGCATTTCTATATTCTCATGTTTCAAAATCATTAATTTCTTGCGAGAATGTTATATTTTCTGGAATGAAATATTTTATTTATTCAATTCAATTAAGTGTAAGATCTTGAATAAAATCATTCTTTTGTTTCCTTTAAAAAAGTTTTAACTTAATTCAACGCTCATATAATCCTGATTCAAGAAAATACGAAGGTTAATATAAGTAAATATTTGTTTCAAGTTGATTAAAAATTATATTCAATTAATCCCATATTTATTTGAAGAAAGAAATTCATTTTCTTGTGTCAAGTAATTATTAGCATTGAACAGAATTATTGAATTAACAATTTAGTATTTGTCAGAACTCAATATGTAATTATTTCAACCAAATATTTTACTTTTCCGAAGTACCAAAAAGTATTGAATCTAGAATATCATGTTCTTAAGCGAAATAATAAAGTATTGTGTGGAGAATTTATGTTTCTTGAATCGAATCATTTTATTTATTTGCTTTGAAACTTTTTTTTACTTAACGCAATGCCGGTATTCTTGATCCAAGAAAATATTTTTCTTCAAATGTATATGCAACTTAAATATCAGTTTTTGAAAACTGTCCATTGAGGCTAGGATGGCATAGCGGTAGCGTGACGGCTTCTGGTGCGTGCAACCCGAGTTCAATTCCTCCGACCGTGAAAAATTTTCTTTCAAGGTATATTTGTTGTATTTGTGTTAAGTAATAATTAAATGTAAATATATATGTAAAATAACAATTATTTAATTATTTAAATAAAAAATATAAATGTTAATTAATTAAATAATAAAAATGTTTAACCTAAGTATTAGAAAAGATGTGATGGGGGTAGGGGGGGGGGTAATTTAAGTAAATAATTTACTTGCATTGAGAAAGTATTTTTTTGATTGAAATCTATAAATTTTCTCAAATCAAGAAAATATTTTCTTGGACAGAGAACATACTTTCTTGATTTGATACATAGGGTAAGTGCGGGTATAGTCGGACAGTACTAGTAGTCGGACACTTTCGTGTTTTTTGTCAAATAAATAATAATGCATTGTGATAATTACTTTAAAAAGTATACTAGACGATTGTGTGAAGTTTATATTTTATTAAAATAGTGTTATTTTCGAAAATAATTAAACAAGAAATATTTTATTTAATGTTTTAAAAATCATGGTGTCCGACTATAGATACAACCATTTTCGAGTAGCGCGATGAGTGGCACAAAGTTTTGTTGATAATTAATCATAAATATTAAAACTTGTAGGGTTTAAATATTATATTAATAACTTCTAATTTGCTTTAATTCCATTTTCCAGCAGATAACAATTAAAAAATTATCTGTTTTACTTTATAAATCCAAAATATCTGACAGATGTCCGACTATAGAAACAAGGGGAAAAAGTGTCCGACTACTAAAGCATTCGTAATTTTTTATTAAAATGTTTATATTTTATTAAATACTCAACTATTTGTAACAAATTTATATGATTTTTAATCCTGAAGAACTCCTTTAATTAATAATGTGCTTATAAACACAGTAGATATTTGCTATTTCAAGAAAAAAGCATAATTTAAGATTGTATCCTTAAGTGTCCGACTACTAGTGCATTTACCCTAAATGATTTTGAATTAATATATTCTGCATTTCTTACATGCTACTTAATTTCTTGATCGAATTCCATATTTTCTTGGATCAAGAATATCTGTTCTTCTCACAAAATAAATGTTTTCTTCATTTAAATCTTGAATTACTTGAACGAACGTTACAAAAAATTGAATGAATCAAATAAAATAATTCAATTAACTATATATATTCTTAGAACAAGAAAATATTTTATTCATTTAATACATTTCATACTTCGTATAAGAAGACTAACTTCTTGGTCGAATTACATATTTTCTTGGATCTAGAATATATGTTCTTCTCCCAAATATCCTATGTCAAGAAAATCGTTTTCTTGAATCAATACTTTATAATAGTCTTGGCCGTATTCAATCCCACGATTTGCTTCAACCAAGAAAAATTTTCTTGGTTCAATACTTTTTTTTTCAGTGTAGAAGGCTCTTACCTTTTCTAAATAAATGTCCGTAGTTGAGTGACATTCTGTTTATTTTTGTGGTGTTCATAACACATTTGTGTTTTAACCGAAGATTTGTAAATTTTTACGTAGAAGAAAATTCCAACTTTTAAGTATATTTTTTGAATTTATTCTTAATCACAATTTATTTGGGTACTTTTTTTGTTCCCCTGAAGAAGTACCTTAAGGAATTTGCTAAATATTTTTAGTCAGATTTTGTATATTTGTTGTTAAAGTTAAAAACGCACCCTGGGGCTAAATGTTAAGTGCATTTTTCCATGTTTTTTTTTAATTTTTCGTGTTTTTATGTTTAAAAATTATTTATTTGACATTAGGCAACTACTTGGTAAAAAAGAAGACCACTCTAGTAGGCTAGAAATAGAATTTAACATTTAGCCCCAGCATGAGACGAAAAGGTAAAAAAACAAAATTTTCAAAAAAGGACAAAACATGTATTTTACGCGAAAATATTAGAAACTTTTTTATTGAAAGTTGTTGAGAACAAGTTACTCTACAATATTGAACTATACATATTATTTGCATCTAAGCGGATTTATTGCCTAGAAAAAAATGTTTTTGCAAAATTTAACATTTAGCCCCAGTCTCCCCTAATTTAAACTCTTTATTTATTGTTATTATTATTAGTTTATCATTATTATTATTATTGTTGTTATTATTGTTTTGTTACTATGTGTACAGATTTAAGTATATTAATTTATTATTACAAACAAATAATTGAAATATTTAATAATAAATTACATAATTAACGTAGAGCAATGTTTTTAAAAATAGTGAAACATAATTTTGAAAATCATTTGTCATAGAATTCATTAAATAAAAATATTATGTTACATAAAACTCTAATAACTTAATTCCCATTTGACATAAAAATTATGTAACATAAATTTCTATTGACATAAAAATCATTTAACATAAATTTCTTTTGACATAAAATTCATTTAACTTAAATTTTATTTGTTATAAAATTCATTTGACATCAATTTCATTTGGCATAAATGTCATTTAACGTAATTCTCATTTGACATAAATATCATTAGACATAAAATTAGCTTGACATAAATTTCATTTATGTCAAGACGTGAATATCATTTAACATAATTATTATTTAACGTAAAATTAAATTTATATAAATTTCATTTAGCATAAATTCCATTTAACATAATTCTCATTTGGCATAAAATTTACTTGACATAAATTTCATTTGGTATAAATCCCATTTAACATAATTTTCATTTGACATAAAGTTCACTTGACATAAAAGACATTTAACACAATTCTCATTTGTCATAAAAGTCATTCAACAAAATTCTCATTTGACATAAAAATCATTTTACACAAATTACATTTTACATAACAATATCGGCGCAAATTTTAAAAGTAACCAATTAGATATTATCAACAACATTGTGATTCGCCAATTTTGAAATTCGCGCCTATATTTCCATGTCAAATGATCTTTATGTAAAATAAAATCTATAACAACTGAATTTTTTGTCAAATGAGAATTATGTGTAATGAGTTATCCGTCAAATGAAATTTATATCAAGTGAACTTTATGTCAAATGAAAATTATGTTAAATGGGATTTATACGAAATGAAATTTATGTCAAGTAAATTTTATGCCAAATGAGAATTATGTTAAATGGAATTTATGCTAAATGAAATTTATATAAATTTAATTTTACGTTAAATAATAATTATGTTGAATGATATTCACGTCAAATGAAATTTATGTCAAGCTAATTTTATGTCTAATGATATTTATGTCAAATGAGAATTACGTTAAATGAATTTTATGGCAAAAGAAATTTATGTTAAATGATTTTTATGTCAATAGAAATTTATGTTACATAATTTTTATGTCAAATGTGAATTAAGTTATCTGAGTTTTATGTAACATAATATTTCTGTTTAATGAATTCTATGACAAATGATATTTATGTTAAATGGTTTTTGTGTACAATGAAATTTATGTCAAATAATGTGCATATTATGTGAATTTTAAGTTAAGTAGTTTTATGTCAAATAGTTTTTTGGTCAAAAAAGATTTCGGGAATAAGCATGCGTCTCATTAATTAGAATGGAAATTATGGATACTAATTTTTTGCACACGTGCGCTCATTTTGCAAGAAAAAACAGCATAGCATTAAATATGACATCATGTCTTTTAAATATTATCATCAAAAGTTTCGGTATTCAAAAAGAGAAAAAAAGCAAAACAAAAAAAATGAAGAAATGCTGGAAGGCAATGGAAGCATTTTTCTCCATGCCGAACGCCAGGTAGACCAATTTTTCAAGGCGTGTATGACCACCATTAAGGCACTGTTTTGTACCAATATGTTACCCAAACCCGAGTTATGTATTCGTATACTTATATATGTATATGCTCAGAAGCCTACCTGCGGCTAATTTGAAATAAAACTCACAGATGCAGAAAATACTCTATATGTGGCATATTGTAGCAGGAAAAAAAAATTCAGAGACCTATATTTAAAAACCGTTATTAAGAAAAAATGTCGGAAATTAGAAGTTATTAATTGCAAATCCTTCACTTTTGCCATTTTTCGAATAATTTTCAATTATAACGCTTGCTTTTTATTTTTTGACCCGCAAATTTTTGAACATAATTCTTTTTTTTATTTTAGCTAATTATATACATTTTTTTCTATTCTATAACTTATTTATTTTTTCTAGACTCAGCAAAATATTATTTTACAATTAATTTTACAATTATAAAGTTTCTTTCGTTTTTTAATTTAATTATAAAATTAAATAAACAAATAATTAACAATTAAAAATAAATAAAAAGATAAATATTTTTCTAGAGTGAGAAAATTATAATTATAATTATATAATCTGTAGTACAAGAAAAATTTCAATTAGCAAATTATATAAATATTTATTAATAAATAGCTATTATAAATATTTTTTATAGATATTTAATATAAGAAATAGTTTTTAAAAATAATTTTTATAGATAATTTTTAGAAATATTCTAAATAATTTCTCTGGGAATATTGAAAATATTTTTCTTAAAATATTTCTAATGAATATTTATCAATAAATATTTTCTTATAGGTATTATTTAATTATTTATTTATTAATAAACATTTTTATTATAATATTTGATTATAAATAATAATTTCTCTAGAAATAAATAAATAAATAATTTCAAAATAATACATTTTTCTTATAAACATTTTCCATAAATATTTATTATTAATAATAATTCCACAGTAAAGTACAAAAAAAAAATGTTGAAAATATTTCATTTCAAAAATTGAATCGTATAATGAAATACGCAGGGACAAATTTAGTCTTGAATATATTTTTTCTGTACATATGGGCAATTCCACGTCAGATTTCAGTTCACATTTTAAATTTGGCCAAAACAATTTTTTTTCATTCTTCAGTGAAAAAAAATGGATACGTATTTTTTTATTTTTTTTTTTGGTGCCCAAATTTCCGAGTTACGAATTTTTGAAATTTTGACTTTTGAAAAGTAGACATTTTTTAAATGGCCTACAACTTGAAAATTATTGGATTTACAAAAATTTCGTTAAGACAAAAAAAGTTCAGTTTTTGTTCAACTTTTAAATGCTGTTAAAAAAATTTTTTTTTTTTTTTAATTTTTCTTAAAAAAATAAAAAATTTTTATAAACAAATTAATTTTTTTTAAATTTGGACGTTTTAAAAAAAAAATTTTTTTTTAAGAAAAACATAGCTGGCAATGATAAGAATAGTTTGCAAAATGTTTCAGAGTGGTCTTCTTGAATTTGATAGTTAAAATAAATTTTTAATTTCGGCGTGCAAGTTTTACGCGCGATGCACTGTGCACGTTTTACTAACTTAAGGGGAGGGACCGGTGAAATTTCAACTCATCTAAATTTTTGTTGTTTATAGGTGGTTAATATTAATTTTTCTAACAAGTTTTCGTATTTTAAATTATAATATGCTTCAAAAAATTAAAAATATTTAATAAGTTAAAAAAAATTTTTAAATAAATATCAAAATTTTCAAAAAATAAAAATTTGAATTTCTCTCGTAATTTTTATTAATTGTCATTGCCGATTTTGATATATAATTATTTCATAATTCTGAACAATCAATCATATGGATTTTCAAAAATTTTGTATTTTTCAAAAATTTTAATTTTTTTGAAAAATCAAATTTTTTAAAAAATAAATAAAAATTGTAAATCAGTTAAAAATTACTTTTATTAATTTTCTATAGTGTAATATGATTTAAGGTAACTGAAAAAATGTAAAAAAAATGTTGATACCCCTAAAAATGGTCATTTTTGAATGGTTCAAAGTTTACTAGTAGTTTTTAAAAAATTCAACTAATTCCACATTTTTTATAATTTTTCGTTATCAAATTTTTTATATGCTTTTCTTACGATAATAAATAATCAATCGTATGGATTTTGAAAAATTTTAATTTTTTTCAAAAAATTTCAAAAAACGTGCACAGTGCAGCGCGCGTAAAACTTGCACGCCAAAATTAAAAATTTATTTTAACCATCAAATTCAAGAAGACCACTCTGAAACATTTTGCAAACTATTCTTATCATTGCCAGCTATGTTTTTCTTTAAAAAAAAAATTTTTTTTTAAACGTCCAAATTTAAAAAAAATTAATTTGTTTATAAATTTTTTTTATTTTTTTAAGAAAAATTTAAAAAAAAGAAAATTTTTTAACAGCATTTAAAAGTTGAACAAAAATTGAACTTTTTTTGTCTTAACGAAATTTTTGTAAATTCAATAATTTTCAAGTTGTAGGCCATTTAAAAAATGACTACTTTTCAAAAGTCAAAATTTCAAAAATTCGTAATTCGGAAATTTGGGCACCAAAAAAAAAATAAAAAAATACGTATCCATTTTTTTTCACTAAAGAATGAAAAAAAAATTGTTTTGGTCAAATCTAAAATGTGAACTGAAATCTGACCTGGAATTGCCCATATGTATATATCTTAGCAAAGGTATACATGATAATGTTGAACACGATTTTTTGAGAATAATAAATTAGAAGGAAACTCGTTATAGACAGTTGAAACAAGAAGGAATTGGGTTCCCATAACGATAAATCTATTTCTAACTATCTCTGAAGTACCGTTTTCATTGACAATATACTTTTAAACATGTAGATATTAATTTAATTGTATCTTATTAAATTTTAATTTTTAATATTATATTAATAATATACATCTATATACATATGAATATTTTCGTTTTTTCATTTTTCGTTACTGATTCATTCATGAATTTACCGTTACTTTTGAAATTTCTCTTTATTTCGTCCAAAAAATCGTTTTTAATTAGAATATTATAATAAAAATTTTTTATCTAAGTAGTAATTATAAGTTTTGTTTTTCTTCTATTTCGGACTAAATTTTCTCGAGTAAATAATTTACTAAAATTTGAAAACTAAATTTAGTTTCTACACTGAAAAAAATGATATTGTCGATTTTGTCATACGAGTATGGTTAGGACGTATAGCTGAAACAGCAATACTGTATTTCTGTTCTTAAAATACAGTATTGCTGTTCTCCACATATATATTACTGTCTCTCACATACATATGGCTGTTCTACACTGCGTATGGCTGTTCCATATCCACCAACATAATATGTGAGAATTGGACATATTTATGGCAGTACCATAAATATATTTTTTTCAGTGTATAAATTAACATTCAAAAAGTAATTAATGAATGAACAGTAAATTTTTAATTGAAAATATTATTTTATAATGTAAATTAAAAAATTTACAATTATTTATATTATTATATTATTTATAAAATTTATTAATTATAAATTTCCTACATTATTTTCTTTTATGTATTTAAATTTGTTTATTTAGGGGAGACTGAGGCGAAAGGTTAAATTTTGCATAAATGATTTTTTTAGACAATATAATCCGCTTAGATGCAAATATTTATATATCAATATTGTAGGGCAACTTGTCCTCTACAACTTTCAATAAAAAAGTTTCTGATATTTTCGCATAAAATACACGTTTTGTCTATTTTTGAAAATTTTGTTTTTTTACTTTTTGCCCCATGCTGGGGCGAAATGTTAAATTCTATTTCCAGCCTACTAAAACTATTTTCTGATAGGTGTTAAGTAGTAGATAAGTTAAAGTATACGTAAACAAGTAATTTAGTTAATAAAATATATGTGTTTATTTAACAAAAGCTTTAGAACAGTTATAAAGTTAAAAAATTAAAATTTCAAAAAAAAAATTATTTTTGGTTTATTTTACGTGAACGGTTTTGTTTTTTGACAGAGTACTTGCCCAATGTCAAATAAATAATTTTTAAACAAATAAACCCAAAAAAAACGAAAAATGTAAAAACATTTTTAACATGTAAAAATACATTTAACTTTTCGCCCCAGGGTGCATTTTTGGCTTCAACAACAAATATAAAAAATCTGACTAAAGATATTTAGCAAATATCTTAAGGAATCTCTTCAGGGGACCCAAATAAGGACCTAAGAAAATCGCGATGAGAATAAATGTAAAAAATATACTTAAAAGTTGATATTTTCTTTTACGAAAAAATTCTCAAAAGTAGGGTGAAAACAAACTTTAAATATAGACACCACAAAAATGAACAGAATGTCACATAACTCTGGACATTTATTTAGAGTGATAACACCCTTCTATAATTAAAATTTCTCTAACTATTTTCGTTCGAAAGATAACGAATTTTAACTGTTTCCACAGTTTAACCTTTCGCCCCAGTCTCTCCTACCTATATTTTTATTAAAAAAATTTTTTTCGCTTTTTATTTATTTGTCTAAATAGAATACGGACTTACAATGCGAATTTCAATGCGTCAATTTAATTACGCAAAAAGAAAATATTTCGCAATTAAATATTTTTTATTTATTTAATTCCCTATAAAATTTTTCACAGTGAGCAAAATTAATTAAATTTAAAAAAACGCAAAATTAATTAACGATGAATTTCAATCTGTTATTTCTAATGAGGTAAGAATTTATGAATGAATTGCAAGTGTTGTGTACATGTACATATAATAAAATATCATTCATCAGAATTTAAAAAAAAAAGAGAGAGAGAGAGAGAGAGAGAGAGAGAGAGAGAGAGAGAGAGAGAGAGAGAGAGAGATATGGTATTAGTGTGTGTATTAGATCGATGAGAGCCTATCTTCAAGGTGCTTTAAGTGATCAGAGAGAGGAGTTGAAGGTATATAGAGAAGAGGAGCTGTCATTATAAAGCTTCTCCTCTCTCTCTCTCCTAAGCTTTGAAAACCGTCTTGTGAAACGGGAATTAATGATCTCCTTAATGATTTAAAACTGTCATCGAGCATTCGTCCAATTTGAGAATTTCAAACAACATGGTTGACGAGACGAAAAATGTAGTAGCAGAAAATTCCAAACTCAATAGTGATAGCGACTGTGGACTTCCTGACACTGATGTAACTAATGATTCACACAAGTCAATTTTAATCAGTTTCAATATTAAAATGAACGTGTATTTTTTTTTCTCATTTTTATTTTAATCAGAGAAAACTAGTTTTTACACCACTTTCACGAACTAATTTCTATTTTTCAAATTTGACACTAAACATGTTTTTATTATAAATATTTATGTTTTAACCTATTTTGTTGCATTTTTAAATATGTTTTTCCTTTTATAATTATTGTAATTATAATAATCATATTAATAATAATTATTATTACTATATATTAATCTCCGTATTCTTCCATTCATTCTGTCCGCAGTTTGAAGTTAGTTTCTGTGTATGCTTTTGATATTTTTTTCTTTAAAAAATATTGTTCGACAAATCGAAAATATGCAGGTATTGTTTCATGATTTATAATAAAATACTATAATCATTTATAATAAATGCGGCATTCCAGGCCAAATCAGAAATTATTTTGCTTTTGCATCTCAAATTTTTTTTAACATTTTTTTTCTTTTAGTACTCTTTGAAATAAGTTACCTTGATTTTTTTCAAATTTTTTCATAAAGCGGTTCAGGAGATACAGATTTTTGAAAAATGACGTTTTTTACGTAAATTTTCTTTTTAAATGCTCATAACTCGGTCAAAAATTGATCAAATTGGACGTTTTTATAATGAAAAGTTTTGTTTTCACGCGTAGTTTTCAGAAAATGTGTTTTCAGACTGAGTCTCTCCAAACTTAACCTTCTTTCTGTGTAAAATTGTGATTTGGTCAAATGACAAGTTAGACTTACTTTTTTCACTGTGTATATAAAAATTAAAAAATTTTAAATAAATAGATCCCATCGTTTGCCCACGATCGGACAAGGCTTAAAAATTGTTAATTTAGTGCTAGTATCTTACAAAAAATTTTGAAAAAAATTGATCGATACATACATTGTTAAAAATGAAATTTTATTTAAAAAATTTTAAAATCTTATCGTAAATTATTTAAAAATTTTTTAAAAATATTTATATTGAAAATAAAATATAGGTACCCATTTTGTTTGTTATATGCTTTTTTATATAACAAATCTCGTTTGACTGATCTAAATTATTATGCAAATTATTCTCCTTTTTATTTATAAAAAATACTAGAAAATTTTTAATTGTTAAAAAATTTTGATTAAGAAGTAGAAAATATACCCATTTTATCCATAATTTTTATTTGTCAATAACAGTATTGTTTACAAACTCATTTTTTTCTTTTAGGAAGAAAAACATTTTTCATGTTTTACAATAATTAAAGAGGATCGAGTGTTAAAATCATTATTTTATATTTTAAGAATATTGTTACTGTAATTTCTTAAAAATTATTTTCATATTCTATTAATATTGAAAATTTAAACTAAAATTAATTTTTAAATCAATTTTTATTAGAAAATTCTACTAGAATTTAATTATTTAAATATAGAAGTAAATTATTTATTGAATAATTGAATGTTTCTTAAAATTTAATTCTTATAAAGAATTTTATTAACAATTTTAAATAATAGAATTTTTCGACGAATTTTAACCCGTTCACAATCGAGTGAAAATAAAGTTTTTGTGCCATAAGTGTTCAAAAAATTTTTTTTTTTATAAATCATGATATTGTCATATTATATGTTTTTGAGGTCACTGATTCAAAATCCGTGGTCGAAAAGTCAAAATTCAAAATGGCGGCTTCAAAATATCGACCAAAAAAATTGAAAAGTTAACGAATTCGTTAACTTAAACATTTTTTTTGTCGACTTTTTAAAGCTGCCATCTTAAATTTTGAATTTTTGACCACGGATTTGGAATCAGCGACCTCGAAAACCCCCGAGTAGGCATTTTCAAACAGATTCGTTAACTTAAAATTTTTTTGAGCGCTATTTTAAAGCCGCCATTTTGAATTTTGAATTTTCGACAACGGATTTGGATTCAGCGACCCCGAAAACCCCCGAGTAAAGATTTTTAGCCAGATTCGTTAACATTTAAATGTCTTTTTTTCCGATGGCCCTATAGAGCCCATGAACATACAGGGCACGACATTTTTATGGCTCTATAGTACAGTATTGAACCAAGAAAATTTTTCTTTATTGAAGCAAATCGTGGCATTGAATACGGCCAAGACTATTATAGTATTGATTTAAGAAAACGATTTTCTTGACATAGTATATTTGGGAGAAGAACATATATTCTTGATTCAAGAAAATATGGAACTCGACCAAGAAGTTAATCGACTTGTACGAAATATAATAGTACATTGTGCAACGAGGACGAGAAATGCGTGCGTCCGAGGTACACACGACATTTTATACAAAACGAGAATGTAATCCGCGGTTACTCGGTGCGTTTTGAGAGGGAAAGCATGGCTTTGCTTCAAGTAGTAGTTTTACGGTCCTAGGACGAGAAAGTAGTCTTTACCGTCCTAGGACCGTAAAACTGCTGCTTGAAGTAAAGGCATACTTTGCGTCTCAAAAACGCGCCGAGAAAGCGGGGATTACATACTTGTTTTGAATAAAATATATTAAATGAATAAAATATTTTCTTATTCTAAGAATATATATTATAGTCCATTGAATTATTTTATTCATTCAATTTTTTGTGACGTTCGTTCAAGCAATTCAAGATTTAGATGAAGAAAACATTTATTTTGTGAGAAGAACAGATACAAGAACAGATCCAAGAAAATATGGAGTTCTATCACCCAGGAGGAAAAGTCGGACGAATGTCGGATTATACAACCGCCTGGGATCCGCGCCCGTACGGACCGCCAGCACCGATGGTCTGTACCGATTCGGATCCTAAAATGCAACCGGCGCGGAACAGATTAGGCTCCGACTTTTGGATCCGCCTTTCTACTTTCGCCAGTACTGGCGCGGTACTGGATTTGTTCCGCCTGCAGATTTCATTCTTCTACGCGCGTCGGAAGAATGACGGATGTTAGGTCTGTACTGGCTCGGTGCTGGGGCGGATCCGACTGCGGATCTCGTCATTTATTGTTATAGTTCACATTATCAGTATAATCATAAATTTATTTTATTATTATAATTAATTATTACAATAACTAATTGCATTTATTATATAATATTATTATTAGTTAACCAATAAATAAATTAATAGTATTCATGCAAAGGAAGAATATAAGAAACTTAATTTTTTCATTATATATATAAAAATCCAACTTTATTAATGTGCAATTAAATAAATAATTTTTAATAAATAATATATTAATTTGAAAGAAGTAAAATATATTTAACTTGAAAGAAAATGTGATCAATATATTATAATGCCTACAATACATAACATATTAAATACAATATATAAAAAAGAGATTATTATTAATTAATTTATTATTAATTAATTAATAATCTCTTTTTAATTTAAACAATATATTAAGTAATTATTTATTGACACTTTTCTGCAAATTAAATAATTAAAAAAATGTGTTGTGCATTAAAATTTTATTCAATTTAATACTATTACTTATATGTTATAAATTGTTTTGCAGTGAAGTTATGTTCATATTATTCGTTATATTATGTAATAAAATATTAAAAAACATAATAATAAAAATATAACACTTTTTTTTAAACGAAATATTGAAATATTCATAAATACACATTCAGTAAAGTATTGAAAATATACCGGTATTACATCAGTTCGTATTTCCAAATTACCTATTGCCGCGTAGTAATTTTACAATGTTCATTTTAGCTAGTGAGACTTGAAAGCATTTAAGATTTGAGAGTTCCATGCGAGCGTAGCATAGTGGCGTTAGTTAGCGTGCGTGATTTCGGTGCGTAAATATTCGGTTAGGCGTAGGTTCGTACCCCCAAGCGTTAGGATTTTTCAAATGTGAATATAAAAAAATACCGTTAAGTGTATAAAAAAATGTGTAAAGTGAACTATCAATGAATTGTTATCAGTATTTATCTTTTGCAATTAATTAATATTTTTTTATTGATATTTGTTGAAATTATCATTTTGATCCGAGCCGGTTGTCAGGCGGTAGAATGCCAGCATTGCCAGCGCACATCTGGCTAGGAAATGAAAGATCCGCAGTCGGTACAGTGCCGGGTCCCAGCCGGTTGAATTATACACGGAACGGCTCTTCGCGGCCGGTTACCGGGCGGTAGAATGCCAGTTCCGGGATGGATGGCCAGCCAGCTCCTGGCCAAGTCATCTTTTGGTAGAATACCAGTTCTCGGGCGGTAGGCAGGCGGTTCCCAGCCAGTACCACTACTCCGGCGTCGGTACAGGCGAGGATCCGCGCCGGTTGCAAATTTCCCACTGGGCAAGAAATTAAGTAGCACGTAAGAAATGCAGAATATATTAATTCGAAATCATTTATGTAGCAAATCAAGAAAATATGTTCTCTGACCGAGAAAATATTTTCTTGATTTGAGAATATTTATAGATTTCAATTAAAAAAATATTTTCTCAATACAAGTAAATTATTTACTTGAATTACCTCCATCCTATCTTTTCTAATACTTAGGTCAAACATTTTTATTATTTAATTAATTAACATTTATATTTTTTATTTAAATAATTAAATAATTGTTATTTTACATATACATATATTTACATTTAAATAATTCTTGACACAAATGGGTCAGGCTTAGCCAAACGGATCGGATAAATTCAAAAAATTTTTTTTTAATGAAATATCTTTTATTCTCATCTTTATGTGACGAAAATAATGTCATAAAAAATTTAAAGCAAAAAAAAATTTTTGTTATAGTTATTAACAAATAAAGTTTTTAACAATATTAAATGAAAATATTTTTTTCTTGAGTTCTTTTTAACCGATTTTAAAAACAAAATAGGCGTTTTTTTCGTCTTAAAGCGTATAGAATTTAAAAATATATTTTGTTTAAAAAAATGTTTATTTTCTATTGTTTTTTAAATTATTTATTTATAACATTATAATAAAAAACAGTCTTCTTTACGCTATACGTAAAATTAAAAAATACTATCGTATTCTGCATACATTTTTGAGTAATAAACAATTGAGAAAAAAATGGCCCGCTAATAGAAATAACAATATTAAATTATTTTTGTCGCCGTGTAAGTCGTTTTGATGGTGTTCACTACCATCGCAGCGCAGACAAACATTAAAAAAAAAACAAAAGAACCTTAAATTTAAACTTGATGTATAACGCAAAAACAGCGCAGCGGCAGCGAACTCCATCAAAACGGCTTACACGGCGACAAAAATAATTTAATATTGTTATTTCCAGGGCTGCAATGATTTAAATCAACTTGATTTAAATCATGATTTAAATCTTGATTTAAATCTTGCCATTAAAATCATGATTTAAATCAAACTTTCATTAGAAACAGAAAAGTTTGCAAAATTAGTATTTTTGTTTAAAGTTTTATATTAAAAAAAAATAAAAAAGAATACATTCAGAGATAATATAATGAATATCATAATTATTAGTTTTGTTTATTTGACTCAAATTAGGGAAAAACTGGAAATCATAGAATTTTTTTGTTCAGGGAAAAGTTAGGAAATTTTAAACGAAAAAAAATACAAATTTAAAAACTTTGATAAATGTCAATTTAGTTTTTGTATTTAGACTCTTTTGTATAATATTTGAGAAAACGGGCATTGGCGGTTATATAACTTATTGAGTACGATTTTAATTGTAAATTTGCATTAACTTTTTTTATAATAAAAGTTTTAAACACATTAATATTTTTTGTAACAAACAATTTTTAATTATCTTATGTTTTTCTTTATAAATAAAATTATAACTTAAAAAGCATTATTACATTTTTAATTATCAATGCTGAATATTAAATAATTTAAAAATTTATTAATCAGAGAAACCGAAAAATTAGTCAGGATGTGTCAGAGAATTCTTAAAATGAAATTTTCCATCTACCCTATTTTATTATTAATTTTATCATTTTTAATATTAAAAAAACGAACTCAGGGTGGCCGCAAGATTGACTTTATCAATTTCCCTGACATTCTACTGACATAACAACGAATTTACCTGACAAAAATTTTTTTGTTTAGAGCAAAAAATGTATTGCATGACCGTCTTAATTTCTTTAATTGCCCTGACAAAAAAATTTTTCCTGACATTTCCCTGACTTTACTAACAAAAAAATTTTTTTCCTGACATTTCCCTTCTTCTTTAATTGCCCTGACAAAAAAATTTTTCCTGACATTTCCCTGACTTTACTGACAAAAAATTTTTTTCCTGACATTTCCCTGACTTTACTGACAAAATATTTTTTCCCTGACATTTCTCTGACTTTACTGACAAAATATTTTTTTCCCTGACATTTCCCTGACTTTACTGACTTTACTGACATGTGGCCACCTTGGAACTACTTAAATAATGAAATATTTTAAATATTTAAAAAAAATGATTTAAATCAAAAAAATCCGATTTAAATAAAAAAAATCGGATTGTTTTGATTTTTTTTAAAAAATCATGATTTTTATCATTTTTTTTTTTTTTTTTTTTTTATTTATTTTTTTTTTTTTATTTTTTTTTTTTTATTTTTATAGAAATAACTTATTTCTATTAGCGGGCCATTTTTTCTCAATTGTTTATTACTCAAAAATGTATGCAGAATACGATAGTATTTTTTAATTTTACGTATAGCGTGAAGAAGACTGTTTTTTATTATAATGTTATAATTAAATAATTTAAAAACCGCTGCCAAGTGGTACATTTTTATAATTTTGGTGTTCATTTCATGAACACTTTGCTTTCTCATAGAAATAATAATAATTGAAATATAAGAATTAATTTTTATAAAAGAGTTAAAAATCATTAAATCTTGGTCCAAAAAATATGTTTTTATATATTCTATAAGATGGTTATAATAGTTTAATAATTACACAATCATAAACAAGAATGTTGACAAAATTATATTTTCCACAATTTTTGATTTTTCAAATACCAATAATTCCATAATTTTTGACCGAATCAGGTTTAAAAATAGGTCACTCGAAGCCTTTTTTAATGCTCTACAAGTTGGTAATGAAACTTTTAAAGTTTCTTTTATATTTTTCAACAAAATTTTCAAAAAAGTGTTATTTTCGAAAAATTTAGATTTTTAAAACTTTAATATCTCTGGCTAATATAAACGAAAAATGTTCAATGAAGGCTCAAAAGATGCGTCTGAAAAAACTCAACAAAACTAAAGAAAAACATTTATAGGTGCAACATTTTTTTTAAGTTATGGCCAAAAAACGTTTTTTTACAAAATGAAAAATGCAAGAAAAATATAGTTAAACTTTATGAATCGGGATGAAAATACTCTCATTTTATGTCCCCCGGGGAGACCTACAATTTAAAAGAAATTGAGGCCTTTAGTTCTTTCTCGTTCTGAGATATTGAGGCAAATGTAATGTTAGCACACACACACACACACACATCGGTACATATCTTTAAAATCCGTTTTTTGGACTTCGGAGGTCAAAATATGTCGAAATTTTTTTTTTATTTATTTAGAACATTTATACGGGCAGTGCCCATTCGTACATAAAGTACTAAAAGATTAGGTATAACGAAAAAAGATTTATAAATATGTCAAAAAATCACAATTGAAAATTTTGCTAATACAATCCTTCCTCTATGAGGAAGCAAAAACAATAAAAAATAAAAATTTTTTTAAACAAAATATATTTCTAAATTCTACGCTTTAAGACGAAAAAAACGCCTATTTTGTTTTTACATGGTTGCCACACAACCTGGAAAACCTAGAAATAGCATGGAAATTGAAAAAGAGTATGGAAAACCTGGAAATAGCATGGAATTTGAACGAATTTCTGGAATTTTTTTGGGTTAATGAAAGATATTAAGAAAAATTTCATTCAACATGTTATTTTTCTTTAAAAATGTTAACATGCAATTTTCCTTTTCCATGTTATCTTCTCTTTAAATTAATTTAATTTTTTTTTAATTATTGACTAAATTAAATTAATTTAATTTTTCTTTTTAATTATTGACTAAAACTGTGAAAAATAGGATTTTATATCTTTTTACGATTGTCAAAATTTTTTGTTACCAGTTGCTTTTTGTTCAAGATTTTGAACAAAGTTTGAAGATGAAAATTATTTAATTTAGACATGACTTCAATGGGCTAATTATGGCTGATTCTTCTGAAAGTGACATTTTTGATATCTCGATTAATTTTATAAAATCTACTCTCTGATAATATTATTAACCATTTTCATAGAAAAAATTTAGCACTTACTTATCATTAAAAAAATTAAACAATTTTATTTAACTAAATTTATACAATGGCTAAAATAATTTCATCTTTAAAGTCTTTTTAACATGTCTCCAATAGGAGTTCTATAAGAAAACTAAATTTTTATGGTTTTTTTCAAACTCTTAGAAATTTTTTAAAAACAGTGCCAGAAAATACAATGTTTTTTCTATCATTATGTGCATTTAAAAAATTTTTTGACCTCCGTTTTATATGTGATAAAAATGTTTAAATTTTGTCTTCCGTTTAAGTTAAAATTACTTCACGATGATTAATAATGTTTTTATACATTAAAAATATTCTAAAAAAATGTGAATGCACATTAAAATAAAGTTAATGGTCTGATTGCTTTTATTATTGATTATTGCTTTTATAAATATTTAAATTTTACATATTGGCCCGAGTAAAATTCAAAGAAGAAAGACTTTAATATTTTCAAATTAATTTTGCGCAACTTTAATTCTTATTAATACTTATTAATACTTATTAATACTGGAAAAAGCCTAGAATTTTGAAATCTAGATTTTGTTTTAAAATCGGTTAAAAAGAAATCAAGAAAAAAAAATTTTCATTTACCCAGGTGCGAATTTAGGTTGGCCGCCAGAGTTTGAAGGTTGGCCCAAGGTTGGCCTAACTTTGGCAAGCGAAGTTTTGGTTGCCAGAGTTTGCCCAACTTTGACAAGTACTAGTGCCCACAGTTGGCCCGACTTTGCAAGCCAACCATTAAATGCAGAGTTTAACCAACCGTCGGGCCAACTTTGGCGACAAAGTTTGGCACAACTCATCCAAACGTAGTTTAAAAGACTTTCAGTTTCGGTTGGTCGAACTCTGGGCCACGGTTGGCCCGACGGTTGGCAAAACTCAAGAAAAGCAGTGTAATTGACTTATAGTTTTTTGGTCGACTGAACTCTGGGCCACGGTTGGCCCAACGGTTGGCAAAACTCTAGAAACGCAGTTTCATTGACTTAAACTTTCTTGGTCGGCCAAACTCTGGGCCACGGTTGGCCCGACGGTTGGCAAAACTTTGTGAAACGCAGTTTAATTGACTTACATTATTTTGGTCGGCCGAACTCTGGGCCACGGTTGGCCCGACGGTTGGCAAAACTTTGTCAAATGCAGTTTAAATGACTTAAACTTTCTTGGTTGGCCGAACTCTGGGCCACGGTTGGCCCGACGGTTGGCAAAACTATGTCAAATGCAGTTTAAATGACTTAAACTTTCTTGGTCGGCCGAACTCTGGGCCACGGTTGGCCCGACGGTTGCAGCTTTAATATACATTTTGATTTTGCGTTATGCACTCCCATGTGAGCGTAGCGTAGCCCAGGCGGAAATTTCCAACTGGCGCGGATCCTAGCCCGTACTGACGCCGGTGTAACTGTACTGGCTCGGAACCGCCTGCCAACCGAATGTGAACGGGCATTCTACCGAATAGTGACTAGGCCAGGAACGCGCTGGCAACCGGCTCGGAACTGGCATTCTACCGCCCGCTGACCGGCCGGGAGAAGCCGTTCCGTGTATAATTCAACCGGCTGGGATCTGGCACTCTACCGACCGCGGATTTTTCATTTAATAGCCAGCTGAGCGCTGGCATTCTACCGACTGACAACCGGGTCGGATCCAAATGATAATTTCAACAAATATCAATACAAAAAATAATAATTAATTGCAAAAGATAAATACTAATGACAATTCATTGACAGTTCACTTTACACATTTTTTTATACACTTAAACGCAATTTTTTATTACATACACATTTGAAAAATCCTAACGCTTGGAGGTACGAACCTACGCCTAACCGAATATTTACGCACCGAAATCTCGCACGCTATTTTGATTAAATTCATTTATTAATTAATCATTATTTTGTATTTTCTAACATAATGCAATTAATTATTGTAATAATTATTTAGTTATGACACATTTATTGAAAATAAATTTATAATGTGATTTATAATGTGACAATAAATGACGACATCCGCAGTCGGATCCGGCCCAGCACCGAGCCAGTACAGACTAAACATATCCGTCATTCTTCCGACGCCGCAGAAGAATAAGATCCGCCGGCGGAAGAAATCCAGTACCGAGCCGGTACTGACAATAGTGGGAAGACGGTTCCGACAGTCGGAGCATAATCTGTACCGCGCCGGTTGCTTTTTCAGATCCGAATCGGTACAGACCGTCGGTACTTGCGGTCTGTACGGGCGCGGATCCCAGCCGGTTGTAAATTCCGACATTCGTCCGACTTTTCCGCCTGGGAGTGGTCAGTGTATAAGTCTTCGGTGCGTTAGGTTAGGTGTTCGATCCCAGCGAGCGTTAGATATTTTCGAAAATGTATGTATGAGATTGTGTTTAATAATAATAGGTAAAGGTTATATCTAATGTTCCCGCTAATAATAACCTGTTAATTGTTTAAATAATTTAGTTTTTTAATAATTCTTTACCTTTGCCTGTTGAAGTTGGCCAAACTTTGAAAATTGTGGTTGGCCCAACTTACGCATCTAAAGTTGTGCATACTTTGGCGTCAGTCTTTGGACCAACCATTGAAATGTATATAGTTGGCACAACATATGCAACATATGTAAGTTGGGCCAACTTCCTTATGAGTTGTCGGGCCAACCATCGTCGCCATTAGACGGCGAACCGTTATCATCTGTATGGTTGGCCCAACCTCTGGCACGAGAAGTTGGTCCGACTTTGTAAAAGTTGGCCCAACTATGGGCCGACCAAAACATCGCACCTGGGTAATATTGTTAAAAACTTTAATTGTTAATAACTATAACAAAAATTTTTTTTTGCTTTAAATTTTTTATGACATTATTTTTGTCACATAAAGATGAGAATAAAAGATATTTCATTAAAAAAAAATTAAATTTATCCGATCCGTTTGGCTAAGCCTGACCCAAATACAACAAATATACCTTGAAAGAAAATTTTCCACGGTCGGAGGAATTGAACCCGGGTTGCACGCACCAGAAGCCGTCACGCTACCACTATACCTTTTTTTTTTGATTTATTTTTATAACATCCATAAAATTGGTACAACGTAACGCAATAAACAATTAAAAAAAAGAGCGTCGTAATCACATGTTTTTACATGTCTTGGTTATTAAACAAGTATTTTTTTCCTATCGAACAGACAAAATTTGCCGTAGATTCGTCGATGATTCGTTTTCGTCCTAATATAAAATTCTATTAACAATGTTTCTTTATTTTTTAGTCACAATAAATTGCTACATTTTTTGTATTATTTTGTGTCTTCAGTGAAAAAAAAAGATATCGCATGAGCGAATTTGTAAAAAATTGAAAAATATACAATTTTTAAAATGTAAAGCTACCACTATACCATCCTAGCCTCAATGGACAGTTTTAAAAAACTGATATTTAAGTTGCATAACCATTTGAAGAAAAATATTTTGTTGGATCAAGAACACCGGCATTGTGTTAAGTAAAAAAAAGTTTCAAAGCAAATAAATAAAATGATTCGATTCAAGAAACATGAATTCTCCAGACAATATTCTAGATTCAATACTTTTTAGTACTTCGGATAAGTAAAATATTTGGTTGAAATAATAACATGTTTAGTTCCGCCAAATACTGAATTGTTAATTCAAGAATTCTGTTCAATGCTAATAATTACTTGACGGGCAGTTCCATACGAAAAGCAAATGGTGGATCACCGATTTTTTTTAAAGTTAGTAATTTTGTAGTACTTGGGGTACTAAATAACTGTGCAAAACAGTTTTGCAAAAAAAAAATTTTTTTGCAAGATATTTAGATTTGAAAAATTGGAAACTGAAAAAATGACTTTTTTGAGAATTTTTATTTTGAAAACTATTGATTCTACAAGAAAAAGTCATTTATTCAAAATTGTAGGGAAAATGTCAATTTTTATAATATTAAAAAAAAGTTAAGAAAAATTAATTTTTCAATAATTTGTTTAAACAATAATTTTTTATTGTTAAAAAAAAGCAAAGGACATCATGGAATTTTCTAGAAAAATTATTTTCTCAAAATTTGAACCTTCCTTAATAAGTGGTTAAATTTTTAAAGAAGCGATGTTTGATGTTTTTGAGGAAACAATTTTTGAATTTTGCGCTTCGAGTTTTTGTGCGTTGCGCTAACTAAGCAGCGCCTATATCAGTGTATTTTAAAAGATGATATGACCTTTACTACTCGTCCCTAATACATTTATTAATTATATACGTATATATTATTATTATAAACAGTCCCAAGTGCGAAATTAAAAACGGCCCAAAACTGGCCCAGTGACGGCATAGTCAGTGCCTACTCTTGGCAGACAATAGTGGCCCGACTGTTGGGAGGTTAACCGCGGTAGGCCGTTGGCAGCCAATTATCCGTTGATTCTCGGTAAACATTAATGGCCCATTATTGGCTGCCATTACTCCCCAGTATTGACAAAATTAAAAAAATTATATTTGTTATTTAATTAACTAATTAATTTATAATATTTATACAGCTTATTTCCCTAAATTAAATGCAAACTTACAAATATTTGAAAAATTCTTACCGCTCGCGGGGATCGATACCTGAACCTGATGCACCACAGCCTAACACTCTGACCACTCTGCTACTCTGACGTGAAGTCGAGGAAGCAAAAGGGTTCTTATAAGCTACACTACACTGGCCGATACTGTGCCATTATTGGGCCGAGCTACGTCCTAATGTTGGCAATTATAATCTGCCTTCATAGATACAAAATGATAGACATTAATGTGCCATTCCTGGGCCAAGCTACGTCCCAATTCTGGCAATTGTAATTTGCCATCAAAGACACAAAATTTTTGCCATTAAAGTGCCACTAATGTGCCATTAATCGGCCGATCTTCGTCACATCACTGGCAATTGAATATTGTCATTAAAGATTGATCAACTTTGCCGTGAATGTGCCATTGTTGAGCCAAGCTACGCCCCAATTCTGGCAATTATAATTTGCCATCAAAGACATAAAATTTTTGCCATTAAAGTGCCATTAATGGTCCGATCTTCGTCACATCACTGGCAATTGAATTTTGCCATTAAAGATTGATCAACTTTGCCGTGAATGTGCCATTATTGGTCCGAGAGCTTACCCAGTCTTAAAAAATTTGAAAATCTGACCATCGGCGCCATCATTGGCCCATCAATGGGACGTTTTGAACACCAGTAATGGCCCAGTAACTACTGCCAATTCTCGGCAGACATTACTTGACCAATGATGGGCCGTTTTTGCAGTCTTGGCATTTCGCACTTGGGGTTTAACAATATATTTTTAACTTTTTTATAAACATTATTTTCCTTTTTTAACCCATTAATGCCCATGGGCACAAGAACGCATATATAAAAAGTAACTATTGGGATCCTGGCATAGGGTCTAATATTAATTTTTGACGTTAAAAATTAAAAAAAAAATTTTTTTAAACAATTTGTTATAAACAAATGAAGAAAAATTGATTTTCATAAAAAACTGATTGCGCCATTCGATTGGACGCAAAAAACTACTACGAGAACGTATATTACATAATTTAAAAAAAAAAGACATATTGTTGTAAAAATGTTATATACAATTAGACTGCATTTATACTGTATGAGGTAAAAGGATCGTTTTTCAGGTAAAAATTTTGTTTAAAAAATTTTTAACGTCAAACACTCTCCTAATTAAACTAATTTTGTTTAAAAAAATTTTTTACTTCAAAAACGATCTTTCTTCCTCATACAGTATAAATGCAGGCTAATTGTTTATAACATTTTTACAACAAAATTTTTTTTTAAATTATGTAATATACGTTCTCGTAGTAGTTTTTTGCGTCGAATCGAATGGCGCTATCAGTTTTTTATGAAAATCAGTTTTTCTTCATTTGTTTATAACAAATTATTTAAAAAAATGTTTTTTTAATTTTTAACGTCAAAAATTATTATTAGACCCTATGCCAGGATCCCAATAGTTACTTTTTATATATGCGTTCCTGCGCCCACACTGAGAAAACTGGAGCCCAGGTAGAAAAATTTAATGGAAGCCTAGATATATGCTAGCGCCACCACTGGAATTTGCATGGTAGTTTTTCTCGCCGACGACTTCTAGCGCCTTGCATGGCGCGAGCACTTTCCGCTAGAATGCAACATAACCTCAAATTTCTGTTGCATAAAGTGTCAAAGGTGTTTGTTTTTTTTTTTAAAGTAAAAGGAAATTTTTGCTTGTAGAATATTGTCGCATTTAAAAACAATATATATTAAAGGATTGTAAGTATTTATATATTTGTAATTGTATTAAATTTAAACATAAATTAATATTGCATTATAAATTTATTGTTCATTCGTTAATTTATACACTTATTTATAATAGAATTTTTAGTATATGAATGTTTTATTCAACCTCCAAGAAAATTTTTAAATATATTTTAAGTAATTAATCTAACGATTTATCACCAAGAGTAACAATAAATACTTTTTGATGGATCAAATATATTATTAATTTTTCTCCATTTGAATTAGAAAACATAACCTCAAACTGGATTTATTTTTTCTTTATTTTTAATTCACCTGACAGAAAAGATTTACTGATTTTAAATAGGAACTTAATTTTTGCAATTTTTATTATTATTATAAAAGAAATTGGTTAATTTCAAAAATTTTAATTTCAATGTTTAACATGTGTAACTATTTTTGACACTGTTACTGTAAAGAAATAAATAATTTTTAATGGAAATTTAATAATAATTTATTCTTAAAATTTCCATATTTGAAAAACAATTTTATACAGCAAATAATGATCAAAATTTTGATTAGGCTTGGGATTAAGAAAAGGTTGCCGTTTTCTGAATTAAAATCTTACCATAACTTAAACGAAACGTGTATTAACTCTTCAAATACGTTAAAACTTCATTGTAGGCAGATAATTAGTAAATGTTTTTTATATGTACACAATTTTTTTAATTATATTCGGCAAAAGAAATGACATAGGAATCATTTTTTAATTCGCCAAATAAAGTTTTGGCAAGTGAGGTTATGTTCATTCTAGCACTGCGAGCAGAATGCGAGAAAGGCGCTAGACTAAAAAAGTGTTTCAAATGCTTTCAGCGCCACTACAGCGCAATGGAACGCAAGAGTGGCACCATGCTAGCGCCACCAAATTTTTCTACTACTAGGGGAGTCAAATTCAGAGGTTCAAAAAGTGTATGTTTCCTTTGCTTATGAAGAGAGTTAAATAGTCCTTCTAAAATAAGGGGTAGAGTAGAAGGGGGCAATGTAGTGCACCACTTTATTAGTGAAATAAAAAGCAGAGAATATATTATAAACGATTTTATTTTATTAGATATGATAGTAGGAACATAAGAAACTTAAAAAAACTATAAACTAGCAGTGATGCCCACGAGACGAGACTTTGCATGTAAAAACCGAGACAAGATCGAGACTTTGCATGGTATCATCTCGTCTCGTGGACAGCACTATAAACTAGAGATTTCTTTGCTTCTGCGTTAGTTGAAACTGAAAGAAAACTGCAAAAATTTGCAAAAAGCAAACATAGTTAAATAACACATATTTATGGTCCTCTGTATAATTTCACTACATTGCCCCCAACCCCGTGCACTACAATGCCCTCAAGCACTTTCTTCACGTTGACTTCAATATCTCAATAAAAACAAAATTAAACGTCAAAACAATACTAAATTTGTGTTCAGAAGTCAATTTTACATGGAAAAAGCACTTTCCTGATAATTTTTTAACGAGCCTTACATTTTCTTCAAGTCACTAAAAAACGGAAATATGGTTTCGAAATCTAGTGTTTTTAAAGTGACGCCACAACTTCTTTTAGGAGAAGCACAATAAAGCCAAAATGATATACATTAATATACTTTGATACTTTAAACCTACCATACCAACGACAATTAATTCCATTCATTCGTTTAGTCAGTAAAGCCAGTGCACTACATTACCCCCTTCTACTCTATAGCGGAATAAGAATGGAAAATCTACCTTTGCTCCAAAAAAGTTTTAATTATTACTAAAAGTTGGTACTAATGAGATGAAAATTTCCACCAAATATTTTTTGAAAAAATACATTTTTACAGGAGTTATGGAGGGGGAAAGCAAAATCAAAAAATTGATTTTTCTCGAAAACGGCTCAACCGATTTTAATTTTAAAAATATGTTTTTTTATAGAATCAAAAGACGAATTATAAAAAAAAGACTCAAAAAATTTTTGCCCAAAAAAACCCGGAAAAAAAATTTTTGAAATTTTGAAAAAATTTTTTAACAGGCTTATTGCAGAGGTATCACTTTTGAAATGTGACAAAAGTGTCTCTAAAAGTGTCTACTTTATTATGACTATGCAGATTGATTTTTATGGAATGGTTTATAAAAACTATTTTATTTCTTAAGCCAAATTACGCACATGCTACAATGAAGTTCTCGGTTGTCAATTTTTTTCAATATTTCACACCAAATTTAAAAATCTAAAAAAATTATATGTTAAAGTAGACACTTTAAGAGATATTTTTGTCACATTTCAAAAGTGGTACCTCTGCAATAACCCTGTTAAAAAAAATTTTCAAAATTTCAAAAAAAAATTTTCCGGGTTTTTTGGGCAAAAATTTTTCGAGTATTTTTGTTATAATTCGTCTTTTGATTCTACAAAAAAACATATTTTTAAAATTAAAATCGGTTGAGCCGTTTTCGAGAAAAATCAATTTTTTGATTTTGCTTTCCCCCTCCATAGCTCCTGTAAAAATGCATTTTTTAAAAAAATATTTGGTGGAAATTTTTATCTCATTAGTACCAACTTTTAGTGATAATTTAAACTTTTTTGGAGCAAAGGCAGATTTTCCATTCTTATTCCGCTATACCCTTTTGAATTGATAATGGAAATCTACTTGTATATTCTCTCCCATTATATCTGAGGGTTAAAAGTTGCGCAGAAAATGTGTACGATCTGATGCGCGCGAAATTATTTTTCTGACATTTTATGTATTTAATTTTGGGGGTTAGGTTGCCATATTTATTCATTTCGCGCCGGATAAGGAAGGGATGTCTCAAGATGGTTAATTTGTCCTTCTGTTATAAACTCATTTTCCCTACAAGAGAAATGGCACGAATATCTGTCAATGGTGTATTTGAATAAGTATTTAGATTGTTTTCCAATAGTAAACTCTCAAATATGAACAATTAGTCCCTCCAAATGTTTAGTCCAATCCTCCAGTTTTCTCAGTGCATGGGCATTAATGGGTTAAAAAAGGAAAATAATGTTTATAAAAAAGTTAAAAATATATTGTTAAACTGTTTATAATAATAATATATACGTATATAATTAATAAATGTATTAGGGGCGAGCAGTAAAGGTCATATCATCTTTTAAAATACACTGATATAGGCGCTGCTTAGTTAGCGCAACGCACAAAAACTCGTAGCGCAAACTTCAAAAATTTTTTTCTCAAAAACATCAAAAATCACTTCTTTAAGAAGGGCCTAGCGGAGTAAGCATGCAAAATCTGCCCCCGCTCAAAAAAATTTGAATTTCTTGTTACATGTTGGCAACATTAAGATAAAATTTTTCACCAAATATTTTTTCAAAAAATGTATTTTTGTAAGAGTTATGGAGGGGGAAAGAAAAATCAAAAATTTGTTTTTTCTCGAAAACCACTAGATCGATTTTAATGAAATTTATATGTGTTTTATAAATTAATAAGAGGAATTTAAAAAAAAATTTTTTTAATTTTGACTGAAAAAAACCCCAAAAAAATTTTTTTTTAATTTTCAAAAAAAAAATTTTAGTCTTATGTTGGAGATACTACTTTGGAATTTGTACAGAAAATTCTCCTAAATGTGTTCTTTTACGAAATATTTTTGTCGATTTTTCTAATTGGGTACCACATAGTTAAAAAAATTAAAATCCTAGGTGGCGCATCATTCCGGCTGCAGCACAATGTATCCAGTAACTGATTATTTTTAAATTTCCTTGAAATTTAGTAATTATGCGTTTCTGGGGTCACTTAGTACGAATGTAATATTAAATTTTCAAAATTCAAAATGACTTGGTACATTGTGCTTTAGCCGGAATGATGCGCCACCTAGGATTTTAATTTTTTTAACTATGTGGTACCCAATTAAAAAAATCGACAAAAATATTTCTTAAAAGTACATATGTAGGACAATTTTCTGTAAAAATTCCAAAGTAGTATCTCTAAAATAAGACCAAAAATATTTTTTTTGAAAAGTAAAAAATTTTTTTTTGGGTTTTTTTTCGGGCAAAACTTTTTGAAATTTTTTTTTTAAATTCCTCTTATGAATTTATAAAACACATATAAATTTTATTAAAATGGATCCAGTGGTTTTTGAGAAATAACAAATTTTTGATTTTTCTTTCCCCCTCCATAACTCTTACAAAAATACATTTTTTGAAAAAATATTTGGTGAAAAATTTTATCTTAATGTTGCCAACATGTAACAAGAATTTCAAATTTTTTTGAGCGGGGGCAGATTTTGCATGCTTACTCCGCTATGCCCTTTAACCACTTATTAAGGAAGACTCAAATTTTGAGAAAATAATTTTTCTAAAAAATTCCATGATGTCCTTTGCTTTAAAAAAAAAAATAAAAAATTTTAAATAAAAAATTGACATTTTACCTACAATTTTGAATAAATGACTTTTTCTTGTAGAATCAATAGTTTTCGAAATAAAAATGCTCAAAAAAAGTCATTTTTTTCAGTTTCCGATTTTTCAAATCTAAATATCTTGCAAAAAAAATTTTTTTTGCAAAACTGTTTGGAACAGTTATTTAGTACCCCAAGTACTACAAAATTACTAACTTTAAGAAAAATCGGTGATCTACCATTTGCTTCTCATATGGAACTGCCCTGACACAAGAAAATGAATTTCTTTCTTCAATTAAATATGGGATTAATTCAATGTAATTTTTAATCACTTGAAACAAATATTTACTTATGTTAACCTTCGTATTTTCTTGAATCAAGATTATATGAGCGTTGAATTAAGTAAAAACTTTGTTAAAGGAAACAAAAGAATGATTTGTTTTAAGAATTTTATGACTAATTCAAATAAAAAATTAAATTTTTTAATTCAAGAGAAATATACGGTAATTTCACCTTGAGTGGACCGCCTAAGCTTTTTTTTCCAAAAAATTCTTTATGAAAGCAAATTAATCGGAGGTTTCTATTCTATTCATTCCACTCCTAAAAAATTGTAAAAGTTAGGGGAGACTGGGGTAAACCCGCTCACTTTTTTTCAGATCGGCTAAAATCTAGGACATTATTCTCTAAATCCAAGTTAATTTATATCATTTGAAAGCTTATGATTTCTACTAAAAAAATAAAAAAGAGTTTTTGATTTATCTTTTTTAGTTTTACTTAGAGAAACTTTTTAATAAACATATACCAAATTTCGAAATCATCACGGAAAGAAAAAGTCCGTCAACCATTAATGGATTAGTATATTACTTTGAGACGGGACTCTTTTTCCGTTGATGGTTGCTTAACTTTACTTAACGATTGAAAACGAGTCATGGATTGATTAGAATGCCAGTATGTGACCAATTGTTTTAGATTTAATGCTGAATTGTTATCAATGGCTGTTTGAATGTTTACGAATCATTAGTGAAAGTTTGTGAAACGTTAGTTGACTCGTATTCTAAATCGGCGCTCTTCACTAGCGCATTGTTGCGCAGTGTACCGATGCGCATTTCTTCCGGTTTCTCTATAGTCCATGTGTTTTTGCTGTCTGCTATACATATCCCTATATACTATTATGTGTAATGTGAATATTTAACTTAACTAACAATTTGCAGTTGAATTGCGTCTAGAAATTGACCTCGATGAAAATGTATTTTCTTTTATATTTCTCGCTAATTAAAAAGTAGTTATTAGTGCAAAATCATTTCTCACAAGTTGTGAAAAATTTTGTTATTTGGTATATAAGAACAGTTTGCTTCTAAACTTAAAGTGTTATAAGTGTGCGTTTCTACGTGTAGTTATTATAAGTGCGAAAATGTGTTGGAAAATGTGTTGGTCTAAAGCGTCTAAGAGTGTAAATAAAATATCGGAACTGTGCAACGAAAAAAATGTGTTCATTCTGTACCAAATAGTGTCTAAAATTAGGGATAATTCTGAAAGAAGTTGAATTTTTTGAATGCTTTTGATAGTCATAGAAAATTTAATAGACAGTTTTCTAAATTTTAGTGAACGAGTTTTATATATTGATGACAGTTTTCTAAATTTTAGCAAGCAACTCTTCACTGATTGTGACTCAAAGTATGTTATCCATTCAATGATTTTGTGTCCCGTCTCAAAGTAATATACTAGTCTATTAATGATTGACGGACTTTTTCCTTCCGTGCACAATTTTCCAGGGTAAACCCGCTCACTTTATCTTTTCAAGACGGAACAGTTTTATTTTTTAAATATTAAAGTTCGTCTTATTCCCGTCTTAAGTATGATTTATTATTGATAATTTATGAGTTATATAAACAATTCTATAAACAACAAATTGGTTTAATAAATAA
This sequence comes from Leptopilina heterotoma, assembly GCF_015476425.1. Classification (NCBI taxonomy): domain Eukaryota; kingdom Metazoa; phylum Arthropoda; class Insecta; order Hymenoptera; family Figitidae; genus Leptopilina; species Leptopilina heterotoma. The sequence goes on along the minus strand of NW_025110972.1, from coordinate 645,543 downwards.
TGAACATAGATTTCATGAATTACAGCTATGGATTTAAATAGTGTTATATTTTATTAAGAGAAAGTGAAATGTAGTTACAATTTTGGTTTTAATAAGTCATAAATTGTGTTATTGTTGAAATATAATACGTGAAATTATTTTATTCCAAATTTTAAATTTAAAACTAAGTGAGCGGCTTTACCCCGACTTCAGGTGAGCGACTTTAACCCGAGTGTATTCCTCACATTTCAGAATAAATTTAATTAAATCTTTTTAAAATAAGACAAAACTATATATATGTACTTCGATGAAGGACATCCAATAGCAACAAAAAAAATTTGCCAGATAAATTAAGACTCAAAAATAATGATCGAAAAACTTAAAAATCCAAAATACGTTTTTTTCTGACACCTCTAAAAACATTTGATCGTCTCTGATTCTGTGTTGAATTCATGAAACTAAACGAAAGTTCGTTAATATCAGTTGAATGTTAAGTTACTATTCACAGTACCAATATCTCTATCTTAAGTTGAGTTCATAGCGTAAAATCGCTAGTGAGCGGGTTTACCCCAGTCTCCCCTACTCCTAGAAATTATAGTTCTAAGTTTGTCGTGTCGATGCAATAATGTCTAATAACTAGACAGCTCGACTGATTATTTGCTAGAGATAAATTTGTCTCCCCTATTCTAAATTCTTTAATGTATTTAATATTTCTGATATATTGAAACAAAATTTATGCTTATGCAGCTTCAGACCATGATTGTGTCGAAATGTTTACAAGTGAAACCATTTTTAATAATTTTGGCACATATCACATCAAAATCCCAAAAAAATTAATAAAGAACATAAAACATAGTTTCAAACCTATTTATTGTTAATTAATTTCCATAAAAATGGTAAACTGACATTAAAAATATAAAAAACAGACAGTCCACTCATGGTAATAAACAGTGGTCCACTCATGGTGATATGCAACTTTTTATGGCAGCCACCACAATTTTTTTTTGAGTCAAAATTATCACTTAATTAAACTAAGACAATCAATTTCAATGTCCAAAGTAGTAGGAAAAAAATAAGTTTCCTTTTAAAACTTAAATTTTACACTACTTTTACACTTCCGAATCACTTTACTCATTGTAAGAGCGACTTCTTTTTTGGTTTGTGATCTTAAAAATGCGTTACATCAAACTATAACGTATATGATTATGGCGGAACTTAATTTCTTACGGTTTCTAGGTGCGGTGCTGCTATTCGTTTAATTTATTTCACGTTTCCACTGTCAGATAACTTAATAATAATATTTCTTTGAAACAAAATAATTTTTAATTGAGTTGAAACAATTATTAACTTATATTAATCTTCCCATTTTCTTGGCTCAAGACTGTGGGTGTTGGATGAAATAAACGGTTGCTTTAAAGGAAATAAAAAAATGATTGACACAAGACACAAGAAAATAAATTTTCTTCTAATAAGAAAATATGGGTTTGTTTCAAGTAAATTAGGTCAAGAAAATGCATTTACTTGATTCAATGAACTTTTTTTTCAGTGAACGAAAACTCAAAAAAAACATTTTCCCTTGTCTTTACTAAAAAAGATATTTCAAAAATAATATTTGCCCATCTTTTAGTACTTTTGATCCATTTCCCCCTAAATTTTTTATTAAAACCAGCCAATATCGTAGGTTTTAACTTGTCAAAAATGTGAATCATCTTAAAATGCTATATGGGGCGTTCCATGGCTCTATGCACCGACGAAATTTTGGTTTTGCTTATACCCAAGCAGCACGGAATATAACCTTAAAATGAAGAGAATGTTACATTTCATATTCGCAATATTCTAGTGGAATGTTCCAGGGATCTTAAAGTAATATTAAAATGTCTGCCCCACAGGAATATTCCAAAAATAACATTGAGGGAATGTTCTACGGTAATTTCGAAGTAATATTCCAGAATGATGTTGAGGCAGTGTTCCACCGTAATATTAATGGAATATTCCAAGGTAATGTTGAATGAATATTAAGGGAATATTCCCAGAATATTCCCTGGAATTATTCAAAAATTTCGTACTTTGAAAAAATTTGACTTTTTTTCTCTTTTTCTTCTTTCTTTAGTAAAAACGAATTCAATGTTCGTTTTCAACATATTTCATCCCAGTAAAAAAAATTCGATACACGGACCGCGGAGTTCGTATACGAGCTCGGTAGCTCGTATGAGAAATATGTGAAATTATACGAGCCTTTTCCGTAATGAGAAGTGTATAGATGCTTGTATACGAGGTGACTTTTAAAGCATTTTTATTAATGTAACACTATTTTAAAGTAAATGTAGATAATAGAAATGAATTATCTCATCTAAAACAAAGCTAAATTCATAAGGGAAATGAAGTTTTAAGAAAAAAAGGATAATTTTGTTCAAAAAATTTATTCACACTGAAAAAAGGTTAGAATTTGATAATTCCTTGTTACTCTTACTTACCGACATTAGATATTTCTCGGATGCAGTAAGCACGATTTTGTATTAGCGGTAGAATAAATAAGTTTTTCTTCATTACTAATTAATAATATATTATTATTTATTTATTATATAAATGTTCTTATATAAAATAATTAAATTTAATACAAAATCGTGCTTACCGCATCCGAGAAATATCTAATGTCGGTAAGTAAGAGTAACAAGGAATTATCAAATTTTAACCTTTTTTCAGTGTAAATAAATTTTTTGAACAAAATTATTCTTTTTTTCTTAAAACTTCATTTCCCTTATGAATTTAGCTTTGTTTTAGATGAGATAATTCATTTCTATTATCTACATTTACTTTAAAATAGTGTTACATTAATAAAAATGCTTTAAAAGTCACCTCGTATACAAGCATCTATACACTTCTCATTACGGAAAAGGCTCGTATGCGAGATTTTTCATATTTCTCATACAAGCTACCGAGCTGGTATACGAACTCCGCGGTCCGTGTATCGAATTTTTTTTACTGGGATATTATCTGGGAACATTCCCTCAACATCACCTTGGAATACTCCATTAATATTACGGTGGAACATTCCTTCAACATCATCCTGGAATATTACTTCGATATTACCGTGGAACATTCCCCAAATGTTATCTTGGAATATTCCTGTGCGGCGGACATTTTAATATTACTTGAAGATCTCTGGAACATTCACTGGAATATTCCAAATATGAAATGCAATATTCCCTTTAATTTAAGGTTATATTCCGTGCTACATGGGTACTTTGTAATTTGATAGTGTTTACCCAATGGTAGTGATGCATTGCGAGCGAGTCTCGTCTCGAAAAACCGAGAATCTCGCGAGAAAAACAATGAAAACAATTGATGTTATATTTTCATCTCTTTTCTTTTATGAAAGGACAGAGTCTCGTCGTGCATCTCTACCCAATGGGAAGTAAACGATTGGTTCAATAATGGGCCATGCTTGGCGAACTCCGTTCCATTATTAGAACATTAATGGCAACCATCATTGGACCACCAATGGTTTAAACTTGGGATGATCACGCTACTGCCAATGATCGGTAGCCAAGCATTGGGCCAATATTAGTTGCCAAGGAATTGCCAAGGAAACAAAATCGATTTTCAAAAGCTTGATTTTTTATTGGCAGCCAACATAAAACCAAGGTAAAACAAAGGTGAAAGACTGATAAAAATTCCCTCACCGTATCTTACAGTGGAGGGATGACTGTGAATGTCTTTGCGAGAGAGGAGCAGGTACTTATAGAGCCAGTGAAACAGGTCACAAGCGAGAAGAAATCACTGGCATGCACTCTGGCGGCGCTTGTCGGAACTGTTTTCTGGCGCGCATGCATATCCTGACATTATCGACACAGCGCTTGGCCACCAACGTTGCGCCACTTCCGACAAGCGCCGCCAGAGTGCATACTAGTGATTTCTTCTCGCTTGTGACCTGTTTCACTGGCTCTATAAGTACCTGCTCCTCTCTCGCAAAGACATTCACAGTCATCCCTCCACTGTGAGATACGGTGAGGGAATTTTTATCAGTCTTTCACCTTTGTTTTACCAGAGGTGAAAAATTAAATTAATATGTTCTATTAATTTAAAAAATATATATTTTTAAAAAATATATTTTTTTTAAATAAAATTTTGAAAATTTTATTTTTTAAAAATAAATTTTAATTAATAATTGAAAAAAATCAATTTTCAAAACCTTGGTTTTTTGTTGGCTGCCAATAAAAAATCAAGCTTTTGAAAATCGATTTTGTTTCCTTGGCAATTCCTTGGAAACTAATATTGGCCCGATGCTTGGCTACCGATCATTGGCAGTAGCGTGATCATCCCAAGTTTAAACCATTGATGGTCCAATGATGGTTGCCAATTGTTTTGCCAAGAAAAAACCATTGGGCACCAAGCATGGCCCATTATTGAACCAATCGTTACCATTGGCAACTTCCCGTTGGGTAGGGTCCTAAATAAGTGTGCCAAAAAGTTTTACAAAATTTTTAATACTTTGCAAGATATTTGCAAGGGAGCGTTCATAAATGATGTAACGTTTTTTGGGGGAGGGTGGAGGGTCTCTACTAAACGTGACACAATGTTACATTCTTACGCACGTCACCGTCACCAATATTGTAACAATATTGTTACGACAAATTTGTCTAGACTTTGGGTTTGTGCAAGTCTAGACAATATAGTTGTACTTCTGATTAGTGTATCTGTGTGAGTATACATGTGTGGGTGATTTGCGCGCATGCTTGATATTCATAGAAAACTACTGCGCATGCCTGATATTCATAGAACCCCACTGCCCATGCCTGATATCCATAGAACACTACTGCGCATGCCTAACACTGATATAACACTACTGCGCATGCGTTACATTGATAGAACACTACTGCGCATGCCTAATATTGATAGAACACTACTGCGCATGCCTGACATTGATAGAGCACTACTGCGCATGCGTAACATTGGCAGAACATTACTGCGCATTAGGGTGTCCCAAAAAAATAAAAAGTTTTTTTTTTATTGGGTCTCATCCCCTAAAATTCTTTCAAATTGTGTAAAAATAAGAACACAATATTTGGAAATAAAAAATTTTAATATTAACCCGTGGTTCAGAGCCTTTGAACCATAAAAACGCTAAAAATGTAGTGTTTTTTCATTTTTAACATAAATATAAATGTCAAAATATAATGAACAGGGTGTCATTGTAAAGATAATTAAATTACCTTTTGATCCATATGTCATAGTATAAGATTCAATGAAAATTAAGAGTGTTACAGTCGATTAAAGATTAAATTTCATGAAAATTTTGATGATTTTTATTTTTTAGACACTCAAGTAACTTGTACTTTTTTACATTAAACAGTAAAAAATATTTAGGTTTTAATTTTTTTATTGAGAGTCTGTAACATTACGAAAATTTTTAGCCCTTGTGGACCTCGATTTGATTGAAAATGACAATTATACACTAGATTTAGTGAACGAAACTATTTTTTTTATTCTTATCATTCCTTCAACATTTGGAGCAAAAATTGAAACAATAAATTTAGATATAACCACTAAATTTACTAAAATCAGTGATAAAAAAATACTGAAGTCGCTGATTTAGAGTCCAATGTCAGTTTTTCAAATTTCAAAATGTCGGAGAACTTCATAAAAGTCGATCGAATTCGTCTCAAAATCGGGTAACGGATTTTGAGACGAATTTAATCGACGATTAAATTACGGATTTTTGTAATGTTACAGACTCTCAATAAAAAAATTAAAATCTAAATATTTTTTACTGTTTAATGTGAAGAAAGTACTAGTTACTTAAGTGTCTAAAAATCATCAAAATTTTCATGAAATTTGATCTTTAATCAACTGTAACACTCTTAATTTTCATTGAATCTTATACTATGACATATGGATCGAAAGGTAATTTAATTATCTTTACAATGACACCCTAATCATTATATTTTTACATTTATATTTATGTTAAAAATGAAAAAACACTAAATTTTTAACGCTTTTATGGTCCAAAGGCTCTGAACCACGGGTTAATATTAAAATTTTTTATTTCCAAATATTGTGTTCTTATTTTTACACAAATTGAAAGATTTTTAGGGGATGAGACCCAATAAAAAAAAACTTTTTATTTTTTTGGGACACCCTACTGCGCATGCGTGACATTGACAGAACACTACTGCGCATGCCTGACATTGATATAACATTACTGCGCATGCGTGATTTGTGAATATGTATACATTTGTGTTAATATTGTTTTTAAAAGATATACATATATATGTTATATATGTTTTTTGAACATGTTTGTGAGTGAAGTATTCTAATAGATGTTAGACAGAATAGAAAGAGGTGTGAGTCGGTCGGTCGGTCATTCTTTAACTTAATATAATATAGAGGACTTCTTCAAAATACAATTTTTTTAGTGTTTTCAACTAAAATTCTTCTATGAATCCATTATTTTTAATAATTATTTAAATACATATTGACAAATTTAACTAATTTCAGAAGGTTTTGAATTATTAAATTTTTCAAAAATTTAAGTTGATTAAAATTTCTAATTAAATTCATTCAACATTAAAATTTTATAAAATTTCAAATTGAAACCGTTTGAAGTTCATTTATTTATGAAAATTGTAAACGCAACTCTTTTAAAATTGAATTAATTTTGAAATATTTAAGTAAAATTATTCATTAAATATTTTATTTATTTTATGATAGTTGTTCAATATTTAAGTTATTTAAAAAAAATTGTTGTCAGAAATTGAAAAAATTGAAGGTTTTGTATTAGGGTGATTTTCACGTAACTGTGCAATTTTAAGATCAGTTTTAAAAGAAAAAAAAATTTGTTTTTTTAATGTTAAATATCACTTTTCCTCATCATTAGGGCATAATATAGTTGTAATTTGAACGGTTTTACTACAGCTATAATTATAAAAAAATTATAACAAATTTTCGAAAATTTGCTGCCACGGAGCTGACCACCCTTCCCAGGCGGAAATTTCCAACCGGCGCGGGTCCTAGCCCGTACTGACGCCGGTGTAACTGTACTGGCTCGGAACCGCCTGCCAATCGAATGTGAACGGGCATTCTACCGAATAGTGACTAGGCCAGGAGCGCGCTGGCAACCGGCTCGGAACTGGCATTCTACCGCCCGCTGACCGGCCGGGAGAAGCCGTTCCGTGTATAATTCAACCGGCTGGGATCTGGCACTCTACCGACCGCGGATTTTTCATTTAATAGCCAGCCGAGCGCTGGCATTCTACCGACTGACAACCGGATCGGATCCAAATGATAATTTCAACAAATATCAATAAAAAAAATAATAATTAATTGCAAAAGATAAATACTAATGACAATTCATTGACAGTTCACTTTACACATTTTTTTTAGTTTTTTATACACTTAAACGCAATTTTTTATTACATACACATTTGAAAAATCCTAACGCTTGGAGGTACGAACCTACGCCTAACCGAATATTTACGCACCGAAATCTCGCACGCTAACCACTATGCTACGCTCGCATGGGACTCTCAAATCTTAAATACTCTCAAGTGTCACAAGCTGAAATAAAACTTGTCGAATAACTACGCGTCAATGCTACAGCTATATTTTTATTATTATATAATATATTAAATAATTATATCTCAATATAATAATATTGAACATAATAATATTAATAATTTTAATTAATATCACAATAATAATAAATTTATTATCATTGAGATATTATTAATTAACATTAATATTATTGAGAATTAATAATAAATTATTAACATGAATATTAATATTTATTAATATTAATAATTTATTATTAATTCTCAATAATATTAATTAATAATATCTCAATAATAATAAATTTATATTAATAGTATAAATTTATTTATAATAATTATAAAGTATAAGTGCACAACAAATTTTTTTAATTGTTTAATTTTGAAAAAAGTCTCAATAAATAATTACTTAATATTTTGATTAAATTCATTTATTAATTAATCATTATTTTCTAAAATAATGCAATTAATTATTGTAATAATTATTTAGTTATGACACATTTATTGAAAATAAATTTATAATGTGATTTATAATGTGACAATAAATGACGACATCCGCAGTCGGATCCGGCCCAGCACCGAGCCAGTACAGACTAAACATATCCGTCATTCTTCCGACGCCGCAGAAGAATAAGATCCGCCGGCGGAAGAAATCCAGTACCGAGCCGGTACTGACAATAGTGGGAAGACGGTTCCGACAGTCGGAGCATAATCTGTACCGCGCCGGTTGCTTTTTCAGATCCGAATCGGTACAGACCGTCGGTACTTGCGGTCTGTACGGGCGCGGATCCCAGCCGGTTGTAAATTCCGACATTCGTCCGACTTTTCCGCCTGGGATATGCATTGAATAATACTGCCGTCAACTGGGGCTACTTTATGTACGAGGTATATTTAATAAATTAAATTATTAAAAAGAACTTCTTTGTCAAAAAACCAAAAATAATTTAATTAAAATCCTTAAAACGATTAAAACTTCAACCGGTGAGGAACATAACGGCAAAAAATTAACTTTAATTAATATTTATAAGTTTTTCAAATTAGTTTTAAAACTATTTCAACTATGTCTGTCCTTTTCTATAATATGTATTATTGTAGCAACTGTTGATCCATGAATTTGCACCTTCACACTGTACGCCACGGAGCTGATATTTTATGTGACACCACGGAGCTGAAATTTGACATTTAAACTAACCTAACTCCGACAATTCTGCAAAATAATTCTTTTCTTTGGGCAGATAATTTGTTTCTATATTGTAATCTTCAAAAAATCGTAATAATTTCAACAGAGAGTGTTTAGATTAAAAGAATAGTAATACCACGGTACTGATCACTTTTTTTGTGACCTTCACATTTTTACAAAAAAATTGATTTTGAGTGTAGAACTTCCAATTTTTGAACCTTTTTTTTTACTGATATTTGTTGCTAATGGATCTTATTTTAGATTGTAATTCTCAGATAACATTAAAATGTGCCATAAACAGTTAAATTATAGGGAAAAAAATCTTATTACAAAATTGAAAAAATTTGTGGACAAAACTATTTTACATTTTATAATTTTATAAGAAGTATTAGAAGATGCATTATATGTACAAATTGTTTACCTATATATATACATGATTGGGGTACAAAAGATCCAATCCAAAAGATCCAAGACAAAAGGTCCAATCCATAAGGTCCAAAAATTTATTTATCCAAAGTACAAAAAATACAAGAGTACAAAAAGTCCAAAATTGCAAATTGTCCAAAATATGTATAATTCTTTAAATATGTAAATGGTGTTTCCAAAGTTTTAGATTTTTAAAAGTTTAATACCTCCGGTTAATATGGACGAAAAATATTCAATTCGGGCCCAAAAAATGCGTCTAAAACACATACGGAATGACATTTTTTAAAAATATCATTTTTGAACTCCTGAGGTCAAATAACATAAAGATATGTCAATAAAAAATATATTTTTTTTTGTTTGGACTTTTTGTACTTTTGGATTTTTAATTTTTTGGATCTTTTAGTTTGGATCTTTTAGTTTGGACCTTTTGTACCGGAACGATATACATAATTCATATTACAAAAATTCTCGTTTCCAGTTTCGGCGTTTTCAATAAAATTTCTGAATTTTAACTTAAAATTTTAAAAAACACGGACACGCCACGGAGCTGAAATTTTGGAGGGAATTCCGCAATTCATCAAAAATTATAATATCTATTTGTACATATTTGTGGTTGCGAATAGGTTTTATATATACCTGTGAAATGTATCCATACCAAAGCAAAAATTTTTTATTTTGAATGTGTTTTCTGTGACCCTGTCAAATATTACAGTTACGTGCAAATCACCCATTAGAATTCGTGGTAATTTTATAGTTTATGAGTCAAGAAAAAATATACAAAAATTCAGAATTTTCTTATGAATTCTAAAAATTAAATATTTTTTAGTACTTTTAATAAAAATTCGTGACTTTTTCCTGAATTCTCTATGTCAGAATATATGATTATTATAATTATAATAATATTAAAAGTTAAAAGCATATATTCCAATTCATATTTTATTTTTTTTAAAAAAAATTGAATTAAAAATTTTTACGTTCTATTATTTTTAAAATTGATAATTTTATTTAAAGAAGTGGGTGAGAAATCAGCTACTTATTATTATTATTATTATTATTAACAAATATTCTATATAAATAAATTATTACTATTTTGTTTTTTATTCATTTAATATTTTTTATTCTATTTATTATTGATTTAGTTTCTAATATTATTTTATTATTACTTAGTATATAAATATTCCTTGATTTTTTGAAATATAATAAATATTCCACAATTTTCAAGGATAATTAATATTCTAAAATAATTTCTAAGGAAAATGGGAATTAATATTCATTAATTTCTAAAGGAATAAATATTCATTAATTTCTGAAGGAATAAATATTCCCAAGTTACCATAGGAATAAATATTTCCAAATTTTAATAGAAATAATTTTTTTTTCAAGTTTCCAGTTTCTAAAGCAAAATTAAAACTCGCCATATGAATTTAATGTCTTCTTGTTCTATTTTTTTCTCCTTTTAGATTGCACACTCTGAGACTGTGACAACGACGACAAAGAATGCATTAATAAGTTCGCAATTAGGACCATGTGAAACTTACCCACACAAACTTAAGGTTTCCATCATTGGTGCCGGAAACGTGGGAATGGCTTGCGCCATTGCTATTTTGATGAGGGTAATTTAATACAAAATCTTGTGCATATATTCATCAGGAAAGAACACATTCCATGCTTTTTTTCATATAATATACAAGAATATTTTTATATTTACCACGAAAAGCAATTTTGAATTTCCAAAAAGCAAAAAAAACTAAATATATTTTTCAAAATATTATTCAGTATTTCTTGAATTTGAATTTGCAATATGCTCTAAAAATCTCATTGAACATTATAATTTCAAATATTTGCAAATATTCCTGGAAAAACTATTTTAAAAATTTGTAATATTTTTCCTACTATTTTTCAACTAGGTATTTATTCGAATATTCGGAAAAATTAATTGGAATATTCCAATCTTTATCGTTGCGAAAATATATTTTGTAAAATATTTTTTTGGTCTATTTCGTTGCAAAATAAATTTAATTTTAGAGAAATATTCATAGTTAACAGTATATTTGTGTGTTGGCAAATGTTGTTGATCATGATGTATAATAAAATGTTGAACAGAGAATAGCGAGTGAGATCGTTTTGGTGGACAAGAACAAGGAGAAGGTTGAGGCTGAGGCTGAGGACATAAGACATGCTAGTATCTTCCTAGGAAATCCTTTAGTTATCGGGACCAAAGGTATGCATTTACCGTTCTAAGTAAGCTGTGAGTATGAAATGTTCGTGCAAATCAATTGTTTTTCTCGTACGAGACATTTTTTTCCCTCTTTTATTTAAATTCCTCCCTCTTCCCTTCCACGCTAATGCATATAAAAAATCTTACGATGGGGGAGGGGGGGTCTAAAAACCTCAAAAATATGCTTACGTAATACTTGAATGGCCCCTTATTAATTTAATTAACTTAATTGTAATTATTATTAATAATTATTGCTATTAGGGGAGACTGGGGCGAAAAGTTAAATGGCTGGGGCAAAAAGTTAAATTGTATTTTTAGCCTACTAAAACTATTTTCTGATAGGTGTTAAGTAGTAGATAAGTTAAAGTATACGTAAACAAGTAATTTAGTTAAGAAAAGATCTTTGTTTACTTAACAAAAGCTTTAGAATAGTTATAAAGTTAATAAATTGAAATTTCAAAAAAAAAAAATTTTTTGGTTTATTTCACGTGAGCGGTCTTGTTTTTTGATAGAGTACTTGCCTAATGTCAAATAAATCATTTTTAAACAAGTAAACCCAAAAAAACGAAAACTAAAAAAAAATTTTTTAATAACATGTAAAAATACATTCAACTTTTCTTCCCACCCATTATTTAACACTTCGCCCCAGGGTGCGTTTTTGGTTTTAACAACAAATATAAAAAATCTGACTAAAGATATTTAGCAAATACCTTTAGGTATCTCTTCAGGGCCCCAAATAATGAAGTAAAAAAATCGCGGTGAGAATAAATGCAAAAAATATACTTAAAAGTTGATATTTTCTTTTACGAAAAAATTTTCAAGAGTAGGGTGAAAAAAAAATTTAAATATGGACACCACAAAAATTAGCAAAATGTCACATAACTCCGGACATTTATTTAGGGTGATAACACCCTTCTACAGTTAAAATTGCAATGCTCTAACTATTTCCGTTCTAAAGATAATGAATTTTAACTGTTTTCACAATTTAACTTTTCGCCCCAGTCTCCCCTATCATCAAAATGTGCAATTTAACCAAAAAAAATTTATTTTTAACTCCTATTAATTAACTATATCTACTAATTTTCGTATTTGATTAATTCTGTCTGTCCACACTTTGAAATTAGTTTTTGTGTATGCTTTTGTTTTTTTTTTCTTTAAAAAATATTGTTTGACAAATCGAAAATATGCAGGTATTGTTTCATTATTTATAATAAAATAATATTTGAAATTAAAAAATTTTTTAAAAATTATTAGGAAGCGTTCACAAATGATGTCACGCTATTGGGGTAGGGGGGGGTCTTACTAAACGTGACACAATGTATTTTTCTCATGTAAAATTGCAAAAATTGCGTGACAAGGGGGAGGGGGGGGGGGTCGAAAATATCCAAAAATTGCGTGACATCATTTGTAAACGCTCCCTTAACAAATAAATTGTGTTTTTTACATAATTTTTTTATAAAAAATTTTGTTTGACTGATCTAAATTATTATGCAAATTATTCTCCTTTTTATTTATAAAAAATACTAGAAAATTGTTAAATGTTAAAAAATTTTGATTAAGAAGTAGGAAATATACCCATTTTATGCATAATTTTTATTTCTCAATAAGAATATTGTTCACAAACTGATTCTTTTCTTGGTGCGAGAAAAACAGTACATTTTCCCGTTTCTTAATATTTTTGTAGAAAATTCTCAATTTTCATAAGGCGAAATAATTTGCATATTATTTCTATTTTTTACACAGAAAAAAATGCGAATGGTAAAAACAACCACATTTGTGTAGTTAGAAAAAAAGTAGTTAAAACTACCATATTCAGCAGCATTTTAACTACACTTCCTCAGTTAGTGGAACCAAAATGAAGTAGTTGGTTTTATGTAGTTAAAATAACTACTTTACGTAGTTGAAATAACTAACAGATGCTTGTAAATGGCTCAACTATACTGTAGTAGTAAAAACTACTGTTAAAAATAGTTAATTTTACTATTGTGGTAGCAAAAATAACTATTTTGTATTAGTTGCAAACAAAATGAGACTTACTGTTTTTATACAGTAAATACAACCTCTGAAAGTTGTTACTTTTATGATTTATGTAGTTAAAACAACTATTTCTTACTAGTTGCAGAGAAAGAAAGAAATTTACTGTTTTCATATAGTAAAATCAATTGTTGAAAATAGTTATTTTTACTATTTATGCAGTTGAAAAGATCATTTTTTTCTACAGAGAAAAAACGTGAGTGGTAAAAGCATCCACATATGTGCAGTTAAAAAAATATAGTTAAAACTACCATATTCAGCAGCATTTTAACTAAACTTCCATAGTTAGTGGAACTAAAATTGAATAGTAGGTTTTATGTAGTTAAAATTACTACTACACGTTATGATTGTGAATAACTCAACAATAGTGCAGTAGTTAAAAGTACTGTTAAAAATAGTTATTTTCGGAATTTCTGTAGTAGAAATATCCATTTCTTGCTATTTGCAAAATAAATTAAAATTTACTGTTCCAAAGAGTAAGAACAACCGCTGGAATTTGTTATTTTTGTGTTTAATGTAGTTAAAAGAACCAATTCTTACTAGCTTTTAATAATTTATCTCTATGGTGGTAAGAAACATTTATTTTTATAACTACAAAAGTCATAAAAGTAACAATTTTTATGTTATTTTTTCTATATGAAAATAGTAACTTTAATTTTTTATAACTAGTAAAAAGTGGATAATTTTACTACAGAAATTCTGAAAATAACTATTTTCAACAGAACTTTTAACTACTGCACTATCGTTGAGTCATTTAAAATCATATGCTGGCTACATTTCAACTAAGTCTTTGAGCTTAAAAAATTAGTTACTGCAACTAAACGGAGTAGTTATTATGACTGAATCTAAGAAGAATGTCCTAAAGTAAAATGTCAGTCATCGTAGCGTGCGAGCGTGGTTAGGTGGTTAGGTTATCGGTTTGCGAATGTTAGGGTCGTGCGTTCAATCCCCGGCGTTTGGGGATTTTTCTCTGTTAGGTGTATAAGAATTTAATATATAAATTATATATGAACAAAAATAGGTAAGAGAAAATGTAAAAAAATGGACCTCAATAATAATAAAAAACAAATAAATAATTTCATTTTACTACTTTAAATAGTTAATTTAACTATTTTTTACAGTTGTTACAACTACAATTTGTTACGGGCGCCTATAGGAACTATGAGAATTTAGTTACTGCAACTAAATGAAGCAGTTAGTATGACTAACAACAAATAGTTAAGATAACTGTTTTAGTAGTTAAATTTACTGTAAAAATGGTATTTATTACTATATTTTACAGTTAGACTAACTATTCTGTCATAGTTCATTTTACTAAATAATGTTACGGGCGCCTATAGAAACTATACAGGAAATAGTAAAAAGGTAGTCAAATTTACCATATTTTTTTTTGTGTGTAATTACAATTGCTTTAATAAAATTCAAAGTTTTTTTATAAAAAAGGAAAATAATGTTTATGATTTCTATTTGTCAATTAGAAATTTTAATTGAAAATGAAATTGAAACTTTTTAAAAATTTTTAAAGGGGCCATTCAAGTATTACGTAAGCATATTTTTTAGGTTTTTAGACCTCCCCTCCCCCATCGTAAGATTTTTTATATGCATTAGCGCCATTTTTTCTAATGAAAATAAGCAATAGCTAGACCCCCCCCCACCCCCTTAAATGCTTACGTAATACTTGAATAGTCCCAAAATAAAGGGAAAAAATTTTCTTAAATATTATTTCAAATTCAAATGTTTTTGAAATTAAACAACTTTTAAAATTATTGTTATATCGATTGCTTCGAGTTGAAGACTCGGAGTGAACGATTTCTTCATGTTTTATGACAATTAAAGATGACCGAGTGATAAAATCATTATTTTATATTATAACAATATTGTGACTGTAATTTTTTCATGATTATTTTCTTCATTTCAATTCAATTATTATTTTTTACAATTTTAAATTATTTTTTATGAAAATATAATTGAATTATTACGAAGAAATTTATTAAAAATTTGTAGATAATTGAATTCCTGTGAAATTTTTATTATTTATGAAAATAATGAAATGTTTGCGTACAATTTTATTAAAATATTTTTTAAATAATTAAATTCCTTTTGGGAAATTTTATTAAAATAGTAGATATTAAAAATCATTGAAATGAGAAAAATTTTTGAAAATAATTAAAATTAGGACAAGAATTTTATGTTGACATTTTTGAAAATAATTTAACTTTGCTCTCTACATCTGTATCAGTGAAATTTGACTGAGAATCAGTGACTCTATTCTCGCGATTTAAATCAGTGAAGTTTCACTGAAGATCAGTTAAAAATGATTAAAATTTTAGTCATTTTTCACTGATTGGCCAATTAAAAAATAACTGAAATTTTCAATATGTGTGACAGAAATTTTCAGTAGTTTTTTAATTGGCGAATTAGTGGAAAATGACTGAAATTTCAGTTATTTTTAACTGTTTTTCAGTGAAATTCCACTGATTCAAATCGCGAGAATAGAGTCACTGATTCTCAGTCAAATTTCACTGATTCAGATTTAGAGAGTGAGGAAGAATTTTGTTATTTATAAAGATAATTAGGATTTTGACTCGCACTTGTCCAATTTTTTTTATTTTTAGTTAAGAAATTAAAAGGAGAAAACAATCTCTCATTTATTCTCTTAAAATTTCACTCTTATTCCTTAAAATATTTAATTCCACGTGTTTTAACTAAAGAAAATTTTTTTTAAAAAAGTTTTTAAAATAATTTTGTTGTTGTCAGACTGTAATAATACACTAGTATACCAATTTTCAGCTCAATAGGTCAAATAATGTAAAAATTAGGAAAAAAATTTTTTTTAGTTTTTCCTTGACAACGCTATGACCATCACCTCCAATCACATTCGCTATATTTTTCCTGTAATCTATACGAGTGAAAATACATCACAAGTCTCCTCAGAGGTGGGCAGGTTATTCTAAAATGTAACGCTACAAACTTGGTGGGGAGTTGTTCTAAATGACTTTCAGATTCCAAATTTTCAAACCGATAAATCGTACCTGATCCTCTTTTCGAATTATCTCTTATACAGATAGTCGGAAACTTGAAAAATTTATTATCTCAATGTGGAAGCTTTGATTCAGAAGACTGCTGATTTTTCGTTACTAAAAATTTTTTAGACAAAGTTTTTACAGACAATTATGGTTCCGAATTGTCTCTTCTTCAAGAAACTTTTTGATATTTTGAATTTGGACACGTCTGTCACATGTTAAAGTGCTACATATATGAATATATATATATGTTACCGGCAAAGTATGAAATCCAGGCATTTTATAAAATGCCTAGGCAGTATATAAAAAGCCTGTCCATTTCAGGCAATGTATATAATTAAATTATTTTTTCATATATTGCCTAGGCATTTTATAAAATTCCTAGGTATTTTATAAAATGCCCATCGAGCATAAGGTAAAGTATATAATAGTCTCAGCAGCTTGAAACGTCTACCTTTTTCTATAAACACTTTCCACGATTTTTCTATTACAAATAGAAAATAATAAGTATATAACAATAAGTATTTTAGCTATGTTTACATAGCTGCATGTTAGCAGTGAGTAATTTTATACAATGAAGTTCAATATTTCTAACTCTTAAGAATAATACTTAATTAACAGAAAATACAAATTTTGTCAGTCAATTCTCACATTTTGAGGTAATCAGTCGCAGAAACATAAATTTGAACTTAAAATGAGTGCAGAAATAGGAAATGTTTCAGTGACAAGGGATAGATTTTTTCCGAATTTTCTAAAATTAAAAATGCAATGGCAAAAAACAGTATATTTTTATCAGACGAACGGTATAAGCAGTTGATAAGTGATGTTAATAATGTTAAAGCTACCGAGAAAAAGGAACAGGCCAAGGTTTTGTAAAATGTTCTTGTAAAAAACTGTCAAAGCAACAAATATTTATGCATAAAAAATAAGGTCCAGTGTCAGTCGAAATGTCATTCAAGTATGCCGTGTTGTAACAAATAAATTACAAAAGAAAGTTAATATTTTTATAACAGAAAAATGTATATTATTTGAAATAAAACTAAATTTTATACTTTGCCTAAAGTCTAGTGGGCATTTTATATAATGCCTAGGCAATGTATAGAAAATCTTTTTTTTATACACATTGCCTGAGACAGACAGGCATTTTATATACTGCCTAGGTATTTTATAAAATGCCTGATTACATACTTTGCCGGTAACATATATATATATATAATTTCAGAAGCCTGCAAAAAAATAAAAATTTCCGTTGTCTGAGATCGAGAAGTCATTTACCGAAGCTTTTGGTGCGCTAAATCCGAATTAACATTTAACAAAAACCTCCCATCACGTCAGGATTTTGAGAAAATTGGGGGTAAAATACCCAAAAATCATTTCTTAGTAGTTTTTGAAAATTTCTACTAGGTAAATCCGACGTGCTAGAGACTTGTCATATGAGTTAAATTAAAGCTTAAACCCTCTACTTTTCGAAAATATAGCGATATTGCCAACAGCAAACTAAATTAACTGTCAAAATTGATTTTTTAACAGTTGTCCTGCATACAAATTGACCTAAATACAACTATTTTAAAAAATGATTGGATTCGCTAAGAATTTGTTACTTGGGGGTTTTCGGGATCGCTGATTACGAATATGACGTCAGATTTTTAAAACTCAAAATGTTTGATCCAATATGGCGATCGACTTTTAAAAATCGATTCAATTTGCCTGAAACTCGTTACTCGCGGGATTTCGGGGTCGCTGATTAGGAATTTGTCCACAGATTTTTTTATTTTGAAATCATATTCGCAATCAGCGACCCCGAAACCCCGCGAGTAACAAATTTTAAACCAATCCAATCATTTTTTAAAACAGTTGTATTTACAAAAACTAAAAAGTGATTTTTGGGACTTATAGGGGAGAGTGGGGCAAGACGGGGTACCGGCCCTATTTCACAAACGAATTAACCAATCGCGATTATATTTTACATAATACTGCACCGAGACGATAGTTTTTTGTTTACAAAACCTAAAAGCCATGAGAACAAATCTTTTACCTGTTTTACTAAAAAACTGTTTTCGACGATTTTCTTGTGAATTTTTCACTTTTTTTAGGAGGTGTTTATTATTTAATAATAACGGTTAATGAACTACATAAAAAATTTTATAACTGGCAAGGGTTACAGAAAAAGGGAAGCATATGTTTTTTTCTTTGTTGAATCGTAAATTGTAGTAATTAATCATTTTATTCAATTTCGTAGGTGCAGGCAAGATAGGGTAGGGAAGAGTGGGGCAAAATGGGGTACACAAATGAAGCAAAAGAAAAGAGAAATAAGGGAAGTTAAGAAAACTACTTAAATCAAGACTGAATAAAATAAGAGTGACCAAAAAGAAAAAAAAAGCTTGTCAGGTTAAATTAATAATTAGAGATGGTAAAGTGGAAAATACACCTTGTCTCTATAAATTGTAATGGTTATTATTTAGACTCAAATTAAGGCTGGGCTGCTTGTTCTGTCTGCGGCCAATGGGCTTTGTGCAGTTGTGCTAGTGTCGATGACGAAGATGAAGATGCAACCTTTACTTGTAAAATTTGTCGACAGAAATAGGTTGCTTTTTTAGTACCGCGCCGGTGGGTCAAGATGGGGAGATTTGCAATTTTTTTCATATTATTAATTTTATGATTTTTTAAGAAACAGATGGCCTTTGTTCTTCTTTATTACTAAAGACTGATTCCCAAAGATGGTTATTAAATAAAATAATAAAATATGTATTCGAAAATTTTCGTTTTTTTGCGGTTTAAACCTTGAGTACCCCGTCTTGCCCCACTCTCCCCTATCCCCATTTTTCTCAAAATCATGAACATAATTATCTATAAAATCTTGGTCTATAAAATTTTTAATAACGAAAAATCAGCAGTCTTCTGAATCAAAGCTCCCACATTAAGATAATACATTTTTAAGTTTCCGACTATCTGTAAAAAAGATGATTCGAAAAGAGGATCAGGTACGATTTATCGGTTTGAAAATTTGGAATCTGGAAGTCATTTAGAACAACTCCCCACCAAGTTTGTAGCGTTACATTTTAGAATAACCTGCCCACCTCTGAGGAGACCTGTGACATATCTGGACCAAATTTGAGCTCTTCAGGTTAAATAGTTTAGCCACTAGGGGGGGGGGTGCACGATTTGGCTACGGACGCAAGAGTCTCACCTACGGTGTACGGAACCCTAAAAAAGGAGAAAAAAGCGTTCTTTTCACCTACTTTTTTTATTTTTCTTCCCTTTTTTTGAATCAAAATATGAATGTCAAAATGGCAATTTTTAAAAACCAAAGATCTGAACTATAGAATCTGCTTGTACCCAGTGGGAAATTTCCAACCGGCGCGGATCCTCGCCTGTACCGACGCCGGAGTAGTGGTACTGGCTGGGAACCGCCTGCCTACCGCCCGAGAACTGGTATTCTACCAAAAGATGACTTGGCCAGGAGCTGGCTGGCCATCCGTCTCGGAACTGGCATTCTACCGCCCGCTGACCGGCCGGGAGAAGCCGTTCCGTGTATAATTCAACCGGCTGGGACCCGGCACTGTACCGACTGCGGATCTTTCATTTCCTAGCCAGATGTGCGCTGGCAATGCTGGCATTCTACCGCCTGACAACCGGCTCGGATCAAAATGATAATTTCAACAAATATTAATAAAAAATAATAATTAATTGCAAAAGATAAATACGGATGACAATTCATTGACAGTTCACTTTACACATTTTTTTATTTCTTTATACACTTAAACGCAATTTTTTATTACATACACATTTGAAAAATCCTAACGCTTGGGGGTACGAACCTACGCCTAACCGAATATTTACGCACCGAAATCTCGCACGCTAACCACTATGCTACGCTCGCATGGAACTCTCAAACCTTAAATGCTTTCAAGTCTCACTAGCTAAAATAAAAATTGTAAAAATACTACGCGGCAATAGGCAATTTGGAAATACGAACTGATGTAATACCGGTATATTTTCAATACTTTACTGAATGTGTATTTATGAATATTTCAATATTTCGTTTAAAAAAAAATGTTATTTTTATTATTATGTTTTTTAATATTTTATTACATAATATATCGAATAATATGAACATAACTTCACTGCAAAACAATTTATAACATATAAGTAATAGTATTAAATTGAATAAAATTTTAATGCACAACACATTTTTTTAATTATTTAATTTGCAGCAAAGTGTCAATAAATAATAACTTAATATATTGTTTAAATTAAAAAGAGATTATTAATTAATTAATAATAAATTAATTAATAATAATCTCTTTTTTATATATTGTATTTAATATGTTATTTATTGTAGGCATTATAATATATTGATCACATTTTCTTTCAAGTTAAATATATTTTACTTCTTTCAAATTAATATATTATTTATTAAAAATTATTTATTTAATTGCACATTAATAAAGTTGGATTTTTATATATATAATGAAAAAATTAAGTTTCTTATATTCTTCCTTTGCATGAATACTATTAATTTATTTATTGGTTAACTAATAATAATATTATAATAAATGCAATTAGTTATTGTAATAATTAATTATAATAATAAAATAAATTTATGATTATACTGATAATGTAAACTATAACAATAAATGACGAGATCCGCAGTCGGATCCGCCCCAGCACCGAGCCAGTACAGACCTAACATCCGTCATTCTTCCGACGCGCGTAGAAGAATGAAATCTGCAGGCGGAACAAATCCAGTACCGCGCCAGTACTGACGAAAGTAGAAAGGCGGATCCAAAAGTCGGAGCCTAATCTGTTCCGCGCCGGTTGCATTTTAGGATCCGAATCGGTACAGACCATCGGTGCTGGCGGTCCGTACGGGCGTGGATCCCAGGCGGTTGTATAATCCGACATTCGTCCGACTTTTCCTCCTGGGTAGAAGCGCGTTCAACTGGAATTCATTGTCTCACATTTCATTCTGGACTTACGAGACTCCAGAAATCTCAAATTGATAAATTGTGACTGATGGCCCGCTACTTTTTTCTAGATCAACGATAAATTCAGTGATCGAACTTCTCTTTTTCTTTTTTGCCTGCGTCATTTTTTTTGCAATTTATGCGCGAATTCCCTGTCAACGAGGGTATCCAAAAAAAATAAAAATTTGGCTGCAGAGTGAGAGTGTGGGAGAATGAGGGTAGATCGTAAAGTAGAGAAAAGAGAGAGAGAGAGAGAAAAGAGTCGTATGTGAAGGACTCGAAATCCTTTTAATCATCTCCTTACATCTTGGAGTTGTTGAGCCGCGTGCAGGCACGCGGACGGCGGATGTTTCCGTCGCTTTTTCCGGGCTGGTTCGTAAATTTCGAGTATTTATTTATCGCGATGTTGAATCGCCGCCACTTGCGTTAGGGTTAGACCAACCCACGACCCAAGTAAAAAAAAACGCTCGAAAGCATTTGTGATTCACTGACCGATGAAAAATATTAAATATTCATGCGAAAGATTATATGCAAGGGTGGAGGAACTATTAAAGGATGTAAGCGCCATTTACCATGCCGACATTATTTCGTACAAAAGTCACATGGAACATCTGTGTTGAAAACTTTCGTATTCGCTTCTTTTCGAAAAAAAAATTTTTACACGTGAATATAATTCCTTGTCTTGTACACGGAGAAAATTTGTTCCTTATATTTTACCGAATTTTTCAATAAAGTTGGGATATAGTAGCATAATCGTAATTTTTAATAATTTTTATATTATTTTTTCGGTAACAATATTTAAAATCTAATGTGATATCTTTATTTCTTAAGAACTAGTACTGTAAAAGTTGAAAAAAAATTGAAACTGAACGTTTAATGTAAATTAAATAAATACCTCCTTGATGGGCACTAACGTTTCAGGAATAGTTCGGTAAAACTTTCTTGACTTGCCGAAAGTGTTAGTTTTCAGGAATAGTTCGGTAAAACTTCCTTGACTTGCCTAAAGTTTTAGTTTTCTGGATTAAAATAATTTATTTCAAGTGTCCCGCAGTCAAATGAAAGACTTTCACACTAATAGTTGATTTTTCCAACTTATTTAGACTTAATTAATAATCATTTTATTATTATTTAAATTAAAATTCAATTAATTAATTATTTTAAACACTTATTAATTGCCAAATATGTAATAAATGCTTTCAAATCATATAAAAAGAAAATATAAAATAGCAATAACATACTTATTTTTTTAACATATAATTTATTCATTTTAATTAAACATGAATAATAGTAAGTAAGTAAGCAAGTAAGTAAGCAAGTAAACATAAGTAAGTAAGCAAAAAGGAAATAAATAAGTTATCAATTAAACATATAAGTAAGTATGTAAGTAAGTAAATAAGTAGGTAAGCAAGTAAGCAAAAAGGAAATAACTTGCTTGCTTACTAGCTTACTTTCTTATTTGCATACTTACTTACTTATTTCTTTCTTGCTTACTTGCTTACCTACTTATTTGCTTACTTCCTAATTTCCTTCTTGCTTACACGGAAAAAAAAGTACGTGAATCCTTCCTTGAAAGTGCTTGAATTTTGGATAGGACACAAAATACAAGGCTGTTCCATATACTTTTTATTAGAAAATATAGAAAAGTCCTAGAGTTATTCTAGTACTAGTATGGGCAACAGTGTTTTTTACATTTTAACGAAAAGTCATTTGTTCAGTTTTATAAAGTACGTGAAAGATTAGTTGACTGCGCTTGAAAATTCTGTAGAGCATGCGCAGTGTGCGTTGCGCGTTTCTACCCAAGGTAAATGCCAGCTGATCGTCTGTTTCCGTTTGTGTTAATTTCAGATGTGAATATACTATTATTTTATGAAAAACAAATAGTGTTAATATATATTTGTCTTCAAGAATTGACTTTCAAAAAAATATTTTTTGTTTTGTGTTTCTCACAAAACAGAATGTTATGTAAGTCTCAGTTTTCAGTGAAATAGCATGTCTCAGAAGTCGTGAAAAATTTCACCATGTGGTATATAAGAACAATTTGATACGTACTTTTAAGTGTTAAGTGTGTGTTTATATTTAAGTTATACGCGAATATATGTGTGTGTTATAGGTTAGTTCATAAGTGTTGACGAACGTCGAAAAGTGATACAATAATTGTTCTTTGTTTGTGTGATTAATTATCAAAATATGTGAATGAATGAGTGAATTTCAGAAAAACTGTGTGAACAAGTGGAAATTATTTTTTTTATTTTACAATTTTTTTGAAAGTCAATGAAATTCTCAAGCAAGGTACTAGAAATTTTCATTGACTGCTTTTGAAACTCTCATGCAAAAGTACTAGACTGTTTTTAGTATTTTGTGTCGTATCCAAAAGTCAAGTACCGAGTCAATGAAAATTTCACGTACTTTTTTTTTCCGTGTACTTGCTTGTTTCCTTTTTGCTTACTTACTTCCTTATATGCTTGCTTGCTTACTTTCTTATTTCCTTCTTGCTTACTTTGCTTATTTCCTCCTTGCTTACTTTGCTTACTTGCTCATTTCCTTCTTGATTACTTACTTTCTTATTTGCTTACTTTCTTACTTGCTTATTTCCTTCTTGCTTACTTTATTCCTTATTTGCTTACTTGCTTATTTCCTTTTCGCTTTTTAATACCTCACAATTATTATTTAATATTTCAGAAAGATTAATTTTCTATTAATTAATTTAATAATTTCCAACTTGCACTTTTAATATGTATATTTTTAATTTTAAACATAAAAATTTGAGAATAATAAGGATTTTCATAAATTATTGTTTTATTCCATTAAATACAAATTTAAACATTTTTCTTTATAATAATAAAAACATAATTTAAAAATATTTCATAAATTGACCTTGAATATAGTTAGAAATGATTCATTAATATAAATAATTTTTAATTTTGTACAACGATAGTTTATTAATTTGAATCTTTCTCACAAGCGGTGAAATAAAATTGAGATTAATATATAAGGACAGTTGAAACTTTCTGAAGCATTAATGTAAAGCGTGCGATGTGTGTATTAGTGTATGCGTTTAGAATGTACTGTAGGCAGGTGTATCAATTAGTATTTGTTCGTAAACAATTGTAGGGGGTTTAGGTAGTGATTAAAGTAGGTAAATTGAGAGTTACGGCAGTATTAATATAGATCTACTGAAGTAACATTATTTTTTATTTTTGTTCTTCAAGTTTTACCGACCTTTCAGTAAATTGCAACTCGTCAGTTTTACCGAAGACTTTATCTTACGTTTTACCGAACTATTCAATAAATATGAATGTAGCGAGCACTTGGCTTACGTTTTACCGAACTGTAAGTGAAGCGCTAATACATGTATCGTGAGCTTTATGATTTTTACATTATTTTTCAATGCAATTTCTTTTACAGTCTAGTTCTTGAAAAATTACTGTTTTGACACTTCATCCCAGTTTTACCGAACTAAATTCAGTAAAATTTCAGGAATAAATTTTCTCCGTGTATAACGCCCTAGTAGAAATTTGTCCTAGTTATTATAAAGGAACTGTCCAGTCGCGCTTGAAATTGTCTAGTTACTTTACAAGCCAACTGGCTAATAACTGGAATGGAGTGTCACCCTTTTTTCATCAAGTTATTATCTAGCCCAACTTTATAAATTCTGGTCAACGGTTCTGTAGAAAAACTAGACAAATTAATTCTTTTAAAATACTGAAAATTTGTTTAATATTAGGATTTACTGTAGTTAACATATTTATTTCATGCAATTAATATAAAATTTCTATTTAGCACCAAAGAAATTCAATAAAAAATATTTTTGGAAAATTTCTGTATCCATTATAATATATACATAATAAATGGAATAGAATAAAAAATTACATATATAATATTTTATAATTTTTAATTAATTAGTTGAATTATTATACAAAAATAATATAAATAGTAAATTATTACATGTAATTTTCTACATTACTTTTTGATTTTTAATTCAATTAAAAAAAATTCTAAATTCGAATATCCTAAATATATACTGTTTTCAAACAACTTTCATTTTTTTAATGCACTATTATTAACAATAACACTGCACTGAGAAAAAAGAGGGCGCGTTGCAGCACATTTTCGATTCATGTTGCGCGACTCAACCCTGTGTTCTGCTAGACACTTTTCTGGGGCGTGCAGCGGACCCCTGAGTCGAGGCGAGCTGTATTTGAAGGAGAGTCCAGAATAGAGTCGACGTCGGTATGAACGCGCTGATACTAACGCGCTCCTCCTATGTATTCCATATGGACGAGCGCGTTACTACCCAGGCGGAAAAGTCGGACGAATGTCGGAATTTACAACCGGCTGGGATCCGCGCCCGTACAGACCGCAAGTACCGACGGTCTGTACCGATTCGGATCTGAAAAAGCAACCGGCGCGGTACAGATTACACTGTGTGACATTAAAATGGCACTTTAAATCGGACCTATTCTAACTTGTTCATCTTGAAAAACTGAAACAAGTACACGGAGAGAAAAAACAAGGCTTTTCCCTATGAAAAAATATGCATTTAACGCGTGAAAATTATCACAGTAAAAATGCAGGACGCTCACGGGTTTTCCCGGTGAGATTCTTGCAACCAGCTAAGGCCAATAGGGGCTAAGGCATGGCATAACCGCTAAACGCAAGAAATTCATCGGGAAATCCGGTGAAACTGCTACCTGAAAAAAGGCATGAATTGAAGTCACAGGGAAAAGCCTTGTTTTTTCTCTCCGTGTAGTATGTTTGAAATTTCCCAAACACCCCCAAAATTTAATTTTAGGGGCAAAAACCGTTTTTTGCGTATTCATGTAAAGAATTACTCGTAACTTCCGTAATTTTCAACCGATTTTCAAAATTGTTCTTTTATTTGAAAGGGGAAAAGCACACCTTTTTAACCGTGTATTGCTCGTTTACTCAAAGTAAAAATTGACAAATCCACAGTTGAAAATATTTGCGATTTATCGATTTTCATTCCATTTTTTCAACTTTAACGAGGTTTTTAGAATAATATTCGAATTTACAGATTCTTTTCATAATAATTTCTTAAAAGTATACTTAATTCTGCGTAAAATGAGTATTTTTTGAAAACATTTTAATACAAATTGAGGGAGATACGTGAATTTAAAGATTTTAAAATTTTTTCTTCAAAGTTACAAATATTTCAATTTTGCTGTGAAATTTACACCAGGGCATTTTAAATTTTGTGTTCACTAAATTTAATTGATTATCTAAAACGGTATGCATGTCAAACTTGTTTTTAATAGATTTAAATAAAGACAGAATCCGTATTTAGAGGGGGGTCCGGTTAAATTTTAATTTTTCTATATTTATATTATTTAAGTGTGTCTAATGTTTTTCAAACTTTATTTAGGATTAAAATCTATTCTATAATCTTCAAATAAAGAATAACAGATAATTATTTGACAATTTATATAAGAATGCCTTAAAATTTCGAAAAATATAAATTTGAACTTCTACCAGATTTTTAAATTATTTTTTATTGTCAAACTTTTCATATGCTTTTTTCGCAATACTGAATAATTTTATTAATTTTGATAATATAGAATAGATTTGAATCCTAAATAATGTTTGAAAAACATTGACACACTTAAACAATATAAATATAGAAAAGTTAAAATTTAACCGGACTCTCCCTCTCGATACGGACTCTGTCTTTATTTAAATCTATCAAAAACAAGTTTGACATGCATGCCGTTTTAGTTAATCAATTAAATTTAGTGAACACAAAATTTAAAGTGCCCTGATGTAAATTTCACAGCAAAATTGAAATATTTATAACTTTGGAGAAAAAATTTTTAAATCTTTAAATTCACGTATCTCCCTCAATTTGTATTAAAATGTTTTCAAAAAATACTCATTTTACGCAGAATTAAGTATACTTTTAAGAAATTATTATGAAAAGAATCTGTAAATTCGAATATTATTCTAAATACCTCGTTAAAGATAAAAAAATGGAATGAAAATCGATAAATAGCAAATATTTTTAACTGTGGATTTGTCAATTTTTACTTTGAGTAAACGAGCAATACACGGTTAAAAAGGTGTGCTTATCCCCTTTTAAATAAAAGAACAATTTTAAAAATCGGTTGAAAATTACGGAAGTTACGAGTAATTCTTTACATGAATACGCAAAAAACGGTTTTTTGCCCCTAAAATTAAATTTTGGGGGTGTTTGGGAAATTTCTCACACATCATTGTTCATAGTTTTACTAGACCTACAACTTATACTAGGTCTCTATAAAAGTGCAGGCAACTTTTTTTATTTTGTCACACAGTGTTATGCTCCGACTGTCGGAACCGTCTTCCCACTATTGTCAGTACCGGCTCGGTACTGGATTTCTTCCGCCGGCGGATCTTATTCTTCTGCGGCGTCGGAAGAATGACGGATATGTTAAGTCTGTACTGGCTCGGTGCTGGGCCGGATCCGACTGCCGATGTCGTCATTTATTGTCACATTATAAATCAGATTATAAATTTATTTTCAATAAATGTGTCATAACTAAATAATTATTACAATAATTAATTGCATTATTTTAGAAAATAATGATTAATTAATAAATGAATTTAATCAAAATATTAAGTAATTATTTATTGAGACTTTTTTCAAAATTAAACGATTAAAAAAATTTGTTGTGCACTTATACTTTATAATTATTATAAATAAATTTATACTATTAATATAAATTTATTATTATTGAGATATTATTAATTAATATTATTGAGAATTAATAATAAATTATTAATATTAATAAATATTAATAAATATTAATATTCATGTTAATAATTTATTATTAATTCTCAATAATATTAATGTTAATTAATAATATCTCAATAATAATAAATTTATTATTATTGTGATATTAATTAAAATTATTAATATTATTATGTTCAATATTATTATATTGAGATACAATTATTTAATATATTATATAATAATAAAAATATAGCTGTAGCATTGACGCGTAGTTATTCGACAAGTTTTATTTCAGCTTGTGACACTTGAGAGTATTTAAGATTTGAGAGTCCCATACGAGCGTAGCATAGTGGTTAGCGTGCGAGATTTCGGTGCGTAAATATTCGGTTAGGCGTAGGTTCGTACCTCCAAGCGTTAGGATTTTTCAAATGTGTATGTAATAAAAAATTGCGTTTAAGTGTATAAAAAAATAAAAAAAATGTGTAAAGTGAACTGTCAATGAATTGTCATTAGTATTTATCTTTTGCAATTAATTATTATTTTTTTTATTGATATTTGTTGAAATTATCATTTGGATCCGATCCGGTTGTCAGTCGGTAGAATGCCAGCGCTCGGCTGGCTATTGAATGAAAAATCCACGGTCGGTAGAGTGCCAGGTCCCAGCCGGTTGAATTATACACGGAACGGCTTCTCCCGGCCGGTCAGCGGGCGATAGAATGCCAGTTCCGAGCCGGTTGCCAGCGCGTTCCTGGCCTAGTCACTATTCGGTAGAATGCCCGTTCACATTCGATTGGCAGGCGGTTCCGAGCCAGTACAGTTACACCGGCGTCAGTACGGGCTAGGATCCGCGCCGGTTGGAAATTTCCGCCTGGGTATCAGCGCGTTCGACTCTATTCTGGACTCTCCTTGATGCTGATTCCACACTTACCCAGTCGCTCCGCTTTTCCGTGGCGCTTCGCGTGAGACAGAAAAAGATAGAGATAGTCTCTGTCTTTTTCTATCTCACGCAAAGCGCCACGGAAAAGCGGATCGCTGGGTAAGTGTGGAATCAGCATGAAGCGTATTACACGCTCTTGGGGGCGTGCTGCACGCCCCAGAAAGTGTGTAGAAAAATTCAGGGTTGAGTCGCGCAACATGAATCGAAAATGTGCTGTAACGCGCCCTCTTTTGTCTCAGTGTGAAACAAATAGTTTTTATTAGTATAAACAATTATAATCTATATAAACCTTAAAACGATAACGCAATTTCACCGAAAAAATCTTGGGGGGTAACGGGGAGCGAACCCGGGTCCCGCTGGACTAAAGTCGCACCGCTTAACGCACTCGGCCGTTCAACGCAATGGATACTGAGAATTAATAACCACTGCACATATGTTTCAGTTCAGTGCCGTAACTAGAGATTTTAAGCATTGGTATATACTTTTAATATTTTCTATGTAATAAAACATTTTAGATGATTTTTTAATTATTATAACTTTTTAGTAATTTAATTTGCAACGTTAACAATTAATAAATAAATTGATAACTGTAATTAAATTCTTAATTATTTTTATTAATTTATTATAAATTATTATAAATATTTATTAATTAATTTTATTATTTAATATGATTAATTAATTATTAATTAATAAGAATAAATTCATTAAATTTTTAATTAATAGTAAATTATAATTAAACTAAAATGGAATTTAAAAAAATTAATTTTTAACTAATTGAGCGGCCGGATCGTAGAAGGGCACGTAAATTTTTCTCGAGCGAAATCTAAGTCCCCTGAACACTCAAAATTCAACTTCTGAATTTAAATATTTTAAATACACATCCTTATAGAAAATTTCATTCCGCATCTTTTTTTCTTATGAAATTTTTTTCTATCTATTACCGTTTTCGAAATATTTTAGAAAAACTGTTTTTTTGAAAACTGTAAATTTAATTACATTTTTCACTTCAACTCGCGATATTTCAGACAATAAATTTTAAACATTTTTCAATGAAACAAAAATGAAAATACGTCTTAAGGTATTCTACGAATGATAAAAAAAGAAAAAAGTGGTTTTCTTTATAAAGAAAATTGTTATTAATTTTTTTCTTTATTAATGTAAAAATCACGAACTACAATCTTCACGGCTCTCGTTTAACGGGCGAATTTTGAGTAACAGAGAACTTTCAGTGAGAAAGTTGTTCATTATGATCCAAAAAAGTTTTCTGGAAAATAACAAGGTTAATAATTAATTAGTGTCGAAATGGTAAATGTTTAAAGTTGCTAGCGACCAAACGCATAGCACGCGTCACTCGCCATAGTTGCTTGGGAGTGTTGTTTCATAGGTTATGGCCAGTGGCGCGTGCTATGCGTTTGGTCGCTAGCAACTTTAAACATTTACCATTTCGACACTAATTAATTATTAACCTTGTTATTTTCCAGAAAACTTTTTTGGATCATAATGAACAACTTTCTCACTGAAAGTTCTCTGTTACTCAAAATTCGCCCGTTAAACGAGAGCCGTGAAGATTGTAGTTCGTGATTTTTACATTAATAAAGAAAAAAATTAATAACAATTTTGTTTATAAAGAAAACCACTTTTTTCTTTTTTTATCATTCGTAGAATACCTTAAGACGTATTTTCATTTTTGTTTCATTGAAAAATTTTTAAAATTGTCTGAAATATCGCGAGTTGAAGTGAAAAATGTCATTAAATTTACAGTTTTCAAAAAAACAGTTTTTCCAAAATATTTCGAAAACGGACCTTCTACGATCCGGCCGCTCAATTTTATTATTTTTATATTTATTATAAATGATTGTAAATATTTATTAATTAATTTTATTAATTAATATTATTAATTTATTTTATTAATTAATATTATTAATTTATTTTATTAATTATTAATATTATTAATTAATTTTATTAATTATTAATATTATTAATTAATTTTATTAATTAATATTATTAATTTATAATAATAAATTAATTATATTTTTAATTAATAACAAATTAAAATGAAAAGTTTTAAAATATTGGAAAGAATAAGAACAAATTTATCTCTAGCAAATAATCAGTCGAGCTGTCTAGTTATTAGACATTATTGCACCGACACGACAAACTTAGAACTATAATTTCTAGGAGTAGGGGAGACTGGGGTAAACCCGCTCACTAGCGATTTTACGCTATGAACTCAACTTAAGATGGAGATATTGGTACTGTGAATAGTACTTAACATTCAACTTATATTAACGAACTTTCGTTTAGTTTCATGAATTCAACACAGAATCAGAGACCATCAAATGTTTTTAGAGGTGTCTGAAGAAAAACGTATTTTGGATTTTTAAGTTTTTCGATCATTATTTTTGAGTCTTAATTTATCTGGCAAATTTTTTTGTTGCTATTGGATGTCCTTCATCGAAGTACATATATAGTTTTGTCTTATTTTAAAAAGATTTAATTAAATTTATTCTGAAATGTGAGGAATACACTCGGGTTAAAGTCGCTCACCTGAAGTCGGGGTAAAGCCGCTCACTTAGTTTTAAATTTAAAATTTAGAATAAAATAATTTCACGTATTATATTTCAACAATAACACAATTTATGACTTATTAAAACCAAAATTGTAACTACATTTCACTTTCTCTTAATAAAATATAACACTATTTAAATCCATAGTTGTAATTCATGAAATCTATGTTCATTATTTATTAAACCAATTTGTTGTTTATAGAATTGTTTATATAACTCATAAATTATCAATAATAAATTATACTTAAGACGGGAATAAGATGAACTTTAATATTTAAAAAATAAAACTGTTCCGTCTTGAAAAGATAAAGTGAGCGGGTTTACCCTGGAAAATTGTGATTTCGAAATTTGGTATATGTTTATTAAAAAGTTTCTCTAAGTAAAACTAAAAAAGATAAATCAAAAACTCTTTTTTATTTTTTTAGTAGAAATCATAAGCTTTCAAATGATATAAATTAACTTGGATTTAGAGAATAATTTCCTAGATTTTAGCCGATCTGAAAAAAAGTGAGCGGGTTTACCCCAGTCTTCCCTACTTTAAAGTAACATTATAAAAACTAGACAGAAGTTATGTCTAGCCGATATCAAATTCAACTTGAATCTTTGACGAAGAGCGTTGGTCAGTAACTTTACAGTTATTTACTAGTCCGCTTAGAATCAGCGTCCGTGACAAAAACTGTCCAGTAACTTGAACAATCGAGTGGCTCCATGACAAATTTCTACTAGGGCGTTTCCGCATGTGTTCTTTTTTTTGCGCATTGTTTCATCAAAAACTTGTGTGAATTTTTATCTCACTGATTTTTAATTTTTCTCGGCAAAATTATTATTTTCTTGATTATTTATTTTATCAAAAAATATAATTATTCATTAAGAAGATTAATTAATCATGTGATTAATGAACTTTTAAGTTAAAGAATTTACAACAGAATAATTTTTCCGTATTTGGAGATTAAAAAAATTTCTCAATCCATGACAAATTTTGGAAAATGATAAAAAAATGAAGATTGTTAACTTAATAAAAAATATTTTTTTCTAATTTTCAAAAGTGGAACATAAAGAGGATAAGACAAGACGGTTATATTGTTGAGCCTCATTAAAAAGTAATTTAAAAAGTAGAAAGCATATCAACTATATATATTTTTACTTACAGTTATAAACTCTTTGTTCCTATATTAATTATCGTATTCGAATTATCTTATTTTTTACCTTAAATCAAGAATATTGTTAGAACATTAATCTAACTGTTTATTCTTTCTGTTTTTGTAGCTCAAAAAATAATTTATTTATCATCTATCTTTTTTTTGTTCTTTGCACTATAAAAATTAAAAATTAAAATTATAATTTTCATAAAAAAACAAAATTAATTTCTACAAATAAATTAAAATTAAATTAAAAAATAATAAATAACTACAATAAATAAATAATTAAGACATTTCAATTAATTAACGAAAAGAAAAATTTATCGATCTCTCTTCCTTCAAATCTGATAATAATTTAAAATAAATTCACAAACATTTGCCCCGAGTGTTTATGAAATAAATATTGTTCCCTGTCAACGAGAACAAAAATTTCTTAATCATTTTAAAAGAAAAAAAAATTGTATCTTTCTCAAGATCAACATCCATAAAAAAACAGATTCGGTGACTTTTTTACGATTTAAAAATTGATAGAAATCTCATCCGCAAAACAAGAGTCGAGTATTTTTATACTATGGAAAGGAACAAGTTTTTCCAGAGAAATTAAAATGTTAGTCAACACCTTTTAGCTGAGGGGGGAAGGGGGGGGGGGTTTCTCTCTCAATTCAATGTGCGCGTATATACGATCGTAAAATGTCAAACAAAAGTGTGATTAAAGCTTCCGAAAGTTAGAAGGAAAAAAATTTTTTAAATAATGTTTTCAAGATCAATCGCAGATTATATCCGGCCGTGTGAGAAAAAGGATGTGTGTGGTGTAATTTTCGAGGCTAATTTTTTAAAGCAGGTTCTTCTCGGAAGCTATTTTACACGCTTTTTTATATATTCTCTCCTCCCACTCTTTCTCTCTCTTTCTTCTTCTTCTTTTCTCTCCCTAGTGTTTTGTTTTATAAACTAGACGGAAAATCCGTAAACATAAAATTTCAAATTGTCCCTTTCTTCCTGTTTCTCGTGATTTCTCACCGATATAATAAGGTACTAATATTTCACACCTACAGCTGGGCATAAAAGTTCTTTTTTTTTACTGAAAAAAGAAATTGTTAATACTTCTACATTGTAAATAAAATTTTGCATGCGAGAAACAATTTTTTTTGCACATTTATTTCCCTTTTGGCGGCACAAATTATTTTTTTATTCAAATTACTCGCGGAACATTCATTTGAAAATATAATAATTTGCCGTACTTTTCAAATTTTTCTGCAAAAAAAATATATATTCCATCGGAGCTTTGAAAATATTAAAACAAATTCTTTGTAAGAATAAGAAAATAAAAATGTAAAAATACAAAAATGGTAAGAAAAAAAAGTAAAAATAATTTTGCACTCGGGCATATTTTGATAATTAAGAATTCATTTCTGACTTACGATTTGATTATGCTGTAATACAGCAGAAGCTCAAATGATTCATGATGGTTGCAGAGATTGGGATGATCAAAGAATCAGCAGTGGTGATTATCGCAGTAGGCGATCCGGCGCCGGGCGACGAGCCAAATGTGGAAAAAAATTGGCAAATATTTAAGAAAATCATTCCGGGAGTAGCGAAATGGTGTCCAAAAACAGTGATTGTAGTGGTGACACAGCCGATTGAAGTTATGTCCTATATTGCCTGGAAGCTGTCGAAATTTCCACACTGTCGAATCCTCGGCACTGGGACCCTAATAGACAGTGTCAGATTTCAATATCATTTGGCTCAGAAATTTGGCTTGGCAAACAACTCTATTAACTGTATGAATATTGGGGCCCAAGGAAAGCATTCTGGTAAAGGAAAATTAATATTTTTTTTGCTCTTTATATTTTTTTCCCTTTTTGTATATATTTTTTTTTATTTTCTCTTTTTGTACATTTTTCTCTTCTTTTATATTTTTTCATTTTTTTATTTTCTCTTTCTTATATATTTTTTCTCTTTTGTATATTTTTTCTTTCTCTTAATCATTTCTCTCTTTTTCGTATTTTAGTTACGATAATTCACTTATTAGTTAGAAAATTATAAAATATTATATAATTTTTTATTCTATTCCATTTATTATGTATATATTATAATGCATACAGAAATTTTCCAAAAATATTTTTTATTGAATTTCTTTGGTGCTAAATAGAAATTTTATATTAATTGCATGAAATAAATGTGTTAACTACAGTAAATCTTAATATTAAACAAATTTTCAGTATTTCAAAAGAATTAATTTGTCTAGTTTTTCTACAGAACCGTTGACCAGAATTTATAAAGTTGGGCTAGATAATAACTTGATGAAAAAAGCGTGACACTCCATTCCAGTTATTAGCCAGTTGGCTTGTAAATTAACTAGACAATTTCAAGCGCGACTGGACAGTTCCTTTATAATAACTATAGGACAAATTTCTACTAGGGAATCGACAATATCATTTTTTTCAGTGTAATTATCTATATTGAAATCAGAACCCCAGTAGCACGTAATGTTGGGAACATTCCAGCAACATTGAGACAATATTGGTAATGTTAAGGCAGTATTCTCAATATTGCTGTAATATTACGCCCATAGAAAAAAGTTATTTATTTTAACTAAAAGTGTATATATTTAAGAAAAATTTATTTGTTGCAAATAAATATTTTATTTAAAATAAATAAACTAATATTTATTTCAAATAAATGCACTAATTAATCTAAAATAAAGAAATATATTTGCAGTTTATGAAATAGTATATTTGTAGCAAATAAAAAATATATTTGATTCAAATAAATGTTTGTTTGACTTATAAGTAGACGCCTGCGCATATTGCATTGCTATAGTAAAACAATAAGATGTTTTGCTTTTTACAGTTTAACGCGTATAAGTATAAGAGGTTTATTCATCATAAATAGTTAACAAATTTAATTAATTTAAGTACAGAATTTTTCTTTTTAAGTGAAAATTTTAATTAGTACAAAGTAACAGATTTGTATGTGATTTCATTTACATTTTAGTGTCTTATTTGAGATTTTGTGAGAACAATGTGACAGTGGACTTTTACATATGAAGTGAAAAAGTAAAGTAAAATGACTAACAATAAGAAAATCTGACTTTATTTAACAAATATTCTTATAAAAATAAACATTTATTTTAATGAATATTAAAAGTTCCATTAGTGATTGTGATTGTTAAATTTATTTGAAGGTTATAAGTGAATTTTAATATTTCAGAATGCTTACAGGATTTATGTATTAAAATGAAAAATGTTTTTTATTTGCTCTAAATATAAAATATATTTAAAGAAAATATAAAATTTTTTTCATTTAAATAAAAATGGATATTTAAACGAAATATATTAATTCAAATAAAAAATATTATTTGAGCTAAATAAAAGTTTAGTTGGTTCTGTGACAAATATCCTTTTTTATTTGTTTGAAATAAATTTTATTTAAATCAAATAAATCATTTCTCTAGGTGTACGTGCTACTGGGGAATGAGAAACTACTCTCGCGCGTTTTTTTGGCTAGTTATTAATAATCATTTTATCCTTAATTTCTTTTACTAAAAAATAATTATTACAATAATTGTTTTTTCCTTAATTTTTTTTATTAAAAAATAATTCTTATACAAATAATAATAATAGGTAATAATAATAATAATAATAAGCAAAAGTTAAATTGGATAATTCCAACGGTAGAGGAGAAACGGTTTTTCCTTTTTTTATGATTAATGAATGTTCCCAAAAACTAATAAAGAAAAAATACTTGTATTAATAAATGAGTTTCAGTGATGGAAGTAAATGATGAAATGAAGTTATATTAAACACTAGTTGATATTACTACCGTTTAGTGTAAAATTATTATCGCTTCCGCGGCCAATTAGTGTAAATCACTTGTTTCACAGATTTCAATTATATGTTACCTATATATATTGTATATATGAACGCAATTTTGAGACATGCACTTTTGCAGAGCCAATCGGATAAATTAGTTATAATACAAGCGCAAATAACTTCAATAAATTTCATAAAGCCAAGTCCATTAATTTCCTGTCATAAATGTAATGAAGTTTTGCTTCTGGTTCTCTCCGATACATATATGTGCCATTTGAGAGTTGTTGTCCTCGTGCGATGCAAAAGAGCATAAGGTTACATTGTGTGCAGATATTAAATAGCAAAAAAAAAATTAACAAGAAAAAAAAATTGGTTTGATACTTTAAAATTCGATCCGGTCGCAATA
This sequence comes from Leptopilina heterotoma, assembly GCF_015476425.1. Classification (NCBI taxonomy): domain Eukaryota; kingdom Metazoa; phylum Arthropoda; class Insecta; order Hymenoptera; family Figitidae; genus Leptopilina; species Leptopilina heterotoma. The sequence goes on along the minus strand of NW_025110972.1, from coordinate 608,581 downwards.
TGGTTGATATTGTTCCTTCCTCTAGCGGAAAAAGGAAATGGGACTTTGTGTTTGACGTAGTTTTGAGGATTTTGCGACATTTTATAGAAATATTCTTTTCAAGTATTTTACATAAATATTCGTTTGGAATATTTTATAAATATTCTCTGAGAATATTCAAAAAAAAAATCGAAAGCAAAAATATCCACTGAAATAGTAGCAGAATTTTTATTATATACTTCAATTTTCAGGGACTAGATAATAATAATTATTTCGAATATTAAAAATAATATTCCATTGATCCTTTAAAAATATTGAAATTTGAAATATTTGAAAAAGTATTAGATTTGAATTTAGTGTAAAGTAAAAGAAAAAAGTGCGTCTAATTTAATCAGATATTTAAACAGATAAAGTCTCACAGGTGGTAATTTTTTGGGGAAAACATTGGCCAATTAATTTTATCCTTTTGGAAAGGCCATACAGTGAGATGTTCTTTTTAATTTATTCCTTCAATAAATTTCTGCGATTATTGTAAATTATAGTTCCTGTGTGGTCGAGCGTTAATGTAGCCGGTATGAAGCTGCGGGACATTAATCCAAAGATGGGTGAAAAGGATGACCCTGAAAAATGGTACGAGATCGGCACCACGGTGAATGAGTGGTTAGTCATTTTTTATTTTATACACATATACAATATATGTAAGAAAGTGAAATTAAGCCATTGAGTCTCTGTGAACATTCCAGTTATTCCGGTTTTTGTTTCTTCTTTTTTAATATTTCTTTTTATTTTTTTTTTTTTGTTTTTTTTGTGACTTTATAATATAGTGGCAGTACACTTAATCAACAAAAGGGTTTGAAAGGACCAAATTCATGGGGACTCGGTTTCTGCACTGCTGAAATTGTCGATGCAATTCTCAGAAATACCCGAGTCGTACTTCCGGCTTCCACGTATATTAAGGTTATTAATTTTTTTACTTTTATACGATTTTGTTATTTTTGTTTCTCTTTGCTCTAAATGTATTTATTTATTTTTTTTTATTTTAATTCGCTTTTCATTTTTGTCGATTTATTGTTCTTTTTTTATTAAGATTTATTTATTTATTTACACGGAAAAAAAAAGTACGTGAATCCTTCCTTGAAAGTGCTTGACTTTTGGATAGAACACAAAGTACAAGGCTGTATCATATACTTTTTATTAGAAAATATAGAAAAGTCCTAGAGTTATTTTAGTACTAGTATGGGCAACAGTGTTTTTTAAATTTTAACGAAAAGTCATTTGTTCAGTTTTATAAAGTACGTGAAAGATTAGTTGACTGCGCTTGAAAATTCTGTAGAGCATGCGCAGTGTGCGTTGCGCGTTTCTACCCAAGGTAAATGCCAGCTGATCGTCTGTTTCCATTTGTGTTAATTTCAGATGTGAATATACTATTATTTTATGAAAAACAAATAGTGTTAATATATATTTGTCTTCAAGAATTGACTTTCAAAAAAATATTTTTTGTTTTGTGTTTCTCACAAAACAGAATGTTATGTAAGTCTCAGTTTTCAGTGAAATAGCATATCTCAGAAGTCGTGAAAAATGTCACCATGTGGTATATAAGAACAATTCGATACGTACTTTTAAGTGTTAAGTGTGTGTTTATATTTAAGTTATACGCGAATATATGTGTGTGTTATAGGTTAGTTCATAAGTGTTGACGAACGTCGAAAAGTGATACAATAATTGTTCTTTGTTTGTGTGATTAATTATCCAAATATGTGAATGAATGAGTGAATTTCAGAAAAACGGTGTGAACAAGTGGAAATTATTTTTTTTATTTTACAGTTTTTTTGAAAGTCAATGAAATTCTCAAGCAAGGTACTAGAAATTTTCATTGACTGCTTTTGAAACTCTCATGCAAAAGTACTAGACTGTTTTTAGTATTTTGTGTCGTATCCAAAAGTCAAGTACCGAGTCAATGAAAAATTCACGTACTTTTTTTTTCCGTGTAGTATTTTTTTTTATTTTTTCATTATTCACTTATTTATTTACTTTTTTTAATTGTTTAAACGACAACAATAAATAATTATGGTTATTGGATTTTTTTCTAATAATAATTTTTCATTAGAGTTGCGCCCACGGAACGGACAAGGATATTTTTATGTCAATACCTTGCGTGATTGGAAGGGAAGGAATTCTTCAGACTGTTAAACAAAAATTGTCGGACGAGGAGAAAAATGCTCTACAAAAATGCGCCGATGAAATTCGCTCTACCATTAGAGAATGTGGAATTCTACAAGAAGACGAATCGGAAGTCATTCTTGTGGAACAAGCAGAGGGATGATTTTCCTTTTGCGAGCAAAAAAAATATTGTTTCTCTATTTCCTACTATTTTTATAACCTTTATTTTTATATTTTTCCTTTTTCGCTTTTTACATCTTTTTTAAAATTTATGTAAATCATACCCACTACTTTTGAGTATATATTTTATTATTTTGAAAATATTCTCCCGATTTTTAAATTTTATTTCTGAAAATTAAATTAAATTAAACGTGAAAAAATACAAATTTTATTATAAACAAATAAAAAATTATTTATTTCATTAATAAAATTAATGAAATTGATAAAATGAATTAATTAAATTTACCTTCATTTAACGAAAAATTGAAATAAAAAAAATTTAATTTATTTTATTATTTACAGAATTTTAAAAATAAAAAAATTGTATGGTTTAAAATTTCTTGAAATAAAATAATAGGACATTTATCGCATATATTTCTGAAAAGAAAAAAATTCGTCGCCAATGTATTTTTATAATCACTCGGCTGTTTTTTTGTTTCTCATTTTTCTGTAGTAGAAATAAAAAATAATGTCTCGCTTAAAAATCTCTAATTAATTTGAATTCAAATGAAATCTTGGCCGAGAGATGTTATCACTTGAAAATTACATTTTGTCGATAAAAATTTGTTTTTATGGAACAATTTCCTATGGTGTTTGAGGTTGCTCGTTATTGGATAATTTTTTATTCTTTTCCGGCATCTGAGAAAATGCGGGAATCGAAGATATTCTAATTATCTTAAAAGAAAAAAAAAAGCAGAGAGGGAGAGAGAACCATTATACGTAAATGGGGTTTACGCAAAACTTGGTTGGTAGCCTCACTTATCTCACTTCATTAGAATTAAGTGTATAATGAAAAACACAAGTGCGTAATGAAGCTATAAAATTAACATGCTAACGGCCTTTACCACGGAGCCGGAAAGCTTGTCGATTTCTTTATTTATTTTTTTTTTGGTTGTACATAATCTTCATACAACTCATCTTTTTCTCGAAAAAAAATCCCCGTTGTTTTTAAATAAATCTTTTTCTCATGAAAAAAATTTACTGTTTACTGGTAAACAATTTTCGAATTAATCGTTTTTGAAAACGTAAAAATTTTTGTGTGCAAAAAGTTTTCTGAATAATTGGTATATGCAGTAATTAATTAATGAGATAATAATTTTAATTATTCTGGTAAAAATTTCATAAAAAGAAAATTTTTTATTGGAAAATTGTTCTGGGAAATTTTCTAATGTATTGGTTTTAATAAATAAATAATTGTGGTGCGCAGTAATTAATTAATTAGGTAATAATTTTAATTATTCTACTAAACATTCCATTTGAAAAAATTGTAAAATTTTTTAAATATACAAAAATTTTCCTTTCCTTTACAAATAGAGAATTTCAAAATTATTCGACTTCTTTTTTCAGAGGAAAAAAAACAAAATTTTGTAGTTACTGTCAGATTGACAATATAACCAACATAAATGGTGAGAAATAATAAAATATGAAATTTAATTAATTAGGGTTAATAAGTATTTATGAAACAAAATTTTGTTAATTTAAATATAAAATTTAAATTGTTCTTGAAATAAATATATTTTTTAAATAAAAAATTATGGGTGATGTGAAGAAGAAATTAACTGAAAATACCGGAAACACAACAACAGTTTTACTAAACAGACAACATGAGCAAATTCTCCCGGGTCAACGTGTCAAAATTGTTATTATCGGATGTGGTTACGCTGGTGTAGCTTCCGCAATTGCAATATTGTTCAAGGTTCCATTTGTCAAATTATATAATTTCAAAATTCTAAGAAAAAATTCTGTAATTTCAATATAATCAAACTTAATTTTTTCCTTATGACTTTTTTTAATTTTTGAATATTTTATACCCTGCGTCTATACGTCCGACTAGCCGGATAAAAAAATTTGTCCGGATACTGTTAGCCGGACGCAATAAATTCGTCCGGATACTGTCTAGCCGGACGTTTTGCTGCATAACACAGCTGAGTCTAAACCTCCGGCCAGTAATTTTGTGACAGTTTTTCAAAAATCTCGAAATTTCAACTAAAAACAAAATTATTGTTTCTTTGCCTTGAAAGCAATTTTTTTCTTTTGACGATTATTTATTTTAATGTCAGAAACCATTTTAAAAAAATTTCAAGAGGATGTAAGGCAGGGAATGCAGTGAATTTGAATTTTTTTTGTCACAGATTTTCCGAAAATCCCGAAATTTCAAGTAAATTGTTAATTTATTTTAATTATTTTGTTTAATTAATTTTTTTGACTTGGAAGCAATTTTTTCTTTTGATAATTATTTATTTTAATATCAGAAGCCATTTAAAAAAGATTTTAAGAGGATCTAAGGCGGGGAAAGCATTGATTTTGTATTTTTTGTCGTAGATTTTCCAAAAATCCCGGAAAACATTATTTGCAATTAACATTTGTTACAGTAAACATTCTGTCAAATAACATTGATAAAATAATATTAAAAAATATATTTTATGGTCATTTGAGTTAATAAAGGTTCGAGAAAATAAAGTTTTGCATAACATAAATATTTTAATAACTTACCTTTTGAAAAATTCAACATTTAAATAAATGACAACTAGATAATATAGGATAAATAATAACAATTTTACAAGTTGAATTTTCATCTTCTTCAGGATTACACGAAATTAAAATTATTCAACATTATAATTTTTATTAAACTTTTATAGAAACTATAACATTTATATAGAACTTTTATTCTTCTTCAAAAAAATTGTTTTATTTAAGGGGTAACATCACTCTAGAGCCAGAAAAAGAGACCTATATCTTTGATGATTTATTTTGGGAAAATGAAAAAAGGAAGAGGTTTTCTTTTTGGAGGGTTCGTTAAATACATATTGAAGTGTAGAAAAAAATTTTTATTTTAAATTTTATAACAAAATGGAACAGAAAACCTTTGTTTTCATGATCTTGCGACCGGATATTTTAATTAAAAATAATATTTTTAATACGAGCATCTAATCCGTTCGTTAGTTCGCTTTCCTGTAATTTTACCCAAACAACTCGACTAACAACAACACCAACGAAACAATACTTCCTCAAAGATGTGGAACTTTCCCGCCAAGACGACGCTGATGCTTAGACGTTGAAAAACAGAGAGAAAATGTGAAACAATTTACCAGCGACGCCAATAGAAATATTCCCTGTGGAAGAGGTTCAAATACTCTTAACAACACCACAATAAAACACAAAATTAACTAACACCTCTTTATTAAAAACCACCAAAGAAATTACACACTTTCGCGTAAACGAACATTCTCAAAAGCACGCCGGTAAACGAATGAAATAATATCATATCTGCTTGTAACGAATTCGTCAGCTGAGACGCCGGTATTCCTGTCCTTGTCCTAAGGTCACACAAATCCGATAAATCCTTCCTTGTCCCTCAAACGACGGAAAATCACCTGTAAATAAATTCGGCCCTGGTCGCTATCAATCTATATAATATATACTTTGGAAGTGCATAAGGGCTTTTTATATATCAATTTTTGTAAAAATGGCGCACATTTTGAGTACAATAATCGATTTTTTGCCAAAGAATAAAGAGAGCGTTCACAAATGATGTCATCCAATTTTTCGGGATTTTAGACTCCCCCTCCCCCCTGTCACGCAATTTCATGCAATTTTACATGTAAAAATACATTGTGTCACGTTTAGTACCTACTCCAAAAAACGTGACATCATTTGTGAACGCTCCCAAAAAGTAAATTGTTTATAAAAAATAAAGTTTACATCAAATTAAAAAATCTGTATGTAGTTCCAAAGTTTATAGTATTTAGTTTGTAAAATTTCTTTACTTTTTGTTCCAGGACTTAAACTTTTCAAGAAACCTTTCTGGCCGTAAAAAAATTGTCGATTTTCAGGGTGTTTAACAAGGATTGAGAAAAAAATTCCCTCACTTTTCCCTGACTTTTCCCTGACCATTAGACACCCTGATTTTGAATATAAAATTTACCGCCGCCATTTTGTTATATAATTAAAAAAAAAATTTCCACACTTCAATATGTATAATTAATAATTCCTCCAAAAAGAAATCCTAGTCTATATTTCATTTTCTCAAAATAAATCATCAAAGATATAGGTCTCTTTTTCTGGCTCTAGAATAATGTTACCCCTTAAATAAATTATATTATTTAGTAAAAAAATTTTATACTTGCTTATGATTATAGTAAATGCGAATCGGATAATTTGCTTATTTGCTGAAAAATAAATTCTATGATAAACTCACTTTATTAACATTTAAAACTTTTTAAATTCCGGAAATATACAGGCGTCCCAAAATATTTTTGTGAACAATAATTTTTTTTAGACTTACAATCTTCAAAAATATTGTATTCTTAATTTATAGATATTTTTAAAATAAATAAATAAAAAAAGATATATAAATAAATAAATGTTAGTCTTCTATTTACATTATTTATCTAACAAATATGTGTTTGTAAACTTTGCATAAAATATTTTTTGATGTTTATTTATCTTAAAAAATTTTATCATAAAATATTTTTTGTTAATATTTATAAAAAAGCAAAAAAGTACTATAATAATTATAGGATGACAATAATTATAATTGTTATTACTATTATTATACATATTATTTTTTCGCATTTAGTTATCAAATTAATTTTAAAATTTAACTACATAACTCAGGGTTCCTACAGAATCTGGAAATCATGGAAATGGTATGGAATTTTTAAAATGCTTCTGGAAATCAGGGAAATCATGGAAAAGGCCTGAAATTTTTAAAAGTTTCTAAATTTTTCCTGTTTTCAATTTTTTCTCTTGAATAGAAATTCAAATAATAATGAAGCAGGTCCCCCTTATTCGGAAGTACACCCAATAAAGTTACTTATATAATTAGTACATTTTTTAATATTTTAAAAACAAGAAATATATTTGATATTTTTATTTATTACAATTTTCTCATTATAATAAATAGAGTATAAAGTGTGACATAAGAAAATAAAAGGTCCTCACCCCCCCCCCCTTTGTCACAATTAGTCACATTTTCATGGACCCCCTCCCCCCCTAAAAAGTGTGACGTAATTTATGGACAAAGCCGAATGTAATATACTTGTAAAAATTTAATAGACGGATGAATTATAAAGTTCATTATTTTATCCGGATACTGTCAAACGCCCATCATCAGTACATAATATAGTAAATAGCCGGCTGAAATATTTTGGGAGTTATATGTTCGTATATCCGGACGTTTAGACGAAATATTTCGTCCGACTAGCCGGACGTAAAGACACTTCGTATTTTATATTATAAATTACAGATTTTTACAAAATTTACTTATCCCAATAATTATTTATTGCATATTAATTACTATTAACTTAATAATTATTCATTATTAATTACCTATTAGTTATTAATTATTAATTGCTTTACTAATTATTTATTAGTTGTTAATTATTTTTTAATTATTAATTACTTATTAGTTACTAATTATAAATTACTAATTATTATTCAGTTATTAATTAATAATTATTAATTACTCTACTAATTTTACAGTGAAATTGTCAATCGAACAAAACAATTTTTTTTCGAATAGTAAGTATTTTTTGAGTAAGAAAATCATAGTTTTAATTTTTTTCCCTCGTGCAGTTTTTCTGTAGCTTCAAATTTTGCATTTTCGAGGTGCGACGCCACTTAAACTTACCTGTAGGAAAATAAGCTTGTCAAAACATAATAAATGAGGTATCATTGGAAAGTTTATTAAATTACCTTTCGATCCATAGGTCACAGAATGAAATTCAACAAAAATTGAGAGAGTTACAGTCGATTAAAGATGAAATTTCATGACAATTTTGATGATTTTTAGACATTTGAGTACCTTCTACTATTTTTTTCTACATCAAACAGGAAAGAATGTTTAGGTTTTAATTTTTTTATTGATAGACTATATCATTACACAAATTTTGAGCCCTTGTGGACCTCGATTGGATTAAAAATGACAATTCTACACTAAATTTAGTGAACAAAACTACATTCTTCATTTTTAGTATCCCTTAAACATTTGCACCAAAAATTCAAGTAATAAAATTTAGTTAAGCTCTAAAGTTACTAAAATCACTAATAAAGGATTTCTGAAATCGTAGATTTCGAATCCAATGTTAGTTTTCTAAATTTCAAAATGGCGGATCTAATATGGCGGACAAGTTTTTAAAAATCGATTACATTCGTCTTAAATTCGTTACTCGGGGGTTTTCGGGGTCGCTGATTACGAATCTGATGTCAGATTTCAAAAATTAAAAATGGCGGATCCAATAGGTGCGAATTTGATGGATTTTAAAAAACTCGTTCACCATTATGAATCCATCCTTTTCAATTTTCGAAATCTGACATCAGATTCGTAATCAGCGACCCCGAAAACCCCCGAGTAACGAATTTAAGACGAATGTAATCGATTTTTAAAAACTTGTCCGCCATATTGGATCCGCCATTTTGAAATTTAGAAAACTAACATTGGATTCGAAATCTACGATTTCAGAAATCCTTTATTAGTGATTTTAGTAACTTTAGAGCTTAACTAAATCTTATTACTTCAATTTTTGCTGCAAATGTTTAAGGGATACTAAAAATGAAGAATGTAGTTTCGTTCACTACATTTAGTGTAGAATTGTCATTTTTAATCCAATCGGGGTCCACAAGGGCTCAAAATTTGTGTAATGATATAGTCTATCAATAAAAAAATTAAAACCTAAACATTCTTTCCTGTTTGATGTAGAAAAAAATAGTAGAAGTTACTCAAATGTCTAAAAATCATCAAAATTGTCATGAAATTTCATCTTTAATCGACTGTAACTCTCTTAATTTTTGTTGAATTTTATTCTGTGACCTATGGATCGAAAGGTAATTTAATAACCTTTCCAATGATACCTCATTTATTATATTTTGACAAGCTAATTTTCCTACAGGTAAGTTTAAGTGGCTTCGCACCTCGAAAATGGAAAATTTGAAGCTACAGAAAAACTGCACGAGGGAAAAAAATTAAAACTATGATTTTCTTACTCAAAAAACACCTACTATTCGAAAAAAAATTGTTTTGTTCGATTGGCAAAAAAAAGTTTTTAATTTGTAAACCTGTGTAATTATTTATTAGTGGTTAATTATCTATTACTTGTTAATTATTTATTTGACGTTAATTATTTATTTATTATTAATTAATTACATTAGTTATTAATTATAAATTATTAATTACTTATTAGTTACTTATTATTATTTCGTTATTAATTATTAATTACAAATTAGTTATTATTTATTAGTTATTAATTATTGATTACTTTTGTTCGAAAATTATTCATTTTGCTCCTGATAAAAATAATGTCATTAGGGATAAATTTTTTTTAAAAATACATTCCATAATAATTGCTTGCATTTTTATATATAGAAACCTATAGTCGTTATATTTATATATATAAATTTTTATACTCATTATTATCTATGTACAAGAGTAGACGTTAAAAAGCAAAGTGCACATATAATGTGAATGTAATTACACCAGAAGGTAATTAAACTCACGAGGAAAAATATATTGTACCAATAATTTTATGCTACATTGCAGTGCAATAGTGCGATAAATCTGTGAAATATTGCGCCATCTCCGACATAATAAATAACATTATGAAATATTATTATTAATTTTTCAAAAAAATTTATTTTTGTCGATATTCTTCGTCTCTTTAAAGAAGACAAAAATTTTTCTATTCTGTATAACATTTTTCTTATTTGTTATTCATTTAATAATTTATTGCATTTATTTATTTATTTAAACCCAACAACTTTTTTTTTTAAAAAGTATTTATATTTTATACATTTTTATATTTATTTTATTTTGTTTAATATTTTTTAGTTTCTTATTTATTTATGTATTTATTTTTTTTAATAATATACAGGGAAAAAATGTTTTACCTGGAACAGCGATAAATTTTTCTAAACCAGCCAAAGTATTGATTGAAATAATTAAAAGTTTCTCCAATACTGTCGTAGTTATTTCAGATGAAGATTTTTTTCCGTGTATTATACTTTTTAATAATAATAATGATAATAATGATAAGCAAAATTCAATTTTCTTATAATAATTTTTATAATAAAATTAAGTAATATTTTTTTTAACTTTTGATATTATTTAAAAAAAATAATAGAAAATAATTACAAAAAAGGCTTGTTTATAAATTTAAATGAATAAAATATTTTTAATTATTTATATTTTTCAATTATTTTTAATTTAAATAAAGAAAAAAAGAATTTGTCTCGAGAAAGTGCAAAACAAACGGACGTTTATGTATAATAAAAATCCACATTTGGCAAAAATAATGAATGGAGGTTTCGCTAATTTTAGAGTAGATTTCCGCAAATCGTTATACAAAGTCGAATATATTCACAACAATAGAAGCCGGACGTGACAGGGCGTTCATCATTATGGCTGCCACATTACTTTTCCAAAAGGTTATATTTTCTACTCCCCCTTATACAAAACAATGTCACGCTATAAACGACGTCGACGACCAGGACAACGATATGACAACATTTTGCGAACAAAAATAAGCTTTCATTTTCCACCTGACAGTGAACACGAGCCTAGAGGCCCTTACTAACCATAATAGCGATCATTTTTTTTTCCTTCAATATTTCTTCAGGAAATCGATCTCAGGTGTTTCATTTAAGCTTTTGTTCATTTTTTTCCCTTCATAATTGTCTCCTTCTATACTTTTCTCTCCTCCCCCGCCTTTTTTATTTACTTCAACGTTCTCAAGAACAAAAGGACTTTTACAAAAAGACAAATGACAGCGTTTTAGAATTTTCTGTGTATTTATAATAACAGAGCGGGTTTCTTTTGACATTTAATTAGTCTTTAAAGACCGTGGCGAAAAATAAATCGTCGAAAATTTCTAAGAGGAATTTAATTTCATTTAATATTTTTTTACTTACTGTATTTTTGTATTTTTTATATTTTTTGCATTTACTGTATTTTTTGTGTTTTATGCATTTTCACTATTTTTTTATATACTGCATTTTTTATTTTATTGTATTTTTGTACCTATTTATTGCATTTTGCTTCCTCATAAAGGAAGCCTTATAATTCGTCGAGAGGAACAAATGTCCGGATGTATGTGTGTATGTATGTGTCTGTGTGTGTGTGTGTATATGTATGTGTGTGTGTGTGTGTGTGTGTGTGTGTATGTCACCGATTCTTGTGGACAAATTTTCTCTTACACGTCTTGATGGATTTTGATAAAATTTTGTAGGTGTATTACGGTCATGAATACCAAAAATCAGACAGAAGGATTTTCAAAAATATCTAAAAAAAAATTTTTTTTCAACAATTTTTTAATTTTTGAAAAAATTAATTTTTGGATTTTTTGAAATAACTTTCTTCTATATTAAAATTTTTATTAATTGTTGTCAAAATTGCATTCCTGACATAAAAACGAATCGATTCATGTATATAAAGTATATATTTTATCAAAATTTATAGAATTAATAAATATTTTAATTTTTCACAAAAAATTGAAATTTTGTATTTTTTGACATTTTATCATAACACTTTAAAATAATTATTCTAAAATAAAAAATTAAACAATTGGTATATATTATATTGAGGAAGCTTAATGATCATAAAATGAACAACTTGTTTGTATTTATTGCACTTTTATATTTATTGCATTTTTGTATTTTTATATTTTTGTATTTATAGCATTTTTGTATTTGTTGTATTTTTTAGATTTTTGTATTTATTTTATTGTATTTTTCGCATTATTTAATTCAATAACATTATTATTACTTTTATTAGGGGAACATAGTCGAGGTCGGCCCACTTTTTGACTTTTGTTTATAACTTTTTTTTAAAAATGAATTTGGACAATTGAAGTATATGGTTGGAAAGTCCTGTTTAATAGGAACATCTTTTCTGTACAAAGTAAATTATTGATTGGTTTTAAAATGAAAAAGTTATAAAGATTTAAAAAAAAAAATTTGTAGTCCAGGTTGGTCCTTACAGTCTAGTCAAGGTCGGCCATGTTTAAAATTCAAAGGGCATTAATCGTTAAAAAATAAAATAACATGTTTGGAGTTACGTTAAATTGATTCTTTATTATTTACAGCTTGTAACTTAATGAAATAACAAAATAATAACAATAAACAATATAAAAAAAAATATATAAGGGAAGTGTTCCGGTTGTGGGCACCCTTTTGTTTTTGCCTCATAACATTTGTCCATGTGCATATTATACAAATATATGTGTACGAATTTAAAGCTAGAAGTCTAAGGTGACTGTCAGTGAAGGAATTAAATTGATTCCTTTAAATAAAAAAGTTTTATTAGAAATTTAGTGAAATAGAAATTTTTTGACAAAAAAATTTTTGTGCCCGGTTGTGGGCACCCTTGAAAAATCCGCTAAAAATGGAAAAATATTAAAGGAAACCAACACAAATAAAGAAGAAATGAAAGTTTCTTTATTTTAAGAGACTTTGCCGGGATAAAGAACAAAAATGATGACACGTTTTCACACTATGCTCATCGCTAACAAAAGCATAATGCTTGCATGTGAAGTAGCTAGTACGCATACCATAACGCACTTCTAATGCACTGAACGACTATATTCATCGCATTTAATGGAGTTTGCGGCTGTCACTTTCCTTGGCAGAAAGTTTAGATAGATGAGACAGTAGTCCTCATCATTGTCAGATGGTAGAGCTTCCTTAACATAAAGGTGCCCACAACCGGGAATGACAGTCATTTTTTAAAAAGACCAACACATTTTGTGATGCAGGATTTTGGTTAAACACGAAGGTAAATCACAAAATATAATGACAACACTGCAAAAAAAAAAATTAAACCCTTTTTTTCTGAACGAATCTACACCCATATGTTGCTTTTCGAAAACAATACAAAATTACTTTTTTATTAATTTAATGCAAATTTTCTTTATTATACTCACAGCTATTACACAAATGCATATATTTGTTTTGTTATCAATACGAAAAGTCCGTATTGTCAACGAACACGACTTGCAATACTTAGATCAGTACACTGAGAGAAATGGATAGTCAGATTTTGATGTTAAAAAGATGATGTTACACGATACTATCATTATGCTACTGCCAACCATCACAGATGCTAAAAAAATATAGTTATGCTACCCCGTACTACCAAGATGTTACTCCTGATGATATTGATGGTAACGGTGACTATCTAGATAGCTGTCTGTATACGTAGCATTAAAGATGGTCACCCTAACCACAATTATGTTACCTACTACTATAAATTTCTCTCCGTGTAAAGTCTGCTTGCCGTCGAAGTTTACGTAGGGGTGCCCACAACCGGAGAGTGCCCACAACCGACGCACTTCCCCTAAATAAAAAAAAATTTTGCACTGAAATATTAATAAAATTAAATAAAAATATTAATAAGATTATCAATTATATTATGAGTTATTCAGAATTGCAGTTTTTGCAAATGAAGTAGCTCGACCTCATCTTTGCGCATTTTAAACACAAAGTGTCCGACCTTGACAGTAAGTAACATTACCGAATTGTTGTAACCATAAAGAAATACGTTTCGGGATTCGATTTTTCACTTTGATTTTCTTTCAACCATGAGTCTCACAAAATTTCTGCATGCTTGCCTTGACGATTCAATTTTTTTTTATCTTTTATTAATGATTTTTCACATGATGCACAAAAATTTTTTTGAGCTTTTTTTGTAACGACGTCACAGAAAATACAATTTTCGATTCTCCGAAAATGTAATTAAACAAAAAGTTAGGTTTCACTAAGACAAGCTATTTTCATTATTTTTATTTCACTAATTTATTCAAAATAAATTTCACTAACTTATAAAAATTTTTAATAAACTTTGTTTTATAAAAAATTGTAGCTTAGAAAAAAATTCTGTTTAGCTAAATTTTGATTTAAACAAAACGTTTTTTAACAAATTTTCATTTTGTTTAAAATAACATTTGCTTTGTTTGAAAAATTTGACTTAATAAAAATTTGACTTAATAAAAATTTTACTTATTTTTAATTCTCTAATATCAAAATTCTATTATTTGTTAATTAATTGAAAATTTTACGAAACTCTTTTCCATAAAAATTTCAAAATAAAAAACAAAAACAAGAGGCAATTTCATACGAGATATGAATTTGTCATTTGGAAATTAACCTCGATGAAAATTTTTCGTTAAATTGATTACTTTTTTTTAAATAAAAATACAAAGCTTGCAAAAAAATCAAAAAAACTATAAAAAAATACAAAAGAAAATAGAACAAAAGAGTACAAAAATACGAAAATAACAAAGAATAGAAAAATATATAATATAAAACGAAAGTACAAAGAATACAAAAAAATAAGAAAATAACAAAGAGTATAAAAATACAAAAGTACAAAAAATACAAAAAAAATTTGGACAAGTGCGAGTTGTACTCGCACTGCAATGGCGGGTTCCGTACACAAATATTAAAACAATACTTGCAACATTTATCGGTAATTGGTAGAATTAAAATAAACAATTAAAAAAATGTATTAAAATCATTTGATAAAAAAGAATAACTAAAAAAATTAAAGTATTGTATATATCTAATATTGTAAACAATAATAAGCAGAGGAACTATAATTTTGAAAATTTTGTTCCTCTGCTTAGAGACGCCTGTTTATCCCCGTTTATGCAAATGCTCTAATAGTCATTTGATCTAATTTAAAGGTTATAAATATTCAAATGATCTAAAGAACATTGAATATAATGTGATTTTATATAAAAGTCTAATTAATAAAATGAGTTTATTCTATAATTTATTTTTAAGCCAATAATCAAAATATCCAATTCGCATTTTCTATAATCATAAGCAATTATAAAATTTTTTCACGCAAACTTTTAACTGATAAAATAGTTGTATAAGCCAAAGTTTATTTTTTATAATTTTATAATAACCTAATTTTAAAGTGTTATAATTTTTAATTTGTATAAATTGTAATTTAACAAATGTCTGTCAAATCTAAATGTAGTAAAATATAATTTATTTAAATAAAATATCTTTTTTAAAAAATGCTAACAACCTCGAATCGTCAATTGATCAAATATTCAAAACATCTAATCGTCATTTCGTCCAATGCTAAAAACATCGAATCGTCAAATGGTCGAATGCTTAAAACATCGAATCGTCAATTGATCAAATATTCAAAACATCTAATCGTCATTTCGTCCAATGCTCGAAACGTCGAATCGACAAAAATTGGAAAAATTTGCTTGGTTTAAATAAATGTTAACTTACATCAAGCAAATTTTTCAACTTTTTCTCGATTCGACGTTTCGAGCATTGGACGAAATGACGATTAGATGTTTTGAATATTTGATCAATTGACGATTCGATGTTTTGAGCATTCGACCATTTGACGATTCGATGTTTTTAGCATTGGACGAAATGACGATTAGATGTTTTGAATATTTGATCAATTGACGATTCGAGGTTGTTAGCATTTTTTAAAAAAGATATTTTATTTAAATAAATTATATTTTACTACATTTAGATTTGACAGACATTTGTTAAATTACAATTTATACAAATTAAAAATTATAACACTTTAAAATTAGGTTATTATAAAATTATAAAAAATAAACTTTGGCTTATACAACTATTTTATCAGTTGAAAGTTTGCGTGAAAAAATTTTATAATTGCTTATGATTATAGAAAATGCGAATTGGATATTTTGATTATTGGCTTAAAAATAAATTATAGAATAAACTCATTTTATTAATTAGACTTTTATATAAAATCACATTATATTCAATGTTCTTTAGATCATTTGAATATTTATAACCTTTAAATTAGATCAAATGACTATTAGAGCATTTGCATAAACGGGGATAAACAGGCGTCTCTCTGCTTATTATTGTTTACAATATTAGATATACAATACTTTAATTTTTTTTAGTTATTTCTTCTTATCAAACGATTTTAATATATTTTTTTAATTGTTTATTTTAATTCTACTAATTACCGATAAATGTTGCAAGTATTGTTTTAATATTTGTGTACGGAACCCGCCATTGCAGTGCGAGTACAACTCGCACTTGTCCAATTTTTTTTTATTTTTAGTTAAGAAATTAAAGTCAGAAAACAATCTCTCATTTATTCTCTTAAAATTTCACTCTTCCTTAAAATATTTAATGCCACGTGTTTAAACTAAAAAAAAATTTAAAAAAAATTTTTTTTTAAAAAAAAAAAAATTTTTTTAAAAAAGTTTCTTAAATAAATTTTTTGTCGTCAGACTGTAATAATACACCAGGATACCAATTTCCAGCTCATTAGGTCAAATAATGTAAAAGTTAGGGAAAACAAATTTTTTTTTTAATTTTTTAGTTTTTCCTTGACAACGCTATGGCCATCATTACATATCAAGTTCTCTATATTTTTCCTGTAATATTCGAGTAAAAATACACCAGCATGCAAAATTTTAGCCCTCCATGTCGAATAGTTTAGAAGTTAAGAGGGGGGAATGGTCACTTTTTATGCATTTTTGGCCAAAAATCTTGTTATTCCCTTGACAACGCTATGCCCATCACGTCCAATCACATTCGCTATATTTTTCCTTTAATATACGTGTGAAAATACATATCTGGACCAAATTTGAGCTCTTTAGGTCAAATAGTTTAGCCGCTAGGGAGGGGACACGATTTGGCTACGGACAACAGAGTCTCACCAATAGGGTTCCGCCGATACACCGTAGGTGTACGGAACCCTAAAAATACGAAAACTACAAAGAATTCAATAAATATAGAAATACGAAGAATACAACAAGTACAAAAACTGCAAAGAATATAAGAACACAAAAACTAGAAAACAAATACAAAAAAATACAAAGAGTACAAAACTTAAAAAGAAAACAGAAAATTAAAAGAATACAAAAAACCACAAAAGAAGTAAAAATTAAAGAGTCTGATAAGAATAAAAAAAGTGAAATAAAAAGAATAGAATGAGATAAGAATAAAGAAGGGAAATAAAATTTTGAAAAAATGCCCCGAAAAATAAAATTGAGTGCAAGATTGACAGTAAAAACTTGACGTGTGATGAATAAATCATGGAGTTGAGTATAATAATAATAATAAAAGAAGAAAAAAAACAACATAGATATTATATATAGTGTATAGAATATTATTATAAAGTTCAAGTGCCGTTGTTCGCGGGAAGTTTGTCGGAGCACATCAACGAGATAATTGCAAAATACGAGTGCCCTGAAAGTTGTTCCCGACCAATCATACCCTCATTACCAACACCTCGAAGCAAAACCACTGTGTGTCCTTCTCTTTTGCCACATGATCCTAAAGTTCTGAACGTTCAAATGAACATAATTTATTTATTTTCTTCTTTAATTTAAATATTTATTACAATAATTTTTTGTCGATATAAAATAAATTAATTATAAAGTTTCTAAGTGTAAAATTTAAGTTTTTAATTTTTATTGCAAACAATACATTATAAAAACATTTCTAATAAAAAGTGTTTCGTTCATATGAACGTTCAAAACTTGTGGATCATTTTGCCACTGACGTGCTCGTCGTCGTCGTCGTCGTCGTCGTCGTCGTCGTCGTCGTCGTCCACCAACAACAAACCCCATGGAATTCGTAGCCTCGAGCCCTCGTCAATGAAACTACTATGCCCAACATCATCTCGTCTACAAGCATTCTCCTCAACTTGCCACCGCTTCGAGCCTTCCTCATCATCACCAACAACAACTATCCAACCACCACCTTTCTTGCCGTTCATTCCTCCTGGACCAAATCTCAAACGTTATCTCGCCTCTAAGTCTCTAAAGAATAACCGACTGTGAGTATCGCTTTTTTATTCTACAATTTGCGACCGGATATTTTAATTAAAAATAATATTTCTAATACGAGCATCTAATCCGTTCGTTAGTTCACTTTCCTGCAATTTAACCCCTAACAACTCGACTAACCAAACAACACAACAACACCACCAAGACAATTCTTACTCAAGTTGTGGAACTTTCCCGCCAAGACAACGCTGATGCTTAGACGTTGAAAACAGAGAAATTGTGAAACGATTACCCACGACGCTAGAACAAAACTGCAGTTAAGGAATCAGGAATTACTCCCCAATTAACACATTCAATACACCAGAATTCACATTTAAATAACTCTTTTATTTAAATCACAGTTTACACGTAATTACTGAATACCAAAACCGAACAATGCTCATAACACGACCGCCGGAAAACGAATGAAAAAATATCATATCTGCTTGTAACGAATTCGTCAGCTGAGACGCCGGTATTCCTGTCCTTGTCCTAAGGTCACACAAATCCGATAAATCCTTCCTTGTCCCTCAAACGACGGAAAATCACCTGTAAATAAATTCGGCTCTGGTCGCTATCAATCGTGGAAACTCGCCACCACGCCTTATTTTCATCACATATACCCAGGCGCGAAAGACCAATGCTGACGATAGATTAAAGGTTGATTGAGTCTTGAACGCTCAGTGTGGGTAACTCACAGTAGAAGCAGTCTTTACATCACTGTCAATCAATATTAGTTCAATATTGGTTCAACATTGGACCCAATGCTCGTCCCATGCTCGATTCAAGATTCGGTTAATCTTTATGAGTGAAGTTCGAACATCTAATCTTAATTCAAGCTTGAATCAATCTTTACACAATATTCAGTTTATCTTTATTTATTACCGTGTTCACTTAATTAAATAATATTATAATAATTATAATTATAATAATTGTTTCAAATAATAATAATAATTAACATTAAGTTATCAATTGATAAATAAATATTTATATTTATTTAGTATAAATATATTATTATTTGTAACATTCATATTTAAAGAAAGTTAAATGGAAAATTTTTTTTATAAATGTTTTCAAAATTACTATAGATAATTAATAAATAATAATTAAAATGTGCAATAAATATTCCTGACACTGCATCATATTTAATAATTTTATTAATTATGTTAACTTTTAATATTAATTTAATTAATTATTATTTATTTGTTAATTAATTATTATAATTATTAATAATTATTGTTCAATTAATAAATATTATTATAATTAATAATAATTATAATATTTAACATTATAATTTATTATTATTCCAAATTATATTTATTTAAATAATATATTATTAATATATCTAATAATAAATGTTAATAATTTTGTTACTGAATAATAAAAAATATCAATTATTTATCGATGTTTATTATATTATGCATTAAATATTTTTAATTGTAAAATGTTTTAAAAGTTGAATTTTGTAATGATTACAATTTTATTATGAATTATTTAATATTCATTTTTAATAATTAAAATAATTTAGGATTAGTATGTGTAAAATTTTTAGTCATAGTTTTCACTTTGCCCTTATAAGTAACAAAGTATACGGCACTGGCATTAATATATTACATTAGTCCGAGGTCTCATCGAGACTTAGTGGCCGTGCGGTTTAAGTGGTTGCGTCAAGGACTTCCGGAATGCGTCTGGGGCGTGAGTTCGATCCCACATGCGAGCGGATTTTTTCATTATAAGCGTTAGGGGCCGTCCATAAATTACGTAAGTCACTTTTTTGGAAAATTTGACCACCACCCCCCTTTGTAGGATTTTTTACATACATTAGCGCCATTTTTTCTACGGTTCGTAAGATTTAGCAGACCCACCCCTCCCCCGAAAATGTCTTACGTAATTTATGGACGACCCCTTACATAAAATAATAAAATTACTATTTAATCTGTGTAATTAATAAGTGTTGTGAATAAAAACTTGTGAACTTGTTTGTAAATAATATTAAAAGTCTGTTAAAAATGAAGTTAAAAAATGTACAAATTGTCTTTTTTTGCTAATATTATTTTTCAATATTATTATGTTAAATGACATTTATTGTTAGTAATGTAATATTTATATGAAAATATTATAATTATTATAATAATAACTTATTGTCATTAAATATGTAAATACATATATATATATATTAATAACAATACTGTTTATTATTAATAATAATTAATATATTCACGTTATATTGAATGAACGCGTGAGAAGCGTGTAAATTTGGGAACAGTGGAAGCAGTCTTGTTCAGTCCTGCTTTCGGCTTCCGCAGCATTGATTGAAGATTGAACGCCAGTCTTCAACAAAGACTGAGCGTCAGGCTTACATCGATGTTACTATTCCGGACTCAAGCAGCCTTGCTTTCGCTGTCCCACCAATCTTTAACCAATACTGACCAACCCTCAATCAAGCTTCGTAAAGCCTGAACTCACTGTCAGCTCGCGCCTGGGTAGTGAGCCGCAACCAGAAACAAATCAACTTTGGAAATTTTCTTAAATTTCCAAAGTTGATTTGTACCAAATAGATACTAACTAAAATAAATAAATAAATAAATAGAAATAAATAATAAAAAATAAATAATAAATAATAAATAAATAATAAATAGATACCAACTAACACATTGACTTTTCCGACACAGACAAACCGCTATTATCCCAGTAACAAATGCCTTGTTACAAATTCACACCGAGAAAAATATCTTTCCAACAAGATAATTTTAAATTACTATAATTATGGAAATAATAAATAATTGATTATAGAAATTAATTTAATTTTATTATGTTACATATTATTTTTTTGTCTACAACACCTGGAAAACCGGGAAATGTCAAGGAATTTTTTTCATCATGACTTGAAATACTCTTGAACAATGTTTAAAGGCTTGCCATGAACATGTGGTCATGAACTTGTGGAGTGGATTCTGATATGAATGTTTTTAAATTATTAAGCAAGTCAGACTATTGCATTTATGGGATTTACCTTTACTGATTAATGAAAAACAATCATCACAGCGTTTATTTGCTGTTGTTTTGCTGTTAATTTCCCATAGGATCCTTCGGCAGCACATTTACCTACATAAAGCAATATATTTATAAAATTAAAATTATATGAAATATATTTATCTCCCTAAAAAAAGAGTAGTAGCCAATTATTATACCTTTAGAATTATTTTGAACCATTGTAGAGGCAATACCCTTAAGTGTTGAAGTTTTTCTGATTGAAAGATTGTCAGGAGTGTTCCGTGCCAATTGGCAAATTGAACATTCGCATAATAATTGATTCGATGACCTTGTGTTAATATTTTTATATTGAAAAAACGATAGATTTGGTGGTTCTAATAATTTTTGTTGAGTTTCCTT
The DNA here is from genome assembly GCF_015476425.1 of Leptopilina heterotoma. Classification (NCBI taxonomy): domain Eukaryota; kingdom Metazoa; phylum Arthropoda; class Insecta; order Hymenoptera; family Figitidae; genus Leptopilina; species Leptopilina heterotoma. Next base: position 587,045 of record NW_025110972.1, on the reverse strand, counting down.
TGATTTATACAATTTATTTAAGCACGTACTACAAATTCCGTTTGGTAACCATTGGTCATCAGCTTTATAGACAAAAATAGCGTTAACCAAAGATTCAAGTTTTCCACCATTAATTATCTTTGTAATTTTGTTACTGCCACTGCAACCTTTCTTTTTGCAACAAAATATACATATTTTGCTACGATTTTCGTCGTGTGTACAAGCATGATCTTTTGGCATCGCGAGACTTATTAACAAAATGTCGATGTAAAAAAGTAAACACTGATTTGAAAAAATTGAAAATCGCGAGGTAAACATATTGATAAATTCTACATTATCGACTGTTAAACAAAAATAAAATAAAAAGGATATTTTAGTACTCTTTTTTAAAGTGAATTTAAAAAATATTTTTTTTTCATTAAAATTCAGAAAAATTTCATTGTTAACTTTCTTAGCATACGAAAAACAGATTATATTTTAAGAATACAGTATAATAAATAGCTATTTAAGTGAAGGAGATATTTATTTATCTATTTTATACAGTAGTTAATAGTGACTTATTCCATTACTTAAATCTACATACATAAATTTACTTTTTTCAAAAACGGCTCCGGCGATTATTTTAATTTTTCTTGAAAAATACTCGGAGAGGTCCCTAGTATTGAAATCAAGAGGAAAATCCCATTTCGCTTAACCTTTGATTTAAACTTGGTTCAAGCACACCGTGCAGGAAAACCTGGAAATGTCAGGCAAATTTTTTTTAGATTAGTTGTAGACACCTTGACGAAAAAGTTCAAAAAATGTTGACTGTAGTGTAGTCTAGTGGTTAGCGTTCTTGATTTGTGTATCAAGAAGCAAGTTTCGAATCTCGGCAAAGGTATAGGAGGCATTTCATTTCAAACCGTTTCACCGAAAACAACGATCGCAAGAAGAGCGATATTCTAATAAATTTTATTATATAAAAATTTAATTATTTGTAACATATTATACACTGATTTGAAAGAGAATTTCATGAACTTTGTATTGCTATTTTTATTTTTTTTAAATTTCTCTCAATTTCACAGAGAAAAACTGAACTCAAAATGAGTCGAAAAAGTGACTCATTATGAGGTGCAGCAAAAATGAACCTCGCAGATAGCGCCACGTTCTATGTCATTTAACATGGACTCATTTTGAGTTGCAACAAAAATGAGTCCAAGTTTCTTCTGTGTTCGTAGAGGAATATTCCTGTTTGAAAGGTCAAACTCTTAACATCTCAAAACACCCCTTCGTCGATTTTTATCAAAAATATATGAAAATAAAGCTTAACTTTTCTATTTTCCATTCCCGTATAATATATTATGGACATTTAATGGGATTATTGAAAAAAATTGTTTAAAATATGTGTTTTTGAAAAATTTGACAAATGGTACGAAGTTGAATCCTAACTAACCTTCAACTTCGTACCATTTTTCAAAAACACATTTTTTAATTAAATGTCCATAATATATTATACGGGAATGGAAACTAGAAAAGTTAAGCTTTATTTTCATATAATTTTGATAAAAATCGACGGGGGGTGTTTTGAGATATCTTAATATCTCAAAACACTTTTTGAAAGTTTAACCTTTCAAAAACAGGAATTTCTCTACGAAATTGAGAGAAATTTAAACAAATAAAAATAGCAATAGAAAGTTCATGAAATTCTCTTTCGAATTAGTGTATAATATGTTACAAATAATTAAATTTTTATATAATAAAATTTATAAGAATATCGCTCTCCTTGCGATTGTTTTTTTACAATAAAAAACAAAAATAAACCCAATTACAATAAAAAAATAATATAACAAAACTAAAAACACATTTACAATTATTTAAAAAAAACAAAAATAAAACTTATAATTACGATAAAAAATAGAACCAAAAATAAAAACTATTTCAATGAAAAATAAAACTCAATTACAATACAAAATATAAAACATTTAGAATAAAAAAACCAAAAATAAAACCCAAGTGTGGTAAAAAATAGAATAAAAAATAAAACTAATTTGTAATAAAAAATAAATAAAAATAAAAAGCAATTTCCAATGAAAAAAATAAAATCCAATTTACAATAAATAAAATAGAGCCAAAAAAATATTTTTCTCCGTGTGCATAAGAAAAGAAGGAAAACATAATTATTTTTTAACAGTAGTTCAGAAAATAGTATAAATCATCGCTTTCTTTTCCACAAAATGCAATAATACAGGAAGCCAGTTTCTCATTCCACAATGCAAACTAAATCGTCTAGTGGCGCAAGTGACAAATGTCATAGGAATAATATTCGGAGCAAGTGCATGACCTTGAAGCGATACAAATGCTCCTGGCAAAAGTGACCGGTCCGACTTCCAAGTATTCTTAAATACTGTGGTGGGGGTTTAGTGTTGAATTGCGAAGTCGATGAAAAGTGTGATCAATTAATTAATTAATTGACTTTCGCAATTCGTCGACACCGGTTCAACAACGGCTACGCTCTCACGTGCCGGCCGAGGACACGGAAGGTAGTTTTTCTTTTAAATTGAAACTTGTTTAAATTTTAGTATATTCTTTATTGTTTTATAAAATATTACTTTTTTTATGTGTTTAAAATAAAGTGTGGCCGTTTTTGACCATCAAATAATAAGGGAATAATAAGATGACGATTATGAATTCTATAAGTGGAATGTTGTGAAGACTTGGAAGTTGGGACTGATCGGAAAGCCTACATGCTCCTCAACAGGATGATTACTATTAATACTTTCTACTGTGTGGGTAACTCGTAAGTGCTCGATTTTATTTAAAGTGCTCCTGATAATTTCAGGTGCACAAATCTAATAAATGTCATCATATAAAAGGAAACAAAATATTATTCAAATGTATGTTCGATGGTTGAAGAAGAGAGAGTGAATCTAGTGGTGCAGCGAATTGCGGATTCTTGATTTTAATTGTTTTCGTTTCTCATTTATTGATTGTTGTTTCTATTATTGTATTTTTCCGTGAATGATTTCTTTATACATTTTAATTTGAATGTGCGTATGTTTTTAATTGATTTATATTTATTCTCATGTATTTTATATAAATTCCTGACGTCAGGCCCTTTTTTTATTTTGATTTTGACTTAAATATAATTTTTATTTCTTTCTGTAAATTGTTTGTATGTTTATTTATATCGTGTCTTTTGTATTGAGTCAAAACGCGTCAACCGTGAATACATTTTTTTTATAGTTTTGGAAAAGTCAAAACATTTATGAAAATCTGTAGTTCACAGCAAACCAAAAAAACACTTTTAACCGTTTTTCAAATTTTTAAATATTTATACCTTTTTTTATAATAAAAAATTTTTGCATTATTTTAGAAAAAAATTAATAACTCATTACTGTTTTGCTAGAAATTAATGGCAATTTTTTTGGTAGTCATTGAATATCCACTCTTTTAAATAAACTTAATGGTGAAAAAAATTTTTTAAAAATTTTTAATTTTTAATAACAATTTTATAAACAATTAGTGTTTTTTATGCTTTCTAGAGCAAGGATTTTAATGAAATTTATATGTAAGATACATTGAACCTACATCTTTATATTCCCGAAAAAAAAAATTTGTATTTCCAATTACAACCGGAGATTTTGAATTTTTTGTTGCGCCGTCATCGTGGCATCCATCGCTGTGATAAATGCCGCGGTAAACGAGCAGACGGCGCACGGCGCAACAAAAAATTCAAAATCTCCGGTTGTAATTGGAAATACAAATTTTTTTTTTCGGGAATATAAAGATGTAGGTTCAATGTATCTTACATATAAATTTCATTAAAATCCTTGCTCTAGAAAGCATAAAAAACACTAATTGTTTATAAAATTGTTATTAAAAATTAAAAATTAAAAAAAAATTTTTTTCACCATTAAGTTTATTTAAAAGAGTGGATATTCAATGACTACCAAAAAAATTGCCATTAATTTCTAGCAAAACAGTAATGAGTTATTAATTTTTTTCTAAAATAATGCAAATATCTCGGAAATATTCACTATTCACGGTTGACGCGTTTTGACTCTATTTTCAATGTCATTTAATTATTTTATTCATTTATTTGCAATCTTTTATTTTATCATTTTGTATATTTTTGTAATTTTTATTGTCGCGGTTTTTATTTATTTTACGAAATAAGAAAATCGTTACAACCTTATGAACCGGTCGAGGGAAAAGTTACTTCCGGATTCTACCTGCAGCCACCTGTCGTAAAATCTGTTCCGACCTGACGATGCATGTGTCGACATGTTGCAGGAAACGAAGAAGAAGAAGAAGAAGTAGTGGTGGCGGAGGAGAAATACCGCCGTGGCGGCAAGACGACGAGCCACCTTTTTCGTCGAAAAATTTGGAGAGCGAGTTTAAGAGCCGGTTTATCCGGATTGAAAACTGCAGCTGTGATCCTGCCATATTGCCTCAGAATGATTAGAAGAATATTTTTCGGATGCGAATGATATTATTTTATTTACATCTTTCGTTGTCTTTTTTTTCTTCACTCCGAAAAAAGTAAAATTACGTTTTTATCTCGGTTTTCAATAATATGAGGATAATGATTTAATTATACATCAATTCTATATATATATATATATTATAATTTCATATAATAATTTAATTTTTTAATCTTTAGATTTTTTTAATTTTTGTTTTAATTCGGAAAACTGTTTCTTCGTCACTTTTTAAATATGAATATTTACAGGGAGTTAAGACTAAAGAATATTAATATTAACAATTAATAAGTAATAAATATTAACCCTCCGTCACACACCTTAGAAATAATTACACCATTACACATGTTTAGAGGGAATCTCTCACCACATTGTTAAATAAGCGACATATTACAACATAAACGAAGGAATCAACAAAAATTTAGTTTTAACACAAACTTACAAATATGCAGTATGTATTATAAATTATAGAATTAATTTTCGGTCTCAAAAATAAAAATTAATTACACGAATGCACATCTTCGAAGAAATTTCACTTTACATGTAAAAATAATATAGGTAACATTAACAAATAAAGAAAAAAATCATTAAATAATTCATTTTAATTATATTTATAATATAATTTTGTCATTAACCAACAGTGGAACAAAAAATGTTTTGAAAACTTCATTTTTTAGGGTTCCGTACACCTACGGTGTACTGACGAAACCCTATTGGTGAGACTCTTGTGTCCGTAGCCAAATCGTGCCCTCCCCCTAGCGGTTAAACTATTTGACCTAAAGACCTCAAATTTGGTCCAGATATGTATTTTCACTCGTAGATTACAGGAAAAATGTAGCGAATGTGATTGGACGTGATGGTCATAGCGTTGTCAAGGAAATAACAAGATTTTTGGCCAAAAATGCATAAAAAGTGACCATTCCCCCCCCTTAACTTCTAAACTATTCGACATGGAGAGCTGAAATTTTGCATGCTGGTGTATTTTTACTCGAATATTACAGAAAAAATATAGAGAACTTGATATGTAAGGGAGAGTGGGGCAAGTCGGGGTACCGGCCCTATTTAACAGACGAATTAACCAATCGCGATTATATTTTACATAATACTGCACCGAGACGATAGTTTCTTGTTTACAAAACCTAAAAGCCATGAGAACAAATCTTTTATCTGTTTTACTAAAAAAACTGTTTTCGACGATTTTCTTGTCATTTTTTCACTTTTTTTAGGAGGCGTTTATTATTTAATAATAACAGTAAATGAACTGTATAAATTTTTTTCTAACTGGCAAGGGTTACAGAAGAAGGGAAGCATATGTTTTTTTTGTTGAATCGTAAATTGTAGTAATTAACCTTTTTCTTCAATTTCTTAGGTGGGGGCAAGATGGGGTAGGAGAGAGTGGGGCAAGACGGGGTACACAAATTAAGCAAATGAAAAGAGAAGTTAAGAAAACTACTTAAATCAAGACTGAATAAAATAAAAGTGGCCAAAAAGAAAAAAGTTTGTCAGGTAAAATCATCAATTAGCGATGGTAAAGTGGAAAATACACCTTGTCTCTATTGCAATGGTTATTATTTAGACTCAAATAAAGGCTGGGCTGCTTGTTCTGTCTGCGGCCAATGGGCTTTGAGCAGTTGTGCTGGTGTCGATGTCAAAGATAAAAATGCAACCTTTACTTGTAAAATTTGTCGACAGAAATAGGTTGTTTTTTTAGTACCCCGTCTTACCCGCCGGTGGGGTAAGATGAGGAGATTTGCAATTTTTTGAATATCATTAATTATAAGCTTTTTTAAGGGGTTACCCCCACTTGCAACTTTGAAAAAATCGATTTTTCTTTTATTGCATTTTTTTGAAGCATAAGTAACTGAAAGTATGTCCTGAAAATTTCAAGTCAATTCCAACAAAATTGACTGAGATATGAGCTTTGAAAGAGACGAAAGAGACTGATATATACTGATTTGTATATACATATATGCATCGATAAAATGAATATCTTTTTTTTAATTACCACCATGACTTTTCAGCCTACTTCTGGAAACCAAACTATTACGTACTCCCACTTACCGGAGTTGATTCTATGTAACTTTACAAAAAAATTATTTTCTTCGTCGAAACTGAAATTGAAACTTTAAACGCGTTTTTCTCGAAATGGCATTTCTGAAGACGGTGACCAAGATTACTCAAACACTAATGAACCGATCTTCTTGAAATTTTGCAGGCTTATTTAATACATAAAAATGTAGTCTTTAATCGTTCGATTTTCTTTTTCAAAAAAAAATGTCCGTTTTATAGTCAAAAAACGGACGTTTTTTTTCGTTAAAATCGAACTTTTAACTTAGACTGTCAGCCATTTTGTGAAAAATAAATATTTTTTTAAATCCTTCGATTAAAGACTAGTTTATACTCATATTTGACTAAATTTATCCACATTTTTTGATTCCGATGATTCACTTCGCCGCAATGTTGGTCACCGCAAACCGTATAAATAAAAATATTATTTCGTTGACGGCAGTTTGACACTTAACTATGTAATATTTTTTAACAAAAAAATTACTAAAAGTTCTTTAATATGTGTTCTTTAAGATGATATAGTTATAGATTAAAAAGGTTTTGTAGTTTTCTTTAAAAAAATTCATAAAAAAGGCTTATTTTTTTGCGCTACAAGTGGGGGTAACCCCTTAAGAAACAGATGGCCTTTGTACGCCTTTTTTTACGAAAGACTGATTCCCAAAGATGCACTGAGAAAACTGGAGAGTCAAATTCAGAGGTTCAAAAAGTGTATGTTTCCTTTGCTTATGAAGAGAGTTAAATAGTCCTTCTAAAATAAATTTTGAATTGATAATGGAAATCTACTTGTATATTCTCTCCCATTATATCTGAGGGTTAAAAGTTGCGCAGAAAATGTGTACGATCTGATGCGCGCGATATTATTTTTCTGACATTTTATGTATTTAATTTAGGGGTTAGGTTGCCATATTTATTCATTTCGCGCCGGATAAGGAAGGGATTTCTCAAGATGGTTAATTTGTCCCTCTGTTAGAGAAATGGCACGAATATCTGTCAATGGTGTATTTGAACATTTAGATTGTTATCCAATAGCTAACTCTCAAATATCAACGATTTGTCCCTCCAGATGTTTAGTCCAATACTCCAGTTTTCTCAGTGTGATAATTAAAAAAAATAATAAAATATATATTTGATAATTTTCGTTTTTTTGCGCTTTAAACCTTAAGTACCCGTCTTGCCCCACTCTTCCGTAATGATGGCCATAGCGTTGTCAAGGAAAAACTAAAAAATTTTAAAAAAAAATTTTTTTCCCTAACTTTTACATTATTTGACCTAATGAGCTGAAAATTGGTATACTAGTCTATTATTACAGTCTGACGCCAAAAAATTAATTTAAGAATCTTTTTAAAAAATTAAAAAAAATTTTTTTTAGTTAAAACACGTGGCATTAAATATTTTAAGGAAGAGTGAAATTTTAAGAGAATAAATCTAATATTGTAAGGGTCAAAATAAAAAATCGACAATATGTGCCTAACTTTTTAAAAGAAAATAAAATCTTTGAAATGTTGAAAAATTTGTCTGTTTTGTTAGTTATGTTCTAAAATATGTTAAAAATCATAAAATGCAAGATCAAGGAATACTTATTAGCTTAATAATATTTTTTGTAGTAATCACATATTTAACCTATTTCAATATGATGAAATTACAAAAAAAAGTTTATAGTAATAATTAATTTTTTATTTTTAGTTAGTTTAATTATTGAGTTACTGAATTTACCTGTTAAATAATAATAACATATTACTTAGCGTGTTAATCGTTTTAATATGAATTTCTGAAACTATTTTTTGATATCTAACCAAATAGATTTTAGAAATTTTCTTTCTATCTATGTAACGTCTGACTTCACTCCTAACAAAAGATATGTCGGACGGGACACGATGACAAAAAATAATAAACATGAATTTTTATTTTTGTTATTATTCGAAAACTTGAATTTAGTTTTAATTGTATATTTACACAAATAATATACATATACTAGAAAAATTGTTTATACATTAATTACCATTTAAAAATGTTCGCCTTTAAAAAAAAACTTGTGGACACGATGACAAAAAGAAGATGTATTTTCTCATTATTATCAAAATATCATTTTACTGATTTTTAAATTGATTTTGACATTTCTTTATGCTCACGTATTATCAAATTTATATCGTACTTCATTTATTTCATAGTTTTACAACTTTTAATTGTGATCCCAATTGGAAAACCGGTAAATATGTGTGTGAGGACACGATGACATTAAAAAATTTCAAATCTGGGGACACGTTAAAAATTCTTTAAATTTCGCATTTAGTGTTATAAAAAGTCTCACCACTTTCCTATATTACACTTTATACATTGGAGAACACGTACACGAAGAGAAATTTTATTTTATATAATAAAAAATTAAATTAAAAATTTTTTTATATCGTAAAATGTATATAGGGACACGGGACACGATGACATTTTGCACATATTTTTACTATTTTGTACCTGTTGTATCAATAAAAAATTAAATTAAATAACCAGGTATTGTAGATAAAATTATACTCTGTAAGATAGATGTTTGTATTTAAAATCATGAATTTTTAACAACCAAATTATTATTTATCCAGGACAAGATTTCAACGATTTTTTGATTTTAACCCAACAATAATAAGTGGAGGAACTAATTTTGAAAATTTTGTTCCTCTACTTATTGTTGTTTACAATATTAGATATACAGTAGGATCTTTCAATAGTGCAGTTCTGAACAGCGCAGTCATTAGTGAGTTGAGTAGACAAGGGGTTTCGGGGGGTAAAGGGAAAGGGAATCTATGACGTGCTGTCGCTCATTTGATTATTCAGTATCATTTAGTAGTGCCTGGTATTTAGTAGTGGGGGATCCTTAATTTTCTCGACACGGACCTGAATGTTTTAGGTTTTGCTTGCTTCGAACAGTGCACAATATTCCCGACGACTGCACTATTGAAGGATCCTACTGTACAACACTTTAATTTTTTTTAGTTATTTTTTTTATCAAATGATTTTAATAATTTTTTTAATTGTTTATTTTAATTCTACCAATTATCGATAAATGTTGCAAGTATTGTTTTAATATTTTTGTACGGAACCCGCCATTGCAGTGCGAGTACAACTCGCACTTGTCCAATTTTTTATTTACTTAACATAACCTCACTTTTTCGAGTTTTTTCTGGCTTTGAAGCCTCATAATTAAAGAATTATTATGTTTAAACTAAATGTTTTTTTAGAAATGTGTTGAGGAGGAAATTTTCAAAAGGTATAGAAACTGATTTTATTTTGCATGCGCAGCACTTTTCTGTTACAGTTACACATGCGCAGTAGTGTTCTGCTACAATTACACATACAGTAGAACCCGGTTAATACGATCCCATTTAATACGATTTCCCGCTTAAGACGCTCATTTATGGTGGTCCCTAAAATTAAAGACATATATTTTATTTCCCGCTTAATACGTTTTCCCGCATAAGACGAATTTTTTGCGCGGTCCATACGAAATCGTATTAACCGGGTTCTACTGTATTTAACTACACTCACAAAAATAATCTATTAAATATAAAACTAATTTTCCTTTAATCGTTAGCAGAAATAGTTTTATTGTAAAAGGCATCTTTTAAATATAAAAAGGTTAGAAGTTTATTGAAAAAAAGAAAAACGTTTGAATATTAACTGATTTCTTTTGATTTTTAATGAAATCCTTTTACGTCAAAAGGATAATTTCACGTGATTAGACGTTTGTAAACATATCAAAATAATAAAATAATAGTATATTAAGCAACAAGGGTATAAAGGCAGCCATTTGTTTATGGTGATTTTTGTGATACGAGTGGAGGTCGAGGGCGCTAGACCCTGGAGACACATCGCATGTGCGTTACCACGCAGCCACTGTGACTAGATGGTAACTTACTAGGGGCTTTTCACTCAAGAAATTTAGAAATCAGAGATATTTGATTTCCTCCGTTTCAATAACATTCTCACTGATTCTCATGTTGATTCCTAAAATTTTTTAGGGATTCCTACACGGAAAAAATTCCGGGACATTAGATGCGCCAAGGACAGTGTCAACAGCAGTTAAGAAAATTTGACACAACCTGTACATCTGACGTGCCGATACTTTTTCCGTGTATACTCGTACGTCGCGTCAGTTGTCGCGTACCGCCGATAATATCCGAATGACTCCGAAGAGAATACGAAGTGAAGTATCAGAAAATGTGAATGCGCTACACAGAGACGATTTCTACGTGATTCCCAAAGATTCCCAAGTATGGCTGTCAGATTTCTAAATAATTTGAAAAGATTTTTGAAATTTCTGTAACTCGAAAATAAAGAAAATCTATGATTTCTTGTGTGAAAAGCCTCTCGGTAACTTATCATATTTACAAGTTTAAGAACTAAAGTTCTATTCCGATTGTGACCAGAATTTCTGGTCAGTGACTTGTCAGAAGTTCTGCTCCCAAAGGGGAATTGTTTTTATCCAGTGAAACTGTCCAGTCACTCATTCAGGACTGGCCAGATTGTTTTGGCAAGTAAAACTCGCTCTCTACTCTACAGCTACTGGTAGGAAACAAATAATACTTGACAAATTTCTACCTGGGTTAAAGATAATTCCTTCATGTTTTATAATAATTAAAAAGGATCGAGTGTTAAAATCATTATTTCATATATAAATTATCTAAAATTTAAACTAAAATTAATTTTCAAATCAACTTTTATTAGAAAATTCTATAAGAATTAAATTATTTAAATACAAAAGTAAATTATTTATTAAATAATTGAATGTTTCTTAAAATTTAATTCTTATAAAGAATTTTATTAACAAATTTTTAAATAACACCGGCACACGAAAAAAAATTTGGATTGCCAGGATTTAGGTAGGTAGGATTTATGTAGGTTTTCTTCCTTAAGGTGTATCTAAAGAGAAAAACATTGTCCGACCTAAAAGTTAGTTCGTGTTCTCATTTTACAGGCTTTGTGGGGGGTGAAGTTTGAGAAACTGATTTTTATGGGAATTTACTTATTTTCTATAAATAAAGCTGAATTTTTGCTTCTTATGAATGTTTTTTTGAATTCAGTGTCTTTAATAACATAAGAATTGAATGTATAAAATAAAATAAAAATGGCGGATCTAAAATGGTGGATTTAAAAAAAAATTGTTCAGATTTCTTTGAAACTTGTTACTCGGGGGTTTTTGGGGTCGCTGATTACGAATCTGACATCAGATTTTCAAAATTCAAAATGGCGGATCCAATATGGCGGACGAAATTTTCAAAAATTCATCGTATTTACTTAAAACTCGTTACTTAGGGGTTTTCGGGGTTGTTGATTACGAATATGATGTTAGTTTATAAAAATTCAATATGGCGGTTCCAATATGGCGGACAAAAAAGAACAGATTTTTTAATTTCTATGTCTTGAGTATCTTACCCTCTTGGTTTCAAATGATTTCCGGAGAAGAGCTCTTTTTCTCTTCTTTGAAGTTTTAGTCTCTGGTTTATCTCTTTTTAGCGTCTAACAATAGTCCGCTATCATATTCTTACTCCATTTCCCTTGTTAGCCCATGATAAATGTTCAAAATGTGATCAGAATAAGAGAAAAGTAATTTGAACGATTAAAAATTAAGTTTAAGCTAAAAGTAAAAAATTATAAGTATTGGCCATCTCTCCCGCACACATGTGGCAATCTCACCAGGACATTCCGGGAGACCCAGGTGCGATTTTTTGGTCGGCCCATAGTTGGGCCAACTTTTACAAAGTCGGTCCAACTTCTCGTGCCAGAGGTTGGGACAACCATACAGATGATAACGGTTCGCCGTCTAATGGCGACGATGGTTGGCCCGACAACTCATAAGGAAGTTGGCCCAACTTACAATGCATATGTTGTGCCAACTATACATTTCAATGGTTGGTCCAAAGACTGACGCCAAAGTTGGCACAACTTTAGATGCGTAAGTTGGGCCAACCACAATTTTCAAAGTTTGGCCAACTTCAACAGCCAAAGGTAAAAAATTATTAAAAAACTAAATTATTTAAACAATTAACAGGTTATTATTAGCGGGAACATCACACTGAAAAAAATACATGAGACATTTTCAACTACATCCCCTTAGTAGAGTAAAAAGTAATAAAACGAACTACTTTTTTAGTTGGTCTGGCTACTTTTGATACTTATTTTAACTGTTTTATGTAGTTAAAAATTATTAATTAAATTAATGTAATTTTATAGTTAACTTTGTAACTGCAGGTATGTTACAGAAATGACTACAGAAAGTAGTAGATTCTACTACTTAAAGTAGTTCGATAGACTAATTTTGTAGTAGTTTTTACTTCTTCTAGGAGTTGAATTATTTTCCATGTAATTTATGTTATAGATTTTTATAGAAGATTATTAACTGTGAAAAGTTGTAAATGCAACTACTTTAAGTAGTAAAATTAACTACAGTTATCAGTTGAACTGTGTCAGGAATGCCTTTAAGTATTAAGCAACTCATCGTAGCGGGCGAGCGTGGTTAGGTGGTTAGGTTATCGGTTTACGAATGTTAGGGTCGAGCGTTCAACTCCCGACGTTTAGAGATTTTTCTCCGTTAGGTATATAGACATTAAATAAATAAGGTATAAGTAAACAAAAGTGGGTAGGGGGAAATATAAAAAAATACAACTCGATAATATTTATAATAAATTATAAATAATTTTATTTTACCATTTTCAGTAGTTACTTTATTACTGAGTTATCTTAGTAACTTTAACTACATATCAGCAGTTAATTCTACTGCAAAACTGTCATTGGTTCCTATTTAACTAAGAAAAGTAGTTAATGCAACTGTATTATCACTTCATTCAACTACATATCTGATAATTAATGTAAGTTCAAAATTATCTTTGGGGACTTATTGAACTAAGGAACGTAGTTAAAAAGTAGTCAAATCTACTAAGAATTTTTTTCAGTGCAGATATAACCTTTACCTATTATTATTAAACACAATCTCATACATACATTTTCGAAAATATCTAACGCTCGCTGGGATCGAACCCCTAACCTAACGCACAGAAGACTTATACACTGACCACTAAGCTACGCTCACATGGGAGTGCATAACGCAAAATGTATATTAAAGGTGCAACAGTCGGGCCAACCGTGGCCCAGAGTTCGGCCAACCAAAAAAGTTTAAGTCATTTAAACTGCATTTGACAAAGTTTTACCAACCGTTGGGCCAACCGTGGCCCAGAGTTCGGCCGACCAAAATAATGTAAGTCAATTAAACTGCGTTTCACAAAGTTTTGCCAACCGTCGGGCCAACCGTGGCCCAGAGTTTGGCCGACCAAGAAAGTTTAAGTCAATGAAACTGCGTTTCTAGAGTTTTGCCAACCGTTAAGCCAACCGTGGCCCAGAGTTCAGTCGACCAAAAAACTATAAGTCAATTATACTGCTTTTCTTGAGTTTTGCCAACCGTCGGGCCAACCGTGGCCCAGAGTTCGGCCAACCGAAACTGAAAGTCTTTTAAACTACGTTTTGATGAGTTGTGCCAACCTTTGTCGCCAAAGTTGGCCCGACGGTTGGTTAAACTCTGCATTTAATGGTTGGCTTGCAAAGTCGGGCCAACTGTGGGCACTAGTACTTGCAAAAGTTGGGCAAACTCTGGCAACCAAAACTTCGCTTGCCAAAGTTAGGCCAACCTTGGGCCAACCTTCAAACTCTGGCGGCCAACCTAAATTCGCACCTGGGGAGATGGCCAAATGCACTTTTTACAAAATGTAAATTTTGAGATTGTTCCTATGAAAATATTTTATTTTATTTTTCGTTACTTTAAAGTTATGTGTGCAATGTTTAATTATCAATATTAGTTTAGACATAAATCGCTTCTTTATAATTTTTACAGTACTTTAAAAAAACTATATAAAAATAAAAGAAAATAGAATTAACAAAAATATTAATGAAGATATAAATACAAATAAAAGAAAAAATAAAACAGGAGAGAACATTTGTTGTCAAATAATCATGAGGGTATATTAATAGAAAATTTCCCAACAACTCTGGTAGAACAAATTTTTATAGTTATGATCCTTGCCGGGTTATTATCGATAATGTGCTACGCAGTAGATGCGCGCATTACTTGTAATTCAACTTTAATGTGAGATCAGCGATTGATCGGTGCAGTTCAACATTTTGCTACTTCGTACCTATAAATATATATATATATATCCATTGTTTAATGCCCACGATCGTTAAGTTATATTTTTTCTCATATCAAGACTCACACTTTATAGGAACAATGAAAAAGGGTAAAAAATAAATTCAGAAAATATGATATATTAAAAAAGGCATTTAAAAAAAATCGGAATAGTTTCGGTCCCATTTGTGCGAGACTTATATACAATGTATAATATTTATACTTTGTCGGCATATGGCGACGATGACTACGAATACCAGCCCCACGAACTTTATGGTGTATACAATAATTCATTCTTGAATAATTACACGTCCGACCATTATCTCAGTTGGTCGCGAGATTCATATATACCGTGTGTGCATTTCTTTTTTTGTGCCTCTATTTTTTGGAACCCCTGTGAGTTGATTTTTTTTACCCTGAATTTTTCTTTTCTCTCGGCCACAATTTTGCTCGAGACGAAATTTTCCCTTTTTATTTTCAACACGATGAGTTTCATTCATTACGAAATTGCAAATGAGCTCGTCCGATTCGGCAGTTGGATATTATAATGATTGGTAGAATTTTTTTTCTCTTTTATTATTATTATTATCTTTACTATTATTATTATTTTTATTATTTTTATTATTTTTATTATTTTTATTATTTTTATTATTTTTATTATTTTTACTGTTACACGGAAAAAAAAAGTACGTGAATTTTTCATTGACTCGGTACTTGACTTTTGGATACGACACAAAATACTAAAAACAGTCTAGTACTTTTGCATGAGAGTTTCAAAAGCAGTCAATGAAAATTTCTAGTACCTTGCTTGAGAATTTCATTGACTTTCAAAAAAACTGTAAAATAAAAAAAATAATTTCCACTTGTTCACACCGTTTTTCTGAAATTCACTCATTCATTCACATATTTGGATAATTAATCACACAAACAAAGAACAATTATTGTATCACTTTTCGACGTTCGTCAACACTTATGAACTAACCTATAACACACACATATATTCGCGTATAACTTAAATATAAACACACACTTAACACTTAAAAGTACGTATCGAATTGTTCTTATATACCACATGGTGACATTTTTCACGACTTCTGAGATATGCTATTTCACTGAAAACTGAGACTTACATAACATTCTGTTTTGTGAGAAACACAAAACAAAAAATATTTTTTTGAAAGTCAATTCTTGAAGACAAATATATATTAACACTATTTGTTTTTCATAAAATAATAGTATATTCACATCTGAAATTAACACAAATGGAAACAGACGATCAGCTGGCATTTACCTTGGGTAGAAACGCGCAACGCACACTGCGCATGCTCTACAGAATTTTCAAGCGCAGTCAACTAATCTTTCACGTACTTTATAAAACTGAACAAATGACTTTTCGTTAAAATTTAAAAAACACTGTTGCCCATACTAGTACTAAAATAACTCTAGGACTTTTCTATATTTTCTAATAAAAAGTATATGATACAGCCTTGTACTTTGTGTTCTATCCAAAAGTCAAGCACTTTCAAGGAAGGATTCACGTACTTTTTTTTTCCGTGTATTATTATTATTTTTAATACTTTTATTTTTATTTTATTATTTTTGGAGTAAAAAAAATTATCAAGAGTCATAAAATATCGGTGATAGTTAAAAATAGTCGCACTTTATTTATTTACAAATAACGAGTTTGGAATTAATTTTTCCAGTAAATAAATTGATTTTCAAAAGTTCGGTTTAACCTTCGCGCTCCAGAGCGGTCACCCGGGATGACCAAATAATGAAAAATGTTGTAAATCTGCTCGACTTTTTCATTAATCGAATCGCGATTTTAAGTCACTGGACAAAATTTTATCTATAAAAAATGAATCATTATTTAAACAATTTTTAAACAAATTATTGTTGTTATTTACTAGATTTTTTCTGAATACACCTAGTCAGTAGCAGTTTTTTCCTAATTTTGCAATTTACTAAACCTTATATGATTACAAAATACAATTAATAAACAAATTATAAATAAATAATTCAATTTTTATTCTTTATCTGTAATCATATAGAATTCAATGAATTGCAAAATTGGGAAAAACTGCAACTTTCTGCATTCTGTAAAAAGTTGGTAAATAACAACAATAATTTGTTTAAAAAATAATTCAATTTTTATCTGCAATATGCATAAAAACATTATTGAAATACAGTATTTGTATTAACACATAATTATATGGAAAAACTTTGATAAATTTAAATCGTTTTTGGAAAATAAAAATCAAAAAGCGTTTGGTCACCGCAGGTTACCGCATCGGAGCCCGCTCTCTAAATCTGAATAAGTTAAATTTCACTTATTTTAAGTGAATATTCACTTATTCCATGTTTCAAAACTCTTCCACGTAGAATAAGTGAATATTTACACATGAAATAAGTGAATTATATTCACTTATGAATAAGTGAATTACATTCACTTATGAATAAATGAATATTCAATTATGAGATAAGTGAATACTCAGACATTACACCCAGAGAAATGGTATATTTGTCTCAGAACCAACTAGACTTTTTATTTGTTTTAAATAAATTTTATTTGGTTTAAATAAAATTTAATTTGGCTCAAATATATGTTTTATTTATGTCGAATAAAATTTTTATTTAAAACAAATAAAAAGTCTAGTTGGTTCTGAGACAAATATACGTTTATTCAACCCAAATAAAATATATTTGGTTTAAATAATATTTTTCTCTGGGTGTAAGAAGTGAATGTAAATAAATAATCAGGATCAATATTATATAAAAAAAATATTTATTTACTATCAACTATTTAACACTCTCTTCTCTTCTCATTATCAGTCTGAAACTTATAAACATATCAATTTTTCAACTTTTTTAAGCTAAATTCCCAAACGGTCACCCATCCTAATATTAACTGCAAGCAATGTCGCTTAACTTTTATGATCAACGAGAAACACTACAATGCCACTTAATAAGTTGCCTTATACTCATAGAAAATTATTGGGTGATACTTATAAAGAGTTAGTTTATTGTGTTCTACTTTAACGTTTTGTTTAAGATTTCTCTTATTACATATGTATATAAATACTTAGTAAATAAAAAGTTAGTTATTAGATTACTGTTAATATAATATTTAACTGAATATTTTTTAAAAAATTTATTAAATTTTAAATGACAATTTTTATAATTAAATAGAATAAAAAATTTCTAATATATTAACTAAAATTATAAAAACATTGTTTTTAAACATTTAAAAGTTGGTATAAATAATAAATTGTAATATAATGCGCAGATGAATTTCTTTTTAACTAAATATTTCACTTATACATAAGTGGGGATTTCACTTATTGATAAGTGAAGACAAGTTCACACATAAAAAAGTAAATATTTCACTTATGTATAAGTAGATTCTACTTATTAATAAGTGAGAAAAAGGTTCACACATGAAAAAAGTGAAAATTTCACTTATTCAGATTTAGAGAGCGCGTTATAAAAAATCGTTGGTAGGGCGAAGGTTAAGAAATAGTACTTTTTTCAATGAAATAAGTTCAATTATAGTAACTTTCACAATTATTTTCTAATTAAATAATTTTTTACTCATTATTTCAGAGACTTGCCTCCGAATTGGTACTCATTGACGTGAATGAAAATTTAGCGAAAGCGGAAGCTGAAGATTTGTCACACGCTGGAACTTTTATTGGCAGTCCAAAAATTATTGGCACTAAAGGTAGAAAAAAAGTTTTTTATTTCAAAAATAAGTAGTCAACCAAAGAAATATGCTTGAATCAAACACATTTTTTTAATAAAATTTAATTATTAATTTTTATTTAATCCAAGTTATTATGTGTTGTATCAAAAGAATTATGTTTAATCACAAATTTTTATTTTCTCAGTGTAATTTTATTTTCTAAATATTTTTAACATTCCTTACATTAGTTTTTTTTGCGTTGAGTTAGTTTTATTATTTATCTACTAAATGTGTAGTAAATATATATTTTTTTAATATCTAATAAATATTTGGTAAGTATATTTTTTTAATTTTCTCTTCATGGAAAATTGAATAGATTACAGTTGGGCAAGAGATGCAACTGTTTGTGTGATCACTGCCGGAAAGAGAAAAGAAAATGGTCAGGATCCCAATGAATTGCTTAAAGAAAATTTTGAAATTTTTAAGTCTTTAATACCAAATGTCTGTAAATATGCACCGAATTGTGTACTCGTTATTGTCACTACTCCAGGTTAGCATATAATTAAAAATAAATTATAAAAAAGAACAAAAAAACAATAATTAAAAATAAATTAAGAATAAAACTAAAAAAAATTAATATAATAGAATAATAAAAAAACCGTAAATAAAAATAATAAATAACAATAATAATTTTGCTTCTGGTCAAACACTTTTCAATTCCAGTCGACATTTTGACCTTCGCTGCAATGAAATTTTCCGGATTCCCACCAAATCGTGTAATTGGCCTCGGTACATTTTTGGAGAGTTGTCGATTTCAATATTTCATCGCTCAAGAATTGAAAATTTCAATGAATTCCGTTCAAGCATTAATTATCGGCGAAAATAGCCCCAGTTGTGGTACGTAGACTATTTTTTTCAAAAATTGCGAAATATAAATTACAGAAGAAAAAATAAAAATTTTTCTCAAAAGAATTAAAAATTTAAAAAACGACTTATTATATTCTTTCTGTATTTTTATTACTGCGTTAATTAATTTCTTTTCACAAAACTATAATATATTATAATTTACGCTCATTATTCTTGTTTATTATTATATTTCTTTTTTTATTTTTTAATACAATTATATTTTTTCTTTTTAACTACAATTATATTTAATCACCGTTACGTGGAACTAATTTTGACTGAAATATTCTACAGTAAAAAATAAAAAAAAATATTTGTAATTGAAACCTTCGCTTTAATTCGCATATATATATATATATACAGTGCCCGTCTGGTCAGCGGTTTCCGTAATGGGAGTCAAATTGAAAGACATCAATAAAGAAATTGGAACGGAGCAGGATCCCGAAGCATGGAACAAGATTCACGAAAATGTGATTGGCTGCAATGATCAATTGTTGGCAAAAAAGGGTTATTCCAATTGGGGTGTTGGAATTTGCGTTGGTGAAATTGTCGACGCCATTGTACGAAACACTTGCATCTGCATTACGGTGTCGGCATTCGTAAAGGTTAATAAGCACCTTCCTCCACAAAACTTTAATTTTACAAAAATGTCTCACAGCGAAAAAAAAGAGAAAGAAGTGAAGTTACGTTCTGCAAACTTATAGGCGTGTCCCAAAAAATTTTTTGAGAAATTTTTGTATGCAGTCTTTTCCGTGAGGAGCAACAATTCATCTTAATCATTCACGTGCGCCTTTTCCGTTTGTTTGCGACAGGTGGAATATTTATATTTCACTCGAAAACGCACGAGGCACTTTTACTCTTCTTTTTTTTGAAAAAAAATATTCTTTTGTTTTTTTCACTTCTTTTTCGCTTTTTTTCACTTTCTCTCTAGTTACTATATTTTATATTTTATAAAAAATTATTTTAATCCTTTCACTTTTCGTAGTTTGGTTTTTGCAGTCTCCCAATGGGAAATTTACAACTGGCGTAGTACTGCGCCAGCACTGGCAGCACTGGCGGCAAGGCTGAGAGCCAGCACTGGCATGGCACTGGGATGATAACGCCGTCTGGCGCTGCCGAAGTACTGTCTGTCAGTGCTGCCAGACAGCGCTGGCGCAGCACTGGACCAGTGCTGGCTGAGAATATTGCCGCAATAAATGCCGTATTGTTATTAATTAGTCGTAAATTCATAATTATAAATAATTTAACAACAAAATGGTAAATAATATTAATAAATAGTTATTATTCATAAAATATTTCTCTTCTTAAAGAAATTGTATTAAAGATGGAGACTAACAATGGATATAGTAAATGAAGTAGAAAAAAATTGTTTATAACATTTAAAAATTAAATAATAAACAATTACAGTAAGTGTGCATTAGATTTTCATATTTTAGTACCTAACGATTGGAATCTAGAAATATCGCAAACCCATGAAAATAAACAAAATTGCTGACGAGGGGAATCGAACCTATGACCTACGGACTAACAGACTAACGCTCTAACCACTATGCTAACGACACATGTGTACAGTAAAGTATTAATATCTCAGTATCATTCAGACATACAATTATTGAGTCAAAGATGAGAAAAAAATAGGGATACGTTAGAAATAATAAATTGAAATAAAATAAATTAAACTAAATTTTTAAAAATTAAATTACTTTACTTATTGCATTTAACATTTTACGTAATTCTTAAATTACGTCGTAATTTTTTAATAATTTTTTATTCATAGTAAGAAGTATAATAGTATTTTAATAGAAACCAAATTATTATTGAGATTAAAGTTTAAATTTTGTTTATAATTTTAATTTGTTTAAATAATTTATTATTTGCAAAATTAGACAATTGTGTTAAATTGTTATTATTAAATTTAATAAGAATAAAAAATGAACAACAACTTTTTTTATAATTTTTTTCAAGTTTATGTTAGAAAAGCAATGTTTGCAAAGAGCGTTGTGAACAATTTTTCTATACTCAGCCAGCACTTGCCGCCGTGGCTTGTCCAAGCTTTGGCGAAACAAAAATTCTGTACTGCGCCAGCACTAATTGTCGAGGCTCGGCTAGACTACGCCGAACAATCGTCTGAGTACTAAGCCAGTGGTGAACATCGGCACTACACTGGCATTTCCCATTGGGCTTAATCTATTTTATTTCGAATAATTAATTATTGATACAGGGTTGCCACAAAAAATTAATTTTGTTTTTCCCTGATTTTTCCCTAATTCCCAGGCAAAATTTTGTCTTTTTCTGTGACCCTAAAGAATATTATGATTCACGCTAAAAATGATTAAATACTCAAAAAAAATGTTCTATTACATTTATATTTACAAATTTCTTCAAAAATAAAATTATTAGAAAACATCAATAACTTCTTTTTTAAATAACTACACGGAAAGACTTTGTGTTTCAAAATTTAACTTGATCATGTCAAACAGGGGAAAACGATGTTTTTATGTTATTTAATCGTATTAACGTATCAACACAGGAAAAAAAAAGTCTGACTCCGTTTACACCTTAAATTCAGCCCATGTATTTCACATAAGTCTGTCCTTGTTTAACGGGGCTGACTCCGTTTACATCATAAATTCAGCCTCAAAAAGAGGCTGAAAGTAAAACTTTTTTTTTAGTGTGAACTATTAATATGGTTTATACTAAAGATTGGCACGGCCCATACTAATTTTTTGTATTACCTTGTTAAAAGCTGATACGTTCGTACGATTAAATAACATAAAAACATCGTTTTCCCCTGTTTCAAATGCATCATATTAAAGTTTGAAATGAATTCTATTAATTTTTGAAACAAAAAGTTTTTCAGTGTATTTAATTATTATTATCTTTTTATAGAAACTAAGATTTTTAAAAAATTCAAATTTAAACTTTTTGAAATTCAATAATTTTTAAGAATATTATTATAAAACATGAAGATAGCGATCACTCCAAGTCGAATACTCCATAAAATTTTTCAAAAAAATTAACAGGGTTACTACAAAAATTTAATTTTGTTTTTCCCTGACTTTTTCCTGATTCCCAGATAAAATTTTGACTTTTTCGCTGACCCTAAAAATATTCTGATGATTCACTCTAAAAATATTATTAGATACTCAAAAAAATATTGCAACTATAAATTCAAATTTTCAAAGATTTTAATTTGAATCCTTTTCAAAATTCAATTATTTCTAAAAATTCACGCTATAATGCTTTTAATATTTAATTATAATTTAAAATTTTAAGTGAAATTCATTTTTTAATCAATTTTTTATAGAAAATTTTTCGAGAATTCAATTATTCAAATACAAAAATATTGTTTATTAAATAATTGAATATTTCTTAAAATTGAATTTTTATGAAAAATTTTATCAAAATTTATAAAAATAATAAAATTCTTTTGGCAAATTAAAAAAAAATTAAGAATAAATGCAATTTTCTATCATTTTATTTAAAATTGTATTAAAAATATTTTAAATTCTGCGATAAGTTTTGTTATTTATGAAAATAATTGAATTCTTGCAAGGAATTTTATTAAATTTTTTTTTAAATAATTGAATTCCTGTGAAAAATTTTATTTTTGAAAAAAATGGAATTCTTGGGAAGAAATTTATTAAAATTTCTTAAATGATTGAATTGCTTCGAAGAATTTTATTTTTCACGAAAATAATTGAATTGTTTTGAAGATTTTTATAAACATTGTTGACAATAATAAGTGTATTCCTAGGAAGAATGTTATATTTTACGAAAATAATTGCATTCTATGATAAATTTTATTATAATTTTTCAAATTTATAAAGCATTTTATCAACATTTTTAAAAATAATTGAATTCTCGAGAAAAATTTTATTATTTATGAAAATAATTGATTTCTTGAGAAAAATTTTATTCAAATTTTTTTAAATACCTAATTGAATTCCCATAAAAAAATGTATTATTTGCGAAAATAATTGAATTCTTAAGAAGAACTGTATTGAAAATAATTTAATTGTATAGGAAAATTTTATAAAAATTGCAATTTTATTAACTAAATCTTGTAAAGAATTTTGTCAAAATTTTTTGAAATAATTGAATTTCTCAGAACTAATTTTGAAATTTTCATTAAAATTTTGTTTAAATAGGTAGTTAAATTCTTTTAGAAAATTTTATTTAAATAGTAGATATTAAAAATAATTGAAATAAGAAGAATTTTTGAAAATGATTGAAATTTTGCTAAGAATTTGATTAAATTTTTTGAAAATAAATGAATTTCAGAGAAGAATTTTATTATTTATAAAAATAATTAAAATTTTAACGAGAATTTAAAAAAATTTTTGAACATAATTAAATTTATGCGAAGAAGTTTATCACTTCTTTTGAAAATAATTGAATTTCTGAAATCAGTTGTTCTTTAAATTTCTATTTAAATGCATTAAAAAGTGATATTTTCTAAAATTTCAAATTGAAATCTTTGAAGTTATAATAATAATGAAAATAATAATAATATTTTTTCGTGTCTAAGGGTTGTCGACATGGATTCGAAAAAGATATTTTCACATCCCTGCCCTGTGTAGTTGGCAGAAACGGAATTCAATCGTTCATTCGTCAAAATTACAATTCAGAGGAACAAGAACTTATGACAAAATCTTGCCGTTCAATTTATGAGGCGCAAAAACAAATTATGGATAAACTTGAATAAATTGAAGATTTTCAAATCCTAATTAAAATTAATTTTAAAAATTTATTTTCCAATTTAAAAAAAATTATTTCAAATAAATTGTTTGTAAACAAAAAATTGAGGAACTATGAGCAAATAAAGAGAAAGAGAAATAATAAATAAATAATAATAAAAATATATATATATATATATATATATGTGTGTTACCGGCAAAACCCGAAGACCAGGCATTTCTCGAAATGCCTAAGATTTTACGAAATACCCGAATTTCCTAGAGATTTACAGGCAGTTCTTGAATTGCCTAGGCATTTCGAGAATTGACTAAGTAGGCATATGTTACCGACAAAACCCGAAGACCAGGCATTTTGCGAAATGCCTAAGGTTTTAGAAAATACCCGAATTTCCTAGAGATTTAGAGGCAGTTCTCGAATTGCCTAGGCATTTCGAGAATTGACTAGGCGATTCGCGAAATGCCGGGACCGTTTTTTTGCCTAAAAAGGCTTCGTCATTTCGCGAATTACTTAGTCAATTCAAGAAATTGATTAAATAATGGAGTGTAGAGGAGAACGGGGCGAGGCAGCCAAGACGGCACATTTTGGTTTGCGAGGCAGTTATGTAAATAGGTTTTTTCAATTTTAATATCGCGTTAGAAAGCTTATCTTTTTGGCTAAAAAATCGCCATAGAAGATTTTGACGTAAGTTGCACTTAAAAATGTCTACAACCCTTTTCCCAACGGACCACATTTTGGCATATTTAAAAAAAATGTGGGGTGAGGTTGTCCTTAACTTACTTTTATTTTGTTAGTAAACTTCAAAAATTTACTTTTGAATAATATTATAATAATAAAATTAATTAAATTCAATTTAACATTTTAAGGAAATATAAATTTGTTATTCTTAAAAAATGGTTTATAAAATTCAATTTTAAATTTAAAATGTATTGGAGTAGAAAAAAAAGAGAAAACATTTAGAAGAACCAATAAAAACAACACAAAAAGACGAAAAATTTAGCGTTGGTTGCCTAACCCCACGAGTACTTTTTTAAGAAAACATTCACAAAACCCGTAATATTAAAAATATCGCAATTCTATTAACACCATCGTCTTCGGCACTAAATTCTGCATTGAAATCACTATACAAGAATTTTATTCGTGTAACTCTATTAACTAAAATCACCAAAATAACTCTTAGAAAAGTTACATCCAAAAAGTCTGTTTTCATAAATGATACTGTCACTGTTAAACTGCTGCAGCAATAATTCTCATCTATTAGCAACTAAAGTAAACTACCATAAGCAGTCTACATTATCAATAGCGCACGATTTAAAAAAATTATGCAGAAATAAGAAGCAATTGGCTGCCTCACCCCGTTCTCCTCTATATTTAGATTTAACTTATATTCTTATATTTTTTGAATAAACCTAAGTTCAAAATTAAACGTAAAAAAAAATTTGTGTGAAGAGGAAGATAATTTAATTATTTGTTAATTAATATTGTTTATAACAATTGAAATAAATTATTTTATGCTTTATTAATGGTCTGATGGCCATATTAGATTAATTTGAACTGATTTAGATCATGTGTAGTAACGGAATAAAAAATTAAACGTCCCTTTTTAAAAAATTGTATTAATTTGGAGTAAGAATTTTTGAAACGTGCCACCTAATATTAAAAAAATTTATTTTTCGCCAAAATGTTGTCTTTCCTATAGTGTTTTATATAAAAAAACACTATAACAAAGGATTTGAAAAAAAAAATTTTGTTATTATTATAAACAATTAAATTTTTTAGACTTTTTTTTAAAAAATTAATTTCGCGAATCGCCTAGTCAATAGCCTGGCCATTTTTGTAAAAATATTTAATATCAATGAGTGCCGGGCTGAAAAAGTTTCCTTTTCATCTAAAAAACAAATTCAAAAATAATAAAGTGAATGTGTGAATAATTAATAGACCCAAAAACTGATTGAATGTGAAAAAAGAGATTTTATTGGATTTTTTCAGTAATTTTCAATGTTTCTTGAAAGAAAATGGTTCTTTTCTGTATAGCTATACCAAAAATATAATATGAATTATGTATATTATATATAAGAGACTTCTTTGCCTAAAATTTTTTTTTTAAATTCAAAAATTGTTGAAGATACGCCATTTCTAATTTTAATATTAATTTTATATAATTTTGAATATCTCGGAATATTGTTTGTGGATTTTTCTAAATGTTTCTTTGTAAATATTTAAATGTGGTAAATATTTCAAAACTCTTTGCCATGTCAAAAAACGAGATATTGTGGTTGACATCTTTTATTTTTAACATAATTGCATGTAAAAGTTAAAGTTTGAACTTGAATATCTCGAAATTTAGCATCGCAAAGGGTTTTGAAATTTTTACCACATTTAAAGGGCACCCGAAGAGATATTTTCTTAAAATTTAACGAAATTCTATGGAAAAACAATTTTTCAAAAGTAGCAGCCAGAGGATTCGAATTTTTTTTAAGCATCGACAAAGATTTTCTATGGTAAAAACATAGAGTTATTAGAATAGAGTGCGCAAGCGACCAAAATGTTTCTTAGGCGCATAGACGGAGACAGCCATACGAAAAGAAGACCCCTTTCCTTTCTTTCTCTAATAACGCATGCGCGATAGTGAAACAGCTGATGCATCGAAACAACTGTTGCTTGCTTGCAATTATATTTTTCTTTTATTTACATGACAAATAAATAATTTAAAATAAATTTAAAATTAAAATAAAACATTTATAATATTCAAAACAATTTTTCATGCGATCTTTTAGACAAAAACCTAACCAAAAACTTTCATTCTTGCACATGCGCCAATAAACAAGGTAAGAAAAGGGGTCTACTTTCATGCTTTTGTCTCTTTCTATGCGCCTAAGAATGCCTCTCACGGTAAAAGGTATAACTCGCGCACTCTATTCTAATAACTCTATGGGTAAAAAACACAGAAATTTTTCAAAAATTTTGGAACCGTACCAAAACAGGCCGACAGTATTTACTAAACAAGAATCAAACAATACTTTTCCGAAGGTTTTTAACGTGATAATTCCGAATCCAACGTCATAAAAGACCCTGTACGTCAAGTTTTCGAGGTATTTTAACTTAAATGTGCAAAAGACCAGTTTTTTTCATCTTCTGCGTATTTTCGGTGCAACTTAATGCGAATACGATGTCAGATTTACAAAATTGTTTGCCATATACGATCTGCAGAACCATTTGACATTTTGATGATTGTAGTTAAATTCTTCTATATTATCGAAGTTTTGTCTATTTCTACTCAATTTTTGTAGAATTTGACCGACTCACTAACAAATGAAGATTTTTCAAATATCCGAAATGAGAAAAATCGAAAACTGAGATTATTCAAAATTTCATATACCGATTTTTTCTTTTTTGTCTTAAGGTACTACATACTACACTTTAGAATTTAAAAAAATTTTATTTTTTGTTGTTGTATTTTTTAACTTCTTATGACTTCAGAAAACACCTCTCAAAGTAATTATAACCAATTGTAAAGAATAAAAGTAAATTTTTCAAAAAATATTCAAATAATGTAAAAAGTCATTGACAAATTAAGTAAGTCTTTAAGGGGATGGTGGGGTCCAGCTTTTTGTTACGACCAGTAGAAACATTGGTGCTAATGTATTTAACAGTGTCTGAAATAAAAAAAATTGTGGGGTTTCAATTTGCAAAAGAATTTTAGGTAATTTATGGATGGCCTCTAACGATACATATAAGTTTAGACGCGTTTTTCTCAAAATAACGTTTTCTCAAATTGCGGACAGTTTATCTCTGAATCTACTGAACCGATTTTAATAAATGATAACTCGTTTTGTTTGTTAGCATGTCTTGTGTGAGAATTTACTAGAAAATGGTCAAAAAATTAAAAAAAAACATTTTTGCAGACTAGAAAAATACTGAAAAACATAGTGTATTTTTAAACAAATTATTGAAACATCTGCTATTTTTTTATTTTAGTCGATTTTTCATTATTGGTGGTAGATTTCTATGCAAGACACCTTCCTTTTTAAAAAGCAATTTGGATTTTTTGTTTCCGATTTGTCCATCTTGAGATAAACTGTCCGCAATTGGACAACTAACTTTTTGGAGTTTCGATCTGAATGCTGTCTGCAGATTATGATATTAAATAAAAATTAAAAACAAACCATTATTTTTATTCTCCAAATATGTACTAATATAGGCAAAAAAGTTTTTTAAATATTTATAATAAAAGACCTAAGAAAATTTTTTTTTTTATTTGGTCTTTTAAGAGCCTTCTAAAGTGTACTAGTACCTTAAAATTATTGTATGGCTTTACTGAAACGATACAAAAAAAATTGGATGGGCGAGAACTTTTGGGTTTTTATTTTAAGCTCACCTTGTTGCTGCAGCTAGTCAAAAAAAAAAGTTTCACAAAAACTTCAATATCTCCGGAACCAGATGAGTCTTCATCAATTTTGTTTTATTAAATTAAAGGTGAATTCATAAGGATTCCAAATATGTTAATTACATTTTTTTACATTTTTACAGAGAGGAGTAAATATTGAAAAAATTTAAAAAAAAATTTTTTATTTAAAAACTAATTTTTTATTAACATTATTTTTATTTTAAAGCACACATTTTTACCTTAAAAATGTGTAAACTTTATAAAAATCCATAAAAAATGGTCCGAGATATTCAAAACTTTATGAAATTAATATTAAAATTCAAAATGTCAATAAAATCTCTTTTTCTTTAATATTATTAATTTTTTGGGTCTATTAGTTATTTATAGATCAATTTAAGTATTTTCGTATTTGTTTCTTTAGGTAAAAAGGAAACTTTTTCTGCCCGGCGCACAATGATATCACAAGATTAAAAAATGTCTTAACAAATCGCGGCCAGGCTACTACTATCCGCGAGAAAATGATAGGCCCCTGAAAAATGTTCGAATTTGATTTGAAATATCTCTGTTAAAAAAATTATTTGAAAAAAATGAGACATATTTTTGGCAACTGTGGAATCTCATATATTTGTATACGAAAGGATAATATTGAAAAAAAATTTTGTACCGTACAGGTGCAAAATTACATCACAGTGTACCCCATTTTTTGACAGTTTCAAAAATGGTCAACTTTGGTACAAGATTTTACATGGAAGCGATTATTCAAAAAATTCGAAAAAAGAACTACTTATTAACTGAATCTGTCAAAACGAATCTGCTTCATAATTATTAATAAATCTTAATTATTATTGTATTTATTAACAATAACAGGAGACAATGTTATCTCTGGTTCTAATAGTCTAATTGAAATAAATCAAATTGGAAGTTGTAAATAATTAATCTTTTTATTATCTTAGCTTATTAAAAAAAACGAAATTCTTCTATTAATTACATTTTTCAACATTTATTTGGACAGTTTTTTTTCTTGAGAACAAGTGTAAAACGGTTGCAAAAAACCAAATTTTTTTCGACAAAATCTTAACCCTGTCATAAATAATACTACGAACTTCTCCAAAATGTGGACTTAGAATAAAGCTTAGAATTTTTTTCACATAGGCTATACAGTGCATGCCAGATTTTTATTCATGACAGCGTTAAGACGAAAAAAATTTGGTTTTCGCAACCGTTTTACACTTGTTCTCAAAAAAAAACTGTCTAAATAAATGTTGAAAAATGTAATTAATAGAAGAATTTCGTTTTTCTTAATGAGCTAAGATAATAAAAAGATTAATTATTTACAACTTCCAATTTGATTTATTTCAATTAGACTATTAGAACCAGAGATAACATTGTCTCCTATTATTGTTAATAAATACAATAATAATTAAGATTTTTCAATAATTATAAAGCAAATTCGTTTAGACAGATTCAGTTAATAAATAGTTCTTTTTTCGAATTTTTTGAATAATCGCTTCCGTGTAAAATCTTGTACCAAAGTCGACCATTTTTGAAAATGTCGAAAAATGGGGTACACTGTGATGTAATTCTGCACCTGTACGGTGCAAATTTTTTTTTCCAATATTGGCCTTTCGTATACAAACATATAAGATTCCACACTTTCCAAAAATATTTCTCATTTTTTTCAAATAATTTTTTTAACAGAGATATTTCAAGTCAAATTCGAACATTTTTCAGGGGCCTATCATTTTCTCGCGGATGGTAGTCAATTTTCGAAATGCCTACTATCGGTTCAAAAAGAACAGGCCCCTGACTTTGGAAGCTTACAACGCAGGTAAAAAAATCATAGAGAGTTAAGACAAAGTGTAATACGTAGCTTATTTATCTAGTCGTTCATATACAAAATTTCATAACCCAAAAAAATTTTTTGTTTAAGTTACACACGGAGAGAAGAATCTAGCTTTAATAGTATGACACTACCTATACTAATTTCGCATGGACTATAGTCACGCTTCAAACGCATGAAAACATACCGAAAAACCATGTTGAAGCGTGGACCCATGGTTTTTGGGTATGAATTCATGCGTTTGAAGCGTGACTATAGTCATGCGAAATTAGTATAGGTAGTGTCATACTATTAAAGCTAGATTTTTCTCTCCGTGTAGATTTTTCATTAAAAAAAATACGTGGTTTTTTTCATGATTTTTGGAATAGCCTACTTTGAAAGCATGTAGTTCATTTCAAAAATATCCAATCGACATACTGAATTTTTTCTATAATATTTGTATCTTTCTGAAATATATAGTGGAGAATTTTTTTAATTTCTTTATTAACTTTCGGAGATTATTTAAATCAAAAATAAAAAGTTATCTCTCTTGCGATCAGAAGCACAGATTTGAAATAAAATGCAAATTATGCATAAGTTTTTCCTTAGATAAAAACAATTTGAAAAAACTTGTAAAAAAATTTTGTTTAATAATTATTTATGAAAATGTTTTTCGTTTTTTGCTTTATTACTCCATTAAAGCAAGGTGCAGTCGGACATGAAACCCTTTTGTCAACAGTAGAGAATTCTATAACAGTAGTAAACTACCGCACTTTTTTTATATGATGCTTCTATTCTTATTAGTTATTTACAACTTTGAAGACTTTTTTTGGGGGATCTAGCAGTGGTATAGGAAGGAGGGCCTTTAAACACAAAATATTTTTCTTTTGCTTGTAACACTTTTAAATCAGGTAATTTAAAAGTAAAGTAATAATTATATAATTGATAAATGACTTATTTAAATATTATCTGCTAAAGCAGATTTAATTTTTAATTTAATTTAATATTTAATTTTTAATACAATTAATTATTGAATTTTCAATTAAATTAAATATTCCATTTTTAATTCGATTATTTCAATCTTATTCAACTTAATTATTTGAATCTGATTAACATAAATCTTTATTTTAATTTATTTGAAACAAATAATATTATTAAATTTCATTTTACAATTATTTCTTTTTTTCTTTGTATAAATTGAGGGTTCACATGAAATAAGAGGATACTTGCTATCTACTTAATACTGTGCGTATTCCCTTATTGCACGTAAATTCTCAATTCTTCTCAGTTACAAACATACAGACTCATTTATACCTGAGCGCTGATAGAAAAAATGGGATTTCCAAGATTTTAAACCTCGACGCCTTTGCGAAATAGATTAACGATAGCCTACACCTTGCTTTAATGGTGTAATAAAGCAAAACACGAAAAACATTTTCATAAATAATTATTAAACAAAATTTTTTTACAAGTTTTTTCAAATTGTTTTTATCTAAGGAAAAACTTATGCATAATTTGCATTTTATTTCAAATCTGTGCTTCTGATCGCAAGAGAGATAACTTTTTATTTTTGATTTAAATAATCTCCGAAAGTTAATAAAGAAATTAAAAAAATTCTCCAGTATATATTTAAGAAAGATACAAATATTATAGAAAAAATTCAGTATGTCGATTTGATATTTTTGAAATAAACTACATGCTTTCAAAGTAGGCTATTCCCAATAGGGGAGAGTGGGGCAAGACGGGGTACTTAAGGTTTAAAGCGCAAAAAAACGATAATTATCAAATATATACTTTATTATTATTTTTAGTTATCGTCATTGGGAATCAGTCTTTCGTAAAAAAGGCGTACAAAGGCCATCTGTTTCTTAAAAAAGCTTATAATTAATAATATTGAAAACATTGCAAATCTCCCCATCTTGCCCCACCGACGGGTAAGATGGGGTACCCGTAGGGGTAAGATGGGGTACTCAAGAAAGCAACCTATTTCTGTCGACAAATTTCACAAGTAAAGGTTGCATCTTGTAATGGGTTTTTCAACAAATAACAATATTTACAAAATTTATGAACAATCAAAAATAACAGTTTGTTATAAACAATCATAATAATAATAACAAAAATTATTGTTTTCAAGAAACAAAGAGAGCAAACAATAAATAAGATCCAATTTGTAAACAAAGAAAAATTATTAACAACAACAAAAATATTAAAATTTAGCCAAAGTCTTTATACCCAATCCAATTGGAAGGAAGGAGAGAGAGAGAGGAATACCTTATAAATTTCTCAACCCAAATAATTTGTTGAGCGCCAGTCCTTTCTAGGGACATTTTCTTATAAAAAAAAGAAAATTAGAGAATTTACAAAATCTAATGTAATCTTAAGGAAACAAGACCATTGAGTCCCTAAAATTATTAATAAAAAAAAAACAAGTACCTAGATTCCAGAGAAACAAGACCATTGATTCTCTAACAATCGTCTCTTAAAACAAGTTTTAAAATGAACTTTAGTCAAACTACGAACCAAAAACAAGTACCTAGATCACAGAGAAATAAGACCATTAATTCTCTAATAATCGTCGCTTTAAATAAACAAAATTAAAATTGATCAAATTCCAAAATCAAATACAAAATTGAATTTACAAAATCCCAAAAACAAGAGCAAAAGGGGTATGAGTTAAAAAACAAATAAAATATAAAGAATTTTGCCGGTTAGCTAGGACCAAAGGGTCAAAGGAAGCGTCGGGGTTCGAAAAAATTATACTCATCAATTACTAATAAAATTAAAAAATATATTTTAAATAAAATATTCAAATTATACAAATAAGGGTAACAAAGTGATAATTAACAACATGACACAAATCAAATTCTTACACTAAAATTCCAATTTTTACAGACATAAAATACAACAAATAAATGCACACAAAATACACATGAATGTTCATACAAAATTTATAAATTAAACAAAAGGTTCAGCCAAATTTACGATAAAAGGGCACCTAAAAGGGTAATAAAAATGGTCACTGGGGTAAGCTAGAAGAGTCATTTTCAATAATTTAATAAAATTAAATTATTTTTGGGTTGGTAACTTTGGTAACGGGGAAGAATTTATTGTAAAATTTTAAAATATAAAGGGGAAAAAGGGTGGCAAAAGGCAACACGTGGCTGAATAAGAGACATCATGTAAAATTTGATATTTAATAAAAATTAAATAATTAATAATCAATTAATTAATATCCAAATTTCCAATAAATCATTTCAACCAAACCAATTGATAAATTTCAAAAACACATGCCTAAAGAAAAGTCTCTTATCCAACCATGAGGCCGGCTGAACCAAAATTACACTTTTACATAATTCTATAATTTCTATATATTAACCTAATTTGCGTCTACAGCCGACTTTATTAGGAATACTCGCATTACGCCTGGACCACCCGTCAATGGGTTTTCTCGCCAGAGAAGAGGGAAACTGTAGAAAATCTCTCCTGAGTACAACCGGTTTATCGACAGTCGAGTTCTAATGGTGTGTACCGGACAATAATCGACGGTGCACATCATTATATCTCGACGTCAAACCTCCCGCTCAGATTGTCTCACGTGCCGGAAAAATACCAAGCCAAGTGGGCGCGAATAATAAAAATAAAAAATAATAATAAAAATAATAATAATAATTCTCGGTACCCTAGGAAATGTTTTGAAAAATTGTTAAAGCTGGCAAAAAATAACCCAAATAGCAGATTTAATTGGTTAACTCAACTAAAGACACAATTATTTTAACCGTGTGGCTTCTCGGACTTATGGGCTAAGATGACTCCTCAGGATTTTCATTTGGATGAGACACTAATTCTTAAATCATATGCTCATTTTATTAAATCACGTGACATGGAGAGTCTCAAGAATTCAAAAAGTCTTGTGATTTATCCCGATATTTTTAACCCATCAATAACTCAAAATTATTTATGTTTAAATTTACCTTTGTTTTATAAAAGAATTTTTGCCCAGTGTCGACTGCTTAATAATCATATTTCTAGGATTATTTATAATAAAGAGAAGTTTGTTTTCCGCCCTAACACAGTCTGCGCCTTTTGTAATATGGAAGAGGAAAATTTGTTGCATATTCTGTCTAACTGTCCGGCATGCAAACACTTATTCAATCAAATAAGTATTATTGAATTATATAATTGGGAGACTATAGATAAGTGGTTAAATGTTTTATCGAGCTGTGATCGGTCGTTGATTAAGCAATTTGTAAATATACTTATTAGGATTTTGTCTTCCCGGCCTTAACTCATAATTCGAAATTTTGTTACTTTCGTTGATTTTGTAGGGGAGAGTCTCCAGTTGTGAGACACCTCCAGTTGTGAGACAGTCAATTTTTTTTAACATGCAATATTAAAAAGCCGATTGGTTTATATAAAAACATTTGTTTTTATATGAGCCAACTTTTTCGAGTACGCCGAAGCGGATATATAAACTGTTTTTGTTAAATACCAACACTGTGTGTGATAATCGACTAAAAAGCGTTTTTTCAATAAATGCAAAGTACTTTTTTTCCAAGTTAATTAATTGGAAAAGGTAAATGTAATGCATTTTCTTTTAGTGTTTTCCTTATTTTTTGTGATGCAATATTGCATTGTTCCAATCTGCGGTTGGAAATAATTTAATTTTCCTTTTTCAAAATAGCGCCAATTTCTGGGTGTGAGACACAGCATATCACCAGTTGTGAGACGGTGTCAACACCCATCTGGGCAGCATAAAAAATACGACTTTGCAGGCATACTATTTAAATGTTGTTTAGATTTTTTTTCTAGTATTTTTGGGCATGTCAAGTGGAAAAAAGTCAATTGATTCAGAAGAAATCAATTTTAATGCTCTTGTTGAAGCTATTAAATTGTGTTTATTTGGTAGTCATATTTTGGCGAATAAATATTATTATTTACTATATAATAATATATATTATTAATATATTTAATTATTTCTACTAAACATAACGTTTTATGTCAAACTTATTAAATTTTAGCAATTTTTAATGAGTGTCTCACAACTGGAGACATTTTTTTTTTCGAAAAAATCGATGTGCTCGGAAAATGTGTCGTAAAATTTTTTGAGTTCATCGAAACACTATACTTTCTTTTAATAAAAGTTGCGTATTTCTGTTACCTTTCGAACGGTGTATTTTATTTACAATTTCGTTTGCCCGTTTATAATTTACGGGTCAAAAATAAAACCCGTCTCACAACTGGAGACTCTCCCCTATGTATAATTTTATAATCTGCGTAAACTCCCTTGTAATCACGTAATAGTGTTAATAACAAGAGTAATTAAATAAATAAAATAAAATAAATAAATAATTCTATAAAACATTTTCCTTTTTTTTTATAATTGAAAAACTTACAATTCCGAAGAATAAATCGGCAAAACTGCACACAGTCGAACAGCAACATCGAACAACAAAAAAAAACTAAAGAATTTTCACAAAGAAATTTTAAATATTAGAAAGCGCGCCTGGACAGGCCAAGAGCAGGATTCCAAAGAGAACGATGATAACGATGATTGCCGGCTCGTACCCTGCTGGTCCTTCTTTGCTTTTCCCCAGCGGCAGCCCTTGGTCAATCTTGTATTCTTACGCCGGAAAAAGGAGCGTAACCACTGGAAAAGCCATAGGCCAATTTCAACTTTAAGAACAGCTGTCGGCATCCAAATTTCGGTGTCTTGACCCGTGTCTTTCTCGCCATCAACTTGCTTCAGGGAATTAGTTCCTAATTTGTAGCTACTCTGATTACAAACCAAATAAACAACCAACAATCCAATAAAATATCAAAAATACAAAAATACGAAAATCAGAGCGGGCCTTTAGCAACGATTAATTCGGGCCTGATTGACAAGAGGTTTTCACTACGAAGAAAATTTGACGAGAAAATTCTCCCTTATTTGTTCATAAATAATACTCTTGAATAATGACAAAAATTCCGGAATAATAATAAAGTTAATATTATTCAGAGTATTATTATTAATTATAACAATTTTCGGGTTAGGTACAAGAAAAAGGTAACAATTTTAAAATTAATTCAAGCTAAGTTGGGTGACTTAGTAGTTTCCGGTAGGTAGGGGAAAGCGAAAACGGGGGAAACATAGCGAGAGCGGCAAGTCTCGAAGAGTCATTTCTTAGGAGAAATGGGGAAATTCTCCTCGATTCGTACGAAGAAAGGGGGAAATTGTCAACGACGAGAGGGGAACTCTGCTTGCAGGTTGACCGACGAAAGTCGTTTTCGATGATTTCAAATACTAGAAATATTTAGAGAATACGAAAAACAAACATTTGCAAAAGCGAAACATAGATAATATTTATATTATCAAATTAATGTTTAGGCAATAAACTAGTTTTAATTTTTAAGCTTTGTTTTAGTTATTATTATTGTTAAAAAAAATGATTGTTTGTAATTAAAATTTATGCTAACTTAATATGAAATTCAGTTAATATTTTTATGAAAAATTTGTAACGTCACAACATTCCCATCCTTAGATGAAGCCAGGAGGGTGCTGTTAAATTAGGTAAGTACAAAAATGTATTATTGGTTCAGGGAAAAGGTAGGGTGACAAATGAGACAACAAAGTTTTGTAGGACAATTTTGGGTGATAGAAAAGAACTTTATTTTAATGTTCTAGTCAGAAGGCAGTTGTTACAGCTGTTTGTCTTCTCATACAATTCTCCGCAATTCCTGCAGAAATTCGTTAGTAGGGGTTCCGGGCATTTCAAATAACGATGGTCCTGTCCGCTGCAATTCCAGCATCCTTTTCGACAGCTGCGTCGTAGCCATTGGAGGACTTCCTCGGGTACCTCGCTAGGTCGTGATATTTTGATATCGAGGAGTGAGGGAATTTTCTTACTGGGCAGGGTTGATGACGTGGATGGTGGCGTTTTTGATTCAAATGGGTTGTTGTCCGGAGCGTTGAACGGTTTGGATGATGTAGGTGACCAGGGGTTAGGTTTGTCTGAATATTTCCAGGGGGCATGGTGATCTATGGGTCATTTCTTATTATTGCAATGGGTGGGGTCTCTTGATGGAGATTGTCGCCTGCGTTTGGCTGGGGAACGCGTTGGGGGCGAATAGTCTGGAGAACTAGGTCGATAGGTCGGAGCACTGGGGCGTTTAGGACGTGATGAGACAGCTGGTGTTCTTCGAGAGAGACTGGAGCCATAAAAATTTTTCCTTAAAATAGGATGGTGATCTTGGTGAGGCAGTTGTGAAAGAGTAGAAGTTGAGTTTGGGGTGGAGGTAACGGGGGTTGAGCATTGATTAGAGGGGGTGGTAACGTCAGGTGCTGTAGGAGTTACAGGGGCGGTGAAGTTGTTATTCACGAGATCCTCATTTTTGGAGATCTCCTTCATTTCTCGACAAGATATATTTATCTCTAGTAGTGGCGATGAAGATCGGGACGTATTCGACCCTTGGTTGGTAGCTTCGGGTATTGCGACCTGGATTCCGATCTCTTTCTTGTCGACTTCGGTTCTGAGATTGGAAGCAGACTGCGTCCAGTCCAATACCTTGGATCCGGTTTCCACTCGGTTTGAGTGTAAGAAGTTTCAGCGTTCGGCCTGAAAAGCTTGGGACAAAGCAGGTACCAGCTCGGGGAAAAGGGTTTCCAGGTTGGAAAGGACCTTCCTGTGGGGCTTCAAAAAGCGCCAACTGGGCTGCTTAATAATTCTCAGCTCGTCCTCCAGGGTCTAGGGCTCATCCTCCGGTAAGGGCTCGTAGTAGCTTTTCAGCAGCTCTTGTAACTCTTCTATCTTCAAGAGGAGCTCGCGGTTCTCCTCTTTCCGATCTTTTAGGATCTTTCCTGCTTCCTGGAACTTGTTGACCAGTTCGGCTTGTTCAGTCCCCATTTTTGTGATGACGTCATTTAGCTGTCTCCCTTTCTCCTGTTCTTGGAGGGCTATTTGGGTTAGTCTAGTTATCTCGTTGTAGTATTGGAGGATGTACTGCTGTTGGGTTGCCACAACGTTGTTTAACCTCGACACCTCCTCCATTAGGGACAGCTCTCTGGGAAACAATGTGGAGGCTTCCAAGACAATGGATTTATCGTGTGAGGGCTCGGGGTGATTTTTCACGTGGGAATCGAAAGGAGACTCAGGGCTTCGTAAAAGCTCCGCTTCCTCCTCTGGTTGCAGGTTCTCCAGGTTGCCGACATCTCCTTGGGTGTCCTCGACGTCCAGGAACTCCCAGTCACCAGGGTGAAGTTCGGACGATCCTTCCATTGCTATATTGAACTACTGTAGGTAAAAAAAATTTTTTAAATAATAAAGGAGTTTTACTTGTCCGATTTTGAACTTGGACATTCTACAGGACAGATGACGTAACTTCATAACAGCAGTAGACGGACTTAACAAACTTCCAAACGAGACAGACAAAACTCTCAGATAACTGAGACAATAGGAGATCTTAGGTAAGTATTTTATTTTCAGGTGGCTAAGGGAATTCTTTTAATTTCAGGTAAGCAATTTTATTTTCAGGTGACGTAATGAAGAATTATTTTAATTACAGGTAAGTAATTTTATTTTCAGGTAGTTAATTTTTATTTTTAGGTAACTAAGTTTTATTTTCAGGTAACGTAAGGGATTATTGAATAGGCAGGCTCACTCAACACTTAGGTAGGGTTTTATATCTTGTACATGGAATTTTCCGAGTTTGACGAGAGACAATCACACAATTCCACAACACTGGATGACAAAACTTTGCTAACTTTGTAAGGTCCTACAAACTTAGGGTTTAGTTTAGACAAGACATTTTTAAATTTGGAAGAGAAGATACGACAACGAGTAAGAACTAAGTCTCCTACAACATAATTTACAGGACGGTGACGTTTGTTGTAATACTGGGATTGTTTCAGGAATGCTTTATCTAGATTTTCGATTATCCAATCACTCATGATCTGTAGTTTTTGCATTCTTTCTCGCCAGGAAGAAGGATCTTGTGGATTAATTATTGGAGGGTCTTCTGATTTAGTTCTCAATTCATTTGTCGGTTTCGGGAATCTATCAAAATTTAGAAAACCAGGTGACGTTTTCAAGGTATCGTGGTGGGCTGTATTATAGGCAAATCTAAACTCGCTTAAATACTTATCCCAATTTCTATGGTCTTCGTCTAAAAAGGAAATTATCATAGTTTTCAGGACACGATTCACTCGTTCAACCGGGTTGGATTGTGGATGATAAGGTGGAGTGATAGAATGATATATTCTGAATTCTTCGGCAATTAATTTTCCGGTAGCATTTCTTAGGGCTTTTACTTCGATCCATTTAGTGAAAACATCTTGGATTACGAGAATATACTTAAAATTCGATCTACTAGGGGGAAAGGTCCTATAATATCAGCGGCTACTACCGTCCAAGGCTGTTCTACTACTCTTTGTCCCATTATTCCGGCTGGTGCGGATTGATTAACTTTGCAAGTCTGGCAAAGCTCGCAGCGACGGATATATTCGGTTACTTCTTTGTAACAACCTGGCCAATAATAGTGATTAGCGATTCGCATATAAGTTTTCTGGGTTCCTAAGTGTCCTGCTTGTGGTTCATCGTGGGCTTCGTTCAATATAGCGGCTCTTTCACTTTCAGTAGGGACTAATTTCCAAGCGTTAATATCGGTAGTGATGGATGAGATTACCGGGTCAGGGCGATAATAATAGAGTTTATTATCTTTTATCTTCCAATTTGGAAAGCGTCCGGGGAATTCGGTAACTGAAAAGTAACGTCGCGTGTACCAAGAAGAATCTGTTTCTGTAACTTTATAGAGAGCGTCTACAGGGCTTGAATTAGGGTCATTGGTAACTTGTGTGGGAATTCGAGAAAGGGCATCCGGGACATGGTACAAGGCTCCTTTTCTATGTATTATATTGTAATTTTTATTCCAACAGAGTTAAGGCCCAACGAGCAAGACGACCTGTAGGGTTTCGCAAATTGTGTAACCATCTGAGACTGCTATGATCAGTAATTACAGTAAATTCATAGCCTTCTAAGTAATATCTGAATTTTTTAATAGACCATACAACGGCAAGACATTCTTTTTCAGTAGTTGTATATTTTCGTTCGGCTTCTGAAAGTGTTCTACTAGCAAACGCGATGACATGTTCGACTTCGTCGATCTTTTGAGTCAGAACAGCACCGAGGCCTACTTCGCTCGCGTCTGTTTGTAATTCAAATGGTTTTTCAAAATCGGTTTGGGTTAGAACAGGAGCGCTTGTTAGGGAAGTTCGAATTTTATCAAACGCTATATGTTGTTCTTCTTTCCATTGCCAATTCTGCTTTTTACGAAGTAGTTTGTTTAAAGGCGAAGCTAATGTTGCGAACTGAGGAATGAATCTACGATACCAGCCAGACATGCCAAGAAATCTTCGTAATTCTTTGACGTTAGTATGAACAGGGTAGGTCAGAATTGGGGTAACTTTTTCGGGGTCTGCTGATAGTCCTCTTTCATCTACAAGAAAGCCTAGATATTGAACTTGAGGGACTACGAACTCACATTTGTTAGGATTGATTTTTAGCTTATTCTCTTTAAGCTTGTCAAGGACAATCTCTAACCATTTAAGATGTTCTTCGAATGTTTCGGTAGCGATAATAATGTCATCAAGATAGACAAAGCAATAGGGGTCCATTTCGGGTTTGATAATTTTGTCCATCATTCTTTGGAAGGAAGAGGGGGCATTAGTTAATCCGAAGGGCATGCGGGTAAATTGGAATAGTACTAAACCAGGTATAGCAAAGGCAGTCTTTTCCTTGCTCTCTTCAGAAAGGGGCACCTGCCAAAAACCTTTATCTAGATCAATCTTTGAAATGTAGCGACCTTTTCTCAATTTGGATAGTATTGCATCCATTTGGGGTATCGGGTAACTATCTTTTTTCGTAACGGCATTAAGCTTTCGAAAATCTAGGCAGAACCTATATTCACCAGTGGTCTTAATCATCACTATCGGATTAGACCAATCGCTAGAAGAGGGCTCTATTACTCCATCTCTTAACATCTTTTTCACTTCGGCGATAATAGCTTCCATGACTTTAGGAGATACCATGTAACAACGTTGTTTTTTAGGGGCATTATCCTCGGTATTAATAGAATGTACCGTAAGGGTTGTTAGGCCAGGTTCGTCAGGAATATCGGGTAGATGTAACTTCAGAAAGGTTTTTAACCTTTTCATTTGCGGGGACGTTAGTTCGATTAAACCAAAACAGTCTTCAGAGGAGTCGCTCGATTTTCTTTCAAATTTATAAATTTTTCTGGATTTGTTTTTGTAGAACCAGGATCGTTTCACAAAATCTATTTGAATTCGGAAATGTTTAAGAAAATCTAGCCCGAGAACTAAAGGTTCTGTTAGGGAATCCAAGATTCGTACTCGTAGGGGTTCTTCTTGTCCATTCAATTCTAGGGGCATAGTAATTTCTTTTGAAACAGTTAACAGCTGACCGTTAGCTACCTGTACGGTTCCACTTTTTTCACTAACAGGGAGTTTAAGATTCTCGATAATCTTCATTCCAGTAGGACCAATGAAACTCCTTGATGCTCCACAATCTACAAGGGCTTTTATTCTATGATTATTAATAGAAACGGTGACATAGAGTAGTGGTTCAGGGTTAGAGGGCGCTACTGAAGGGTATTTTAAACTCGAGATTTTATAGCAAATGATAGGATTATCTCGTACGATATTAGCTTTTGCTGCTTCTAATTTGGGAAAATCCTGAGAATTAAGTGAACTTTCAACCGATTTGTTTTTCAATATGTAATCTTTACTACCTTTAATCTTTTCTACTTCACTTTCTTTAACAAAGAATTTGCCGGATTCGCAAAAGATGAATATGTCTAAGTCTTTAGGACTATATATCCCATTAATTTCGGATATATCAGTATCCAAATTTGGAAGTTCTATTTCAATCAACTTTGGAAGTGGTTTCTTTTTATTGGGAACTGAAGGGAACAAGGGACAAGAGGTACAATCTAGAGGTAACGATGAACAAACGGTAGGATTTGGAGGCCTTAAGGAGGATTCCAGGATTGTCTGGGCCTCTTTTAACAATCCTGTGCACCTTTTCCCGAGCACTTAGGGCATTTAGGCTTGATAACACCTTCCTTCTGACAACTATAGCAACGAATCACTATAGGTTCCTTGCATTCGTTGCGCATGTGTCGTTCCTGTTTACAATTCCAACAAGTGGGTTTAAAGGATTTGTCGGGACTAGTTTTTGTTGCAGTTTCTGGTGACTTAGGGGATTCGAACCTTGATCGATCACGGGGCTTAGCCGATTGAGAAGAGTTTTGTCTGTGTGAACTATTTCTAGAAGGATTTGGGGAAGATTTAGAGTTTTTATTAGGGCTTTGATTTAACATAAGCAAATCTTCGATTTTCAATTCATTGCACTCGTCTTCAGAGACGTAATCTTCTTGTAGTAAATGTATCTGTTCTCTCTTTCTGGGTGACGGTCTAGTTGAACCTCTGTAAGCCAAGTCAGGAAGCAAAGAACTTTCGGGTCTAGGTGGGGGTTGATAGGATTTAGCAACCCTGAAGGATTTCTCTGCGGCAACAGCTAATTGTTAAAAATGGGCAAAGTTTCTAATGATAGATCGGAGAAGAGTAAGATGCAATCGAGGTAACAGATTTCGGTGAGAAAACCTAAGGTCCCATTTTCGCATAATGTGATATGGTTGAGCTGCACCGTTTGAGTTATTTCTTCGGTTATAGGGGTCCTGAATAGGGGGTAACTGGGAATAAGGTTCGTAATTTCTATTCAAGGGCCTTCCTTGAACAGATGAGGTATTCGGATTAAAATGAACTCGTGGACGATCTTGTTCAATAGGCATGTTTGGATCTCTATTTTCAAGATTAGGTGTTGGGCCGAATCTTTGATCGGGGTCTCAAACATCTTCCATAAATGGAGTGGGTGTTCTACTTCGGTTATTTCGAATTGACATTCTACCGAATTCTCTTTCGAACTCATCCGTCGGACGGGTTGATCGTTCAAAAGCAGGATCATAATCGTAATATTCAGGAGCCGAGGGACGATAATAAGGGTCACGATAATGCGGGTCACGATAGTGAGGATCAAGATAGTGAGGGTCAGAGACTTGGTGACCTCTATTCTGCTGAGGTTGTAAGAACTCGTGAGCGCTGTTGGGAGTCATCGGGTAACGGTGTCTTTGTTCTGGGGCACGTTGAGACGAGCTAAGAGTGTTATATTTCGGTGGAGGTAACTCCTATTCATCTTGATACGAACGGTTTGTATTTTGGGTTGTTGTTTCCGCGCGAACTCTTGTAGCATTGTTAGTGGGGGCCCGTGTCTTTTGTTGGGTGCTATGGACCACATTATTTTGAGACACTCGAGATACCGTTCCAGTGTTTGGGGCTCGTGTAACCTCGTTAGCATTGTTGATGTTTGCTATGGAGGTTAGGGGTTCAGTGGTAATTACGGCGGCTGCACCATCTGCTTGGTGGTTACGAGGATGAAGGGTTTCTTGAGTCGGAGGACTAAAGGCTGACACCGTGGATGCACTAGTGTTTGGGTCGTGTGACATATTTAAATTAGTCACTGTACTAATTTCGTTAGGTCCTGAGGGGTTTTGAGGTAACTGGGTTACTTCAGTAGAAGGTGTTATTCCGGTGTTCTCTTCCAGATGGCGGTTCGTTCGTTCGAAATGGCGGAGACGCCTACGCCTTTCGTTAACTGTTCTTTGGACTGGCAAACCTCTATTTGCTAATTCGATGTCTAGATCTCTCGGATTCAAATTGTCTATCCAAGATCTCTCGTTACGCGACATAACGTCTGATATTTCTAAAAAAAATAAAAAAATATTCATAAAGAGAGGGATTAGACTGATGTGGGACCTATATTAAAAGAGAATTATATATAGGAAGGTCAATGAAAAATTAATGGGGTAACAGGGTAACATTGTTACTTGGAGGTAAATGATTTTTAGGTCGATTTATCCATCAGACACCGTCTGAAAGTTGGCAGAACTGCTGTCTTTCCTGTAAGGAAGTAGTGAGTTTGTGAAGGGGTTGATATGGAGTCCATTTACAACGTGTAAATTGATTGTCAAGTCAATTTATTCACCAGACACCGTCTGAAAAGTTGGCAGAATTGCTGTCTTTCCTGTAAGGAAGTAGTGAGTTTGTGATGGGGTGACAGGGTACTAACCTTAGCGACTATTATAACAACATTATGTAGTGTTAAAGTTAACTTGGTAAAATAGAGGTAACTAGGTGCCAATTAATCCGACCTATTACACGTAGTTTATGAAAATGTAACTGGGTGAATGAGGAGTAACGGGGTAACATGGTTATTTTACTCGATATCACCCTAAAGGTTCACTGGCCAACGAGCATTGGTTGCTGGATTTGATATCTTATTTTAATACCGAAGGGTAACAAAGGAATTAGGGGGCTATAGTTCTAGTTGCCTAAAGAAAAAGGAAGCCACAAAAAAATGAAATGAATAAAAAAATTTAAAATGGGCATTTTAGGATTACTAATTTCCTTTTGGGTCGTGATGTTTAGAAACCCGATGTATTATAATCAAAAAAATACACTACGAAGACAGTTGTTTGTTAAAACCTGTTAAGGAAGAGGAGCACAAAAAAAATTTGTAGAGGGTGTATTAAGTAACAATCACCTTTTAAGGTCTTGAAATGTTGCGATCAAAAATTTTACCGTTATAAAGGTGGTAAAAAAAATTATAGTAACAAATATTCAACAATAAATAATTATTATTGAATTGCAAAAGAGTGGGTAACATTTA
Source organism: Leptopilina heterotoma (assembly GCF_015476425.1). NCBI lineage: Eukaryota > Metazoa > Arthropoda > Insecta > Hymenoptera > Figitidae > Leptopilina > Leptopilina heterotoma. The sequence goes on along the minus strand of NW_025110972.1, from coordinate 542,112 downwards.
TAGGGAAGATATTAGATACGAAAATATGAAACTCGTACGCAAAAAAAAATAAAAGAAATGGTATAAAGGTATTACATATTTGAAAGCCACGGAATATTGTGATTCAAAAAAAAATTTTATTGTCAAAAAAAAATTTTGTAATGAGATAAGAAAATTTTACATTATTAATTAACTATCAGTAATAGTGATTGTTCTTTCTTTTCTCGAAGTCATGACAGAATTTTCTCTTTGATTTTTAAGTTAAATTTCGGTTTATTTCTATTCGTCATTGTAAAATGGATACAGCTGTGTATCTTCTTGTTTGCTGTAAAACTGTAAGTCTCTCAAAAACTCATGGGTCCGAGTGTATACGGTGTGTGGGTGACAGGGGAGATACATGGACGATGTCCATATAATTTTTACAGCAACCTTCAATATACAAAAAAAAGCATAAATCGATTAATTAGTTACAATGATTCAAAAAAAAATAATTATACCAAAAAAAAATTATAATAAAAAAAAATTTCACAGATAAAAGAAATTGTTAATTAGTCATTCGATAGAAAATGATTTTTACAAAACACAAAAAAAATATCTAATAAAATTCAACCTTAAAAAAAATTGTTAACAAAAAAAAATTATCAAATTTTAACATAATTAATTTTTACAAAAAAAAATCAATTTTTAATCGATAATTCCAAAAAAAAAATTTTAATTTTCAACAAATCAAAATTTGCAAAAAACAATTTTCAACAATTAACTTCTCTCAAAAAAAAATATTTAATTTTTAACAAATTAAAATTTGCAAAAAAAAAATAAATTTTTAATAATTAATTTCTCTCCAAAAAAAAAATTTTAATCTTTCACAAATTAAAATTTGCAAAAAAAATAAATTTTCAATAATTAATTTCTCTCTAAAAAAATTTTAATCTTTAACAAATTAAAATTTACAAAAAAAATAAATTTTCAATAATTGATTTCTCTCTAAAAAAATTTTAATCTTTAACAAATTAAAATTTGCAAAAAAATAAATTTTCAATAATTAATTTCTCTTTACAAAAAAAAATTATATTGAGATTTTTAATTTAAAGGGGAATATTAATTCTCTTTCGTTCTGAACTTCAAGGTAACTGTTAAGAACGAGATTTTGAAAGACGGAGATAATTGAAATATAGTTGGTGACTCATAATGGGGTAACACATAGGTAGAAAATATAAACACTAAATTTAATTCGCAAATTTTTCGATTTTATCGAAAACAGCAAAATAAATACATGATCAAATTCAAAATTAATTTTTAAACAACAAAAAAAATTTGAAAACTATAAATTTTCAAGAAAAATTCATTAATAAATTTTTCATTAAAACTACACTGAGCAATAAAAAAAATATAAATTTAAAAAAAAATAATTTTTAAACAAATTAGAAAATTGCAACAAAAAAAATAATTGCAATTAATAAATTTCTCAAAAAAAAATTAATTTTAAACAAAAAAAAAATGTGACAATAAAATGTTTCAAAAAAAAAATTTGATTTATAATTAACTTTTAAACAAATTTGAAAAATTGCAATAATTTTATTTTTAATTTCGTACTTATTAATTTCAAGGTAATTCTTAAGAACGAAATTTTGAGGGACAGAGATAATCAAATAGTTGGTGACGCATACAGGGGAATACAATAGACACAAAATATAAACACAAAAGTAATTAGTGACTGGTGACTTTTTCGATTTTATCGGAAACGACAATATACAAAATAGAATCAAATTTCAATCTGAAATAAAATTCAAATATTATATGGGCAAATAATATAATTCATTTAATAAAAAATTTTATTAATGAACTACAAAAAAAAATTTTAACGAGTATAATTTCTTGCTTTGGCTGCCCCACATTGGGCGCCATAATTTGTAATGGGTTTTTCAACAAATAACAATATTTACAAAATTTATGAACAATCAAAAATAACAGTTTGTTATAAACAATCATAATAATAATAACAACAACAAAAATTATTGTTTTCAAGAAACAAAGAGAGCAAACAATAAATAAGATCCAATTTGTAAACAAAGAAAAATTATTAACAACAACAAAAATATTAAAATTTAGCCAAAGTCTTTATACCCAATACAATTGGAAGGAAGGAGAGAGAGAGAGGAATACTTTATAAATTTCTCAACCCAAATAATTTGTTGAGCGCCAGTCCTTTCTAGGGACATTTTCTTATAAAAAATGAAAAATAGAGAATTTACAAAATCTAATGTAATCTTAAGGAAACAAGACCATTGAGTCCCTAAAACTATTAATAAAAAAAACAAGTACCTAGATTCCAGAGAAACAAGACCATTGATTCTCTAACAATCGTCTCTTAAAACAAGTTTTAAAATGAACTTTAGTCAAACTACGAACCAAAAACAAGTACCTAGATCACAGAGAAATAAGACCATTAATTCTCTAATAATCGTCGCTTCAAATAAACAAAATTAAAATTGACCAAATTCCAAAATCAAATACAAAATTGAATTTACAAAATCCCAAAAACAAGAGCAAAAGGGGTATGAGTTGAGAAACGAATAAAATATAAAGAATTTTGCCGGTTAGCTAGGACCAAAGGGTCAAAGGAAGCGTCGGGGTTCGAAGAAATTATACTCATCAATTATAATTTATTTATATTTATTTATATTTAATAAAATTAAAAAATATATTTTAAATAAAATATTCAAATTATACAAATAAGGGTAACAAAGTGATAATTAACAACATGACACAAATCAAATTCTCACACTAAAATTCCAATTTTTACAGACATAAAATACAACAAATAAATACACACAAAATACACATGAATGTTCATACAAAATTTATAAATTAAACAAAAGGTTCAGCCAAATTTACGATAAAAGGGCACCTAAAAGGGTAACAAATATGGACACTGGGGTAAGCTAGAAGGGTCATTTTTAATAATTTAATAAAATTAAATTATTTTTGGGTTGGTAACCTTGGTAACGGGGAAGAATTTATTGTAAAATTTTAAAATATAAAGGGGAAAAAGGGTGTCAAAAGGCAACACGTGGCTGAATAAGAGACATCATGTAAAATTTGATATTTAATAAAAATTAAATAATTAATAATCAATTAATTAATATCCAAATTTCCAATAAATCATTTCAACCAAACCAATTGATAAATTTCAAAAACACATGCCTAAAGAAAAGTCTCTTATCCAACCATGAAGCCGGCTGAACCAAAATTACACTTTTACATAATTCTATAAAACATTTTCCTTTTTTTTATAATTGAAAAACTTACAATTCCGAAGAATAAATCGGCAAAACTGCACACAGTCGAACAGCAACAACGAACAACAAAAAAAAACTAAAGAATTTTCACAAAGAAATTTTAAATATTAGAAAGCGCGTCTGGACAGGCCAAGCGCAGGATTCCAAAGAGAACGATGATAACGATGATTGCCGGCTCGTACCCTGCTGGTCCTTCTTCGCTTTTCCCCACCGGTAGCCCTTGGTCAATCTTGTATTCTTACGCCGGAAAAAGGAGCGTTACCACTCTTAACTTCTCTTTTGTTTGCTGAATTTGTGAACCCCGCCTTGCCCCACTCTCCCCTACCCCATCTTTCCCGCACCTACGAAATTGAATAAAACGATTAATTACTACAATTTACGATTCAACAAAGAAAAAAAAACATATGCTTCCCTTCTTCTGTAACACTTGACAGTTAAAAAAAATGTATACAGTTCATTAACTGTTATTATTAAGTAATAAACAACTCCTAAAAAAGTGAAAAAATGACAAGAAAATCGTCAAAAACAGTTTTTTTAGTAAAACAGATAAAAGATTTGTTCTCATGGCTTTTAGGTTTTGTAAACAAGAAACTATCGTCTCGGTGCAGTATTATGTAAAATATAATCGCGATTGGTTAATTCGTTTATTAAATAAGGCCGGTACCCCGTCTTACCCGCTACCCCGTCTTGCCCCACTCTCCCCAGCTATTATGAAAAAAACCATGTATTTTTTTCAATTAAAAATCTGTAACTTAAACAAAAAATTTTTTTGGGTTATGAAATTTTGTATATGAACGACTAGATAATTAAGCTACGTATTACACTTTGTCTTAACTCTCTATGATTTTTTTTACCTGCGTTGTGAGCTTTCAAAGTCGGGGGCCTGTTCTTTTTGATCTGATAGTAGGCAATTCGAGGACTGCCTGTAAATCTCTAGGAAATTCGGGTATTTCCTAAAATCTTAGGCATTTCGCAAAATGCCTGGTCTTCGGGTTTTGCCGGTAACATATATATAATTATAAATAAAAATTTTTTAAAATAAATAAAACAGAAAAATAAAAATATATATTATTAAATAAAATTTAAATATAAATAAAAGTCCTATAAAGTGAATTAAAATATAAATAAAAAATATTAATGAATAATTATCTGCGGTGAATAAAAAATATAAACTAAAAAAGATAAAAATGTTTAAAATAAAAATACAATACAATTATAAAAATTAAACAAAATTCGAAAATAACAAAATAATAAAGTAGTAAAAGGTAAAAATAAATATATAAAACTTGTTTAATATATTATTAAAAAAAAATAATGTAATAGTGGTATTGTCATTTTATCACAGAAAAGTAATAATACTGCCATCAGTGGTTATAGTTTATATATATATATATACTAGGGGGGCTCCGCCCCCCTGCGCGCTTCGCGCGCCAACCCCCTATTTTTATTTTAAAATTAATTTTTAAATTAAGAATTAATTAATAATATTTATTATCAATATTGGTTTTTAGCCAAATTCAGTAAAATTAGTGTTTGTCGATTTTAAATAATATGGAAGGTACGTAGAAATGTAATTTAATTTTTGACACTGTTGACATTAATTGTGACGTACGATAACGACTCCTTAATGTCCCCCTTTAATTTAAAAAAAAGGTTGAATTTTATCTAAATTTTGATCCCTTGGAAGGCCTTAATGAAGGCTTTTTTTATGTGTAAGTTAATAAATAGGTCAATTTTGATCTAAATTTTGATCTAACTCCAGAAGATATAAGGAAATTTGTCGATTTCATAGGCCCTCTTTTGACCTAAGTTTAAGGTTATGTTCGCCTCTTCACCTATGTCTGTTACCGCAATAACTTTTGACCTGATTTTGAGGTTATGTTTACCTCGTGACCTACGTCTGTGACCGCAATAACTTTTGACCTGATTTTGAGGTTATGTTCACCTCTTGACCTACGTCTATGACCTAAAGGCCAACTTCAGAGCGATGACCCTTGACCTAATTTTGAGGTTATGTGTTTACTCCTTGACCTACGCCTATGACCTGAGGCCAACTTCAGAGATATGACCCTTGACTTGATTTTGAGGTTATGTTTACCCCTTGACCTACGTCTATGACCTGAGGCCAACTTCAGAGCGATGAACCTTGACCTGATTTTGAGGTTATGTTTACCTCTTGACCTACGTCTGTGACCTGAGGCCAAATTCAGAGCGATGACCTTTGACCATTTGTGGCCAACTTCAGGGCACTGAATCCGGCGGCGAAATCTTTTTATAATATAGAGAGAGATATATATATATATAATCTTTCGGAAAAAGGAAAACCATTTGAACTGAAAGCTACAGTGTTATAAGAAAATACACAAGTAGAGATGTGAGTCTTAATTGAGAATGCGGGTTGATTAAAATAAATTCAATTCACGCCTTCCTGAATTCTTGCGAATGTTTGTAAAACGTTGAATTGAGTATCACAGGAAGACATAAATCGAAAAGGCTTGAGATTAGGTGAGAACTGCATTAATCAGTCTTATGCGAATGAGGTCTTATTCCATTTTAAGTAAGACGCATCGTTATTTGCCGCTGCCATGGCATTTTTTTTTCTCCTCCACCAAAAGCATATTATCTCTTTCGCATATTATAATCAAAACACACAGAAAAATCTTTTTGTTTCTAAAGTATTCCGAAGGGAATATTGCAGGAAGAAAGTATTCCAAATGGGATATCCGAGAAGAAATTATTCCGAAGGAGATATTCCGAGAAGAAAGTATTCCAAAGGAAATATTCCGAGGAGAAAGTATTCCAAATGGAATATTCCAGGAAGAAAGTATTCCAAATGTGGTATTCCAGGAAGAAAGTATTATAGCTAAAATATTCCAAAAACAAAGTATTCCCAATGAAATATTCGAAAATTAAATTGTAATACAAATGGAAAGTTTTAAAAATCAAAGTATTACACATGGAATATTTTTAAAACAAAATATTTCAAATAGAATATTTCAAATGGCAAAGTTTTCTAATTGGGATATTCGAAAGACGAATTCTCCAAATAGAATATTCCAAAATTTTCCAAATTGAATATTTTCGAAAAAAACTATTTGAAATTGAATTTTTTCAAAACGAAATATTCCCAAATTTAATACTTGACAAACCAAATATTCCAAATTGAATATTTCCGAAACAAAATATTACAAATTGAATACTTTTAAAACAAAAAATCTCAAATAAAATAGTTCCAGAATAAAATATCCCAAATGGTACAATATTCCAAATTTAATTCTTCTAAAACAAAATATTCCTAATTTCAATATTTTCAAAAGAAAATATTCCAAAGTGAATACTTGCAAAACCAAATATTCCAAATTAAATTTTTCCGAAACAAAATATTCCAAATTGATTACTTCCAAAACAAAACATTTCAAATCAAATATTTCCAAAGCAAAATACTCCAAATAGAATACCAATAGAACAATAGAATTCCAATTCCAAAGTATTCCATAAAGAATAATTCAAAAACACGAATCAAAATACACACCATGAGTATATAAAAAGCAACATTAATAAACCACTACAATGGTCGAAATAAATAAATTACATTCGGATACCTTCTCCCTTCCCACTCCCTCGATTTATATGTACGTACTTAGTACCTACATGGCTTCCGAAGTAGAGCCATTTTTCTATATTATCTCGATGACACGTCTTAAGTCCATAATTTATATGTCGGATCTCGATTGTGGGTAATGACATAATTCCAGTTCAAGAAGTTAACAAAATGCATATATGTGCAGCTTGCGAACACACGCGCACGGAAATGTTGCATATAGCAACAACAACAACAACAAAAATTAAGAAAAAAAATTAATTTATGCACTCTTTTTGGATATTTAAAATTATGATATATGATAATGTAGTTTTTTAATATTAATTAACTGTTCCATAGGAATATGACAAAATTATACAATGTTTTTAAAAAATCGATTTTATCTTCTTTTGGTTAATTTTTTTTTAAATATTAAATCAGGGTTGCCACAAAAAATTAATTTTGTTTTTCCCTGATTTCCGGACAAAATTGTGACTTTTTCTCTAACACTAAAAATATTCTGATTCACTCTAAAAATAATTAGATACTCAGAAAAATGTTATATTACATTTATTTACGAATTTATTATTTGCAAAATTATTCGAAAACATCAATATTTTTTTTTTAATAAATAGTTAATCATTATTCTGTTTCTATAGGAATTAAGATTTCCAAAAAATTTTTAATTCAAACCTTTATGAAATTCAACAACCTATATATAAGAATATTATTATAAAACATGAAAATATCAATTGATATTATTGATTGATATCTTTATGTTTTATAATAATTTAAATTTCCATAAAATTTTTCAAAACAAATTCAATTATTTACAAAAATTTGAATAAAATCCTTCGCAAAAATTTAATTATTTAAAAAAAAAATTTTAATTTATTGTGTTACGGTCTAATTTATAAAATAGACACAGTTTACTTTTTATCACTTCTGAGAGTGACAATTTATTATACTACTCAATATTACACTTTAAAGGCAGGAATAAGACTGAGTTGCAAAAACGTTTGCAGCTCATGTCGAATGTGAAACAATACAGGTGGGGATATATATTTTTGCTGACTATAACATCCCTCTCGCTAGATAGGATTTATTCCCTAAAACCTAAGTTTTACATTTTTATTTAAATAAGGTTTAATATGTACTTCTGAGTTTCTATGTGGTTGTCTTTCGTAGGATATAACGACGTCAACATTACTGATTTTATTGTTACACATTGTAGTCCTAATTTTTCTACTCAAAGATTTACATAATTATTTTTTTAACAATTAATTCAAATTTGTGATTTTCAATTTAGTTTATGTCGAGTGGTAAATCGTAGCTTACATTTTGTGTTTAATCTATTTAATTTAGGTGTATAGTTAAGAGATACAATTTTGGTTTTTTCTAACAGTGTATTACATTTAAAATCTTGTTTTAATCTAGTGTGTATGATGTTATAGTATTATTTGTTGTCGCAAATACTGTCTTGTATTCTTTCTCTGTAGCTTCAGTTAACCATTTCTCGTGCTTCTCTTTCCATTGATAGATTAATTTTGGGTATTTCAGAATTGGTGAAATCAGTTTCTTATCTATAACTTCTTTAACTCGATTTTTAAAATACTTTAACCAGTTTTCTTTTTTGAATGGGGGTAAATCTTTTGTTAGTCTTGTTTTGCATAATTTTCCTTGAGCGTTAGGTTTTATTGAAACATTTACAGTTTCTTTATTCTTTTTCCATTCTCCAAAATTTTGTGTTAAAACATCTGTTTCGTCATAATGTTCGGTTATAATATCATTTTCATTATCACTTGTTTGTGGAATGTCATCAAACCTCTGTATATCGGGTGACATGTCTTCTTCTTCTGTTAAACTAAGTTCATTGTCTTCTGATCTTTCTGCTGATGTGGCTTTTTCGCTGTCCTCGTCTTGTATTGGAAATAACCCGAGTCGAAATTTAGAGTCGACTCACACTGAAAAAATGTTGAGTACCGTGCAATCCCAATCGTCGGAAAGTGGAGGAACTATAGTTTGGATGTGCTGCGTTCTCAATTCGGGAAATCTACATTCCCATGTCGGTGGCGCTGAACACCCAAGATTTGAGACTCAAAACCTTGAGACTGCAATAGTCTAAAGCAGTCGTATCGCATTCGTAAATTTTCGGTCTACTTGGAACGGCTCGTCACCCAAAATTTTTTCCGTGCAGAGTCCGTTAAGACCTGCTTCATGGAGAACCTATAAGAACCTGAAGAGGTTTTATTTACATTGTAATAGAATCGATTTAAGATCTCATAGGGTCTACATAAGACCGTTTTCGCTGTCTATTAGGCGTTAAGGAGGTCCTAATTTAAGACCTCTTTAGAGCATACTAACTACTACTGACTACAGCATTTAGAATTCGCGCATGCGCAAACAAGGAAAAAAGTACTGTTAATATTGAACAAAGCAATCCTATTTGTTTTATTAAATTTTTTGTTTTCTTGACAATTAGAATGTTTTATAAACACAAAATTTTTTAGAATATTAATTGTATAACCAAACTAACTGTCAGAACAGCAAAAAAGTAATCATAACAACAAAATATAGGATTATTAATTCAATATAAACAATTCCTTTCCTTTAATTATACGATATGGTTAATATGGATTGCTGGTAACATTACCTGATTTTCTTATATATTTATAATTCCACATAATGATGAATTAACTCGATATAGTTGTTTGAATAAAACAATTTTTTCTTTTTTCTTGGATTTTAGCTATATATTTAATAACATTTTACAAAAATAAACACAAAATTACATGAACAAATGATTTATTTATAATATAATAACATTAAACTCGGAACAAAAATATATATTTATTTTGTTATACATATATTTACACACACATATATATAATTATTAACATTGAACTAATAATTACACTTAAAGTTTTTACTATATATCCAGTTTTTTTAAATATATTCAAACTGCACTTTGTAACATTTCACTTAAAGAACACAAGATAAAAAGAATAATTTTTCTTTTTAAATAAAACAAAAACACTATTTTTTAGCACTACAATAAACACAAAGAATATTTATAACGAAAATAGATAAATAATTGTTTATTTATTAAAATATTAAATATTATTGTCCTGCCGAGTGTTACGTTTGCACTAAACATTTTTCAATTGTTAATATAAAATAATCAAAACATTTATTAGATTATTTTATAGTTAACAATTACCATATACAGTAAGAGTATCTAACTATGAATTACCCCTAAGCGTGAGTGCGAGTGAGCGAACATTGAACGCCGCATAAGAGTGTCCTCTTCGCACTCGTGGACTGATGCATAGTTAGGTATTCTTACTGTATGTTATATGTATAACATCTTGTTGTATATACGTATTGGGTATAGGGCTTTTTCCCAAAGGAATATTCTCGAGAACAAAAACAATGACCTCACGCGTGCCGCGGAGTGCACTTGTCAGAACGGAAGCATGGGAGACGAAAAGACTCAAATTACATCTTAAAATTGTACCATTTTTTTTACGTTATCTAAGCTAACGAGCTTATAGTTGCATATATATGTAAACATGTACATCGTTATAAGCTTAAATCTTTTATAAAATGATTTAAGATACTCATTTCTAAAAAATGAGTATTGACACTAACCAAAATCAGTTATATTACTATTATATTATTATTATTATTATCAATTCTGTTATTGACTGATGATCTCATCTACGAGAGTCTTCAGAGAACTCCCCTACTTCTTTGTAACAGAATGCGTGCGCATATTCTTATGCATTACAACGTTGCCATGTACTATGCAATTTTCTAAGAAGTTGCAATTCCCCCACCAATTGTAACATAACGCGTGCGCAAAAATATTAACTAATGAGATGTATTTAACACCCCCATTAGTCCCAATAACATATATATAACGGGTTCCACGTCAAGTGACCCAGGTCAAAAATTTACATGGAATATTTGAAAAATTTGTAGTTTCTTTAAAACAAAACGAAAATACGTTTTCTATTTTGGGTTTTTCTGCTGTTTTTTAACACTTTCTAATGGTATAAACAAATGTAGAGAAAAAAATTTTTTGACCTTGAAAAATTAAATTAAAAAATAAAATTTCATTTTTTTATCAAATGGACATTTTTTATTTTTTTAAAAAAAATTTTATCATAAAGGTGACGTTTTTTCCTAAAAAAATGTATAGGTCAAAACGTGGGACAAGAACTTTTAACTGGTCAAAATAAACATTTACTTCTGCAGTGCACCGACCCACAGTAGAATTTTTTTTACAATTTACTATTAAAAAATGTCTACAGCTTACAATTTTTAACCGATTTAAGTGTTCTTTGTCTTAAATTAAAGGGGAATAAATTCTTTAGACATCCTTCGAGGGCAATTTTGGGGATTTTAATTATTTATAATTTTTTTTAATCAAAGTTAAAAAATTAATACACTTTTTTAAAAAAGGACGTTTATTTTCTTATTCCGTTGCTGCACATGATCTAAATCAATTCAAATTCTTTCAATATGACAACCAGATAATTACTAAAGCATAAAATAATTTATTTCAATTGTTATAAACAATATACAGCCCAACATCGCGCAGGGGCGGTGGATTGCAGAAGTAAATGTTTATTTTGACCAGTTTAAAGTTCTTGTCCCACGTTTTGACCTATACATTTTTTTAGGAAAAAACCTCACCTCTATGATAAAATTTTTTTTTAAAAAATAAAAACTGTCCATTTGATAAAAAAATGATATTTTATTTTTTAATTTAATTTTTCAAGGTCAAAAAATTTTTTTTCTCTACATTTGTTTACATCATTAGAAAGTGTTGAAAAACAGCAGAAAAATCCAAAATAGAAAACGTATTTTCGTTTTGTTTTAAAGAAACTACAAATTTTTCAAATATTCCATGTAAGACCAAAAATTTAAACTTTGACCCCCTCCAGTTTTTTTATTTGTTTAAATAAATTAATAATATTTGATATTTTTTATTGTATCTAATAGGACTACTGTTTGTGCAAACTTTTTACCTGATCCCAAACATTTCAAATTTGGACCTGGGTCACTTGACGTGGAACCCGTCATATATAGTACTAGAAGCTGTTTATAAAAACCCTTGGACCACACCTAATTTTGTCACTTCTTTTGGGCAGTTCAAGTCAATTGTATTTAAACCAAGTTCAGATAGTGTCCCATCAGGCAGATGCCAAAGTTTGTCCCCTGAATCCGAGTTCTGATTTTCGTTGTTAGTAGTTAAACAAATTGAATAAAACTCATTTGACGAAATCAAACATCTCGACTACTCAGAACACTCTGAGGCAGCTCGATGTAAAATTTAAGTCAAAAGCTTTATTTTATTTGAAAACGTTCGTCAAGCGATAACATTCAAAATAAAATCAGCCTCTCGCCTACGACTCCAAACAAATCACCCTTGTGCGAATCGAACATCTCTCTTGAGAGATTACTGTTGTAATCGGTAAGACAAATTTATTAAAACCATATTATTCCATTTAATTAAACTCTTTTATTTTATTCCTTCCTCTATCCTATTTTATAATAAGAACAATATTAATAACAGTTCCCTTAGAGCTGAGCATTAAAACGTCCCATACCAAATATATATATTTTTACAATCAAGACTTCAATTTTGTTTGTTAAAATTTGCTAACGACCTCCGAATGAAAGTATATTACTTTACGCCCGCGACTATCAATTTTATAAACTTAACACCGAGCGCGGTTTGAGTATTCCTCTCTCAAATGCTAGAAAGCAACTGACGCTTCAAGGCATTTCTTTGAAAATATCTCTGAAAATTTAAGAAATTCCTAAATATGTCTCATAGGAATGTTTCGAAATTTTTTTGGTGATAAATATACATGAAAAAACTTGTACAGAAAAACGCACAAAATAGACGAGAAACCTTTATGGCTGGTCATCCTAAGTGAAACCAGATGTGTCAAACTTTTCAGAACGAGAAAATATTTCTAAGGTTCTTGCTTAGGAATGAAAATATTTTACTATACATAAAATAATTTTTCTTCATACCTCGGTCGAAAGTACGTATTTTCTGCTTGGATTTCGCAGCAGAAAGTTGAAGATTTGTGCATTGGTCGATGCACAAGCTCGCCCTCTGATACATCGGGAGCAAAAGCTGTTAGCTGTTCTGCATTACCGGCAGAGAATTTAAAGCGCGAGTGATCCAGACGTATAGGGATTGACAGTTAACCTAAAAGCTTATTGTTTTTTTCTGGTGCTTTATTTTAAGAAAAAATGAATCAAAATGTAAAACTTTAGAATCTTTGAATATCGTAGAGAACATTCAATATGATCTCAATTTTGATGTAAACAAAAATTTATGTATCAAATACATAAATTGTATATTTCATAAAAAAATTATAAATAATTTTTGTACTCTATCAGATTTGAAAAATAGTTAATACAATTAATAAATAAAAAAAACTTAATTACATTTGTTATTTATAGTATAAGAAATACAGAAAAGGTTTTAAAAATTGACTATTTCTTTAAAAAAAATTTTAGCTATATATTTGTCTATTTACATGGTTTTTCGATACCTGCTCCCAATATTTATTAATTTTGATGAATTAATTAATTTTTTTTAGTTGTGACAAAAACTGATATTTTATATTAGAAGGTTGTTTTTTATTACATTCATTTATTCCTTTGGTCATTTATTGCAATTAATTATTTATTTAGTTGTTAAAATTGTAGTTATATTTGGATTTTGCTTGTCTTTTCAATGCCCCCCCCCCCGACCAGCAGCACTCGCTTCGCTCGTACAGCAAATGTCGGGGCCTGCATCGAAAGTCAATAACGGCGTCTTTCTTTTAGAAAGAGATAGAGAAAAAGCCAGAGCTTCAGAAGTTGCCGATGGCGGCGCTGAAGCGGGGAGCAAAAGTAAAAGATGGCCGGCTGTCAAATCGAACGCGATTGTAAGATTTGTAATTAATAAATTATTAAGCGTACTTTCGGCCGGATATAAAGAAAAATAGTATACATTAGACGGCCAAAAAGTTCGAAATTCCTGCATCGCGTGAAATGATGCCCGAGGCGAAGCCGAGGGCATCATTTCACGCGATGCAGGAATGTCGAACTTTCTGCCCTTATAATGTAATATACTATTTCTAAGAATATAGTTTTACTATATATTTATAATTTAAATATATATAAAAATCGCAATATTATAAATATTTAATATTATTACTATAATACTTATTATATTATAATTTTAATATATTATTTTTATTTTTTATTTATTGTTTATACTCCTGCCCTATTGGCATTACACTCTTCTACAAGAGTCCCCGAGAAATACTTTTTTGGATTAAGCATAACCATTCTACTTTAGAAATTTTCTATATATTAACCTAATTTTGCGTCTACAGCCGACTTTATAAGGAGTACTCGCATTACGCCTGGACCACCCGTCAATGGGTTTTCTCGCCAGAGAAGAGGGAAACTGTAGAAAACCTCTCTGAGTACAACCGGTTTATCGACAGTCGAGTTCTAATGGTGTGTACCGGACAATAATCGACGGTGCACATCATTATACCTCGACGTCAAACCTCCCGCGCAGATTGTCTCACGTGCCGGAAAAATACCAAGCCAAGTGGGCGCGAACCAAGGATACTTATACCCATGGTCCTTAAACGACCACCAACGCCAGGCATCTATCCGCCTGAGCCAATCTGTCGGTATTTTAATATATTATTATAATAATATTATTATATTAATTTAAAATATTATTATAAACATTCAAAATATAATAATAAAATATTATTATATTACTAACAAAGCATTTGTTATACATGAAATTTATTCTTTTATTAATTTAATGTCAATTATCAATATTAAGATAAAAGCTAAATTTTTTTTTTAATTAAATTTTAGTCATTAAATGATACAATATATCACATTTTAATTTATAAAACTAAATATGTTCTTGCTCTCTAAATCTTAATTAGTAGAATTCTACTAATAAATAGTAAAAGTTTAGTAATTTTTAGTAGTTTTCATGGAAGACTTTTCCCCTTTTTCATTTATTCTCACCGCGATTTTTTACTGCATTATTTGGGTCCCCTGAAGAGATACCTGAAGGTATTTGCTAAATATCTTTAGTCAGATTTTTTATATTTGTTGTTAAAGCCAAAAACGCACCCTGGGGCGAAAAGTTAAATGTATTTTTACATGTTGTTAAATTTTTTTTTTATTTTTCGTTTTTTTGGGTTTATTTGTTTAAACATTATATATTTGACATTAGGCAAGTACTCTATCAAAAAACAAGACCGCTCACGTGAAATAAACCAAAAAAATTTTTTTTTTTGAAATTTCAATTTATTAACTTTACAACTATTCTAAAGCTTTTGTTAAGTAAACAAAGATCTTTTATTAACTAAATTACTTGTTTACGTATACTTTAACTTATCTACTACTTAACACCTATCTGAAAATAGTTTTAGTAGGCTAAAAATAGAATTTAACATTTCGCCCCAGCATGGGGCAAAAAGTAAAAAAAAACAAAATTTTCAAAAATAGACAAAACGTGTATTTTATGCGAAAATATCAGAAACTTTTTTATTGAAAGTTGTAGGGGACAAGTTGCCCTACAATATTGATGTATAAATATTTGCATCTAAGCAGATTATATTGACTAAAAAAATCATTTATGCAAAATTTAACTTTTCGCCCCAGTCTCCCCTACTAATTGTTAGTAGAATTCTACTAAGCAATTAGTAAAATTTCACTATTTGTTAGTATAATTATTACTAAATCATTTGGTGGAAGACTTTTCGTCATTTCATTAGTAACTTTCTACTAATTCAGATTTAGAGAGTGGACAGATTAGATTAATAAAATTAAATTAATAAATAAAACATTTATGTATTACAAAATTTGTTTTTAAAATTATTTGAACTGTTGGCCATCTACTTTAAAAATACAAAAAAAATAGAAAATATTTCTGAGTTCGACATGAAGCAAACAAATATTTCAAAGTTGAACAAGAAGGTCTTATCAGGTGTTAATGGGAACTTCTTTCAATTTTTGGTATATTTGGCATTAAATAGATCGGTCTTGGCAGGCCCTAACTAGGACTATAGCAACTGAAATTTGGAGTCATGGTGTCTAAGAGTATTAAAATCCATGTAATAAGTACTAAGGCGAACCTACAGATTTTTAAAGAATTTTGTTATAGCACCTAAGATTACTAAAATCGATCTAAAAACAACTTAAAAGACTTTAAGTCGAATTTATAGGTTTTAATAGTAGTAAAACAAAACTAAATACTCCTTATTAGGTCTTAAATCTACTTTAAATTTCGACTCGGGAATCTCGATAGGCAGTCAGTTGCTTTATTTTCTTTTCCTTTAACATATTCTATATCATATTCGAACTGTTCTAAGCGTAATCTCCATCTTAATAATTTTGAACTAGGATCTTTTACATTATGTAACCAAATTAGTGCTTTATGATCTGTCTGAATATTAAATGTCCGTCTTAATAAATATTGTCTTAGTCTTTTTGTAGTCCACACAATTGATAATAATTCCTTTTTTGCTGTATTGTAATTTTGTTCTGCTTTATTTAATACTCTTGAAATATAGCAACAAGGATGTCCATCTTGAGAAAGTACAGCTCCTGTTCCTACATTACTGGCGTTTGTTGTCAAAACAAATCTTTTATTAAAATCTGGATATTTTAATACTGGTGATTTACACAGCAAATCTTTTAATAATTTGAAGCTTTTACTACAGTCTTTTGTCAAATCGAAATTAGGATCGAAATTAGTTTCTTTTGCTGTTAATCTTGATAGTGGTTTAGCTATATGTGCAAAATTTTTAATAAACTTTCTGTAATATCCAATTAGTCCTAAAAATGATTGCATTTCTGTCACGTTTTTTGTTTGTTTAAAATTTTGAATTGCTTGTATTTTTAAAGGATTTGGTTTTACTCCTTTATCTGTCATAATATGTCCTAAATATTCTAATTCTGGTCGAAGGTATTCACACAGATCCGGTTGTAATTTTAATCCCAACGTTTTTACTCTTTCCATGAATTTGGTTAAATTTTTATTACGTTCTTCTAATGTAGATCCGAAAATAACAATATCATCTAAGTATAAAAAACATGCATCACCAATTAATCCTTAAAAAGTGTGGTCCATCATTCTTTGAAATGTGGCTGGTGCATTGTTTAAACCAATTGGCATTCTGATAAATTGATAATGTCCTCTAGTTGTGCTGAATCCTGTATATTGTTTACTTTCTTTTTCCATCGGAATTCGGTGAAATCCTGAAGACAGGTCGAATGCTGAAAATGTGAAAGAACGTTTTCAGTCACTGGCAAAGGATATACATCTTGATCTGTATCCTCATTTAATTTTCTAAAGTCATTGATTATTTTTCCAGCTTTTAATACAATTAAAAGCTTTGTTACTAGTCAAATTTGTGTAGGGAATTTCGTCGTCTAGGGTAAAATTACTGTGATAATTTTCGATTATTCTCCAAAGATCTTCTTTTGTGTTTTTATCCAAATGAGCTAATCTTGTTTTATTTTTTAAATCAATTAATCGTTCAGGTAGTTCTTCAGCTTTTAAGTTCGTTTTGGATGATGATTTTTGGATGATCTTCTACTAAAATATCACCATCTTCTTTTTTCATTATGATGTTACAAACCCGCATTTTATTTTGCTCTACAAAATATCCATCTTCATGTAAAGGTGTCTTCCACTTTTCTATGATAAGGAATTTTGGAGTAATAGCGTATTTTTCATATTTCTGTAAAAATGGTAATCCAATTATTCCATCATCTGGTAAAGGGAAATTTTCATGGACAATATGAAACAGTTGTTGTTTGCCGAAATAATTTAAATGATTAGCATATTCTGATTGGTATTTATCTTTTCCCATATAGAAATTCTTTTTTATTTTAAAAGTCCTGGAATTGTTTCTGGGTATTTTGTTTTATTTTATTACGTTAATTGATGCTCCGGAATCTATTAATAGTCTATATTCTTCTTTATTTTCAGCTCTTCCGTATACGCATTGTAATTGTCCACTCAAGGTTGATATTCGACATTCTTTTCGTATTGCTCGTGGTGTTGGATTTCTTCCTCGGTCATTACCTGAAAGTCTGAAAATTCTTGGTCTTCGCGTGTCACTCTGATAACTTCCGGTGGTCTCTTTGGCAACCTGCCGTCGCGAAAATTTGCTGATGTAGTACATTCTTTTGTCATATGTCCCGTCTTTCCACATTTGTAACATGATACCTGCTTTATCTGTGTTGGAACGTGCACTGCAGGTGCATTTATCTTATTTGACAAATTCTAATAATCACTTTCTTGAAACCATAATTCTAATTCCAATGCTTGCATTTGAACTTCATTTAAATTTAGCGGTCGTTGAGCTTTTATCTGTAGTCCTATGTCTCGACGAATGTTCATCATGTATCTTTTTAAATTTTCACTTTCTTCATTTTCTATTGCAACTTGTCGTTTAATTGTGTTTGTGTATTCTGATTGAATTGCGTATTTTAATTCATGACAAATTTTTCTATATTTATTGTTGAAACTATGAATATCTTCGGTAAGGTTTTGTTTGCAATTTAATAATTTTGATCGAAGCATTGACACTAAACCGATTTGCGTTAAATTTGCACGTAAATCATTGAAAAGTTTTGCATAGCTGTCTAAATCTAAGTATCGTATTGCTCTTTCTGCGTTTTCGGTAATTTTTTCAGAAATTATAAAATCTAATAATAGGTCTGGTTGGTAACATTGTCCTTTTGCTCTTTTAACGTTTTTTATAAAATCTTCAACTCCACAATCATCTTGTCCCGTTAATGTTTTAATAGTTCTAATTATATCTTTAGCGGCAATTTTTTCTAAGTTTTGATTTTGTATTATTTATTCTATTTGCTTGTTGTTGAACATCGGATTGCGATTCGTTATCACCGAAATGACTTTCATTATGGGATGCATTTTCTGATTCGTTATTTGTTTCTTCCGTAGGATTTAACCCTAATTTTCTGCCTAATGTTACTATCTCATCTTTCCTGTTATTATTTTCATGAACTAAACTCGTAACTCCTACATTTAATCATGAAAGTAGATCCACAATTGATGAAAGAATCCGCTCCGTATTTGGCGTTGTTGATGTCGCAGGTGAATTAAGGGTGGTTTTTGATTTGTTCTCCATATTTAAACTTTCGTCAGTCAAGTCAGAGTCTGTGTCAGATATAGAGTTTGTGTGTTTTAAATCCCTATAAGTGTGATATGTCAGACTACTAAATATTATTTTGTGTCAGGTGTAAATGAATGTTTCGCGTAACAATAATTATAAGTGTTTTTAATTCTCTTCACTTGTTCAAGTGGCTACACACTTACAACAAGATTATTCAGAGAAATAGTTTATTTTATTGAGGAAACTAAGACTTACTAACACGCGTAGTCTAGTTACCATTTAATGAATCAAACATATCAAATGTTGTTTATTCGTTGAATAAATATTACGTATTTCAGCTTCTTCTAGACCCTGGTGATGTGTGAAGAGTGACCGTAGACACTGATGCAAAACACCCCCAAGTAAATGACTGACGTATCTGACTAGTTATCCAGTTGGATGAAATTCCTCCAGAAGTCGTCTTCTTCTGGGTCTTATTGTCTAGATCGACAAGCTCAAGCACTCAATTAATATGACGTATTAAATTTCTCGAAGGTATCCGTAGAGTACCCACGGAGCCTTTCCTCCTTTGGTTGAACAATTATTATATTTTCCGTAGAAAAACAGGTTCAAAATCGAAGATAGCACAGTTTAACGAATTATTTTTACGTCGTTTGTTGCTATCCTGGCAGGATCGCCAAAATGTTACGGTCTAATTTATAAAATAGACACAGTTTACTTTTTATTACTTCTGAGAGTGACAATTTATTATAATACTCAATATTACACTTTAAAGGCAGGAATAAGACTGAGTTGCAAAAACGTTTGCAGCTCATGTCGAATGTGAAACAATACAGGTGGGGATATATATTTTTGCTGACTATAACAATTGTAAGAATTCAATTATTTTCATAAATAGGTAATAAAATTTTTCATAGGATTTCAATTATTTTTAATACAATTTTAAATAAATTCCTTAGATAAATGTAATTATTTTCAAAAATTCGTTACAATAATTCAATTATTTTCTTAAATAAAATAAAATTCTTTACAGGATTTAAATTATTTTAAAAAATGTAATAAAAATCGTTGCAAGAATTTAATTATTTTCATAAATAACAAAATTCTTTACAAGATTTCAATTATTTGCAATACAGTTTTAAGTAAATTCTTCGAAAAATCTAATTATTTACAAACAGTTTATTAAAATTCTTCAAAAGGATTCAATTATTTTTAATCATTTTAGGCAAAAGTTCCATGAGAATTGTCAAATCCATTTGTTTACAATTCAATTTTACGAAATTTTGATTATTCGAAAATTCTTCAATTAAATATTTAGAAAATAAAAACATGAAATAATTTCAAATGAAAAATGTAATTAAATTATTTCTAAAAATTCATGTTATATTGCTTTTAATATTCAATTATTATGTCAAATTTTAACTGAAATTCATTTTTAAATAAATTTTATTAGAAAATTCTATTAGAAATAATTGTTTAAATACTTTTGTATTTAAACAGTCAATAATTTAATAAATTATTTACTTTTGTAAATAATTTATTAAATTATTGACTGTTTTTTAAGATTGGATTCTCAAAAAGAATTTTTTATTATTTATGAAAATAATTAAATGTTTTTTTAGAATTTTATTGAATTTTTTTTTTAAATAATTGAATTCTTTCAGAAAAATTTATTTAAAAATAGGTAGTAGAGGAAAGGCTTGCAGGTTGTCCCACTTGCGTTATTTTTTATTGTAGAAATGCCGTAATTAAAAACGCGACTGATATAATGTTGTCAAATAATTAGTTATTACTTTAAGAAAGAACATTAAAAAAGGACCTTCTTTCTTATAACATTTCGACTCAAAATGTTACTCTTAGTTGCTATTATTTCACAAAATTTTTTAAAAAATTCTTTAAAATGAATAAAAATCAGTCATTGCCATCTCCTGTGAACGTATTGTGTCTTTCAAGAATAATATTGGATTACAAGTGTCATCATTTTGAATATTCTGCATCGAATATTACGAAAATTCGTGCATCATTAAGAGAGTATTATCACATGTGAGAGTAAGTTTAATTGAGCTCCCGCGTCCAATAACTCGATCTGCGCTTGAACTGAAAAATTCAAGCCAGTCAAGCCGGCAGAAAATGGAAAAAAATAAAAGTCGGAATTTTTAATTTTAAAACATACTACCGTATAGAGCATAAAAATGCCCAACTTTTTTGTCTTTGAAATTTTTCTGTAGAACTTTTATTTTTAATAATAATGGACAAAAACTGAATTTTTTTTATTCTTCAATTTCATTGAATTTCAAAACATAAATCGACTTTTCTCAAACAAATCTTAATGAAATTAATTAAAAATTGATATACTTACTTATCAGGGTCTACCGAAGACGATGAAGTGATTGAAACATTAAAAAAAGTTTATTGCAAAATTATTTGTTAATATAAATACAGACCTGTCAATAAATACGTTTTCTCAACTTTGACGAGAAAAAGTGTGCGGTGAACTTTCGAGTTGACACAACTTCCAGTGAGACATTTGTTTATTAACATGTGAAGAAGTTTTTTGGAAATTTTTATTTAAATCGGATGAAAAATAAAGAAGATACATAATGTTTAAAAAAATATGCGTCGTGCGGTGTTTTGACATTTCGACGCAAGAGGAAAAAACTATTGGAAACTAACAGTGGTCGCCTTTTAAAAATGGCTGCTTGAACGTAAACGTAATTTCAAAAGGATTTTTCTCCTAATTTGGACAGTTATTGCAAAATAGAAAAAAACCAGTTATCCTGAAAATTTGCTTTTTCATTTGTACACAAGAAATTGAAAATCCAATATAATACACGACGTTAGGAAGTAAAATATGAGAATTAGATATGCCCATTAGGTGCTGCCCTCTGGCGGTAATTTTATGCATCGCGCATTTGTTTAACTTTTTCCTATTTTTCTTCCTGTCGTTGTAAATCTAAATAAATCTTTTACTGCCTATCATATTATAAATGTATAGAATTGTATTTATTTTAAATATAATACATGAATAAACTTATTTTTAAATAAATCAACAGAAAATAGCAATAGTTTCCAATAGTTTTCTCCTCTTGCGTCGAAATGTCAAAACACCGCACGACGCATATTTTTTTAAACATTATGTATTTTCTTTATTTTTCATCCGATTTAAATAAAAATTTCCAAAAAACTTCTTCACATGTTAATAAACAAATGTCTCACTGGAAGTTGTGTCAACTCGAAAGTTCACCGCACACTTTTTCTCGTCAAAGTTGAGAAAACGTATTTATTGACAGGTCTGTATTTATATTAACAAATAATTTTGCAATAAACTTTTTTTAATGTTTCAATCACTTCATCGTCTTCGGTAGACCCTGATAAGTAAGTATATCAATTTTTAATTAATTTCATTAAGATTTGTTTGAGAAAAGTCGATTTATGTTTTGAAATTCAATGAAATTGAAGAATAAAAAAAATTCAGTTTTTGTCCATTATTATTAAAAATAAAAGTTCTACAGAAAAATTTCAAAGACAAAAAAGTTGGGCATTTTTATGCTCTATACGGTAGTATGTTTTAAAATTAAAAATTCCGACTTTTATTTTTTTCCATTTTCTGCCGGCTTGACTGGCTTGAATTTTTCAGTTCAAGCGCAGATCGAGTTATTGGACGCGGGAGCTCAATTGCTGATCAATCAATTCTTATTTGGATGTAAATTATGCAGGTTTCTGAATATTTCTATATTCTAGAATATATAAATATATACAATATAAATATATATATAATAAATAAAAGCGCTTGTATTGTTCATTTCCTTATTATTATTATATAAATATTTTAGAATATTTTGGATAGAAAATGCTGCATTTAATTATGTTCAATTTCTTTAAATTTAGTTAAAATTATATTCTACTGTTAAGTTTCAATTAGCACTTGTATAGAAAAAGAAAAGTTTATTTTTCATATATTTCAATATATTTTAATTGTATTTTCATTTTATAATGAAAATTTTTTGACTACATAGAACATTAAAATTAGTTCAAATTATATTCGACTGTTAAGTTTAAATTAACATTGTGTAAAAAAAGAAAAAGTTTATGTTTTACATATTTCAATATTTTAATTATATTTTTATTTTTTAGACATATAAACAAATTTTTTAGACTACACAGAACCAATGCAATATGATTTCTAAAAAACGTTAACATTAGGTTCAAAATAATTTTCAAAACATTATCGACCAAATTATTACTCTACGGTTTGTACAAATTGTATCTCTTTCATTTACAGAACAATAAAGTCACTGTTTATGGCACACATTTGATGCCGAAACGTCTGAAATAAGAAAATTCTTTGACTTCTTTTTTCACGGATCCTAAAGCCAATTAATTGAATATTATATATTAAGGATCAATTAAAACATCAAAATATGTCATTAATAAAATTTATTTTAAAAATTCAACTTTGAACAATTGAATTAAAATTTATTTGACTTTTCCCTTAATTTCTCTGACTTATGGTTCATAAAATTTATTTTTCTGACAACAAAAATTGAAGGGCTACATAAAATAAGGGGACGAACGCGAGGCTTGGAAGGGATACTACCAGTTGGGTAGTAGTGACAAGCCTTAAGCCGCTCGCTGCTACCTGACTGATATTATCCCTTTCAACCACACGTTCGTCCCCTTATTTTATGTAGCCCTTCAATTACACTATTTGTCTCTTTTCAAAACACTTTTTAGGTTAACCGACTGTTAACACTCGTTAACCGACCTCTTGTGGCCGGTTAAAGTTAACATCGGTTAAATCGAGATAACGTTCCGTTAAAACTTGGTGAAAGGCAAATTGAAAGTTGACGGTCCGTTAATGTCTTAATCGAGGTTGGTGGAACAGGGCACTAGTAACTTCTTTTAAACTACCCACGTGAAACGATTCTACAGACACCGCTATGGGAGCGTTCACAAATGATATCACGTTTTTGGGGGAGGGGGGGTCTCTAGAGGAGAGTCTCCAGTTGTGAGACGGGTTTTATTTTTGACCCGTATCTGAATCAATTGACTTTTTTCCACTTGACATGCCCAAAAATACTAGAAAAAAAATCAAAACAGCATTTAAATAGTATGCCTGCAAAGTCGTATTTTTTATGCTGCCCAGATGGGTGTTGACACCGTCTCACAACTGGTGATATGCTGTGTCTCACACCCAGAAATTGGCGTTATTTTGAAAAAGGAAAATTAAATTATTCTCAACCGTAGATTGGAACAATGCAATATTGCATCACAAAATATAAGGAAAACACTAAAAGAAAATGCATTACATTTACCTTTTCCAATTAATTAACTTGGAAAAAAAGTACTTTGCATTTATTGAAAAAACGCTTTTCAGTCAATTATCACACACAGTGTTGGTATTTAACAAAAACAGTTTATATATCCGCTTCGGCGTACACGAAAAAGTTGGCTCATATAAAAAGAAATGTTTTTATATAAACCAATCGGCTTTTTAATATTGCATGTTAAAAAAAATTGACTGTCTCACAACTGGAGGTGTCTCACAACTGGAGACTCTCCCCTACTAAACGTGACACAATGTATTTTTACATGAAAACTGCGTGTAGAGTTTTCGATAACTTTTAAAAAAATGTTAAACTGTTACCAACTCCAATTGGATTTGGTAACAGTTTAACATTTTTTTATCAGCTAAGGATTTTTTTCCTTATAAAATTAATAAAAAAGATAAAAATTAAAATAATATAATAAGGAATTATTAAAAAGTATAAAAAAACTGTTATCAACTCCAATTGAAGTTGGTAACAGTTTAACAGTTTTTTATCAACTAAGGATTTTTTTCCGTATAAAATTAATAAAAAAAGAATTCAAAATTGAAAAAGCTTAATAATAAGGAAATAATTGGGTTGCCAACTGCAATTGGGGTTGGTAACAGTTTGACAGTTTTTTAAGTTATCGAAAACTCTACAAAAATATACAATTTGGAATATTTGCAGAAATTCCGTACGGAAATTCTTTATGGAAATTCCGTAGAGCGGTTTCCGTAGAATCGTTTCACGTGGGTATTTATTTTTAAATAACAGTCATTTTTTAATAATTATTTGTAAATAATAGGATTTTAGTAAAACAAATGACTAAAAATTACTGATAATTTTTACTTTTTTTCCTACTTACTAATAATAATAAAAATACACTTTTTAATTTATTAGTTATATATAATAATTAATTTAACAATACAACTTGAACTATAAACAATTGAATCGTGGACAATAAGCAATATTAAGTCACTTTTACAATTAACGACAATATCAAGTGTTTTAATTGAATAATTTTTCTCTTCCTCAAAAATGATAAATTAATGAAATTGATTAATAAATTAATGTTATTAATTACCGAAGAGATTCTTTAATTACCGGGGGATGTTTCTAGGAATTAACCGCAAAAGAAGAACGTACAGAAAGGTAAATCTATTTTATAATCTATAAATGTACAATAATTATTATTTATTAATTGTACGTGTAACAGATTTACAACATGATTTTACCATTTTTATAATCTTGCTCTGACTTTTATTTGCCGTTTTTATATGTTTCTGTTTTGCTATTAAAATTAGAATGTAACGTTTATCACTTTAATGAATTCTCTTACTCTCTCTACATACTGTATACTCTCTCTCTCTCTCTCTCTCTCTCTCTCTCTCTCTCTCTCTCTCTCTCTCTCTCTCTCTCTCTCTCTCTCTCTCTCTCTCTCTCTCTCTCTCTCTCTCTCTCTCTCTCTGTATATACTGTCCCTCTCTCTCTATATATTCACATAAACAGACAATATATTTCAACGCGACTAAATATATGCACGAAATTTATATATTGTAATACGCCTTTAGCTGCAATTATATTTTGTAAAATATAATAAACAATAATTCTATGAGCTTTTCTTGTCTAATTATATAAACAAATCATTGCGCGCTTATAATCACATTTTTTTAATTATTGATGTTTTTCTTTCTGACAACTTTTTCTATTACATATGTATATATTATTTAACTTGTGCCGCGCGGCTTTTCAACAAATTATCCATATTTAACAATATTTTATTCCCTATTTCTTCGTTTATTAATAATTACGCTCGTTTGGATTTTAATTAAACAATTATTAAGGATTGTAACTACCAACGTTTAGTTTTATGTTCTTATTATCGTTTTTAAATATCAATAATCGTATACGATATTACACACATTTATAACAAAAGGATTGTACACGAAGAGAAAGGAATAGTTGACACATTCAGATATACATGGATATTAGGGTGGTTGTTATTTTGGAAAAATTGGAATTTCTTAGGCCCATTTGATAAATATTAACCCGTGCCGACGAAGGGTTAAAGTTTAAATGGGGTTTAACATGGGTTTGGTGCACCTCTGCAAACTTTGTATATTATAACTTTTTGATTTCTTAAAAATTTGACTTGGGTCTCTGTATTTCCATAGTTTTTCGCTCGCTGAACACGAATATGATGTCAAAAATAACTTTTGACAGCTACCGGTTGTCAAAAAATACACTTTGACGGTTGATAGCTGTCAGCTGCCAAAATGTATTAAATACCTATATATATGAACTAAATTTACCCACAGAACCATTTTTTGTGATAATTTATTTAAAACTCTTTGAAAACTGTTATTCATAAAAGTTGACAGCTCATTTGACAGCTGTCAACTGTCAAAGTGTGTTAAATTGCTATATATAAATTAAAATTTTCACAAGAAACCTTTTTTAACGTAATAGAAGTTAATGTGAAAGTCGTGAAAATTCTCATTTTTCAAAATTTGACAGAATTTTGACAGCTTTTTGACAACCGGTATCTGTCAAAAGTTATTTTTGACATCATATTCGTGTTCAGCGAGCGAAAAACTATGGAAATACCTCTGTATTTATTAATATAAATATTTATTAATTATTTATTTATTAATTACCCAAGTCAAATTTTTAAGAAATCGAAAAGTTATAATACAAAGTTTGCAAATGTGCACCAAACCCATGTTAAAACCCATTTAAACTTTAACCCTTTGTCAGCACGGGTAATATTTATCAAATGGGCTGTTCTTGTGGGTAGCTCATTTTTTTCACATTTGTAACAAAGTGCTTCGTTACTTACTCTGTGAAATTGGTCATGTGTAGGAAAAGTATATATAAAATTATAGAGAGGCGTTTGTTGTTCTTTTCTTATCATTGGTCTGTCTCGTTTATTGTCAAGTCTCTCTTACGTGTCGTTCGGTCACTGTCTTGAGAGTTGTGGTTTTCGTCAAATCTGAATTCAAATGATTTGCGCATGATTAATTGTCAGCGTACGTCACATGGTCAGCGACCCTTTCCTAATTTCTCTATAGGTATGGCCTGGAAGGAGAAGGCAAAGAAGGTATGATTCGGAATTGGTTTTGATGGAAAAAGAGGATGAGATTCGCATGGAGTAGTTTCAGTTTTTCTGGAAGAAGGCATCGAGCAATTAGGAGATTCTATCGGAACGCGTTTAGAGTTGGACGCATCATGAATCGAGTGTCGTGATAGCGAAGTGTTTCGCGAGAGAATATTAATTGAGTAATTTTGTTGAGTTTGTTTAATTATTGTCGTGATTGTATTTTAATTTGTTTATTTTCTTTAAAATAAATGTTGTTGTTTTTTATAAAGTGTTGTGTTTAAATGTAACGGAAAACTCATTACCTGTTTCCCGCCAAAGGGGTTTCCGAATTTAGGTACAACAGGTGAACGCGAGAATTCACAATAAAATCCGGAGTTGAAGGTTTCTGCATCGCAACGAGATCTTCTCAGCGGAATTCCCCTTCGATGAGATTAGATGTTACATAGTCGTGTAGAGATTACCCAAATTACTCTAATTTGGGTTCAGCGTGTGTAAAAAGTATAATTGAGGGAAAATGATGCAATTTAAGATATTAGAAGATTTAAATATTTTAATTTATTTCCTCCTTCACACATTTTAATTCAAATTACGGCCGGCGACCTAAGAAATTCTAACTTTTCCAAAATAAGAACCACCCTAATGGATATCACATCCATATTATATTAAAAAATACGGGATATCCACAGTTAAGGTTGCTGCATCCATATTCTATGGCTGGCTGTATATTGTTGGAGCAGCAAAAGATCTATGTTTGGGTGATCCATAGTAATGGAAATGGGAAACAAAAAAATTTGATTCACTCAATTAATTAAACGCAACAGGAGACCGACGCGATAGACAAATTGAGACGACCGTTTTTAAAAGAATGCCATGTTAATGAATTGCGCGCAACATGTTTTGAAATTTCGAACTAACTATGGATCTCCCAACCAAAGTTTATATGGATGAGGCAGCCATATGTGAAAATCCATAGCATGAATTGTAAGCCCAACCATGCCTATGGATGTCACATCCATATTTGATTCAACAATATAATATGGCTCCCCCATCCATTGAATATTGAAAGTGCTTTTATCCTGAAAGTTGTCTTTTCCATTGAATTGGATAACACAACAATATTCTGCTCAACAATATTTTTATGAATATCTATTCCAAACCTTTTATTTCCGTGTATGTCTACGCGATATTCTAAATTTCATTGTTAATAATAACTTTTAATATAATATAATCTATATAAGAGGCATTCCATTTCAAAACGACCCCCTTCGTAAACAATTGCCAATGTAAGACAATTTTTAAATGAATATTTCTTCCATTCTGTAGAACAAAATTACTTTTTATATTAGTGATTTCGAAAGTAGAATTTCTGAACTTTCTGAAAATAAAAAAATATATTTTTTTAATAATTTAATTTAAATAGAAAATTGAGTTTAAAAGTTAAACTTTGAAAAATCTCAAAACACGTTACCTCCGATTTTAATAGAATTCATATCAAACGAAAGCTTGAATATTGTTCTTTTTATTTATCAAACGATAATAATGGACATTTCAGTGGATTTTGAGAAAATAATTAAATTTCACAAACATTTAGAAGGTTATATTGAGAAAACCATTTATTAAGTATAGGGCGGCATTTGTTTTTCACAATTTATGCATAGTAACCTTCTAAATGTCTGTAAAATTTAATTATTTTCTTAAAATCCACTGAAATGTCCATTATTATCGTTTGATAAATAAAAAGAACAATATTCAAGCTTTCGTTTGATATGAATTCTATTAAAATCGGAGGTAACGTGTTTTGAGATTTTTCAAAGTTTAACTTTTAAACTCAATTTTCTATTTAAATTAAATTATTAAAAAAAAATATTTTTTTATTTTCAGAAAGTTCAGAAATTCTACTTTCGAAATCACTAATATAAAAAGTAATTTGGTTCTACAGAATGGAAGAAATATTTATTTAAAAATTGTCTTACATTGGCAATTGTTTACGAAGGGGGTCGTTTTGAAATGGAATGCCTCATAAATAAAATCAGACTTTTGTCTGTAGGGGAGAGTGGGGCAAAGGCGCTATGCGGGGCAAAGACGTTTTTTAAAATATCTCCTTTATTTTCTGTCTATTCCAATTGGTATTAAAAATTAAGTTGCAATGCAATCAGACCAATTGATTAAAAAAAGAAAAACCTAAAAATATCAAATATTTTAAGAAATATAACAAAAAAATTGTTTTACAAAAATAAAATGATAATTTTACTGAACAAACTTTTATTTTTTAAAACATAAGTTTAAGTATTTAATTTTTTAAAACGTAACATGTAAATAAATTAAATATTTCTCTACACAACTTGTGTGGTGTTTTAGTTTAATTTTGTATCTAAATATTTTAAATTTAAAGTAAAAAAAAAGTTTGTTATGTGGGGCAAAGGCAATATTAAACATAATTTGGTTAAAAACAATTGAATATTCGAATTTTCTATGTATTAATTCACAATATAAGGTTAAAATCACTAAAAGTTTTAATTTTTTATTTAAATAGTTTAATTCTTTTAATAATATGTTGTTAACCTTATGTTTCGTAAATATTATACTAATAAATATCACTTGTTAATTTTTTTAAGGCTTATAAATGCTTTCTTTTAGAAATATAAGCGAAAACGTCGCTGCCCCAGCGTGTGGGGCAAAGACATTTTTTGCATTGTTTTTAAATTTCATGAAATAATGTATTTATAATTATAATATACTAAACAACAACTATTAAAATTTCTTGTTGATTAGTTTTAGAATAATGAAAAACAAAGACCGCATAAATTAATTGCTTTATTTAAAAAATATACATCGATAAATGTAAACCTAGCGCCTATGCCCCACTCTCCCCTATATATTCCTCAGAATTTCACTATAAATAAAAACTTAAAATAAAAAGTTTAATTATACAATTCAGATTTTTCGCACATTTGTTTGTTGTTTTTTATGTAAATAAGAAATAAAAATAAATAAAATAAAAAAACCAAAAATAGTCTTTGGTTTGAATTCAATAAAATTGTTCACTTAGGGTAGGGTGGTGCATTACTATTCCTGTTTGGATTTTTGAGTCTAAAAAATGTTTTTAAAAAAAATAAAAAAAGGCTTAGGACCGTTTGAAAACATGACTTCTTAGCTACAATTTTGCCATGTATTATTTTGCTGTAACTCGATTCTGTTCCGAACTACAGTGATTTTTCGAAACCCTTTTTTCATGTCGAAAAAAACAAGGGGCGAAACTATTCCAGCAGCTATTAATGATATAATATTAAAAAAAATACAAAATTTAATTTGTTAATTGGAGGAGTTTTTCTCTTCCAATTTCTTACCATTCTAACCTTAAAACAAGCACATAAAAAAAGACACTGTTTCGTAGTTTTCGCTGTCATCAGTGGGCAAATAGTTTCGCCCCAAACGCACATTTTTTGAAAAAACACTTGTAAAATTTTTGAACAATAGAATATAAAATTCATTATGATATTCGTGTTCAGCACTAAATTTTACTTTAAAAATAATTTTTCCGATAATTTTTCCGACCGTTTATCACTATTTACAATGGCAGACTAAATGAGTGAAAACAAGTAAGAGAGTGTATCAAAACCACATTTGAGTACCTAACTCCTATGATAGATGGCGCCAGAAGCTCAAATGTGGCGTACAATGTTCATTTCACATGACAAGTATACAGTGTAAAAGGGACTTCAATCGGATGAATAGTTTTCTCTCCAGGACTATGGATTCGTTTCGCCCCGGAAATAGTAATGCCCTACCCTACCCTACTTACAATTTAATAATAAATCAATTAAATATTCTTATAAAAATTAAAAATAGGTATTATATACAGTTTTAATTTTACAATTTTAATTTTAAACAGAAAATAAAAATTTTAAATAGTTGAAGAAAAGATTTCTTTTCCAAAAGACTTGCCTCAAAAACACGTCTCTGGTGTATATCTATATATATACACGGAAAGAAAAGGTCTGGAAGAGATATCCATAAAAATATTGTTGAGCAGAATATTGTTGTGTTATCCAATTCAATGGAAGAGACAACTTTCAGAATGGAAGCACATTCCATATTCAATGGATGAGGGAGCCATATTATATTGTTGAATCAAATATGGATGTAACATCCATAGGCATGGTTAGGCTTACAATTCATGCTATGGATTTTCACATATGGCTGCCTCATCCATATAAACTTTGGTTGGAAGATCCATAGTAATGGTATATATATATATATATATATAGTAATGGTATATAATATTAATAATTTATTTCGTAAATATGCGGTTATTCAATAAGTGGTGTGTATTAATTAACAAAAATGTGTATAAAATATCTCAAGTGACATGGAATTTAATTAATTGAGTGATTCAAATTTTTTTGTTTCCCATTTCCATTACTATGGATCACCCAACCATAGATCTTTTGCTGCTCCAACAATATACAGCCAGCCATAGAATATGGATGCAGCAACCTTAACTATGGATATCCCGTATTTTTCAATATAATATGGCTGTGATATCCATGTATCTGGATGTGTCAACTATTCCTTTTTCTCCGTGTATGTGACCTGGTCTATGAAAAGGGACCTTACGTGTCAAAAAATCATTTTTTACTTTTTTGTTGATTCGGATAGGGTTTGAAACGCTCTTTAAGATGGTGAAAACCAAAAAATCATAAGTTGATTAAAAGTTTTTAAAAATAATTTTTAAAGTCAAAAGAAACAAGAGTAAAAATATAAAAAAACTGATTTTTTGTTATTATACAAATTAAAATAACGAAGATGATAATTTTTTATTATTTAGAAAAGTTGACAGTTTCTTTGACAACTGTCAACAGTTAAAATTCAAATTTGATATCATATTCGTAATCAGCGACCTCAAAAACCTTATTACTGTTTTTTTACAAAAAACGATCATTTTTTAGAGAAGTTGACAGCTGTCAACTGTCAAATTGTCAATTTAACATCATATTCGTAATCAGCGGCCTCGAAAACCCTTACAAACATGTGTCACTTATTTATACTTATTGTTGCTAGTTAGAAAACTTAGATTATTTTTTCTATGTTTGGGGAGTTTGTTATTAATTTATATAAACAATTATTAAAAAAAATTTGCATTACTTGTATGTTTTTTATTTTGATACTGTGATTCACGGTGAAGAAAATAAGCCTAAATTGATTAAAAAATATTAATATTTAAAAAAGTTACAAGGGTTTTTCTAAGTTAAACTTTAACTGCTGTTTTCTCGAAAACTTGTTTTGCACGTAAGGTCCCTTTTCACTGTCCAGGTCACATATATATAGTGTGCGAAACGAAAATTATGATTTAATTTCAAAGTACGTGTACACTGATATATAAAAATGTCTGTCTCATAAAAAATTGGATTAAATGCGTTAATTATCATGTAAATGACTTAATTTTTGAACGCAGAGAGCTAAGAAATATCTTTAAGCAAGAAGAAGAAGCAACGGCCCATAACTTTTGTAATCCTCTATTCGCAACCCTGTAAAGTCCCGAAATGGTCGCTCATAAAATGCAATATATATGTGCGTGTGTATATGTATATATAAAAAAGGTTTTTGGTAAGTCGACTTGAGCTCTGATTGAGTTACGATTTAATTAGACCACGCGGCCAATCAGTAATTAAGATATCCGCTAATCAACGCGCGCGCTCTCTGCCTTTTAATTTTCCTTTAACCATATCATATTCGGTCACCATTTTGCATTATTATATTTATTTTTTTCATTTTATTACTTTTTTTTATTTTGAGTGTTGTCTTTATATCTTATTATTTATATAATATTACCTATTGCTATTTATTTTAATAATTGAAATTATTTTGTTTAATTGTTCATTAATTAAAATTATTTTCTTAATTCAAAAGACAACATTCATAACATAATTAATAACATACGATTTAAATCTTGTTCGAATATATTTCATTCAATTTTTTTTTTTTATATAAATAAAATAGTTTCGGATTTAAATTTGAATTTCGCGGTGTTATAGTTCCATGACGCTTCCGATAGGTAGCGAAAGAGTTGATTGTTGCTTATGAATCAATTTGTGAGAATTCGACAAGTTTATTTTATAATTAAATTAATTAAGTTTTATTCTTTTAAAAATTAAAAAAAATAAATTTTACATGGGAAAAAATTCTTTCTTAATGATTACAATAATCTATATTAAAGTTCGGATATGTGACCACTTTCTGTAATGATTACGAAAACTAAGTAATGTATTAACAGTTGTGTAGGAGCGATTACTAGTTACTTTAATGAATCCTAACACTGTATTACTCGTGTTGGAATTTATTTTTTGGAATCATTAATAGTTAAGATGTACAGGTTCAGAAAGAAAACTGTACACATTCACGCAGAGACTTGTTATGATTACAATAGTCTACATTAAACGGAAATCTTGGATTCTATTCACATTAGCAGCAGTCTAAGAGCCAGTTACACCACCTTCCGATTAAAAGTTAATCAATGATTAAAGACAGTTTAAAGGCTTCTGATTGGTTAATTAAAGATTTAATCATTGATTAACTTTTAATCGGTGTTGGTGAAATCGGCCCTAAGGGAATCAGTGACACAGACATTCGTAGTCATTACAACAGGACTATTGTAAAATAAGGTGACCGGCTGTCTTGCCTTCTTATTTTACTATAGAAGATAGTGAAATTTCTTATTTTACTATTTTACTGTAAGAAGGTTTAAGTCATGTATTTAAATATGTGTAAATAGCGATCGTTATTCTGTTATGCGTTTTAATATTTAAGTTATGATTTATGTACTTAGGGTTTAATAAAATTGTTTAGTTTAATAATAAATTAATCTTTAAGTTGTGAGTCTTGGAAGAGTGAAATCAATGTCCAGTATATGATTAAAAGTCACTAATTAAAAAAAAGTTTTATTTTAGTTGAAATTTTTTTTTTTACTTTACTACAGTCATTTGTAATCAGAAATGTAGCAATATTAGTCTTTACAAAGGACTACAGTAAAATAAGAAGGCAAGCTTAGCCGGTCACCTTATTTTACAATAGTCCTGTTGTAATGACTACGACTGTCTGTATCACTGATTCCCTTAGACAGCTGCTAATATTAAATAAATTTTTAATGAGTACATTCGACTTACAGAATAGTTAAAACGAAGCAACTTTAGGCACTACAAAAAGTGGTCACATATCCGAACAGTACTGTTCGACTATTGTAAACATTAACAGACAATTTTTCTCCGTGTATATTTGGTGCAAAATAACATTAGAATTAAAAAAGTACGAATATTATCTTGATGCAATATTTTTTATTTAGTTTGAATTTGAAATTCGCGGCAATTTAGTTCAATGACGCTTCCGACAGATGGCGAAGGAGTTGCTTGTTTCTCTTGCGAGAAATTTCGTGAATTCGTCAATATTATAATTGATGAACAGCATGGATTTATGAAAAATAAATCAACGACAACTAATTTAGGTATTTTTACTAATTTTTTGTTATTGACTATGGAGGAGAGGGCACAGGTTGATGTGAGCCTCCGGAAAGTATAACCACACATAAAATTCTGACGCCCATTGAATTAGCATGGCGGTCAGAATTTTATGTGTGGTTATACTTTCCGGAGGTTCATGTCATATATATACAGATTTTTCAAAAGCATTCGATAAAGTGGACAATGTTATTCTTTTGGCACAGCTTGGAGCTCTTGGATTTTCTGATGGTTTATTGAAATTTTTTAAAAGTTACTTAGAAGACAGATATTAATCTGTACGTTATAATAATAGTTATTCTATTCCCTTTTTACCTACATCTGGTGTTCCCCAGAGATCAAACTTGGGTCATAACTCAGGTGTATGACCTTGGCGTCATACATTATTGCTCTTTGACATTTGACGGTCATATTTCTAAGATAATTACCAGAGCTCTGAGATCTCTGGGGTTTGTCACAAGAAATTCTTTTTTGTATCATAAGGAACGTACACTCTGGGTACTTTACTTTGCTTATGTCATGAGTATTTTGATGTATGCATGTGTGATTTGGGTGCCTTATTATTCTTACCAATTAATAAGATTGGAACGTGTTCAAAATCGCTTTCTTCGATTCGCATCAAGACAGTTGAATTTGCCGTTTGATTTTTATGATGCAACTAGATCATCTAGATATCCTTCATTATTTAAATTAAAATTTCACAGAACAAACTACGGTACACTTTAAATCTGAATCAGTGAACACTGATTTCAATTCAGTGGCCCAGTTTTCTTTAATTCATCAGTGGGATTTCACTGACAATCAGTGGTTTTTACTGATTGTCAGTGAAATTCCACTGATTCATCAAAGAAAACTGGGCCACTGAATTGAAATCAGTGAAATTTTCACTGATTCAGATTTAGAGTGTAATAACTCTATTATTAGATTGAGAAGAGAGGTAAATGCTGAGTGGATTCAATCAATTTTTTTATAATTCGTTATTAAGGTTTACTTCCAATTTGCGACAGTTTTTATATAATAATTAAGTTAACATTATAAACAAACCTAGCATTATATAATTAGTATTAAGTACTTATGTACGAAAGGGTTTATTTATTTAAACCCGTTTATGGTTAAAAATAAAATAAAGATGAACTTACAATGTTGATAAATAAATTAAAATTACTTACATAATCGTAAATTAATATTCTCATTATGATAATTTCATTAATATTATTTCTGTTCGTATGTTTATTTACTTAGAATCATAACGGTACATGCCCTTTCGTATACAGTGTCTACTCCTACAATCTATAAGTTACTTATGTAACACATGAAAAAGATTTACAATATTAAGGTTGGCGCCTTAAAAGTTTAAGTTTGGTATAAATCTATACAATACAATGTTGTAATGAACCCTACAAAATGAAATAATATAATTAAACAATAGATTTGTTTTACTGTTTAGTCTGTATGAAAAAAAATTGTTGCCGTAACTAAAAATTCACATAAATGCATTTAGATTTTTAAATAATCCAAAAAAACCACATGGAAAACCAAATTAAAAATCTAGTTTAAATCAGTCAAATGACTCTGATTAAATTAAATCAAGTTAGAAAAATTAAATGAAATTAATTAAATACAAATTAGTAGATGTAATAAGCATTACAGAAAGTGTATAAACAAAGATTCGCCTAGTGAATACAAATGCATGATTAACGTAGGTCAAGAGGTAAACATAACCTCAAAATCAGGTCAAGGGTCATCGCTCTGAAGTTAGCCTCAGGTCATAGACGTAGGTCAAGGGGTAAACATAACCTCAAAATCAGGTCAAGTGTCATCGATCTGAAGTTGGCCTTGGGTCATAGACGTAGGTCAAGAGGTAAACATAACCTCAAAATCAGGTCAAGGGTCATCAAATGGCCATAGTATATTTAACTTAACTTCAGGTCACAGACGTAGGTCAAGAGGCAAACATAACCTCAAAATCAGGTCAAAATTTATTGCGGTCACAGACATAGATGGAGAGGCGAACATAACCTTAAAATTAGGTCAAAAGAGGGCCTTTTGGTTAAAATCGACAAATTTCCTTATATCTTCTGGAATTAGATCAAAATGTAGGTCGAAATTGACCTATTTATTAACTTACACATAAAAAGGCCTCATTAAGGCCTTTTAAGAGAACAAAATTTAGATGAAATTCTACCTTTTTTCAAAGTAAAGGGGCCTAAACGTAAATTAGGTAAAAATGTATTTCAAATTTGCCTTATTTATTAACCTACACATCAAAAGAGGCTTCACACGAAGGCCTTCCAAGGGATCAAAATTTAGATAAAATTCAACCTTTTTTTAACGTAAAGGGGGACATTAAGGACCTCTTAGGAGTCATTATCGTACGTCACATTTAATGTCAACAGTGTCAAAAATTAAATTAGATTTGTACGTACCTTCCATATTATTATTTAAAATTGACTTCATATTATAAATTAAAATGAATTCAAATAAATTTTAATTTAAATTTACAAAAATAATAATAATTTTTGTAATGTTGTTAATAAAATTAATTCTCCTGCTGTATAGTTTATTAAAATTATTTATTTCAGCGAATTTTTTTCTAAGATATATTACAGGGAAGTAACGAATTTTTTAACTCAAAATCTAAATAAAAAGAAATTACTCATGTGTTATATTTCGGACCTGATTTCAAATACTACAATCTATTGTTTTGAACTTGAAAAAAGTTGTTCAGAAAATTTTTTGAAAAATAAAAGTCTCATCAACTAAAAATCATTTCTCATCAAAATTTCTGTAAATTAATTCTCCTCCTTCCAATAAAAAATTATTCAGAAATATGTTTGAAAAATAAAAATGTCTCATCATCTAAAAATCATTTCTGATCAAAATTTCTATAAGTTAATTCCTTCTCCTGTTAGTATCGATTATAAAACATTAATATAATTTTGTATCATTTTTTGAATCATCTTTTAGAATTTTTATGAATTTTATATAATTTTTACATAAGTCATGACTAATTAATTTTTATTTAGATTTTGAGATACGAAATTGGTTACTTCCCCGTAGTGTATCTTGGAAACAAATTCAATGAAACAAATAATTTCAACAAACACAAATTTCACTGAATTTGGCTAAAAACACAGGTTTACAAATTAAAAACTTTTTTTTGCCAATCGAACAAAACATTTTTTTTCGAATAGTAGGTGTTTGTTGAGTAAGAAAATCATAGTTTTAATTTTTTTCCCTCGTGCAGTTTTTCTGTAGCTTCAAATTTTGCATTTTCGAGGTGCGACGCCACTTAAACTTACCTGTAGGAAAATTAGCTTGTCAAAATATAATAAATGAGGTATCATTGGAAAGGTTATTAAATTACCTTTCAATCCATAGGTCACAGAATAAAATTCAACAAAAATTGAGAGAGTTACAGTCGATTAAAGATGAAATTTCATGACAATTTTGATGACTTTTAGACCTTTGAGTAACTTCTACTATTTTTTTCTACATCAAACAGGAAAGAATGTTTAGGTTTCAATTTTTTCATTGATAGACTATATCATTACACAAATTTTGAGTCCTTGTGCAGCTCGATTGGATTAAAAATGACAATTCTACACTAAATTTAGTGAACGAAACTACATTCTTCATTTTTAGTATCCCTTAAACATTTGCACCAGAAATTCAAGTAATAAAATTTGGTTAAGCGCTAAAGTTACTGAAATCACTAATCAAGTGTTTCTGAAGTCGTAGATTTCGAATGCAATGTTAGTTTTGCAAATTTCAAAATGGCGGATCCAATATGGCGGACAAGTTTTCAAAAATCGATGAAATTCGTCTCAAATTCGTTACTCGGGGGTTTTCGGGGTCGCTGATTACAAATCCGATGTCAGATTTCAAGAATTAAAAATGGCGGATCCAATAGGTGCGAATTTGATGGATTTTAAGTAACTCGTTCACCATTATGAATCCATCATTTTTAATTCTTGAAATCTGACATCAGATTCGTAATCAGCGACCCCGAAAACCCCCGAGCAACGAATTTGAGACGAATTTCATCGATTTTTGAAAACTTGTCCGCCATATTGGATCCGCCATTTTTAAATTTGCAAAACTAACATTGCATTCGAAATCTACGACTTCAGAAACTCTTGATTAGTGATTTCAGTAACTTTAGCGCTTAACCAAATTTTATTACTTGAATTTTTGGTGCAAATGTTTAAGGGATACTAAAAATGAAGAATGTAGTTTCGTTCACTAAATTTAGTGTAGAATTGTCATTTTTTATCCAATCGAGGTCCACAAGGACTCAAAATTTGTGTAATGATATAGTCTATCAATAAAAAAATTAAAACCTAAACATTCTTTCCTGTTTGATGTAGAAAAAAATAGTAGAAGTTACTCAAAGGTCTAAAAGTCATCAAAATTGTCATGAAATTTCATCTTTAATCGACTGTAACTCTCTCAATTTTTGTTGAATTTTATTCTGTGACCTATGGATTAAAAGGTAATTTAATAACCTTTCCAATGATACCTCATTTATTATATTTTGACAAGCTAATTTTCCTACAGGTAAGTTTAAGTGGCGTCGCACCTCGAAAATGCAAAATTTGAAGCTACAGAAAAACTGCACGAGGGAAAAAAATTAAAACTATGATTTTCTTACTCAACAAACACCTACTATTCGAAAAAAAAATGTTTTGTTCAATTGGCAATTTCACTGTAAACCAGTGAAACCAATCATTTTGTAAAATTGACCCCCCTCTAGCCCCTCTAAATTTTCGAAAAAGTCAAAAATGTTTTTTGGGTCACATTTCTACTTGATAGAACAACAAATTCGCTGAGTTTCAATTTTTTTCAAGAAGTTGAAATTTCAACTTAGGGCATGTCAAGTAAAATGCCTCATATACATATTTTCTTTTTGAGAAAATAAATTTTTGTTTTCATTATTTACCCTGAATTTATAATTTCCATCCTTAATAAATTTATTTAAAAAACAATGTTCGACTGCTAATTAATAATAACAATAATAAATAATTCTTATAAATTAATATTATATATAAATTTATAATTATTAGTTGGTGTTAATATTATTAATAATTAATATAATAACAACAAAATAGTAAAAAAGTAATAATAATCTATATAATAATAAATATAAATTAATAATAAAAGTAAAAGATAATGAAAAAATAAGAAACGAATAAAATTAATAAAAATTCTACTAAAGATTTCTTTCACAATTCAAAACAGAAGAAATGAAGTTCCATTTGCACTGAAAAAAAAATTCGGCAGAATGTGCCTTTTTACTCAGGGAATTTTTGCCTAAGAACAAAAGCAACACACGTAAAGCAATTGTTTCTTTTAAAAAAAGGCAATTTTTGCCTTCAAAAAAGGTAAAAATTGCCTTAGTTAAAATTTTTGCCTTTTTTTAAAAGAAACAATTGCTTTACGTGTATTGCTTTTGTTCTTAGGCAAAAATTGCCTGAGTAAAAAAGCACATACTGCCGAACTTTTTTTTCAGTGTGTCAAATACTGAATTAACGAGACATCTCTTGTTAGAGTTGGGAACCCAGTGAACTATTTCAGGGCGTTACCAATGAAAGAGAGATAGAGAAAGAAAAAGAGGCAAACGCGGGTGATACAAAGTATAAGAAATAAAATTTCATTGAATTTTTCGAAGTATTGAGAGTTATTTAAAGGAATTCACTGCTCGATTTCGACTGGGATTGGACCAATATACATATTTTATACGTGAGATTGCATATCGCACGAGATAGCGTTGATTGTAATTAATAGCCGCATATCCAGGTAGAATTCTTTTATAACCACTGCGCGTTGCTGCTGTTCAGCCGGTTTTCCGTGTGAAAAGAAGAGTAACGGCCAAAGCTCACGAAATGGAGATCACATTGTATTTTTACACTTGATTTCTAAACTTTTACTGAAAACAAAATATTCAAATTTATGGTAGATTGTATCTAATTATCATAATATAGTTTTACACACTCGTTATTTTCAGAATTTATAAGGCTATTTTCTTTTCTTTTTACATTATTTTTACATTTTTTTTACATTTTCTCTACAAAAAAAATAATGAGACATTTGGTTTTGTTCCCATTTCGTTTATGAAAATTGTCCATTTTAAAAGTTCTTGTTTAAGTTTTATTCAATTATTAATTACTGCGTTCTAAATAAATACTATGTTTACAGAATACATTGTTTTTTATTTCTATTTTAAAACTTCTATCATTATAGACTTCATTCGATATAATGTTTATATAGAGCTTAATTTTTAACTAATATGAGCGTTTAATCGTGCGTGCCCTCAATGCCATACTTTCCATGCAGTTAGGACAAAAAATTATGTTTGCATCATGGGCGCAAATGTGATTACGACTTTGGAGAAATTTAGGGACCGAGGGGACACAATTTCGCGCCCGAGGTGAAGCCGAGGGAGCGAAATTGTGTCCCCTCGGTCCCTTCATTTCGCCATCGTCGCAATCACTTATTTTGCGCCCTTGTTACGAAAATAACTATTTTTGTGTTTTTTTATTCACCTTTAGGTTACTTGAAATATTTTAATTTAAGATATTCAAAGTACTTTTAGATTTTAGAACAATAAATTACGTGTTTTATTATAGCTTATTTTATTATTACTTTTGGTTGAAATTTGATTTTTGATAATTTTATGAAATCTTTATTTTTATTATTCTTCATGTACATCCTTTTCGGGTATTTTTTTGTTTTTAATAAATAAAATTAATAAAAAAATAAATACTTATTTGTTCATTAAACTTATCATGTAAAGCACCTAAAAACTAAGGTT
This sequence comes from Leptopilina heterotoma, assembly GCF_015476425.1. NCBI lineage: Eukaryota > Metazoa > Arthropoda > Insecta > Hymenoptera > Figitidae > Leptopilina > Leptopilina heterotoma. Next base: position 500,314 of record NW_025110972.1, on the reverse strand, counting down.
ATTTTTAAATTTTGTAAATAATTAAGTTGGGCAAAAAAAACATGAAGATATTTTATGATTTTATCAATTTCAGCAACATTTTAAACAAATAATTATTATTTACAAATCACGTACACAAAGAACTTGATACCTTGTATTTTTTAAATATTTTATCTTCTTCAGCAAACCATGTACCTGCGAAGAAAATTAGTAATTAAAAATAATTCCACATTTTTCATCAGCAAGGCCAAAAATTAACATTTAAGTCCTTACTTACACGAGCATGTAATAAAGTAAATAAAAATAATATTACAGTAATATAATTACTATTACTGCATAATATTACTGTAATATTGATGGGTAATATTACCATCAGGCGGACATTTTAATATGACTATAATATTACAGTAATATTACAGGGTAATTTTACTGTAATGTTACGTGCTACATGGGAAAGAGATATATACAGGTAACCGTAATTTTTTCCGTAGCGATTGCGTAGCCGAGAGGCTATTAGTGTAAATGGATGCGATTTTAGGTTGCGTTAGATATAAGTTAGGTAGGGTTCGAATCTGTATAGATGTTAAGATTTTCCGGTATGTTAAGTTGTTAATTGTAAGTATGAATATGATAAAAGAGTGAAGCTTATGAATAACGAATAATAATACACATGTAGAGTGTTAATTATTACTTGAAAAAGTATTTTTTGAACGCACTGATTATTTTATTTTAATTTATTAAAATGAGATGAGACAATATAGCTCTCTACACCAGCATTTTTTCGTCACGACGTGGACAGACGCCCAGGCATTCGTTTCACCCGTCGGAAATAGTAATAATTGCTCTGTTTCGTCATAAAAGTTGCTTCGCTCAGAGTATTAATTGCTTGGGACATTTTAAATATTACTCGGCTTTTAATAAAATTTAGATTCCTTGAAGTAAATTATACTTTTTTAAAAAAGTAAAAATGGTTTGAAAACGAAGCAAAAGTTACTATTTCTTAAGCAGTTTCAAAATTACTATACTTGAAAGTAATATTTTTTCATCAAAAATAGTATAATTATTACTATTTCGGTTTGAATTTAAATTTTGTGGTATTATAATTCTATAACGCTTCCGATAGGTGGCAAAAGAATCTTATCTTTTGTATAAATAAAATCATTTTCAGTTTGAATTTAAATTTCGCGGCATTAATATTTCCATGACGCTTCCGATAGGTGGCAAAAGAGTTGCTCGTTCCTCATTTTCTCAATAAAAATTTTGTATACCTAAAAAATCGTTTCCCATTATCAGAAAAATCATAATTAGTCCATTGGCAATTTTTCCCACACCTGTATGATAATTATAATAATGTTGTGAAAAAATGCCTGTTTTTAGGCCATGTGGGGAAAAAATAAGTGATTCCCTAAGACTATAAATAAATCGCGACCCGCCACATCTTATAAAGACCGTAAATCTCAAGAACCGGGCATAATCGGCGACCAATCTGAGAATCTCGCGCGCGGATCAAGGCGACTGGCAGATTCTACATCACCCTTCTTCATCTTCTCTCTCTTTTTTGATTTTTTTCGTTCTACATGGTCTCTTATAATTCTCTGTCCATTCTTTTAGTGCAAAATATCCCTTTTCATCTTGTATGTGTATATATCCACGTAAAGAGAAAAGGAGAGAGGAAGAGAGAGACCTTGCTTTAGTTCAGGTCAATCGGTTTTACCAATGATGGTAATACGGGGTTCAAGGCGTGTTTATCGGTAATCCTGGAGTTTGCAATAAATCAGCCATCCGACTCCTCTTCTATCCGTGTTTCGAGATTTTCCCAACCTTACTGTACACACACTGGGTTTGAAAATTATCCTAGTTGCTCATATTACTTTGATCGTTAATGTAAATATTTTATCGAAGGTTTTCCTATCACTATTTTTTCCTTTTATCTTCTTCTTCTTTCTCTTTTTTTTGCTTTTTCCCTTTATTCTTCGTTTCTTTTTTATTTATTTATTAAATGTATATACGGGCTTTCAAAAAAATGCCCTTTAGAACAAATAGTACTTGAAATAAAATTAAATGTAATTATTAGAAAAAAATGTATATTCGCGAGAATCTCAGGACAATTCACATAGTCTTTTTTCATCACATAGTTTTTATTAAGGCGGTTACGGATAATTACAGTTTTTCTTCTCGAGAGCTAAAAATTGGTACACGTATGTATTTTCACGCGTAGATTACAGGAAAAATATTGCGAACGTAATTGGAATTGATCTTCATAGAGTTTTCCGCGAAAAACAGCAAATTTTAGCTATTGGCAAATTTTAGTTATTGGGTCTATAGAGTGAAAAGTAATTACGGTGTAGCCTTGAAAAGTTTCTGTTTATACACTAATAATGGCAAATGAAAACCTCTCTGATAAAGAATTATTAATGAAAATCAGCGCTGGAGTTGTCGAAACAAAGGAAAAGTCAAGTCCTTAAAGTTGATGTACTCGAATCTAAGTAGAGATATTGAGGAAGTCAAAAAATAGCAACAGGATTTTTTTCGAAACATAAGGATATGTGTGTAACCGTAAATGTGCTGGAAAGAAGAATAGATTTATTAGAGAAAAATTTAAGAGCGAGGAATCTTCTAATTTTTAATTTGGAACATTAAGAAGAAATCAATAGGGATCTGTATTTATCAGTCGCTAGGATTTTCGAGAAGATAAAAGTGGAGATTCCGGATCAGGCAATTGAATCAATTTTTAGACTCGGAAAGTTCGTTGGAAGGAGACCCGTTTTGGTGCGCTTTGCATCCCCGAGATGGAAGTCACTGTTGTTCACCAAGGTGAAGGAACTACACGAACTGGATCTATCAATTGCAAATGACCTCACAGAGGATGAAAGAAAAGAACGTAAGTCGCTTTTGATGTACTTGTTCAGTTTGAGGAAACAAGGTCACGAGGCAAAATTAAAGGGAAATGCTATTGTTATTAAAAATAAGGCATACTCCTTAAAAGATCTACAAGAGAGATGTGAATCTTCCAATCCTTCAGAGGATATTGATACTGAGATGGATGATGGTGAGCGCGAAAGGGAGGAGACAACTATAGTTACTCAAAATAAAAATGTGACACCTGGTATTAAACGCCACTGTAAAAATTTTTGGGGAAAATTCCCCAAAATCTTGGTGACGCAATTTTAACCAAAAAAGGTAAATTTCCACCAAAAAAACTTGGGGAATTTTCCCCAAGAAAACTAGAGGAATTTTCCCTTTAAAACCTTGGGGAATTTTCCGTTTATAATCATGGGGAATTTTCCCCAAAAACTTGAGGAATTTTCCCTTTGAAATCTTGGGGAATTTTCCCCAAGAAACTAGAGGAAATTTCCCTTTAAAATCTTGTGGAATTTTCCCTTTGCATCCTTGGGAACTGTTCCCTTTGAAATCTTGAGGAATCTTCCCTTTGCAACCTTGGAAAATTTTTCTTGTAAATTCTTAGAAAATTTCTCTTTTAAATTACTTATTATGGAATTTTTCTCTTCGAACGTTGGGATATTTTTACTGTAAAATAGTACAGAATTTTTCAGTAAATTTTACCCTTTCATATTTGGGAAGATTGTTTTGTAAGGTTGAATAAATCTTGAACAAATTTTTAAAATACTGTTTATTATATTAGGTACTGTCAGTGAACGATAAGTACTTCAATTAAAAGTACTACATCTGAACTTTACAACATAAATAATTAATTTTTAGGGTTCCGTACACCATAGAACCCTTATGAAATCACTCGTGTGTCCGTCCCAGCCACGCAAAATGGGCTGACCCCCCCCCCCCTAACTTCTACGAATCTCAACCTGGTGAGTTGAAATTCGGCAGGGATCTTCAGTTTTAAGTGCAGATTACAGGAAAAATATAGCGAACCCGATTGACAAACATATTTGCGAACAAGGAGGGAAAGAAATTCAATTTTTTCGAAAAAAATGCTAAAAATGACCCTGTCCCCCCCTTAACTTTTACAAATCTCAACCTAGTGAGCTGAAATTCGGTAGGGATCTTCAGTTTCAAGTGCAGATTACAGAAAAAATATAACGAACCTGATTGGTGAAGATATTTGGGAACTAGGAGGGAAAGAAATTGAATTTTTTTGAAAAAATTGCAAAAAATGACCCTGTCCCCCCCCTTAACTTTTACGAATCTCAACCTGGTGAGTTGAAATTCGGCAGGGATCTTCAGTTTTAAGTGCAGATTACAGGAAAAATATAGCGAACCCGATTGACAAACATATTTGCGAACTAGGAGGGAAAGAAATTCAATTTTTTCGAAAAAAATGCTAAAAATGACCCTGTCCCCCCCTTAACTTTTACAAATCTCAACCTAGTGAGCTGAAATTCGGTAGGGATCTTCAGTTTCAAGTGCAGATTACAGGAAAAATATAACGAACCTGATTGGTGAAGATATTTGGGAACTAGAAGGGAAAGAAATTGAATTTTTTTGAAAAAATTGCAAAAAATGACCCTGTCCCCCCCCTTAACTTTTACGAATCTCAACCTGGTGAGTTGAAATTCGGCAGGGATCTTCAGTTTTAAGTGCAGATTACAGGAAAAATATAGCGAACCCGATTGACAAACATATTTGCGAACTAGGAGGGAAAGAAATTCAATTTTTTCGAAAAAAAATGCTAAAAATGACCCTGTCCCCCCCCTTAACTTTTACAAATCTCAATCTGGTGAGTTGAAATTCGGTAGGGATCTTCAGTTTAAAGTGTAGATTACAGGAAAAATATAGCGAACTTGATTGACGGACATATTTGCGAACGAGGAGGGAAAGAAATTCAATTTTTTCGAAAAAATTGCAAAAAATGACCCTGTCCCCCCCTTTAACTTTTACAAATCTTATCCTGTTGAGCTGAAATTCGGTAAGGATCTTCAGTTTTAAGTAAAGATTACAGGAAAAATATAGCGAACCTGATTGGCGGAGTTATTTGCGAAATTGAAGGGCAAGAATTTGAATTTTTCGAAAAAATTACACTGTCCCTACTTTAACTTTTATAAATTTAAACCTGGTGAGTTAAGATTCAGCTTGTATATTCTTTTTCAAGTGCAAATTATAGAAAAAAATAAAGAGATGGTGATTGGCGAAGATAAGTGCCTTTAGGGGGTTGATTGTCCAACAACATACTGTAAAAATAAATTATTATTTACCTTTTACAATTGACATGAAAATACATAAAAATTAAATTGAACCGCAATAATATATTTACCAAAAACTATGAATATATAGTAGTAATGTGGTTATGACTTTTCTAATTCAATATTATATTTTATATTTTTATTTATATATTTTTAAAATAAATTAAAAATTTTTATTTTTATTAAAATATAAAAAATACCTAAACTACGTTATCTAACTAAAATATTAAAAATTAATTGAATTCTATAAGTCAATTGTTAAATTAACATTATATGGCAAAATATGAATAACTAACTAAATTTTTCGATAAAACCAAAAATAGTTTTAAAAAACTTTACAACACAATATGTTACACTTACAATATAATTATAATATATCTTTAAATATTATTTACCTTTTTAATAATTTTTAAATAATCCTTAAATATCGTTCTAGAATATTATTAAATATTGTCGAATTGTCCACTTCACTATTATACATATAACCATCACTATATATTTAATAACGTTGAATATTTTTTTCACTCAAGGTTTTACTTTTACGAAGGCTGAAAAGCAACTAACATGCAAAATCATCTTGAAAGACTTTTCGAAGAAGACTTCTTGAGAATTTCTCAAACATTATAGCTAAATAAATTTATAAGAAAAAAACGGGTCCTGCGAGAAACTCATAAAATACGTCCCCTTGCAACGAGAAACCCTTAGGTATTGTTGGTCATCCAAAGACAAACTAGATGTGCCAAATGTTTCAAAATGAGAAAATGCTTCAAAACATTTTATACTTTTGACTAAGAGCAAAAAAATTTTAAGGCCCCCCATAGTATATATCTTTTAATAAACCTAACTATTTATGGCAATGCTTTTTATAAGTGAAAAATAGTTTATAATTGTTTGTTAAACATGTTTTATTAAAAAACTGTTTACCAAAGTATTAATTGTATTTTTAGGATAAAATTTTTACTATAAGTAGAACAAAAAACAAGTTGTTCATTTTATGACCATTAAGCTTCCTCAATATATAAAAATTGCGGTTTTGCAAACTTTTGAAAAATTATGTACAAAATTTTATGTCCAGAAGATTGGTTAAAAATAAAATTATATAAATCATTTATAAGTTGTTGTATAAATATTTGGTGAAATTTACACTTTCATTTGCCAATTGCTTCTATTTTATGATAGAATAATCATTTCAAAATATTAATATTAATATTAAATTAATTATGAAAAAAATACCAAATTTGAATTTTTTGTGAAAAAGAAAAATATTTATTAATTTTATAAATTTTGATAAAATATATACTTTGTATACATCAATCGATTCGTTTTCTTGCCAGGAATGTAATTTTGAGAATAATTAATAAAAATATTAACAAATAAAAAAATTATTTCAGAAAATACAAAAAAAAAAATTTTCTGAATTTTAAAAAAATTGTATAAAAAAAAATTTTGTACATATTTTTGAAAATCCTTGTGTCAGATTTCAGGTATTAATGACTGCAATAAACCTGCAAAATTTCAGGACAATCCATCAAAATTTGTCTGAGATAATTTGTACACAATTTCTGTGACATACACACACACACACATACACACATACACACACACATACACACATACATACACACACACATACATCTGGACATTTGCTCATAATTGAATATACATATGTTCTAGATGAAAATGAGTCCATATAACCTTGTTTTGAAAAATTGAAAATGGTCACCAATGCAAAGCTTCCTCATGAGGAAGCAATTTATGTAGTTCATAGTGAAAGTATTTTTTATTATATAATTATTCAATTATTAAAATTATAATAATGGTAAAGTTTAATTAATTTCATTTCTTCTAAATGCTTTTTCTAGTAAAAATTGTTATTTAAATTATAAATTAGACAAAGCTCATTTGTTTAAAACATTAATTTAATGAAGTATTATAAAAAAAACATTTCCCTGTAATATAAATATTAATTTTTTAGCCCCTAAATCATACATTTAGTAAAAATGTTAATAATTTTGTACATGCAGTTTAGTAAAAATTAACCCATTTTATAAAATCTAAAAAAGTTTTTTCAACTTTGTAGAAATTTGCATTAAATTTGGGAAAATTCCACAAAGCTTTCATAAAATAACATTTTCTTACTAATATGTGGAAAATTCCCTAAAATTATATACAAATTTCCCTATAATATTGTTGAAATTTGCACTATTATGTGGAAAATTGCACAAAATTGTAGTGAAAAATTTTTTCCCCTTCGCTTTGTGGAAAATTCACTAATATTTTATCACTTTTCCCCAAGTTTGTACAAAATTTCACTATTTTGTGGAAAATTCCCCAAAATCGTAGTGAAAATACTTTTTCCCGTGAATTTGTGGAATATTCCACAAGGAACCTCAGGGAAAAATCCCCAAATTTTTTACAGTGCGCAAACATAAGGAACATACATCAGGAAGCACTGTGAAACCTAAGAGAGGTCGCCGTATAGTCTCTTTCAAACTTACTCCGATCAGAGACACAAAACCCTTAACTCAGTTTTTTGAATCAGAGAAAGAAAGAGGAGCATCGCTGTCCACTCCAAGTAAAGAATAGTGCTTTGAAGTACCTAAAAAACACCGAGGTTAATTCTCTACTCTTCTACCCTCATAGTGTGCCTGCATTAAGTGGATTCAAGTTTAGGATTCTTTTCTGGAACACTCACGGTTATGCGAATATCGAGGATCTAAAGTCACAACTGCATCAGCATGACATTTTATGTTTGTGTGAAACGTGGTTGGAGGATGGTAGATCATTAGTGCCAAGCCTTCCGGATAACATGAGTGTTTTTATGGTACCAGCAGTAAAGGAGGCAAGCAGAGATTTGTATTCAGCGGCTTTTACTTTTTATTAATCTCGGTATATATTTACCTTTAACAGATATTAACATTCTTTGAATAAGTTTAATTGTAAGCTGTGTGAGTTGCGTTGCTCGTTCAACGACGCCCTAATTATCGTCGGAGGGGATTTTAATTGTCGGGTGAGGAATTTAAACTCCTACGATTGCTGTGTAATACCCAATCATTCCTTCGCACCGGCTAGAGTATTAAAGGATTCAATTGTAAATAGTAAGAAAAGATTGCTAGTCGATTGTTTGGAGAGGAATGAATTCTTTCTATGTAATGAAGGATCATTGAGTGACTCGCCTGTGCAGTTTACTTATATCGGTGGAAATGGTTCTAGCGTAATAGATTTTGTGTGGGGTTCTCTGTCAAGTTCACCCTTCCTTCGCGATTTTAGGGTATTGGAGTGGGAAACTCAATCAGATCAGATCATCTTCCTGTTGCAATGTGTGTGGATATCCTCTCCCAATCGCATGAAATTTTGAATCAAGGAGCGCGTTTATCTATTTGGGGGTTATATTTCAAAGTTCTGGGTCTTTCGAATTAGCCAGTAAAAAATTTGTAAGCTCGGCTAAAGCTGCATCAGGGTCTACATTAAAAATTATAAATGGACTAAGGGCGGAAACATGGTCTTCGAGAGTCTAAGTTGTAGCACATTGCTTTATGCGATTCAGATCTGGGGCTTGGATCAAAGTATGGATATTGAGAAAGTGCAGCTAGCATTCTTTAAGGATCTGCTCCATCTTCCTACATGCACGGCTAGCTATGTTGATCGGATGGCGGCGGGTGTCCTGCCATGAAAGGTGTTCGGTAGGGCACTGTCTTGGATCAAAAAAATCGCAGAAATGGATGACTCTAGATTTCCGAGACAGTTTGCTGAGACTGATGGCACTGGCACGTAGGGACCCGTAATCCACTGGGAACAACTGGTTTAGCCAATTAAAGTTTTATTTCTCTGAGGGAGATGCGGCTAAGTTATGGAATGCTGGTACCCCTGAGCTGATTTCGGCAGACGAAAAGTATTTAAGTTAAAATTTTAAGAGGCGTTGTTTGGCGCTTGACTTATACTCTCGCGTGAACAACATCCTTAAAAATAAAAAATTTTAATGTGAGTTCTAAGCACTTTTATTTAAAAGTAACCACCAGCCGGAAACTAGCAGAAGATCAAAATTGTCACAAAAAGAAGTTTAAATTGAATTCTGTTCAATTGTAATAATTTTTATTGACTGGAAACATTCTAAATTTTATTGTGTCTTTTAAGAACTTTTAAATAAAAGTAACCACCTGCCGGAAACTAGCATATGATCAAAATTGTCATAAGAAGAAGTTTAAATTGAATTCTGTTTTTTTTTTATTTTTTTTTATTGTTTATACTCCTGCCCTATTGGCCTTACGCACTTAGACAAGAGTCCCCGAGAAATACTTTTTTTGGATTAAGCATAACCATTCTACATAAATTTTCTATATATTAACCTAATTTTGCGTCTACAGCCGACTTTATTAGGAGTACTCGCATTACGCCTGGACCACCCGTCAATGGGTTCTCTCAACATCATAAAAGATAGAAAATTTTATTGTGACTTTTAAGCACTTTTCAATAAAAGTAACCACCAGCTGGAAACTAGCAGAAGATCAACCTTGTCATAAAAAGAAGTTTAAATTAAATTCTTATCACTTTTATTATTTTCTATTGACTTAAAACATTCTAGATTGTTGCTAGGATGCTGTTAAACAACATCCTTAAAAGTAAAAAATTTTAGTGTGACTTTTAACAACTTTTAAATAAAAGTAACCACCAGCCGGAAACTAGCAGAAGATCAAACTTGTCATAAAAAGAAGTTTAAATAGAATTCTGTTCACTTTCAAAAATATTTATTGACTAAAAACATTTTTGATTGTTGCTGGGATGTTGCTGAACAACATCCTTAAAAATAAAAAATTTTAGTGTGACTTTTAACAACTTTGAAATAAAAGTAACCACCAGCCGGAAACAAGCAGAAGATCAAAATTGTCATAAGAAAAAGTTTAAATTGAATTCTGTTCAATTTGAAAAATTTTTATTGACTGACAACATTTAAGATTGTTGCTGAACCACATCATAAAAGATAGAAAATTTTTTAGTGATTTTTAGGCACTTTTAAATAAAAGTAACCACCAGCCGAAAACTAGCAAAAGATCTAAATCGTCATAAAAAAGTTTAAATTTAATTCTTATCACTTTGATTATTTGCTATTTACTGAAAACATTCTAGATTGTTGCTGGGATGTTGCTAAACAACATCCTTAAAAATAAAAAATTTTATTGCAAGTTTTAAGCTAACCACCAGCCGGAAACTAGCAGAAGATCAAAATCGTCATAAAAAGAAGTTTAAATTGAATTCTTATCACTTTGATTATTTTTTATTTACTGGAAACATTCTAGATTGTTGCTGGGATGTTGCTGAACAACATCATTAAAAATAAAAAATTCTAGTGTGAGTTCTAAGCACTTTTATTTAAAAGTAACCACCAGCCGGAAACAAGCAGAAGATCAAAATTGTCATAAAAAAAGTTTAAATAAAATTCTTATCACTTTTATTATTTTCTATTGACTGAAAACATTCTAGATTGTTGCTGGGATGTTGCTGAACAACATCCTTAAAAATATAAAATTTTAGTGTGACTTTTAACAACTTTTTAATAAAAGTAACCACCAGCCGGAAACTAGCAGAAGATCAAAATTGTCATATAAAAAGTTCAAATTGAATTCTGTTCAATTTTAATAATTTTTATTGACTGAAAACATTCTAGATTGTTGCTGGGATGTTGCAAAACAACATTCTGAAACATAGAAAATTTTATTGTGACTTTAAGGCACTTTTAAATAAAAGTAACCACCAGCCGGAAACTAGCAGAAGATCAAAATTGTCATAAAAAGAAGTTTAAATAGAATTCTGTTCAATTTCAAAAATATTTATTGACTAAAAACATTTTTGATTGTTGCTGGGATGTTGCTGAACAACATCCTTAAAAATAAAAAATTTTAGTGTGACTTTTAACAACTTTTAAATAAAAGTAACCACCAGCCGAAAACTAGCAGAAGATCAAAATCGTCATAAAAAAGTTTAAATAAAATTCTTATCACTTTTATTATTTTCTATTGACTGGAAACATTCTAAATTGTTGCTGGAATGCTGCTGAACCACATCATAAAAGATAGAAAATTTTATAGTGATTTTTAGGCACTTTTAAATAAAAGTAACCACACGGAGAGAGATTCTGTTTTAATATTTCGTATTATTATATTAGTATTTAGTAAAACCGATTGCAATTTGGGGAAATCATGTACATTTATGAATTAATATTACCATTTTTAAGAACGTTTATAATCAAATTATTACTTTGTATTATTCTGAAGTAATAGAAATTGAAATAGTCAATAAGAAGTTGTAATATTATAAGTAAGAAAGTATGCAATAGTAAAAAGTATTACCAGATGATTATACTAAATACTATCGAAGAATTACATAAGTTGTTAATTTAGTTATGAATAGTATTATCGACTATAATAAAAATTATGACCAGCCTAGTAGCAGGCCATAGCAGGCTATGGGCTGACGTCAGGCTGACGTAGAGCGGTTACGAAGCTGTCCGAGATTAGCCGAATATTTCAGTCGAGCAGTTCCGAAATTATCCGAGTCAAACCTCGTGGCAACATGTGCACGTTGTGTTTACCCCAAAATATTTTAATTTGATGTGTCAAAATGTGTCGGAATTGGGTGAACAATTTTATTTTGTTCATTCAATAATTTTAATCGACAATGAAGATTTCCTAATTGTAGTAAAAGGCATAGTCCATTGTCTTTTAAATGAGCATTTGAGAGCATTCAAAATTTACACGGAAAAAAATTAATCTCTAAATTAGAGATTTAATATGAGATTTAGGCATAAACTATCACTGGAATCGGATGTGTGATTTGAACAGATCTCTAAAACTGAAATTTTGAGTTATATCTAATCCGCATATATTATCAGTGTGAAGAATCCGTATTTTTATGCCTGAAAATGATATTAGAAATCTCAAATTTTATGATTTATCACAATTTAGAGTGAGAATTATTCAAAGAATGTATATTTTTCTTTTAGTATGAACTTATAAACAAATCCATTGACAATCATAAAAAATTGGACATTTTTTGAAGATAATATGAATTTTTTATTATTTCATTTCTTTATTTGAATCAAATTATCTCAACATCACACAATATAAACATTCTTTTTCTATTTCTTAATAAAAAACATGGTTTGGTACAACTTTCAATATAGGTTAGGTTTTCAAGTGTCAAACGAAAGTTTAACCTGAAAATACTAATAAATAAAAATATGTCCCACACGTGATAACGCGAAAAACATTTGTAAAATATGGAAAGTGAAAACTGGGAATGAAACTGCATTTAAAATATAAAATTAATACTTAAATAATTAAAATGGTTTAAATATTCTTTGACAATGATGAACTTAAAACGCAATGTAATTCACATCAGATAAGTTGTGAAATTAACAAATCTCTAAATCAGAGATGTGAATTTAATTGTGACTATAATGTCTATTTTAGACATACTTACATTCCATTGGATTTCAGATTAATATTATTTCAAGTTTAGATATTAATTTTTTTCCGTGTACGAAAATGAATTAGGACATTGGAAGGTATTTAAAAAAAATGATTTAAGATATGCTGCATTTTCTTATGCCAATAAATTAAATGATGGGTTTTTTTATATAACGAAAAATTGGATATAATTTCAATAGAAATCATTTTCCAGAAACAAACAATTTTAAAAACAGTATTATGATAAACATTTCTGAATAAAATTTTGACCCAGCATACAAAAGTATGTATTTATAATGTAAAATAAATTAAGAACTTTTTTAAACAAAATATTTTTTGAGAAAATATCACTTTCTCACAAGTTCAGAAAATTTCTCGAGTTTAGTATATAAGGAAGTTGAGAACTGTATCTCCCAATGTACAGCGTGCGTGCGTTATTGCGTTTATTTGTATTTAAGTTAAGTTTATATGTATGCGTTTATAGGTTTTAACATAGATCTCCGAAATTGTATATAGTTTGTGTTTGTATAGTATGATGTATAGTATGATGCTTGCGTCAGCTCATTGGTGTGTGTGCGAAATACTTTCGAAACGATAATTCTATCCTCCTCCTTCCTACGTCTTTTTATTTCCTGTCCTTTTCGACTCACTCATAATTTTTAGTATTGACTATATTAAAGATTGAAATATGTATTTTATTCTAAAATTTAAAAGAACTATTTCAATTTTTCTTATTCTTTCGATACTTTCACGGACTGCGATTTTAATATAGTCATTTTTAAAAATTATAATTCTTTTATTAAATTGTATTACAATTTTATTAATTTTTGTAAAATATATCAAGGGCTGCCTACTAATATGCACAATATTAATTTTTAATATAAAACACGATTTCCCTAAATTGAAAAAGAATATATTAAATTCTATTGCCAATTTTAACAAATATTAATACAAAATCTCTCTCCGTGCACCAGCCGAAAACTAGCAGAAGATCAAAATCGTCATAAAAAAAGTTTAAATCAAATTTTTATCACTTTGATTGTTTTCTATTTACTGGAAACATTCTAGATTGTTGCTAGGATGTTGCCAAACTTTTTTTAAACTTTTTTTTTTTAAATTAAATTCTTATCACTTTTTTTATTTTCTATTGACTAGAAACATTCTACACGGAAAAAAATAGTGTGCTTAAAACACACATAGCGAACTGTTGCATATTTTGCACGCACGTTTTGGAAATGGAAAAACAGGTGATTTAAAAAACATTGATGGAATTTTAAATAAGGAGGGTTACCATCAAATTTTATGTAAACACGCTGTATCATCAGGAAAAAAACTTATGGATGGAAAGAAATTCTTTTTTCAACAGGATAACAATCCTAAGCACACCTTCAAGTTGTGCAAAAATTATATTGGAAAAAAAGAACAAGAAGGTGTTCTTGAAATTTTGGATCATCCTCCACAATCACCCGACTGCAATCCGATTAAACTCCTGTGGGACGAGATGGATAAAGAAATTAGAATGCTTCGATCGAAGAATGTCAATGATTTGTGGTTAAATCTGCAAAGAGAGTGGAGTTCGATTTCAGAAGAAACAATACTTAAATTGACCAACAGGATGCCAAGAATCTGCAAGGCAGTAATAAAGGCGAGAGGAGGTTACTTCGATGAAACAAAAGTGTAATATCTAAAAAATACGTAATAGCAATTATTTTTTTGTTTTATATATTTACGGTAAAAATATTAATTTACTTGTAAGTTTAATAATTTTAGAAACTATTAATCATTTTATTTTTTAAAAAAGTCCAATTTCCATTAACATTATTTAAACTTCTATATAAAATTACATATATATATATATATATATACTAGCTGTCGTACCCGTCTTCGACGGGTTTTAGTTTCTGCCAATACATTTATAACAATGTTTCTACCAATCTGGAAAATCAGAAAATAGCCGGGAATTTAATTTGACCGGAAAATTAATAATTAGTTACCATTAGCTATTTCGGTAGTATAATATTACTAATTGAATAGTCTCCACCCTTTAGCAAAAAACCAAATATTATCAAAAATTCGAAAAACCGAATTTCTTAAAATTTAACATTTTTTTCTTCTCTTTTATATCATTAAGCTTCATTATTTTTGGGCTCTTCAAAAACTTTACTTATTTAATAGTCTCCACCCTTTGGTAAAAAATCAAAAATTAGGAAAATTTCGAAAAACTAAATTTCTTAAAATTTAACATTTTTTCTTCTCTTTTATGGCATTTAGCTTCATTATTTTTGAGCTCTTTAAAAATACTTTACCTAATTTGTTATCTCCACCCTTTGGTAAAAAATCAAAAATTATGGAAAATTAGCAAAAATTCAAAAAACTGAATTTTTTAAAATTCAACATTTTTCCTTCTTTTTTATGGTATTTAGCTTCATTATTTTTGTGTTCTTCAAAAATACTTTACTTATTTAATAGTCTCCACCCTTTGGTAAAAAATCTAAAACTATGGAAAATTAGCAAAAATTCAAAAAACTGAATTTCTCAAAATTCAACATTTTTCCTTCTTTTTTATGGCATTTAGCTTCATTATTTTTGGGCACTTCAAAAATACTTTACTTATTTAATAGTCTCCACCCCTGGGTAAAAAATTTAAAATTATTGAAATTTATCGAAAATTCGAAAAACCGAATTTCTTTAAATTCAACATTTTTTGTGAAAAATTATGCTAAAATATGACTAAATAACATGTATCACTCAATTATACAGAGTTTAAAAGCAATTCATCAAAAAATGTAAAATTTGAAAATTTGTGATTTTTAAAATTTTTTGAAAACATTTGTTCAAAAAATTCGAAAAATCAAAAAAATGAAAAATTTTTATTTTTTATAAAATGGATGAAAAACTATCCTTAGCTAACTTTTTAAATATTTTAGATTTTATACTAAATTTTTATACTAAATTTTTTTAGATTCTATACTAAAATTTCAAAAAAAGACGTATTTTGAAATTTTTTTCGATTTTTCTGATCAAATTTTTTCTACAAAAATGATGATTTTTGATTTTTAAACAAGCTTTTTATGGAAAGTTATTAAACTTTTTTTATTTAAAGACCAGTATTTAAAGCAAGAAATTTGCCTCATTGGACCAAAAAAATTGTTTCAATATTCAGTTTTTAAAATCAAGAAAGTTATACAGAAGTTAACAAAAAAATGTTCATATAAATTAAATGTATCACTGCTGCTCAAAGGGTTAAATATTAATTAATTCTTGCATTAAGTTGGTATTGATATTTTCTAAATAATTAATTAATTTGTTTTCTTGGTAATTTTAATTTCAATTTTATCATAAAAATAGAAAAAAATAGGAATTTTAAATATAAAATTTAAAAGTTTAAATATTTTTACCCATAAAAATTGAAAATATTAATATCTAATTTTTTTGATTTTACCTACTTATTACTTCTAAATAAGATGTTTTTTGTTTTTACAAAAATTATGATCCAAGATAATTTAGTAATACTGAAATAAAAATGTTTCATATTTTTTATCGAATTTAATTAACAAGAATTTTTTTTTAGTTTTACAAAGCTCCTGGAGAATAATCCCGAGTAGAAATTTTGACAGGGGCCTGGCCGGGTCCAGACCGGGGTGAAACAGGGAACCCGCCCAGCGCCATGACGAAAAGCCCGATTGGACGAGCTACCAGGCCGGGGCCCGGTCGGGTTCCCGGTTTCATGCGGGGTCAGAGCCCTGTTAGGGCAATTTCTACACGGGATTTAAAAACTTGCCAAAAACAACCAATAGTGGTCACCTCCACGTGGTGCTTCTCGGAAAAAAGATAATAAATGGTTTTTTATAAGCTCCAAATGCGAAATTCTAAGACTGCAAAACGGGCCCGTCAGCACTGAAAAAATTACATTCTAATTTTAAGAAAAACTTCTTAAATATGCGCCAAGAATATTCCCCACTTAAATTAAGTAGGAAATATTCTTACAATACTAATTTTCTTCTTATTGTAAGAATATTTCCCACATAATCTAAGTGGGGAATATAAGAATATTAAGATTTTAATATTAAGATTTTCTTAAAATTAAAATGTAATTTTTTCAGTGAATGTCTGCAGAAAACTGGCAAAAACTACTGGACCTATACTGGCATTCAAAACGTCTCATTGCTGGTAACGGGACTTAGCACGGACCAATAGTGGCACATTATTATCAGACTATTAGGCTAAACTTTTCTATCTATGATGGCAAGTTGTAATTGAAAGTATTGGATAAAACTGAATTCTCGGATTTTTGGAAAATCCGTGACAAAAAAATAAAAATCACAACTTTCCTCGCCTCGAATCCTCTTGCAATTTTTTTAAATGGATTCTGATTATTAAGAGAAAAAAATGCTTGCGAGGCGAGGAAACAATAATTTAGTTGAATTTCCAGGAATTTCGGGAAATCCGTGATCCTTTTGTAATTTTTTTAAAAGGGTGTTAATATTAAAATAAGCAATTAGCTAAAGTAAAAATTTTCGTCGAATAAACGTTGGTATTTTCAGTTTCAGAATATTGGGACGTTGATCGGCTCAGTAATGGCACATTAATAGTAAAAATTTTGTATCTGCAATGATGGCAAAATATAATTGCCAATATTGGGACGTATAGTTAATTAATAAAAAATGGAATAATTTATATTAGTTTTTGTATTTTGCCAATACTGGGTAAGTAATGGCAGTCAATATTGGGCCATTAACGTCTGCCGACGTTCAACCGTAATTAACACCACAAGAGTCGTCCCAATAATATCGACCAAGACTAGGTGACAACTTTGCCAGTACTGGGCCGTTATTAAGCCATGATGGTTTTCACATTTGGGCGATTTTAAAAATTGTAAACATTATCTTTTTTTTTTCCTTAAAATTTCGTTTTCTTCTTCATTAATTAATATTAATAATCATCAAGAAAATTAGTTTCAATGTAGTTGGTTAAATGCCAATCAATACTCAATATGGAAAACTATAAAAATACTAAGAAACACGTCGAAGACGGGTATCGCAGCTATTAATATATACCCAGGTGCGAATTTAGGTTGGCCGCCAGAGTTTGAAGGTTGGCCCAAGGTTGGCCTAACTTTGGCAACCGAAGTTTTGGTTGCCAGAGTTCGCCCAACTTTGGCAAGTACTAGTGACCACAGTTGGCCCGACTTTGCAAACCAACCATTAAATGCAGAGTTTAACCAACCGTCGGGACAACTTTGGCGACAAAGGTTGGCACAACTCATCCAAACGTAGTTTAAAAGACTTTCAGTTTCGGTTGGCCCAACTCTGGGCCACGGTTGGCCCGACGGTTGGCAAAACTCAAGAAAAGCAGTATAATTGACTTATAGTTTTTTGGTCGGCCGAACTCTAAGCCACGGTTGGCCCAACGGTTGGCAAAATTCTAGAAACGCAGTTTCATTGACTTAAACTTTCTTGGTCGGCCAAACTCTGGGCCACGGTTGGCCCGACGGTTGGCAAAACTTTGTGAAACGCAGTTTAATTGACTTACATTATTTTGGTCGGCTGAACTCTGGGCCACGGTTGGCCCGACGGTTGGCAAAACTATGTCAAATGCAGTTTAAATGACTTAAACTTTCTTGGTCGGCCGAACTCTGGGCCACGGTTGGCCCAACGGTTGGCAAAACTATGTCAAATGCAGTTTAAATGACTTAAACTTTCTTGGTCGGCCGTACTCTGGGCCACGGTTGGCCAAACGGTTGGCAAAACTCTGTGAAACGCAGTTTAATTGACTTGATTTTTATTGGTTGGCCGAACTCTGGGCCACGGTTGGCCCAACAGTTGGCAAAACTTTGTCAAATGCAGTTTAAATGACTTAAACTTTCTTGGTTGGCCGAACTTTGGGCCACGGTTGGCCCGACGGTGGGAAAAACTTTGTGAAACGCAGTTTAATTGACTTGATTTTTCTTGGTTGGCCGAACTCTGGGCCACGGTTGGCCCAACGGTTGGCAAAACTTTGTCAAATGCGGTTTAAATGACTTAAACTTTCTTGGTTGGCCGAACTCTGGGCCACGGTTGGCCCGACTGTTGCAGCTTAAATATACATTTTGCGTTATGCACTCCCATGTGAGCGTAGCGTAGTGGTCAGTGTATAAGTCTTCGGAGCGTTAGGTTAGGGGTTCGATCCCAGCGAGCGATAGATATTTTCGAAAATGTATGTATGAGATTGTGTTTAATAATAATAGGTAAAGGTTATATCTGATGTTCCCGCTAATAATAACGTGTTAATTGTTTAAATAATGTAGTTTTTTAATAATTTTTTACCTTTGGCTGTTGAAGTTGGCCAAACTTTGAAAATTGTGGTTGGCCCAACTTACGCATCTAAAGTTGTGCCAACTTTGGCGTCAGTCTTTGGATCAACCATTGAAATGTATAGTTGGCACAACATATGCATTGTAAGTTGGGCCAACTTTCTTATGAGTAGTCGGGTCAACCCTCGTCGCCATTAGACGGCCGCCGTTATCATCTGTATGGTTGGCCCAACCTCTGGCACGAGAAGTTGGACCAACCTTGTATAAGTTGGCCCAACTATGGGCTGACCAAAAAATCGCACCTGGGTAAGTAGGAATAACAATAACTAATAACCCGTCGAAGACGGGTATCGCAGCTAGTACATACATACATACATACATACATACATACATACATACATACATACACGAAATTTTTTATTGGTATATTTGGAATTCTTGATACTCAAAACGAATAATTATGTGTGAAATTAAATGTTCTGAGCAATGTACAGACAAAAGTCTGATTTTATATATATATAGATATAAATGACGTATAACGTACTTTTTTGTCAATAATATTGTAATTTTTTGTTTTCTTTAATAATTATCTACAATCGTATAAACTCATGTATACTATTTGAAAAATTATTTTCATAAAATACATAATATCAAATTTGAATTATTATACAATTTCTGTTTCGGCCCTGGCGCACGAACGAAAGAGCCAGCGAGACGGGAAAAACACAATTCTTTTAATTTCTAGGAAACTCGTTAACGGTTTTTATTGTTCTTGGAATCAATTGAAAGCTTAGATTCCAAGGAATAATCATGTGAAATAACAAAATTTTCCGTAAATTTTCCTGGACCATGCAAGAGGTTAAAGTCAAGGTAAGAAATAAGGAAAAAATTACAATTATTTTTTCAAATTTGTAAGATGATATATTGAAACCTATTTAAGCAATCTGATTTAAATAGGCATTATTTTTTTCGAAATTTAATAAGCTTTCCAACGCTAAAAAGGAAAATCCTTTACGTCTATTTCTCTCCGAATTACGTCTATTTTAATGCAAGTATGTTTTTCAATAACTCGCGGTGTAAGTGTTCGCACAATTTCGGACGGTAGTGTATCTCTTTCCATCTCAGAGATAAACAAATATTCAAGGAGATAGGATTTCTATTCCTTTACCTCCAGCAGGGAGATATAAAACTGGGAAAAAAAATCTTTATCTCTTTTTATCTCCAAAATTCTATCTCTGTCTATCTTTTTACTTCCAGTAGAAAGAAGATCAAAATTGTCATAAAAAAAGTTTAAATAGAATTCTGTTCAATTTCAAAAAATTTCATTGACTAAAAACATTTTTGAATGTTGCTGGGATGTTGCTGAACAACATCCTTAAAAATAAAAAATCTGTCCGCGTTTCGCACTCCGGCGATTATTTCACACGTCGCGCTTCGCGCGCAAATGGCTCGCTTCGCTCGCGGCGGTCTGCAATTGTTGTGCATTATTTGTGTTTTTGTTCTTGTTTCCTATTATATCTATATATATAAAATCAGACTTTTGTCTGTACATTGCTCAGAACTTTAAATTTCGCACATAATTATTCGTTTTAGGCATCAAGGATTCCAAATATACCAATAAAAAATTTCGTGTATGTATGTATGTATGTATGTATGTCACAGAATCTTTGTTCGCGCATCACTTAAAAACGGCTGAACCATTTGGACCCAAATTTTGCAGAATGTTAGACCTTGGGCCAAGGAAGGTTTATAAATTCACAGATTTGAAAAATATTAATTAGAACGGGAGATATTCAATTTTTTCAAAAAATTCAAAAATCAAAAATTTTCAAATTTTACATTTTTTTAAAAAATGCTTTCAAACTTTCTATAATTGAGTATAACATGTTATTTAGTCACATTTTAGAATAGTTTTGCCAAAAATAATGTCCTATAACTAAGATGTAAGTATAAAATTTTTTTAAAAAATTCAAAAAATCGAAATTTTTCAAATTTTATATTTTTTAATAAATTGCTTTTAAACACTGTATAATTGAGTATTACATGTTATTTAGTCACATTTTCGCATAATTTTGCACAAAATATGATATGACTAAGATGTAAGTATAAAAATATTTTCGATATCAAAAAATCGAAAAAATTATAATTGTTGTTAATTACTATCAAGTTTAATTCAGTAGTATTTTTGGGGTCTCTGATTAAGATTTTGACGTCAAAATAATGCAATTCATAATTATTTATCCAATTCATTCAGCATTCTTTAATTGAAAGAAGTTCAGAAACTTTAAAAATGGAGATGTTTTATAATAAATATTTTATGAAAAAAATGATATCGCAGGATGTCAAGATTGTAAGTCACCTGTAATAGGATACTATTATTATGCTACTGGGTTATATTACTTTTAGATTAAACTTCTAAAGATGTTTTGAGCAATATGTAAAGACAAAAGTTAAGCAGGGTCTCTATGTTTGTTTAATTTTACCCGGTTTATTTTTTAAACAAATTTAAATTTACTTGATTTTAAGTTCTAGCCATAAATAAATCTGCAGATGGTTACAAAAATTGACTCATTTTATGAAAATACTCTTTTTTAAGTAAATACGTTATATACAGTACCAGTCTTTGACGGGTTTTAGTTTCTACTAAAATACATTTGACAGAGTGTCTACCAATTGCGCGGGGAAACCGATAAATAGCCGGGAATTTAATTTGACCAGGAAAAACCAGGAATTTTCATACCAAATTAAAAAAGTTTTATTATATTAATTTGATTTTAAAAACTGCCCTTTACTTTAATTTCTATTGTCTAATTTTGACACAATTATTTGTAATTAGACTCTTATTTGACTCCAAAAGCTGGTGTAAATTTAGGATTAATTTTTAATACATTAATTGCAGTACTACAAACGCACAAAGTACTAAAAGTTGCCAAATACTGTTCCTGAATATCAAATTTGATAGAAAAAATCTGTCACTGATTGAAATAGGAATATTTTCCTCACGAAATAGTTAATGGTAACTAATTAATAGTTTTTCCCAGTAAAATTTAATTCCCGGCTATTTCCCGGTTGGTAGAAACCCTATCAAATTATGTATTAGCCGAAACTAAAACCTGTCGAAGACGGGTCCGACAGCTAGTGTTTTATAAAACATTTTTTTCTTAAAGTTACTACGACTTTAAGGATTACATTCTCATCACATGTTTTTGTTTGCTGATGATTGCGAGATAAAGTGGATTTAAATGTATATTTTTGGTCTTGATTATTTAGATTGTGAAGTTATTTTTAATTATACTAACTCTCTTAGCAGAAACATGATTTGCAGAAGCAGATAAAATATTCTTAAAGTATTAGTATCAAGGTTTTTGTGTAGTGTAGACCGGAGCGTAATAGCTAACTTTTCACTCTTTGTCGATTTACTCGGACATTTTTGTTTTAATTAAGTGTTTATCTCCTAAAAAGTTACTCTGGTATCTTAGCTTTCTTTTAAAAAGACGAACGTCCGTATATTACGCTTACATTTTTTCTATAATAAACGTACACTTCGTCGGAATCGTAGGTTGCTCTTTATACATAGCCTGTTGCATTAGCCAACACGCCCTAGGGGTACTTGGAAAATATTTTTTAATTTTTATCAATACTGTAAGTGTGAATCAAAAATCTCAAATTGACCCTCAAAAAATGTTTCAAGCTTAAAACGCGATTTTAGTTTTTTTTTAAAGTTATTTTAAAAAAATTAGAACGAAAAAATGAAGATTTTGAAAAGTTACTTTCATATGTGAAATACAGTTTTTCTACTATATTTCTTACAATAGTGATTGAATAATAAATAATCAAACTTTGTAGAAATATACGTATATACGTGATTTGTAAATATATATCAAATGTATGATTAAAAACATGTAAATCCGGATACAGTGAATGTGATAGTTTAATTGTTATAAAAAAAACTTTAAATTTACTGAAGATTTAAAAATGAACAATTAGATAAATTTTCTGCATGATTTTTTTAAAAGAGCGTCCAAGCGCCTAAACTTTCGGTAGGACCTTCCGGCAGGACGCGCCTCTTACATAATTTATTAAATATATTAAGAAATATTGTTATTATATGTTATTTTGAGCTTGAACGAGAAATTCACTTAGATTTTGAAAAAATTGCCATCTTTAATGCTATACAAATATTTGAATAACTTATAAAATAGTAAACGTTTTCTAAAGCTTCTCTTCTTAATTTAAAGGTCATTTTCAACAATATGAGAATTACTTCAGGTATTAACGTGTATTCTTTGCTTAGAAATTGTAAGCAAAGCAAAGGTAGGATACCCAAATTAGAACAAAATAATAATAAATAGCACAGCATTTCAAAAAAAATTTTGAACTAAGAAAATAAAAACAATCCTCCAAAATTTACCCATCGTTTTAACAAGCAAAAATAAATCACCTCCACTAAGATGAGACAAAAAGTCAAAAATTCAAAAAAGTTTTTAAAAAAATTAAGTTTTTCAAAAGTTATCGTCGGACAGACAGACAGACCTACAGACAGACAGACGTAATCGCCGGACCATGTTTTTTAGATTCAGGGCACCTCAAAATGCAAAGATTTCATAAAATTAGCAAATAGTATATTAAGCAACAAGGTACGTAAAGGCAGCCTTTAAAACCCGTGTTACTTACGATATTTTTTATTCCAAAGGTACAACAGTGGCGATTTAAGATAGCAGACGACAGGGAGTAAAAGTCATTCACTTGTTCGACTTGTATGAAAATGGCGGCCATTTTTTTCCATGAGCAAAAATAACGCATGGGACTAGCTGTTTTTTTTGCCCATGGGAAAAAAAGGTCGCCATTTTCATTCAAGTGGACAAATAAATAGCTTTTAGTTCCTGTTGGCTGCTATCTAAAAGCGCCTATTTTGTGCCTGAGGTATAAAAAGTCAATTTTTCACCAAATCTAATACCTCCTCATGTGATGAGAATGTAAAAAACCATTTCCAACAAGATAGGACCATGAATAGCTAGCCTGACCCAAAAACTTAAAAAAAAAAAATTTCTATGAAAAAATGTTGTAGAGAAAAGTTGTTTGTATTTGTCTAATCTAAAGTAATATAAAGTTAAAAATAATGAAATTTGAAAAAATTGAATTTTCAAAATTTTGAAACTACTGTAGTTTTCGTAGTTTTCGATGAAAATGTCTGGCTAACGAACTCGATCTGTATTTTAACACTAACTTTGTGCATGCAAAGTTGCAAGTTGATGCAATAAGTTTTTCAAGAGTTATCGTAGGGACACCATTGCGTCTACATACAGACAGACAGACACACAGACAGACGGACTCGCCGGACCATGTTTTTCGGGTTTAGGGGACCTCAAAACGTAAAGATTTCATAAAATTAGCAAAAGTCAATTTTCGACCAAAACTAATGATATTGTGATGAGAATGTAATAAAAATTAGTTTTTTTGGAAATAACTCGAAAAGTTTAGGGTTTGGCAAAAAGTTGTCAACAGCAAAGTTGTAGATGATGCAAAACCGAGAAAAAAAGTCTGTGGTAGAAAAGTCGCATATGCAATAATGTCGGAGATAATGGAGTCGGAATATTAAATTTTTTTTTCAAAAAAGCGCACAAAAAATATAAATAGAGAGTGGTTTTTCCGAAAATTACGACTTTTTTGTGTACAATTATGTTTTTCGAGTATTTTAGGGTGAGAATATGTCAAAATCAATTAACTGACTTTTATTCCTTTCAAAAAATTCGATTTTCAGTGTTATTTTAAGATTTTTTTTAGTTTTTTTGACCATTTAAGAGACTAAAATTTCGAAAATTGAGTTTTTATGAAAAAATGTTGTAAAGAAAAGTTGTTTGTATTTCCCTAATCTAAAATAATATAAAGTTAAAAATTCTGAAGATTGAAAAAATTGAGTTTTCAAAAATTTTGAAACTACCGTAGTTTTTGTAGTTTCAACGAAAATGGCTGGTTAACGAACTTAACCTTCATTTTTACACCAACTTTAAGTGTGTTAAATTTCAAAACGATCAGATAAGATTTTTAAAAGTTATTGTGTCAACAACATTTTGGTCTACAGACGGACATACATACATACAGACAGACACACAGACAGACGGACTCGCCGGACCATGTTTTTCGGGTTCAGGGGACCTCAAAACGTAAAGATTTCATAAAATTATCAAAAGTCAATTTTCGACCAAAACTAATACTTTCTCATGTGATGAGAATGTAAAAATTTTATTATTACTTTTAAGCACTTTTAATTAAAAGAAACCACCAGCCGGAAACTAGCAGATCAAAATTGTCATAAAAAGAAGTTTAAATAGAATTCTTATCACTTTTATTATTTTTTATTTACTGAAAACATTCTAGATTGTTGCTGGGATGTTGCTGAACAACATCCTTAAAAATAAAAAATTTTATTGTGCTTTTTAACACTTTTAAATAAAAGTAACCACCAGCCGGAAACTAGCAGAAGATTAACCTTGTCATAAAAAGAAGTTTAAATTGAATTACGTTCAATTTTAATAATTTTTATTGACTTAAAACATTCTTAACTAGTGTATATAAAAATGTGACTAAGACTTTAAGATTTGTTTTTTTCTTTTTCTGAAATATTGGAAAAAGATTACAAAATTTTTTTAAAAATATTAAAAAGACAAAACACGAAAACCAAAAATTAAATTTTACACACTGAGCAGTTTTACGACATAAATATAATCATATTTTTTTATTTTCATAATTATTTCCTTAAATTGTCAGTTTTCTGGAAAACTGTATTATTTCAAGAAATCGTTATCAGCGAAAAAAATTTGAATGTCAGTTACAAAACATTCCTTTTTTTAAACTCGTATAAACTATGCTATATTGGAAAATGTTTATAAAACGTTAAGGCAATTAGAGATCTTCTTCAAGATGATAAGAAGGTTCTTTCGCAAATAGAATTAACATTACCAATTTGTTGAAATTTGTACCACTGTTAGATAAAAGTTTTTAAAAAATGTAGTTACATTTTTTAGACCTGTGGGTACTTGTGAAAAAAGTTATAAGTGTCTTTATTTTTAACATTTAACATTGAGTTTTGTGGGAATTGAGTACATTTTCAAACATATTTACTCACCACAATCACAAAGTACTTAACATTAAAAAATTAATGAAACATTTTTCAATACGAGACAGATATATTGATTAAATATCTGTTTAAAAAAGTGTCATTAGGTACCTGTGAGAGTTGCAATAAATTAATTAATAAATTAATTTTTATCAACATTCATCAAAAAATTAATTAATTTAAAGAGAGGAACAGAATTTGATAGCGGAAGGAAAAGTGGGGAATTTCACTTTCAAAATCTAAATGTATACAAAAATAATATTTTAGAATTTTTTTAAAAAAATACTAATAAAAATGATCAAATTTTTGGAGAATTTTAATTATAAACAGGACCATAATTTCTCAAAAAATTCAAAAGTCCAAAAAGTAAATATTCATAAATTTTTATTTACATTGTTCGAAGATAATTGAATCTTAAATAATTATACGAATTAGTTTTTAAAAATATTTGCGATTGTTCACAACCGGAGGCGGGGTGGGGCTCAAAAACTGGTGAAAAATTGTCCATTTAGTTTATGGAACAACGATAAAATTTATACCTCTCACTCACACCTTGTCCTTGATCTCCCTCTCATTCACTCCTTAATCTATTTGTGAGTGAGAAAAAAAAATAATTAGCCAATAAGAAAATAAGACGCCCATTTCGTATTTTGGTTTGAAAGTGAAATTCTCCACTTTTCCTTCCCCTATCAAATTCTGTTCTTCTCTTTCTACCTGACACGGAAAATGGTGAAAACATGATACCCCCTTCTAAACCCAAATAGTGGGCATTACTTTCTTAACTATTCGTCTCTCTTTCGCTCCCACTCTAAACTAAAAGGAGAGACAATACCTCCCTCCCTCTCTTTCTCTCTCACTGTGAACAGAATATATAAGGAAAGACTAACTTAATATATATATATATATATATATATATATTATAGTAGGAGCGAAAGAGAGGTGATTATTATTATATCTATATATATAGATATAATAATAATATTCACCTCTCTTTCGCTCCTACTCTACACTAAAAGGACAGGCAATACTTCCCTATACTTCCCTCTCTTTCTGTCTATCAACCTTTCTCTCTCACTGTGGACAGAATGTACACGCTCTGGACAGACTGAATGAAAGAATACGAAGTTTATTATAGTTAATTGTTGTTAGGATGATGCTGAACCACATCCTAAAAGACAGAAAATTTTATTGTTACTTTTAAGCACTTTTAAATAAAACAAAAACCACCAGCCGCAAACTAGCAGATCAAAATTGTCATAAAAAGAAGTTTAAATAGAATTCTGTTCACTTTGATTATTTTCTATTGAAAGGGAAACATTCTAGATTTTATTGTGTTTTTTAAGAACTTTTAAATAAAAGTAAACACCTGCCGGAAACTAGCATATGATCAAAATTGTCATAAGAAGAAGTTTAAATTGAATTCTGTTCAATTCTTATAATTTGTATTGACTGCAAACATTCTACATTGTTGCTGGGATGTTGCTAAACAACATTCTTAAAAATAAAAATTTTTATTGTTACTTATAAGCACTTTTAAATAAAAGATACCACCAGCCGGAAACTAGCAGATCAAAATTGTCATAAAAAGAAGTTTAAATAGAATTCTGTTCAATTTCAAAAATTTTTATTGACTGAAAACGTTCTTGATTGTTGCTGAGATGTTGCTAAACCACATCATAAAAGATAGAAAATTTTATTGTTAATTTTAAGCACTTTTAAATAAAAGTAACCACCAGCCGGAATCTAGCAGAAGATCAAAATTCTCATAAAAAATTTAAATTAAATTCTTATTACTTTTATTATTTTCTATTGACTGGAAACATTCTAGATTGTTGCTGGGATGTTGCTGTTACGTATGACTTCGGAACTATTTTTAATTTTTTTATTAATTAAAAATTTGTTATATTGTATAATTTCATTAAAAATTTGGGACTTTTGTAAATAGAATTAAGTACTAAATAGAAATATTATCAGGACATAAGAGGATTTTTACATAATCAACTAATCAATTAATTTGTCTTAAAACTATTATTTCATAATTAAATTATATCAAAATTTAAAAAATAACGATAATCATTCTTTAATTGTTTTCATTTCCAATAACATTCAATATTATTTTTAAAATTATAATTATAAAATTGGTTGAAAGAATATGGACATCATTCTTATTTCAAAAGGAATTTGTCTACTTTGTTATATGTTACTTTCCACAGAAAAGACTCTTAATTGTACTGGTAAAATACCAAGAAAAAGTATACACTTAAACATTGGCAATAGAGGATACAGAGGATCGAACTATATCACGCTATTTTAAGGAATTTGCAAGCTTGCAAAAAGCTTGCCTGGCAACAACGAAGTTTGGCGAGCCGTGTGCAGCGGCATCCCCACTCTATCGTTTTATATTAATTTCAAGGTATGATCCATACCTTCGATAGTTTTAACTAATGAGTCCGAATTTGTTCCTCCCGCAGTAAAGCTGCGTAGAATTAAGTGTTCCTCCCGAAAATCGGTAGAGTGTTAATTTGTTTTTCCCTCAGAGCGGATGATTTTATATTTTTGAGTTTTATTTCCCGAAAAAGGCGGAGGTTTTATATTTTGTCCCGAAAATAAGGGTTGATTTTAATCAAATTGAATTGAAGTGAATTGATAATTTATATGATTTTTTAATTATATATGAAAAATAAGTAATTTTAAAGAAATAAAGTGAGAAAAGTGATTTAGCATATCATTAAAAAGGAATAAAAGTTAAAAAGAAATTAAATTTAAAAAGAAGAATTGTTTAAAGAAAATATTACTATAAAAAAGTAATTATTAAAAAAGAAATAAAAATGATTCATTTAAAAGGGAAGACAGAGTGTTAAATTACAAACCATTATCTCGTGATTATAAAAGCATTTTTTTGTAATTGTCTTTACTGCAAATATCATAGTTTATTAAAAGTTAAAATTTGGTGACCCCGATTTTTGAATATTAAAATCAATTTTGATATAATTTTGAATTAAGATAAGCAAAGAGTCTTATACTGAACATAAATAATTAACAAGAAGGAATAATAACTATTGTAGAATAAAATAAATAAAAGAAACAAGGAAGAGAAAATCTTGATAAGGAATATACTACAGGTATGAATGTGAGTGATTCACCTATAAAGAGTAACAGGAGACTTTTCTGTCTCTAATATAAATAAAAGATTTATAAGTTGGTGGGTTGATTATTAATTATTACATACTTTACACATTTATACACTTTCACACATTACGATTTATATTAAGACATAACAATTATTATTTTATAAACAAAAAAAATCTATTGGATATCATTAATGTTATATTATTATTACGCATAAAAAAGAATTTTCTATTGTATTTTATAAAAGGAATATTTTACAATACTAACTATTATGCATTAATAAACACAAAGAATTTAGAATCTAGTAAAATTCTTGTTAATTGTATCATTTTTTTAAATGAATATTTTAATCATTTAGAATTGAATAAACGAGAGCATTCTACATTGAATCATATTTCCAGTAGTGTTTTATTACGGTTTTCTAACTGTTGTCACCTAATCCTTTTTTTTCTTTCAATTAAAATACCGTCTTACCGGGGTTATTGAATTAATAATAAACCTAAAAGAGAGATCTACTACCTTTTGAATATAAATTTTGTTCCCGAAAAGCAAATAACGTTTACCTTGGGATGATAAATTTTGAGTCTTATTCTATTTAACCCGTTGAAATTATCTTCAATACAGTTAAAGTTGAATTTGCTCAAAATAAAGATTTGTTTTTATTTAATAATTAATCAAATTCATCTTTAACAAACTGGTGGCAGCAATGGAATTTTTTTTTATATTTTATTGAAAGAATAAAAATTTATAAAGGTTGGAAATAGTTATTTTTAGAAGAAAATATTTTTTTTGACACTTATACAATTACACAAAACGCAAATATACATTGAATTGAATTTTGTGCTTACGCACCATATATTATGTGAATGATTTTATTGTTAATGAATTTATTCAAATTCAGAAATAATAAACTTTTTGAATTCAGAAATACTGAATTTTTTTTAATAGTGCGAGTTTTAGAATTTTTTATACTCGCTAAGGTCGAGTTTCAGAGAACGGTAAATACCCTTGCAATCGGCTAGCTCTGCTTCCCTCAATAAGACGGTCTCTTTTCATCGAATAAAAAAACAACCTTGTCGGAAATGTGTAGGCACTTGGACAAGTGAGAGGATTAAAAAAAATAAATAATTTACAAAAATTGATGTCGGGCAACTTAGGATTGACTCAGAGTTAAAAAATAAAGTAAATAAAAAAGGGTTTATAAACCTATACATAAAGGAATTTATATATTATATATATATTTTATTTATATATTATGTTTATCGAATAACTAATTTAAATCTTATAAAAAAGGCAGAATTAGTCGACGTAAGCATGCTATAGAAGAAATTTGATACTTTACTAAAACAATTTTATTTATGTTACTTTCTTTATTTTTTAAAATAATAATTAATTGAAATTTATAAACTTTTTTGGGTTTATTTTAATATAAAGATTGAATAAATAAAGGGGAATTGTTAATTTAAAAAAAAAATTTGAATTTTTTATAATAATAAATATTTAAGTTTTAAATCAAATAAATCAATTATAATTTTTTTTTACTTATAAAAATAAATTTACTAAATATTGATAAACAATAATTATTGGCATAAATTGAGATAAATTCATCTTAAGCCATAAAAAATGAAATAATTTCAAGATTGAGGAAGAATGCTGACAAGTAAAAAACGAGGTAGAATTTCAAAGTCAAGGTCGGTCATAACCAGCAAGAATTAAAAAGAACAATATATATAAATTTATCTCTAACAAAAATGGAAAAGAAATTTTATTTTAAAATAAATTTAATAAATAAGTATTTATTTGAAAAAATGAATAATTAAATTGATAAATATTTTTCTCAGTTAAATGTTTCTTAAAAATTTTAAAAACAATTCATAGATTGATACAGTAAAGAAAAATGTAAAAATTTTCTTTTCATCAAGAAAATCTATTATCTATTCATCTATTATGAACATTTAACGTTGTGAACACTATGAAACAGTTTCATTTAAAGATTAGTTAAACAAATCAATTACTTTTTATTGCTTATGTTTAAATCGTATTAAATCATAAAATGGGATCAGTGTATGAAGCAATGTTACGGAGAGGCTACATAGAAAAATGGATATCGGAGGGATATAATGTTGAAGTAAAGGACCATGAAAGTATTTTAGAGATCAATGTTACAAAAATGTGTACCAAGAAAACTGTAAAATTAGACAGGATGGTCACAGGATAGAAGAAAGTGATTATGATCGAGATTTTGATTATTTTAATTATATTAAACCACAAACGGATCATGAGAATCGGTACAACCATAAAAATGCGAAAAACCAAGGTAACGTGTATGATCTAGATGCATCGAAAAAATACGAACAACCATGTAACCGACAGCGGAAAAAAGGAAACCAACGACAAAGGCAACGAGTTCGTAAAAGGGTCTATGGCCATAATGGATTTAATAACCAAAATAGGAACACGAATTTTCAAGAACATTGTCAAAATATGGACATGACATCGGAAGATTATGGAAGAGAAAATTTTCAAAACGGGGATCAGAATTTGCAAGAGGATAACATTGAATTCGGAAATTTACAGCACATATTTACCGACGAAGAACAAGGCATTTATCTCAGAGACGAATATAGAAGATACAACATGCAAGATGATTTCGGAAGAGAGGAACATAGAGAGTATAGATGCACTAACTATGATGAATCGTATATGAATTGTGAGGAACTATATTTTGTAAATGAGCATTTCGAAACAAATGAGTTTATAGAAACCAGGTTTAAAAGTAAAAAAGTATATGATTATGATATCATAACACCACCAATTTTTTTAAGGATTTGCCCAAAAACCAAAGCCCTTTAAAGGACAAAAAACAATTGGATCATAATGTATCACACTTCGTAAAAGAACCACACCTTTGAAGGTTTGAACAGAAAACAAAGAATCAAGTGACGAGAAAGTAATTCATAATCCAGAGGAAACTTCAGAAAATAAACAAACGTCGTTGTATATAAGTCCCATTACAGATACTACCGAAGAGTATATCAGTAATAATAAAAAACTTCCAGATAATAAAATAGTAGATAGAATCGGGGATTGTATTATAAAAGTAGAGTTGTTGAAAGCAGAAAACCAAAATTATTTTCTGAACAACGAAATGTTTGAAAGCGGTAAAAAAATAAAGTGGAGACTTCACAAAATACTGATTCGAAACGAAGTAAACCTGCAAAGGAGTTAGAGAAAAGAATCCAATTAAAAAATTATACCTATCCTCATAAGGAAACTCTACTACTAAAAAATGATATTTCGGAATCTAAAGTTATCCATGGACTATATGAAATAAAACCAGATCAAAAAAGAAATAAAAAAGTAATCAAGAAGAATGAAGAACTTTTAGATAATAAAGAGACTAATCATGAGAATATCACAGTTGGTGGATTCCACGTCAGTTCAACACACTTATTTTCATGACTTGTTAGGATTTGGCTGTACTTTTGTAAATTTATTACTTTTATAGTGATAAACAACTCCACCAAATATTTTTTCAAAATTTTGAAAATTACCAAAAATATGGCTTTTTCAAAATTTTTGTCTTTTTTTTTAAAGTGCTATAACTTTGGTTCTAATTAACCGATTTTGGATTTTAAAAAAAGGATTTCTTTGGTTTTAAGTATATTTTAAGTTAAAATTAATATAAAAAAAAAATTCAAAATTTTTTTTTGAAATTTAAAAAATTTAAAAATCCGTTTTTGAAAAAACATCATCTAAACTTTTCTAAAATGTTACTATTATTAGTAGAAGTGTAAATATTAATTTTTTTTTAATTTGATAAAATATTTTTTGAGTTATGGAGTTTCAAAATTTTGATATTTTTGAAAATATCTTTTTTTCGATTTAATATATTGATAAGTAAAATTAATCAAATTTAAAGTATGAATAGTGATTTTTAAAGGGGTTTTCACGGGCTATAAGCTGGTGACCTTTTTTCTATGAGCCATGTAAAAATCAGAGTGGGACCATGAGAATTTTTTAGGAAAATAATAATTTATCATTATTTTACATAGAAAATGATGATTCATAATTAATTTCTTCAAAAAGTTCCATGGTCCCACTCTGATTTTTACATGGCTCATATGAAAAAACATAAACTTTCGATTGCGATAGGTTAAAAAAAATAAAAAACCCCGTTTTTGAGATACAGTAGAACTTGGTTAATACGATTCTGTAGGGACCGCACTAAGAATGCGTCTTATGCGGGAAAACGTAAAAGGTGAGATATAAAATGTATGTCTTTAATTGCAGGGACCACCATAAATGAGCGTCTTAAGCGGGAAATCGTATTAAACGGGATCGTATTAACCGGGTTCTACTGTATGTTGAAATTAAGAATTTGACCTTGAATTTTAAGGTCAAATTGACAGAAAATAACTTTTTCTTCATCACCAGCTAATAGCCCGTGAAAACCCCTTTAAAAATAACTATTCATACTTTAAATTTGATTAATTTTACTTATCAATATATTAAATCGAAAAAAAGATATTTTCAAAAAAATCAAAATTTTGAAACTCCATAACACAAAAAATATTTTTCTGTATCCCTTTGCCGAAAGTACTGTCTTCCCGGTCTGATTTGGCTCCGGGAATAGCGACTTTTGTGGCCGGCTCGACAGACCCAACGAGCGCTCTGATTGGTTACAAGAATTTCAACACACGTACATGTTAGCATAGCAACCACACAGACACGTTACTTACAGAGCTCACGTTTTGAAAACAACTGCCAGTCATCAAAATAATGCATGAAATTTCTTATTTTCTTTTATTATTTTTTAATTATTAAATATATATTTGTAAAAGAAAATTTCTTGTTTACTATTTTTTAAATTTTACTTCCAATTATTTTTTACTTATAATTTTTTTTCATGCCCGCCCCGACCAGCTAAGTCTCGGCTTCGCCTCGACTTTGCAAAAGTCGGGCGGGCAACTTATTCAGCTATTTTATTATTCAAACAATAATTATTTAACGTACTTTCGGCTGGGGATACAGAAAAATTGTATACGACACACGGCCAGAAATTTGGATAACCTAGCGAGCGTGATGTATAAAGCCTCGGCCTTATATATCACGCCGGCCAGGAAATCCAACTTTCTGGCCTAGTATCATAATATACTATTATCAAATTAAAAAAAAATTAATATTTACACTTCTACTAATAATAGTAACATTTTAGCAAAGTTTAGAGAAAATTCATTTTTTTACCTGGGCAGTTGAGAAATTTTGCCCCATATGTTCGTAATTTGTGGTTACGTTTTATTTTTTTACTCCGAATCCCTTTGAGATCCCAAGATTAAATTTACAGGACATGTAAAGCACATTTTGCCTAACATTTAGTAAAATTTTGAAAATAATCGAAGATGATGTTTTTTCAAAAACGGATTTTTAATTTTTCAAAATTTCAAAAAAAAATTTCTGAATTTTGTTTTATATTAATTTTTACTTAAAATATACTTTAAACCAAAGAAATCCTTTTTTTAAAATCCAAAATCGGTTAATTAGAACCAAAGTTATAGCACTTTCAAAAAAAATACAAAAATTTTGAAAATGACATATTTTTGGTAATTTTTAAAATTCTGAAAAAATATTTGGTGGAGTTTTTTATCACTATAAAAGTAATAAATTTACAAAAGTACAGCCAAATCCCAACAAGTCATGAAAATAAGTGTGTTGAACTGACGTGGAATCCACCGATTACAGAATTAGAAATCATAGTATTTCTAGGTCTGCCTACATTAAATACAAAATTGCTGTAAGGGATAAAGAATTTAATCAATTTTTATATGGAGGTAGATTGTTTCAACAATGGGTGGTTGAAAATTATGTAAAAATAGAAAAAGATAGATTAAGATTTTGTGCAAATAATCAAGCTCAAGTGAGAAGTGAAAGATATAAAGGACTGATGGATTATTTACACAATCATGTGTTGAAAAATGATGTACATGTGTGAAAAACGCTTATATTGCCTTCTACTTTTATAGGATCACCTCGCAATATGATGCAACAATATCAGGATTCGATGGCTATTGTTGCTCGTCATGGTAGACCAGATTTCTTTATAACAATGACGTGTAATCCAAATTGGAAAGAGATACAGGAAAATTTATTCCCCTATCAAACTGCTGCTGATAGACCTGATATAGGAACTAGGGTTTTCGCATTAAAAGTTAAACATCTACTTAAACCTATTGTTGATAAAAAATTATTTGGAGAAGTCAAATCTTATGTTTATGTTATTGAATTTCAAAAGCGAGGATTGCCACACATTCATTTGTTAGTTATATTGAAAGAAAATTCTAAAATATTAACAGTTGAAAGTGTTGATCGTTATATTTCTACAGAAATTCCTGATGAAAATATCCTATTTATTGTTGATAATTCTAATGTTGTTCCGTATTGCCCTAAACTTTCAGAAATATTTAATTGCCATATTAATGTAGAAATAGTTTCGAGTATCCAGTCTGTTAAATATTTATATAAATATATTATCAAAGGGCATGATGATGCATCTATTGTTATCACAAATGCGAATGGTGAGGTAACTGTTAATCATAATGAAATACATCATTATGAAGAAAACAGGTATGTTGGTCCAGTTGAGGCAGTTTGGAGAATTCTAAGTAAACCTTTAGAGAAAAAGAGTCATAGCGTTAATCGCTTACCCATACATTTGCCAAATGAACAGAATGTTATTATTCGAGAAGAAAAAGATAATAACGGCATTTCT
This sequence comes from Leptopilina heterotoma, assembly GCF_015476425.1. NCBI lineage: Eukaryota > Metazoa > Arthropoda > Insecta > Hymenoptera > Figitidae > Leptopilina > Leptopilina heterotoma. The sequence goes on along the minus strand of NW_025110972.1, from coordinate 464,409 downwards.
TTCGATTAAAAAAAAATTTTTTTTCGATACAAAACTTTTGGATTATTTTAAACTTAACCAACGAGATACTTATGCTCAAAAGTATTATTATTCAGAAATACCAGAGAATTATACATGGGTAACAAAATCTCTTGAATGGAAACAAAAAATTCGTAAAGTAAAAGTATAGGGAAGAATGTATTCAATTAATCCACATCAATTAGAGTTATTTCATCTTAGATTATTGTTGCTTACAGTAAAAGGAGCAACTTCTTTTGAAAGTTTGAGAGCAGTTAATTGAGTTGTTCATGAATCTTTTACAACTGCTTGTTTGGCATTAGGACTTGTAGAAGATGATAGTGAATGGATTAGGACAATTAAAGAAGCTGCATTATGGATGATGCCTCATTCACTTCGCCAATTATTCACAAGAATTTTAATTCAATGTCATCCTGTACATCCGGATAAACTATATATGGAAACAATTTAAGGGTTAAATGTCAGAAGATTATTAAAAAATAACAAAGGGCTTGTAGAAATATTAAAACAATGTTATTTAACGAAGGATATAATTTAACTGACTATCAGGGGTTATTAGATATACAAGATGAAATTCTTACTGAACAAGTTAATGATATAAATATTGCCGAACATATTAACATAGAAGAACAGAATTATACTAAATTAAATGTAAAACAAAAACTTGTAGTTGATTATGTACTTGATGCCCTAAAGGATTTTTCTTTTGATGGTTCTATAGCAATTGTTAAGAAGTAAAGGAATAAATGTTTGCAACATGGCATTTACAGGTATAGCTGCGACTCTGCTTCCTAATGGAAAAAATGTTTATAAAGTTTTAGGCTTACCCGTTCCATAATACAGTGATTCATCTTCAAGCATTAAAGTTCAATCTTTAGAAGGCCTCTTTTTAAAAAATATAGATATTTTTATTTGGGATGAAGCACCAATGGCTCTAAAATATGCTTTAGAAATTATGGATTATCTATTCCAATTAACCTTTTGGTGGTAAAATTGTAATTCTAGGCGGAGATTTTCAACAAACTTTACCAATTAAAGAACGGTGTACTAAATCAGAAATAATAAATTTATCAATAAAAATAGTAAACTATAAAAATATTTCAAAAAATACACATTAACAGATAATATGAGAGCTTTACCACAAGAAACGAAATTTGTAGATTTTTTACTTAAAGTTGTCAATGGTGAATTAAATGATGCAGATGATAATGTTATATAACCAGAACATATTATTCAAAATGTAAATAGGTACACAAAATTTAAAATGAAATTTAATCCTTTAAAGATAAAATGTTTTTAATAACTATGTGTGTATCTTTAGAGTAATATTAGAAACTTTTCGGTGTAAAAACATTTCCATTTTTAATAGCAGAAAAAAAGGGGCGTGCGTAGCGCGCAAAAATAGTGACAAGTATAAATAAATAGTATATTTCGTAACGAGTGAGAGCAGTTGTCAATTTTTGAATGCGCACTTTTTTTGGAACAAACTGTAGTGCTCGTTTAAAAATTTGCAACTGCTCACACTAGTTACAAACGATATTTTTCATAACAAGGTGCAAAAAAGTGCCCTTTTTTGCACCGCATTATGAAAAGATTTATAGGTTGGTAAGTTGATTATTAATTATTACATACTTTACACATTTATACACTTTCACACATTACGATTTATATTAAGACATAACAATTATTATTTTATAAACAAAAAAAAATATCTATTGGATATCATTAATGTTATATTATTATTACGCATAAAAATAAATTTTCTATTGTATTTTATAAAAGGAATATTTCACAATACTAACTATTATGCATTAATAAACACAAAGAATTTAGAATCTAGTAAAATTCTTGTTAATTGTATCATTTTTTTAAATGAATATTTTAATCATTTAGAATTGTATAACCTTATTATAAACCTTATAAGGTTATAATATAAGGTTATTATAACCTTTAGAAGGTTGATTGTTCGGATAGAGTTAGGGATACCAGGGCAATTAATTAATAATGATTAAATTTATAACTCTATTGTTACTGCTCATGCATTTATTATAATTTTTTTATAGTTATACCAATTATAGTTGGAGGGTTTGGTAATTATTTAGTTCCATTAATACTTACAGTTCCTGATATAGCATTTCCACGTTTAAATAATATAAGTTTGTGACTTTTATTTCTTTCTATGATTTTAATATTAGCAAGAATAATAATTGATCAAGGGGCAGGTACAGGATGAACTGTTTATCCTCCTTTATCTCTTAGAGATAGACATCCTGGGGTTTCAACTGATTTAGTAATTTTTTCATTACATTTAAGGGGGGTATCTTCAATTTTAGGGTCTATTAATTTTATTTCAACAATTATTAATATACGACCTTATTTAATATTAAATAGATAAAATTACATTATTTGTTTGAGCAATTTTTTTAACAACTATTCTGTTATTATTATCATTACCTGTTTTAGCAGGAGGAATTACAATATTATTATTTGATCGAAATTTAAATACTTCTTTTTATGATCCTGTTGGAGGGGGGGACCCAATTTTGTATCAACATTTATTTTGATTTTTTGGTCATCCTGAAGTTTATATTTTAATTTTACCTGGGTTAGGGATAGTTTCTCATATAATTTTTACGGAATGTGGGAAAAAGGGGTCTTTTGGGAGGTTAGGTATAATGTATGCTATAATTTCAATTGGAGGACTAGGATTTATTGTATGAGGACATCATATGTTTACAGTTGGTATAGATGTTGATACTCGAGCTTATTATACATCAGTAACGATAATTATTGCTGTTCCTACAGGGATCAAAGTGTTTAGATGGTTAGCTACAATGATAGGAGTTAAAGTAGATTTTAGAGTGGTAATAATATGGGTAATTGGATTTATTTTTTTATTTTCTTTAGGAGGGATAACAGGGGTTACTTTATCAAATTCTTCTTTATATATAGTTATGCATGATACTTATTATGTTGTAGCTCATTTTCATTACGTTTTATCAATAGGAGCTGTATTTTCTATTATTGGAGGATTTATTTTTTGATTTCCTTTAATTACTGGATTTACTTTAAATTCAAAATGGTTAATAACTCAATTTTTTGTGATATTTATTGGGGTTAATATAACTTTTTTCCCACAACATTTTTTAGGATTAAGAGGGATACCTCGACGGTATTCTGATTATCCTGATAGATATTTAATATGAAATATAGTTTCATCAATTGGATCATTAATTTCAATTGTAAGAATACTTATATTAATTTATATTATTTGAGAATCTTTTATAGTAGAGCGATTAGTGTTATTTAAAAATTATTTAATAGTATCAGTAGAGTGACTACATTTAGCTCTTCCTTTAATACATTCATATTTAGAAGGTTCATTACAAATTAAGTAAAAAATGAAAGAATGATTTATTTTAATATTACAAGATTCCGCTTCTCCAATAATAGAATGAATAATAATATTTTATGATTTTACTTTATTAATTAATTTAATTATTGTAGTTTTAATTTTATGAGTTATTATAAATGTTGCTCTAAATAAATTGATTGTTTTAATAGTAGAAAGTCAAGAGATTGAGATTATTTGAACTATTATTCCTATTTTTACTTTAGTAATTTTGGGGGTTCCTTCTATAAAAATTTTATATATATTAGATGAGGTTTATTCCCCTTTTTTAACAGTTAAAGTGGTGGGGCATTAATGGTCATCAATGGTCTTATGAATATTCTGATTTTATAAGAAAAAGGGTGGATTCTTATATAGTGAAAGATATTATTTTAAGGAGATTTCGTTTATTAGATAGAACAGAAAATTTAGTGTTACAAATAGATGTACAAATTCGATTTTTAATTTCCTCTGAGGATGTAATTCATTCATTTGCTGTTCCTTCAGTAGGAATTAAAGTTGATGCTGTTCCTGGGCGGTTAAATCAGGGGGGGTTAATATATCTTTACCTGGTTTTCATTTAGGGCAATGTTCAGAAATTTGTGGAATGGCTCATAGATTTATACCTATTATTGTTGAAGGGAGGGGAGTGGAGAATTTCATAGATTATATAGAAGAATTTATTGAAGAGTAAAAAAATAGGATAATTTTAATTTAATTAAGTAACTTAAGTTTAAAGTAATTATTTTTTAAATTATTTATAGTAATATTTATTAGTACTCTTAATTAATTCCTCAGATAAAGCCAATATATTGATTATTGTTAATAATGTATTTATGGATTTTATGAATTTATTATATAATTTTAATGGGAGGATTTTTTTCAAAACTTTATTTAATAAAAATTAAAAAAGATGAAGTTTTGGTAAGTAAATGGATCGTTAAATGATAACTAATTTATTTAGAGTTTTTTATACTTCTAGAAGAATTGATTACTCTTTAAATTGAGTAAGGATATTGATATTAAGTTTATTTATTCCTCAATTATATTGAGTTTTATCAAGAAAATATTGTATTGTATGAAAATTAATTTTAATGGGGGTAGTTAATGAAATTAAAATTTCTTTAGTTAATTTTAATAAATTAAATGTTTTATTATTTATATTTTTATTTATTTTTATTATACTTAATAATTTTGTGAGTTTATTTCCTTATATTTTTTCTAAAACAAGACATATTTGTATTACAGTTACAGTTTCTTTAATAATTTGAGTAAGAATAATAATCTTTGGGTGAGTTAATTTTTTTAATCATATATTGGTTCATTTAACTCCTCAAGAAACACCAGATGTTTTAATACCTTTTATAGTAATAATTGAATTTATTAGGAATATTATTCGTCCTTTAACTTTATCAGTTCGTTTATAATTTTAGGGATTATGGTATTTTTATTGGTTTTAATTCAATGTATTTTAATAGTGTTAGAAGTTGCTGTTTCTTTTATTCAATCTTATGTTTATTCTATTTTAAGAGTTTTATATTCTTCAGAAACTAATTATGAAAATATTACATAATTTGATTTTTCATTTAGTAACGGTGAGGCCTTGACCTATTTTAAGATCATTTAGAGTTATGAGAACTATAATTGGAGGGATTATACTATTCAGTGATAAATTTATTTATTTAATAAATTTAGGTCTTTTGTCAATTATTTTATGTAGAATTCAATGGTGACGAGATGTAATTCGTGAAGGAACTTTTCAAGGGAGTCATTTAAGACGAGTTGTGGAAGGGTTAAAATTAGGGATAATATTATTTATTTTATCTGAAGTTATATTTTTTTTATCCTTTTTTTGAACTTTTTTTCATTCATCTTTATCTCCAAATATTGAAGTTGGAGGAGTTTGACCTCCAAGGAACATTCTTCAATTTGACCCTTTTCAGCTTCCTTTGTTAAATACAGTAATTTTATTATCATCTGGAGTTTTAGTAACTTGGAGACATAGTATTTTAAATAGAGATAATGAAAGAAGACAAGTAGGGCTTTTTGGTACAATTATGTTAGGGAGGGTATTTTCAATAATTCAGTATATAGAATATTATGAGGCTACTTTTTCTATAAGAGATTCTGTATTTGGTTCAATTTTTTTTTAACAACTGGGTTTCATGGGGGGCATGTAGTTATTGATATTGACATTTTGTTGATGTAGTATGGATTTTTGTTTATATTTTAGTTTATTGATGACATTGATAATCTTTAAATTTTTATATGTATATATTTATCATTTTAAATATAATTATTATAATTTTAGGAGGATTAATTATGGGTATTAATTTAATTTTATCTAAAAAGATATTTAAGTGTCGAAATAAAATATCTTCTTTTGAATGTGGGTTTGATCCAATATCATATAGAAAGGTACCTTTTTCTATTCAATTTTACTTGATTAGAATTATTTTTTTAATTTTTGATGTGGAGATTACTTTAATTTTACCTAGAATTATTTTAATTCAAGAAAAATGATTTTTTTATAAATATATTTTTTGTGTAATTATATTAATTTTAGTGTTAGGTCTTTATTATGAATTTAAAGAAGGGTCATTAAATTGATTTTAGTAATTGGATAAATCTAAAGTTTTAGAATTTAATTTCGACTTAAATATATAGTTAAAGTAACTTATTCAAAATTTTAGGGGTAAAGAGGGGCATGTAGTAAAAATTGTATATTGGTGTTTTATTAAATTAGCACAAAAATTTTTGGGATTTTAGGGAATAAATAATATTATTATATACAAAATTATTATGACAGATTAGTGTGTTAATTTTAGGAATTAATTAAATATAAATTGATTATATTAATAATATTAGAATTTTAATAAATGATATGCCTGAGTAAAGGATTATTATGATATAATAAGTTATATAAATTAAAGTTTTATTATCATTAATTATCATTAATTATCATTAATTATCATTAATTATCATTAATTATCATTAATTATCATTAATTATCATTAATTATCATTAATTATCATTAATTATCGTTAATTATCATTAATTATCATTAATTATTGGGGGGGGGGAATAAAAAAAAATTTTCTTGTCTATTGTTAGATTATGAATCTAAAAGTTTCATTAACTTATTTTTATTATATAATTTTAAGTTAATAAGACTATTAATTTTCAAAGTTAAAAGAATAAAATTTTTATAAATTATTTTAATATGGCAGATTAGTGCAATGAATTTAAGTTTCATAAATAAAATAAGTATTTTTAATAAAAATTTATGAAATATATTGGTTAGAGTATTTAGTAAGGAGTTTAATTGTCGTTATTATAGTATTAATTGGAGTAGCTTTTTCAACTTTATTAGAACGAAAAATTATAGGGTATGTTCAAATTCGTAAAGGGCCTAATAAAATTTTATTTAAAGGTATTTTACAGCCAATTAGAGATGCTTTAAAGTTATTAAGGAAAGAGTTATTTTTTGTAAAAAATTTAAATTATATAATTTATTTTTTAAGACCTTGTTTAAGGTTGTTATTAATATTAATATTATGAATTATTATACCTAATTTTTTTAATATAAGAATTAGAGAGATAAGAATTTTATTATTTATTTGTTTTTTAAGATTGGGGGTTTATATAATGATGTTAAGAGGATGATCTTCTAATTCTTTATATTCAATATTAGGGAGAATTCGTGCGATTTCACAATCTATTTCTTATGAAGTTAGTTTAATTTTAATTATTTTAAGAAGCTTATTTTTAATTGAAAGATTTGATATATTTAAGATGTCAAGAGTTCAAGATAAAATTTGAGCTTCTATTTATATATGAGGGGTAATGTTAATATTTTTAGTTAGAGTTGTGGCGGAATTAAATCGAACTCCTTTTGATTTAGCTGAGGAAGAATCTGAATTAGTATCTGGGTTTAAAACAGAATATATAGCAGGAGGATTTGTGTTAATTTTTTTATCTGAGTATGGTATAATTATGTTAATAAGTTATTTATTTATATTATTTTATTTTATACTTAATATTAATAGTGTTAGGATAGTGGGAAGGGTGAGGGTAATAATTTTAATTATTTTATTTCGAGGAAGGTTTCCTCGAATTCGATATGATAAACTTATAATATTAATCTGGAAAAGATTTTTAGTTGTAATTTTAAATTATTTAATTTTTTTAAACTTTATTAAATGAATTTTATTAATTATATATTAATAGTAAAAGGTTAAAGATTCAAGTTAATGAATTTGTTAAAATATGTATTTTGAATATACATTAAAGAGATTAAAATTTTCTATTAACTTAAAATAAAAATTAAAATTATAATTAATAGGAGTAGTATAAATATATCTATTAAAGTATTAAAAAAATATGAGGATAAAAATTTTTTTTGTTTAAAAAATATAAAGTTAAATATTAATTTAGTGTAAAATTCATTTCATATAGTTTCGTTTAAATAAAATAATTTATTAATTATATTAAAGGTAAAAAAATTTATTGAAAAAGATAATTGTCTTAAAAATATAAAATTTTTACAAATAGGAATAATGTTATATAAAAGTCATGAATTAAAGTAATTTGTGTAGTTTAAAGAATTTAAAATTAATAAAATTCTAAATATTATTGTATAGTGAATTAAATTTTTTATTTCTAAATTTAAAATTCTTGTGTCAATTCTATTAAATCTTAGTCAATTAATTAAATTACCAAAAATAATAGATATAATAAATAATATGAAAATAGAGAAATTTATTAAAATATTATCTTTTTTTAGGGTTATAGGGCTAGAGTGTGGTATATTGAAAGTTAAATAAAATATGAGTCGAAAAGAATAAAAAATAGTTAAAGAGATAGAAAAATATATTAAAGTTATAATGATTGGGTTAATTAAGAAGTTAAGTGTTATTTCAAATATTAAATCTTTAGAGTAAAAACCTGAGAGAAAAGGAAAGCCACAGAGAGATAAATTAGAGTAGTTAAAAAATATAATTACTAAAAGAGATTCATAAATTAAAGAACCTATTAATCGAATATCTTGTAAATTTATTAAAAAATGAATTATGATTCCTGAACATAAAAATAATAAAGATTTAAACATAGCATGAGAAATAAGATGAAAAAATACATAGTTTGGTAATTGATAGGCCAGTATATGAATTATTAAGCCTAGTTGTCTTAAAGTTGAAAAAGCAATAATTTTTTTTAAATCAAATTCGAATATAGCATTAATTCTAGCTAGAAGTAAAGTTATTAAACCAATAATTAAAAGAGGTAAAGTTATTTTTGTAAATATAAAATTGAATCGAATTATTACATATACTCCTGCTGTTACTAATGTTGAAGAGTGAACAAGAGAAGAAACTGGAGTGGGGGCAGCTATTGCAGCAGGGAGTCATATAGAAAAAGGGATTTGGGCTCTTTTAGTTATAATTATAATTAAAATAATTGAAGGAAAAATGTAAGAATTAGAATAGTAAAGAGAAAAATTTCATGATCTAAAATTTATACCTAGAAAAATAAGGATTAAAAGTATAATATCACCAATTCGATTAGTTAATAATGTTAATATACCAGAGTTGAAAGAATTTGAAGATTGATAGTAAATAATTAAACAAAAAGAAATTAATCCTAATCCGTCTCAACCTAAAATAATTCTTAATATATTAGGACATAAAATTATTAAAATTATAGAGATTACAAAAAGTATTAAAATTATAATAAAGTAAATCTTTTTATTTTCTAAAATTATGTATTCTTTCCTATATAGTATTACTATGGAGGAAATGAATATTACAACTCTGATAAATATTAGACTTAGTCAGTCTAGTATAAAATTTAATTCAAAATTTATATTTATTAAAGAAATAATATTCCATTTAATAAAGAAAATAGATTTGAAAAAAATTAATGTTAATCTATAAAAAAAAGTTAGTGTTCCTAAAATAAGTAAAGAATTGAAATAAAGGGAGTTAATTATAATTTAAAATATTTTCAAATATATTTTTGATTCCACAAATCAATATTTTAAATTTAAATTATTTAAATAATAAAAATTTATTGTTATAATAAATAAAGGAATTAGGTGAAGTAGTAAAGCTAAGAATTCTTGTATTGAGATTGAAATAAATATATTAATATTTTTATTTAAAATTCCATGTTGTGTTATAATAAAAAAATATATTGAGTATAAAACACTTGTAAATCTTAAAATTATAATTAAGGGAATTAAATTTAGTCTAAAATTTAAGATTCTATTAATTAATAAAATTTCACTAATTAAATTAAGAGAAGGATATATATTAAAAATATATAATATATTAAAAATATTTAATATAAATCAAAATAAAGTTAAGGAAAGGGTGATATTTATTAAACCTTTATTTAAAAGAATTCTTCGTGATTTTAGTCGTCTATAAGAAATATTTACTAAAAAAAATAAAGCAGATGAATATAAACCATGACTAATTATTATAATTAAGCTACCTAGGATTCCTGTTAATCTTATAGAAATTAAACCAGTAATTATAAGACTTATATGGACTACGGATGAATAGGCTACTAATTTTTTTATGTCAATTTGTTTTATACAAATTAAAGAGGTTAATAATGCTCCTAAAAGTCTTAGGGTAGAAATAAAGAAGTTGTAAATTGAGTTTAAATATTCTGATATAAATATCATTCGTAAAATTCCATATCCACCTAATTTTAATATAATGGCAGCTAAAATTATTGATCCTGTAACTGGAGCTTCTACATGAGCTTTAGGTAATCAAAGGTGTAAAAAAAATTGGGAGTTTAACTAAAAATGGGAGTAATATATATAGGTAGAAATAGATATTTTTTAAAAAATTTAAATTTATTAATAAAATAATGTTTATAAAATTAGTTATATAGTATAATTTAATTAAAATAATTATTAAAGGTAAGGAAGCAAATAAAGTATAAATCAGTATATAAATTCCTGCTTCTATACGTTCAAATTGAGCTCCTCATCCTAGAATTAAAAATAATGTTGGGATTATTCTTGCTTCAAAGAAAATATAAAAAGTAAAGTAACTTATGGATAAAAATGATAGAGTTAACGAAATTATTAAAGTGATTAATAAAGTTAAATAAATTTTTTTAAAATTTATATTAGATCAAATTAAAATTATTAATCTAAAAATTCATATAGTTAGTAAAGTTAAATAAAATGAATTTTGATCAATAAAAATTATTCATATAATTTTTATTGAGGAGTAAAGAGGAGTAAAACTTACTAAAAATAAAAAAGATAAAAGGAGGGTTCAATTTAATAATGATAAAAATATTAAAGGGGGGAAAAAATAATAGGACTTAAGGTTAAGATAAAAATTAATTTCATATAATTTAAATTATTAAATTTATTGAATTTAAAGTTCCTTTACCCCTAAATTGAATGATTATAATTAAAATTGTTAATCCTAGAATTCCTTCACAAATAATAATAGGGATAATAATTATAATATTATAATAAATAATCAAAAAAATTATTCAAAATTAATTAATAGTAAAATATAAAATATAGATAAGATTGACGAGATTATTATAATTTCTAAAGATATTAGAGTTAAAAGTAAATGGGGGTATAGATTTGTGATTAAAAAAATTGAAGATAAATAGAGTATTAGGATTAAAATAGGGAAGGGCATTTAGCTAAGTAGTTTATAAAAAACTTTAATTTTGTAAATTAAAATTAAATTAAGAATTTTTTAGCTATTTCAAAAAAATAAAAAATTATATTTTTAATCTCCAAAATTGAAGTTTTTATTTAAACTATTTTTTGAATGTATAATTTTTATTTAATTTTAATTTTTATTATTCTTTTAATTCTTGTTAGGTTGATAAGAATTGAAGAAAGGCACCCTATAATGATAGGTGTGTCTATATTTATAATTACTATAATAGTAATTTTAGTAATAAGAGTTATTAATAAAATAAGAGTTTATTCAATAATTTTTTATGTAGTTATAATTGGGGGGATTTTAATTTTATTTCTTTATTTTAATAGATTTGCTAAAGATGGAGTAATTATTATCAGGTATTTTGATTTATTAAATACATTGAATAAACTTCTTACTTTGTGTTTAATTTATGTTATTATATCAAAAATAGATTATTTTAAAAGGTTAGTTAGGAGTAATGATTCAATTATTATTGAAATAAAAAATTTTGTTTTAGAGAGAAATTTTAATTCTTTTAAGTTAATTTACATTAAATTTGATTTAATAATAGTTTTTATTTTATTATATCTTTTATATCTTTTGGTTATAGTTGTAAAAGTTTTATTTTTATTTAAACCTAAGTCTATACGACAAATATTATAATGAAAATAATTTTTTGTCAGAGTAATTCAAAAAAAGAATTATTATATTTACCTACACCAATTAATATTAATTTAATATGGAATTTTGGATTTTTGTTAGGGATATGTTTAAGGATCCAAATTTTAAGAGGAATTTTTTTATCAATAGATTATAATTCTAGAATTGATTTGGCATTTGAAAGGGTTATTCATATTATTCATGATGTTAATTATGGGTGGGTCATTTGATTAATTCATATAAATGGGGCTTCTTTTTTTTTATTTGTTTATTTATACATATTGGACGAGGGTTATATATGAGATCTTATAAAATAATGTTTCCTTGATTAAGAGGGAGTGTTATATTTTTAATAATTATAGGGGCTGCATTTTTGGGGTATGTGTTACCTTGAGGACAAATATCTTTTTGGGGGGCAACTGTAATTACAAATTTAGTTTCAGCTATTCCTTTTATTGGGAATGATATTGTTATTTGGTTGTGAGGAGGGTTTAGGGTGGGGGCTGCTACTTTAAGACGATTTTATAGATTTCATTTTATTTTACCTTTAATTATTTTAGTAATTGTTTTAGTTCATTTAGTTTCTCTTCATATATTTGGGTCTAGGAATCCCTTAGGGGTATCTAGAGATTTAAATAAAATTCCTTTTCATAAATATTTTCTTATTAAAGATTTACTAGTTTTGTTAATTATGATTATTAGTTTATTACTTATTAATTGTTTAAAACCTTATGTTTTAGGAGATCCTGAAAATTTTAATTTAGCTAACCCAATAGTTACTCCGTTTCATATTCAACCTGAATGGTATTTTCTTTTTGCTTATGCTATTTTACGATCTATTCCTAGGAAATTGGGTGGGGTTGTTGCTTTAGGAGCTTCTGTGTTAATTTTATTAATTTTACCTTTTTTTGGGGGGGGGGAATTTATAAGGGAAGTAAATTATCCATTTAATCAGATTTTATATTGATTATTTATTAATTTTTTTATTTTATTAACATGGATTGGTATAAAGCCAATTAAATACCCTTATATAGAAATTGGACAAATTTTATCTGTAATGTATTTTTTGTATTTTTTTTAAAATTATGTGGTTAAAAAAAGTTGAAATTTGTTTATAGAGTAGTTTTATAGTTTATAAAAAATTTTAAATTGCAAATTTAAAGAATTTAGATTAAATAAAACTTTTAAGTAAATTTATATTTTATATTAATTTATAAATTTATTTAAATACATAAAATTTTGATAAAAATTAATATTTTAAAAATATTATAAAGATATATTTAATTTAAAGTATTAAAATTTAAAGAAATTTTTAATTTGTAAAATTTTTATTATAGATTAATTAGAGTGCCAGCAATAGCGGTTATACTTTATATATAAAATTAATTTAATTAAATATTAAAGTAAAATTATTATTTAAATGATAAATTTAATTGGGGGAAATAAATGGAATAGTGAAATAATTTATTTAATTTAATTTAGTTGAATTTATTTATATAAAATTTAGTGTTATAAAGATTTAATTTTATTAAAATTAGGATTAGATACCCTATTATATAAGTTTATAATTAAAATATTAATAAAGTAAATTTATAGATTGAAATAGTTAGATATGACGGTATTTTAATTTATTTAGAAGAATTTGATGATTAAATTGATACCCCACAATAAGAAATACTTATAAAATTTGTATTTATATATTTTTATTTAAAAAAATTTTTTTAAAAATAATTTTGTAATTTTTTATTATAAAAAATTATTTAAATCAATATGTAATTTAAAGATAAGGTTTAATTGAATTACTATAAATTCTTAATTTATAAAAATTATATTTAAATTATATTTATAAATAGGATTTAAAGGTAAAATTAATTAATTAATTAATTTAATTTAATTTTAAAATATGTACAAATTGCCCGTCAATTTAGTTTATTAATAAATAGTTAAATTTATTTAAAATAAAGTAAGTCGTAACAAAGTAAATATACTGGAAAGTGTATTTAGAAGTTTAAATAAAAAGAAATTTAATTTTTTAGGGTAAAAATTTTTTTTTTAAATATTAATAGGTAAAAATTTAATTTTAAGTAAACAAATTGAAAAAATAAATTAAGTTGTATTTTAAATGTATTGTAAAAGAAAAAATTATTTTATTAAATTAAAGTTTTATTTATTTTACCTTTTGTATCAGGGTTAATTAATATTATTTAGTTAAGTAAAAATTTCGAAATTAATAGAGATAAAATTTTAAAGAGTTAAAGTAATAAATTTATTTAAAATAAAATTTTTGTAATTAAATGTTAATCGAAATTAATAATATCTAATTTTTTAATAAATAAATTTAATTTATAATTTTTTATATACATATTATATTTTATATATTAATGTAAATAAAAATTTAAATATTTTAAGGGATGAACTTTAAAATTTAATTAAAAATATGGATTAATATAATTAATTTATGAGATATAATTTAAAATTTTAATTTTTAGAAAAAATGTAATTATTTATTTAGTAGTTATTAATATTAATTTTTAATATATTTTAATTTATATATTAAAATGTAATTATAAATATTTTTTATTTAGTAATAATGATTCAATTAGTAAAAAATTTTTGAATTTATGTAATAAATTTTTATTAGTAAATTAATTTTAATGAATTAAGCAAAAAATTTATATTTACCTGTTTACTCAAAACATGTCTTTAAAATTAATTTATTTAAAGTCTAGTCTGCTCAATGAAAATTTTAAATAGCTGCAATATTTTTGATTGTACTAAGGTAGAGTAATAAAAAGTTTTTTAATTAAAAAATTGTATGAAAGATTATATACAATACATACTTTATTAAAATTAAAATTTTAAAATTTATTTATAAGTAAAAAATCTTATTAAATTTTAATAGACGAGAAGCCCCTATAAAACTTTATAAATAAAAATGATTTAGATAAATATTATTGATTTAAATTAAATTATTTATTATATTGGGGAAATGAAAAAATAATTTAATTTTTTTATAAATGATTATATAGATAGATAAAAATTTAAAAAGAGTGTTTAATTAAAATTATTAGATTAAGTTACTTTAGGGATAACAGCATAATATTTTTAGAAAGTTCTTATTGATAAAAATGTTTATGACCTCGGTGTTGAATTAAAATAAATATTAAAAGGAGATTTTTAATTATTAAGTCTGTTCGACTTTTAAAATTTTACATGATTTGAGTTAAAATCGGTGTAAGCCAGATTGGTTTCTATCTTTAAAATATAAATTTAATATTTGTACGAAAGGACTTTATTAATAGTTAATAAAATAATTTTTAAAATTAAATAAAAATAAATATTAAATTTAGTTAAATTTTTATAATATTAATATGTCATATTAAAGTTATTTATTGAATAATTTAAATAATTTAATTTAAAATATAATATTGAAGATATTAAAATGATAAAATTATCTTTAAATATATATAATTATATAATATAAATAAAATATATTTTATTTCCAATAAAAAGATTTAGTTTAAAGAAAACTGGTATAATTATTCAGAAACAAACTTTCTATAAATTATTTTAATTTATAGGGAAATAATAAAAAAAATTAGATTTCTAATCTATTAATAAATGGGTAAATCATTTTTATTTCTTTAAAAATTGTAAAGTTTTATAATTTTAGAAAGGGGTGTATTTGATTTTAATAAAAAATTTAGTTAAATGTAAAAAAATTTGAAGCATTTTTTTGAAAAATGCTAACTTTTATATCTAAAAGAAATGGGAAATAAATATCTATTAATAGGGAGGGGGAAACTTTAATCATATTTATAAGGAATAGATTAAATAAGTTCAATAATTTCTAATTAAGTGAACTATTTTTATCGAGTAACTTTTTTCAGGAATGGAAAACTGGTTTTCCTCATAGGATTTGGAAGAAATTTAAGAAAAAGAGGCAAAAGAAAGATCTTAAAATTTTTAATTTAATATAAAATTTAGACCTGATAAAACATTAAATTTTTAATATATTAATATATTAAAAAATATTAAAGGAAATTAATTTTAGTAAAAAATATATTTTATATAATAAATTTAAATTATAGAAATAGGCAAGTGAATTATTTATAGTTGAAATAAATATTAATTAAAATAAATAGGGATATTTATGTAAAGAGGAAAATTGAATATTTTATAAATGTAGAGGTGTAAATAACAAAATGTTTAATTTAACTTATATAATAATTTAAATATTTTTATAAAAAAAATTAAGATTAAAATTATATAAATAAAAATGTTTTAGTAAATAAATCAAATTATATAGTAAATTACATCTTGGTAGACAATAATGAAATATTCAATATATTGCGGCATTTAAAATATTATAATTATAAATTTTTATAATGAAATTATAATGTTTTTTTTAAACTATATTTTAATTAATTAGAAATTTAAAGTTAATAATGATTTTATAGTGTAGTAAAAATTTTAATTTTTAAATTAAAATTATAATAAATAGAATAAAAAAGAATTTAATTTATATAATTAGGTAAAGATTTCGTATTTAATTAAAAAATTAAAATTTGTACAAATTTGTACAAATTTGAAGCATTTTTTTGAAAAATGCTAACTTTTATATCTAAAAGAAATGGGAAATAAATATCTATTAATAGGGAGGGGGTTATAAGGTTTATAAGGTTTATTATAACCTTATAAACTACCAGATAAAAATTGTCATAAAAAGAAGTTTAAGTGGAATTCTGTTCACTTTCAAAAATTTTTATTGACTAAAAATATTCTTTATTGTTGCTAGGATGTTGCTTAACAACATCATAAAAAATAGAAAATTTTATTGTGCTTTTAAGCACTTTTAAATGAAAGTAACCACCAGCCGGAATCTAGCAGAAAATCAACATTCTCATAAAAAAAATTTAAATTAAATTCTTAACACTTTTATTATTTTCTATTAACTAGAAACATTTTAGATTGTTGCTGGGATGTTGCTACACAACATCCTTAAAAATAAAAACTTTTATTGTGACTTTTAAGCACTTTTAAATAAAAGTAACCACCAGCCGGAAACTAGCAGAAAATCAAAATCGTCATAAAAAAGTTTAAATTAAATTCTTATTACTTTTATTACTTTCTATTGAAAGAGAAACATTCTAGATTGTTGCTGCGATGTTGCTGAACAACATCCTGAAAGATTGAAAATTTTATTGTTACTCTTAAGCACTTTTAAATAAAAGAAACCACCAGCCGGAAACTAGCAGAAGATCAAAATTGTCATAAAAAGAAGTTTAAATAAAATTGTGTTCAATTTCAAAAATTTTTATTGACTGAAAACATTTTTGATTGTTGCTGGGATGTTGCTAAACCACATTATAAAATATAGAAAATTTTATTGTTAATTTTAAGCACTTTTAAATAAAAGTAAGCACCAGCCGGAAACTAGCAGATGATCAAAATTGTCATAAGAAGAAGTTTAAATTGAATTCTGTTTAATTTTAATACCTTTTATTAACTGGAAACATTCTAGATTGTTGCTGGGATGTTGCTGAACAACATCCTGAAAGATAGAAAATTTTATTGTGACTTTTAAGCCCTTTTAAATAAAAGTAACCACCAGCCGGAAACTAACAGATGATCAAAATTGTCATAAGAAGAAGTTTAAATTGAATTCTGTTTAATTTTAATACCTTTTATTAACTGGAAACATTCTAGATTGTTGCTGGGATGTTGCTGAACAACATCCTGAAAGATAGAAAATTTTATTGTGACTTTTAAGCCCTTTTAAATAAAAGTAACCACCAGCCGCAAACTAACAGAAGATTAAAATTGTCGTAAGAATTTTTATATTGAATTTAAAGAATAAAAATATGTTAAATTAAGACAATTGTTCAAAATATTGGCGCTTCTATCGATGTAAGGTCGCAGGGGCGAACTATTGACCTCACAACCCTTACCGTTATTCTAGGATATTTGATCGAATATTACTTGAATTAACGTCAGAATGATCTTGTCACATTTTTCTCCTTCAGAGATGACTTTAGTTCAAGGAAAATGAGAGTTTCGAAACTAAAACAGCAAATTATTAATCTGTAAAAATTAAATTATTAACATTGTTTATGATCATCACAAAATAGAGTAAATAAAATAAAAGTGATTAATGTTTGCAAAAATAAAGTTAATTAGTAACATTCTTGATTCTAAATTCAAAAACAATTAAGCATTCCTGGAAGTTTCTTAGTTAAGGTATAATATGTTCCAAACAATTCTTTAAACTAATAAATCTTATAAATTGGTCAAGTTTGGGTTGATAAGATATCAAAATTACCAAGGTAAGAAATTAAAAGAAAGAAATTTTGTTAACTATTAATAGTATATAAAATTACGAAAGTTACCGACAGATTAGCTCAGTCGGATAAATGCCTCGCTCGGCGGACGATTAGGACCAAGGGTACTTGGTTCGCACCCCAATGGGTGCAAATAGAAGAATTAATTAATTAATTTTTCCGGCACGTGAGATAATATGAGCGGGAGATTTGAACGTCGAGGACTTGGTTGTGTAATATTCGATACTTCGAATTTATACATCCAAGACTCGGCGGCGATAAATCGGCTGTACTCACAATCAGTTAAGTTTTTTCATAGTTTCCCTTGACTATGGCTAGAGAGGGCCATGTGAATACGAGTACTTCTAATAAAAACCGGCTACGGACCGCAAATTGGGGGTATTGGGAATCTGGGGAAATTTGGAGAATATTTAGGGGTTGTCATGTATGTAAAAACCTAAATGGGGTATACATGAAGAACAATTAAAAAAAAGAAAAAAAATTACGAAAATTAAATTAATTTCATCAAAAAAATAAATGAAAGTTTGGCACAGCCATTAGTCAAAATTGATTCTTATTTTGTCGAAGTATTTCAGCAAAGAAAATGCGACGCATTGTCAAAAATGTAATACAATGAGAGAAAAGAATATAACAATCCAATATCGAATTCACAATCACATTTCGTTACTCTGGTACAAGTCCTTGTTCACAATGATGTTTTAATCATGCGATGCTTCCAATTTGACGCTGGTACGATGACACGATATTCTTCTCCATCTTCCAATTCCGGTCCGAGCTTCATCACTTTGTCAAGTGTCATATTAGCAAAAGATGTAGTCAGCTATATTATTTTTGTCTTCCGCTAATTGATGAATTCCAGGCACAGTTGGATTCACAGGCTCTTTAACAACAGGCAAAGCAATCTCTTTAATCAAAAATTGTCTGATTCGATTTGCTGAATCAGGACTGTCAAAACTATCTTTGACCTTGCGTCGAAGCTCTTATACTTCTGCCTCCTTGATCATCTGATCTCTCAGAACTGACTCACTTGTCATCGTTGTATAATTTGGACGAAGTCAATCAACATATGGAAAGATGCAGTCGTCAGTCTCCAATCCATCAGCTCCACAGACACGGTAGAATCAAGGCCTCATCTTGATCTAACATTAACCAAAATGGTTCTCCCTTGATCAGCAATTCTGCCCTCTTTGTAATAAGCCCTTTCAATAACTTATCGGGCGAAATTCTGTAGTTAGTCCTGTAAATTGGTGAAGACTGGTACTCCTGAATGATCAATTTTAGCACTCCGAGTTCTTCCCGAGCTTCGTCAAAAGTTGGAACATCCTTCATGGTATAAGGCAAGCGCTCCACTTTTACTGAAGATGCAATAACCGCCGCAGGATCATCTGTCGACCTGGAAATATGTCCCTCGACAATCATCGACTCCTTTAGCCTTGGAAACTTATTCTTTTAAAGACTCTTAGCATTAATTTGTTGCTGAGTCAACCTGATTGTTTTGGATAGTTTAACTGGTTCGGGTTTTCTCGAATAAATCTCGTCAATAAGATCTTGAGCCTATGATGTGAATTCCCAACCTGTTGATCATCAAACTTCAATTTGGTAGACATCATGGAATAAACGGAAACGCCGTCATATAAGTAATTGTTCCTTGAGTCAATGCAAGCTTGATAGTTGATCAATTGCTGATCAAGATCCCACATCAGGTCGTCGATCTTTTCTTTAACTTCCCGAGTTGATCCAATTTCTCTCGTACATCTGATGATTCAGCTAGTTCAAAATTCGAAGCTATCTTGAACTTAACAAGCGATTCAGTCAGACCAGAATTTATTTGATAAATTGTCATCCCGTTCTCTATGATCTTAATCTGTAAAAGCGGAAATTTTAGGTTTTATCGTTCAATTTATATACTCGAGAGGATTACTTTTAGAATATGCTAACAGGTTAGTAATATGTCTAACGTCTCTGGCCAAAAGGTACGCTTTGACATCTTTGTTCATAACTTTTCTCCTGTTATCGGTCACTATAGTTTCCGGTATTCCCAAAATCGATAAATTGTATCAAGTACTTTGATAACTATTTTCCTGTCCGATTCCGAACTGCAAAGAAGACTATAAACCTAACAAATAAGTCATGAACAACAATATCCGAATTTCCTTTTTCAGAACTAGTTTGGGGCATTACTGTGTCAATCAACTTTCATCGCTAATCAACACATTCTTAAAATCTGTACTTTTGTTTGTCAAATTTAAAGACTCTTTATTAAGCAAGCTTTTTAATCTAAGAGATTACTAAATTGAAAAACTCTGGAGAAGATTAAAACCTGAACAACGTTGCGATATGAATACGTATGTTTACCATAAACATCACCCATGTCAATCCCAAAAGAAGTACTATCTTTGGTTTTAAAAATTGATCCATCACCTTAATCGAACTCCTCCCTTAGAAGTAAAATCAGCGGAAAGATCTAGTAATTCATTTCCAAGTATTCAATAACTCACGAGCAACTTCCTTTACAGGAACTAACTTTCTTAACTCATCTCTAGTAATTGTCGATAAACTGACAAGATTTTCTAGTTCATATCAAACCATCTATTGATCTCTTTTCAGAGTCGGAAGAACAAACTCTAACTAAATCATTGGTTTGATCTATATTAAATGAAAACTTAAGTTGAATATTCAGAATTCGATATTGTTTTTGATTGATTAATTAATTTATCAAAATTCTGATTCAATTCCTGTTTATTAAACAATTGATTATTTCGAGATCTGGGTCCAGTCCTAAAACGATTAGATTTACGATTCTGAAGTATCTGATTGAACATCATCTACCTGGTCATTATCGGAATATATTTGATCTTTTTACAACACACAAATCTGTTTTAGGGTTTGATACTGATTTTTGAATGTCAGCTGAACTATGGAAGATGTAATTACGTTCATTGACATTATGTCATAATTCCTGATAATTCTTCAAAATCAAGTTCAAAATTTCAAATGTTAAATGAGGGTTAAATTTAGACAAAATAAATAAATTCTTATCTACACCACTCGTACTTAAATAGTCCTTTAGGATGAGTAAAAAATTGCACTGAATCTTTGTTCGATCTAGGGAAGGAAATATTCCAAGAATTTACTATTCGACCGATCTGGATAGAACTTGAATTGTCCGCAGAAGCTGAACAATACGGAGGAATTATTCCATTCTGTGATCTATTCGAAGAGAACCTCTAAATTGATTTTGATCCCCAGACATAAAATGATTTTGTCCAATTTGTTCATCCTCTCTAAAGTCACTATCATTCCATGAAAACATTGAACCTATTCTACGATAAACTGATCTTGATAAATCACGATCAGGAAAACTAAAATTATTACGAGAAAGACCCAAATCACGATTCACGTTATTATTATTAATTTGATTTACGTTATGCCTTGAAGTATCAATCATTTGACAACACTGATCTTTGAGAATTTCTTCGTTGGTCAAAGTTCTATTCATTACCCTAATCATGCGTGGGATATAATTATTTTCAATATTCAATTCTGTATTCGAACGCGAATTATCAGCGCCCCCTATTTCGCCAGCAATGGATTGTGAATTGTCACTCAACAAACATGAAACATTTTTAAAACGTACGCGTCTTGAATTATTCTCAAATTGCGCGACTTGTTGAACCGAATCTAAATCACCGCGATTTTGACTTAATTGTTTTATTTGGGTATTATCGACCGAAGATCGAGGGTGAACTGACGGTTGTTTATTTTTACGCGAATCAATATCGATCAATTCTTCGTCGGAGGAAAAAGATTGTTCTATTATTCGCGCTTCTCCCCCTTCAGAGCGTAAGTTACCCCGAGAGCTTACGATATTTAGAACTTAATCGAATTTAGCCGTCAACGCAATCAAGGCTTCTTCCAATGAGTCCATTCGACGATGCATTATAGATGTAACGTAAAGAGAGGGGGTATCAATTCTACCATTTCCCCTTCCGATCGCAGATTCCTTTGCAAAACCGTAAAGACTTCCGGTACTATTACGCGATAATGATATTAACTGATCTGCATTTGTATCCGAAAAATTTCGCGTATTAGGCAAAGTCGAATTATTTTGTGACTCTAATGTATTATGATCCTTTCGACCCGGCAAATCTCCGCCCGAAACCAACACGATTGAATCCAAATTCCGTTTTGAAGGAGAAAAGAACATTGACGTCATTGCAAACGAAAAAAAAATTAATCAATTATAATCGAGAAAAAAATCTTTCTTTATTTTAACGTCAAGCCAAGTCGAATTCCTATTTAAAAAAAAATTTTTTAATAATTTTCTCATACATATAATTTGATAATAAAATCTGTAAATTAAAATGAATTAATAAAATAATACAATTTCAAATAATAGTTACGACTATATTTCGTCGTTATATGTATAAGGATCATTATCCGAACAAAATATTCATCTAAAATTATTTTGACAAACATTTATATATAAAAAAAAATGTTGTCAAACAATTGATCTCGTTAACGAGATTTCAAATATTCTGACTCGAGACAAGATCACAAAATAATTTTAATTATTTGTACAATCAGCTGTTCATTATTGTCAATTATTGAAGAAAAAAATCAATATATTTAAGTCAAAATTTTCTTTAGACAACTGATTAGTTAAAAAAAAACATTCATGACAGCTGAGCAAGATCATACCGTCAGGCAAATCACAAAATAAATTTCCTAATTTGCTTTAAAAAAAATCTTTATTTCAGCAAAATTACTAACGACAAGAGCAAGATCTTGTATCATTAGCATAAAGTCAAAAAAAAATTTTATAAACGACCAAATATTTTGTTGACAAGGGCAAGCACGGTGCCCTTGAACGAAAATAAATGAAAAGGCCACACACTTTAAATTTTCTTCCAGATTCTTAAAATATATTGTTTCTAGATCATTTAAAACCAAAAATTGAAATCTTCTCTCCAGGGCTTTTTCAGAAAAGTGATTTTTAAAATATTTTTTTCAATTTGCATTCACAAAATAATTATATACATATACATATACAGTGCCGCTCAAAAGGATTTGCCCACCCTTGCCATGCAAGGGCATTACAAAAAGTTTTGTATCTTCAATAATAATAAAGATAAATTCTTGATCAAATATTTATTTTAAACCTTAAGTATTTGACTTGAAATAATGCCAAAAAAAAAATTTTTTTAAATTTTTTTTATTGTTTAATTGCTGAAAATAAAAAAAAAATTTCACGTTTTTGGAAAAATTTCAAATTCATACAATTTTTGAAGAAATCATCACATTTAAAATCTACAAATGTCATTGGAAAGCATTTTTTGTCACCTTTCAAACGATTTTTTGAAAATTGCTCTATGATAATTTTTAAGAAAGATATGATCATTTGTTTATAAAATAATAATATAATATTGTAATTCCTCCTGCTAAAACAGGTAATGACAACAATAAAATAATAGTTGTTAAAAAAATTGCTCAAACAAATAATGTAATTTTATCTATTGATATTAAATAAGGTCGTATATTAATAATTGTTGAAATAAAATTAATAGACCCTAAAATTGAAGATACCCCCCTTAAATGTAATGAAAAAATTACTAAATTAGTTGAAACCCCAGGATGTCTATCTCTAAGAGATAAAGGAGGATAAACAGTTCATCCTGTACCTGCCCCTTGATCAATTATTATTCTTGCTAATATTAAAATTATAGAAGGAAATAAAAGTCACAAACTTATATTATTTAAACGTGGAAATGCTATATCAGGAACTGTAAGTATTAATGTAACTAAATAATTACCAAACCCTCCAACTATAATTGGTATAACTATAAAAAAAATTATAATAAATGCATGAGCAGTAACAATAGAGTTATAAATTTGATCATTATTAATTAATTGACCTGGTATCCCTAACTCTATCCGAACAATCAACCTTAACCCTGCCCCCACTATCCCTGACCAAATTCCAAATATAAAATATATAATACCAATATCTTTATGATTAGAGGAAAAAAATCACTTATTAATATATTGACACAATTAATTTTAATTAAAAAATTATTTTTTTAATGTAAATGAAATATTTTAAATTAAATTAAAAATTAAAGTAATATACCTAATTTAAATAATATCTCATTTAAGTAATATGTCTGATTTAAGTAATATGTCTGATTTAAGTAATAAACTGTAAATTTATTCAAAAATATAAAACTATTTTATTACTAAAAATAATATTAATAAAATAATATTAATAAAATAATATTAATAAATATTAATTTAACTTTATTTTTTTCTACACTTAATTTAAGAATTCTTTTAGGCGCAAGAACCAATATACTTCTATTTCTTTGAGTAATAATTGAAATAAATATAATCTCATTTATCCCAATTTTATACTTTTTAAACACTCCTTCTAATAAAGATATTTTTATAAAATATTTTCTAATCCAAAGATTTAGATCATCTTTAATATTAATATCTATATTCTTTTATTCTTTAATAAACTATTCAACCTTATTCTTAATAATAATTTTATTAGCCATTTTAATAAAAATAGGAACTTGACCATTTTTATGATGATATATACATTTATTAATTAATATAGATTGATCAAGAAATTTTTTATTAATAACTTTACAAAAAATTTTACCTTCTTATCTATTTCATAATATTAATTCATTTAAAGAAACTCCTTACATAATTAATTTAATTTACTTAATTTTAATTTTTAACTTAATTTCCAGATTCTTTATAATTATAAATACTAATTTGTTAAAACTTATTATTAGATCCTCATCTATAAATCAAATAACTTGATTTCTAAATTTATTAATTTGAGACTACTCAATATGATCTTATTAGTTTATAATTTACTTCATTATTTTATTTATTGCTACATCTATATTTAATTTTTTTAATTTAACTTTTATTCATGACATTCATTTTATTCCATTTTATTACAAAATTTAATTTTAATTTTAATAATCTTTTTTACTATATTACCTCCAACAATTAATTTTTATTTAAAAGTTTTATCAATTAAAATTTTTACTTTAAATTCATACTTTTTTATTTCATTTATTATACTATGCTTATCAACAATTTTTGCTTTTTTTTATTTAAAAATTTTATTCCCCTCAATTTTATTTTTTAAAACTTCTAATTATTTTTATATCAACAATTTTATCAAAATTGATAAAATACTTTTAATTTATTTAATAACTATTTACCTTACATTATTTTATTGAATATTTTAAATTCAAATGAATAATACTTAAAATATTATAACATTTAATTTGCACTTAAAAATTATTTTTATTAAAAAATTTATTTTTAATTAAAACCAAATAGAGGTAAATTAATGTTAATAATTTTATTGAAATTAAATTTCTAATTAATTAAAATGTAGTTTAAAAAAACATTATAATTTCATTATAAAAATTTATAATTATAATATTTTAAATACCGCAATATATTGAATATTTCATTATTGTCCACCAAGGTGTAATTTACTATATAATTTGATTTATTTACTAAAACATTTTTATTTATATAATTTTAATCTTAATTTTTTTATAAAAATATTTAAATTAACATATAAGTTAAATTAAACATCTTACTACTTAATTCCTACCCCCTACATTTATAAAATATTCAATTTTCCTCTTTACATAAATATCCCTATTTATTTTAATTAATATTTTTTTTAACTATAAATAATTCACTTACCTATTTCTATAATTTAAATTTATTATATAAAATATATTTTTTACTAAAATTAATTTCCTTTAATATTTTTTAATATATTAATATATTAAAAATTTAATATTTTATCAGGTCTAAATTTTATACTAAATTAAAAATTTTAAGATCTTTCTTTTGCCTCTTTTTCTTAAATTTCTTCCAAATCCTATGAGGAAAACCAGTTTTCCATTCCTGAAAAAAGTCACTCGATAAAAATAGTTCACTTAATTAGAAATTATTGAACTTATTTAATCTATTCCTTATAAATATGATTAAAGTTTCCCCCTCCCTATTAATAGATATTTATTTCCCATTTCCTTTAGATATAAAAATTAGCATTTTTCAAAAAAATGCTTCAAATTTTTACAAATTTTTAAATTTAACTAAATTTTTTATTAAAATCAAATATACCCCTTTCTAAAATTATAAAACTTTACAATTTTTAAAGAAATAAAAATGATTTACCCATTTATTAATAGATTAGAAATCTAATTTTTTTTATTATTTCCCTATAAATTAAAATAATTTATAGAAAGTTTGTTTCTGAATAATTATACCAGTTTTCTTTAAACTAAATCTTTTTATTGGAAATAAAATATATTTTATTTATATTATATAATTATATATATATTTAATGATAATTTTATCATTTTAATATCTTCAATATTATATTTTAAATTAAATTAATTAACTATTAATAAAGTCCTTTCGTACAAATATTAAATTTATATTTTAAAGATAGAAACCAATCTGGCTTACACCGATTTTAACTCAAATCATGTAAAATTTTAAAAGTCGAACAGACTTAATAATTAAAAATCTCCTTTTAATATT
Source organism: Leptopilina heterotoma (assembly GCF_015476425.1). Taxonomy (NCBI): domain Eukaryota; kingdom Metazoa; phylum Arthropoda; class Insecta; order Hymenoptera; family Figitidae; genus Leptopilina; species Leptopilina heterotoma. The sequence goes on along the minus strand of NW_025110972.1, from coordinate 437,713 downwards.
TATTTTAATTCAACACCGAGGTCATAAACATTTTTATCAATAAGAACTTTCTAAAAATATTATGCTGTTATCCCTAAAGTAACTTAATCTAATAATTTTAATTAAACACTCTTTTTTAATTTTTATTTATCTATATAATCATTTATAAAAAAATTAAATTATTTTTTCATTTCCCCAATATAATAAATAATTTAATTTAAATCAATAATATTTATCTAAATCATTTTTATTTATAAAGTTTTATAGGGGCTTCTCGTCTATTAAAATTTAATAAGATTTTTTACTTATAAATAAATTTTAAAATTTTAATTTTAATAAAGTATATATTGTATATAATCTTTCATACAATTTTTCAATTAAAAAACTTTTTATTACTCTACCTTAGTACAATCAAAAATATTGCAGCTATTTAAAATTTTCATTGAGCAGACTAGACTTTAAATAAATTAATTTTAAAGACATGTTTTTAGTAAACAGGTAAATATAAATTTTTTGCTTAATTCATTAAAATTAATTTACTAATAAAAATTTATTACATAAATTCAAAAATTTTTTACTAATTGAATCATTATTACTAAATAAAAAATATTTATAATTACATTTTAATATATAAATTAAAATATATTAAAAATTAATATTAATAACTACTAAATAAATAATTACATTTTTTCTAAAAATTAAAATTTTAAATTATATCTCATAAATTAATTATATTAATCCATATTTTTAATTAAATTTTAAAGTTCATCCCTTAAAATATTTAAATTTTTATTTACATTAATATATAAAATATAATATGTATATAAAAAATTATAAATTAAATTTATTTATTGAAAAATTAGATATTATTAATTTCGATTTGTTACAAACCAGAAATAAATTTATAAATTAGGCTTTTGAGATGGCCCTTTATCTCGATTTGGGGAGGCACCAAGCTGCCAGAATGTTTAATTATTCTGTTTAATTTTGTGGGGACGTTATCCTACTTTTAAAAGTTACCTTCTGATTCGTTAAATGCACTATTTTTAGAATGATTTGAATTTTAGGTTTAGTTAGGTAAGTAAAGAAATTGATTTTATGAATTCATGATTTATTTTAAAATAGCAAAATACCTTTTGAATACAGAATGGTTATAGTGTATTACAAGTGGAAAGTGTGTGTGTGTTAGAATATGTGATTGAAACGATACTTATTTACTTACAAACTACCGGCGGAGCTATTCCTCTTTTGAATCACAAAGCATCCGTCGGGCGAAAATTCTTTTGTTCTTGTTTTTACCGAAAATCGCGACGTAAGATTCGCGCAATTTTCTTTCGTTTGCGAGATTGCACCTGTGGTGAGTGGACGCGGGCAATATCTATGCAACCGGCCGTCTCACGCAACTGTGTAAAACTCACTGCGGATCTACCGTTTACCGAATTAGTCCGGGCAATATTTATGCAACCGATAATTCGATAATTGGTTATGATCGCGCTCGTGGGCCACCGATATTTGAGACGGACGCGGGCAATATCTATGCAACCGGCCGGTTATAAATAACAAGATTTTAGAATTATTAATTATGTTAATAATTCCAAAATCTCACCAAAATCAGCCCGCACTGAACTCCACCGGCTTAGAGGATTTGAGAAGTTAACGTCTGCCCTAAATTTCAACGAGAAATTCGGGTTCCGGGTCGCGGACGGGCGAATCCCGAAATTTCTCTGTCCCAAAACACTTACTAGGTTAGACCCAGGAGAGGTGTCTTCGAGAAGAAGCGAGAAATCGTACTGCAATGATTGAAATTTCGCGACAAGCCTCTAACCCTTGCCTTTAGTGCAAAGTGGGGAAAGATTTAGAAGTAGGAGTAAGTCATGGGCCCATTGGTCTATGCATTTTTGCTGACGTTTTGGATCTCACGGTAGGTCCGTGAGAACGGAAACGGTCTGTTAACATGATACTTTTTTGAAATATTATTTGAAATAACTTAGAATTTAAATATTAATTATATTGTTTAATTAATAGAATTATTATTTATCTTAGTTATAATAGTGTATATAATTTATTCATTGTAATTATATTGTTCCTACTTTTTATAGGTTGCTTGTATATGCATTTTACATATCGAGTAGTATATATATATATATATATATATATATGCATATACATACAACCTAATGTCCTCCGGCATTTTGTTGTAAAAGCAATGTTTACAACAAAATGTTTAACTATTGTTAAATTGTTTCTGTGTGCATTTGACTTGATTCATAAATTCAAGTGTCATAAGGCATGCCGCCTTGTAGTTTACGTCAGCTGTAACGCACGTGCGTTTGTTTTGAAGCTGTAGTCTACAGCTTATGGGCCCCGAAGGGAGAGGAAAGTTCTACGCACAACCAGGCAGCGATTAGAGGCAAGCATAGCGCGCTTGTATTGGTGTCCGTAGCATGAAAACCGTCAAGGTATTAGTTCTGTAGCCGGGGAAGCCAGTGAGTGTGCTGGTGTTCATAAACGGCGGCCGCGCAGGCATGTGTGTGTTGCCGCCGACCATCCCCACACACGCGCAACCTCACAGTGTATTTCCTTAGTTGTAGACAGTAATTGACAAATGGAATATATATATAGGCTGCAGCATTGCGCCTCCTTTTATGTTTTACAGAAAATTTGGGTATGAATTTTACATTTATTATTTACCGCATAATATTGCCGCAAGGTTCGATGTAAGCAGCATTGACTGCGCTGGTACAATTATTAATAATTATTTATTATATTCATTATTTAGTAGAAGGAGAAAAGAAATAATAATTTCTTTTGTCCTTCTAACTATTTTTATAGGCATTCCTTAGTTAAAGGCATTCTCAAACGTTATCAGAGTGTCAAATGAGGCATTTTACGTGAAATGTCCTAAGTTGAAATTTCAACTTCTTGAAAAAAATTGAAACTCGAGGAATTTGTTGTTCTATCAAGTAGAAATGTGACCCAAAAAATATTTTTGATTTTTTCGAAAAATTGGAGGGGGTAGAGGGGGGTCAATTTGACTAATTTTGCCAACATCGGCTACTTTGTGAATTTTTTCTGAACATACTTGTAATGGGAAAAATTTTTTAGAATATGTTTCTGAAAGGTTTTTTCGTCCTCTTTCCAATGGTGTATTTTATTTGTTAATATTTTAAAAATTTACCCTAATTTTTGATAATTTATATTTAATTTTCAATTTCCCAAAAATCGGTCCGTTTTTTTTTAAAATAAATTATTGCAAACGAAAGCTGAGGTTTTTTCCTATCGGCATGTAAATTTTCAGAATGCCCTTTTTTTTTGTTTTTGAGTTATTGAATTTCAAAGAATAAATTGCGGCGCGCAGCGTCCCGGGCGCCTCGTCTCACGCCGGTTGCCATGGGTTGCCACGCGGCTCAGTGCAACCGCGACGCAGCGCGCCGCAAGTTATTCTTTGAAATTCAATAACTCAAAAACAAAAAAAGGGCATTCTGAAAATTTACATGCCGATAGGAAAAAACCTCAGCTTTCGTTTGCAATAATTAATTAAAAAAAAAAACGGACCGATTTTTGGGAAATTGAAAATTAAATATAAATTATCAAAAATTAGGGTAAATTTTTAAAATATTAAAAAATAAAATACACCATTGGAAAGAGGACGAAAAAACCTTTCAGAAACATATTCTAAAAAATTTTTCCCATTACAAGTATGTTCAGAAAAAATTCACAAAGTAGCCGATGTTGGCAAAATTGGTCAAATTGACCCCCCTCTACCCCTTCCAATTTTTCGAAAAAATCAAAAATATTTTTTGGGTCACATTTCTACTTGATAGAACAACAAATTCCTCGAGTTTCAATTTTTTTCAAGAAGTTGAAATTTCAACTTAGGACATTTCACGTAAAATGCCTCATATCCTCGAGCATAGCGTCGCCGCGTTGCGACGTTCTTATACTTGGGCTGATTTAAAATTAATATTTATCCTACATGGTTGCCAAATAACTCTTTTTAAAGGACTAATATTCTAACACGATTAACATTTAATTACAAAAATTTTATTTTAAATAAATTTATTACTTTAACTCTTTAAAATTTTATCTCTATTAATTTCGAAATTTTTACTTAACTAAATAATTTTAATTAACCCTGATACAAAAGGTAAAATAAATAAAACTTTAATTTAATAAAATAATTTATTCTTTTACAATACATTTAAAAATACAACTTAATTTATTTATTCAATTTATTTACTTAAAATTAAATTTTTACCTATTAATATTTAAAAAAAAAAATTTTTGTTACGAACCAGAAAAATATTTAATATTTAAAACAATTGATAATTTATTAATTGTTAAAATTAAAGTAGACTTTTAAGTTGGTCCTATTTTTAAGATTCTCGGAAGTTCAAACTGACAAGACTAAAGGTCTTGTTTATTATTATGGGATTCGATTTATATCCACGAAGCTGAGATTCTCCTAGAAAATTCGGAAAATCTACCCTATCAGATCTCAAGAAGGAATAAAGAAATTTAAAACAGTTAAAATATATCAGTTATACAGTTATTTATTAAATTTAAATTGACTCGAATTATCTGCCCCTCGTACAATTTTTAGGAAAGGTAGAAAATGGATTTAATTGGCCTGGAACGATACATTGGTACTTACCGTCCTGGCGTTCGGACTTAAAAACTACCGTCGCACTCGTCAACGGGCGCTAAACAAATTTTCACAAATTGTCTCTTATTCTAACTCCTAAACCACCAAACACAGGGCGGACGCGGAAATTTCGCGGATCCGGCCGGTCTTTCAACAAGATAAAATATATCTTCACTGATTCGGCTTCTAGGCTGCCTCCGCGGACTTCGGAGTAAGTTGGATTTTATTTTCGTCCGAACAATATTGTAGGTATGACAATACAAACAATAAAGTGTCCTAGTTACCGGACGGGAGACTGCCTGGGATTTTTAATCGTACGCGCTTATTCGCGAGTAGAGACCGTACTGTTCAATTTAGATGGGTAATTAATGTGTTTTTATAGTTTGCTTCCGGAAAGAATGTGGAAAGGTGGGGACAGGGCGTTGGACCTGTTGCTATGCCGAAATTGCTGAATTTGCAATTTTGCAGGTGCATTATGTTGAAATGCATTTCTTTTCTTTTATTCTTAGGAAAGAACATTTTAAATATTCTTTCAATTTTGGAAACAAATATTAATTTGTCTATTTGTTATTATTATTATTATTATTATTATTATTTTTTTTTTTCTTTTTTCTTTTTTTTTTTATCAATCTCTGAAAATAGGATTAATGTAAGTTGGAAATAATGGACATTTCAAAAATAGAAATTCCATTCTATGTTGTAACCCTTTAAAGGTTACTACAATTCCAACATTAAATCAATTGTCCCAATATTGATCTGGAATTGATCAGTTGTTTAGATATCAAAAGAAATGCACATGCTTGGTGTTAGCATGGCAGCATAGCTTGTAGGTCTGGGAAGTGTAATGGGTAAAGAGAGGATAGGTATAGGAACATAAGCGAATGCGTATTTCATAAAGATCCCGGGGTATGTATGTATTCTATGTTAAATTTTAAATGAGAGCGAGCGAGAACCCGCCGTGCATTTGTGGCTATAGGAGTAAAGAGTCGCGAACATTCCGTTAGAGCGAGAGAGAGCGCTTCGTCGTTGAACACAACCTTTGTTTTTTATATTATTATTTAAAATTTTATTTATTTGTTTTTGTTTCGTTTTGTTGTGTTTTTTTTTTTTTTTTTTTTTTTTTTTCTTTTTTTTTTTTTAATATAATTATCCCATGATTGAAATTTTACTTGATTAATTAATCCCGCTTTTATACCGTATGGTTTATACCCATGTAGATATATATACGTATATATATATATATATATATATATACATATATATATCACTATAATAATTATGACGTATCGTCACCCATATATTATTAATTATTTATTTTATTATTATTATTATTACATTAATTACCATATAATTATTATAATAATATTACAATGATACAATAAGTTACATATATGTACATACATACATATATATACATATATACACATATATATAACAATTATATAGCAATCACGTCCATATCAATATACTAATATTACGAAATATTAATTAATTGAACACATCACTATATTTGGAACAAGTGAGGAAAATCTCATGTATGTTACATTAATGAATTATTTGGCAATGATCAGCAATGATAACGTGTTGACCTAACACTGCTGCAAGCCACGGGCACTCGCCTTCATAAGTTTATTCTTCTGAGAGCGGGTACCTTTGGTTGCGTGGTAGAAGGGAGAACGGGCACTTAAGGGCGCTTCAGTCGGCAGTTAGTGAAATGGCTTTTAGCTCCTATCGGTTAGACCGATGACGAGGTGCCCTTGCTAATGAGATATTATTATTTCATGCCGCAGATTTTTTTTCCTACGTAAATCATTGCTGCTCTTACCTTAATAATTGCACATTCTTACCACATTACGGTTACACTGGTTGTAGTCCTTGTATTGGTAATGTGACAACTGATTTCGGTGATGATAAATATGTGAACTTGGATGTAGTTGGCATACATCCTTCGGATGACTCGTTCTTCTGTGGTATTGATGTCTTAAAGATTTCTTTTGATCCTTGGTCGGTCGGTTGTTTCTCGTCCGATGGTCCTGCAGCAGTTAAGGTTGAATTTGGCACTTTGATACTGGTGAGATCCGTCGGAGGCGTTGTTTCATTGATCTTAGACTTAATGATTTTCTCGTTTACCTCCGGCGGCTGGGGTCGAAAATGGGTCTCAAGTTTGACTTGTCCTCGTTTGGGATTTACAGTGTTTTGAAGGGTATTGACTCCATTTAATATAGGCTTCCTGCAGACATACAGCAGAATAAAGACAACAATTAGGGCCAATCCTCCATATGATCCATAAACTAAAGTGGCCTGTTTGCTTTTAAAATGTCGTTGTATTGCGAAATCCTGTAGTTCTTGTTCCAACTCGTCGAGTGTTTTGGAGTTGGCGTCGAAGTGAGACGTTATTGATTTGGTGTTACTCAATTCTGCTTGTTGTTCTTCTAAGGTCAGAGCTAGGTTGGCGTGTGTGGATACAAGAGGCGAGATTTCTAATAGGTTCAGGTGCAATTCAGCTCCATAAATCAGCTCAGATTGTCCTTTTTGCGCAGGATTGGCTGGAATGGTGACATCTTCGGTTCGCGCAAAACATCCTGGAGCTAACTTCATTATTCCGGTTCCAGTTAAATTTAGGTTGATTGGGTTCATAGAATGACAAGAGATAGTGACAATCTCCGGTCCTGCAAAAGAATAGAGCCAGGAGGCCAGTGTTCTTAGCGGTGTCCAGTAAGAATTCAGATTTGATGTTATTCTGATTGGACAGGATTTCATGGCTTCGATAGTTGGTTTAAGGAGAAGCATAGGTTCACATGAGGGTCGTTCGTGAAGTTCGTAGATGGGCACGCCTTCCAGACAAGCATGATAAGCTGCGGTGGTTCGGCAACTTCCCCACTCCTTTTCACTAAGAAACAAGTAAGTTCGCTTTGCGTCATCGACAACGAGGTAGTTGTATTTTGAATTCACGTATGCTCTTTGTTTTCCACTACCTAAGTCCTTTTGTATGGTAGGGAGGGGATGAATCTTGAACGCTTGATAGCGGTACTCCTCCAATAATGGAATATCAATGAGTATCTTTATGTTTTCGATCTCGCACCAAATAGAGGTCGTCGCTATTTTGATTAATTCGTCGATGCTAACCCTAGGACCGGGCAGAGGAAAACGGACTTGCGTTAGGTTGTCCTGAATATCTCGGAGAATAGGCTCCAGTTGTTGTGATGAGATTATTCCTGGGTGTAGTCGACCTTTCCGAGCGTCATGTATTGCATCCAGCATGGTGGATGTAATTCGTATGTTGTGGTCCAGACCTAGTTTTATTCCTGATAAGATGGATGACACTATTCCTCTTCGCATTAATTCCTCTTTTGGTGATACGATGTCATTAATTGTGGATGATAGGTTTCTCAATTTTTGTTCAATCTGTTCAATTCGAGCATCATGATGTTGATACTGAGAGTGGAGAGTATCTAACTGAGATCGAATAACATGGGTCTGCTTCCCTACTAAATGTGAGAGGTTGGTTTGTGCCTCGTTTAGCTCTCTTATTTCGGCGTCGTAGCGTTCCCCGTCGTCGTAATTTAGGACACCGGCCACTGGTCCAGCAATCTTTCCCAAAATTCCAAGTAATGGCACGCTCCGTCTTACTCTCAATTGGGATGACAATCTGATTGGTGATGTTTCTTTACTATTTTGTAATTCCCGGATTTGAATTTGGAACTGGTTTTGTATTTCCTCTACCATTTCCCATCTGTCTTCCCAGTTGAAAGAGTCTGGGGGTCCATTGCAATTTCTTTCTTGTTGTTGGCATAGTTCTTTCATCCTCTCCATTCGTGCTTTTAGGTCGTTGAAATGACGTCTTTGTTTGGCAATGTCAAGGAACACTGCTACTCTCCAGCGACTGGTCGATCTTCGGACTTCAGAAACGTGCTCGAAATAAATCCCACTGCTGACAATTACTGGGGTAATGTCGTACCCTTCTCCATGCATCCGTAGGCTATCCTGATCCTCGAATTTTGCATATGTCATCAGGATGGGAAGGAAATACAGAAACTTCAAGGGCCAATGTGTTGTCATCATTGTTGTATCTAAAACAAATTTTTTTTTTTTTTTTTTTTTTTTATTATAATGATTTTGGTGGAAGATAATGGTTACAGATGGGCAACCATTATCTTATCTCTATGTTTGACGAACCTCTCGCCAGTCTCATCTTCTAAAACCACATTATTATTCTCGGTCAATCCGACCACAGAATATGGACCATTAGCACGGGAGTCGAATTTATTGGACCTTACTTCCTTATAAGTATATACCTTATCGCCGATCTTAACGTTAGAAGGCCGAGCTTTCAGATCGTAGTGTGCTTTTGATTTCTCCTTTGCATGGATCAATCTCTGTGCGGCCAAATTCTGCAGCTCATGCAGCCTAACGATAAGATCCCTCAGGTACACACCGTAAGTTTCCAATTCAGGTCCTTGTGGGAACGAACTTGGAATCCGAGCCATTCGACCAAAAACCAATTCGTATGGGGTGAAATTAGTCGCCTCGTGAACTGACGTATTATAGTTAAACATGGCGAAAGGAAGTAGACGATCCCAATCGTCGAAATCATTCGCATAATGTTTGATATAATCAGTCAGCTCGATATGACTCCTTTCAAGTGCCCCGTTGGTTTGAGGACGATAACCGGAAGTTGTGAGTTGCCTTACGCCAAAAATTCTTTCGAGTTTACGCATAAGGGAACTCACAAAACTCCCTCCTCTGTCAGTAAGCACGCATCGAGGTGCTCCATACAGAGAGAAAAGATTCGTTGCCACTGCGTGTGCAATAGTTGTGGCCTTAATGTCTGGGATGGGAACCGCGATGCAGTATTTACTAAAATTGTCTTGCATCGTGAGAATGTATCGGTTCCCATTAGGGGTAGTTCTTAATTTTCCCACTGTGTCCAATGACACTTTGTCGAATGGGGTTGCTGGGGTATCTGTTATTAGCATAGGTTCTCGAGTTCGTGCCCTAACAAGTTTGTTCTCAAGGCAACTTTTGCACTTTCGCACAAACTGAGTGACCTCGTCTCGCATTCTAGGCCAATAATAGCGTTCCCTAATTCGACGGTATGTCTTTGTTATGCCCTTATGACCTCCGATCAGACTGGCATGAAATTCGGCAATGATTTTTGGTCGCAGGATCTCAGCAGGAACCTCAATTTTACCGTGGCAGAGAGTGATCTTTATATCACCACCACGGAATATTCCTGCTAAGATGCCCGCCATTGTTGTTTGTGGCAAACTTCCTAACAAATCTCCCGAATTAGCCATACGGCAGTGTGTTTGATTGTCTAAGGTCAGTGCGTACTTTAGGTTCTTTAACCCCGTCGTAACGTCGTTCCAGTCTAGTTCGTCCAAATGTCTCTTTTTCACTACAATCGAGTATACTTTGTATCGACCGCAAAGTGTAACATGGACTTGACCTTTCACTGGTTTGTTATCCCGGATGTCTTGAAAATCAATCTTCTCTGTAGCAATTAAAAGTTTTGCAACTGAGTCGATTGGTTCATAATCTTCTGATATGAAATGTGCTATATTGTCTTTCTTATACGTTAGTGGTTCTGTCCACTCGTGGAAAACATTTTCCGAGTTTTCCACAGAATCGCAAGGATTATGGGTAATCACACATTCATTATCTGAATTTTCCGTGGATGACGAACACGACGAATCCAGGACCGGGATTTTAAGATTTACCGATGTTGCGGAGTGGGGGATATGTCGCTTTGGAGGGGACAAATTGTCATTCTCAGTTTGTAACTGTCGTGGCACAATGTTTGGTTTTTGTTTCCGATTGTCGGTCACTAGTTCATTCTCCCTGGCACGAAACTGAGTGAAAGGGGTAGATTGGGCCCCTGGAGAGGTTAAAGGGGCCGGGGTGAATATCGGTAGATTTTCGTTGACATTTAGCACTTCGCTTATTTTCGGTATGTCTTTGAATTGAACTACACTTCCTTTTCTCTTGGAAGGGGCGCGGCTTGTCAGCGGTGTATCTTTCAAAATTCCAGAGGTGGGGAGTGCAGATGGGGATGGTTGCGATATCAAGTGAGGTCCAGATTCGGGATGCGGTATCTCCGTAGTTTCTTGACTTTTTGTTCGATGCTTGTCGAAACCTTCAAGGAATCTTTTTAGTCGCCCTTCGAAAACGTTATCGTCGAGACCTTGGCAAGGGTCCAGTGATTTTAGGTATGCCAAGTATTCTTCGTCACTTTCGTCATCGGAAATGTGAGCCTTTCTTCGTGGAGTTTTGTCCATACCTTCGTGGTCCCATGCCAGAGTGTTGTTAGTGTGATTTAATCTTCGTTGTTGCAGAGATTCATCAAATTTTCTGATCGATAGATTAATAGAATTCTCATGGTCGACTGAAACGGGTGCGATATTTTCTTGTTCTTGGTTGGCTCCTTCGGCTAGTTCAGAACTTTCTTCGCTGTAGACAGGTTGAGAAGATCCAGTTACGATTATCTGTTCCAGCGGAAGTTCATTAGCCTGTTCTTTGTCCGATGATTCGGTGCCGGAAGAACTGGAATCAGGCTCCAGCATGGCACCTTCTCTTGCCAAGCAGTCAGCATTCTCGTTCCCATCTATTCCGCCATGACCGGGTACATGTTCCCAAATGACATCTATGTTCTTTAATGCGTCAACTAAACGTTCATAAGCCTTTTTGTTTTTGACTGGTTTATTCTCGTTTGTTTTCCAATCATTTGTTTGCCATTTTGGAACCCATTCTTGTATTCCTTGTAAAAGAACCTTGGAGTCAGTTTTTATTCTTAAATGGTCGATGCCAGCACGTTTTGCTTGTCTGATGGCTTCCGTTGCAGCTTCAATCTCTGAGGCATTGTTTGTTTGCCTTCCTCGATATCTACGGGAGACATTTAAGGGATGATCTGGTACGAACCATACACCTATTCCCGCACGTGGTCTTACACCTCCATTATCACAACATGCGCCATCTACATAAACGTCTGTGTATTGATTTAAAAAAAGGGGGTTTCAGATTGCAGGGTTGGTTTTAGATTGTTGTCACTCGCGGAGGAAGATTGTCTTATTGGGGGATGCAATGGTAGGCTGGGAAATACACTATGGCTTTTTCGGAAAACTGGAGGATCAGAATTTTCCTCGTTTCCGCTTTCCGTAGCGGATTCATCTGACGAAGAGAATTCTCTTTCCTCTCGTGGTTTGGCCTCAGTGAGAGATTCGCGTTTCCTCTTTCGTGTTCTGCTTGCGACACAGCTAGTGTCTAGGTCAGTGACTTTGCTGCTAGAAGGGACAACATAATCGTCTTCTTTCTTCTTAATGTTTGTGCTTCCTAGAGGTCTACCTCTTTTTCTTGCACCGGGCAGATTTGGGTTTAAGAGTTTTCCAGTGGCTGAGAAATCTTTTGGATTTTTTTGTATAGGTTTGAGTGGGCGAACTGTTGTTGGCCTTGAGAGAATTGTCTTTGGTGCAAACACACCCTTTTTTATTGTGTCTCTGGTGGACCTTGTTGTTCGGAATTCAGAAGATGATGATGAAGGGTTTCGTAATTGCTTGTTTGCAGTAGGTAATTTCGAGGTCAATGGAAGTTTGAAAGTGGGATTGGGTCTCAGACTCGTTGTCTTTTCTGTTGCTCGGGTCAGTATTTTAGTTGGTGGGGGAACTGTTGAACTAATTTTATTCTGAGACGAATCAGGTTTCACTCGCGCACCGTCATTCTTTTCGGCTTGACTTCGCGTGATGGGAAATGCTCGTAACGAGGGTGAAGGACCTTGTGGCCCGGAATGTTGATCTTCCTCTTGATTAGATTCTTCGGAAGATTCTGACCATTCTGATTCAGTAGATTGTATACTATCCCCTTTGTCCTGAGGGTTGGTATCATCAACAGGGTTGTTTGAGAGGGCTTCAACGATTCGATTTATTTTCCCTGGCTTATACTCAAATTTGTATCTGTATCCTCGAAGTTTAAGTCGCCACTTTTCGAGCCTAGTTCCAGGATTTTCCACATAACTTATCCAATGAACTGGTTCACAGTCACATGAAAGAATAAATTCTTTGTTTTGACTGTATAGATATGGACGAAAATGCTCCACAGCATATAATGTAGCAAGACATTCCTTCTCTGTCTTAAGATATTTTTGCTCAGTTGCATTTAACACTTTAGAGTAGTATGCGACAGGGAGGTCAATACCATTTTTTTTTGCGTCAGCATAGCTCCAATTGCGTGTTCCGAAGCATCGGTTGTGAGTTTAAAGGGCTGCGTAAAATCTGGATATTGGAGAATAGGTCTTCTGCACAGATATTTTCGGAGTTTTTTGAAACTTCTCTGCTGTTGGTCTTTCCACTTCCACTCTTTCGTTTTCTTCAATAGATCGGACAAAGGTTTCGCCACCATAGCATAATTTTTTATAAAGCGTCGATAGTAACCTGAGAGACCTAGAAAACTTCTAACTTCCTTCTGAGTTTTTGGCACGGGGAAATGTTTGATGGCCTTAATCTTCGCTGGATTTGGTTTCACTCCATCTTCTCCCACTATGTGACCAAGGTATGCAACTTCCTTTTTCATGAATTCGCATTTGTCAGGTTGGAGCTTGAGGTTTGCGTCTCGAAGTCGATTGTACAATCTTCGCGCTCGTTTGTCATGTTCCTCAAGGGTGTCAGAATAGATAATAATATCATCTAGATACACGAATGCTTCTGAATCGAGCATTCCACCAAGAACATTGTTTAGAAGCCGCTGAAATGTTGGAGGTGCGTTTTTAATTCCCATGGGCATGCGCTCATATTCGAAATGCCCATTTCGAGACGAAAAAGCGGTTTTGTGTCTATCGTCTGGGTGCGTTTCGACTTGGTGGAATCTGCTTGCAAGATCGAAGACTGTAAAGAATCTCGCAGACCCAAGCTTATCAAAGATGGCGGTGATATTAGGGAGGGGATACGCGTCTCCTATTACCTTTTCGTTAAGGGCCCGATAATCTATGACTACGCGCCATTTCCTTTTTCCGGATGCGTCGAGTTTCTTCGGCACTATCAGCAGTGGAGCGTTGTAAGGAGAAGTGGAATTTCTTATTATTCCACTATCGAGCTGCTTACGTAGTTGTTCGTCAATTTGCTCAAGAGCCTCATTTGGTGATCGGTACTGCTTCTTATGTATCACCTTATCATCGATGGTGGGGATCCGATGCTGGATCAAATGAGTACAGGATAGCTGCTCTCCGTTAAGATGAAAAATGTCCGCGTAGTCTTCTGCCCATTTAAAAACAAGGTTCTTCTCCTCCTGAGTTAGATGAGATACGAAAAGGGCCTCTTTTACCCTTTTTACGCGTTCTGCATATGAAATCGTTGGAATTGGAAAATTTTCATTTTCGATCTCAGAAGATTCTTCTCCAGGCAATTCGCAGAAGTCAAAAGGTATTAATTCTTGGGGGGTGAGTTCGAAGTCTACGTCCATCTCGGTGGTATTAATTGCAACGGCATGACAAACACCATCCTTGCTATTCACAACAGCTTCACCAATAAATACTCCTTCTGGAGTTTTGATCCGTGGGAGGTAACCTTGAGGCAGGTCAGGATTGATGACGTCGATTGCAATCGGACTACGCGTCCTGGCATGAATTCGAAACACTCTTTTGAAGGGTTTAATAAGTGGTTTCAAAAGTTCTTTTTCAGCGCGTGATTCTTTATCCACGAAAGGAATAGGGTTGGTTGGGTCGGACATTATTATTAGGGCATTATGCCAAAATGATATCTGGGCCTTTTCCTTGCGGATGTAGTGTCTTCCTAGAATCCCTTGTGATGAAATCGGAAAGTCATCTTCTACAACATGAAATTCGAACTTGGATTTCAAGATTGTAAGGTCAATGGTACCAAGTGTTATGACTGGATGTTTATTGATACCTATGATTTCGATGGATTTACAAGGGTTGATGGTAAGACCAGGTTTTAGGGCGCACAATTTGATAATATTAGAGTCAGAGCCTGGATCAATAAAGAATCGGATTTTTGATTTTCGAAATTCTGGTCCAGAAAGTTCCACTACTGGGGAGTCCTCGGCTGTTGATCCTGCTCGAAGGACCTTACCGTAGTTTCTCCGAACTGAACACTCCGATGACGCTGGGGTATTGGACTCGGTGCAGCGTCTGAGCGTCGAGTCTGCTGTGAGTTTAAATCGTTCTGTGGACCAGGTGATACTGAGCGAGGCGGAGTAGGGCTAGGTTTAAAACTCGGATTTTGCCTAGGATAATTCGTTTGTTGAAATTGTTGCATAGCTTGAGGTGCATAGGGCATGGATTGATGCTGAGCTGTATGTAGTTGATAGTTCGTTAGCTGAGGGGAAGGGGATGGCTGTGCTGACGACATACACGGCTGAGCATTCCCGAAAGTTGGCATCAAAGACCGATAAAAGGTGGCTAATTGTTCTGGGGTGAATTGGAGCGTGTCATTGACCGAATTTTTATGTTGTTTAGGGGGGTGATGATCCCGTTCAGTTTCTCGACGCGACCTTTCTTGAATTGGTTGGTCCATTTGGCGTGAGTATGGACTAGGTGGGCGAGGGGGATCATCACGTCGTGAGATACGGTAAGATGAACTTCGTGATTTCTCTGCATATTCCTGCCTTTCTTCAGCGCGCAGGGCGTGGTCGAAAGCTTCTTCTAAATTGGCGGGGTTTCGGGTGTCAACGAAGATCGACATCTCTTCGGGCAATCCTCTCATAAAGGCTTCTAGTGCACACTCGATAATAGGTCGCATCATGATGGTGCTTTCAGCTTCTTCTTGTACACGGACGGCAGCGCCCTCTACCTGTCGGTACCTGTGTTGATATTTTGCGTCCAATGCGTGTTTCGCTCCACTGATTAATCCCTGTAGGCGATCGTGATAATCGCTGACCGTTTCTGACTGTTTCTGGCGAATGTTTATGATGTTTTCTAAATACCATTGGTACTTTTTCGATGTGGCAAATCTTTAAGTAAGGTGATTTATCAATTCCTGAGTTGTCAAAAATTGTTTATCTCTGACACTTTCTCGTGCTGCGCCCTTTAGCTTACTTAAAATGGCTTTAATAAAACCTGGTTCAGTTTGTTCATTAATGAAGACTGCTCCATTCGCAACATCCTGCAAAAATTCTTTTAAAGGTGGGCTTCGCCCATCAAAACACGGAATGTGGAATGTACTACGCTGCAAGGTCATACATTCGAGTACAGAGGCCATTGCTGCTGTTGTGTCATGCTGGAACGCATTTTGCTGTCCCTGCAAATTTGCTTGGTCGGCGACAAAATGTATGCTACCATTTTCTTCGGGACGAGACATGTTGAATTTGGGAATGCACGAGATAATAGATAATCACACACAATTGAATCTTTTTAATAGTCCAGATTTTTAGTTATTTCACCACCACGGAATATTCCTGCTAAGTGCACAATATAACTAAAATCGGAATTGAAAATAATTTCACTCACAAAATAAAAATAAAATCGACTGAGTGCGTAAGAGGCGCGAACTATTGTTTGGGGGTCACTGTTGTTGGCAATTTTTCATAACGCGACACTTTATTATTCAAGGAGGTGAAATTTATAACAAGGCGACTGTTAGAAGTGGGGATTCTCTTAATGTGTGCAATAGGTGTCGAAAAGGGGGAGTCGATGTCGTGGTAAGACATGTTTCTTAACTCTATCATTGTTCGTCCATCCAATTTATACTGAATAAATCTGAATAAATATGAGGTAATTTAATCAATTATCAAAACGTCATTTTCGTATTTCACAGTAGCGTCACTGTCGTAGCTGTCATTATCTGAATCTAGAACTAGAACGGGAGCTCGGATAATTTTCACTTTCTGGTCGTTGAAATTTTCGATTCGTCTTACTCTTAGACTTAGAGTTGTGGTGTCTGTGAGAATATCAGCTGATCGTACCAGGGTTCGGGAAAGTTCCCTTAAGGTTCCGCGATTAATAACACTACCTTTATAATATGGTAATTTTTGGTTAAATGTCACAGAATAATGCAAATTTTCTGGGTATTTTTCTTTCCAACCAGCTAAAGTAAGTCGGCGATATTTAACGATTGGAGATGGAAAGGTTTCAGGGAGAATTATTTGTGAGGGGGCAGAGTCTAGAGTTTTTACGGTTTTTCTGTCAGCGGAAAATTTTTTTTGTGTCTTTAAACAGGCCCTTGTTGATCTTTTTGATCTGCCCTTCTTTCTAGATCGCGTTCCCCTCTTTCTTAAACTTTCTGGCATTTAAAAATGACAAATTGAGAAAAACAGAGTAAAGGAAGAAAAATAGCGGAATACAAGAACTAGAGAATTAAAGAAAGGGTAAGAAGGATTTTATTTTAGACTTGTCTACCAATGGGCGAACCACGGAGCCTTGTCTTAGGATTAGAGAATAAGGATGGAATAAAATCGCATAACCGAATCGAGAATAGCTATTCAAGCTTTAATTAAGTCTAGACAGACTTGTCTACCAATGGGCGAGCCACGGAGCCTTGTCTTAAATAGTCCTATTAAAAGATTGAAAATTAAGATTTAATATTAAATCTCAATCGTTGCTTTTCTTGGGTTAACAACGAATTAAATTGGAAACAGATAGTATAGGTAAAAGAAGGAAGAAAAATTATATATATATAATAATTTTTTTTTTTTTTTTTTTTTTTTTTTTAATTTTTAGACTTGTCTACCAATGGGCGAACCACGGAGCCTTGTCTTGGATTAGGGAATAAGGATGGAGTAAAATCGCATAACCGAATCGAGAATAGCTATTCAAGCTTTAATTAAGTCTAGGCAGACTTGTCTACCAATGGGCGAGTCACGGAGCCTTGTCTTAAATAGTCCTATTAAAAGATTGAAAATTAAGATTTAATATTAAATCTCAATCGTTGCTTTTCTTGGGTTAACAACGAAATTAAATTAGAAAAAGATAGTATAAATAAAAGGAAAAAAAAAAATAATAATTCTGAAAAAGGGGGGGGTAGTAATGTCAAGAAGGATCAAAACAAGGAAAGGTAGGTTTTAATTTTCCTTTTCTCTGTTTTCCAAAGCTAATTTAACACGGCGCTCGATTTCTTTTCGTTTAAGCGCGATTTCGGCTTCTACTTTTGATTGATTTGCAGATATGATTTTACTTAAGTTTCTGTCACTTAATATCTCTTTTTCTAGTTTAGAAGAACCTCTAATTCTCAACAAATTCTTTAATTTTGACCCTCCCCAAACGTTTCTATTTTTATGTGGCATTTTCTAAAAGACATTTTAAAAGAAAAACAAAAATAGAAATTGAAATCTTCAGGGCACGATGGCCTCGCCGGGATAAAATCCCACCGCTGCCACCATCAGTTTGTTACGAACCAGAAAAATATTTAATATTTAAAACAATTGATAATTTATTAATTGTTAAAATTAAAGTAGACTTTTAAGTTGGTCCTATTTTTAAGATTCTCGGAAGTTCAAACTGACAAGACTAAAGGTCTTGTTTATTATTATGGGATTCGATTTATATCCACGAAGCTGAGATTCTCCTAGAAAATTCGGAAAATCTACCCTATCAGATCTCAAGAAGGAATAAAGAAATTTAAAACAGTTAAAATATATCAGTTATACAGTTATTTATTAAATTTAAATTGACTCGAATTATCTGCCCCTCGTACAATTTTTAGGAAAGGTAGAAAATGGATTTAATTGGCCTGGAACGATACATTGGTACTTACTGTCCTGGCGTTCGCACTTAAAAACTACCGTCGCACTCGTCAACGGGCGCTAAACAAATTTTCACAAATTGTCTCTTATTCTAACTCCTAAACCACCAAACACAGGGCGGACGCGGAAATTTCGCGGATCCGGCCGGTCTTTCAACAAGATAAAATATATCTTCACTGATTCGGCTTCTAGGCTGCCTCCGCGGACTTCGGAGTAAGTTGGATTTTATTTTCGTCCGAACAATATTGTAGGTATGACAATACAAACAATAAAGTGTCCTAGTTACCGGACGGGAGACTGCCTGGGATTTTTAATCGTACGCGCTTATTCGCGAGTAGAGACCGTACTGTTCAATTTAGATGGGTAATTAATGTGTTTTTATAGTTTGCTTCCGGAAAGAATGTGGAAAGGTGGGGACAGGGCGTTGGACCTGTTGCTATGCCGAAATTGCTGAATTTGCAATTTTGCAGGTGCATTATGTTGAAATGCATTCCTTTTCTTTTATTCTTAGGAAAGAACATTTTAAATATTCTTTCAATTTTGGAAACAAATATTAATTTGTCTATTTGTTATTATTATTATTATTATTATTATTATTTTTTTTTTTTCTTTTTTCTTTTTTTTTTTATCAATCTCTGAAAATAGGATTAATGTAAGTTGGAAATAATGGACATTTCAAAAATAGAAATTCCATTCTATGTTGTAACCCTTTAAAGGTTACTACAATTCCAACATTAAATCAATTGTCCCAATATTGATCTGGAATTGATCAGTTGTTTAGATATCAAAAGAAATGCACATGCTTGGTGTTAGCATGGCAGCATAGCTTGTAGGTCTGGGAAGTGTAATGGGTAAAGAGAGGATAGGTATAGGAACATAAGCGAATGCGTATTTCATAAAGATCCCGGGGTATGTATGTATTCTATGTTAAATTTTAAATGAGAGCGAGCGAGAACCCGCCGTGCATTTGTGGCTATAGGAGTAAAGAGTCGCGAACATTCCGTTAGAGCGAGAGAGAGCGCTTCGTCGTTGAACACAACCTTTGTTTTCTTCGCACGATGCCCGTCTATTACAATGCGGTATTATTTTAATTATATTAATTTTAATTATAAATTTTAAAATCATAATAATTACAATACAATAATTAATTAATTGAATTATAATGATTGTATTATATTTAATTTTAAATTCTATAATCCTTTATACGTTTTCATTATCCGTGTTGACTTCAAGGGCTTGCATCTTACGTGAATTAAAATTATTTTTGAAACAATAAAATTATATTATTTCTTTTGGATGTGAGTTGCCAAGTGAAGTCACTGTATTCTAAGTGTCGTTTTGCTGACTTCGGGAATTCCTCATGGTAACGCGATCTTAAACCTGCTGCAATCTAACTTGAAGCGAGTTTTAGTAAAATATTATTTTAAAATAAAATGAATTTAAATTTTTGTTTCAATGATTTTTAAACATTTTTAATATATGTTTTGTTATTATATTTATAATTTTTATGTTGCTAATATTGGCGCAACATTTTTTACCCTAAAAAATTAAATTTCTTTTTATTTAAACTTCTAAATACACTTTCCAGTATATTTACTTTGTTACGACTTACTTAATTTTAAATAAATTTAACTATTTATTAATAAACTAAATTGACGGGCAATTTGTACATATTTTAAAATTAAATCAAATTAATTAATTAATTAATTTTACCTTTAAATCCTATTTATAAATATAATTTAAATATAATTTTTATAAATTAAGAATTTATAGTAATTCAATTAAACCTTATCTTTAAATTACATATTGATTTAAATAATTTTTTATTATAAAAAATTACAAAATTATTTTTAAAAAATTTTTTTTAAATAAAAATATATAAATACAAATTTTATAAGTATTTCTTATTGTGGAATATCAATTTAATCATCAAATTCCTCTAAATAAATTAAAATACCGTCATATCTAACTATTTCAATCTATAAATTTACTTTATTAATATTTTAATTATAAACTTATATAATAGGGTATCTAATCCTAATTTTAATAAAATTAAATCTTTATAACACTAAATTTTATATAAATAAATTCAACTAAATTAAATTAAATAAATTATTTCACTATTCCATTTATTTCCCCCAATTAAATTTATCATTTAAATAATTTTACTTTAATATTTAATTAAATTAATTTTATATATAAAGTATAACCGCTATTGCTGGCACTCTAATTAATCTATAATAAAAATTTTACAAATTAAAAATTTCTTTAAATTTTAATACTTTAAATTAAATATATCTTTATAATAGGGGAATGTAGTCAAGGTTGGCCTACTGTCTAGGTAGGCCACTCGCGTTTTTTTGTCAAGTTCACTAGCGCCACCTACGCGCATTTTTGTCGAAGCTTGTCTTAGTGAAACCTAACTTTTTGTTCAATTACATTTTCGGAAAATCGAAAATTGTGTTTTCTGTGACGTCGGTACAAAAAAAGCTCAAAAAAAGTTTTGTGCATAATGTGAAAAACCATTAATAAAAGATAAAAAACAAATTGAATCGTCAAGGCAAGTATGCAGAAAATTTGTGGGACTCATGGTTGAAAGGAAAACAAAGTAAAAAATCGAATCCCGAAACGTATTTCTTTATGGTTACAACAATTCGGTAATGTTACTTACTGTCAAGGTCGGCCACTATGTGTTTAAAATGCGCAAAGATGAGGACGAGCTACTTCATTTGCAAAAACTGCAATTCTGTATAACTCATAATATAATTGATCATCTTATTAATATTTTTATTTAATTTTATTAATATTTTAGTGCAAAACTTTTTTTTATTTATATTTTTTTTTTTATATTGTTTATTGTTATTATTTTGTTATTTCATTAAGTTACAAACTGTAAACAATAAAGAATCAATTTTCCGTAACTCCAAACATGTTATTTTATTTTTTAACGATTAATGCCCTTTGAATTTTAAACATGGCCGACCTTGACTGTAATGGCCAACCTGGACTACAAATTTTTTTTTTTTTAAATCTTTATAACTTTTTCATTTTTAAACCTGTCAATTTACTTTGTACAGAAAAAATGTTCCTATTAAACAGGACTTTCCAACCATATACTTCAATTGTCCAAATTCATTTTTAAAAAAAAGTTATAAACAAAAGTCAAAAAGGTGGCCGACCTAGACTATGTTCCCCTATTATTAAAATATTAATTTTTATCAAAATTTTATATATTTAAATAAATTTATAAATTAATATAAAATATAAATTTACTTAAAAGTTTTATTTAATCTAAATTCTTTAAATTTGCAATTTAAAATTTTTTATAAACTATAAAACTACTCTATAAACAAATTTCAACTTTTTTTAACCACATAATTTTAAAAAAAATACAAAAAATACATTACAGATAAAATTTGTCCAATTTCTATAAAAGGGTACTCAATTGGTTTTATACCAATCCATGTTAATAAAATAAAAAAATTAATAAATAATCAATATAAAATCTGATTAAACGGATAATTTACTTCCCTTATAAATTCTCCCCCCCCCCCAAAAAAAGGTAAAATTAATAAAATTAATACAGAAGCTCCTAAAGCAACAACCCCACCCAATTTCCTAGGAATAGATCGTAAAATAGCATAAGCAAAAAGAAAATATCATTCAGGTTGAATATGAATCGGAGTAACTATTGGGTTAGCTAAATTAAAATTTTCAGGATCTCCTAAAACATAAGGATTTAAACAATTAATAAGTAATAAACTAATAATCATAATTAACAAAACTAGTAAATCTTTAATAAGAAAATATTTATGAAAAGGAATTTTATTTAAATCTCTAGACACCCCTAAAGGATTCCTAGACCCAAATATATGATGAGAAACTAAATGAACTAAAACAATTACTAAAATAATTAAAGTTAAAATAAAATGAAACCTATAAAATCGTCTTAAAGTAGCAGCCCCCACCCTAAATCCTCCTCACAATCAAATAACAATATCATTCCCAATAAAAGGAATAGCTGAAACTAAATTTGTAATTACAGTTGCCCCCCAAAAAGATATTTGTCCTCAAGGTAACTCATACCCCAAAAATGCAGCACCTATAATTATTAAAAATATAACACTCCCTCTTAATTAAGGAAACATTATTTTATAAGATCTCATATATAACCCTCGTCCAATATGTATAAATAAACAAATAAAAAAAAGAAGCCCCATTTATATGTATTAATCGAATGACCCACCCATAATTAACATCATGAATAATATGAATAACCCTTTCAAATGCCAAATCAATTCTAGAATTATAATCTATTGATAAAAAAATTCCTCTTAAAATTTGGATCCTTAAACATATCCCTAACAAAAATCCAAAATTCCATATTAAATTAATATTAATTGGTGTAGGTAAATATAATAATTCTTTTTTTAAATTACTCTGACAAAAAATTATTTTCATTATAATATTTGTCGTATAGACTTAGGTTTAAATAAAAATAAAACTTTTACAACTATAACCAAAAGATATAAAAGATATAATAAAATAAAAACTATTATTAAATCAAATTTAATGTAAATTAACTTAAAAGAATTAAAATTTCTCTCTAAAACAAAATTTTTTATTTCAATAATTGAATCATTACTCCTAACTAACCTTTTAAAATAATCTATTTTTGATATAATAACATAAATTAAACACAAAGTAAGAAGTTTATTCAATGTATTTAATAAATCAAAATACCTGATAATAATTACTCCATCTTTAGCAAATCTATTAAAATAAAGAAATAAAATTAAAATCCCCCCAATTATAACTACATAAAAAATTATTGAATAAACTCTTATTTTATTAATAACTCTTATTACTAAAATTACTATTATAGTAATTATAAATATAGACACACCTATCATTATAGGGTGCCTTTCTTCAATTCTTATCAACCTAACAAGAATTAAAAGAATAATAAAAATTAAAATTAAATAAAAATTATACATTCAAAAATAGTTTAAATAAAAACTTCAATTTTGGAGATTAAAAATATAATTTTTTATTTTTTTGAAATAGCTAAAAAATTCTTAATTTAATTTTAATTTACAAAATTAAAGTTTTTTATAAACTACTTAGCTAAATGCCCTTCCCTATTTTAATCCTAATACTCTATTTATCTTCAATTTTTTTAATCACAAATCTATACCCCCATTTACTTTTAACTCTAATATCTTTAGAAATTATAATAATCTCCTCAATCTTATCTATATTTTATATTTTACTATTAATTAATTTTGAATAATTTTTTTGATTATTTATTATAATATTATAATTATTATCCCTATTATTATTTGTGAAGGAATTCTAGGATTAACAATTTTAATTATAATCATTCAATTTAGGGGTAAAGGAACTTTAAATTCAATAAATTTAATAATTTAAATTATATGAAATTAATTTTTATCTTAACCTTAAGTCCTATTATTTTTTCCCCCCTTTAATATTTTTATCATTATTAAATTGAACCCTCCTTTTATCTTTTTTATTTTTAGTAAGTTTTACTCCTCTTTACTCCTCAATAAAAATTATATGAATAATTTTTATTGATCAAAATTCATTTTATTTAACTTTACTAACTATATGAATTTTTAGATTAATAATTTTAATTTGATCAAATATAAATTTTAAAAAAATTTATTTAACTTTATTAATCACTTTAATAATTTCGTTAACTCTATCATTTTTATCCATAAGTTACTTTACTTTTTATATTTTCTTTGAAGCAAGAATAATCCCAACATTATTTTTAATTCTAGGATGAGGAGCTCAATTTGAACGTATAGAAGCAGGAATTTATATACTGATTTATACTTTACTTGCTTCCTTACCTTTAATAATTATTTTTATTAAATTATACTATATAACTAATTTTATAAACATTATTTTATTAATAAATTTAAATTTTTTAAAAAATATCTATTTCTACCTATATATATTACTCCCATTTTTAGTTAAACTCCCAATTTTTTTTTTACACCTTTGATTACCTAAAGCTCATGTAGAAGCTCCAGTTACAGGATCAATAATTTTAGCTGCCATTATATTAAAATTAGGTGGATATGGAATTTTACGAATGATATTTATATCAGAATATTTAAACTCAATTTACAACTTCTTTATTTCTACCCTAAGACTTTTACGAGCATTATTAACCTCTTTAATTTGTATAAAACAAATTGACATAAAAAAATTAGTAGCCTATTCATCCGTAGTCCATATAAGTCTTATAATTACTGGTTTAATTTCTATAAGATTAACAGGAATCCTAGGTAGCTTAATTATAATAATTAGTCATGGTTTATATTCATCTGCTTTATTTTTTTTAGTAAATATTTCTTATAGACGACTAAAATCACGAAGAATTCTTTTAAATAAAGGTTTAATAAATATCACCCCTTCCTTAACTTTATTTTGATTTATATTAAATATTTTTAATATTAGGGCCCCTCCTTCTCTTAATTTAATTAGTGAAATTTTATTAATTAATAGAATCTTAAATTTTAGACTAAATTTAATTCCCTTAATTATAATTTTAAGATTTACAAGTGTTTTATACTCAATATATTTTTTTATTATAACACAACATGGAATTTTAAATAAAAATATTAATATATTTATTTCAATCTCAATACAAGAATTCTTAGCTTTACTACTTCACCTAATTCCTTTATTTATTATAACAATAAATTTTTATTATTTAAATAATTTAAATTTAAAATATTGATTTGTGGAATCAAAAATATATTTGAAAATATTTTAAATTATAATTAACTCCCTTTATTTCAATTCTTTACTTATTTTAAGAACACTAACTTTTTTTTATAGATTAACATTAATTTTTTTCAAATCTATTTTCTTTATTAAATGGAATATTATTTCTTTAATAAATATAAATTTTGAATTAAATTTTATACTAGACTGACTAAGTCTAATATTTATCAGAGTTGTAATATTCATTTCCTCCATAGTAATACTATATAGGAAAGAATACATAATTTTAGAAAATAAAAAGATTTACTTTATTATAATTTTAATACTTTTTGTAATCTCTATAATTTTAATAATTTTATGTCCTAATATATTAAGAATTATTTTAGGTTGAGACGGATTAGGATTAATTTCTTTTTGTTTAATTATTTACTATCAATCTTCAAATTCTTTCAACTCTGGTATATTAACATTATTAACTAATCGAATTGGTGATATTATACTTTTAATCCTTATTTTTCTAGGTATATATTTTAGATCATGAAATTTTTCTCTTTACTATTCTAATTCTTACATTTTACCTTCAATTATTTTAATTATAATTATAACTAAAAGAGCCCAAATCCCTTTTTCTATATGACTCCCTGCTGCAATAGCTGCCCCCACTCCAGTTTCTTCTCTTGTTCACTCTTCAACATTAGTAACAGCAGGAGTATATGTAATAATTCGATTCAATTTTATATTTACAAAAATAACTTTACCTCTTTTAATTATTGGTTTAATAACTTTACTTCTAGCTAGAATTAATGCTATATTCGAATTTAATTAAAAAAAAATATAATTAATAAATTATTTTATTTAAACGAAACTATATGAAATGAATTTTACACTAAATTAATATTTAACTTTATATTTTTTAAACAAAAAAAATTTTTATCCTCATATTTTTTTAATACTTTAATAGATATATTTATACTACTCCTATTAATTATAATTTTAATTTTTATTTTAAGTTAATAGAAAATTTTAATCTCTTTAATGTATATTCAAAATACATATTTTAACAAATTCATTAACTTGAATCTTTAACCTTTTACTATTAATATATAATTAATAAAATTCATTTAATAAAGTTTAAAAAAATTAAATAATTTAAAATTACAACTAAAAATCTTTTCCAGATTAATATTATAAGTTTATCATATCGAATTCGAGGAAACCTTCCTCGAAATAAAATAATTAAAATTATTACCCTCACCCTTCCCACTATCCTAACACTATTAATATTAAGTATAAAATAAAATAATATAAATAAGTAACTTATTAACATAATTATACCATATTCAGATAAAAAAAATTAACACAAATCCTCCTGCTATATATTCTGTATTAAACCCAGATACTAATTCAGATTCCCCCTCAGATAAATCAAAAGGAGTTCGATTCAATTCCGCCACAACTCTAACTAAAAATATTAACATTACCCCTCATATATAAATAGAAGCTCAAATTTTATCTTGAACTCTTGACATCTTAAATATATCAAATCTTTCAATTAAAAATAAACTTCTTAAAATAATTAAAATTAAACTAACTTTATAAGAAATAGATTGTGATATCGCACGAATTCTCCCTAATATTGAATATAAAGAATTAGAGGATCATCCTCTTAATATCATTATATAAACCCCCAATCTTAAAAAACAAATAAATAATAAAATTCTTATCTGTGTAATTCTTATATTAAAAAAATTAGGTATAATAATTCATAATATTAATATTAATAACAACCTTAAACAAGGTCTTAAAAAATAAATTATATAATTTAAATTTTTTACAAAAAATAACTCTTTCCTTAATAACTTTAAAGCATCTCTAATTGGCTGTAAAATACCTTTAAATAAAATTTTATTAGGCCCTTTACGAATTTGAACATACCCTATAATTTTTCGTTCTAATAAAGTTGAAAAAGCTACTCCAATTAATACTATAATAACGACAATTAAACTCCTTACTAAATACTCTAACCAACTCCGCCGCTGGTTGTCCACTGCCGAACATCATCGATGTCTTCGATGTGCTGGGAGAAGTGGATGCATATCCACTGCCAGACATGATTGACATCATGGATATGTTCGGTAGACCTTGTCGTGGTGGCGGTGCTTTCAACTAAAGGACAACCAAACAGCAAGAAAAAATGAATTCAAAAAATTCTGAGAAGGTACCCCATGTGAGCAGGCCGGAAACGGGAAATCTCACCATCGGTCCCAGGACCGATGCTCAAGTGCGCGCGGATTGTGGGGGCGCACAATTTCTTGCAGTGCCACGAGTGATCGTGGAAAGGGTAGATCCACAGAACATCGTGGAAAATAAAAAAACGAGGAAAGGAAGCACGTCGAGCCTTCTGAGTGTGTCAAGCTGCAGTAGCGGAAAAACCGTTCATAGCGCTATCCACTCAGAAGTAGACGACGAGGCGATAGAAGAGACTCGCGAGATATGCTTGCGGCTCAGAAAGGAGGAGGCGACTTGTCTCGAAAAAATGGAGTTGGAGGTCGCAAAGATGATAAAATCTTGCGACATTCAGAAGACCGTCAATAGGACGGTAAAGGATGGACTCAAGGTCATCGACGTCCTGCTAAAGGAGGCAAGGGCAAAGCATGCCGCGGCCGATGAGTCGGACTTCGATTTGGCATGCGTTCTGAGCGGTGCGGAATGCAACCACAAGGACCGTAAGAAAGAGAGAGAGCGTTTCTATAGGCGTAATCTCAAAAGCGTCTTAAGAGATGCTCAGAAACGGAAGAGAGAGGGTGACAGTCCAGAAGAGACTCGAACCAAAACCGATAAGAGGAAGAAGGAGGAAGCTCCTCCAATGGAAACGGAAGTACCAGATCCAAAGATTCCTCAATTGGAAAGAATTGGGTCAAAAAGATCCACAGTTCTAATCCGAGTCGGTAAAGGATTGACGTATGCTGACGTTCTGGGTAAGCTTCGCAAAGAGGTCAACCCAGAGGACAGCCATACGAGAATAGTAGCAGCAAAAGCTACAAACAAGGGGGACCTTCTGATTAAGTTCAG
This sequence comes from Leptopilina heterotoma, assembly GCF_015476425.1. Lineage (NCBI taxonomy): Eukaryota > Metazoa > Arthropoda > Insecta > Hymenoptera > Figitidae > Leptopilina > Leptopilina heterotoma. The sequence continues at coordinate 409,572 of NW_025110972.1, read as the reverse complement.
AGGAGACTCCGATAAGGACGCTTTCACCGCTGAGGTCACCAAGGCGGTTGGAAGCATGGGTAAGGTGCAGTCATTGGATCGAAGAGTTACACTCGAGATCCGTGATTTGGATTGCCTTACCCAAGAAGCTGAGGTGCAACAAGTGTTGTCTGAAGCAATGGGTAAGCCAGTAAACAGGAGAGTGACGGTCTTAGGACCCAACCGCCGAGGGATGAAGCTCGCGGTTGTAGTCACCAACCCGGAAGAGGCGAACAGGCTGGAGAAATTGGGACACGTAAAAATTGGTTTTATGTGTTGCCCAATCAAAAGAAGAGTAATGGTCGTCCGGTGTCATCGATGCCTGGGATACGGCCATATTGGAGCCAAATGCCAGAAGGAGGACAGATCGGCTGCGTGCTTTAAGTGCGGTGAGGCCGGTCACAGGTTCTCCAACTGTAGAAACAACTCAAGTTGCTTTTTGTGCAAGGAAAAGATTGTCAATAAGGTGTCAACCACCCATATTGCAGGCAGCGGAGGATGCGGAGTCTTCAGGACGGTCCTTGAGGAGGCGAAGAAGACTCTCGCAAGAACTAAAAGCAAATAAGAAGTATTAAAAGGAGCCAAGAAGCGTGATTTAAACAGCTTTTAATTTATTTGTTTGTTTTTTATTAATTTATTTTGTGATTTATTTGTCCTTATACATTTTTTTGTTTAATTTGTTTTGTGTTTTTTATTCGTCTTTAAACAGTTTTATCTTTTCAACATTATATACGTGTTTACTTTTTTTTTCTTTTCTTTTTTATATCCGTTTACAATTTTATCTTTTGACTTTTTACACTTCTTAAAATATTTGTTTTTTTTAATTATTTTTGTGCTGTGAATTCCGCTTGGACTTTGTAATAGTTTTAATCATTTTTTAACTACGGACGCAGGAGGACCGCAGAGAAAGGGAGAAGGTCGCATTAGCGACAGAGTTGGAGCGCCACCCTCGAAGGCTAAAGTCTTACGACAGTTCCGAGGGAGGGTAAAGGGCTCCAGAAGAAGGGTTACGGGTTTTAGTGGGTCGGGCTGGTAGTAGGTCGCCAGTTTATTAAATTTATTATAACATTTATGTATTTATCTTTTTTTTAATATTTCCTTTTGTCATATTAACTTAAAATTATATAATAAAAATAAGTTAATGAAACTTTTAGATTCATAATCCAACAATAGACAAGAAAATTCTTTTTTATTCCACCCCCCCAAAAAAATTATTTTAATAATGATACAGTCAACTCTACGAATAGTGCCGCTATCAATAGTGCCACTTCTCCTCTTTCTCGCTCGAGCTCTATCCCCACTTTAGCGACTCTAGCACGGCTTCTGAATTTCGAGTTTCCCCTAAGAGAGAAATATACAAACAGTGGGGGTACTACAGTTCCAAGAAAAGTCGTAAACGCTGTGCAATTTTGCGGCACTATTCATAGAGTTGACTGTAATAAAACTTTAATTTATATAACTTATTACATCATAATAATCCTTTACTCAGGCATATCATTTATTAAAATTCTAATATTATTAATATAATCAATTTATATTTAATTAATTCCTAAAATTAACACACTAATCTGCCATAATAATTTTTGTATATAATAATATTATTTATTCCCTAAAATCCCAAAAATTTTTGTGCTAATTTAATAAAACACCAATATACAATTTTTACTACATTTAACTTACCCCTCTTTACCCCTAAAATTTTGAATAAGTTACTTTAACTATATATTTAAGTCGAAATTAAATTCTAAAACTTTAGATTTATCCAATTACTAAAATCAATTTAATGACCCTTCTTTAAATTCATAATAAAGACCTAACACTAAAATTAATATAATTACACAAAAAATATATTTATAAAAAAATCATTTTTCTTGAATTAAAATAATTCTAGGTAAAATTAAAGTAATCTCCACATCAAAAATTAAAAAAATAATTCTAATCAAGTAAAATTGAATAGAAAAAGGTACCTTTCTATATGATATTGGATCAAACCCACATTCAAAAGAAGATATTTTATTTCGACACTTAAATATCTTTTTAGATAAAATTAAATTAATACCCATAATTAATCCTCCTAAAATTATAATAATTATATTTAAAATGATAAATATATACATATAAAAATTAAAAGATTATCAATGTCATCAATAAACTAAAATATAAACAAAAATCCATACTACATCAACAAAATGTCAATATCATGAAGCAGCCTCAAACCCAAAATGATGAAATTCATTTAAATGATTAACCCTTATCCGAATTAAAATAATTAATAAAAAAATACTTCCAATAACTACATGCCCCCCATGAAACCCAGTTGTTAAAAAAAATTGAATCGTGTGCCTATTTTTAAAGCTGTAAACATTGATAAATCTGGAGATTCGAGTTGAGTTTTGCTATCTTTAGCATGATATACATGTCTTTTACAAGTACTACACAGAGCGGCAGGCAAATTATCTCTGTCAACGTAATTACTAATAACACTTTTAACGTCATTTTTCAATTGGTCTTGTATAATAAACATTAACTTTTGTTTTCGACAACACAAAAAGCATACTTTGCATCGATTTTCATGGTGGCTGAGAGCTGTGTGTGGCATTTTTAATTATAAAAAATGTTACAGCTCATTGAAAAGCAACAATATTACAAACAATCTTATAGCCCAGCACATATACTTAAAAGAAACGAATTTACATAGGGGAGAGTCGGCAGTGGCGGGACACGCTTTATTTTTTTAGTATATCACCCATATTTTCATGAATATTTAGTCCGCATCTATGAAGGCAGAAAAGTCAGACTATCTTATGCAAATTTACATAATATAGATAACATATGTCTTCAAAAATAAATAGCTGTAACCGAAGTACAATAATGTCCCGCGACTACAGACATTAAAAAGCGTCGGTAGTGGTGGGACATTACTTTAAATCGCAAATTTTTCAATTACAATGTCTTTTACGGCTTTCAATTTTAAAGCATTTGGGTTCCTTTGTGTCCCTTTTAAATTGTTTACGTTTTTTACCATCTAAAAAAAGAGTTAAGATTATTATTTTTATTATTACAGATTATTTAAAAATTCATTCACAACTTTAAGATTAGGTTATTGTTATGAAAAATATTACCGACAAAACTTAAAAAAAAATATCGAAGTCATTTAGAAATGTACTATTTTATTAGATTTAAACAAACAGTGTCCGGACACTGACGGCAATAAGTGTCCCGCCATTGCCGAAACAGTGATTTACGGTATCTACAATTGTGTCTATCGCACTATTATGCATAATGTTCTAGGAATTTTGAAGGAATCTTACGTACTAATAACTTAAAATATTTGCCGTTCACTAAATTTTGAAAAGTTTAATTTTATAAACACTTTATCTTACGAAGAATAAAACTTTAAAACTTGCCTAAAACTATTGACAGCATTATAGTCACAGATTTTACATCCAGAAAGTGTGTATCATATAAAGAAGCTTCAAAAGAATAAAACTTTACTTCTACACCAAAAGATCCTGTCAAACACGAAGAAATTACAAGTAAGGTTATGCTAAAACAAAAGAGCGGACTGGATGATGTTTTGATCTGCCATAATCAAAAATGTGAAGTCACGTGTAACTTCAAGAATTTTAGGTAAAGTACGTTAAACAATCATTTCTATATATATATTAGCCGCATCTCTAAAAGGTAAAGTACGTACCTTTAGCAGAAAACTCTCAAGGTTATTTACTTGCGTAAATAACATTATAATCTCCATGTTATTTACTAGAAGTTAATTACATCTCTTGCTTTTGCACAACTCGAGTCTAGGGTGCGCAAAATGTCTCACAGAGCGTGTAATTTTTTTCAAATGACACTAATATAAATATAGAATACACAATATTAGTATAAAACATGTTCAGAAATTCGAATTTGAGTAAAATAATATTTTATTAAACTAAATCTATAATTATATAATAACATATTTTAAAAATCACTTTTCTCAAAAAGCACTAGATGGAAGATTTTAATTTTTGATTTTACATGATCTAGAAACAATATATTTTAAGAATCTGGAAGAAAATTTAAAGTGTGCGGCCTTTTCATTTTATTTCGTTCAAGAGCACCGTGCAAGATCTTGTATCAACAAAACTGAATGAAAAAAAAATTTTAATAAATAAATTATACTCTGTACAAAAACCCAACAGCAGAGCAAGATCCAACTGTCAAAACAAAAACTTTTATACAAAATAAGCAATAATAAAGACAAAAAAATTTCAATTTTAATTTGTAAAAAGCAAAAAAAATCAAGTCTTTATGATAAGACACAGTGGGCCAGTATCGTCGAATTTTGGCCAAAAATACAATATTTTTCAACTTTCAAATATGCACAAAAGAATTTATCCACAGTATTTAATAGTAAATAAGGAATTTATTGCATAAAGGATTTGTTAAATAATAAAAAATTGTTATAAGATGGTAAGGTGTCAATTTAGCGGATATATATTTATTTCGCTTATCATCGATAAGACAGAAATCAATATTTCAAAATTAATACTTCATTAATATTTGAAAATATATTTTATTTTGTGCATGGTTTCTGAAAAAAAAATGAATCGTCTCTCAACGCTGGGGAAAAAAAAATAGGAATGTTCGGCAATAGGAAGGTTCTGGGATCATACCCCAGCGGTGAGAGACGATTCATTTTTTTCAGAAACCATGCACAAAATAAAATATATTTTCAAATATTAATGAAGTATTAATTTTCAAATATTGATTTCTGTCTTATCGATGATAAGCGAAATAAATATATATCCGCTAAATTGACACCTTACCATCTTATAACAATTATTATCACGGAAAAACCCCATTTACCATCTTATAATAAAAAATTGTGTCTTCTAGAACTATTTAAAGTTTAACATTTGAGTTAAAATAATAAAATGTTTTTGATTGAAATACTTAATATATCTAGAAATAAATTAATTATTTTTGTACAAGTACTTATTTTTTCTCATCAACAGATATATTGAAGTAAAACAACCAATAGTTACTTAAAAAAAATAAAATTTATTAAAATTTAGCTCCATTGAAGTTAACAAATAGTGGATTTTTTAATAGAGTGCCGACTTTCAGTTAGTCGAGCTCCTCCGAGCCGCATAATATTTGGAAAAACAAGTTATAGAACGATTACTTGACATGTCTACTTTGACGCCAATATGTGACATTTTGCGCCTTTTCATATTTTTTCAACATAACAAGAATATTGCAATAAACATATAAATATATGCAATAAATATATAAGGACAATTTTCAAAATTAATCAATTACGATGAACAGTGGTATTTAACGGTTTTTTGTGTCGCTGATTGCGAATCTGATGTCAGATTTCAAAAATTCAAAATGTTGGATCCAATATGGCGGACATAAAAATCTTAAAATCAATAAATTTGGATTAAGGACGCTGCACGGTGGGAAATATTTAAAAGTACGCATAGGCGTAGCGAGCGATTTCTCCTCAACTTCCATTCTTTTCCCCTCTTTTCGTCCCTCTTGGTGAAATTTTTTGACTTTGATAATTAATTAAAAAAAATCCAGATTGAAAATGAAAAAAAGGGCGATTTAGAAAAAAATAATATTTAATAGAGAATATTCAACAAGTTTTCTTATGACGATTAGATGTTTCTATGGGCGTGAATATCAATCCGCGTTTTCCAAAACATAGCAAACTGACAGCTCAATATGGGAGGTTAGCCATGGCCGACTATATCAGGTTGCACCGTTTGCGTAGTACAGTAGAAATGAACGTGAGGAACAAAAATATTAAATGTCAATTATACTCTCATTGTTTACTATTACATTTATTATTTGTTTATTTATTTATTATTGTTATTATATCTATTATTATTTATTATTTTACTTACTTTTTTAAAATATTATTATGGAAAAGTATTAAAACAATAAAGGAAAATTTTTTATGAAAAAATTATTAAACAAATAAAATTTCTAAACAAAAAAAAGTAAATAATAAAAAATTATGAAATGTATAATTTTAAAAAATTTTTATTGTTATTTTTATTATTGATATTTTTAAGTATATGAAAAATCTAATTTAAATATTCCACAAAATTAGTTTTAAAGTAATTTTTTATAAGGAATTCAACGGTCATAAAATAAAAGCGGACAGAAAATATTTTGACCCTTTTTCAATTATCATTTTTCTTAAAAATTGGTGGATTTCGAAACACACGCGTAATTTGGTAGAAAATATGTTTTTAAATCCATGAAAAGAATTCCAAATGAAATCGATGATTTTCATAATTACCTATAGAAGTATTGTTTTGAAAAAAATCTTTGTTTTAAACTGAAAATTCTAAAAATAACATTGTTATTCAATTTTTCTATATGGAAAATTATTTGTTTACTTATTTAGTTTCTGATCAAAATTTAATCTTAATTTTTCTGTATTTCTATTTTTCATCAATAAAAATTATGATATGAAATTATTTAGAAAATAAATGTCAAAAAATGCCCTTTTTTAATAAAAAAAAGCTGCAATGTATTGAAAAAAGACGAAAATTTAATAATCTACTTCAAAAATTGTTAGAAAAAAATTGCAAACATCAACGTCGTTTTCTCAAGACAAAAATGGTTTTTATAATTGGAAATAAATTCTGAGTACCCCCGTGTTTTAGAAAAAGGACTTTTTTCATAAAAAAGATCTAATTTTATGACAAAAATTATGTTTAATAATATTTTCATAAAAAATTTACATTACTTTGTTTTATACTTTTCCATTATAATATTTCTAAAAAGTAAGAATAATAATAAATAATAATAGATAAATAAACAAATAAATATAATTATTTATATAATATTAAATAATAAAAGTAATGACTTATTATTTTTGTTGATCATCTACGTCCCTACATTACCATAGCGTAAATACTTTCAACACGAAAATGGTGCAACCTGTTATGGTCGGCAAAGGCCTACATCGAGCTATTGCTTTGTTTTGTAAAACGCGGATTCATATTTACGCTCCTAGAAACATCTAATCGTCATAAGTAAGTTTGAATTATATTCTCTATTAAATATTATTTTTCCTTAAATCGCCCTTTTTTTCATTTTCTGTCTGAATTTTTCAAAATTAATTATCAAAGTCGAAAACTTCCCCTCTTTTGGTGTAATTTTTTACTTTGATAATTAATTTTTAAAAATTCAGACAAAAAATGAAAAAAGGGCGATTTAGGGAAAAATAATATTTAATAGAGAATATAAAACAAGTTTTCTTATGACGATTAGATGTTTCTATGGGCGTAAATATCAATCCGCGTTTTACTGATATATATCAAACTGATAGCTCTATTTGAGAAGTTGGACATGGCCGACCATAACAGGTTGCTCCGTTTGCGTGGTACAGTAGGAATGAACGTGAGGAACAAAAATATTAAATGTCAATTACTCTTATTGTTTACTATTATATTTATTATTTGTTTATTTATTTATTATTGTTATTATATCTATTATTATTTATTATTATACTTACTTTTTAAAAATATTATTATGGAAAATTATTAAAACAATAAAGGGAAATTTTTTATGAAAAAATTATTAAACAAATAAAATTTCTAAACAAAAAAAAAGTAAATAATAAAAAATTATGAAATGTATAATTTTTTAAATTATATTAGTTATACAAATTTTTCTAAACAAAATTATTTCAAATACCAAGATTAACTTTTTTTATAGACAATTTGAAAATTAATACACTGGGAATAATATTGACACATTCGTTTCCGGTACCGTTTCGGTGTACACGCGTTTGGAAAGAGTTAAGAGTTTTTTTGAGAAATATAAAGGTTTTAAAAAAGGGTGGGTAGTGTAGAGTGCTTAGTGTGTAGTGTAATTTGCGGTAGTGTAAAGGAAAGGTATGTTGGTATAGAGTAGTGAATGTGTGAGTGATAAAAAAGGTAAAAAAGAGAAGTGTGTTTTGTGAGGTTAGGTTGCTTGAAGTGAGAGAGAGGAGAGAGAGACAGTGGAAAAATTTTGAGCATTTGAGTGATAAGGTAGATTTCTGGAATGTCTGAGTTTGACTCAAGTAGTGTTAGCGAGAATGAGAAAAAAGGCGCGGGTATTTGAAAGGGGAATAGGAAAGAATGGAAAAAAGATGACGTGTGAGGATTGCATGGATTTGTTAGAATTAGTATGGATGATGAAGGACGCGATGGATGAAGGAGCGAAGAGAGTAAGGGAAAATTTGATGGATATATGTGAGGATGGGGAATCAAGGGACAAAGAGATAGTGGAAATTGAAGAGAGGTTGGAGAAATTGCAGGAAATGTGGAATGAATGGGATAGTAAGTGGAAAAAGGATAAGGAAAGCATGTGGAGAAGAATGAATGGATTAGAAAAATTTATAAAGGAAGTGAATGAGGGGACTGAGAAAGTTGAGGGAAGTGAATATGAGAGGTTAAAGTGGAAAATGGGAGATTTGTCAAGACGAGTGGATGTTGTAGAAAATGAAAAAAGGAAAAAGAATGTAGTGATCAGAGGTATGAATGTAGGTGTGTTGGAGGGTAAAAGAGCAGTGGAAAAAGTGTTGGCGTGGGTGGGGGTTAATGTCACAGTGAAAATGGTACAAGCGTTAGTACCATTATTTTTTTTTTTGTCCTCCATATTGGATCCCCCATTTTGAATTTTGCAATTTTAACTTCATATTCGTAATCAGCGACCCCGAAAACCCCCGAGTGACAAGTTTCATATAAATCCCATTAATTTTTATTTTTTCGTCCGCCATATTGGATCCGCCATTTTGAATTTTGCAATTTTAACTTCATATTCGTAATCAGCGACCCCGAAAATCCCCGAGTGACAAGTTTCATATAAATCCCATTAATTTTTATTTTTTCGTCCGCCATATTGGATCCGCCATTTTGAATTTTGCAATTTTAACTTCATATTCGTAATCAGCGACCCCAAAAACCCCCGAGTAACAAGTTTTAAACGAATCTGATTAATTTTTTAAAATTTTCTCGTCCGTCATAGGAGAAAATGTATCTTGACACTTTTTTTATTTATTATTATTTTAATTATTTATTATTATTTTTTTACTTTTGTTTTTTTTAATTATCTGCTGAAAGAGTTTTACTAGAGCTAAGAATTTAAAATTTTTAGTAATATGTATTAGTTTCAAAGTTATTATGACTTTAATGCATTTGTGGTACAGCGTATGTACCACTGGGCGTTAAAGGGTTAAAAGACAGAATTTGATGAAAAAAACGATTGGAAATTGAAAAGGAACATTTGGAGAATGAAATTATGCAAATATTTTTATAAAGAAAGCTTTGAATAATTAATAATTAACTGAAATGTGCAAAAATGTCATTGTGATTTTATAGCAAGGTTATTTTTCATAATTACTTATGAAAACGGTGTAAATAAAGGAAAAAATTGTGTATATTGTTAAAAGAACGTAAAAATATTAATTACATCTATTAATAAGACTAATTAAACAATAAAACTTGTAATTTAATTAAATGCAAATGGTAAAGTGATATTAAAGTAATATCTACTTTACCAACAACTTATTCTATTTCAGCATTAGAAAGACACTAGAAACAATCAAAAGTCCCTAACGGCAGATATCCCCGCGCGGCGTTTGGTTTGACGCAATATTCTACAGGGTGTTCTTTTTTTAATGATGGCAGAGAAATGCTACTTTTATATTAAAGTAACTTACGGTTATTATTTCTAATTGTAAAATAATTACCATTTAAATTTTTTAATTATAGTCAACATCAATATTTTCTAAAAATTAAATATTCTCACCTTTTTTCCAGGGCATGTTCCGAATAGAAAAATTGCATTTAGGAAAAAGGAGGAATTTAAATATGTATTATTTTTATTGGCCAAAAGTCTCTATCCTTTTTCTCTTTAAAAGTTAAAATAAACATTATATTTTTTAAAAATGATAAATATTCTTAGAATTTTTCTCAATGGAGCAACGAATAAAAACATTGCGCTTTTTGTAAATAGGAGGAGGAAATATTTAATTTTTAAAAAATAAAACATCATCCCAACCCCCCAAAAAAAATTGATGCTTTTAGACGAATAAAAATAATAAACAAACTCCTCCTATTTTCAAAATCAATTTTTCTATTTGTTGGTTAAGTTAAACAAAATGGACAAAATACTTAATATATGACGTTCCGCGACAAAAGGGACCTTAGGTAATATTATTCAATATTTATTGAGTTGCTCTTTCACATACAAGCATCAAAAATAATTTTTACTTATAGATTTTTTTGTTATTAATGTTTAAAAATGAGCTTGTTGAGTGTTTACACGTGGTTGTTCATAAAAGCAGCCCCTCTACTTTTCAATACAACTTCACTGGTCATCTACATACAATTTGTGCGCTTCGTGTAACGCGGACAAATATCAATGTGTAGTGAGTAGTGGGGCTGAATTCTAGTAGAACGTCTCCACCAATCAGAAACGCACTACTTCAATCGCCTTTCCTGCAGAATTCACTATTGGCAGCTATGGTCTTTTTTGTCGCGGACAGTCACATATATGAAAAATAAAACATTATAACCTCAACCCCCAAAGAAAAAATGGTTGCTTCACACCAATGAAAATAATAAACAAACTCCTCCTATTTTCAAAATCAATTTTTCTATTTGTTGATTAAGTTATACAAAATGAAGAAAAGAATAATATTTTTAAAATAAAACATATAACCTTAACCCCCAAAGAAAAAATGGTTGCTTCACACTAATCAAAATAATAAACAAACTCCTCCTATTTTCAAAATCAGTTTTTCTATTTGTTGGTTAAGTTAAACAAAATGGACAAAATACTTAATATTATATGAAAAATAAAATATATAACCTCAACCCCCAAAGAAAAAATGGTTGCTTCACACCAATGAAAATAATAAACAAACTCCTCCTATTTTCAAAATCAATTTTTCTATTTGTTGATTAAGTTATACAAAATGAAGAAAAGAATAATATTTTTAAAATAAAATATATAATCCCAACCCCCTAAGAAAAAATGGATGTTTTAGACCAATCAAAATAATAATCAAACTCCTCCTACATAAAGAAAGAAAATTTTCTATTTGTCGCTTTAGTTAAACAAAATATGAAGCGAATATATTAAATTTAAGCTCAACCCTTTACAAAAAATATACTTCTAGCTAATAAAAATAAGATTCAAACTCCTCCTACTTAAAATTAATGTTTACTATGAACTATACAAAAATAGATTGAATCTCCTCCTATTTTTTCGGAAAGGGTTGTGGTTAAATTTCATATTTTTTTGAAGTTTAATATTTTCTCCATTTTGTTCTATTTGAACACACGAAGGAAAAATATCTTTCATTCAGAAGGAGGAGTTTAAGTTTTAATTTTATTGGTTTAAAACATCCATTTTTTCTTTTGGGGGTTGGAAAAATAGGTTTTATTTTTTAAATATTAATTTTTTCTGCATTTTGCGTTTAACTTAATCAAAAAATAGAAAAATTGATTTTTAAAATAGGAGGAGTTTGGTTGTTATTTTGATTGGTTTAAATCATCTATTTTTTCTTAGGGGGTTGGGTTTATATGTTTTATTTTTTAAATATTAATTAGATTCTCCATTTTGTTTAACTCAACCAATAAATAAAACATTGCATTTTGAAAATAGGAGGAGTTTATTTTTATTGGCCAGAAGTTTTTTTTTCCTAATGGGTTAAGACTAAATGTAACTTTTTAAAAATTAAATATTTACTCCCTTTTTGTATTGTTGAACCAATCAATAAAAAATTTGTTTTCTTTAAGAAGGAGGAGTTTAAATCTTATTTTTATTAGCTAGAAGTATATTTTTTGTAAAGGGTTGAGCTTAAATTTAATATATTCGCTTCATATTTTGTTTAACTAAAGCGACAAATAGAAAATTTTCTTTCTTTATGTAGGAGGAGTTTGATTATTATTTTGATTGGTCTAAAACATCCATTTTTTCTTAGGGGGTTGGGATTATATGTTTTATTTTAAAAATATTATTCTTTTCTTCATTTTGTATAACTTAATCAACAAATAGAAAAATTGATTTTGAAAATAGGAGGAGTTTGTTTATTATTTTCATTGGTGTGAAGCAACCATTTTTTCTTTGGGGGTTGAGGTTATAATGTTTTATTTTTCATATATTAAGTATTTTGTCCATTTTGTTTAACTTAACCAACAAATAGAAAAATTGATTTTGAAAATAGGAGGAGTTTGTTTATTATTTTTATTCGTCTAAAAGCATCAATTTTTTTTTGGGGGGTTGGGATTATGTTTTATTTTTTAAAAATTAAATATTTCCTCCTCCTATTTACAAAAAGCGCAATGTTTTTATTCGTTGCTCCATTGAGAAAAATTCTAAGAATATTTATCATTTTTAAAAAATATAATGTTTATTTTAACTTTTAAAGAGAAAAAGGATAGAGACTTTTGGCCAATAAAAATAATATTTAAATTCCTCCTTTTTCCTAAATGCAATTTTTCTATTCGGAACATGCCCTGGAAAAAAGGTGAGAATATTTAATTTTTAGAAAATATTGATGGTGACTATAATTAAAAAATTTAAACGGTAATTATTTTACAATTAGAAATAATAACCGTAAGTTACTTTAATATAAAAGTAGCATTTCTCTGCCATCATTAAGAAAAGAACACCCTGTAGAATATTGCGTCAAACCAAACGCCGCGCGGGGATATCTGCCGTTAGGGACTTTTGATTGTTTCTAGTGTCTTTCTAATGCTGAAATAGAATAAGTTGTTGGTAAAGTAGATATTACTTTAATATCACTTTACCATTTGCATTTAATTAAATTACAAGTTTTATTGTTTAATTAGTCTTATTAATAGATGTAATTAATATTTTTACGTTCTTTTAACAATATACACAATTTTTTCCTTTATTTACACCGTTTTCATAAGTAATTATGAAAAATAACCTTGCTATAAAATCAGAATGACATTTTTGCACATTTCAGTTAATTATTAGGGGAGAGTCTCCAGTTGTGAGACACCTCCAGTTGTGAGACAGTCAATTTTTTTTAACATGCAATATTAAAAAGACGATTGGTTTATATAAAAACATTTCTTTTTATATGAGCCAACTTTTTCGTGTACGCCGAAGCGGATATATAAACTGTTTTTGTTAAATACCAACACTGTGTGTGATAATCGACTAAAAAGCGTTTTTTCAATAAATGTAAAGTACTTTTTTCCAAGTTAATTAATTGGAAAAGGTAAATGTAATGCATTTTCTTTTAGTGTTTTCCTTATATTTTGTGATGCAATATTGCATTGTTCCAATCTACGGTTGAAAATAATTTAATTTTCCTTTTTCAAAATAGCGCCAATTTCTGGGTGTGAGACACAGCATATCACCAGTTGTGAGACGGTGTCAACACCCATCTGGGCAGCATAAAAAATACGACTTTGCAGGCATACTATTTAAATGTTGTTTTCATTTCTTTTTCTAGTATTTTTGAGCATGTCAAGTGGAAAAAAGTCAATTGATTCAGAAAAAATCAATTTTAATGCTCTTGTTGAAGCTATTAAATGATGTTTATTTGATAGACATATTTTGGCGAATAAATATTATTATTTAGTATATAATAATATATATTATTAATATATTTAATTATTTCTACTAAACATAACGTTTTATGCCAAACTTATTAAATTTTAGCACTTTTTAATGAGTGTCTCACAACTGGAGACATTTTTTTTTTTTGAAAAAAGCGATGTGCTCGGAAAATGTATCGTAAAATTTTCTGAGTTCATCGAAACACTACACTTTCTTTTAATAAAAGTTGCGTATTTCTGTTACCTTTCGAACGGAGTATTTTATTTACAATTTTGTTTACCCGTTTACAATTTACGGGTCAAAAATGAAACCCGTCTCACAACTGGAGACTCTCCCCTAATTATTCAAAGCTTTCTTTATAAAAATATTTGCATAATTTCATTCTCCAAATGTTCCTTTTCAATTTCCAATCGTTTTTTTCATCAAATTCTGTCTTTTAACAGAATTATAAAGCAATTTACCAAATGTCAACCAAATGTATCCCAAATGTATACCCACGTGGGGAGACATTTGGTAAAACGATTTCGCAAGGGTATGTACTTAGGAGTCTCGAACCCTACCTATTGTAGGGAGAGTAAATAAACTATAATATTGACACATTCAGAAAAAATAAATTTTAATGGATAATTTTTTTTTTATTATTTATCAACTATAGTTTATTTCTCAAAAAATTATACATTTCATAATTTTTTATTATTTACTCTTTTTTGTTTAGAAATTTTATTTGTTTAAAAATTTTTTCATAAAAAATTTTCCTTTTATTGTTTTAATAATTTTCCATAATAATATTTTTAAAAAGTAAGTATAATAATAAATAATAATAAATATAATAACAATAATAAATAAATAAAAAATAATAAATATAATAGTAAACAATAACAGGGTTCCTACAGAATCTGGAAATCATGCAAATGGTATGGAATTTTTAAAAGGCTTCTGGAAATCAGGGAAATAATGGAAAAGGCCTGGAACTTTTTAAAGATTCTAAATTTTTTCTGTTTTCTATTTTTTCTCTTGAATAGAAATTCAAATAATAACAAAGCTAAATGGCATAAAAGAGAAGAAAAAATATTGAATTTTAAGAAATTCGATTTTTCGGATCGATTTTTGATAATTTTCCATAATTTTAGATTTTTTACCAAAGGGTGGAGACTATTAAATAAGTAAAGTATTTTCCAAAAGCAAAAAAATAATGAAGCTAAATCCCATAAAAGAGAAGAAAAATGTTGAATTTTAAGAAATTTGGTTTTTTGATAATTTTAGATTTTTTACCAAAGAGTCGAGACCATTAAATAAGTAAAGTATTTTCCAAGAGCCCAAAAATAATGAAGCTAAATGCCATAAAAGAGAGGAAAAAATGTTGAATTTTAAGAAATTCGGATTTTTGGATTTTTGATAATTTTCGATAATTTTAGATTTTTTACCAAAGAGTCGAAACTATTAAATAAGTAAAGTATTTTCCAAGAGCCCAAAAATAATGAAGCTAAATGCCATAAAAGAGAGGAAAAAATGTTGAATTTCAAAACATTTGGATTTTTGGATTTTTGATAATTTTCGATAATTTTAGATTTTTTACCAAAGAGTCGAGACTATTAAATAAGTAAAGTATTTTCCAAGAGCACAAAAATAATGAAGCTAAATTTTTGATAATTTTCGATTTTTTACCAAAGGGTCGAGACTATTTAATAAGTAGGGTAAAGTGCGGATAGATGCCCCCCCAATTCGAAAATTACATCTAAATTCAACAAATATTAATATTTTTAATTGATTATTCGATTTTTACACACTATTACTATTTATCATTAACATATGTGAGGACCAAATACCTACAATAAATAATAAATTAATCAGAACGAAAATTCAAAAGGTCTGTATTTGGCCATATATCCCACCTGGGTGGGTAAGACGCCCCCCGCGGTAAGTTATTATCATTTATTACAACTATTATTATAAAAAATGGAAAACGTCGATCTAATATGTTTCTCTGATTAAATTGAAACAATTAAATAATTGAAAATATTTTCTTACATGTTAAATATCCTCGATTTTTGTAATGAGGAATTTTGTCCAGCAGTTTGAAAATTTTTGGACATTTTCAGCAATCTGAAATTTTTACATTATTATAACTAATAACCCCGGGGTGCCAGCGAGCTGGTACTTTACAGTAAAATTGTTATGGCCAATAGGTAAAAAAAACTAATAATCCATAAATATAGTTTCTTTCATATTGGAGATCTGAGAAAGGGGGCATCTATCCGCACTTTTCCCTAAAGTATTTTCCAAGAGCCCAAAAATAATGAAGCTGAATCCCATAAAAGAGAGGAAAAAATGTTGAATTTTAAAAAATTCGGTTTTTTGAATTTTTGATAATTTTAGATTTTTTACCAAAGATTCAAGACTATTTAATAAGTAAAGTGTTTTCAAAGAGCCCAAAAATAATGAAGCTAAATACTGTTAGAGAATCAATACGCGGGCTTATTTTAAAACACTAATGACTTAATTGAATTATAGAGGGCGCGAATTAATGTGAGTTGAGATAAGAAAAATGGAGAGAGAGGTGCGACGAAAAGGAATTGTCTCGAGCGAAATACCTTAGTGCGATCATTTTTAATTATTAATATCCTTTTGTATACAAGTAACTTATCTCTTTTAATAAATAACTTTATGTTCTAATATTCAGCGGTGGGATTACCGTGGTCGTAGTTCGAAAAGATTAACAAAAATCTTTTCACCTCGTGGCGTGCGTCGTTCATAACCAACGAACGTTTGACGAACGATTTTTTCGTGAATTTGTTATCCACTTGTGCGATCGATATTGGATTTCAGAATTTTTATTCAATTGAGTGCATCGGTGCTATTTGATTTTGAACATTGTGGATTATTGTGCGTAATTAGATAATTGTGTGTGTTGGATTTTTGTGCGTCATTTTGCGAGAACTCCCCTCCCTCCCCCCGTCATCGGCTCGTCGGGCAGTTGAGTGGACCCCGTAGTATCGATCAGTGTGCGCGGAAATACCCGATATCATCCGAAAAAATACGAACTTTGACATTTCAATATGGATTCACAACATTACGATCAGAATGCTACAAACGACGATTTTGAACAATTTCAACGTAATTTACTGAATAGAGAAATAGAGACAAATGAAAGAAGTCATGATGAAAATAGTTCCACATCATCGTATCGATCATAATTTGCTGAACCACATGGACCTAATAGACACGAATTAGAATCACTTGAAACGATTGATGAGATACAAGCCGGATCAAGTCAAATTCTTCAAAATGCGAGGTTACGAAATTATCCGTCTACAAATCAGTACAATGGAAATCCACACGGAAGACAGCAGATAAGAGTTCAACAACAAGCTGAATATGTTCAACTGGTTGGTAATACTTATCAACGAATTCAAGTACACAACGAAAGAAGTAATTTTCAACCTTTCAACGAAACTCCCTATCTTCCGCAAAATCACGGATATCAATATGAACCACGACAAATAAATTACCGTCAGAGTAATCATAATAATCAAGTACCTTCAAGTGAAAATAATAATTCATCATTGGAACGATTAATGGAAATGATGATAATAGAAAATCGACGACGAGATGAGTTAATAGAAAAACTAGTTGACAGAATATCTACACCAACACCAACTGTGAGAAGCGAAGGAACACATGAATCCTTCCATGTGATGCCTGATCTAAGTAAAGGAATATTGGACTTCGACGGAGAGAAAGATAAGATAGTGTTAAAGCCACTGAATGGCTTGCAAATTTAAACAGAATGAAATTGTTACATCAGTGGCCTTCAGGATTTGTCTTTGAAACTGCTCGAGGTCATCTTAAAGCAGGCGCTTTGAATTGGTTTCGATTAAATGCTCATAAATTACAATCTTGGGAAGATTTCGAAGCGGCATTTAAGAAAACATTTATTTCCAAAGAAGGTAAATCAATTAAATGGAGTAGAATGAAAGCTCGACATCAAGAAAAAGGTGAATCACTCCAAGCATATTTTATGGACAAAGCCAGATTATGTCAAGAAGTAGGACTACCCATCGAAGAAGCAAAAGAACAAATTTTGATTGGAGTGTGGTCGAGAGATTTGAGTGTCGCGTTATTAGCTAAAGATCACGATGATTATGATGATCTTTTACATGATTTGATAAAGCAAGAAAGATTGAACGTGGAACGAGGAGAAAGAATTCGAGAAGCGACGACGAATTTAAAACCAAAACAGGAAAGTGGACAAAAATTTTTACCATCGACGAAAAGAGATGTGGATACGAAATCAACGGAAGTAAAAAAACAAGAAAATAGAGAACAGCGAACTTACCAAGATAGAACCTTCGAAAGGAAAATTCCTCGAGAACAATCATCAACTGCAGACAGAAGACCACCAATGCGAAACGAGAAAGGCGAGTTGAAGTGCTACAATTGTTCGACATTTGGACATATATCGAGAAATTGTCCTGAACCCCCAAAAACGGAAGTTTGTGATAATTGCAACATGTCTGGGCACACGCGTAGACATTGTAAAAAACAACGAATTATTAACGATGGTGTAGTGAGACAAATATTAACAGGAATTAAGGATAATTCAGCGCAGAAATATTTTAAAAATACTCTTATTGACGATTGTACATTTCAAGCTTTCATAGACACAGGAAGTTCTGATTGTACTATGAAGATTTCAGCAGCAAAAAAAGGAGGTTACACAATTCATCCACATCCATCGCAATTGAAAAGCTGGGGACCCGATAATTATCGTGTCAATTCGGAAGGAATAGTGATAGCTCGAGTTACAATAGACGATGTGTCAGCGGATTCAGTTCCATTTCGTGTAGTGCCCGATGATACTCAACCAACAGATGTGTTTATTGGACGCACATTTACAGAATTGCCTCATGTGGATTACTATAAGATAGGCAATCAACTTATTTTCGCGGAAAACAAAAATATACCTTTTTCCAGCATTTTGATCGAAGAAAAAAATACCGTTGAGACGGAAAAAGATTGTGTGATCCCTCCGAATTGTGTTCAATTTATTAAAGTGCTTGAATCTGATCAAAGTTTATCTCTTCCCTATATAAATATGGGAAATTCCAATTGTTTATTACCAAAAATACCCGACATATGTGAAATTAGTGCTCCGATTATATCGATTCCTCGAAAGAAAATAACTGCTGTCGAACTATCTGAAATCACTGTCGACGAAGACGCTAATCAAGACGAAGTTGAGGAGCTGAAGGAGATTTTGAACGAGTATTGTGACACAATTTCCAGAAACTACGAAGAACTTGGTTGCACGGATCTAATTTTAATGGAAATTAAAGAAAAGCCCGGAAGTAAACCCTTTTATTCAAAACCGTATAAAGCCAGTGATAGTGAACGAGAAGTGATGCGAGACATTATTAAAAAATACAAAGCAGCGGGAATAATGACAGAAACTTCATCTTCTTATGCAAGTCCTGTGCTCTTAGTGAGAAAGAAAAACGGAGAGTTGAGGTTAGTGATAGACTACAGACGTTTAAATGCTCAAACGGAAAGAATGCATTTTCCGCTTCCTAATATCGATGACCTTTTACAAGTTTTAAGTGACAGTGAAATTTTCATTTCTTTGGACTTATCCAGTAGTTATCTTCAAATTCCCTTGGATAAGGAAAGCCGAGAAAAAACAGCCATAATCACACCAGACGAGACTGCAGAATTTACTCGAATGACATTCGGTTTAATGAATGCGCCGTTCTATCTGAGTAAACTTATGCAAAAAGTTTTGGGACCGTTGCGTAACCACGTCGTTTTATATTATCTTGACGACATATTGATTCCAGGAAAAAGTTGGAAAGATCTAAAAGAAAGACTAATTGAAGTTTTAAAAGCACTACGTCAAGCAAAATTAACGATTAATCTCTCAAAATGTGCCTTCCTCATGAGAAGAATATCTTACCTTGGTTTTGAGATTTCTGCTGATGCAATTCATCCAGGAACAAATAAACTAAACGCAATTTTGGATTTTCCGACACCTCAAAATATTCGAGAAGTACAAAGATTCTTGGGAATAGCTGGATTCTTTAGGCGTTTTATCGAACGTTTCGCCGAAGTAGCTTCACCTTTATACGAATTATTAAAGAAGAATCAATCTTTTAATTGGAATGAATCAACACAACAGAGTTTCACCGAGTTGAAAGAGAAGTTAACCAGTTATCCAGTGCTACGATTATTCGACCCAAAGAAAGTGACGGAACTCCACACGGACGCTAGTTCCAAAGGATTAGCAGCAATGCTGTTTCAAGAAGCTGACGACAAGAAAATGCATCCCGTGTATGCAATCAGCCGGAGAACGAGTGACACAGAACGATTCTATCATTCCAGCAAATTAGAGCTGATGGCAATCAAATGGGCAGTAAGTCGATTTAGAAATATATTAATAAATATTAAATTCACTATAGTTACAGATTGTCAGGCTCTTATCTACCTCAACGCACATCGTACAAAAAACCCTCAAATTGCTCGATGGGGATGTCTTTCGGAGATATTCAACTACGAGATTGTACATCGCCTTGGCGTCAAGCTTCCTCATGTAGATGCCATGAGCCGTGCTCCAGTAGAAAACCCAGATGAAACACTGAAACAATATCGATTTTTAATGTTGTTTCATTAGAAGACGAAATTTTGATGTATCAATTTGCAGATGAGGAATTGAAACAAAAACAAGAAATTCTCAGGAAACCGCAAGAAAGTCGCAGCAAACGGGAATGTAACGAGGTCAATGGATACACCTTGAGAAACGACGTCCTCTACAAAATGGTTGGAACCTATCCACGGTACGTCATTCCAAAAGCGATGAGAAAGGGATTGACTGTTCGAGTACATGATTTAGGTGGACATGGAGGAGTAGATAGAACTCTCAACAAGATGAGCCATCATTATTACTTCCCTCGAATGAAGAACTACGTAAAACAACACATTCGAGCTTGCCTCCAATGTTTGATGAACAAACCGACTGCAGGACGTCAACCTGGAGAGCTTCATCCCATCAGTCCAGGTAGTAGACCTTTTGAAGTAATCCATTTGGATCACCTGGGACCATTCATTTCGGCCGGGAGAGGATACAAGTATGTACTTGTAATGGTGGATAATTTAACCAAATATGTACGACTGAAAGCTACGAAAACCACAGCATCGAAGGAGGTTGTCCAGGCGTTGGAAGACTTCATCTTGGATTTTGGTGCTCCACAGAGAGTCATCACGGATCGAGGTACCTGCTTTACGTCGAAGGAATTCGCCAATGTATGTCAAAATCATGGAATCAAGCACTCATTAAATTCTCCAAGACATGCTCAAGCAAATGGTCAAGCAGAACGAGTTAACGAAACGCTGATTCCTGCAATCCAAGCCAGCCTTTACGAGAAAAACAATCAAGATTGGACCAAACATCTCAAACGAATCGCTTGTGATTTAAATGAATCATTCAACAAATCAACAAACAAAAGCGCTTTTGAACTACTTTATGTTTATATTCCAAGTCACGATGAAGGTCTCGTCAGGGAATTAACAATGGACAAAAATTATGATCAACCCGAGAAATTGCAACAAGAAGCGAGACAAAATATAGAAAAGGCTCAATCCAAGTACAAGGAGTACTACGATAAGCATCGACGTGTAAATGTGAAATACAACGTAGGAGATCTTATTTTTATGAGAACAGTTCCAGTAGCCACCGGCGATTCAACCAAACTTCAACCAAAGTATCGTGGACCGTTAGTTGTGCACAAAATTCTACCAAAAGACACATATGGCGTGTCAGATCTGCGAGTCGATAAAGTTGGACGACGATATTCCAGTACAGCACATGTGAGCCAACTTAAATTGTGGAAACCGATGACTGAAGAAATTTCCCAATCCGATCCAGCTGAGACGTCCGACGAGGATAGCGATGAAATTGTCGACAATCAGGATCAAGAGACGGAAGAGGATTCATTTACGCGAAATCAAGTCGCAAAGACTAATGACAGTTTTGTTAACAAAGTGACAAGTGCAGTGAATTCACGACCGAAAAGAAATTTTCGTAAACCAGTTCGATATCCATGTATGTAAATTCAAAACAAGACTCGAAGGCGAGTCATTTGTAAGCGTGGCCGAATGTTAGAGAATTAATACGCGGGCTTATTTTAAAACACTAATGACTTAATTTAATTATAGAGGGCGCGAATTAATGTGAGTTGAGATAAGAAAAATGGAGAGAGAGGTGCGACGAAAAGGAATTGTCTCGAGCGAAATACCTTAGTGCGATCATTTTTAATTATTAATATCCTTTTGTATACAAGTAACTTATCTCTTTTAATAAATAACTTTATGTTCTAATAATACTTTCAAAGAGAAAAAAAACTGTTGAATTTTAAAAAAATTGGTTTTTCGAATTTTTGATAAATTTTGATAATTTTAGAATTTTTACCAAAGGGTGGAGACCATTAAATAAGTAAAGTGTTTTTAAAGAGCCCAAAAATATTGAAATTAGATTTAAAATTCTATTAGAAATTTCGTAAAAATTTGACCTGGAAATCATGGAAAAGGTATAGAATTTTAAATTCGGATTTCTGTAGGAATCCTGAATAAGAGTAATTGACATTTAATATTTTTGTTCCTCATGTTCATTCCTACTGTACTACGCAAACGGTGCAACCTGATATAGTCGGCCATGACTATAGTCATGGCCGTATAGTCTCCACCCTTTGGTAAAAATTCTAAAATTATCAAAATTTATCATAAATTCGAAAAACCGATTTTTTTAAAATTCAACAGTATTTCTTCTCTTTGATAATATTAAGCTTCATTATTTTTTAGCTCTTGGAAAACACTTTACTTATTAAATAGTCTCGAATCTTTGGTAAAAAATCTAAAATTATCAAAAATTCAAAAATCCGAATTTCTTAAAATTCAACATTTTTTCCTCTCTTTTATGGAATTTAGCTTCATTATTTTTGGGCTCTTGGAAAATACTTTACTTATTTAATAGTCTCGACTCTTATTTGGTAAAAAATATAGGGGAGAGTCTCCAGTTGTGAGACGGGTTTTATTTTTGACCCGTAAATTTTAAACGGGTAAACAAAATTGTAAATAAAATACACCGTTCGAAAGGTAACAGAAATACGCAACTTTCATTAAAAGAAAGTATAGTGTTTCGTTGAACTCAAAAAAATTTACGATACATTTTCCGAGCACATCGCTTTTTTCAAAAAAAAAAATGTCTCCAGTTGTGAGACACTCATTAAAAATTGCTAAAATTTAATAAGTTTGACATAAAACGTTATGTTTAGTAGAAATAATTAAATATATTAATAATATATATTATTATATACTAAATAATAATATTTATTCGCCAAAATATGACTATCAAATAAACACAATTTAATAGCTTCAACAAGAGCATTAAAATTGATTTCTTCTGAATCAATTGACTTTTTTCCACTTGACATGCCCAAAAATACTAGAAAAAAAATCAAAACAACATTTAAATAGTATGCCTGCAAAGTCGTATTTTTTATGCTGCCCAGATGGGTGACACCGTCTCACAACTGGTGATATGCTGTGTCTCACACTCAGAAATTGGCGCTATTTTGAAAAAGGAAAATTAAATTATTTTCAACCGCAGATTGGAACAATGCAATATTGCATCACAAAATATAAGGAAAACCCTAAAAGAAAATGCATTACATTTACCTTTTCCAATTAATTAACTTGGAAAAAAAGAACTTTGCATTTATTGAAAAAACGCTTTTTATTCGATTATCACCCTCAGTGTTGGTATTTAACAAAAACAGTTTATATATCCGCTTCGGTGTACACGAAAAAGTTGGCTCTTATAAAAAGAAATGTTTTTATATAAACCAATCGGCTTTTTAATATTGCATGTTAAAAAAAATTGACTGTCTCACAACTGGAGGTGTCTCACAACTGGAGACTCTCCCCTAAAATTATCAAAAATTATCAAATTTCAAAAATCCGAATTTCTAAAAAATTCAACATTTTTTCTCCTCTTTTATGGCATTAGGTTCATTATTTTTGGGCTCTTGGAAAATACTTTACTTATTTAATAGTCTCGACTCTTTGGTAAAAAATCTAAAATTATCGAAAATTATCAAAAATCCAAAAATCCGAATTTCTTAAAATTTAACATTTTTTCCTCTCTTTTATGCCATTTAGCTTTGTTATTACTTGAATTTCTATTTAAGAGAAAAAATAGAAAACAGAAAAAATTTAGAATCTTTAAAAAGTTCCAGGCCTTTTCCATTATTTCCCTGATTTCCAGAAGCCTTTTAAAAATTCCATACCATTTCCATGATTTCCAGATTCTGTAGGAACCCTGTTATTGTTTACTATTATATTTATTATTTTTTATTTATTTATTATTGTTATTATATCTATTATTATTTATTATTATACTTACTTTTTAAAAATATTATTATGGAAAATTATTAAAACAATAAAAGGAAAATTTTTTATGAAAAAATTATTAAACAAATAAAATTTCTAAACAAAAAAGAGTAAATAATAAAAAATTATGAAATGTATAATTTTTTTAGAAATAAACTATAGTTGATAAATAATAAAAAAAAAATTATCCATTAAAATTTATTTTTTCTGAATGTGTCAATATTATTCCCAGTGTATTAATTTTTAAATTGTCTATAAAAAAAGTTAATCTTGGTATTTGAAATAATTTTGTTTAAAAAAATTTGTATAACTAATATAATTTAAAAAATTATACATTTCATAATTTTTTATTATTTACTTTTTTTTGTTTAGAAATTTTATTTGTTTAATAATTTTTTCATAAAAAATTTCCCTTTATTGTTTTAATAATTTTCCATAATAATATTTTTAAAAAGTAAGTATAATAATAAATAATAATAGATATAATAACAATAATAAATAAATAAACAAATAATAAATATAATAGTAAACAATAAGAGTAATTGACATTTAATATTTTTGTTCCTCACGTTCATTCCTACTGTACCACGCAAACTGAGCAACCTGTTATGGTCGGCCATGTCCAACTTCTCATATAGAGCTATCAGTTTGATATGTTTCGTAAAACGCGGATTGATATTTACGCCCATAGAAACATCTAATCGTCATAAGAAAACTTTTTTTATATTCTCTATTAAATATTATTTTTCCCTAAATCGCCCTTTTTTTCATTTTCTGTCTGAATTTTTAAAAATTAATTATCAAAGTAAAAAATTACACCAAAAGAGGGGAAGTTTTCAACTTTGATAATTAATTTTGAAAAATTCAGACAGAAAATGAAAAAAAGGGCGATTTAAGGAAAAATAATATTTAATAGAGAATATAATTCAAACTTACTTATGACGATTAGATGTTTCTAGGAGCGTAAATATGAATCCGCGTTTTACAAAACAAAGCAACAGCTCGATGTAGGCCTTTGCCGACCATAACAGGTTGCACCATTTTCGTGTTGAAAGTATTTACGCTATGGTAATGTAGGGACGTAGATGATCAACAAAAATAATAAGTCATTACTTTTATTATTTAATATTATATAAATAATTATATTTATTTGTTTATTTATCTATTATTATTTATTATTATTCTTACTTTTTAGAAATATTATAATGGAAAAGTATAAAACAAAGTAATGTAAATTTTTTATGAAAATATTATTAAACATAATTTTTGTCATAAAATTGGATCTTTTTTATGAAAAAAGTCCTTTTTCTGAAACACGGAGGTACTCAGAATTTATTTCCAATTATGAAAACCATTTTTGTCTTGAGAAAACGACGTTGATGTTTGCAATTTTTTTCTAACAATTTTTGAAGTAGATTATTAAATTTTCGTCTTTTTTCAATACATTGCAGCTTTTTTTTTATTAAAAAAGGGCATTTTTGACATTTATTTTTCTAAATAATTTCATATCATAATTTTTATTGATGAAAAATAGAAATACAGAAAAATTAAGATTAAATTTTGATCAGAAACTAAATAAGTAAACAAATAATTTTCCATATAGAAAAATTGAATAACAATGTTATTTTTAGAATTTTCAGTTTAAAAACAAAGATTTTTTTCAAAACAATACTTCTATAGGTAATTATGAAAATCATCGATTTCATTTGGAATTCTTTTCATGGATTTAAAAACATATTTTCTACCAAATTACGCGTGTGTTTCGAAATCCACTAATTTTTAAGAAAAATGATAATTGAAAAAACCGGACAAGTGCGAGTAGAACTCGTACTAAAACCTAGGGTTCCGTACCCTCCATAAAATTGCGAGAACCAGCAAGGGTTAAAGTATTTTCGAGCTTGCAAAAAGAGATTTAAGTTTTTCGATGAAAACACCATGAATATCAATTCTAAACACTTCCGCTATATTTTTCCTGTAATCTATGCGTAAAAACGAATAAGTATGCCAATTTTCAGCTCTTCAGATAAAAAACTGTGGGCGCCAGGGGGGGGGGTACATGCATTTTTTTCGAAATTTTCAAAATTTTTGACTTTTTCGATAAAAACAGAATGAAGATCAATACTAAATGTGTTCGCTATATTTTTCCTTTAATCCATTTTTGAAAATACATATGCATACCAATTTTCAACTTTCTAGGTAAAAAACTGTGAGCGCTAGGGGGGGGTACATGCCTTTTTTGCGAAAAATGGCCAAAATTTGATGTTTTTCGACGAAAACTCTATGAAGATCAATCCCAATCACGTTCGCTATATTTTTCCTGTAATCTACGCGTGAAAATACATACGTGTACCAATTTTTAGCTCTCTAGGTGTAAAACTGTGAGTTCTAGGGGGGGGCACATGGTCATTTTTGTAACCGTTCTAATAGGGTTCCTACCGGGTACGGAACCCTAAAAGGGTCAAAATATTTTCTGTCCGCTTTTATTTTATGACCGTTGAATTCCTTATAAAAAATTACTTTAAAACTAATTTTGTGGAATATTTAAATTAGATTTTTCATATACTTAAAAATATCAATAATAAAAATAACAATAAAAATTTTTTAAAATTATACATTTCATAATTTTTTATTATTTACTTTTTTTGTTTAGAAATTTTATTTGTTTAATAATTTTTTCATAAAAAATTTTCCTTTATTGTTTTAATACTTTTCCATAATAATATTTTAAAAAAGTAAGTAAAATAATAAATAATAATAGATATAATAACAATAATAAATAAATAAACAAATAATAAATGTAATAGTAAACAATGAGAGTATAATTGACATTAATTATTTTTGTTCCTCACGTTCATTTCTACTGTACTACGCAAACGGTGCAACCTGATATAGTCGGCCATGGCTATATCATATATATATATATATATTTTATATATATATAAAAGCTCCCATATTGAGCTGTCAGTTTGCTATGTTTTGGAAAACGCGGATTGATATTCACGCCCATAGAAACATCTAATCGTCATAAGAAAACTTGTTGAATATTCTCTATTAAATATTATTTTTCCCTAAATCGCCCTTTTTTTCATTTTCAATCTGGATTTTTTTTAATTAATTATCAAAGTCAAAAAATTTCACCAAGATGGACGAAAAGAGGGGAAAAGAGTGGAAGTTGAGGAGAAATCGCTCGCTACGCCTATGCGTACTTTTAAATATTTCCCACCGTGCAGCGTCCTTAAACATAGGTATCTATGGGTTTTTTGCATAGGGTTATTAGAATAGAGTGCGCGAGTTATACCTTTTACCGTGAGAGGCATTCTTAGGCGCATAGAAAGAGACAAAAGCATGAAAGTACACGGAGAGAAATGTGTTACGAATAATGCTAGAGATCCTCGTAGTAGATCCAGGAAACTACAGTACTTTTTATTTTTGTAGGCTAATAACAGGAAAAAAAATTTATTTTCTGAATTGTATAGACACTAGTTTTGTAATCACCAAACTTAAAAACTCCCAAGCAAAAAATTGTAGGCGAATCTCACCCAATCTAAAATCCACTTAGATTCTTACATCAGATTCTTAATCAGCGACCTAAAAAACCCCTAGATACAAAGTTCCATAAAAATCGATTAATTTTAAAAATTGTATGTTCATAGCTTTGATCCTTCAAGGTCGCTTAGACAATAAATATAAACACAGACCAAATACTCGAACATACAAAATCACAATTTAAACACTTTAATAATTTCATCATTCCAAAATTTTATTTCAAAATTATTTAAAAAAATCCAATCTGCACACAAAATTCAAAATTATTGGCAAATATTCAAACAAAATCCAACGTTGCCCCACGTTGGGCGTTAAATGAGACGAATAGAATTTTTATATTGAAAATTAAGAATAAAAATATGTTAAATTAAGTCAAATAAAATAGTTAGATAAATCTGATCAGAAATAAGTAAAGTATATTATTCTATTCACATCCAGCGCGACCGGGTTCAGAGTTGCTGGAGCTCTATTTGGCGAAAAGTAAAATATTAATAAATACACGGACGCCAGTTAATTTTTATGAAATTAACAAAACACAGATAAATAAATTAGACACGAGATCACAAGGAGGGTAGCGTTAGGGAACCCTAATAAAATAATATAAAATAAACCAAGTGACTTCCAGGAACATAACAAATTTATTAAAACAAAATCAAAGAAACATTAATCACTTACGTGAAGTCGATCAAATATCGACTCTTGTCGATCACACAAAATATTCTCTCTACAAGTAGTCGAATTTCTCCACACAAGATTGTCAGATCAAACACTCACTTAGTGATTACATTCACACGGTCGAAGAAAGAGTAACACGATCATTTCAAAATTTTGGTAATGCGACAATTGATCAAAATATTGGCGCTTCTATCGATGTAACGTCGCAGGGGCGAACTATTGACCTCACAACCCTTACCCTTATTCTAGGATATTTGATCGAATATTACTTAAATTAACGTCAGAATGATCTTCCCGTCACAAGTTTAAATTGAATTCTGTTCAATTTCAATAATTGTTATTGACTGGAAACATTCTAGATTGTTGCTGGAATGTTGCTGAACAACATCCTGAAAGATAGAAAATTTTATTGTGACTTTTAAGCACTTTTAAATAAAAGTAACCACCAGCGGGAAACTAGCAAAAGATCAAAATTGTCATAAAAAGAAGTTTAAATTAAATTCTGTTCAATTTTAATAATTTTTATTGACTGTTAACAATCTAGATTGTTGCTAGAATGTTGCTGAACAACATCCTGAAAGATAGAAAATTTTATTGTGACTTTTAAGCACTTTTAAATAAAAGGAACCACCAGCCGGAAACTAGCAGAAGATCAAAATTGTCATAAAAAAAATTTTAATTGAATTCTGTTCAATTTTAATAGTTTTTATTGACAAAAACATTCTTGATTGTTGCTGGGATGTTGCTGAACAACATCCTGAAAGATAGAAAATTCTATTGTTACTTTCAATCACTTTTAAATAAAAGTAACCACCAGCCGGAAACTAACAGAAGATCAAAATTGTCATAAAAAGAAATTTAAATTAAATTCTTTGCACGTGAAAAAGTTCCCGGGAATATCTCGGTCCAATTCCCGGGATCTTTTTTACGTGGGGTTTTAAGCAAATCCACCCAATTTTTCA
The DNA here is from genome assembly GCF_015476425.1 of Leptopilina heterotoma. NCBI lineage: Eukaryota > Metazoa > Arthropoda > Insecta > Hymenoptera > Figitidae > Leptopilina > Leptopilina heterotoma. Next base: position 380,332 of record NW_025110972.1, on the reverse strand, counting down.
ATTATATACATTGCGCTTCTTTGTAAATAGAATATTATTTTTAGAGATGCAAAATTCTCAGTAATTTAAAATCCGGTTATATTCTCGAGAATATGACCGAGAATATTCTCCTTCCGGAGAATTTAAGAGAATTTTCTCTACATTTAACCCAAGAAGACTATATACAGGAGGAACAACTCGAGTATTTCCAATGGTCCCGATTTTAACGTACGACTGGGCGTACTACCCCGAGGCGCACTAGTGTTCTGCACATCCCAACACATGCATAACTGTGTATATTTTATATATATTCCATCTGACAGCTGTATAATTATAAATTATTATCGCTCCTATTATAATATATAATTTATTATATATTTATTATATATTTATTATTGCTGCAATTATATTTATTTCTGTTATAGCATTGTATTTGAGGTTAACCATAACCTCCAAAAGAGGAATTTTTCCAACTAAACTAACTTAACTTAAATTTTAAAAGGGATTAATAAATTATAAAAACTAATGAAGATGAAATCAAGCACAAATATTTCTGAAGATACAAACTCTACATATTTTCAAAATCAACTGTCACAGAACTTGCACATAACCAAGAAAATTGTAAACAAAACAAACACACATTATCTAAAGATACACAGATAAAGTTTATACAGTTATGCATGTGTTGGGATGTGCAGAAGACTAGTGCGTCTCGGGGTAGTAGGGGAGCGTGGGGTAATGGGAGCTTGGGGGTAATGGGAGCTTTTAAATTTCACGTACTTAAAAGCCTTCAAATTCGCTGCAATGTCTAGAAAATCTACTACAACCTTTGTTTATATCATTCCAAAACAAACGATTACATTCTTGACAAATTTTTAGTAAAGACAAGGGAAAATGTATTTTTTGCGTTTTCGTTGTAAAATGCCAAATATTTCTAAACATCACCATAAGTAGTTAAAATTGTATTATTTAGTTCTGTTTTTTCATTATATTATAGGTGAATATATGTAGATATGTATACTTGTATAAAAATTGAAATAATAATAAAATTTGTTTATGTTTTAATTTTTTTATTCAAATTTTGGCCTGTAAGAATTCTGTGGGGTAATGGGAGAATTAGTGTCAGACCAAAGAATTTTCGTTACTATGTTGCGTCTTTCGTTATTTCTTTCAAAATTGTAAAAGGTATCACCTTATGAAAAAACTTTTAATTAAAAAATAATTTTTGGTGGGAAAAATGAAAAATTTAATTTTTTTTCAAAAATTTTTTATTCAATTATAATTTAGGAAAAAATTTATTCTAAGTCTAAAGTTTTGGCTTCATTGTAAGTATTAACACTTTTTTCTATTAGAAAACAAAAAATATTCCTAAAATATAGAAATTTTTTAAATTTCAAGTGAAAGCTCCCATTACCCCACAAATTGGGTGATTGCAAAAAATGTATTTTTTTTGAAAATTTTTTTTTTTCAATTTACTTTCTCTTTTTAAGTTTCAAATTAAACATAATTAAAGATAAATAACGAAATAAGTAGGAAATGGCGAAAATAATGTATTATTATAAATATAAGTTGGTTTTTTTAATAATTTTCCTTAAGGGGCTCCAATTCCCCCACGCTCCCCTACACCCAGTCGTACGTTAAAATCGGGACCACTGCACTCTATGAACAAGCAGGCGAGTTGGTTCTCCTGTATACAGTCTTCATGATTTAACCCTTTGAGGACCAGTGTTGCTTTCAGGCAACATGAAATTTTTTTTATTAACTCGGGCATAAATTTCTTAATTTTCAGAACTGAATATTGAAACAATAATTTTCACATAGTCTGGAAAATTTCGTACCACAAACACTGGTCTTTAAGTAAAAAACTTCAATAACTTTCCCTGAAAAGTTTGCTTAAAAATGAAAAATCGCGATTTTTTAAGAAAAAATTTGGTCCTCAAAGGGTTAAATGCATGCTCGCACTTATTTGTTTTAAAATAAAAACAAATTTTATAAATTAAAATTGATAATAATTAATGAAATAATTAACATTACATAATATTATTAAATAAAATAAATAATTCCGTAACAATATAATTTCGTTAGAATAAATAAATAACTTAATATTTTTGTAAATAAAAAACCTATGTTATTACCGTACCACTGAAAAAAACATAATTTCAATAATATTGTATAAAATAAAAGTTAAATTGGTATAAAATACGTAAAGTAATTTGAATAAAATAAATGTTTTTAAGATGATTGATAAATTTAGATTTTTAGGTTCTGTCTGGATCACATTTTCGTATTAAGTCCAACGCACAATAGGTTCGCGAAAGTCGTTCGCGAACGAGACGCATGAGATAGACAAGGACACAAATATATCTCAGTCCTTTTCTAACTCATGCTTTGCGTTCGCGAACGACTTTCGCGAACCTATTGTGCTTAGGCCTTTAGTCATGGAGTAGTATAAGGAGATTCAACGACGTACATACAATGTGTGCCAATTTCATGTATCTCAATTCATGATTTTGTACTCTCCTAGACAGTAGTGTCTCTAACGGGGAAAAGTAAACTAAATATCGTCTGCTACTATCAGATGCTCGATATGTTTATAGAAATTAAATATTTTTAAAGTTGAAAAGTTTTTCAGTGTTTACATTTATTTATGTAGGTATTTTCATAAATCGTAACAGATAATTAGTGTTTGTGTATTTAAATGCATTTCTTTAAAATGCAACTCACAAATGACATGACTCCTCAGCAATTCTTTGTTCTTTTTGTGAAACAATTTGCTTTTAATATTCATAACTATTTTCTTAATAAATGGCAGCAACAAATATTACAATTTAAATTTGTGATTTTTGTTTGACCGAATTAATTATTTTGTTGAGTAATGAGAAGGCCTAGATTTTTATAAATTTCATTAAAAAACAAACGGTATCTAGGCCTTCTTGTTACTCAACAAATTACAATTTAAAGTTATTAGTCAAATATTTAAAAGAACAAACCCTTGGTTTAAAGAAAGACAATTTATGTCCTTCTTTAATTAAAAGAGGAGAAGTGCATTTGTCCACTATTTAAATTTACAAAAATTTACTGCTGTAGGTTATGTCATGTGTTCTTGTTTACAACCGAAGTACAATTGTTATCCACGAGGGGCGTGACGTCCGAGAAAGTAAGACGAGAGGACTTGTAGTACGAAAAGGTGGCACACTTTTCACATCATACTGGCATGACCGTTCAGTCTCCTTATATTACTCCATGGTATTAGTCCACTGATCTCTATATATAACTTAATGGGCGACTGTATCTAAAACTGCAAAATATTAGAAGACCGGAAACGCCACATTTTAGATGCCTACTTTTAAACAAATGGCGGAAATTTTTAAATATAAAAGTGAGATTGATATACGTTTTGCTGTATAGAAAAGTACTTAACTGATTAGCAAATTTTTTAAATTTAATAATTAATTAACCGTCAATTACTTTCTTAATTAAATAATTTATTATTCACTTATTTTATTTTAAAAACTGATTAATTAATATAGTAACAGAACTTTTAGTATTCAAACATTATATAAACTCAAATATTATTGAAATAATATTTTTATTTTTAAATAATAATTGATTAAAAACAATATTTTTTTAATTTGGTAAGGAAACTAAAATTATTCAGCATTACACTATTATGTGTTTAACAATACGCAAAAGTGTGTAAAATATTCTACGCAAAAAGGAAACAAAATATAACCTAAAAATATACACTTCAATAATATGTATTTACTGTTTAAATATGTACTTTCATGTGAAAAGAAACACCCTTTGCTTCTTTTTTCCACAATATAAACAAATTAACACCTTGTCTGTGTTTTATATCACAAAAGTTAAATTAAAATTATTAAAGCACTTGAGATGTCAAAACATTGGAAACACACACACACTATATCAAAAGCACACTTACACGGCAACTCACACAATCAAAGTCGCTCCACGCTGTTACACCGGCATCTAAAGCGTGGCGTAGAGGGTTTCAATTATTTTCACACCGGAAGCCACTTTTCTACAGCAATCGCCCATCCAGTTAATATAGAGATCAGTATATTATTCTTGTTGTAAGAATATTGTAATCATAACTTAAGTTCTATTTCAATCGAATAGTTTAATATCTTTTCAAAGTAATTATTATTAATTAATACTAATAATTATAAAACCTACTAATCAAATAAAAACAGGAGACAAAAGTGCGGTACACCAACGAATTATCCAATCAGATAAACCAGATAAACTATAGAAACTATGTTTCGTACACAAGCACAAAAATTCTCATCAATTCTTTTGGAGAATTTTTGTCGGTTATATTTTCGTTCCCGTTCTCCGGGTAATATTACCTTTTCGCATCTCTAATTATTTTTTCCCCAAATAATTTTGGGGAAAATAGGATTTTAATAGAATTGGGAAAAATGGCTTGGGAAAATTATTTTGGGAATTCTTTTGTTGGGAAAAATTGTATTGGGAAAAACAGATTGGGAAAAGTGTACTGTAATCCATGTCCGGTTTTTTTCCTATTATCTGATTTTTTTTCCTTTCTTGTTTGTTTTCTTTTTCAGTTTTTGACTATTTCCGATTTTATTTTTTACCTTTTCTCCTCTTTCTTTTTTCCTTCATATATTTTCTTCTTTTCCATTCATTTCTTTTTCACATTTTTTCCTACTTTTCTTTTTTTGTCTTCTTCTTTCATTTTTCGTTCTTCCTCCTGTTTTTCTTTCTTTTTTTCTTTTTTGATACTATATTCATCTACACGTGACCGCATTGAATAATAGTTATCGATTTTACGAAAAACTGACTTATATAAGGGAAGTGTTCCGGTTGTGGGCACCCTTTTGTTTTTGCCTCATAACATTTGTCCATGTGCATATTATTCAAATATATGTGTACGAATTTAAAGCTAGAGGTCTAAGGTGACTGTCAGTGAAGGAATTAAATTGATTCCTTTAAATAAAAAAGTTTTATTAGAAATTTAGTGAAATGGGAATTTTTTGACAAAAAAAATTTTGTACCCGGTTGTGGGCACCCTTGAAAAATCCGCTAAAAATGGAAAAATATTAAAGGAAACCAACACAAATAAAGAAGAAATGAAAGTTTCTTTATTTTAAGAGAATTTGCCGGGATAAAGAACAAAAATGATGACACGTTTTCACACTATGCTCATCGCTAACAAAAGCATAATGCTTACATGTGAAGTAGCTAGTACGCATACCATAACGCACTTCTAATGCACTGAACGACTATATTCATCGCATTTAATGGAGTTTGCGGCTGTCACTTTCCTTGGCAGAAAGTTTAGATAGATGAGACAGTAGTCCTCATCATTGTCAGATGGTAGAGCCTCCTTAACATAAAGGTGCCCACAACCGGGAATGACAGTCATTTTTTAAAAAGACCAACACATTTTGTGATGTAGGATTTTGGTTAAACACGAAGGTAAATCACAAAATATAATGACAACACTGCAAAAAAAAAATTAAACCCTTTTTTTCTGAACGAATCTACACCCATATGTTGCTCTTCGAAAACAATACAAAATTACTTTTTTATTTATTTAATGCAAATTTTCTTTATTATGCTCACAGCTATTACACAAATGCATATATTTGTTTTGTTATCAATACGAAAAGTCCGTATTGTCAACGAACACGACTTGCAATACTTAGTTCAGTAAAGTCTGCTTGCCGTCGAAGTTTACGTAGGGGTGCCCACAACCGGAGGGTGCCCACAACCGGCGCACTTCCCCTACAAAAATAACAAATTAGCGAAAAATTGAGAAAAATTCCATTCTGCTTTTACGATAAAAATGAGCAATAAAATTTCTAATTTAATAAAAATAGTAAACACAATTTTCTCTTGAAACTATTTTTATACAAAAAAGTAAAAAATTTGTCTTTAAATTCGTAATATAGAAAAGAACAATAAAAATTTTAATTTTATTAACTAATAATAGGTAATCTTCTTATTTCATTTTTTCTTTTAATAATTCTCAATAATTCTGCCTGTCCACACTTTGAAGTTAGTTTCTGTGTATGCTTTTGTTTTTTTTCTTTAAAAAATATTGTTTGACAAATCTAAAATATGCAGGTATTGAATCATTATTTGTAATAAAGTAATATTTGAAATTTAAATAATTATTAACAGATAAATTTTGTTTTTTATATGATTTTTTATAACAAATTTCGTTGGACTAATCTAAATTAAGCAAATTTGTCTGCTTTTTATTTATAAAAAATAGAAAATTGTTAATTTATTAAAAAATTATGATTAAGAAATAGGAAATATACCCATTTTATGCATAATTTTTATTTCTCAATAACAATATTATTTGCAAACTAATTCTTTTCTTTGGGGGGAAAAAACATTACATATTTCTATTTCTTAATATTTTTGTAGAAAATTCTCAATTTACATAAGGAAATAATTTGCATCATTTCTATTTCTTAATTACAATTGCTTTAATAAAATTTAAAGTTTATGAAAAGTAAAAAAAATGTTTATAAATTCTATTTGTCAATTAGAAATTTTAATTGAAAATGAAATTGAAACTTTTTAAATTTTTAGAAAATAAAGGAAAAAATTTCACTCAAAAAAATATTCTGTTACATTTATTTACATACGAATTTCTTTAATTGTAAAATTATTCGAAAACGTCAATAACTTCTTATTAAATAAATATTTAATTATTATAATTTTCCCACAGGAATTAAGACATTCAAAAATTTCATTCAAATTTTTTTTAAATAATTAAATTTTTTTTGGGAAATTTTATTAAAATAGTAGATATTAGAAATCATTGAAATGAGGAAAGTTTTTGAAAATAATTGAACTTTATAAGAAAGAATTTTGTTATTTATAAAGATAATTGGGATTTTGACGAGAATTTTTTTAAAATTTTGAATATAATTGTTTGAGAATAATAATAATAATAATAATGAGGGTAAACTCTGTGCAAAGATACCAGGATGCACTCCCTTTGCGGAAACTTCCTGCTATCTTGGAGAGACACATCGACCTCCACGTCCGAACATACATGTTCACGTGCCCTTGGATATCATAGACGTCGCATCAATGCTCCGGCAATGCTATAACGTTTATGTAACTAACGGAGGCGCTTCAGGGCCCATCCTGGCCAGATAGTAGTACCCTGTTAAGGCCCGATTGTCCCTCGACACGGGACAAAGAAATAGAAAAAACGAATGACATGGACAAAATTTTAAATGAAATACTCCAAGTGGGTACCTCGAAAGAGGGTAATCCCACCACCAATTCTGATCGGGTGCAAGACCCGATAGTCGGTGCAGATGGCTCCAAGGATTTTGGAGGGAGCCAAATAGATAGCCAGCTGACATGCTACGAATCAAATGTCGCAAATCAGTTCCTGGCTATTCCCGGGATTTTTAAGAGCGTGCACCAGGCATTCAAGCGCCAAAAGAACGTCAGTCGTGACATCCAGGATGGCGTGGCGGTTTTGGAGAGTGCGTTCTTAACAATTTGTAGGAATTTGCGTTTTATCCCCGAGCCATTCAAAGACCAGGAGCCACAACATTCAACTGTGGGAGCTCGACAGCAGACGGAGAGCACTACTGCAGCTCTGGACGGCGAAACAACACGCCCTAATAAGGCAAAAGGCGTTAATAAACGCCCCAGGGAAGGTGCAAGCCCAGATGCGAGTCCACAACAAGCGACTCAAAGCGAGAAGAGAATTAAGCGAAAGGATGTTCCACAGCTTGGTTCTGAGTCGCTGGTTGAAACAAAAGAGACGCCCTCAAATAGTCCTAGCAAGTCGTATGCTGAGACTGTCTTGAAAGACGGAGCGGACAATGGGGACGGCTTCAAAGTTGTTAAAAACAAAAAGAAACGGGCTCCAAAAAATAAGCCCTCAGGTGAGAAAAAAGAGTTTCCGAAGCCCCCTTTGAAGCTAAGGAGCACGGAAGCTGTTAAAATCACGGCAAGAGACCCAAATTTGTATGAGGGTATCTTGCCGCTGATAAAAGCAAAGGTAAACCCAGAAGATACGGGTACCGTGATCCGGAAAATCAAGAGAACTTTTAAACAGGAGGTTCTCGTAATAGTGAACAAGGGTGGAGAGACCTTAAAATTTTCAGAGGCACTGTCTTCGGGCCTGCATGGCAAAGCTGAGGTCACACCTCTGGTGAATAGAAGGTCTCTAGAGATTAAGGATTTGGATGAAACCACCATAGAGGATGAGGTGACTTCAGCACTGAGAGAAAAGCTGGGTAAACCCGACCTGAAGATGGAGTGCCGACTTTTGCCGCGCTACTACGGAAGCTTCTACGCGCCACCATGCGGCACTCACTCGTGTTGTGCGGCACGTAGAGAGGAACCGGCCTGTTCGTAAGTTCCTTGATGCGTGCCTTCCTACGTGCCTAGTAGCGTTCCTAGTTGTAGCAGATGAGTTTTGAAAATATTTTGTTACTGAGTATTTTATTTATGAAATTGGAATAAATCTAATGAATTATGTTTTATTAATATTATTTCAAGTCTTTTATTTTGCATATATTACATTGGTTTGCTAGAAAATTACAAAATTTCAATTTAATACCTTGAGATAAACATAACCGCAAAGTAAAAAGTGATTATTTTGAATAGCAAATAAAACTATATAATTTAAATTTATTTCAACAATATCAATTGCAATGTTTCTTGTAATTAAAATGTTTTGTTTGTATTTAAAATCGATCTGTAATTATAATTAAGGAAATTTTAAGGTTTTGGGGTTTTGGTAATTTTCTATAAAAAATGAAAATTAGGTACAATTCATTTAGTTAGGTTATGGGCAGAATTGAACAGAATTGAAGCAAGCGAATGTATCAAATATTATAAAAAATTGAATTGAATTTATAATTGAAGAACAATTTTTCAAAAGTCGATAAATCAATGTATTTTTAAAGAAAATTGAGATGAAAGCAGATTTAAAATATTAATGACCTTCTAAATCGATCTGTCACTGTTGAATTAAAAAAATATTTTGTTATCAAAGAATTCTTGATTTTAAATACCTCAATTGTATTTATTAAAATTAAAGGAAGAACACAAATAACTAATTTTTAATAACAATAATTTATTCTAAAAAATTGATATTGTTGAAATAAATTTAAATTATATACTTTTATTTGCTATTCAAAATAATCACTTTTTACTTTGCGGTTATGTTTATGTCAAGGTATTAAATTGAAATTTTGTAATTTTCGAGCAAACCAATGACAATATATGCAAAATAAAAGACATGAAATAATATTAATAAAACATAATTCATTAGATTAATCCTATTAATCAAAATAATCACTTTTATTTACTTTGCGGTTATGTTTATGTCAAGGTATTGAATTGAAATTTTGTAATTCTCTAGCAAACCAATGTAATATATGCAAAATAAAAAACTTGAAATAATATTAATAAAACATAATTCATTAGATTTATTCCAATTTCATAAATAAAATACTCAGTAACAAAATATTTTCAAAACTCTTCTGCTACAACTAGGAACGCTACTAGGCACGTAGGGAGGCACGCATCTAGGAACTTACGAACAGGCCGGTTCCTCTCTACATGCCGCACAACACGAGTGAGTGCCGCATGGTGGCGCGTAGAAGCTTCCGTACGCTACAGAGGAACTAAGGTTGCTCTGGTACGTCTGACAGAGTCAGAAAGTAACACTCTGCTAAAGTTTGGTAAAATAAAAATCGGCTGGATAAATGCTCCAATTCGCGAGCATGTTGAAGTAGCTAGGTGCCAAAAGTACCTAGGTTACGGACACAGAACCCTATCCTGCAAAGGCCCGACAGAAGTAAAAACTGTCGGAGATGCGGCGGAGAGGGACACCTCGCGAAGAGCTGTAACGTTAAGCCGAAGTGCCTTACTTGCTTGGACCTAGGGAAGCCGGAAACGGATCATGAGTCCGGAAAGAGAGCCTGCCCGGTTTACAGGGAAGAACTGCAAAAGATTAAAAGGGCAAATCCTTAAAATTTTTGCAGGTCAACCTGCATACAAGTAAGGATGCACAGTTGCTCCTAATGCAAACAGCAAGGGAAAATGAGGTCGATATCCTGTTCTGCAGTGAGCAGTATCAAGAAAGCGACCTCGCCCCTTGGTATCAGGATAAGGCGAAGAGAGCCGCCATAAAGCTGTGCAACCCAGAATTGCGGGTTGACAAGTTTCTGGAGACGAGCAGTGGGTTCGTGTATATAGAGGTGGCTAATATACGTATGTATAGCTGCTACTTCTCACCCAACGACCCACTGACAAACTTCGAAGCCAATATCGAAGACCTAGAAGCGAGCCTCACAGAATCCAGGCTGGATGTCATCATCACTGGCGATTTTAACGCAAAGTCGCCAGAGTGGGGTGAGACGAGACTCGACAAGAGAGGAATTCGTATTAGAGAAATGATCTCCAGAAACGACTTATTAGCTGTAAACCGAGGCAATACATGGACTTTTAGACGAGGTGCGATTGGATCAATTATAGATCTAACAATCGCATTGTCTAAACTATTTAGCCGCATAACCGACTGGCGGGTCTCTGAGGAATATACCGCAAGTGACCACCAGTACATTGAGTTCTCAGTCTCGATGGGAGACACACCAGGAGGAAAAAGACAGGATGTTCCTAGTCGCAAAACCTCCTCGTGGAATATAAAGTGACACGACAAGGAAAAGTTCGGCCGGTCCCTAAGAGAAGCCCTTTTAATTGAGGACTTGGGCTGGGTGAAGAGGCCGAGCAGTCTGGATAGGGAGGTGCGAGCGGTGAGGAACATGATAGTCACCGCTTGCAATGCGTCAATGCCACGCAAAGGCGCCATTTCCGTAAGAAAATCCTTGCACTGGTGGTCAGAGGAGCTAGCCTCCTTGAGGAAGGAATGCCTCAAAGCAAGAAGGACATATACTCGATCTAAGGGAGATCACTTGCTGAAAGAGGCTTTCAAGGAGGCGAAAAAGAACATCAAGAAAGAGATCCGCAAGTCGCGACGCCGTAGCTGGAAGGACCTAATCGAGGAAGTCGATAAGGACCCATGGGGTCTGGCTTTTAAAATCTTTACTAAGAAATTAGCGACGAGGCAAAAGACCCCCGGCCTGGACAATCCCGATTGGGTCAGAAAGATAATAAATTTTTTGTTTCCTCCTGCAGAGCCATACCTTAGAAGGGACTGGACTTTTTGCAAAGTTAAAAAGGAAGAACTCTTCACACTTAGTGAACTACAAAAAGCAGGCAAAAGATTGACAACAGGCAAGGCGCCTGGAATCGATGGGATTAGTAACGAGCTCCTAAAGTTGGTTATCGATACTTCACCCGAGATTCTGCTTCGATGCTTCAATCTTTGCCTTGAGAGAGGAGAGTTCTTCCGCGACTGGAAGCGACAGAGGTTAATCTTCCTGAGGAAAGGTGAAAAACCTCTAGATAAAGTCTCATCATACAGGCCTATATGCCTGCTAGATACGATGGGTAAACTTCTAGAGGATATGGTTCTGCAGAGAATGCAGAGAATAGTCTATCGGATCACCAATTTGGTTTCCGTAAAGGCAAATCCACAGTTGATGCTATCCAGGCAGTTGTGGACATAGCCAAAGCAGGAAAAAACAAATTGGGACCTGGAAAAAAGAAGAGCTTCTGCGCGTTGGTAGCAATTGACATACGCAACGCGTTTAATTCCGCAAGATGGAAAGATCTCATCGAGTCGATGAAAAAGAAAAACATGCCGCCCTACTTGTTGCGGATAATGGATAATTATCTTAGCGACAGGTGGGTTATATATGAGGGAGACACCTGCATTCTCAAGGAAGAGATGCAGTGTGGGGCTCCTCAAGGCTCGAGGGTGGGTCCATTTGTATGGAATGTATCTTACGATGATTTTCTGCGAATGGATCTACCCGAAGGTGCGGTGATCATCGGCTTTGCGGACGACGCGTTGTTCGTGTGCACTGCCGAAACTGAGGAGGCTCTTGGGACATTGGTGAACGAATGTCTGCGACTATCAAAAGCTGGCTGGATACCAGAGGTCTTAAAATGGCCCTGGAAAAGACCGAGGCACTGCTGGCCACAGACAGACGTGGTTATGAGCTCCCACGAATCGTAATAGACAGATTAGAGGTCAAGTGGAGTAAGCAAATTAAATATCTTGGTGTGGAGTTGGATGGAAGGTTAAACTTCCACCACCACATGGCTACGGCGTCAAATAAGGCGATCGAGTGTGCGGCTAATCTTTCACGGTTAATGCCAAACGTAGGCGGTCCCCGTGAGCAAAAAAGAAGACTGGTGGCGAGTGTCGCCCACGCTAAAATGCTCTATGCAGCACCAGCGTGGGCCCCATCCCTGAGGAGTAAAAGATGTGTTACCATCTGTGAAAAGATACTGTCAGCGCAGAGATCGATAACTACGCGTATCATCTCTGCATATAAGACGGTATCTACGAGTGCTGTGCAGGTCCTTGCAAGTGTCCCGCCAGCAGATCTTTTGGCGAGGGAAAGGGAAGAAATGTTTCTCTTTTCTAAAGAAAGAAGTTCCTTAGATGAGGAAATAAGACCAAGCAAGGGCCTGATCCGCAAAGAAGCGAGGCACAGGCTCATAGAAAGATGGCAAGCAAGATGGGATGGTGAGGAAAAAGGTCGATGGACTTATCGCCTTATTCCGACACTCGCCACCTGGATAAATAGGAAACACGGTCAGGTTTCCTATTATTTGACTCAGGCGCTCACAGGTCACGGGTGTTTTAACTCGTACCTGTGTCGCTTTAAATTACGCGAGGACGAGGTGTGTGCATATTGCCAGTTCCCTGCGGACAACGCGGAGCACACCCTCTTCTCATGCAGAAAATGGGACTTGGAGAGGCGGGCCATGTTCGAAGGTGTAAACAGTCAAGTTACACCGGAGAACATGGTATCGCTGATGACCCAGTCAGAAGAGAATTGGCGGCAAGTCGAGAACTTCATAATCTCGGTTATGTCGAGGAAGGACCTCGACGGCCGCCAAAAAAGCGTAATTAAAACAGCTTTCAAATTTGTTTGTTCGTTTCTTATTAATTTATTTTGTGATTTATTTGTCCTTCTACATTTTTTAATTTGTTTTGTTTTTTTTATTCGTTTTTGTACAGTTTTGTCTTTTCAACGTTATATACCTGTTTACTTTTTTTTTCTTTTCTTTTTTATATCCGTTTGCGATTTTATCTTTTGACCAGGGACCGTCACGGAAATTAAATTTTGATTTCGTTACGATATTCCAAAATAAAACGAAATTATTAATGTATTTTGATTTTGATTCGGTAACGAAACAAAATTTACTTCCTATTTTGATTCCGATACTGTAACGAAACAAAATTCACTTCCTATTTTGATTCCGATAATGTAACGAAACAAAATTCACTTCCTATATTGATTCTGATACGTTAACGAAACAAAATTTACTTCCTATTTTGATTCTGATATTATAATACTGCAATTCGGTTTTCTTATAGAAACAGAAGTCGATTCGAATTCTATTTCAGATTTCGTATGTAAAAATGATATTATCTTCTGATATATTTGACATTTGCAACAAAATTTAGGTTCAATGAGAGTTATACATGCGCAGTAGTATTTTATCAAAATTAAAACAAAAAAGAATTTTGATTTTGATATTGGAATCAAAACTAAATAGAATGGAATTTTGATTTTGATATTGGAACCAAAACGAAATAGAATGGAATTTTGATTTTGATATTGAAACCAAAACGAAATAGAGTTGAATTTTGATTTTGATATTGGAACCAAAACGAAATAGAGTTGAATTTTGATTTTGATATTAGAACCAAAACGAAATAGAGTTGAATTTTGATTTTGATATTGGAATCAGAACTAAATAGAGTGGAATTTTGATTCTGATACCCATATCCGAATCAAAACAAAAGTATTTTTTAATTTTGTTTTAATTCCGTGACGGTCCCTGCTTTTGACTTTTAACACTTCTTAAATAATTTTGTTTTTTTTATTATCGTTGTGCTGTAAATTCCGCTTAGACTATGAAATAGTTTTAATCATTTTTTTTTAACTACGGACGCAGGAGGACCGCAGAGAAAGGGAGAAGGTCGCATTAGCGACAGAGTTGGAGCGCCACCCTCGAAGGCTAAAGTCTTACGACAGTTCCGAGGGAGGGTAAAGGGCTCCAGAAGAAGGGTTACGGGTTTTAGTGGGTCGGGCTGGTAGTAGGTCGCCAGTTTATTAAATTTATTATAACATTTATTTATTTATCTCTTTTTTTAATATTTCCTTTTGTTTCATTTTACCAACCCCACATAACCTTGGAGTGCGGAATCCGAGGTATCTGTAGGCAGATTTCCCAAAAGTCCCTAAGCAAAAAAAAAATAATAATAATAATAATAATAATAATAATAATTTTATGAGAAGAATTTTATTACTTTTGAAAGTCATTGAATTTCTGCAATTATTTGTAATTTCTCCAAAATTGAATTTTTTTTAGTGTTTTCAACAAAAAAAGAAACTTGAGATAAAAGTTACAATAAAATGTACGTTATATAAAATAAAAGTAAGTTTGTATGGGAAAGTTCCTAGAAAAAGAAGAAATCCAAAAATTCAAAAAGTGACACACGGCACGTAGACTCTCCTTTATTGAACCACGTGCTCGCTTCCTGAAAAGCTACCACTATCCACATTGCATCATTGTATTTCATCAAGTCGTGCAAAATGTATTTTGCATTTTGCATCACTTTCTATTACCCAATGTGACTTATTCCTTGCAGGATATTCACAGAGAATTATTTCTTTTTAGAAATTGAATGACGTTATTAGGTATATATATATATATATATATAAACTTTATTTAGATGATAGATAAGTCTTTATGTAAACAGTGTTAAATCACGATTTAGGGAAATTTGTTTTTTATTTAAATTGCGAGGGAAAAATTTCGCTACTGATTATATTTTCATTTTCATCAAATAGAGATTTGGAAAATTTTAATAATAAAATTGTTCTATCCTAATAAATTTTATAGACTTCCGTTTCTAAAAAAAATTTTGTGCATTTATTTTGGTAGTTGTTTTTTTTACTTGAATTTCAGATTAAATTGTAATAAAATATTCCAGAATAAGAGGCCATTCATTAATTACGTAAGGACGATTTTAGGCAATTTTGACCCCCCCTCCCCCATGTAAGGATACATAAGATTTCTCGGACCCCCCCCCCCTTCTTACGTAAGAATTTACCACGAGCTTGCCTAACAAGCGTCGAATAATGAAATATCGTTAAAAACGGTTTAGGGACACTTTTTTTAAAGTCGAAATTTCATCTGTTCTTCAAAAATCGCCTAAATTTTATTTACAGTCGTTCAAAAGATGGAACGGCCATCTTGGGTACACTTACCCTAATTAATTAAGCATTTTTAATAAACAAATAAATAATAGAATTGTTTATCTTATAGGTAATTCTTTATTTTTGATGCAGTTTACTAATAAAACCTTTTAACATATTTTATTCTACAGTTAAAACAATAAAATAACACCTTTAAATTATTTAAACAATTTTAATTAACAAATGCCTCATACCCAGTGAGAAATTTCTTACCGGTCCAATATCGGTCCAATATTGGGAGCCAAGAGACCAATCATCGGTCCAATAAAGGCTCCCAATATTGGACCAATATGGGCTGATGCTTGGGATGTAACAAATGCTAAAAAATATTAATTTCAATATTTAACCCATTAAGTCTTATGAAGAAACTAATCATTGCATTAAAAAATTAAAAATTGGATTAACAGGCAAACTTGAAAAAAGAGGTTTTTTGTTTATAATTTCCAATTTTTTAACAATAATTTTTGAAACAAATTAATAAAAACATTTTATTTTTAAAAACTGTTGTCGCCAATCGATTCTGTGCAAAAAATTAAGAAATTTTAGTACCTACACTGAGAAAACTGGAGAGTCAAATTCAGAGGTTCGAAAAGTGTATGTTTCCTTTGCTTATGAAGAGAGTTAAATAGTCCTTCTAAAATAAGTTTTTAATTGATAATGGAAATCTACTTGTATATTCTCTCCCATTATATCTGAGGGTTAAAAGTTGCGCAGAAAATGTGTACGATCTGATGCGCGCGATATTATTTTTCTGACATTTTATGTATTTAATTTAGGGGTTAGGTTGTCATATTTATTTATTTCGCGCCGGATAAGGAATAGCTAACTCTCAAATATCAACGATTTGTCCCTCCAGATGTTTAGTCCAATACTCCAGTTTTCTCAGTGTATGGATTATTTTTTTGTCCAAGTCGTATTTTGTTCACAAAATTGTTTTAAACAAATTATGTTGCATAAATGGTGTTTCATTCCAAGGATCAACAAATTGATTTAAAGTAAAATTAACAATTAGATTCATAGGAAAATTGTAAAAATTATTATATAGGGGAGACTGGGGCGAAAGGTTAAACTGACAAAACAGTTAAAATTCATTATCTTTTGAACGGAAATAGTTAGAGCATTGCAATTTTATTTATAAAAGGGTATTATCACCCTTAATAAATGTCCGGAGTTATGTGACATTCTGTTCATTTTTGTGGTGTCCATATTTAAATTTTTTTTTCACCCTACTTTTAAAAATTTTTTCGTAAAAGAAAATATCAACTTTTAAGTATATTTTTTGCATTTATTCTCACCGCGATTTTTTTAGTTTATTATTTGGGTCGCCTGAAGAGATACTTAAAGGAATTTGCTAAATATCTTTAGTCAGATTTTTTTATATTTGTGTTAAAGCCAAAAACGCACTCTGGGGCGAAAAGTTAAATGTATTCTTACATGTTGTTAAATTTTTTTTTAGTTTTCGTTTTTTTGGGTTTATTTGTTTAAAAATTATTTATTTGACATTAGGCAAGTACTCTGTCAAAAAACAAGACCGCTCACGTGAAATAAACCAAAATTGGTTGTTATACTTGTTTATACTTGTTAATACTTGTTTACGTATACTTTAACTTATCTACTAATTAACACTTATCAAAAAATAGTTTAAGTAGGCTAAAAATAGAATTTAACATTTAGCCCCAGCCATTTAACTTTTTAAAAAAGGACAAAACATGTATTTTATGCGAAAATATCAGAAACTTTTTTATTGAAAGTTGTAGAAGACAAGTTGCCCTACAATATTGATATATAAATATTTGCATCTAAGCGTATTATATTGTCTAAAAAAATAATTTATGCAAAATTTAACCTTTCGCCCCAGTCTCCCCTACCTGTTTTTTGTTTTTAATTTCCATTTGCTTTTGCTTGGAATGAAACACCATATTTATTCAGCATAATTTGTTTAAAACAATTTTGTGAACAAAATACGACTTGGACAAAAAATTGACCCAAACTAAAATTTCTTAATTTTTTACACATACAATTGCAAATCAAAAACAAAAAAAGCAGGTATTTCTTCTATCCAATATGCCTATGAATCCAATATTTTTTGTTAATTTTAATCCTATACGATAAATAATTCTATTATTTATTTCTTATATTAAAAATGATTAATTAATTAAGCAAATTAATTGTTTAAGTGAAGTCTGTGTATAAATTCGCTCCCGGGCGAATGTCGACTTTAAGTATAAAATATCACGTAAGAATGGATTTGACCCCCCCACCCCCCTGACATAAGGCCATGTAGAGATTTTCCAACCCCCCCCCCTCCCCTAAAAACCCTTACGTAATTAATGAATGGCCCCTAAGTGTCAAGGATAATTTTGTAAAAAAATAAAAATTTTGAATAAAAAGTTACATTTTTTGAACAAAAAAAAATTGAAAACAATCCAAGGCAAACCCACTAACCTTCTATTATTTTAATGAAATAAATAAAACCAAATGTAATAAAAAAATTTCTATTATTTGAAAAATAAAAAGGGAAAAAAAGTTTTTATTTGGGAAACAAATATTTTTGTTTTAATAAAGAGAATTTTTGTTGAAACAAAAATTTTGTTTTAAAAAAAAATATTTTTATTTTACAACAGAGAATATTCAGAGAAAGGAGAATTTTTTATATAGAACAGAGAAATTATATTTAAAAAATAGAATATTTGTTTAGAAAGTATAATTTTTATTTTCAAACAAGAATCTCTATTTAAAAATAAAAAATACTATTTAAAATATTTTCTTATTATGATGAGAATGTAAGAAATGAATTTTTATTTTAAAAAAATTATATTCACAATAAAATTTAAATTTATTTGAAACAAATAAAATTGATTCGTACCAAATCAAATGTATTTGAAATAAACAAAATTGATTCGAACCAAATAAAATTTATTTGAAACAAATAAAAAACATTTATTTTGTTCTAATATAGTTTTTCTGTTTGTATATATTTTCAAAAAAGTTTTAATTTTTATATTAAAAAAAAAATATTTTTCATATCTTCGCCAATAAAATTCCAATATTTAAATTCTTAGAAATCAACACTTGAAGCTTTTGAAAAGCATCCGTACTACTATAAAATTTTCGATAAAAGTTTAATTTAGAAATCGGTGTCCTCTGTCAAGTGCGCGTGACTTTCATGTCTAAACGAATGGCTACACCTTTGACAGTGACCTACCGAACAAATTTTCCTAATAAATTAAATTTAGATCCCCTGGAATTATTTCCTTATATCAAAATCAAATTTTTCCCAAAAAAAAGATTAGAAGATTTTTTATTAAAATAACAATAAAATGGAAAAATAGCAAAATAATGTTTTTTACAGGAAAATTGAATTTGTAAAATTGTAAAAAGTAAATATATCGTAGAAATGGGAAACCGGCACTCGATCAATGGCCACACAACACGGTTCAAACGTGAATGACGACAAAGTTGCATCATTATTTTGCGCAAGCGCTCTCTTCAAAAAAATCCCCAAAAATATTTTCACATTTTTTTTGTATTAATTATTCCTAATACTATTTTTGCCCTTAGGAATTTTTAATTATTATAAAATTATTCAAATTATTTTGATTTTTTCTATTAAAAAATTATTGAAAAATCCCTGTGAAAGGAAAGAAAAACTTTTGAATTTAAAGATTTGAATACAAGTTTCAATGAGATTTTCGCCCGCCAAAGAGGTCGCTTCGACATTTATAAAAGTAGAAGCAAGACAGAGCAAGGTCACCTTAACCCTCCACAAACCGTTGCGAGCAAGCAGTTCAGTGTGAGTTCACGTTTAACAGGTGAAGTGTGGTTTCAGTGATAAGCGAATATAATCTAGAGAAAAAATTGTCAAAATATTTTACCGATATAACCTCCAGATAGACGAACAAGGTACATTTGTCACCAATTAATTATTTTTCTTGAGAATAAATTAAATTTCACAATTTTCATTTATAATATTTCCTTTTAAATTCGATTTTTCATTTCGTGTGTAGTTTTCTCCTCTATTGTTGCAACAGGGGAAGAAATTTTGCATAAAGCCGGCAATGTGGACTAGAACTTTTTTTTTATTTTTTGCTAATTATTTATTTATTATATTTGGAGACTAATAATTACTAACTTAATATTTTGTAATTAATAATTAATAATTACTACTAATTTAATATTTACTAATATTAGGTACTTAATATTTATTATAATTAATAATTACTAAATGATTAATTGCTAAATAAATAGTTATTTATTTATTACTAATTAACAGAAACTAAAATTATATTTACTAATTTATAATTACTAACACACTGTTTACTAATTAATAATAACTAAATTATGAACTGAAATTAATAATTACTTATATATAACTAAATTATATTTACCAATAATAGTTACTGAAATTGTATTTACTCATTAATAATTATTAAATTAATATTTACTAATTATGAATGACTAAATTAATAATTAAATTATTATAATTTAATATTTATATTGTTATGTTAATAACCATATTAGTAACCTACTGTAATACATTAATAATTGTAATAAAAATAATATAAAAAATTAATAATAATATTAATAATAATAACAATGATAATAATCATAGGAAAAAGAAATATTATTATTTATTATTATTACCTGTTATATTATTCTTTTTCATCATCATTATTACTATTATCGCAATAATTTTTGTCTTGAATTTTTTATTTATCACAAAATTGGTATTTTTCGATTATGTAAAAATAATTTGTGTAACAAATTTCTATTTAATTATTTTTAATATATTTTTCTAAAAAAAGTATTTGAATAGTATTAATTATTATAGTATATCAATGTATTAATAATAATAAGTATATCAATATATTAATTATTATAGTATTAATAGTATTAATATTATAATTAATATTGTAATTCTATTATTGCATCATTTTTCCCTAATAATTAATATTGCGTCAAATTACATCAACTAATTTTTTTTAAATGATCGATATTTTTTTTATTTTTTCCAATTTTAATAATTTAATAATAAATTGCAATAATTAATAATAAAAGTTCCCTCTTTTGGTTCATTTTGTAAATTTTTCTTTTTGTATCTATACATCAGCGTATAGTCTATAAAAATTTTTTTCTCATTGATTAAATTTCCAAATTCTTATATATTGAGTCGGACTTCCTATTTATATAATTATTATGTTTCATTATTGACGTTTTTACTTGATAGTAATTTCTTATTGATTTTCTCTAATTACAAAAACATATTTGATTTTCTGTAACGAATTAAATTTTTAAATATTTTTTTTTCTTTTCTTGTATCTACTTAGAATGGACATGATTATAATAAACAAAATTAATAATAAAAAAGAAATAATAAAAAAAGAAATAGTGGTATAAAAAATTAATAATAAAAAAATAAATAATAGTAAAAAAATTAATGATAAAAAATAAATAGTAATATAAAAAATTAACAAAAAAAATAGTAACAAAATAAAATAAAAGTTATAAATAAATTTAAAAATTCCCTGAGTCTATTAATTAATAACGAATCATTAAAATTACATCACTAATGACATTAGATTATTAATATCAATAATAAATATGAAATGTCACAAAATATCAAATTATAAAATTAATTAATTATCAAATTTATCATCAATGAACAAAAAAATCTAAAAGTGGAAGAGATTTAAAATAAATTGACTAACGTACGTATAAATGTCGCGTTCAATTTGATTAATGAGCGGCATGTATGTCAGGTCGGCGAACGTTGAACTCGAACAAAATTGACAATTGACATTTGTTAAAACACACGTGCTTCTCCTTTACCTACGTTATTATATTTTTTTTCATCATTGAAAGAAGCCGGTTTTTGGTACCAGTGGCGTCATCTCTCACTAAATCCTCAAAACCATTTGAAATCACAATTTTCATTACATTGTATATTATCATCAACTAGCGCCTCAGACGGCCTTCGGCCGTCTTCGTTGCTTCTATTTCATGTTCATTTTTGTTCAATTTTTAAAAGTTTTAATGTTAATTTTTTCAATTTAATAATTTTTTAAATAAAATTCTATTTTACTTAAAATATTTTTTTGCTTAAGTGTAAATTTTTCTATTAATTTAATTATATTTTTAATTACAAATTATATGTTATTTATTATTTATATTATTATTTATTTAGTAGTAAAAGAATAATTTCAGACTGCAGCTCCATCTCTTAAGTATATGTGAATTTTTAATGTACTACAATTTCATTTGGAAACATGAGTTCGCCCTTCTATTCATATTACCGATGCTTAATCTTTTCGATACTTTTCGAGTTACACTTTCGAGTGCATTCGATTTTTTTATCCCATGTCTTTTTTTAGAAAGGAATATTCTCAATAGACCTTTTTTATCTCGAATAGGAAATGAAGAATGCGCAATCTCAGTCCGCCATGATAGTCGGTCATATTCAAGAATTCACCATGTATAAACATTGAATATGACCGACCGGAAGTATAACTATAACGCATACTCTAGCGGGAAAAATTGTTATTGAAGAAAGCAAATTGTATCCAATATGAAAAACACGTTTACGCGCACGTTTTATTTGAATCATTTTAAGGATTTTCTACTATCAAGTCAAGAGGGGGTTTTCGGGATCTAAATAAAGAATCGTCTTTTCGAAATGTATTCAGTCGTTTGGTTACTGCTAAACTGTACAGAAGCGATACAAGAATATTTTCTTTGAGGTATTAGAAAATTGATTTTAATTTCGAGGAGTGTGCATTTTTTATTTTTACTATTATTATTATTATTTTATTACTATTTTTATTTTTCTTTCACTTTAGAAATTTATTACTTTATTTACTACCTTTAACTTATTACTTATTATTATTAATGTCTATTATTATAATTAGGTAAGCCGTAGACATTCCAAAAAATAATTTTTGGAGAGGATTATTATTAACGCTATTTAATTTTTTTTATTCTCTTTTATTTTTTATTTATTTATAGGAATAAAATTATTTTGAAATAATACTGACAGTCTAATGTTAATGTAAAATATAATTTTATCTTGTACAATCATTACTTTGCATTTTTATTTTTACTTTTATTGTAATTTATTGTAATTAATATTTATATTATTGACAATATTACTAAAATTCTTTTTTTATTGTTAACATTATTGTTATTACTAGTATTGGCTAGTATTTTATTATTATTAACATTATTTTTAATTATCCCTATTTATTGCAAATTATAATCATGATGTTATAATTTATATAATAATTATGCTATTATTATTTATATTATAATAATTATATTTATATTATAATTATTATTTATATTGTATAATATCTAAATATAAAAAATGAATTTTATTATTATTGAAGAATAATTACTAATTAGCATAATTATTTACCTACTAAAATATTTTTGCTATTATTTTTATTATATTTATTCAATTAATAAGGAAATGAATAATTTTCCTATGGGGAATATATCGACATTTTTCGACCTTTTGAAGGTGACGCGTGCGCACGAATATTCGACCTTACAACCTACGGAAGGTCATTCATGGGGTGGAGTTTCCAATTTTGGCGGCAAAAATAATTTTACACTTTTTTAAATGCCATTTTAAAAAAATAATAATTAAAACAAATAATCGATTGTCAAAATTCTAGCCAAGGTGAATCAGTTGATTTTTGTAATTAATTTAATTAATAAACTAACAAATTAATAAGTACCTAAATAAATAATATAATTAGTCAATTAAATTTTTTTCCATTCAAAGTATATTTATTTGTTTGAGAGTTGACAATAAATTTTCTAAAGAAATATAAAATGACTCTGTAATATAATTTGAATTTTTTCCGCAGTAAATGATTCGAAGAAATTTCAGGTCTATAATTTTTTCGATGTTCGTTTTTTTTAAATTAAAAAATAGTAAATTTTGACGTAATGCAATAAAAAAAATTTTTTTAATTACAGAATCATGGCGTCAGTAAAGGAGCAATTATTGAGCACCGTAACAGAACCAGTTGCAACTGGTAAAAATAAAATAACAATTGTCGGAGTCGGACAAGTTGGAATGGCCTGTGCTTTTAGCATTCTGTCCCACGTAAGTTACAAAAAATAAAAATAAACAAATTTGTTTATAAAAAAGAATTTATAACTGTTCCAGGTAAAATTTTTTTATGAAAAAAAATTTTGTCTAGAAAAAAATTCAAAATTAATATTGTAAAAAAATAAAGAAAAAACTTAGGATAAAATTAATTTCCTTTTTTTCTCTCATGCAGCACGTGTCGAATGAAATTGTCCTGGTCGATGTGATGGCCGATAAATTAAAGGGCGAAATGATGGACCTCCAGCATGGGAGTTCATTTTTGAAGAATGCAAAAATTAATGCGAGCACTGATTATGCGGCGAGTGCAAATTCAGTGTTGTGCATTGTAACTGCCGGTGCACGTCAACACGAGGGCGAAACCCGTTTGAGTTTGGTGCAACGTAATACGGACATTTTCAAGGGGATTATTCCTCAATTAGTGAAATATAGTCCAAATACAATTCTCCTGATTGTTTCGAATCCCGTCGATATTCTCACTTATGTCGCATGGAAATTGTCAGGTCTACCGAAAAATCGCGTCATTGGCAGTGGAACGAATTTGGATTCAGCGCGCTTTCGATTTTTATTGTCGCAAAAATTAAACGTTGCACCCACATCGTGTCATGGATGGATTATTGGCGAGCATGGCGATACCAGTGGTAATTGGGAAATTTTCAAATTTAAATCATTTTTTTTCAATTTTATTTAGATTTAGAAATTAAAGTTAATTAATACTTTTTATTTTCATTACTTTTATTTATTTTTATTTAATTCAAAATTATGTTGCTGTATAAGAAAATCTTATTCTTTGCACCAAGATGGATCGATTGGTATATATATAAAGTATATATTGTTTACTTCTTTTATTGTTTATTTATTTTTACTTCTTTTTTTTATTTTATTAATTTTTACTTATTTTGTATTTTATTATTTTTATTTAATTTTATTCATTTACTACTATACTTATATTTTTAGTTCTATTTTTTTTCATTTTTATTTATTTTCTAATTATATTTTTAATTCAATTAATTTTTTTATTTTTATTTATTGATTTACTCATTACACGGGTTTGCAATTTACACCCTTTAAAAGTATTAATTAATTATTTAATGCTAAACGCTGTGTGAATTTTTATTCATTTACTATTTGAGGAGCAATTTTTCAGAAATTGATAAATCCATTTTTCAAAAAAATTGAGATAAATACATATTTAAAGTATTAAAATCCTTCGGAATCGATTTATCATTGTTCAATTTAAGAAACAAAAATTTATTACCAAAATCTTTAAATTCCCTCATTACAATAGAGTTTAATTACAAACAGCGTTGTAAATAGAAAAAATATTCAAAAATGAATAATTTATTACAATTTTTCTACATTAAAGTTAATTTTAATGGTTATGTGAGAATTGTCATTTGTTTAAATTTCTCGAAATGCCAAAATTTGGATTTATAAGGTTTCGAAAACTTACTCCTCATTTATATTTGTAGGGCTATTTATTTATTTTTATTTATTTGTTGTTACTATTTTTAGTTTTATTTACATATTTTATTTATTAACTGTTTATATTTTTAGATATATTTATTTTCTATTTCTATTTATTTTCTTTATCTTTTCGTTTATATTTTTAGGCCCCGTCTTCGTTTATTTTCTTTTATTTTAATACAATTTATTATTTTATTCAGTTTAATTACAGACAGATATTAAAGGAGCATTGTAGGTTTAAAAAATAATTTTTTTGCAACCAAGCTAATTACAAACGAAAATTAAAGGAACAATTAATAAATTTTTCGAAATTAGAAAAAAAGAATATTTTCCACTCACCAATTTTCATTCGCCTTTGTCGTTACCAGGTCTGAAAAAAATAAAAATTTTAAGATCTTTATTAATATTAAATTAAAAAAAAAATTATTATAAGTCGAAATAAAAATTGCTTTTTATTGTTTTTTTTAAAGAAGGAAATAATTTTTCCTTTTACTGTAAAAATAAAAATTTTTTTTGTACAGTTCCAGTTTGGTCTGGCGTTAATGTCGCTGGCGTGAGACTACGCGAACTGGACGAGAAAATTGGTACAGATAAGGATGAAGAAAAATGGAACGAACTCCATAAGCAAGTGGTGCAAAGTGCATACGAAGTGATAAAACTCAAAGGATACACTTCTTGGGCGATTGGTCTTAGTGTTTCAAATCTAGCCGCTGCCATGCTTAGAAATACAAATCAAGTTCACGCCGTGTCCACCATGATCAAAGTAATTTTTATTTTTCAATTATTTTAATTCAAATAATTTTTCTATTTTCATTAAATTCAAATAGTTTTTCCATTTTAATTAAATTCAATTAGTTTTTCGATTTTAATTAAAAATAAATTTTAATTTGGTCGTTGGGAATCGAACCACTGACCCTCAAGGTTCCACTCACTAATTCACGTGCCTTAACGACTACGATTAACGCCAATTATATTTTTTCCACTTTAATTACAATTCAAGTAATTTTTTTATTTCAATTAAATTCAAACAATTTGAAATAAATTTACTTTTTAATTCCTTAAAATAATAAAAATGATTACAGGGTCTTCATGGAGTCAAGGAAGAGGTGTTTCTCTCACTTCCTTGTTCCCTTGGCGAGGATGGCGTTACTTTTGTGGTAAAACAAAAATTAACGACCGAAGAAACTGAACTTCTTCATAAATCCTCAAAAACAATGAACGACGTTCAAAAGGATTTAAAATTTTAATGTTGACATTAAAAAAAATCATTTCACTTAAATAATTGCATGCTAGCATTTTCAATTTTTAAAAATCTATAATATTTATTATTTTATTACCAAAAATCCACTGACTGCATATAAGACTTTAAAAAGAAAGTATAAAAATAATATTGTATTACAAGAGCAGGATCTCTGAAAAAAGTTCCAATATGAGGAACTGTATCGAAGAACTCGCTCGACGCTCGAAAAAAGGGGATAATACCAGTCAGGTAGCAGTGAGGACCTCTGGGTCGTTCACTGCTACCTGACTGGTATTATCCCTTTTGTTCGAGCGTCGAGCGAGTTCTTCGATACAGCTCCTCATAAGTAATCATCGCATTTTTTTAAAATAATTTCATTTTTTATTTATTTGTCGCCCCCCCCCCCACTTACCCCTTCTTTGTAAATTTTACATTTTCTTTACAAATCAGTCAAATGTTTGTATATTAAACTTTTTCCACTAATTGAATAATTAATAAATTGAATTAATAATGTACAGAATTCAATTTTACAATAGAATCGAACATTCAAAAAACAATTTTAATAACAAACTTTTCAAACCTCGGACAGACATTTTTAATTTGAAACTAAAAGAAATTAATTTTTTTCTAATCTTAACTTTTTTCGAATAGAAAATTTTTTAATTTGAAACTAAAAGAAATTAATTTTTTTCGAATTGAAAAATTTTTAATTTGAAACTAATAGAAATGAATTATTTTCTAATTAAACAATTTTTTTTTTCAATAGCAAAAGAAATAAATTTTTGATATATGAACGTTTTCAAGGCATTATAGGTAGAGTATTTTCAGTGATATTTTCCAAAATACAGTATTATTGTAAAAAGAAAAAATAAATGAATAGAGAAAAAAAAATTGTATTTACGATTTGACCAGTGGTGCAGTATTATAAATTATTATGTCTCCGTTGATATTAATCTACATATTTGTACAGAAAAAAAACTACTGAATCAATATTTGTACTTTTCACTGTGACCAGAAAAATAATATTGTTTGAATTTTACCTATTTTTGAATACTTCGTAATCGAAATAAATTATCCGTTGTGTACAAAATTTGACTTGTGTTTTATTTCATTCACGAAAAAAGTACTTTTTTCGTTGATTTATAACTTTTAGTAAAATTTACACAAACGGTGTAAAAAATTTTTCACTCACGTAAAAATGAATTTTATTTAATAATTTTCATAAATACATTTTTTTAGTTCAAATTTCTTTTCTATATTCAAAACTATTTTTAAAAAATAAAGAAAATAATAAATAACAATTTTAATTTAAATATTTTAAATTAGTATTTTTTATTTATAAGCAGAACTTGCCTTTTTTATTTATTTTCTTTATTTTTAATATTTAAATAGTAGGCAGTAAGTAATTTTTATTCAAATAATTTAATTTCAAAAAAATTGAAAAAATAAAAAGAAGACTAAAAACAGAAAAAAATTGAAAAGAAATAAAAAATATAATAAAACAATAATAAATTATTATTTGTTATGGAAATTGCAAATACAATTCTATTACAAAAAAAAATATTACATGTATTTAAAAAAATTCCTTATTTCCAGTAACCATGGATTTGTATAACAAATGATATTTGTCAAAAAGAGAGGTCAAACTGAAGTTAGTGACTTTTTCATTTTTTGACAAGAAATAAATTCATAAATGATTTTTTTTATAAAATCCATTATTACACTGCGAGAGAGAAAAAGGAATTTTCTATTTTTCTTCTCGAGAGAGCAATGTGTACGCCAAAATTATTGAGTAAATTCTCATAAAAGAAAAATTATGTTATTTCTTGCGGCACTTCGAATTTCCGAAGAGTTGATAAAAAAAAATTCGTCATCAATAAAATATTTTTCAACAACATGCTGTCTCCGTCGTTTACATCCAGCAACAATATTAGGTGATGTGTTCGGTGGTGCTGGTAAAAAACGAAATTTCACATCGAAAGCTTGTGGTGGACAAAATGATTCAAAGCAAGATGTTCAAAAATTAAATTTATCGTAAGTTTTATTTTATATATTAAATAAAAGATTATTATATGAAATTATTTTCATATATTTAAAAAAAAATTAATATTTTTTTTAATCAGAAATTTTGTCAAGCAAATTTTTGGAAATTATTTTTTAAATACATTGTTTATAAATACATTTTTTTTAATTATTAAATTAAACAATTAATAATTAAATTAAAAAATTAATTAATGAGTAAAGAAGAAGAGAAGAGGAACCAGAGTTTATTAAATTACTAAATATTACCTACTAAATAAATTATTAAATTAATTAAATGAATTATTGAATATTAAACTTAAAATATAATTGTAATTGAAAACATATTTTCAAGTATGAATTCAACTACTAAATAAATTATTAAACTGATAATACAAAATTATTAATTAAATTATTAAATTTTAAACTTAAAATTTACTTCCAATCGAAAAAATATTTTTCAGTTTATTATTAAATTATCAAAATTATTATTATTCTAAATATTTTAAAATATATTCAATTAATTAAAAATAAGTTAAAAATAAACTGTATTTTAAATATGTTTGTTAATTTTGGCCACTATTTAAAATAATTATCATTATAATTCATTTTTTTCGAAATACAATTACAAATATGTATCTACTATTGTAATTAATTATTTTTTTATTCATTAAATTTTATTTATATATCTAATAAAATAATAATAATAATAATAATAATAATTTTTTAACAGACCTCAACCTTGTTTGAAGGAAGAACTTGTTTGCAATGTCTCAGAAACTGTGCGAGATTCACGAAATAAAGTTACAATCGTTGGATCAGGAATGGTGGGAATTGCTTGCGCCAATGCTCTTCTTTTTCAGGTTTTGAAATAATTGCAAAATTCATATCTAGAAAATTTAATAAAAAAAAATATTAATTTCCGTCTGTAAAATTATCAGAGAATAACGAATCATTTAGCGATGGTGGACGCTTTTCCAAAAAAATTAGAAGGCGAGGGTATGGATTACTGTCAGGGTTCAATTTTTCTCGACAATCCACGAATTGATTACGATACAGGTGAATTTTTCTTTTTTTTCTTGGGGATAATTTAATCATAAAAATTTAATTAATTTATGAATATTAAAACCATGAAATATTAATTGATTACGAAAATTGAGATTGTGAAATATTAATTAATTAAATACTTAAATTAAAACTATGAAATAATTAATTAGATTTTAATAATAGAAAAATTATGAATAAATTCCTTTAGAAGTGGGAATTGATAAAAATTTCTAATTTTAAATCTTAGAAATAAAATATTAAAAAGAAACAATAATTTTTGCTCTTCTTAAGATTTTTGTGTAACAAGTAATTCGAAGGTGATAATAATAACGGCCGGTGCACGTCAAAAAAAGAAGGAAAGTCGATTAGATTTGGTGCAGAAAAATGCGGATATTCTCAAAAATATAATACCACCTTTAGTTCAATATAGTCCGAATGCTGTTTTTCTTGTCGTTACAAATCCAGGTTAAATTTTATTGAAAAGAAAGAATTTCATTTTTTTATCTACTAATTTATTATAATTATTATAAATGATATTAATTATATTTTTTTAATTTACTAATGTATTATTTCTTACAATTACATTAATTAATTTTTTTAATTTACTAATTTAATACTTATTAATTACTATTATCTAATTAATTCATTATATTTTATTTTATTTCCATAAATTGTAATATTGATTTTTTTTTAAATTGAAAAAAAATTGTGAATGATAGTTGACATTTTATCGTGGGTAACATGGAAGGTGAGTGGTCTGCCAATTAATCAAGTAATTGGAAGTGGGACGCACCTAGATAGCGCCAGGTTTCGTTACATGATTGCCGATAGAATTGGCGTTGCTCCCTCCTCAGTTCATGGACATATTGTTGGCGAACATGGGGACAGTCAAGGTATTCGTAATTATTAATTATATAAAATTATTTTAATATTTCGTCAAAAATTTTGTTTCAACTTTCAACAAATTAGTAAAGTTTAAAAATTTAATTTTCATTAAATTAATCAATTTTTTTAAATTTAATTTCAACAAATTAAAAAATTTAATTTCAACGAATTATTCGAATTTTAAAACTTAATTTCAACAAATTAATCAAATTTTAAAATTGACTTTCAACAAATTAATTAATTTTTAAAATTAAATCATTCAAAAAAAATAATTTTTAAAAATCAATTAGTTCCCTTGTGGTCTGGAGTGAATATCGCGGGAGTACAATTTCGTGATATTTTGCCAAACATCGGATTAGAAACGGACGAAGAAAATTGGAAAGACGTCTTCAGTGATGTTGTAAAATGGTAATAATTCAAAAATTCAATCAGTAGAATTAAATTAATTAATTGAAATAATTAGTAGAATTAATTTAATAGTTTAGAATTAATTAATAGTTAATATATATATATTTTATATAATACACGGAAAAAAAAGTTCGAAGATTATTCGGGAACTTTGTTCTTAACTCTTGGATACGGCGGGTAGTTCACAGAGAACTAAAGGTTGCCTCGTTTAAATATGTAATTTACTATTTCTCTACAAATTATACCTATTTCACCGCTTCTCGGCAAACTGTTCTTGAAAAAGTCGGGAACTGTTCAAGAAAATCGAAAAGTAAAGTCCAACGCACAATAGGTTCGCGAAAGTCGTTCGCGAACGAGACGCATGAGATAGACAAGGACACAAATATATCTCTGTCCTTTTCTAACTCATGCTTTGCGTTCGCGAACGACTTTCGCGAATCTATTGTGCTTAGGCCTTTAGGCGAATGCAAGAAAAAATGGATTCTGCTTCTCCCCTCCCACTTCCCCTCCTTGACACGTGCGCACACACACATTTATCCTTGAAGGTCACATACAATTTTTATTTTTTATTAAGTTTCTGAAATAGAAAAAACCATATGAGAGAAAAATCGACGGCGGCTGGAACAGAACTCGCGTACCCGAGAATAGAAGTCCGGCGTCTTATCCAGCTGAGCTAAACAGGAACGTTAAATACCTCAGCATAAAATAAATATATAAGGCACGCAAGTCTTACTGACTGTGAGACTTGTTGAGACTGGTGCGCACTGGGTTTCTGCGCACCAAGATTCCTTGACGAGTTCCCGAAAATTTCAGAAACAGTTGCGGCCAGTGCCATGAACTTTACATGAGAAAGTAATGAAAAAAAGTCTATTGGACTATTTACAGCTTTTTCTAATACAGTTCCCGAATTTCTTTCAAACATTCATTGATTACCATTGAATGTTCGTCGCTAGTTCAGAGCTGTTACCACGTATCCAAGAGTTAGGAAATAATTCCTGAAATATCTGGGAACTTTTTTTTTCCTTGTAGTAATTATAATAAATAATTATTAGAACAAATAATAGTCCGTTTTTTAGTTATATAATAGTTGTCATAGTAAATAATAAATTAATTGGAAAATTAAAGAAAGAAAATTGAAATTAAATAAATAGAAAATTAAAAATTGTCATCAGTTCTAAATTCCACGCTTTTTAATTAATTTCCAGTGGATCGACGGTCAGATGCTTGAAAGGATATTCAAATACTGCCGTTGGTCTTGCGGTTGCTGACATAACAAGTGCAATTCTTCGGAATACTCTCCAAATAAAGACAGTTTCCACCCTCATGCAGGTATATTTATTTATTATTAAATAAAAGACTAAATTTTATTTAATAAAATTGTCTCAGTTATTTTATTAACTAAAAGAATAAATTTCATTTAATAAAAGAATAAATCATTTAATAAAAGAATAGTTTATTAAATAAAATAATAAATTTCACTCAATAAAAGAAAAAATTTTAGAATTTAATAAAATAAAAGCTTTGATTTTATTTCCTACTTTTTAAATGGACTTTTAAATTAAAATTTTTTACTAATTCAGTAAACATTTTACAGGGTCACTACGATATTTGTCACGAGATATTTCTCTCGATTCCCTGTGTCGTCGGGGAAAATGGTATAACACACGTTGTCCGTCAACGAATGACGGAATTAGAAAGAAAATTATATCAAACATCCGCGAACGTTGTACAAAACATACAAAAGAACATAAAACTCTAATTTTTCAATGTCTCCTCCAATTAAATTTTGCTTTTCTGTAAAAAGAAAATTGTCCTTTCGTTTTAATAAATCGAGAAATATTTCCCTCGGGAAAAATATTTTCCAAATAATAAAACGAGAAGTTTAATTTTATTTCAAATAATAATTATATTTTTGGAGAAATTTTTCTTTTTAGAAAAGAAATACGTTACTAGATAAATAGCGAAGAACAAAAATTTCTCTTTGGAGAAATTCTTCTTTTTAGAGAAGAAAAATAGATAAATAGAGAAGAAAAAAATTTCTTCTTGGAGAATTTCTTCTTTTTAGAGAAGAAAAATCAGGGTGGTCACAAGTTTCAGTTTATCAATTTTCCTGACAATTTACTGACATTAAAATATTATTTTCCCTGACAAAATTTTGTTTACAGGAAAATATGAAAGTTTACGGAAAATGAGTAAGATTTATGAATTTTAATAATTTCTAAAAATTACAATTATTATTTAATTATTTTATTATTATTATTATTATTTCCTGAATTCAATTATTTTCTATAATTTTTAACTAAACTTCATCTCTTAATCAATTACTTTAAATAATTTTCCGAAAGTTCTTCGTTAACCCCTTAGCAGTGTAGTAAAAGTAAGGTTCGTCATTTGCTTTATTCGAAAATAATTAAATCTTAAAAAATTATGATAAAAAAATTCTAAGAATTTAGTAGGTAGTTTTTAAAAATATTTTAATATAATTTTTGGAAAACAATTGAATTTCTTAAAAGAATTTTTGTATTATTTAAAAAAAACTAGATAATTAATTTTTTGATGAATTTTAATTAAATATTTTGAACCTAATATTTTTCTCCAAAATGTTAAAAATAATTCTAAAATTTTTGAGATATTATAGACCTTTATATATAAATTGGAGGTTATATGCAAAATTATTTCAGATGTGGAACTCCACACGGATAGAAAAAACAAGGCTTTTCCCTGTGACTTCAATTCATGTCTTTTTCAGGTAGGAGTTTCACCGGATTTCCCGATGAATTTCTTGCGTTTAGCGGTTAGGCCATGCCTTAGCCCCTATTGGCCTTAGCTCGTTGCAAGAATCTCACCGGGAAAACCCGTGAGCGTCCTGCATTTTTACTGTGATAATTTTCACGCGTTAAATGCATATTTTTTCATGGGGAAAAGCCTTGTTTTTTCTCTCCGTGCAGTACTGTTGTTTTATATAAAATTAATTTAATTATTTAATAAGGAGAATTCTGCTCTAAAAATCATTATGGTATGTAACCTAACCTAAGAATCCAACATGTATTTTGTATGTGTCATAATTGTTGTATTACTATTGTAGACCTGAAGATCCATGTTCATGGTGAAATGCTGAAATGCATAGTGATAGCATTTTGGAGTTAAATTAAATTTCTGACATAATATAAAATTTCTCATTTCTTGACCAAAGGCCACAACATAAAAAACCTCCAATTTATAATTCTAAAATGTTATTATTTTTTGTATGTATTTGAATTTTCGAAAATATGTAATTAAATGAACTGAAAATACTAAATTTTAAAAAATTAGAAGCTAATTTTCATTGATTTTGATTTTTAAATTTACGTTTAAAGATTTTTCATTTAAATTTTTGATAATTCAATTATTTTGAAAATTTTCAATTAAAATTCTTCAAAATTTCTAACAAAATAAAAAATTGAAAAAAATTAATTATTTTCAATTAAAGTTTACAAAATTTTAATTATTCAAAATCTTTTTAATTGTTTATTTCGAAAATTTAAATAGAAAAATGATTCAAAAATAATTGTTGAAAGATTTGTTTATAGGGCAAGTGTACCAATTACCGAGGGTGTCCCATTTGTCGATGTTACCATGGTAATAACCAAAAAATATTGTCTAAAATGTCTCATTTGTTTGTGAATGTATTATTAATATATTTTTTAACATTTATAACGCACAAGAAAATTAATATTGCCATGCTTTTGCTCTTTTCAAATTCCCTGACTTTTCCAGGTTTTTAAAACGAAAATTATTCGAAAACATCAATAACTTAATTTTTAAATAAATATTTAATCATTTGAAGTTTTTTTTAAATTTTAATTTCTAATTAAATTTCATTTAAAATTGAAATTTTACAAAATTTTAAATCAAAATCTTTTGAAATTCATCTACTTATGAAAATTGTAAAGGCGATTCTTTTAAAATTAAATTAATTTAAAAATATTTAAATGAAATTAGATTTCAAGAATAAACACAATAACTTTAGAAAACAACAATTTTCCAGGATTTCGATAAAAATTCCCTGACATTTCCAGGTTTTCCAGGTTTCCAGTTTGCGTACCAACCCTGTATCTTCTTAAAGTACAAAAAATTGTAGACATTTTTTCTGAGAAAAGAAAGGAGGACACTTTGCATTTGTAATGGGTATTAATATTTATTTCCTCTGTGTATGTGTTGACAATAATAGAAAACCTTATACATACGTAAAATTGTTCAATTTTCTTTCGGTTATTTTTTTTTCTTGGCGATCTGTTTACTTCTTGTAGCCGCAACTCTTTCTTCTGCCTCTGGCTCGTTCGAATTTACGTCCCTTTGAACGAACGAGTGGTTTCGTGTGCGAACGTGGAACACCAGGAGCTAGTCCAAAGTGTTTCACTGCCTCGCGAGCATTACGGCGACCCTGCATTAAAACTGTTTTTCGTCCAGTTGGTGCTCGCAATGCCAATTGATCGAAAGTTATTATTTCACCGCCGGCCTTAAGGATCCTGCCTCTCGCTTTTTCCGTTACGCGAAGAGCGCACACCTAAAAGTTAATAGAAAAATTAATAATAAACAATTACAAAAAGTTCCTAAAGTTTTCAACAACGAATTTGGAAAAAATAATTTTCTCATATTTTTTTTCGAAAAAAAGAACAATTTTCTTTGTAAAAACTATTCTTTAATTATTTAATTAAAATTATTTGATAAATAAAATTCTTTTTGTAAGAAATAAAATTTATACGTACACTACCGTCGGGAATTATCGGTACGGCTGCACGCGCAGGGCCCAAAAACATACCAATCTTCAAATCACGATTTCTTTGTAAATACAAATGTCAGAAAATTAACAAATATACCATTCGAAAGATTATTAAATTCTACGATTAATGATATGTAACTGAACATTTTAATAATTTATACAAAGCTTGCAGCAATCTACAAATTTGACAAAAAAATTTTTAAAATAAAATTTTTTTGGAAATTATTTCAACCCCTGCACATTTTTTAAAAATTGTAGGAAAAATTTGAAACTTATATAAGTGTAATCATTGAAATCTCATCTTTAATTTAAGACCAAAAGAGTTAAAAAATCTTATTCGGTTCGAGAGATATCGTTATAAACGGCCGAGCATTTTCATCCAAAAAACGTTCAAAATCGACTAATTCAATGCATTTGTCAAAAAACATGCTCGGACGTTTATAATGATATCTCACGAACCGAATAAGATTTTTTAACTCTTTTGGTCTTAAATTAAAGATGAGATTTCAATGATTACACTTATATAAGTTTCAAATTTTTCCTACAATTTTTAAAAAATGTGCAGGGGTTGAAATAATTTCTAAAAAAATTTTATTTTAAAATTTTTTTTGTCAAATTTGTAGATTGCTGCAAGCTTTGTATAAATTATTAAAATTTTCAGTTGCATATCATTAATCGTAGAATTTAATAATCTTTCGATTGGTATATTTGTTAATTTTCTGACATTTGTATTTACAAAGAAATCGTGATTTGAAGATTGGTATGTTTTTGGGCCCTGCGCGTGCAGCCGTACCGATAATTCCCGACGGTAGTGTATACGAAAATTTTTTAAAAGAATTTTCTCCAATTTTTCTTTTTGAGAAAATTATTCTTTTATTTAATTAGAATTATTTGGGTAGAAATAAAATTATTTTTGCTGCAAATAAAATTTTTACATAGAAAAATTTTGTAAAAGAATTTTTATATAAAAAAGTGAAGAAAATTTTTCGAGTACCGTTAGTTTTGGAACGTCGAAAATTCGTGAATCGTCAGTGATGGTACCGACAATAACGGCGATGCAATTTTCCCTGCCTGGTTTCTTCATGAATCGAACAATACGAGCCAAGGAAATCGGTGGACGATTAATTTTACTCATGAATAGACGCTTGAGAATTATTTTATTGAATTTCGAATTTGTTCGTCTAGCCAAAAAGCGGTAGAGCTGAAAATAAATTCAAATGTTTCGATTATATTGACAAAATTAAATTTATTTAACAATTTAACAAAATTTAATAACTAAATCAATAATAGGGGAGGGTGGTCCCATACCGACCCCCTAAAGTGCAAAGGCTAAAAATGTGCCAAAAATGTGTTTCTTTGTCTTCGTCAAAATTTTTTTGAGTAAAGAAACTATTTTTCAATGTTTTCTGACGGTTGCCGAGGTTTCTGATTGTCATTAATAAAAGATCTAAAGAAAAAGCGAAAATTTGCGTTTTTAACTTTTTCAAAATGGGTGGTCCGAAACCGACCCCCCATTTTTTTGGGGGAAAATCTCAAGAATAATCAAGATATCAAATTCTGATAGTAATTAAAATAAAATTCAAGTCTGTAATGAACTGTTAAATTATTTTGACTTCATTTAAATACATTTTTGGACCTTTTTCTGAACAAAAAGGTAAATAAATGAATCATTAGTAACTTTACTCTGAGATTATTTATGTCTTTAAGTTATGTTGACATAGTTAAACTTGAATTAATATTATTACTTTATTTAAATAAATTGTAAGGCCTTTTTTAAAATGATAATAAATATAAATTGTTAAACAGTGCCTGTTTTAATTTTCGCCCTATTTCTAGTATAAAATATATACGAATTTTGTTATTAATTCTTTTTCGTTTTCGTACTTAACTGCTTCCAAAGATGTCGAAAAGTACAACTTTTCTTAATTCATATCGCCTTGTCGAGAACATTTCACAACTGACAATGAATAAAATATTTAACCAAAAGAGAATTAAAGTTAAGTAATAAGTGCTGTGATTGTTAGTAAAATATTTTATAAATTCCTAAAAAATAAAAGTAAATATGCAAAACCTATCCTCACTTCATGTGAACAATAAGGAAGAAGAGAATAAACAATTACAATGTAAAAATATGGGGGTCGGTTTCGGACCACCCCCACTATTTTCACAAAATGTTTTGCCAATCACTTATATCAATGGAGTCAATTTAATTTGAATGTTGTGCGTTGAAGTTAAGGTCATACACAATCAAAATTAATTTCGTAAAAATTTTCCTGTATTCAAAAAACACTGTTAGCTCGAATTCCGTATAGGTCAAAAATTAATTTAAACAATGCTAAAATCAAATATTGCTTGAATCTTTAAAATGAAATCAAACGCATTGATAAAACCTGTGGCCCAGTTGTTGGTGTTGTGAAAGTGTTCGACTGATGGTACTGGCGAATTTTTTAGTGGTACCATCTTCAAGAAACATAAGGGGGTCGGTATGGGACCACCCTCCCCTAATAATAAAATAATAACTAAATCTAAAATAAATATTTAATTATAATTCAGTTTGAATTTAATTTAAATTTAGTGGGAATTCAATTTAAATTTAGTGTAAATGAAAATTTAAATTGACGCTAAAATTAGTTGGAATTTAACTTAAACTTTCATAATTTGTATCAACTAGTATAATTGACTTTTGAGGAAAAAAACAAAAGCCAGAATATGAAAGTTGATATTTTTCTGTAGCGAACCTTCAAATTGGATCAATCTCTTAATTAATTAGATTGAGACAGAGTGCAGTTCGCTAATAATTGAATTAAGTTAATGATTTTTGAAAATAAAATACAAAAACTAACAAAACTTATAGAAAATAAATTTTAGTTCCAAATTTATTTAATTTAGGTTCTAGTTAAATTTTTCTGATTGTTATGTTTTATTTGTTTTTTTTTAATTTAATTTAATTAAATTAAAAAAAAAAATTTAAACTGCTTAAAATAGTAACTGATTGAAAAAATATTAAATTGAAATAATAGTAAAAACAAAAAAATTAGTAGGGGAGACTGGGGCGAAAGTTTATTTAACAAAAGCTTTAGAATAGTTATAAAGTTAATAAATTGAAATTTCAAAAAAAAAAATTTTTTTGGTTTATTTCACGTGAACAGTCTTGTTTTTTGACAGAGTAAGTAGTTGCCCAATGTCAAATAAATAATTTTTAAACAAATGAACCCAAAAAAACGAAAAATGTAAAAACATTTTTAACAACATGTAAAAATACATTTAACTTTTCGCCCCAGGGTGCATTTTTGGCTTTAACAACAAATATACAAAATCTGACTAAAGATATTCAGCAAATACCTTTAGGTATCCCTTCAGGAGACCCAAATAAGGACCTAAAAAATCGCGATGAGAATAAATTCAAAAAATATACTTAAAAGTTGGTATTTTCTTTTACGAAAAAATTTTCAAAAGTAGGGTGAAAACAAACTTTAAATATGAACACCACAAAAATGAACAGAATGTCACATAACTCCGGACATTTATTTAGAGTGATAACACCCTTCTATAATTAAAATTGCAATGCTCTAACTATTTCCGTTCGAAAGATAATGAATTTTAATTGTTTTCACAATTTAACCTTTCGCCCCAGTCTCCCCTACAATAAAAGTGTAAAATTAAAGAAATTTATTTTATTCATGGAAAAAATATACTAGAATGCTAAAGTCTAACCTCAAATCCTATCTTTGAGGTTATGTTACCTAAAGTAGAAAAGAAAAAAACAAATACCACCTCCAAATTTAAATCACTATTAAAACTCTCTTATTAAAAAACAATTGAAACCAAATAATTGAAAAAAATGAGAGAAATTTAAAAAAACAATACCTTGACAAGAAGACGTAAATAAACATCTTGTGACTTTGGCTCGATTCGTCGCACCTTGCGATCATGCTTATGATTAATATCAATACCCTATGAACAAAAATAAAATGTTAATTAAAAAATATAAATTCATTTCTTTCTACTTACGTATTTAATAATGGAAAATTAATTAAAATATATTCGATGTTTCTGGATTAAAATAGTCACACATCTAGCCACTTACCATTTTGACAATCAAAAGTAAACTGATGAAACTAGAAACTGACACAACACAACAACGCTGATCAGCTGATTTTTGCGCATGTTGCGCATCGTCGTGCACATGTCTCACGTAGTATCACAAATTTCAAAAAAATGGTTACCCGCGATTTTTTGAAATTTCAAAAAATAAAATTTATTTGGAAATTTTGTATAACGATTAAAAACAATCTACAGTTAAAATTAATTGGTAGGTACTAAATAATAATAATTAGTAGGTACTTAAAAATAACTAGTATTTTATAACAATCAGTAATTAATAAAATATTTAATTATTACTATTTAATCAGAAAAATATTTATTTAATTTTTTTAGCAGTAGTTAAAAAATATTAAAATTTATAAGATAATTAATAACAATTAATAATTAGTAAATAATATTAATAAATTATGGTAATTAATAGTGATTAATAACTAATATTACTTAATTAGAAAACTATTCTAATTATTTAATCCAGCAATATTTTTAAAGAATAAAAATTTATATTATAATTGATAAAATTTAGTACCTATTAGTATTTAATAATAATTAGCAATTTGTAACAATTCATAAATAATAATTAATAATAACTAAAAAATAAATATCGCTTACTCAGAAAAATTTATAATTCACAAATTCCTTCAGACTTTTAAAAATATTAAAATTTATATTAATAATAATTAATATTAATAATTAATTAGTAGGTAATAATAATAAAAAATAATTAGGGTAATTAATAATTAATATTTTTAGTTAAAAAAATATGAAAATCATTTATTTAATTGTGTTAATAATTATAATTGTATAATTGTATTATAAAATAATAATTATAAAAAAAAATTATTTAACAATAATAATTTATTTGTTTATAATATTTATAATATTAGTTTATAATAAGTAAATAATAATAAATAGTAATTGATATTTAATATTACTTAATTAAGAAAATATTTCATTTGTTTTTTCAATCAAAAATATTTTCAATTTCAAAAATATTAAAATTATTAAAGTCTCTTGGAATTTTGCAAAAAATATTCCATAAAAATATGAAATTAAAATCTACCAATTAATGAAGTATTATTAATTCATTACCAAATATTTTAGAATAGTGCCAATATAATTTCACTGTGAAATAATTCAAATATATTCCAATAAAAAATTTTAGAAATATTTTTTTATATAGAAAAACTGCAATAGTACTCTCTAAATCTGCGAATTAGTGCGGATTCGTTTACCAATTTGAATTAGTAACAGTTTTTACTAATCTTTAGTAGTTTTTTACTAATTGCTAGTATAAAATTATTAACAATTATTAAAAAATTTAAACATTCGTACATCCAGTGATATATAATATATATGGACAATTCCACGTGAGATTTAAGTCGACCTCTTAAAATCGGCCAAAAATAAATTTTTTTTCTATTCTGTATCGAAAAAAAACAGATACGTATTTTTTACTTTTTGAAAAATCTTCTCTATATTATAAGGTATATATAAATTTTAAAAAAATAAAAAAAAATCCGGCCCAAAGTTAAAAAAATTAATTTGTTTATAAAAAAAAAAATTTTTTTTTAAACTAAAGAAAGAAACTAAAGAAAGAAAACTAAAACTTTCATTCTTTGAAAATTACTAAAGATTAGTAAAAACTGTTACTAATTCAATTGGTAAACGAATCCGCACTATTTAATTTGTAGAAAATTACTAATTCAGATTTAGAGAGTAGAAACAATTAAAATCAGAGAAAATTTTTTCAAAAATTCGAATTTTCTGAAGCAAAAATTTAAAAAAAAATTTTGATTTTAATTTTTTAACTTGAAAAATTTTTTTTGTTCAAAATCTTATTTTTTTGTTTGTAACTATTATAAAAAATAAAAATTGAAAAAGAGTAAAATTTTATTGGTATAAAAATAAGGGAAAATGAGTGAATTTTCTAATTGCCGATGAGAAATTGATATTTTTTTTATTATAATAAGGAGAAGAATGAGGGAAATGTTATAAGTGACCTTTGGGGAAAGGTGCAGAGATGGTAGATTGATGATGATGGTACCCAGGAAGGACATTGTAATTTTTGCCTGAGGCTAGGCCACAACGAAGGTGAATCAAAGCCTTTAAAATCCGTTGCCAGATGTCACTTCGTTAAATCGAGAATTTAACATCAAAATGCTTTTTTTCATTCCCAAGCGATTAGGTATGCAATCTGCAAACCAAATCCAGTGCCGTACTGATTTTTATAAATCATATTTATATGAGAATTTCCTTAATTATTATTAATCATATTAATTACTATAATTATAATAATTATTATTGATGAATTAAATTTTTTACGAGGCCTTAAAAGATTTAATTCAATAGTTTTTTTTAAATACCACAGAGTTGTAATTTGTAAATTAAATTACCATTAATAATTATTATTCTTTTCATTAACATATTTTTTTTGTTAATAAAATTGTTAAAAGCAAAATAAGTTGTAATACAAATTTTTTAACAATTAATTTTTAATAATAAAATCGTGAATCATTATGACTGGAATTTTTTCTACTCAATCGTCAGTCTTAAGGGTGTCGTCCACCCTCTTAAGGTGCGTTCACACATTTCCCTGTCGATTAAATCCCTCGCGGCAAAAATAATTTCCCATACAATAAAGGGTTTTAAAAAAAAATATCTTCTCTACGATAATTTCTTCAGTAAATAAAAAAATATATTTCCTATTTTTTGCGCGCAGCGAAAAATTATTTATACTTCTTTAATAAGAGAAAAAACAAGAAAATCATCACACACACAAAAAACGAAACAACTTTTAAATCGGGTTTTTCCCACCTAAATGACACGCACCTGGTCCCCAGGTAGTGGTGGCACACTCGGGCCCGTTCTCCGCTAAGTCCTGACGTTCGCCAGGTAAACTTAAACAGTAGACATTCGGTCGTCTCTTTGGTCAGCTGGTTCTGTCCACCAATTTAAAAAAAAAATAGTCTAGTCCCAATGTTAGATCTACTGACGCGATATCCTTCGGATTAAAATATTTGTAGGGAAAAAAAATTCGGAAAAAGAAACGCAACCCTCTAAACGACGGAATAAACTGAAAATTTGAGCGCGGCTCGCGCGCCGCTTTGTGCGCGAGTGCTCAAAATTTTTTTTTTGTTTTCCGTTTAAAAAATTTAAAAAAACGGAAATATTGTGAAGAGGTGACCGGAAGTTTCGGTGGTACCTCTTTTTTAGGGGAGGGGGGGAAGGAAACTAGGTGTGCTCCAATTTCCCGGTCGGACCGGAAATGACTATATCGTACGCCAGCGAAGTGCCAAATGGCTCCAGCTTTGGCTGCTTCTGGAGGATCCTGATAAAGTGAGTTCTCCTCTCATTTTTTATCTGGAACGAAAATCTGAAAACGAAAACTAATATCGGAAAGAAAACGTAAAAGAAAACAACGATTTGATTAATAGATGTGCAATAATGTTTTTTTGGGCAAAATAAACCAAAACAAAGATTTTTTGTTTGGTTTGTCAAAACAAAATTTTGTTTGTAGAATAAATTTTTCGACGACGCTGAAAACGAAAATTGTTTACAACCATTTGATTTAGGTGGAAAAAAAATATTTCGTTCTTGTAACCAAATTATTTGTATTTTCAACGAAATCATTTGGTCTTTTAACGAATTTGGATTTTTATCGAAATTATTTGGATTTTTAACGAATTTGGGTTTTTCACGAAATTTGTATTAAAATTTTTAAAGAAATTATTCGGTTTTTTTAATCCAAATTTACTTTGGGAAATTTTTTTTAGCTGCAATAAAAATTTTGTTTTTAAATAAATTTTCCACACGACAATAAAAAGACGACAACGAAATTATTTGGTTTTTTAACGAAATTATTTATGTTTCAAACGAAATTATTAGGTTTTTCCAACAAAATTATTTCGTATTTTAAACCAAATTATTTTAAGCTAAACATTTTTACTCAACCAGTAAACAACACCAGAAAAAAAATTTGATTTTGTCAACCAAATTGTTAAAAAAAAAAATTGACAATAAATTTTTTGAATATATCAAAAACAACATTTACTTTGCCCTTTTCAACGTTCAATGAAAACAACTGAAATTTTTGTTGCGCAAAGATAATGAATTTTAATGTAGTTGACATAACTAAATTTCAATTTGTAATTGAAAAAAATAT
Organism: Leptopilina heterotoma; assembly: GCF_015476425.1. Lineage (NCBI taxonomy): Eukaryota > Metazoa > Arthropoda > Insecta > Hymenoptera > Figitidae > Leptopilina > Leptopilina heterotoma. The sequence goes on along the minus strand of NW_025110972.1, from coordinate 336,757 downwards.
TTATTTTCATTTTTTTATCAATTCATTTAAAAACTAAAAGTAAATTATTTACCAATTAAAACTAATTAGTTAATAATTTATTAATTTATAGGTATTCATTTTTTTGCAAAAACAATAATTTCCTCCACACAGGGAAGAATTTAAAGCAAAAAAATCTAACAGCAATAAATGTTAGAAAGGAAAATAATTTCTTGACAATTTGCAAAATCGTTTTCCAAATCAAAAAAATCCTACAGATTATTAACACCAAATAAATTTGGTGTAACACAATTTTTTTGTGTCAAAATTGTACTATCTTATTAAAAAACAAAAAATAAATTAATTATTAATAAGTGACAATAAAAAATATTTTTGTATTAGGATTGTAAATAATAGTTTTTTTTTAATTTTCTTTTTTCTATATTATTCACCAGAAAAATTATTTCCTTAATTACAATAAATAAAAGCAAAATAAATTAAATCATATATTCTATATTATTAAACTTATATAAATTTTACATAATTCTCAGAAAAATTATGTGTCCAAAGATTATTTCGATTCAACAAAAAGAAAAAAAAATATTGTATAAACGTCACTTAACGTAATAAATATAAAAAGAAACAATAAAATATTTTTAAAAAGAATTTTTTTCACCGCATGAAATCGTGATTTCTCATACATCATAAAACATTTTTTTTTCTATATTTACAAATGTGTGTGTGTGTCTATTGAAACGTAAATAGACAAAAGTATTCTGATATTTAAAATTTGTATAGGTGTTTAAGAAAAATTCAAAATAGAAGAAAGAAGCGAATTTTATTTTTGTTGGTCCAAAATTATAATATGAAAAGTTGAAAATTATATTTTTTTTATAAACTTGTGTGAAACAAAAAGTGTCCAGAAGAAAGCGAGAGGCACTCAATTTTTTGATAAAGCACCAAACATTTATTTTCATATTTATATGTCTTGCATAAGCTTCCTTTTCTTGTGCTTGACAAAAAAAATTTATTTGTATTAATCGTCTACAGCTCAATGGACAAGTAAAAATTTTTCTTACCAGTTTATTACTTCCTTCATAAATATAATATTGAAAAGATAAGAAAATTGGTTATTATTTTTCTTTCTCCCATAGCGAAAGTATCAAAAATTTGATTTATAATAAAATTTTTCGTTCATTCAGTTTTTAAAGAGAATTTAAATTTTTTGTGTAATTTTATTTTTTATTTTTAAATTTTTTTCTCGATATTATTTAAATAATTTAAACCGAATATTTTGTATTTATCTAAATTCCTTTGTACTTATACTAATTTGTATAAATTTACTAATTTGTATAGATTTATTAATTTGAATAAATTTTACTAATTTGAATAAATTTTACTAATTTGAATAAATTTTACTAATTTGAATAAATTTTACTAATTTGAATAAATTTTTCTAATTTAAATAAACTTTACTAATTTGTATAAATTAACAAAACTTTTAATAATGAATTATCGACGATAAAGTTATTAATACTTTCAACAATAATAATTATTATTTTTTCACTTTTCAACAAATGACATTTTTCTCGCAATTTATAAACTTAACTTGACACTCTTAAGGTACACATTTGAATGTGTATGAGAGGAGAGTTTCAAGTGAAGTCAGCCTTGGCTACAGTCGAGTAAAGCAATTTCCATTTTTTGCGATTTGATTTTCAATTAATTTTTCCCACTTTTTATAAATATATACATACATACGAAAATGTATATCAATTTACAACATGATTTTATGTTCTTGTTTTGATAAGACTATAAAATTTACTCGCACGAAATGCTTCATTAATATTTTTCAAATTATGCTTTTCGAAAATTTACAATAATGTTCCCTATTGTTTATTTAATGGTAACCATCGTAATTTTTTTATTTTTATTCACTAATTTTTTATTAAATCATAATTATTATCATTTTTTAATTATCTTTTCGCATTGTTTTCAAATTTGGTATTTTCCCCTACTAAAAATCCCTGTATAAGATCTTGTACAAGAAAATGCACACGTTCAGCAGCTGAACTTGTACAAGTTCTGGTAAGAACATGTACAATTTCTTGTACCAGGATTTGGAACAAGTTCTTGTATTAGAACTTGTACAAGAAAATAAACTTGCACATGAACCCGTACAAGATCTTGTACAAAATCTTGTACGGGTTCATGTGCAAGTTTATTTTCTTGTACAAGTTCTAATACAAGAACTTGTTCCAAATCCTGGTACAAGAAATTGTACATTTTCTAACCAGAACTTGTACAAGTTCAGCTGCTGAACGTGTGCATTTTCTTGTACAAGATCTTATACAGGGATTTTTAGTAGGGTCTAACTATTTAATTTTTTTGTTTGATTATTTTTAACCGTAAAAAATAATTTTTGTTAAAAATTTCGACATAGTAAATATTTTCTTTCTTTTCGAAAAATATTTTTTCTTCCCATTAAATTGATAACGCTATTTAAAAAAAATTAATAATTAACTATTAGCAATCGTGTCAAGCGAGACGTTTTAACAATCGACAAATTGTTTAATAATGTCCAAATTTTTATTTATATTTTTTTTCAATGTTTCTGAAGAGGACGGCTGTGCCGTTGAAACGTTAAGAAAAAAAAAAAAAAATTTTTTTTTCTCTTAATTTTTTTTCATTATTTTAAATGACTCGGAGTGATCGATAAAGTCATCATTATTATTAAATAACACCGAGTGATAAATTCAAATTGATATTATTATTTTAATTTTCTTTCTTTTAATTTTGTTTATCTTCGCCTTATTTATAATCAGAATATTTTATTTATAATTATATTTTTTTTCCTTCTCTATATTTAAAGTTGTTTTAATTTTAAACAATTTCGAATTTTATCAGTGTTCTTGAATTCCTTTTATACCAATTACAATATCAACTTTATCAGAACTAATTTGAAAGATAATTCACAAAGTAAAAAAAAATAAAAAAAAGGAATAGTACAATTAACGATATTGCAAATTTAAATGCAAAAGAAAAAGAAATCAAACCATAAAATTCGCAGGATTTCTAATCAAAATCGATCGAGAATATAAAAGTTATTTTTATGATAAAAAATTAATTTTTATTTCCGTTGTTCTAGACTATTTTCTTTATATATATATATATATATACATATAGTAGTCAGTAAGACAGTGAGAGAGACAGGGAGAGAAAAACAAACTTTTATGGATTCGAATGTCGACCGCGTTTAGTAAACGAGAGTGCTCTCGAGTACAAGCACCTCGTGTTTAAAACAGTATAGCACATTATAGTAGAGACAAGGATATTGCGATATTGCAACCAGTAGCGCGGTATAGAGGTAAAATTGTTGTGCAACGATTTTAACTTTCGACTCAAAGAGTCGCACGCGTTCACAACTTATATACATATAATATATGGCTAAAGGCGCTAGCACAGCTCCTACTGCCTGCCTGCCTGCAGGTTGACATGGTAACACATAAGAGTAAGAGAGTCAGAAAATTCAAATTAAATGTTTTTTCTCTCTCACTCTTATGGCGCCTGCCTGCGCAGGCAGGCAGGCAGTGAGGTGAGAGTGTACCTTAAAGCTCCCATACGCGTTTCCTATATCTTTTATTTTTTCAAACGAAGGAGCATTCAAGTCCTTGAGAAAGGATTCCGCGAGTGCCTTCTGAGGACGCTTGCAAAAGAAGCCGAAAAAAAATTTCAGAAGACACTGAAATAAATGAATAAATAAATTATACAAATATGATATAAATAATAGTATTTAGCTACTATTTTAATAAATAAGTTACAAATGACATTTTTTCTGCCCAAAAAGCGAATATTTATTCGAATATCTTGAAATTCAATATGGAGCTGCTATTCTCTACCTGAGAACGCCAAGGTCACCGCAAAATGGCAGTTTGCTCTCTTGGAATTTCTCCTGACATCTGGTGGTGACCTTGGCGTTCTCAAGTGGAGAAAAATTCATTTTCTCCGTCAACAAGTTTTTTATAATTCAAAAAATGTTAAATTTAAATTGTCTTTTTAGTGCAAAACGCTTTTTATTCTCAAACACAAAACGCATAATAATTATATAGAAATAAATATAGTGCGATGACTATTTGCAACTATTTTGAACATTTTTTGACACTTTCTATACTTTTTTTTTTGTTTCTAAATTTAGCCCGAGACAAAGGCTTCGGAGTAAATTTAGAAATAAAAAAACCGTGATATTTATTTTTCTATTAAATAATTTTTATTTTTTATAAATTGCCACTTTTGATGCTATTTTTTATTTGTAAATTCAGTCTGAGACCAAATTTTTTTGTAAATTAAGACTTAAAAGTATTATTTATAAACAACGATTTTTGTTAATTATGATTAAAATTATTATTTATGAAAATTTTTTGTTAATTATGACTTAAAATTATTATTTATAAAAAATTTTTTCTTAATTATGAATAAAATTATTATTTAGAAGAAATCCACTTTGTAAATTATGATTAAAATTATTATTTTATTATTAATAACAATAGAGTGAAGATAATGGAGTACAATGACAATAATGAATAGAAATTAAATTATGTTTATCGGAAAATTCAAAAATTATATCCGCATTTAGTGTGAAAATTTCGAAATGATTTTTTAATCGCTTTAAAAAAATGTTTAGTAGCCGTCAGGTGACGATAATAATTGACGTTGATGATTCAACGACGTGATTGCTATTCATAAAATTCTTTCGGCGAAAACAATTATTTATATTTTTCTTTTTTTTTAAAAAGAAAACCCATATTGTACCTCTTGAAAATTTTATTTTAAAATAGCCTTTGAAGTTTCTTTTACAAAATCAACAAACTAAATTCCAAATAAAAAAAAATTGTTTTCCATTTTTATTAATTTTCCTTTTGCTATAGGTATAATTAAATAAATTAATAGAAATAATAAATATAAATAAAATACAAAATATTTTTCTAGTTTTGAACGTTCAAATGAACGAATATTTTTTTCTATTTAAATATATATTCAAAAATGACTAGAATAAAATTTTTTTAAAAATTCAACATTTATAGATAAGGAATTAATTTTCCACAATTAATAAAAAAATGTTTTCAAATAGAATTCAATTTTTAAGGAAGTATAAAATATAACGCCGTTCGTTTGAACGTTCAAAATATCAATAAAATAGAAAAGAAGAAAAGAAAGAACAAAACAAATAATAAAAAAATAAAAACCGCTGCCAAGTTGTACATTTTTATAATATTTTGATGTTCATTTCATGAACACTTTGCTTCCTCATAGAAATAATAATAATTGAAATATAAAAATTACTATTTATAAAAGAGTTAAAAATCATTAAATCTTGGTCCAGAAAATGTGTTTTTATATATTCTATAAGATGGTTATAATAGTTTAATAATTACACATAAGTTAATAAACAATCCCAAATGCGAAAACCAACGCGGCCCAACACTGGCCCAGTATTGGCAAAGCTGGCATCGAGACTTGGCAGACAATATTGGCCCGACTTTGCGCCGACTCTTGTGGTGTTAACAGCGGTTGGACGACGGCAGCCAGATCTCGGCAGACATTAATGGCCCAATATTGGCCGCCAGATCTCGGCAGACATTAGTGGCCCATTATTGGCAGCCAGATCTCAGCAGACATTAATGGCCCAATATTGGCTGCCATTACTCCCCCAGTGTTGACAAAATTAGAAAAAAATAAAAATAAATTTTTTTTTATTTAATTAACTAATTAATTTATAACATTTATACGGCTTATTTCCCTAAATTAAACGCAAACTTACAAATATTTGAAAAATTCTTACCTCTCGCGGGGATCGATACCTGAACCTGACGCACCACAGCTTAACACTCTGATCACTCTGCTACTCTGACTTGAAGTCGAGGAAGCAAAAGGGTTCTTATAAGCTACACTACACTGGCCGATACTGTGCCATTCTTGGGCCGAGCTACGTCCCAATATTGTCAATTATAATTTGCCATCATAGATACAAAATGATAGACATTAATGTGCCATTCCTGGGCCAAGCTACATCCCAATTCTGGCAATTATATTTTGCCATCAAAGATATAAAATTTTTGCCATTAAAGTGCCACTAATGAGCCATTAATGGACCGATCTTCGTCACATCACTGGCAATTGAATTTTGCCATTATAAATTGATCAACTTTGCCATGAATGTGCCGTTATTGGGCCAAGCTACGCCCCAATACTGGCAATTATAATTTGCCATGAAAGATACAAATTTTTTGCCATTAAAGTGCCATTAATGTGCCTTTAATGGGCCAATCTTCGTCACATCATTGGCAATTGAATTTAAAAAAATTTTAATATCAAAATTCATGGTATATTTTTAATATTTAATTATTATCTAAAAATTTGACTAGAATCCATTTTGAAATAAATTTTTACTAGAAAATTCTACGAGAATTTAATTATTTAAATGCAAAAATAAATAATTTATTGAATAACTAAATGTTTCTTAAAATTGAATTATGAGAATTAAATTTTAAAAACCATTCATTTATTCAATAAATTTTCTTAAGGAAATAATTTGCATCATTTCTATTTCTTAATTACAATTGCTTTAAGAAAAATTCAAAGATTTTAAAAAAATAAAGGAAAAAAATGTTTATAAATTCTATTTGTCAATTGCAAATATTAATTGAAAGTGAAATTGAAAATTTCTTAATTTTTAGATAATAAAGGAAAAATTTTACTCAAAAAAAAGGTTTCTGTTACATTTATTCACGAATTTCTTTAATTGTAAAATTATTTGAAAACATTAATAACTTCTTTTTTAAATTAATACTTAATTAAACGGCATTTTTCAAAAAAATTAATTCTTTAAAATTGACAGTTAAAAATATAGAAAATTCAAAGTTTCAAATATTTTAATTTGAATCCTTTTCAAGCTTATTCAATTATTTAAATACAAAATAAATAATTTATTGAATAACTGAATGTTTCTTAAAATTTATAAAAAAATAATAAAAAAAATAAATAAATAAATAAAAAAATTTTACCAAATTAAAATGCCATTAATGTACCTTTAATGGGCCGATCTTCGTCACATTACTGTCAATTGTCTTTTGCCATTAAAGATTGATCAACTTTGCCGTGAATGTGCCGTTATTGGGCCAAGCTACGCCCCAATACTGGCAATTATAATTTGCCATCAAAGATACAAAATGTTTGCCATTAAAGTGCCACTAATGTGCCATTAATGGTCCGATCTTTGTGACATCACTGGTAATTGAATTTTGCCATTAAAGATTGATCAACTTTGCCAATATTGTGCCGTTATTGAGCCAAGCTACTCCCCAATACTGGTAATTATAATTTGCCATGAACGATACAAATTTTTTGCCATTAAAGTGCCAATAATGAGCCATTACTGGGCCGATGGTCGGCACATCACTGGCAATTGTCTTTTGCCATTAAACATTGATAAACTTTGCTATGAATGTGCCATTATTGGGCCGAGAGCTGGCCCAGTCTTAAAAAATTTGAAATTGTGACCATCGGCGCCATCATTGGCCCAGTAACTACTGCCAATTCTCGGCAGACATTACTGCACCAATGATGGGCCGTTTTTGCAGTCTTGGCATTTCGCACTTGGGAAGAATGTTGAAAAAAATAATATTTTCCACAATTTTTTATTTTTCAAATACCAATAATTTGATAATTTCTGACCGAATCAGGTTCAAAAATAGGTCAGTCGAAGTGTTTTTTAATGCTCTTCAGGTTAGTAATAATATTTTTAAAGTTACTTCTACATAATTTAAAAAAAATTTTCATAAAAGTTATTTTTAAAAATTTTAGATTCTTAAAATTTTCATATCTCAGGCTAATATAGACGAAAAATGTTCAATGAAGGCTCAAAAGATACGTCTGAAAAAACTCTACAAAACTAAAGAAAAACATTTATAGGTGCCCTAACATTTTTTTTAAGTTATGGCCAGAAAACGTTTTTTTAAAAAATGAAAAATGCAAAAAAAATATAGTTAAACTTTATGAATCGGGATGAAAATACTCTCATTTTATGTCCCCCGGGGAGATCTACAATTTTAAAAAAAATTGAAGTCTTTAGCTCTTTCTCGTTCTGAGATATTGAGGCAAATGTAATGTTAGTACACACACACACACACACATACACACACATCGGGACAAATTTTTAAAATCCGTTTTTTGGACTTCGGAGTTCAAAATACGTCGAAATTTTTTATTTATTTATAACATTTATATACGGACAGTGACCATTCGTACATAACGTACTAAAAGATTAGGTATAATGAAAATAAAGTTTATAAATATGTCAAAAAATCACAATTGAAAATTTTGTTAATACAATCCTTCCTTTACCAGGAAGCAAAAAGGAACAAAAAAGGATAATAATAAATAAAAAAAATAATTTTTTCTTCTTTGCTATATATATTATTGCTATTGTGAATGATTGAATTTATAAAAATAACAATGAATAAAAAAGGAGGGCAATAAAAAAATTTTGAAATACAAGTGACAAGAAAAGAAATTTGGAATTTCTATCTTGAAACTTTGCATCATCGTGTCCCTAATCAAAAGCTGCATTGCATCGAGGCGTGATTCGTTATTACGGCACCTCGCCTGCTTCATTTAGAAAGTGTCTATATAAGTTGACGATTTATAGTTTATTTGCCGATTTAACAGCAAATCAAACCACAATTTATTGAAAGCTAATGAACTTGAAATCTTCTCGCCGAATTATTAAAATTTTAAAGGCATTATAAATATTAAACTTTCTTCTCTGATTCAAAAACGCACTATTTCACTCAAAAGCCATATATAATTATTTTTAAGCAAAAAAAATAGTTTTTTTTGTTACTAAATAAATATTTTTTTGTTACTAAAAAATATTTCTTTATTATACTAAAAAATATTTTTTTATTACTACAAAAGTATTTTGTTACTTAAAAAAATATTTTGTTGCTAAAAAATACTGTTTCCTTACTAAAAAAAATAAAAAAAATTAATAAATAATTATAAAATTTGTTATTATTTACTGTAGGGGAGACTAGGGCGAAAGGTTAAATTTTGTATGAATGATTTTTTAGACAATATAATCCGCTTAGATGCAAATATTTATATATCAATATTGTAGGGCAACTTCTCCTCTACAACTTTCAATAAAAAAGTTTCTAATATTTTCGCATACACGGAAAAGTTTTGGGGCGAGCAACTCTATTTGCTCTAGTAACGCTGCGCAACTTCACTTTGGTGCAGCAATAGTCGCAAAAAGATAGCGCAGCAGGCCAGCATTGGACGAGCTGCTCTACCAGTCGTGTATCTACCACTGACTTTCAGCGCAGCTCGTCCAACACTGGGTGAGCAGCGTTCCCAGTAGAGAGAGAAGCTCACCCATTTACAAGGCGATATGCCTTCTCTCTTTTAGGAAACCTTCTCTACGCGCGGAGAACGCAGCTCGCCCGAAAACTTTTCCGTGTAAAATACATGTTTTGTCCTTTTTTGAAATTTTTGTTTTTTAACTTTTCGCCCCATGCTGGGGCTAAATGTTAAATTCTATTTCTAACCTATTAAAATTATTTTCTGATAGGTGTTAAGTAGTAGATAAGTTAAAGTATACGTAAACAAGTAATTTTGTTAATAAAAGATCTGTGTTTATTTAACAAAAGCACTGTCAGTACTCGCAGCTACGCTGGCAGACAGCACTGGCATAACGCTGTAATGATAACGCTGTCTAACACTGGCGAAGTACTGCCTGCCAGTGCTGCCAGATTCATTATCTTTCGAACAGAAATAGTTAGAACATTGCAATTTTAATTATAGCAGGGTGCGTTATCACTCTTAATTAATTCCCGGAGTTATGTGACATTCTGTTCATTTTTGTTGTGTTCATATTTAAAGTTTGTTTTCACCCTACTTTTGAAAATTTTTTCGTAAAAGAAAATATCAACTTTTAAGTATATTTTTTGCATTTATTCTCACCGCGATTTTTTTACTTCATTATTTGGGTCCCCTTAAGAGATACCTAAAGGTATTTGCTGAATATCTTTAGTCAGATTTTTTATATTTGTTGTTAAAGCCAAAAATGCACCCTGGGGCGAAATGTTAAATGTATTTTTACATGTTGTTAAATATGTTTTTTACATTTTTCGTTTTTTTTGGGTTTATTTGTTTAATAATTATTTATTTGACATTAGGAAAGTACTCTTTCAAAAACAAGACCGTTCACGTGAAATAAACCAAGAAAAAAATTTTTTTTTTTTGAAATTTTAATTTATTAACTTTATAACTGTTCTAAAGCTTTTGTTAAATAAACACAGATCTTTTATTAACTAAATTACTTGTTTACGTATACTTTAACTCATCTACTACTTAACACCTATCAGAAAATAATTTTAGTAGGTTAGAAATAGAATTTAACATTTAGCCCCAGCATGGGGCGAAAAGTTAAAAAAAACAAAATTTTCAAAAAAGGACAAAACATGTATTTTATGCGAAAATATCAAAAACTTTTATATTGAAAGTTGTAGAGGACAAGTTACCCTACAATATTCATATATAAATATTTGCACCTAAGCGGATTATATTGGGGAGCGTTCACAAATGATGTCACGCAATTTTTCGGGATTTTAACCCTCCCCCCTGTCACGCAATTTCATGGAATTTCACATGTGAAAATACATTGTGTCACGTTTAGGAGAGACCCCCCCATACCCCCAAAAACGTGACATCATTTGTGAACGCTCCCTTGTCTAAAAAAATCATTTATACAAAATTTAACCTTTTGCCCCAGTCTCCCCTATTACCCAGGTGCGATTTTTTGGTCGGCCCATAGTTGGACCAACTTTTACAAAGTCGGTCCAACTTCTCGTGCCAGAGGTTGGGCCAACCATACAGATGATAACGGCGACCCTCTAATGGCGACGATGGTTGGCCCGACAACTCATAAGGAAGTTGGCCCAACTTACAATGCATATGTTGTGCCAACTATACATTTCAATGGTTGGTCCAAAGACTGACGCCAAAGTTGGCACAACTTTAGATGCGTAAGTTGGGCCAACCACAATTTTCAAAGTTTGGCCAACTTCAACAGCCAAAGGTAAAAAATTATTAAAAAACTACATTATTTAAACAATTAACAGGTTATTATTAGCGGGAACATCAGATATAACCTTTACCTATTATTATTAAACACAATCTCATACATACATTTTCGAAAATATCTATCGCTCGCTGGGATCGAACCCCTAACCTAACGCACCGAAGACTTATACACTGACCACTACGCTACGCTCACATGGGAGTGCATAACGCAAAATGTATATTTAAGCTGCAACAGTCGGGCCAACCGTGGCCCAGAGTTCGGCCAACCAAGAAAGTTTAAGTCATTTAAACTGCGTTTCACATAGTTTTGCCAACCGTCGGGCCAACCGTGGCCCAGAGTTCGGCCAACCAAAACTGAAAGTCTTTTAAACTACGTTTGGATAAGTTGTGCCAACCTTTGTCGCCAAAGTTGGCCCGACGGTTGGTTAAACTCTGCATTTAATGGTTGGCTTGCAAAGTCGGGCCAACTGTGGGCACAAGTACTTGCCAAAGTTGGGCAAACTCTGGCAACCAAAACTTTGCTTGCCAAAGTTAGGCCAACCTTGGGCCAACCTTCAAACTCTGGCGGCCAACCTAAATTCGCACCTGGGTATTAATTAATTTAATTAATTATTTTAATTTGTAATAAAAATTGCGTTTCTTGGTAAAAAAATAAAAATATAATAAATAAAAGTAAATAAATTTAAAGAAATAAAAACTGAAGGAAAGGAAGATAGAAGAAAACAAAGAAAGATGGAAAGAAAAAATGAAGAAAAGAAAGTAGGAAAGAAACAAGAGAGAAAGAAAAATAAAAAAAAATAAAATAATAATTTAATAACTAAATAAAAATTAAAACGCAGTGTCGAAGTGGCTGTCGTTACATACGTGCCTTAAAGTGCAATACTGCAGTCGACTTGATGATAGGAACACATTAATGTGACATCTTATCATTCACCTTATGATCAACGTACATTCGACTTCCTTCAGTTTTTATAGTTACTTTAGTATTAATAAGTTTAACTACATGTTTGGTATATTGTCCTTTTGTTTATGCGAAGTTGACGATTTCTCTATCTCTCTCTCCCTCAAATATGTATATATATATATATATATATATATATATATATAGGATAATGATTTCTTCGACTTAATAATTATTACCTTCATGCTTGGTTTTCGAATATCGAAAGGAAGAGATAAGAAACAGGACATGTTGTGGCAGATAAAAAAGAAAAAGTTTTCTGAAAACCCCTTAAATTGAAACCGAAATGTTGGATGTCTTTAACGTCAAAAAGCTGTGAGTGTGTGTAGACTAAGAAAAAAATCCTTAATATACCTGAGAGTAGAATTTTGAATCCATTCTTTGTTCGTGAAACGTCTCCTTTTAATTTTAATTTATGGACTGTCACTTTTCGTTTTTTTCTTTTCCTCGTTTCTTAAAAATAAGGTCACCACGTAGGAATTTTTTTTAATTTTTAAACCAACAGGGATGAAGAATTCACACAACTTGTTTTTCGTTTTCTTTTTAGAATTTTGACCGATCACCAAAATTAATTTTATTGAATAATTTTTTTTTTTGAAGTTTCTTTTTGTTTCCATTTTAAAAAAATTCATTCGATTTTTATTATTTTTTCATTAACGAAAATTTATCAAATAAATATGTTTAGAAAAATATTTCTTCTTTATTTTGTATTTTTTTAACAATTTTCATTTTAGCGAAAATATTTTTTGTTTTGAAAACAAATTCATTGTAAACGAAATATTTTTCTTTTCTTATTTTAAAAATTTATTTGATTTCTAAAGTTTAAAACTTTAGGGACATAATTACTATTATTTTCTACTAATTATTATTTATTACTAGGGGAGAGTGGGGCAAATCGGCCAGGTGTCAATATCTCCGAAATGGCGAAATTGTCAAAAGTGTTGTTTAGAAATTTGAAAAAACCATGTGTAGTAATCGTGTAATATTTCCAAATATTATAGGTCTTAGGTTTTGAAGGTACACACCTAGGAATATTTACCACCAAAAACTTTGAAGAATTTGCAAAGCGTTTTTTTTAAACAAATATTAATTTTCAAAATGGGTCTGTGGGGCACATGGACACATGGACTATAGAGAAACCGGAAGAAATGCGCATCGGTACACTGCGCAACAATGCGCTAGTGAAGAGCGCCGATTTAGAATACGAGTCAACTAACGTTTCACAAACTTTCACTAATGATTCGTAAACATTCAAACAGCCATTGATAACAATTCAGCATTAAATCTAAAACAATTGGTCACATACTGGCATTCTAATCAATCCATGACTCGTTTTCAATCGTTAAGTAAAGTTAAGTAACCATCAACGGAAAAAGAGTCCCGTCTCAAAGTAATATACTAATCCATTAATGGTTGACGGACTTTTTCTTTCCGTGCAGAGTTTCACGAAAATTATTATTAATTAGAATGTTTTTTTCATTAAAATATTTACTTTCAATGAAAAATAATTATCTTCCAATGAGAATTAGACCTTTTAATATTGTTTCTCTGATAATTCCAAACATTTTTGTTATTAAAAAAAATTATTTATTTAATTAAAATTCAATTCTGTATTATTATTTACATTATTACAACCATTGTTCACATGATTCTTTATGTTTGTGGTTATTGTAGATTATACAAATGCAATATTATAGATAAAAAACCCAACTGTCCGGTTTACCCTAGGGGGTGGGGTATACCGGCCAGTTTGCAAATTTTTTTAAAGTTAACACAGCACCTAAACAATAAAACATAAAGTATAGGTGTCTCTGGAAAAAAGTTGCGCAATTAAATGATCTTTCAAACAAGACATCGAAAAATGAAATCGGTTGATTCATTTAGTCACAAGAGTAAAAAAAACCGTTAGTATGGCTGGTTTGACCAACTCTCCCCTAATTATTTATTACTAATAATTATTTATGAAAATAATTAAAATAATTTCTGTAAGAAAATTAATTAATTATTAATTCAGTCCAAAAAGAAATTTTTGATTGAAATACAAAAAATTATGAATACGAAATTGATTAATACGAACAAAATATTAATAAAGAAGGAAATAAAGCAAGAAAAATTTTGATCTATAAATATACTTTTCAAAGTCCAGGAATAGAAAATATCTTGTCTGGTTATTATACACCTATATCACTTTTCCATCCGCATTTATTTATATATATATATATATATATATATATATATATATATATATATATATATATATATATATAAAGAAAGCGTCTATCCCGGAAGTGGTAATTAAATTGCCGCCATAATTATCAGTTGTGCAGATTCTCAAGAATTCATCTAACCGGACACTATTTAGATTTATACTTCAAACGGAAATCTTGTATCTATTAAAATAGAACACTTATATCATCTATCATAATATCTTATTTTTATCCTTTAATTTACATTTATTTACAATTTTTATTTAAAGGGGAAAAATTAAATAAAAGAGGAAAAAATTCAGTAAGGGGAAGAAAAAGATTTTTCTAGAAATTTTATTCAAAAAAAGAAAAATTAAATTAAAAGGAAAAAAAATTCAGTCATGGGAGAAAAAAAATTTTTCTAGAAACATACAAAAAAAATTAGTAACAGTTGAACTGGAACAATTTCGAACGAAGATTGAATAAATAAAGGTGCGTGTGTAGTTTTTTTTGTAGTTTATTTTTCACTTTCGAAAATGAAGTTCGACTTCGTGACCCACTTTTTTTTCCTTTGACTTGACAAATCTTCACGTGTACTTTTAAATTAAAAATTTTTAAAAGTGATAAAAAAGACCGATTTTTGAAAATAAAAAAACCGCTGCCAAGTTGAATATTTTTTTTATAATTTTGGTGCTCATTTCATGAACACTTTACTTCCTCATGGAGATAAAAATAATAGAAATATATGAATAACATTTTATAAATATGGTAAAAGTGATAGAATTTTGAGTCAATCAATGTATTTCTAAATACCCTACAAGATAGTTACAATAATTTAATAGTTAAATAAAAATTTTCAAAAAAAAGTTGGGGGCAAAATTTATTTGAGAAGGTTACAATTTTTTTTCTTATAAAATTATTTTGATAATTAGGTTAACATTATCAAAATAATTAATTTTTTTTAAGGGAGAAACTTCTTTGAAGAAGGTTAAATTTTTCTTGGAGAAAACATTCTTTTGAGAAGGTTAAAATTCTTTGTCCAACGCCTTCGTGGAAATAGAACTATTGTACGCTAGGCACCAATGGAGGAATGTAGTACATTTCCCCACTGGTGGTTTGGCCAGTGGAGAAATGAAGTCATTTCCCCACTGGTGGTTTGGCTAGTGGAGAAATGAAGTCATTTCCCCACTGGTGGTGGAATGAGAAATTGATTAGTCGATTTTTTATTTTATATTAGAATTAGAAAATTTTAGGAACAGAATTTTGAGGACACTCTGGGGATCTTTGGGGACACTTTCAAGACATTCATTTTTGATATTTTTTTTTTCAATTTTCAGATTTTTTTTTTTAAATTTTTTCAAAATTAGATTTTGTTTCACTCTCAGTTATTGCTATAACATCATTGTAATATTTTGATTTCGATAAATAAAGAGTAAATTCAACTTAAAATTTTGAAAAATTAATAGTTTAAATTTATTATTCATAAAAAAAATTTTTTGCAGTTGTTGGACAAAATAGTATGTGCAACTTGTGGAGAACAGCGATTTTCGCTCGCTCGATTGCTGCGCGCGCTACGCTTGCGCAACAAACTTCGAGCTCGCGAGAAATCGCCCTTGTTCTCCACTCGTTGCACAATCTACTATTCTTGGGAGAACATTTTTTTTGTATAATTTTTAAGAGAATAATTTTGAATGTCCTTTTCTTAATTAAATATAGACAAAACTTTTCACCCAGTCCTTGATTTAAAATCGTGTTCTGTGGATTAAATGATTTTTCACAGGGTCGCTGTATTTTTATTTTATTTTTTTTATTTTTTTTTATTTTTACAATTGTGACATATTAATTATGTCTGCTGTATATTGCTTCCGATGAACGTGCCAACAAGTGTACATTTCACTACTTGCCTTCGATTTATTATCAAAAAAGTTTCCAAGCGAAAATTAAATTGACGGTCCCCTATTTTTATTTTTATTATTATTATTTTTAAAAAGTATCAACTTCAATTTAATATCCCCGTGCACTCAATAATGATGAAAATTAAAACACTCTTATAATAATTATCTCAATTATTTGTATTTCCTTTTTTTGTTATTAAATAATCTCGTTTTTTCTCAAATTGATTCAATAATTCTTCTTTTTTTTATTTCTTTTGATACTTGACCATGACATTCCATTATTCTTTTTATTTTTTCCTTTTTTTCGTTCTCACACTCGGTATTTACTGTGGCATTTATTTACTCTTTTATTATTGCTCGTTTTTTAATTGTTATTATCGTTATTATGTCATTCGATTTTTCTTCTTACTGTCCATTCGGAAAAGTGGAGCGGCGTTAAATGTTTTGATGAAAGAAAAATTGTTCTAAATGTAGAGAAAAAAATAACAAAATTTATTTTAGTGGAAATTTTATTCTATCTTATTACAACATTAAATAAAGGAACTAGAGCACACACTCATTTTGAAATTTTTAATTATTTATCTCTATCTTGTAGCTGCTCTCGAAAAAACAAGAAAAATTAATTTTTTTTGGTCGTAAACAATATTATTGTCCTCACAATGCGTAGAAGAATCTTAGATTATAATTAGGTCCATAAATTATATCATGGTTTATCAATATATCACACCACGAAATTATAAATTCGTCCAGTATACCATCTCTGAGAAACGCAGGGTGGCCAACTTAGGCCCACTCTGCCCTATATTTATTAATTTTCAATTAGTTGAATAAGTTTCAATTAGGTGAATAATTTGCAATTAATTGAATAATTTAATTAATGATTAATTTTGGAAAAAATAGTATTAAAATCGCGAAAAAATTAAAAATTCAAATAAAAAACTCATTTTTTATTTTTACGTTTCGCAATATTATGATTACACGAAAGTGGAATTTTTCATCAGCAATATTTTTTCTACTATCACGAAATTTAAGCTCGCAATCAAATCTCTACAACTTTCTCCATTTCTCCAGAATCGAGAAACACGATTCACACATTTTATCTGTAAAGTATAATAATAATGAAATAATTTTACTTCTGTACTGACGAAATTGTCAAAAGAAAGTACAATTTGAATTCTCAACGGTGGATATCAGAAGATGAATATTAAAAATAAAAAAATAATATATTATCCCAAGTGCGAAATGCCAAGACTGCAAAAACGGCCCATCATTGGTGCAGTAATGTCTGCCGAGAATTGGCAGTAGTTACTGGGCCATTATTGGTGTTCAAAACGTCCCATTACTGGGCCAATGATGGCGCCGATGGTCAGAATTTCAAATTTTTTAAGACTGGGCCAGCTCTCGGCCCAATAATGGCACATTCATGGCAAAGTTGATCAATCTTTAATGGCAAAAGACAATTGCCAGTGATGTGCTGACCATCGGCCCAGTAATGGCTCATTATTGGCACTTTAATGGCAAAAAATTTGTATCGTTCATGGCAAATTACAATTACCAGTATTGGGGAGTAGCTTGGCTCAATAACGGCACAATATTGGCAAAGTTGATCAATCTTTAATGGCAAAATTCAATTGCCAGTGATATCACGAAGATCGGCCCATTAATGGCACTTTCATGGCAAACATTTTGTATCTTTGATGGCAAATTATAATTGCCAGTATTGGGGCGTAGCTTGGCCCAATAACGGCACATTCACGGCAAAGTTGATCAATCTTTAATGGCAAAAGACAATTGACAGTGATGTGACGAAGATCGGCCCATTAATGGCTCATTAGTGGCACGTTAATGGCAAAAATTTTGTATCTTTGAAGGCAAATTATAATTGCCAGTATTAAGGCGCAGCTTGGCTCATTAATGGCACATTCACGGCAAAGTTGATCAATCTTTAATGGTAAAAGACAATTGCCAGTGATGTGTCGAAGATCGGCTCATTGATGGCACATTAGTGGCACTTTAATGGCAAACATTTTGTATCTTTGATGGCAAATTATAATTGCCAGTATATGAGGGCGTAGCTTGGCCCAATAACGGCACATTCACGGCAAAGTTGATCAATCTTTAATGGGAAAATTCAATTGCCAGTGATGTGACGAAGATCGGCTTATTAAAGGTACATTAATGGCATTTTAATTTGGTAAAATTTTTTATAAGAATTTAATTTTAAGAAACATTCAGTTATTCAATAAATTATTTATTTTGTATTTAAATAATTGAATAAGCTTGAAAAGGATTCAAATTAAAATATTCGAAACTTTGAATTTTCTATATTTTTTACTGTCAATTTTAAAGAATTAATTTTTTTGAAAAAGTTTAATTAAGTATTAATTTAAAAAAGAAGTTATTAATGTTTTCAAATAATTTTACGATTAAAGAAATTCGTAAATAAATGTAACAGAAACCTTTTTTTGAGTAAAATTTTTACTTTGTTATCTAAAAATTAAGAAATTTTCAATTTATTCAATAAATTATTTATTTTTGCATTTAAATAATTAAATTCTCGTAGAATTTTCTAGTAAAAATTGATTTCAAAATGGATTCTAGTCAAGTTTTTAGATAATAATTAAATATTAAAAACATAGCATGAATTTTGATATTAAAATTTTTTTAAATTCAATTGCCAATGATGTGACGAAGATTGGCCCATTAAAGGCACATTAATGGCACTTTAATGGCAAAAATGTTGTATCTTTAATGACAAAATATAATTGCCAGAATTGGGGCATTGCTTGGCCCAATGATGGCACATTCACGGCAAAGTTGATCAATCTTTAATGGTAAAAGACAATTGTCAGTGATGTGACGAAGATCGGCTCATTAATGGCTCATTATTGGCACTTTAATGGCAAAAAATTTGTATCTTTCATGGCAAATTATAATTGCCTATATTGTGATGTAGCTTGGCTCAATAACGGCACAATATTGGTAAAGTTGATCAATCTTTAATGGCAAAATTCAATTGCCAGTGATGTGACGAAGATCGGCCCATTAATGGCTCATTAGTGGCACTTTAATGGCAAAAATTTTGTATCTTTGGTGGCAAAATATAATTGCCAGAATTGGGGTGTAGCTTGGCCCAAGAATGGCACATTAATGTCTATCATTTTGTATGCATTATGGCAAATTATAATTGCCAATATTGGGACGTAGCTCGGCCCAATAATGGCACAGTATCGGCCAGTGTAGTGTAGCTTATAAGAACCCTTTTGCTTCCTCAACTTCAAGTCAGAATAGCAGAGTGGTCAGAGTGTTAGGCTGTGGTGCGTCAGGTTCAGGTATCGATCCTCGCGAGAGGTAAGAATTTTTCAAATATTTGTAAGTTTGCGTTTAATTTAGGGAAATAAGCCGTATAAATGTTATAAATTAATTAGTTAATTAAATAAAAAAAAAATTTATTTTTATTTTTTTCTAATTTTGTCAACTCTGGGGGAGTAATGGCAGCCAATATTGGGCCATTAATGTCTGTTGAGATCTGGCTGCCAATAATGGGCTATTAATGTCTGCCGAGATCTGTCTGCCAATATTGGGCCATTAATGTCTGCCGAGATCTGGCTGCCGACGTCCAACCGTGGTTAACACCACAAGAGTCGGCGCAAAGTCGGGCCAATATTGTCTGCCAAGTCTCGATGCCAGCTTTGCCAATACTGGGCCAGTGTTGGGCCGCGTTGGTTTTCGCACTTGGGATAAGTTATAAAATTAAAATTAATTTAGAATATACTTGGACAAATTATTATCAGAAATAAAATTCGATTAGGCATTTGTAATCTGTGGATTATAAGCATGAAATTTTTTTAATTATTCATCGTGACTATTGAATATAAACGAGTTTTGAAAATTTTAATTCAATAATTTATTATACAGTGTGAGTTCCGTTTGGTCGAGACACTTAACGGTTTTTGGCAATTATTATTATTTTTTTTCTTTTCTTCTTTTTTGTTAAAGACTTGGTCCTACGACAGAAGCATATATAAAATTGAGACAAATGCTGAATGATGAGCAAAACTTCGATCCGTGAAGCGTGTCCGGAGATAGTTATGCAACGTTTTGTTGCTTCGCGGCCTTGTTCAGTCGCGATCGCGCGTATAATCTTGTCTAGAAACCGAGAATCGATTACAATTTCGTTGCCTTGATGATGAAGATTTTGCCCACAAAAAAAAGTAAAAAGAGAAAAAAGGAGAAAAAAGAAAAAGAGAAAAAGAAAGAAATATAAAAAGGAAGGAAAGAAAAAAAGAAAAGACGAAAAGATGTCTAAGAATCTCGCTAAAAATCCAGTTCCAAGAGCGATAAATTAATATTTCTCCTTCTGCGAAATCGATACTTTTTAATTTCTTTTCTAAAAACTCGATTATTTCATTCTGAAGCAATACAATCTCATAAGAGATTGGCTCCTGGCAGATATGACCGGTACGACTTCCAAGTATTCCTTTAAATTAATATAATTTCCGTGTCCTCTAATATTCGGACAGTAGTAAGGGTTTAGCGGGTTGAATCGCGGGGTCGATGGAAAATGCGATCAATTAATTTATTAATTGATTTTCGCAATTCGTCGACACCGGTTCAGCAAGGGCTACGCTACGCTCTCATGTGCCGGCCGAGGACACGGAAGGTAGTTTTTCTTTTAAATTTTAGTTTATTCTTTTTGTTTTATAAAATATTTGCTTTTTTGTGTTTAAATATAAAGTGTGGCCGTTTGTGACCATCGAATTATGGCATAATATGTGGGCGTCCACATGAAAAGGGCCCATTTTGGCACTATTGGAGTTAACTATATGGGCGTATTCCTGGCAAAATTTGGAAAATTTTGAGTGGTCTTAGAACTTTTTTGGTTAAAAATTCGCTGAGTTACGGAATTTCAAAGTTTAGAACGCCACAAACCTCATTTCGAGAAAAACGGAATTAAAGATTGCGATATCAACTAATTGTTGTATCTCTGGTTCTTCTTGGAAGTTATTCAGATAAGAATTGTTTACAGTTCAGGGCACCTTGAAGATATAAAACCAACAGGTTTTAAATTTTTAAAACCATCCCCCCTCTTAATTTTCAAAAATTTCGTACTTAAGTACTAAAAATCGACAATATGGGCCCTTTTCTAAAAAGGAGAATTTTTCTATTAAAAAACCATTTTTTTACAAGATTAATGATTAGGTACAATTTTATTGTGTCATTTGAAGAAGAAGAATAGATATTACACTTATTAAAAATTTCTTGACAGTCTCTATTATGAAAAAATTGACGCAATATCCAAATTTTCATTTCGAAAATTACAAAAAAAAGATTCTAACTTCAATATCTCTGGTTCTTCTCGGAAGTTATTCAGATAAGAATTGTTTACAGTCCAGGACACCTTAGAGATGAAAAATCAAGAGCTTTAAAATTTTTCTACACCTCCATTTTTAAAATTCGGATTACTTTTGCAAATGACCGACAAAATGGGCCCTTTTTTTTTCTAAAGAACCAATGAAATCAAACAGTTGATTGAAATGAAAACCGCATGATTCGACTTGTCAAAACATGTGGATTAATAATAAAAAATAAAAAAAATAAAAAGATTTTGCTCCAAAATTACTAAATTGCGATTATCTTGAAAACTGCGGAACCGACAATATGGGCCCTTTTCATGTGCGGACGTCCACATATAATGATGACAACTTCAATTGTATTTGAATAAATGTTGGAACTTAGAAGTCGGAATCTTCCTCGACAGGATAATCATGAACTCCCGTGTAGAAATTTTGACAGGGGCCTGGCCGGGTACAGACCGGGCTTCACCAAATCGGGGTGAAACAATAAAACCGGCCGGGGCCATGGCGAAAGTCCGACTTGATCCCGATTTGCCGAGCTCCCAGGCATTTTTTCTCTGGATTTCGGAAAAAAAATTTGTAATTACAAGTCTCGGACTGAATTTAGAAATTTGTTAAAAAAAACCAAAATTTTATCCCCCCAAAAGTTAATTAAAAAACCATTTTTTTCTTGTAATAAAGGATGTTTACCCGTGTAATATTCAAATAAATAAATATTTAACAAGCGTTTAATGAAAAATTATGAAATTAAAAATTTCCCAATATAATTAATATTATGAAATATTAATTATATTGTTCAGAACCACAAAAAAATAAATATACAGGAAGTAAATCCTAAATGATTAAAAAAGTTACACTTAAAAATACCTACGATGAGCACAGCCTTCAAAAAAATAAAAAACAAATGAACAACAATAACATTTTGCGATTCAACAGAGCAATTCGTGTCGTAAATTAAATAAAAATGAAACATGGATCATGGATCATTAATCATTTACGAGATGTGTAAGGATTTGGCTAAGATTTTTAAAGGACGGTCGTTGGACCTTGATTTGAAAAACATTCCGAATACTTCGAAGGAATTTTAATCGCCAATTTGAATTCCATTAGAAAAAAAAACATTTCGAAAAATTTAATTCAAAGATTTAAATAGTTTTCAGTTTTGAATATTTTCGACACTATTCGATTTATTTATTCACTAACATATTCCCGTAAGTGCGAATATTATATATTAAACTCAATAAAGTAAGTAGCATAATTAATAAAATTAATTACCTAATTATTAAAATAATTAAATTAGTTAACAAAATTAATTAAATTTAATTAAGTATAAAATTATATAAACTAAATTAATTAGTAAATGTAATTAATCAAATTAACTAGTGAAATTAATTATCAAAATTAAATAGTAAATGTAATAAATTAAATTAATTAGTAAAATTAAGTAATAATAAGATTAATTAAAATACATATTTAAATTAATTAATGATAATTTAACAAATCAAATTAATTACAGAAAATTATGAAAACAATTATTTAAAATTTAATTCCAACAAATATTAAATAAAATATTAATTAGCACAAAATATTCCTGAAGAATATTCCTAAAATATTCCAAATTTCCAATAAAATATTTCTCCGCCACTTTTTTGAATGTCGAGGATACATATATATTCAAGTAATCATAAAGTTTATTTATTTTTCTTTCTTTTGAGTTTTTTGATTTGCATTTCCATTGAGCATTCACCTGTTAGGTTTATTATGCTGATTTGACAAAATATTCAGGTACTAAACAAGTGATTGTAACCGAGATTTCCCACACACAGAACAAAAATATATATACACACTTTTTTCTCACATCTTCTCGACAAGGTTAATTGGTAACTGTGTCACTGTCAATCAAACTCATCAGTATGTGTAACGCTCTTCTAATCGCCAATCATTATATGCCATGAGCAAATTAATTAATTTTCATGGTCTTATTTTTGCGCCTAAAAAACAATTGTTTCTTTCCCCCCACCTCTCATTCCTCATTTCTTTAAACAAATTACAAAAACTTTTTTCCTCGAAAGTTACAATGTAATTTCTTCCTTTACTTTTCCTTCAAATTTTTGTCTAAAAAAATTTGTTTACAACATTTTCTATCAAAAATTAAAAAAAAAATTGTAAACAAAAAATAAAATTAATAAATAGTGAAAATTAACGATCACTCCGAGTCAAGGAAATTTTCCTTGACTCGGAGTGATCGTTAATTTTCACTATTTATTAAAATACGACTAAGTGATAGAATCATCTCTACTCTTAAAAAATAAAATTGTTTTTAAACTAAAAAATATTTTTTTTTTCTGATCGTTTATTATAAACGCATTGTGTGAACTTCATCTACGTTTTAATTTTTGGAATATTCTGTGTAAATTTCTTTTGGAATTTTATTATCATTCGCATTGTAGATTTATAGCTGATTAGTAGAGTTGTGCAAAAAGCTCGATCGAGTATTTCAAGCTTTTCGTTTTTCTAGCAGAGCTGAGCAGAATCAATCCGAACTTGAACCAAATTCCATCCGACACTTGCAGTATTAAACCTAAAATAATTTTGAGCACTTGAATTTTTCGAGCACTCAAATATTTTTGAGTAACTAAAACTCGAGCCTGGCTCGAGTATCGAGCCCGGCTCGAGCTCGACCATGCTATTCGAGCTTTTTGCACACCTCTACTGATTAGTAAAAAAATGTTTCATATTTTTTTCAATTAATAATAATCATCGAATCATCAATATTCCAAGTAACAAATGCGAAATATTCCTTTGCAAAAGAAGAATTGTTTTATCTATATACACTATATCTATATCTATATATATATATATATATTTCTATGTAAAAGAAAAAAATTCTTTTTCCCAACCCACATAAATCGTTTACAATTCCGAAGGAAACGCAGTTCCGACACTTCCGCTATTCAATGGAACAAAAAAGTCGGTAAATAGCATAAGAAGAATATTCAACGCGCAACAAAAATTTTTTTTTAATAGTCAGTCGAAAAAAGTTGCTTCCTCTCCATTCAGTTAAAAAAAATGAAAACGGAAGTGTTAATTACAATCAATTTTTCAATTTTACAATTTATGGTAAAACTTATTATTTATTCTAATCGAAATTTTATTATTATTATCTACTATATTTTTTATATTTTTGCTTTTCTGCTTATTTCCGAAATTTGTTAGAATTACCCATAGGACTACGCCAGGCTATATGCTTAGAATTGAGGTTGGAGTATCAAGATTAAGTGACAGTGCAATAATTAGGGCTATTAAACTGTGGTCTAGAATTGTTAACATGGAAGATTATAGATTTCCAAAAATATGCCTAAATAATCTCTTGGCTCAGGACAATAAAAAAGGAAACATTGTAAAATACAATTTTCACTGATACACGGAAAAAAAAGTTCACGAATCTCTCGTGAACTAGTATATCACTTTTGGATGGGACACAAAATTTCAAAATTTTCATTCACTTTTGATTAGAAATGGCGAACGTCAACGAAAAACTGAAACAAAGTTAATAAATTTTGATGAACTGTTAATGAAGAGTAGTTCGTCAAAAGTAGAGGTACAAGTTCACGAAAAAATCGTGAACTCGCGAGTGTCAGTAGTATGCGCAGTTCGTAATGCGCATCAAATATGGCTGATCAAGCATTCATCATTCAGTCGGTGTCATCGGTGTTTACATTCGGGAAAATTCTTTGATGAAAGTTATTATTTAGAATCAGTGTTTTTTATTACTTAGTGAATATTTTTGTTTGCTAATTTCCTTTGTGAAACAAATAATTCATAAAATGAATTAAAAGTTACGATAAGGGACTTTTTCTACTTTGCACGGTCCTGAGTTTTACAGCAGACAAAGCTAATCGTTTCGTTTGTCGAAGGACAGTGTATCTAGATTTAGCCGTGGCGGTTAGTTGTTAGAAATATTATGTTATAGGGTATAGGTACTAGGTTCGAATCCCGTGAAGCGAATTACGAATTTTAATGGCGATAAAATTGTGTATTCTGTGTAGTTGGGTGCGTAATAGGCGTCAAGTTATCAAATAAAGTGAAATACTATAAAAAAGTAGTGTCTGGAAATTATTTTTTCTTGTTTTTAGCATTTTTTAAAAGTTCACGAATTTTTCGTTAACTTTGACGAAAAGTTCGGAAACCGTACTATGTTTCTAGTGAAGGAGTTGATGAAATTTTGACGAACTGTGTTTGTTGATTTTCAAGAATTTTGTGTCCCATCCAAAAGTGATATACTAGTTCACGAGAGATTCGTGAACTTTTTTTTTCCGTGTAGCATAGTCTAAAACGACGTTCACTTTTGTTAGAAAATGATTATTGATATTTATTTTAATATTCCTACGAGATAGAAAGCAATAACATTATATTGATTTATTTTTTTTGAATAGATGCCCCCCCCCCAAAAAAACCTTGTCTGGATCCGCCACTGTTTCAGACGGACTCTTGTAATAGATTTAATATCTTAATACAATAAATAATAATAAAAAAAATATATTTTTGCTTTTAATTCTAATCGTACTTTTAATAATAATAATAAATAATAATTATAAATGAAAACAATTATTATTATTATTATTATTAAAAATACGATTAGAATTAAAACAGAAACAATACCTAATACCAATAAATACCTAATAAACAGAAGTAAAAACTGTCGGAGATGCGGCGGAGAGGGACACCTCGCGAAGAGCTGTGTCGTTAAGCCGAAGTGCCTTACTTGCTTGGACCTGGGGAAGCCAGAAACGGATCATGATTCCGGAAAGAGAGCCTTCCCGGTTTACAGGGAAGAACTGCAAAAGATTAAAAGGGCAAATCCTTAAAATTTTTGCAGGTCAACCACTGACAAACTTCGAAGCCAATATCGAAGACCTAGAAGCGAGCCTCACAGAATCCAGGCTGGATGTCATCACCACTGGCGATTTTAACGCAAAGTCGCCAGAGTGGGGTGAGACGAGACTCGACAAGAGGGGAATTCGTATTGGAGAAATGATCTCCAGAAACGACCTATTAGCTGTAAACCGAGGAAATACATGGACTTTTAGACGAGGTGCGATCGGATCAATTATAGATCTAACAATCGCATTGTCTAAACTATTTAGCCGCATAACCGACTGGCGGGTCTCTGAGGAATATACCGCAAGTGACCACCAGTACATTGAGTTCTCAGTCTCGATGGGAGACACACCAGGAGGAAAAAGACAGGATGTTCCTAGTCGCAAAACCTCCTCGTGGAATATGAAGAGACACGACAAGGAAAAGTTCGGCCGGTCCCTAAGAGAAGCCCTTTTAATTGAGGACTTGGGCTGGGTGAAGAGGCCGAGCAGTTTGGATAGGGAGGTGCGAGCGGTGAGGAACATGATAGTCACCGCTTGCAATGCGTCAATGCCACGCAAAGGCGCCATTCCCGTAAGAAAATCCTTGCACTGGTGGTCAGAGGAGCTAGCCTCCTTGAGGAAGGAATGCTTCAAAGCAAGAAGGACATATACCCGATCTAAAGGAGATTCCCTTGCTGAAAGAGGCTTTCAAGGAGGCAAAAAAGAACCTCAAGAAAGACATCCGCAAGTCGTGACGCCGTAGCTGGAAGGACCTAATCGAGGAAGTCGATAAGGACCCATGGGGTCTGGCTTTTAAAATCGTTACTAAGAAATTAGTGACGAGGCAAAAGACCCCCGGCCTGGACAATCCCGATTGGGTCAGAAAGATAATAAATTCTTTGTTTCCTCCTGCAGAGCCATACCTTAGAATGGACTGGAGTTTTTGCAAAGTCGAAGAGAAAAAACTCTTCACACTTAGTGAACTACAAAAAGCAGGAAAAAGATTAAAAACAGGCAAGGCGCCTGGAATCGATGGGATAAGTAACGAGATCCTAAAGTTGGTTATCGATACTTCACCCGAGATTCTGCTTCGATGCTTCAATCTTTGCCTTGAGAGAGGAGAGTTCTTCCGCGACTGGAAGCGACAGAGGTTGGTCCTCCTGAGGAAAGGTGAAAAACCTCTAGATAAAGTCTCATCATACAGGCCTATACACTGCAAAAACTGGTATATCACTCGTATCTTAAAATGAGTTGCTTTAAGTGTTTAAACCATTGAGATACAAAAACTGTTTTATATTGAGACATTTAATTTCATCTCGTGTCTCATTTTAAGACATTAAAGGTAACTCAATGCGTATAAGACACGTAAAACGTCTTCTTAGTGTGAGACGGATACTCGAAACACATTTCGTGTCTCAAAATGCATTGCTAAATGTGTAAGACACTTTGAAACGTCTTAAAATGAGACACATATCTGTTTCAAATATGCGGACTAAGACATCTTATGTGTTTTAAATATGGGACAAAACGTGTCAAAATGAGACACTTGTTTTTGCAGTGTATGCCTGCTAGATACGATGGGTAAACTTCTAGAGGATATGGTTCTGCAGAGAATGCAGAGAATAGTCTATCGGATCACCAATTTGGTTTCCGTAATGGCAAATCCACAGTTGATGCCATCCAGGCAGTTGTGGACATAGCCAAAGCAGGAAAAAACAAATTGGGACCTGGAAAAAAGAAAAGCTTCTGCGCGTTGGTAGCAATTGACATACGCAACGCGTTTAATTCCGCAAGATGGAAAGATCTCATCGAGTCGATGAAGAAGAAAAACATGCCGCCCTACTTTTTGCGGATAATGGATAATTATCTTAGCGACAGGTGGGTTATATATGAGGGAGACACCTGCACACTCAGGGAAGAGATGCAGCGTGGGGCTCCTCAAGGCTCGAGGGTGGGTCCATTTGTATGGAATGTATCTTACGTTGATTTTCTGCGAATGGATCTGCCCGAAGGTGCGGTGATCATCGGCTTTGCGGACGACGCGTTGTTCGTGTGCACTGCCGAAAGTGAGGAGGCTCTTGGGACATTGGTGAACGAATGTTTTCGACTAGCAAAAAGCTGGCTGGATACCAGAGGTCTTGAAATGGCCCTGGAAAAGACCGAGGCACTGCTGGTCACAGACAGACGTGGTTATGAGCTCCCACGAATCGTGATAGACGGATTCGAGGTCAAGTGGAGTAAGCAAATTAAATATCTTGGTGTGGAGTTGGATGGAAGGTTAAACTTCCATCACCACATGGCTACGGCGTCAAATAAGGCGATCGAGTGTGCGGCTAATCTTTCACGGCTAATGCTAAATGTTGGCGGACCCCGTGAACAAAAAAGAAGACTGGTGGCGAGTGTCGCCCACGCTAAAATGCTCTATGCAGCACCAGCGTGAGCCCCATCCCTGAGGAGTAAAAGATGTGTGACCATCTGTGAAAAGATACTGTCGGCGCAGAGATCGATAACAACGCGTATCATCTCTGCATATAAGACGGTATCTACGAGTGCTGTGCAGGTCCTTGCAAGTGTCCCGCCAGCAGATCTTTTGGCGAGGGAAAGGGAAGAAATGTTTCTCTTTTCTAAAGAAAGCAGTTCCTTGGATGTGGAAATAAGACCTAGCAAGGGCCTGATCCGCAAAAAAGCGAGGCACAGGCTCATAGAAAGATGGCAAGAAAGATGGGATGGTGAGGAAAAAGGTCGATGGACATATCGCCTTATCCCGGCACTCGCCACCTGGATAAATAGGAAACACGGTCAGGTTTCCTATTATCTGACTGAGGCGCTCACAGGTCACGGGTGTTTTAACTCGTACCTGTGTCGCTTTAAATTACGCGAGGACGAGGTGTGTGCATATTGCCAGTTCCCTGAGGACAACGCGGAGCACACCCTCTTCTCATGCAAGAAATGGTACTTAAGGAGGCGGGCCATGTTCGAAGGTGTAAACAGTCAAGTTACACCGGAGAACAAGAAGACTAGAAACAGGAGGTCAAACTTCGCTTGTTTTCTATGTGCAGTGGGGGTAGAAATAGTGGGGTCTAGAGACGGTGGAGTTTTCAGTTTGGGAATTTGCGCGGTAGATAAATTTTGTAATTTCGCGCATAATAACCACATTGAGGTTATATACCGAAAATGACAGCTGTCTGCTATTGTGTGTTTAGAATAGGTTATTCGTTCTATGCTTGGCAAACATAGTTATTGAAAAGAGGTTTAAAAGTGATAAAGTTTAGAAAAATTTAAGAATATTGAAAATAATATTCTTGTTTTTTAATAATTGAAAATTAGCGACTCATTGGAAACGTTTGAAGGTAATATTTATTATGGCTAATTTTTGGTATCCGACCATTTTCCCGAAAACAATTTCCCGAACAGCAAAATTCCCGAATAGCCCTAGTTCCCGAATGACATATTTTCCCGAAGGCGAATTTCCCGAAGGTGAATTTCCCGAAGAGTATTGTTCACGAACCAGAAGACTTAAAATTTTTATAATGTAATGATGCACGCGGCTGCTTGTAAGTAATCCATAATTCGATGTTCATCTTTGTAAACTTGGAAGGTTCCGGCTATTGACTGTAGGCGAATTTTGAGAGTAATCCATTTCTTTTTCGGCTTATTTTTCACAGTCCTTCCCATAGATAATTCGGAGAGCATACTTTCCGTATCGGCCTGTTCTTTTTGAAATTCATGCAAAAGGGAATAGAGATCAGGATGATATTTTCCTATTACCAGGCGGAACCGATTATGCCAACCTTCACTGGTGTTGTTTGTGCGATGAGAACTATCGATTGTTGCTTCATACTGATTCCAAATTGATATTGGATATCGAGGTAATATAGCTCTTCTTCTTCCTCGTCCCGGTTTTCCAAGAACATAATTTAATTCAAAATAGTCAAAAATGGGCGACAGTGCTTCAGGAATGGATTCTTTCAACAGAGAAAATGCAAATTTCACATCGTCGGGGGGTACATACGCTAAAGCCAGCATCATATGTGTGTACATTTTTACGTTTCTATTAGTAGCATCATTGTATTCCCTTTGTAGTCCTTCAAATTGGATTTGCCTGTAGACGGACTGACCCAAATGATAAAAACATGCTAAAATATGTACGTCGGGAAAAACATTTAAACTTGAATTTAATATTGCAAGCTCAAAGTCAGTTATAATTTTCCGAGGTTTACAATTTTCAATTCTATAATCATCAGCTGCTGAACGCACAGCTTCCAAAACGGCAGTATATTGCACCGATGATTTTGATGTTAATAAAGCATATATAAACGGGAAAGCCACATCAGCATGTGCATCATTGTCTCCGGGATTAGGATTAAGGTTTTTTGAGGTTCCAAGAATCGTGAATATTTGCGTAAATATTGTGGGTGACGTCTGTAGAAAAAATTAATAAAATAATGTAAAATAACAATAATAAAATATAATTATGTATTTAATTTTTTTTATTTAATGTTTTTACCTTAAAGGTACCATCCAGAAACCAGATGTCACTTCTAGCCAAAAATTCAAGATTTCGTCTCGTTCCAAAAACTAACACTCTGTCTTCAGTATTTTCTCCATTTCTTGAGTCATATATTAAAAATGTTTCTCCTAAGAGAGTTTTTTTTATAATTTTCGGGAATTTCACTTGTCGTTGCTATGCAATAATAAACAAAAACGCATACACAAATTGACAATATTTATATTGTTCGGAAATTCGGGTTTCAGGTCATTAGGAAAATTCGCTTTCGTGAAAATCGATTCGGGAAATTCACCTTCGGGAAATTCGCCTTCGGGAAAATATGTCATTCGGGAACTAGGGCTATTCGGAAATTTTGCTGTTCGGGAAATTGTTTTCGGGAAAATGGTAGGTAATCCTAATTTTTTATATGAGTTTCTTTTATATAGATTCTTTTATGTAGAAAACAACTATTAAATATTATTTTTGTAACAGATAACAATCTGTCTGCACGAAAAATTTCTTGGGAATACGAAAAATCAAACACGTGATAAAATACAACGTGCTTACGATGTATACAAGTTGGATGTATATATCAAGTATGCGCGAGAGAACAAAACTGGTTCACCGCGCAAATGCCGAGAAAACAAACACCAGCCGACTCATGGCCCCACGTCTATTACATTCCCCCCACTACCGAATTAGACCTCCTGTTTCTAGTCTTCTTGCCGGAGAACATGGTATCGCTGATGACCCAGTCAGAAGAGAATTGGCGGCAAGTCGAGAACTTCATAATCTCGGTTATGTCGAGGAAGGATCTCGACGGCCGCCAAAAAGCGTAATTTAAACAGCTTTTAATTTGTTTGTTTGTCTTTTTTATTAATTTATTTTGTGATTTATTTGTCCTTATACATTTTTTTAATTTGTCTTGTGTTTTTTATTCATTTTTGTGTAGTTTTATCTTCTTCAAATTATACGTGTTTACTTTTTTTTCTTTTCTATTTTATATCCGTTTGCAATTTTATCTGTTGACATTTTACACTTCTTAAAAATTTGTTTTTTTTATTATTGTTGTGCTTTGAATTCCGCTGAGACTATGAAATAGTTTTAATCATTTTTTTTAACTACGGACGCAGGAAAACCGCAGAGAGAAGAAGAAGGTCGCATTAGCGACAGAGTTGGAGCGCCACCCTCGAAGGCTAAAGTCTTACGACAGTTCCGAGGGGGGGGGATAAAGGGCTCCAGAAGAAGGGTTACGGGTTTTAGTGGGTCGGGCTGGCAGTAGGTCGCCAGTTTATTAAATTTAGTATTTTATATATTTATTTTTCTTTTTTTTTGTATTTCCCTTTGTTTTATCATACCAACCCTACATAACCTTGGAGTGCGGAATCCAAGGTATCTGTAGGCAGATTTCCCAAAATTCCCTAAGCAAAAAAAAAAAAATAATAATAATAATTATTATTATTATTATTATTTTTTTTGCTTAGCGACTTTTGGGAAATCTGCCTACAGATACCTTGGATTCCGCACTCCAAGGTTATGTGGGGTTGGTAAAATGAAACAAAAGGAAATATTAAAAAAAAAGATAAATACATAAATGTTATAATAAATTTAATAAACTGGCGACCTACTACCAGCCCGACCCACTAAAACCCGTAACCCTTCTTCTGGAGCCCTTTACCCTCCCTCGGAACTGTCGTAAGACTTTAGCCTTCGAGGGTGGAGCTCCAACTCTGTCGCTAATGCGACCTTCTTCTCTACTAGCTACCATTATATATTTATAAATAAAATTTTTTTTTTAATATGAAAATTACAAAATAAATTTTTGCATCATGATAGAACCATGACCATGAGAAATTAAGAAGGAACCCAATGAGTATCTATATTTACTCTCAGCAATGACTTGTTCAATCAGAAAGCCGTTACGAGAGCCTCCTTTTATAAAGTTGAATCGTCAGAATGTGCACTAATAAAATAAAAGGGTAGGGAATTCTGTTTATCACGATCACCGTCGTTTATTTATACGGATGCTGAATACGGAATATACAGAAAAATACAGGTCGGAGACCTCTACTGACCAGAAACCACTGGATCACTGGAGCAAACCTCATGAGGACATGTTTGTCGTTGTCGTTCATGTTCTCTAAACCCTTTATATGGAATTTTGATCCGTTACGTTTACACTTTATTAGTCTGACCTTACATTTTCAATATTTTTTTCCACTACTATTGAGAACAATTAGAATTTTTTTTTATTTTTTATTGCTCATTAATTTTTACAAGGGCAATTTCTTTTTTAGTTTTACATCATTTTTATTTGCATTGTAAATTTATTTATTTTTTATTTACAGTAATTTATTTATTTATATTATTAAATTAATTATTTATTCGTTTTTATAATAATTTATTTATTTTTGTTTCTAGTAATTTATCAAAATTTTAATTATTTTTAGAAATAATTAAATACTTCTCTGAAATCCAATTATTTTCAAAAATGTCAATATAAAATTCTTGTCCTAATTTCAATTATTTTCAAAAAATTTTCTTATTTCAATGATTTTACTAAATGGTTCGTAATTTTTCATTTGTGTCCGTAAAGTCCGTATTTTTAAATACTTTTACTGATTCGAGCCCTGCACTAACAACAATTCGCGCGCTAAAGCGCGAGACTACCTTCTTTCTTACTTTTTAAAATAAAATTAGCAATTTTCAAATAATAGAATTTAAAAATTTTTATTTCAAATTTTTGTTAAAAACACTAAAAAAATTTATTTTTGCAGAAATTACAAATAATTGCAGAAATTCAATTATTTTCAAAAGTAATACAATTTTTCTCATAAAATTCATTTATATTCAAAATATATAATTATTCAAAACTTTTGCCCACCCTACAGCGATTAAACACTTTACAAAAAGTTTTGTATTTTGTTTATTATTAAAGTTAAAAAGCTCAAAAAAGTCTCTTTTTAAAGCTCTTTTTCTGAGCTTTGACACTATATAAAACAGAAATTAAAAAAATAAATTTGTTAATGTTTAAAAAATGTTATTGCAACATAAAATTTTTCAATTTTTTTTGGTTTTTTTAAGCGATACCGTTTTTTAGGAAATCATCGCATGTGAATCACACTTATATCATTTTAAAGCTAGTTTTATCACTTTTAAAACTCAATTTAAAAAATTTTTTACGATAATTTTTAAGAATAATATGATTATTTGTTTAAAAAATTAGCCTTTTTTTTCAATTGTTAAGGGGCCATTCAAATACTACGTAAGCATATTTTTCAGGTTTTTAGACTCCCCCTCCCCCATGTAAGATTTTTTATATGCATTAGCGCCATTTTTTCTAATGGAAATAAGCAATAGCTAGACCCCCCCTCCCCCTTAAATGCTTACGTAATACTTGAATAGTCCCTAATAACTCAAAAACGGCTTATTTAAAAAAAAATTTTTAAGAACATAAATATTGTTCATTTTCACATGTAGATTCAGAAAAAAAATATACAAAATTTTTTTAACATATTTGTTAAAAACAAAATTTTTTGCATTTTTAGGTTTTAATTGTAGAAACTCGCAACTTTCACACACCACAACAAACAAATCAATTTATTATTGTATTTATTTAATTATATTCAATATAATTTTAACTCAGTA
Source organism: Leptopilina heterotoma (assembly GCF_015476425.1). NCBI lineage: Eukaryota > Metazoa > Arthropoda > Insecta > Hymenoptera > Figitidae > Leptopilina > Leptopilina heterotoma. The sequence continues at coordinate 302,259 of NW_025110972.1, read as the reverse complement.
CCCAGTAAGAAACGAAAAATTGAAAAGGATTGAAATAATTCAAACTCTGTATGGTGTAGTAGAAATTATCCAATACTTTTGAATGCCATTTCTGTCCAATACTTTTCTATACCATGATAGGACCACGTTTCGTCTAAAAATGAATGCTATTCAATTCTTTTTGTAATTTTTAACAAAGACAAAATTTTTTTCTGAATGCTTTCCAATCTCATCCGAAATTATTACAGCCTGTCATTATATCACTTTTCAATTTTTCATTGGAACCGCGTTTCTGCATGCATTCAAGCAATCTTCTGGATTTTTGTAATTTATAAGATACATACGGTGGCAGATTTTGTAAAAAGTGTTTGTGTTCAAAGAAAAACTTGCTGAAAAATTGATTGTTTACCAATTTAACGTCATTTAAACGAGTCAGGGCCGTTTATTCTGTTAGACAATAAATCATAACCTAAAAATTTCAGAGACCTTTAAACACTTTTAACCCTCTTAACTGATAATTTAATAATTATTCCTTTTTAAAATAGCAAATAAATTCATGAGTGCAGTTATTTAAAAGTAATTGAACATTCTATATGTCAACAATATTAGCATTATATTATTATACTACTGTCGCGGAATTCAGAAGCATAGGGCAGAAATGGTATTCAAAAGGATAGAATTTTTTTAATGCTTCTTAATCTTTGCTTTCTTACTATGGGTATTCAAGAGGATTGATATCGTTACTATTTATATTGCTCTCACTGGATAGAAAAGTATTGGACAGAAATGGCATTCAAAAGAATAGAATCTTTTTAATACTTTTCAATTTTTCGTTTCTTACTGGGTAATCATTTAAATAACTTTTGATAATATAATTAAGTTTATTGTTTGTAAACTGATTAAAAGTTATTTAAACAATTGCTTAGTTGAAAATAATTACATAATTATATGATAATAAATTTATTTCTTTGTCGTAGTGAGTATAAAAGTTGCGAATTTCTACAATTAAAACTTAAAAATATAAAAAATTTTTTTTCTGATTCTACATGTAAAAATGAACAATATTTATGTTCTTAAAAATTTTTTTTTAAATAAACTGTTTTTGAGTTATTAACGATTGAAAAAAATGGCTAATTTTTTAAACAAATAATCATATTATTCTTAAAAATTATCGTAAAAAATTTTTAAAATTGAGTTTTAAAAGTGATAAAACTAGCTTTAAAATGATATAAGTGTGATTCACATGCGATGATTTCTTAAAAAACGGTATCGCTTTAAGAAAACCAAAAAAAATTGAAAAATTTTATGATGCAATAACATTTTTTAAACATTAACAAATTTATTTTTTTCATTTCTGTTTTATATAGTGTCAAAGCTCAGAAAAAGAGCTGTAAAAAGAGACCTTTTTGAGCTTTTTAACTTTAATAACAAACAAAAAACCGCTGCCAAGTTGTATATTTTTCTTTATAATACTGCCGTCCAGAGGAAAAAGATACATAAGCGACATTTTTGAAAAAATTGAGTTTTTGGTATCATTGGATTCATAAAAAAAGCTGCATTTAGCTGTGTAAAAAAGAATTAAAAAATTTATTTATTTATTGTAAAAAAAGATTGTTTAAAAATGACAAAAATGGAAAAAGTGACGAAATACAGAGTTAAAAGATACATAAAACACTTTGTGGGTTCATAGTTCGGTAAACGACGCTGCATACGTCACCAACTTACAGGACAAAATGATACACAAAGTCGCTTATGTATCTTCTTACTCGGTAAAGGAGCCTGAGAGTGAGCTGACTTTACAGACTAAAAGAAGCGACTGTTTTTCGACTGTCTTTATGTATATTTTTCCTCTGTAAAATGGTCTGACAGTGAGTCGAGTTTACAGAAGAAGAAAAGCGATAATGTTACTACACAGGCTTAGTTCTTTTACATTATGTCGCTTATGTATCTTTTTCCTCTGGACGGCACCGCTCAGCTCGAGTAAGTTTACCGAGAAATAAACATAAGCGACTTTGTGCTTTTATTCGTCTGTATTTATCACTACTAGAAACCCGTATGTCCATTTTACAATAGAAATTGTTTAAAAAATTAATTTTTTCTTACATAATGAGAAGCAGAATATTTTTTTATTAAATATTGATCAAAAATTTTTTTAAAAAAGTTAATTTCAATTATAGTTCCGGAGGCAAAAAGTTTTCTTTGATTTTCTCGGATTGATGGTAATGTCGCTTATGTATCTTTTTCTTTTGGAGGGCAGAATTTTGGTGCTCATTTCATGAACACTTTACTTCCTCATGGAGATAAAAATAATAGAAATATATGAATAACTTTTTATAAATATGGTCAAAGTGATTGAATTTTAAGTCAATCAATGTATTTTTAAATACCCTACAAGATAGTTACAATAATTTAATAGTTAAATAAAAATTTTTAAACAAAAAAGTTGAGAAAATGTCATTTTTCACAATTTTTGGTTTTTAAAATATCAATAATTTCGAAATTTATTATCGAATTAGGTTCAAAAATAGGTCAATAGAAGCTTTTTTTAATGCTCTCCAAGTTAGTAACGATAATTTTAAAGTTACTTCTACGTTTTTCAACAAAATTTTCAAAAAAGTCTTATTTTCCAAAATTTTTGATTTTTAAAAGTTTAATAACTCCGGTTAATATGGACGAAAAATGTTCAATTAGGGCTCAAAAGATGCGTCTAAAAAAACTCTACAAAATTATGAAAAAACATTTATAGGTGTATTAACATTTTTCAAAGTTATGGGCAAAAAACGTTTTTTTGCAAAATTAAAAATTAAAAAAAAATTTAGTTACCTAAACTTTATTAATACACTGGAAACTCCGAAGAGCGGTATTCCGAAGAGCGAAATAAATAGGGGAGAGGCACGGTAAACAGACGGAGGGAGAAAAATGGGCGGGTTCAGAAACTGAAATCTACAAGCAAGAGCGTATATAGTTAAAGTGGTGCGTGATGTTCGTGCCCCGTGTGCGTCACGCTTTGGAAAAAACTGAAAGGCACAAAAATACGCGTACGGCCCTGCGTGTTTATAGAATCTAACCTCTCCCGGCCGTTCAAGGACTAATTCCCAAGAGCGGGATAAGACTCTAGCCGTTCGCTCTTCGGAGTTTCCAGTGTATATCAGAAAGTACTCTCGCTTTATGTCCGCAGGTGAGATCTACAATTTAAAGAAAATCAGCCCAAAAGCTCTTCATGATTTTGAGATATTTATGAAAATGTGATGTTTACACACACACACACACGCATACGGAATGACATTTTTTAGAAATGTCATTTTTGAACTCCTGAGGTCAAATAACATAAAGATATGTCAAAAAATCGAACTCGAAAAATTTTGGTATTACAATACTTCCTCTATGAGGAAGTAATACAAAACTTTTTGTAAGATGTTTAATCGCTGTAGGGTGGGCAAAAGTTATTAAGCGACACACTCTAATTATTTTCATAAGTAATAAAAATTTCACAGGAATTCAATTATTTACAAATTTTTTATAAATTTCTTAGCAATAATTCAATTATATTTTCATAAGAAATAATTAAAAATTGTAGAAAATAATAATTGAATTGAAATAAAGAAAATAATTTTGAAAAAGTTACAGTTACAATTATTGATGTTTCCGAATAATTTTTCAATTAAAGATATTTGTAAATACATTTAACAGAACATTTTTTAAGTAAAATTTTTCCCCTTATTTTCTAAAAACTTAAAAAGTTTCAATTTAATTTTCAATTAAAATTTGTAATTGACTAATAGAATTTATTAACATTTTTTTTCTTTATTTTTAAAAAACTTTGAATTTGATTAAATCAATTGTAATTAAGAAATAGAAATGATGCAAATTATTTCCTTATGAAAATTGAAAATTTTCTACAATAATATTAAGAAACGGGAATATGTATAATGTAATTTTTTTCCTCAAAGAAAAGTATCAGTTATTGTGAACAAGATTGTTAAGATTATAATTTTTTAACAATTAACAATTTTCTAATATTTTTTTATAAATAAAAAGAAGAAAAATTTGCATAATTTTAGATCAGTCAAACGAAATTTGTTGAAAGAAATTTTATCTGGCTCACAAAAATTCTATTTGGTTCAGATAAATTTTATCTATTTCAAATAAATTTTAAAATTGCTTCGATTAAAAATATTCATTGTTTCGATGGAATAAATTTTGTTCGGTTGAATTTAATATTTTTTATTTGTTTCAAATAAAATTTTTATTTACAGCAAATAAATAATAATTAAATAGTTTCTGTGCCAAAAATATACTTTTATTTAACTCAGATAAAATATAAACAAATTTTTTAACAGTAAAAAATAAAAATAAAAACTTTTGTTCATTTTTATTTTTATCTGGGTTACTGCCTCTGCGATGATGATGATAATAATAAAGAAAAACTTTCACTGGAAATTTCAGATTGAATTTTAAGTGAAACGCTTAATATAATGATTTTTTTTTATCTGATAAAATCAAATGAGATCAGAGTGAAATAAAAATATGTAATATAATATGAATTGTCAGAAATAGTTGAGAAAAAATGTCAACTGGTTCGGCCTCGACGACCTTCGCGAGAGTTCAGGTATTATCGGCTGCGACACTTTCAGAACAATGATATATAACGAGTGAAAGGCGGGCGTGCAAAAAGAACTTTCGAAAATTATATTGAAATTTTTTTCAATATTCTCTTCTGTAGACGAGCTTTATGGGAAAACTTTCCCCCCAAAAAGACAATTTTCTGTCCGGAAAAATCGAAAGTCAAGAATTATTTGTCATTTATTATTATGATTAATAATGTTTATTTTGTTCACAAACTTGTGAAAATTTTGTCATTTAATTATTTTTGATAATTATTGTAATAATAAAAAAAATAATTTTTGTCATAAAAATGATGAAATAAAATAAAATTTTATAAATAAAATAAAAAATAAAATGAAATAATTAATAAGTAATTACCCAGTAAGAAGTAAGCCCAGGCGGAAAAGTCGGACGAATGTCGGAATTTACAACCGGCTGGGATCCGCGCCCGTACAGACCGCAAGTACCGACGGTCTGTACCGATTCGGATCTGAAAAAGCAACCGGCGCGGTACAGATTATGCTCCGACTGTCGGAACCGTCTTCTCACTATTGTCAGTACCGGCTCGGTACTGGATTTCTTCCGCCGGCGGATCTTATTCTTCTGCGGCGTCGGAAGAATGACGAATATGTTTAGTCTGTACTGGCTCGGTGCTGGGCCGGATCCGACTGCGGATGTCGTCATTTATTGTCACATTATAAATCAGATTATAAATTTATTTTCAATAAATGTGTCATAACTAAATAATTATTACAATAATTAATTGCATTATTTTAGAAAATAATGATTAATTAATAAATGAATTTAATCAAAATATTAAGTAATTATTTATTGAGACTTTTTTCAAAATTAAACAATTAAAAAAATTTGTTGTGCACTTATACTTTATAATTATTATAAATAAATTTATACTATTAATATAAATTTATTATTATTGAGATATTATTAATTAATATTATTGAGAATTAATAATAAATTATTAATATTAATAAATATTAATATTCATGTTAATAATTTATTATTAATTCTCAATAATATTAATGTTAATTAATAATATCTCAATGATAATAAATTTATTATTGTTGTGATATTAATTAAAATTATTAATATTATTATGTTCAATATTATTATATTGAGATACAATTATTTAATATATTATATAATAATAAAAATATAGCTGTAGCATTGACGCGTAGTTATTCGACAAGTTTCATTTCAGCTTGTGACACTTAAGAGTATTTAAGCTCGGCTGGCTATTAAATGAAAAATCCACGGTCGGTAGAGTGCCAGGTCCCAGCCGGTTGAATTATACACGGAACGGCTTCTCCCGGCTGGTCAGCGGGCTGTAGAATGCCAGTTCCGAGCCGGTTGCCAGCGCGCTCCTGGCCTAGTCACTATTCGGTAGAATGCCCGTTCACATTCGGTTGGCAGGCGGTTCCCAGCCAGTACAGTTACACCGGCGTCAGTACGGGCTAGGATCCGCGCCGGTTGGAAATTTCCGCCTGGGAGGAATTAATAAGAATTCGAAATTTTTAATTCTTTTGAATTCCGTTTGTCACCAATTCTTTTCATTTTCATTTGGAGAAGCCGAAAAGAAGCTAAGTTTATTCTTTTGAATACCGTTTTAATATTTTAAGCGGAAAAAAAATTTGACGGTTCGAAGATTTTATCCCTCAAGCTTCATTGTCGGAGACAAACAGCTTGTCCGCTCAGCTATTTAAACTGTACTATGACTACCGAATTTTAGAAGCACTTATCTCAAAGTGTTGCAAACTTCAAAGGAATTAAAAAATTCAAAAATATTAAAACGGAATAGACAGGAATTGAACTTACCGAGTATCACAAAGTAGTATTTTGGAATTCACAAAAATTCAAAAATTAAAGAAATATTAAAACGGAATTGATTGGAATTCACTTTCAAGAAATCTTTGCCTCAAAAAGGAATGCATAGGAATTGGACAGAAACGGAATTCAAAAAAATTGATAATTTAACATTTTCTGTAAAAAGTTAGAAATGTCCAAGTTCTTCTCAATTCCTTACTTCTTACTGGGTACCGAAGATGTAAATTTGTAATATTTTAATTAACATTGATTATTATTTTATTAAATTTATTGAATTTGTTGCTTAATTAATTAGTTTATTTTTAAATGAAATTCATTAAATTCTTTTACAAAATCGAATAAATTGTCCTCTCTTTACAGGAAATTCTTAGGATTAAGAAGAAAATGTTTCTTAATTTTTCCAAGGAAAATAAAAAGAGTTGGCAAATTTTCACAGTTCTTTTCAGAGAGCAGTGTGCGTAAATTAAATGCGCCTATTCTAAGAAAAGAAATTAAAGTAGCACATAAGTGCAGGATATGGCAATAAAGAAACGATGAAACATCGATAAAAATCCTTCGTAAGCCTTGACCAATGGACCGTTATTTCAAGACACAGACTCACTTGATGGATCCTCTTTTTATATAGTTATTCTTTTTTCTTTCTCTCATTCTTTCTTCATCTCTCGTTCTTGACTTTGTGTATTAATTTTGCATATAGCCATCTGTTTTTTTTCTCAAGAAAATCTAATTAAATTCGATCTGATATTTTACATCTGGAAAATTCGTTGAAATATTTATTTTTAATTTAATTAATTAAATTAAAATAAATAATTATAAAATATCAAAATTGTTAAAATTTTTTTTTTTATTTTTTTCCTTTAATTAAATTGGAGAGAAAAATAATAAAAATTGTTACTACCATTTTTTATTATTTTGATCTCCAATTTATTTAACAAAAACATCTCACCAAAAAAAACCACACGGAGAAAAATGAGTTTGCTATTATATGGATAGCTAATTTTTAGCTATTACAGCTAATAATTAGCTGATTTACCAAAACAAGTTAGCTATTTTAGCTAATTATTAGCTGCATTAGCTATAACAATAATAATTGCTATCCATATAATAGCAATTAAGGTTAGCTAAGGTAGCTAAAAATTAGCTGAAATAGCTAACTATTTTTCTCCGTGCAGAGGAATAATCTTTCCTATCCCACCATTTTCTTTGTGTACTAAAAAAAAATGCAACTATAACACCAAAATGGTAATCTTCATTAAAATTATAATTTTACTCCTATGACGTACGAGTAATCTTTTTTTTGTTTTTTTCTATCCGTTTGCATACAAAGTGAGTGAAGAATAAAAAATTTTTTTTTCTCTTCTGTTTCTCAAGTTCCTTATTGAAGAGGAACGATTGATTACTGGTTTTCTATATACAATACATATAGTTGTAACAAATTGTCCAATCATTTTGTCAGTTATAAAAACCGGTTCAAACACTTTCAATAAATCATAAATAAATATGCGCGTGTACATGATCGTTTGGTGTGTTCTTTCACTGCAAAGCATGGCGCACAACACGAGTTTTGTATATCAAACGCCGAGGTTACAAAAGTGAAGGTCGGAAATTAATATTGTGGTAATATTAATTCAGGTTGAAAGATTTCTTGCACACATATGGGAAGCTTATAATATGGGAGCATTACCTACCTCAAAGTGGATTTGTTCTTTCCCTAGTTTCCTCATTTCACTCCGCTTTTGTGTGTGCGGCGGCGGAGGGTTCGAGGACATCGAGTTCTCTGGTTAAAATGCAAGATATAAAAAAAAACAAAAAAAAATATTCAAATTTTATACGAAAACACATTTTTCCCCCGAATCGTAATATAATCACTGTTGTAAATAACTTATTTGAATAATAATAATAATAAAAATATTAATTATAAAAACCCTCGAACCACCCCTATTAACTAATTATTTATTTCAATTAATGACCAAAAACAGAAACTTAATTAATAATAATTAATAATTAATTTAAATATTTATTTAATAATAAATAAATAATTATAATTAAAATAGTATATATGTAGGTATTAATAACAATAATACATTTATGATAATATATTATTACCCTCACAGCACCGGGATATTCAGGATATCCCAGAGACGTCCTGGGGATATCGATTTGTTTTCGGAAGTTTGGATATCTCTGGGATATCCTAGGGACGTCCATGGATATCCAGAGGATAATCCAGGGATATCCAAACTTCCGAAAACAAATCGATATCCCCAGGACGTCTCTGGGATATCCTGAATATCCCGGTGCTGTGAGGGTAATTATCATTATTATTATGATTAATTATAAAAAAATAATTTTTAATTCAATAATTATAAGTATAATTAAACTTAAACTACAGTTAAAATTACAAAAATAACTTAATATAAGTTTATAAATTAATTAAGTATTCAAAAATATTTTAATTTCAGAGAATCTTATTTGAAAAAAAATAATTTTGATTAAAGCAAATGTTTTTCTTAAATTCTAAATCAGTATAATTATAAAATATGAAATAGGAAATAAAATTTTTAACACTAATTTTTAATTCAATGTCTCGACTTTTGATCATTCTATTTAAAAAAAATTGACATTTCTCAGTTGACACAAGTGTTTTATTCTTGAAACACTTGGAAACCTTGAATTTTGAGTTAACTTAAAAAAATAGATATTCTCATCGAAACGAACGTGAAAACTTATCAAATTCATTTACAATTTTCACAAAAACTTACTACTGGAAATTTATAAATATTTCAATAATTTCACTTATTGATGAAAATTAAATCACAATTTTTGACAGTGAGGAAAATTGAATATTAAAAAAAATGATTATATTATAATAATAATTAAAAATAGTAATTAGTAATTAATAGTATACTATTAGTATACTATTAGCTATACTATTATTAGTATACTAATTAATTAAGAATTAGTAATTAATATTACTAATTAATTAGAAATTAATAATCGATGGTACTAATTAATTAGTATTAATTAAAATTTTTTTTCTATTATAAGAAAATAGTAAATGTTATTTTAAAAATTTATAGAAAATCGTTAGTTTCCTTTTTCCTTTTACGAATCGAAACAAAAATAGTAAAATCGAATAAATAAATACAAGAAAAAACTGAGACTTTATTCACCCAAAAAAAAAATTTTTTTCCCTCTCAGAAAAAAAGATTTGTTTAGAGAATTTGTACAGAACTTGTTTATAGCTATTTTTTAAATAAAGTAAATAGTAAAATTATGTATAAATTTCTTATTGCTTTTTTAATAAAATAGAATTGTACATAAGTAGAAATTTTTTATTAAACAAAATTTTTTTGTAAGAGAAATCTTTTTTGATAATAAAAATGCAGAAACAAAAATTTTTTTTTCTTTGAATTCCTTAATTTGCCTCTCTATGTCAATAGATTTATAAATTATTTTCATGGGGGAATTTTTTTCCTTGCATATTTTTTTTTCTTGGAAATTAATTTGCATTTAAGAGCACTTGTATACACTGAAAAAAAAAGTTCATTGAATCAAGTAAATGCATTTTCTTGACCTGATTTATTTGAAACAAACCCATATTTTCTTATTGGAAGAAATTTATTTTCTTGTGTCAAGTAATTTTGAGCATTGATCAAAGTTATTGAAATAAGAAAATATGGGTTTGACATAAGTAAATATCTTACTGTTTCAAACGAACTGTTTTACATGCGCCAAGTCTCGAAAAAGTATTGAATCAAGAATATCATGTTCTCACGTCAAGTAATTTACCTTGAGTCATTTGGTATCTTGAGTCAAATAATTTTTTTATTTCCTTTAAAGCAACTATTTATTTCATCCAACACCCATAGTCTTGAGCCAAGAAAATGGGAAGATTAATACAAGTTAATAATTGTTTCAACTCAATTAAAAATTATTTTGTTTCAAAGAAATATTAATTAATCTAAGCATTTCTTTTACTTGAAGCATCTCTATATTCTCATGTTTCAAAAACATTAATTTCTTGCGAGAATGTTATATTTTCTGGAATGAAATATTTTATTTATTCAATTCAATTAAGTGTAAGATCTTGAATTAAATCATTCTTTTGTTTCCTTTAAAAAAGTTTTTACTTAATTCAACGCTCATATAATCCTGATTCAAGAAAATACGAAGGTTAATATAAGTAAATATTTGTTTCAAGTTGATTAAAAATTATATTCAATTAATCCCATATTTATTTGAAGAAAGAAATTCATTTTCTTGTGTCAAGTAATTATTAGCATTGAACAGAATTCTTGAATTAACAATTTAGTATTTGTCAGAACTCAATATGTAATTATTTCAACCAAATATTTTACTTTTCCGAAGTACCAAAAAGTATTGAACCTAGAATATCATGTTCTTAAGCGAAATAATAAAGTATTGTCTGGAGAATTCGTGTTTCTTGAATCGAATCATTTTATTTATTTGCTTTGAAACTATTTTTTACTTAACACAATGCCGGTATTCTTGATCCAAGAAAATATTTTTCTTCAAATGTATATGCAACTTAAATATCAGTTTTTGAAAACTGTCCATTGAGGCTAGGATGGCATAGTGGTAGCGTGACGGCTTCTGGTGCGTGCAACCCGAGTTCAATTCCTCCGACCGTGGAAATTTTTCTTTCAAGGTATATTTGTTGTATTTGTGTTAAGTAATAATTAAATGTAAATATATATGTAAAATAACAATTATTTAATTATTTAAATAAAAAATATAAATGTTAATTAATTAAATAATAAAAATGTTTGACCTAAGTATTAGAAAAGATGGGATGGGGGTAAGGGGGGGGGGGTAATTTAAGTAAATAATTTACTTGTATTGAGAAAGTATTTTTTTGATTGAAATCTATAAATTTTCTCAAATCAAGAAAATATTTTCTTGGACAGAGAACATACTTTCTTGATTTGATACATAAATGATTTTGAATTAATATATTCTGCATTTCTTACATGCTACTTAACTTCTTGATCGAATTCCATATTTTCTTGGATCAAGAATATCTGGGTTCTCTCACAAAATAAATGTTTTCTTCATTTAAATCTTGAATTACTTGAACGAATGTTACAAAAAATTGAATGAATCAAATAAAATAATTCAATTATCTATATATATTCTTAGAACAAGAAACTATTTTATTCATTTAATACATTTCATACTTCGTATAAGAAGACTAACTTCTTGGTCGAATTCCATATTTTCTTGGATCAAGAATATATGTTCTTCTCCCAAATATCCTATGTCAAGAAAATCGTTTTCTTGAATCAATACTTTAATAGTCTTGGCCGTATTCAATCCCACGATTTGCTTCAACCAAGAAAAATTTTCTTGGTTCAATACTTTTTTTTTTCAGTGTATATAAAAGGTGAAAGGGAAAACACTATATTGAATAGCGAATTTTTTGAAAAAAAGCAAGCATGCCATGGGACTAAACCGTAAGCTTTCTATAATCGTTTGAAATTTGAAAATCTTATTTATGATAAAACGTTGTATACATTTGATTATATAATCTTGTCATTGAGCACATGAAGTGCAATTACGAATTGAAGGCGAAAATTTGCACAATTGATCATATGTATTCAATATGTATTATATATACACTATATATATATATAAGTATAGTATGAACACCTACGATTTATACGTAACACAAAATTCTATTGTTCCCATATTACATTGTCTTACGCACATATAACGATAGAAAAATCCCGTGAGCGTCATCCCACTTTCAATAAAGTAGGACAAAACTCGTGTTTATTACAAACGCGCTTAATCTAAGTTCCAAGTGATTTTTCATTCTTTTCGCTTTCTTCTATTTTTTATTTTTCAATTTTTTCTATTTTTATTTATATTTATGATTTATTATTTATTATATTTCATGATTTATAATAAAATAATACTATTTGAAATTAAAAAATTTAAATATAAAAAAAATTATTAACAAATTTTTGGTTTTTACAATATGATTTTTTTATAACAAATTTCGTTTGACTGATATAAATTAAACAAATTTTTCTGCTTTTTATTTATAAAAAATAGAAAATGGTTAATTTGTTAAAAATGATATTGTTCACAAACTGATTCTTTTCTTTGGGGAAAAAAACATTATATATTCCCGTTTATAATATTTTTGAAGAAAATTCTCAATTTTCATAAAGAAATAATTTGCATCATTTCTATTTCTTAATTACAATTGATTTAATCAAATTCAAAGTTTTTTAAAAATAAAGAAAAAAAATGTTAATAAATTCTATTAGTCAATTACAAATTTTAATTGAAAATTAAATTGAAACTTTTTAAGTTTTTAGAAAATAAGAGGAAAAATTTTACTTAAAAAATGTTCTGTTAAATGTATTTACGAATATCATTAATTGAAAAATTATTCGAAAACATCAATAACTTCTGTTTTAAATAAATATTTAATTATTAGGGGAAAGGCTTGCAAGTTGTCCCACTTGCGTTATTTTATATTGTAGAAATGCCATAATTAAAAACGCGACTGATATTGTTGTCAAATGATTAATTATTACTTTTTATGATCTTTTGGAGCAAAAAAACATGTTATTGTTAAACAAATTCTGAAAAAAATTTAAAATAATAATAATTAATAATAATTTTAAAATTTTAAAAAATTTAGTTAATGTTCATAAACATTAAATGTAAGTGAAATTTAATAAATTTATTGGATTTGTTCCATATTATTATCAATTTTTCAAGGTGGGTCAACCTGCAAGCCTAAATTTCGAAACGTTGATTTTACATCATTTTTAAAATTTGATTTAAACATTTTATTTTTTGCCAATTTAAATTATCTGTGGGTCAAATTTGTAGCTTTTTAGGTCCTCTTTCCGATGGTATGTTCATATAAATTATTATTTTTTTTTAATGAGTTATGAGCAAAAAAACTTAGGTATGTCAACCTGCAAGCCTTTCCCCTATTTTTCCACTGGAATTAAGACATTAAAAAATTTTTAATTCAAACCTTTTTGAAATTAAACAGCTTTTAAAAGTATTGTTATAAATCATGAAGATATCGATTGCTCCGAGTTGAAGACTCGGAGTGATCAATTTCTTCATGTTTTATAATAATTAAAGATGACCGAGTGATAAAATAATTATTTTATATTATAAGAATATTGTTACTGTAATTTCTTTAAAATTATTTTCAACTTTTCAATTTCATTGCTATATTTTCTAGAATTTTCAATTATTTTCTATGAAAATAATTGAATTATTTCAAAGAAATTTATAAAAAATTTGTAAATAATTGAATTGCTGTGAAATTTTTACTATTTATAAAAATAATTATAAATGTTTGCGTACAATTTTATTAAACATTTTTTTAAATATTTAAATTCTTTTTGGGAAATTTTATTAAAATAGTAGATATTGAAAATTATTGAAATGAAAAAATTGTTTAAAAATAATTGAAATTAGGATAAGAATTTACTAACATTTTTGAAAATAATTGAACTTTGGGGAAGAATTTTGATATTTATAAAGATAATTCGGATATTGACGAGAATTATTTTTAAATTTTCAATATAATTGAATGTTATTAGAAGAATTTTATTACTTTTGAAAATTATTGAATTTCTGCAATTATTTGTAATTTTTCCAAAATTAAATTTTTTCGTGTTTTCAACAAAAATTTGAAATAAAAATTTTTAAATTCTATTATTTTTAAAATTACTAATTTTATTTATAAAAGTAAGTAAGAAGTTAGCTGGGCGCTTTAACGCGCGAATTTTTGCTGGTTGCTAATCAATTTCCTAACTTTAATTAATTAAAATTAATCTGATTTTCTCAATTAAATTAAATTAATTAAATTAAAAGTCAAAAAACTAAAAAAGACAAAAAGAAAAAAATTCGAAAGAGAAAAAGTAACTGTCAACTAAAAGAAAAAAACAATTTTCTTTCGTTGTTAAAGGTTAAAGATATTTAAATTTACATTTTCAGAAATAATGACGGCAGTGAAGTCAATTTAAGAAAAAAGAAAAGGAGAAAAAATAGGCGATCGGTTCGTAACGTGTGTTTATAAAATAGTATTATAAATGAACGATGAACACTTGTTTGTATATATGTATAAGTATTTTCAACATGAAAAACATTGGACGATATATATTCTACCGTGACCCACTGGCATACAAATGTTTACACCAAACGTCTCTTCTATACTATAGAGTGATACATAACTCACTTAACAATTCCTTTTCCTTTTAGAAACAAAAAAAATGTAACATTAATCACTCAATATGTAAACTAAAAACAATGTTTTAATTTAAACTCCCTTTTATTGAGATCGAATTATAGAAAAAAGGGTTTTCCCCAAACTCACTTTGTTATTTAATACTTTCTGTTATTTAATTAATTTTACATTATTAATTAAATTAAATTGAATTTATTTAATTTTTACATAACTAAACTATTAATTAATTGAATTAAAATAATTGAATAATTTACTTATTAATTGATAATCCCCTAATTAATTAACTAATTACGCAAATAACGTTAATTATTTTAATTAATTTTGATCGGTGACGCTCTGGAAGAAAATATTTCGTAAATTAATTTAATTATTGGCATTTAACTAACTAATTGGTTTTAATTAACTAATTAGATTAGTAATCAGATTAACTAACTAATTTATTTATTTATCAATTTTTCCTCTAGTTAATTAACTAATTCCCCAATTAACCTTGATTAGTTGATTAATTAATTTAATTCGGTGACTCTTTAGAAGAAAAAATTTCCTTTTTTTCATAAATAAAAGCAATAATTTCATAAAGAGCAATAAATTACTTGTACTTTCTATTTTTCTTCTTTTTAGGATTCATTATAATCGTATGAAAAAAAATATCAAAAGTTAGAGTAAACAAAAATTTTTTATTATTACAAAATATGCGTATAAATACCGCTACACTTTCACCGCAATGTCATCAATGCGATTCTTCATTCCAGAAGAATCTTGCCAGGTATCAATGACGAAAGAAAAGTGACGTCATGAGGAAATGATTTCAATCGAATCTCATTTGAATTAATTATAAACGATGAACTACGTTCAATATTTCTGTTTATTTTTCATCAGCATCATTTATTTTATAATTTATTATTTTCTTTCATATTTGTTTTTATTAATGTTCGAGGGAAAATACTCTAAAAATTCCAAAAGAATTTTGAGAAAGATATTATAGTCCAGGATCCCGTGTATATTTTTTCCATTTATTACTATAACAAGCTATAATCACACACAAGTCAATTTAACATAAAGAATAATTTAGGACACAAAATAAAAACGATTATCGAATAAAATTGCATCAAAGATGATATAAGACAATTAAATAAAATACCTTGACAAACAAATATGACAAATATAACAAATACTCATCGCTTCATTTTCGTTTGGCAGGAAATGTCGAATGGCGTGGATCCGGAGAATAATGCCCAATGGGAAATTTACAACTGGCGTAGTACTGCGCCAGCACTGGCAGCACTGGCGGCAAGGCTGAGAGCCAGCACTGGCTTGACACTGGGATGATAACGCCGTCTGGTGCTGCCGAAGTACTGTCTGTCAGTGCTGCCAGACAGCGCTGGCGCAGCACTGGACCAGTGCTGGCTGAGAATATTGCCGCAATAAATGCCGTATTGTTATTAATTAGTCGTAAATTCATAATTATAAATAATTTAACAACAAAATGGTAAATAATATTAATAAATAGTTATTATTCATAAAATATTTCTCTTCTTAAAGAAATTGTATTAAAGATGGAGACTAATAATGGATATAGTAAATGAAGTAGAAAAAAATTGTTTATAACATTTAAAAATTAAATAATAAACAATTACAGTAAGTGTGCATTAGATTTTCATATTTTAGTACCTAACGATTGGAATCTAGAAATATCGCAAACCTATGAAAATAAACAAAATTGCTGACGAGGGGAATCGAACCTACGACCTACGGACTAACAGACTAACGCTCTAACCACTGTGCTAACGACACATGTGTACAGTAAAGTATTAACATCTCAGTATCATTCAGACATACAATTATTGAGTCAAAGATGAGAAAAAAATAGGGATACGTTAGAAATAATAAATTGAAATCAAATAAATTAAACTACATTTTTAATAATTAATTTAAATTACTTTACTTATTGCATTTAACATTTTACGTAATTCTTAAATTACGTGGTAATTTTTTAATAATTTTTTATTCATAGTAAGAAGTATAATAGTATTTTAATAGGAACCAAATTATTATTGAGATTAAAGTTTAAATTTTGTTTATAATTTTAATTTGTTTAAATAATTTATTATTTACAAAATTAGACAATTATGTTAAATTGTTATTATTAAATTTAATAAAAATAAAACATGAATAACTGAAAAGTAAAATATTAATTTTTTTCAATAAATTTATATTTATAAACATTCATAAACTTTTTTTATAATTTTTTTCAAGTTTATGTCAAAAAAGCAATGTTGGCAAAGAGCGTCATGAACAATTTTTCTATACTCAGCCAGCACTTGCCGCCGTGGCTTGTCCAAGCTTTGGCAAAACAAAAATTCTGTACTGCGCCAGCACTAGTTGTCGAGGCTCGGCTAGACTACGCCGAACAATCGTCTGAGTACTAAGCCAGTGGTGAACATCGGCACTACACTGGCATTTCCCATTGGGTGTAGGCCTTTCTTTTTGTATACCAAAAGTATTAGCGAGGTTTAGAAGTTTCCTCCTTTATATATCAAATCTAATGAATTGATGTGAAGCATCTTTTATTTTAAAAGGATGACAATCCACATATAAATCGCCCGTCTAATTCTCCTTTATTTCATCCTTAACTTTCACATCGATACAATATTTCCGCCCATCCCCAATGGGAAATTTACAAGATTACAACTGGCGGAGTACTGCGCCAGCACTGTCAGTACTGGCAGCTACGCTGACAGACAGCACTGGCATAACTCTGGGATGATAACGCTGTCTAATGCTGGCGAAGTACTGCCTGCCAGTGCTGCCAGACAGCGCTGGCGCAGCACTGGACCAGTGCTGGCTGAGAATATTGCCGCAATAAATGCCGTATTGTTATTAATTAGTCGTAAATTAATAATTATAAATAATTTAACAACAAAATGGTGAATAATATTAATAAATAGTTATTATTCATAAAATATTTCTCTTCTTAAAAAAATTGTATTAAAGATGGAGACTAACAATGGATATAGTAAATAAAGTAGAAAAAAATTGTTTATAACATTTAAAAATTAAATAATAAACAATTACAGTAAGTGTGCATTAGATTTTCATATTTTAGTGCCTAACGATTGGAATCTAGAAATATCGCAAACCTATGAAAATAAACAAAATTGCTGACGAGGGGAATCGAACCTACGACCTACGGACTAACAGACTAACACTCTACACAGAAAAAAATGCGAATGGTAAAAACAACCACATTTGTGTAGTTAGAAAAAAAGTAGTTAAAACTACCATATTCAGCAGCATTTTAACTACACCTCCTCAGTTAGTGGAACCAAAATGAAGTAGTTGGTTTTATGTAGTTAAAATAACTACTTTACATAGTTGAAATAACTAACAGATGCTTGTAAATGGCTCAACTATAGTGTAGTAGTAAAAACTATTGTTAAAAATAGTTAATTTTACTATTGTGGTAGCAAAAATAACTATTTTGTATTAGTTGCAAACAAAATGAGACTTACTGTTTTTATATAGTAAATACAACCTCTGAAAGTTGTTACTTTTATGATTTATGTAGTTAAAACAACTATTTCTTACTAGTTGCAGAGAAAGAAAGAAATTTACTGTTTTCATATAGTAAAATCAATTGTTGAAAATAGTTATTTTTACTATTTATGCAGTTGAAAAGATCATTTTTTTCTACAGAGAAAAAACGTGAGTGGTAAAAGCATCCACATATGTGCAGTTAAAAAAATATAGTTAAAACTACCATATTCAGCAGCATTTTAACTAAACTTCCATAGTTAGTGGAACTAAAATTGAATAGTAGGTTTTATGTAGTTAAAATTACTACTACACGTTATGATTGTGAATAACTCAACAATAGTGCAGTAGTTAAAAGTACTGTTAAAAATAGTTATTTTCGGAATTCCTGTAGTAGAAAAGAACCAATTCTTACTAGCTTTTAATAATTTATCTCTATGGTGGTAAGAAACATTTATTTTTATAACTACAAAAGTCATAAAAGTAACAATTTTTATGTTATTTTTACTATATGAAAATAGTAAGTTTAATTTTTTTATAACTAGTAAAAAGTGGATAATTTTACTACAGAAATTCTGAAAATAACTATTTTCAACAGTACTTTTAACTACTGCACTATCGTTGAGTCATTTAAAATCATATGCTGGCTACATTTCAACTAAGTCCTTGAGCTTAAAAAATTAGTTACTGCAACTAAACGGAGTAGTTATTATGACTGAATCTAAGAAGAATGTCCTCAAGTACAATGCCAGTCATCGTAGCGTGCGAGCGTGGTTAGGTGGTTAGGTTATCGGTTTGCGAATGTTAGGGTCGTGCGTTCAATCCCCGGCGGTTTGGGGATTTTTCTCTGTTAGGTGTATAAGAATTTAATATATAAATTATATATGAACAAAAATAGGTAAGAGAAAATATAAAAAAATGGACCTCAATAATAATAAAAAACAAATAAATAATTTCATTTTACTACTTTAAATAGTTAATTTAACTATTTTTTACAGTTGTTACAACTACAATTTGTTACGGGCGCCTATAGGAACTATGAAAATTTAGTTACTGCAACTAAATGAAGCAGTTAGTATGACTAACAACAAATAGTTAAGATAACTGTTTTAGTAGTTAAATTTACTGTAAAAATGGTATTTATTACTACATTTTACAGTTAGACTAACTATTCTGTCATAGTTCATTTTACTAAATAATGTTACGGGCGCCTATAGGAACTACAGGAAATAGTAAAAAAGTAGTCAAATTTACCATATTTTTTTTTGTGTGTAACCACTATGCTAACGACACATCAGTGTGTACAGTAAAGTATTAATATCTCAGTATCATTCAGACATACAATTATTGAGTCAAAGATGAGAAAAAATAGGGATACGTTAGAAATAATAAATTGAAATAAAAGAAATTAAACTAAATTTTTAATAATTAAATTAAATTACTTTACTTATTGCATTTAACATTTTACGTACACGGAAAAAAATGTTTACCTGGAACAGCGATAAGTTTCTCTAAAATAGCGAAAGTCTTAACTGAAACAACTAAAAATTTGGCTAACCCAGTGAAATTTATAGCTGTTCCAGGTGAATATTTTTTTCCGTGTAAATCTTGAATTACGTGGTAATTTTTTAATAATTTTTTATTTATAGTAAGAAGTATACACGGAGAGAGATTCTGTTTTAATATTTCGTATTATTATATTAGTATTTAGTAAAACCGATTGCAATTTGGGGAAATCATGTACATTTATGAATTAATATTACCATTTTTAAGAAAGTTTATAATCAAATTATTACTTTGTATTATTCTGAAGTAATAGAAATTGAAATAGTCAATAAGAAGTTGTAATATTATAAGTAAGAAAGTATGCAATAGTAAAAAGTATTACCAGATGATTATACTAAATACTATCGAAGAATTACATAAGTTGTTAATTTAGTTATGAATTGTATTATCGAATATAATAAAAATTATAACCAGCCTAGTAGCAGGCCATAGCAGGCTATGGGCTGACGTCAGGCTGACGTAGAGCGGTTACGAAGCTGTCCGAGATTAGCCGAATATTTCAGTCGAGCAGTTCCGAAATTATCCGAGTCAAACCTCGTGGCAACATGTGCACGTTGTGTTTACCCCAAAATATTTTAATTTGATGTGTCAAAATGTGTCGGAATTGGGTGAACAATTTTATTTTGTTCATTCAATAATTTTAATCGACAATGAAGATTTCCTAATTGTAGTAAAAGGCATAGTCCATTGTCTTTTAAATGAGCATTTGAGAGCATTCAAAATTTACATGGAAAAAAATTAATCTCTAAATTAGAGATTTAATATGAGATTTAGGCATAAACTATCACTGGAATCGGATGTGTGATTTGAACAGATCTCTAAAACTGAAATTTAGAGTTATATCTAATCCGCATATATTATCAGTGTGAAGAATCCGTATTTTTATGCCTGAAAATGATATTAGAAATCTCAAATTTTATGATTTATCACAATTTAGAGTGAGAATTATTCAAAGAATGTATATTTTTCTTTTAGTATGAACTTATAAACAAATCCATTGACAATCATAAAAAATTGGACATTTTTTGAAGATAATATGAATTTTTTATTATTTCATTTCTTTATTTGAATCAAATTATCTCAACATCACACAATATAAACATTCTTTTTCTATTTCTTAATAAAAAAACATGGTTTGGTACAACTTTCAATATAGGTTAGGTTTTCAAGTGTCAAACGAAAGTTTAACCTGAAAATACTAATAAATAAAAATATGTCCCACACGTGATAACGCGAAAAACATTCGTAAAATATGGAAAGTGAAAACTGGGAATGAAACTGCATTTAAAATATAAAATTAATACTTAAATAATTAAAATGGTTTAAATATTCTTTGACAATGATGAACTTAAAACGCAATGTAATTCACATCAGATAAGTTGTGAAATTAACAAATCTCTAAATCAGAGATGTGAATTTAATTGTGACTATAATGTCTATTTTAGACATACTTACATTCCATTGGATTTCAAATTAATATTATTTCAAGTTTAGATATTAATTTTTTTCCGTGTACGAAAATGAATTAGGACATTGGAAGGTATTTAAAAAAAATGATTTAAGATATGCTGCATTTTCTTATGCCAATAAATTAAATGATGGGTTTTTTTATATAACGAAAAATTGGATATAATTTCAATAGAAATCATTTTCCAGAAACAAACAATTTTAAAAACAGTATTATGATAAACATTTCTGAATAAAATTTTGACCCAGCATACAAAAGTATGTATTTATAATGTAAAATAAATTAAGAACTTTTTTAAACAAAATATTTTTTGAGAAAATATCACTTTCTCACAAGTTCAGAAAATTTCTCGAGTTTAGTATATAAGGAAGTTGAGAACTGTATCTCCCAATGTACAGCGTGCGTGCGTTATTGCGTTTATTTGTATTTAAGTTAAGTTTATATGTATGCGTTTATAGGTTTTAACATAGATCTCCGAAATTGTATATATAGTTTGTGTTTGTATAGTATGATGTATAGTATGATGCTTGCGTTAGCTCATTGGTGTGTGTGCGAAATACTTTCGAAACGATAATTCTATCCTCCTCCTTCCTACGTCTTTTTATTTCCTGTCCTTTTCGACTCACTCATAATTTTTAGTATTGACTATATTAAAGATTGAAATATGTATTTTATTCTAAAATTTAAAAGAACTATTTCAATTTTTCTTATTCTTTCGATACTTTCACGGACTGCGATTTTAATATAGTCATTTTTAAAAATTATAATTCTTTTATTAAATTGTATTACAATTTTATTAATTTTTGTAAAATATATCAAGGGCTGCCTACTAATATGCACAATATTAATTTTTAATATAAAACACGATTTCCCTAAATTGAAAAAGAATATATTAAATTCTATTGCCAATTTTAACAAATATTAATACAAAATCTCTCTCCGTGTAATAGTATTTTAATAGGAACCAAATTATTATTGAGATTAAAGTTTAAATTTTGTTTATAATTTTAATTTGTTTAAATAATTTATTATTTACAAAATTAGACAATTATGTTAAATTGTTATTATTAAATTTAATAAAAATAAAAAATGAACAACTGAAAAGTAAAATATTAATTTTTTTCAATAAATTTATATTTATTAACATTCATAAACGTTTTTTATAATTTTTTTCAAGTTTATGTCAAAAAAGCAATGTTGGCAAAGAGCGTCGTGAACAATTTTTCTATACTCAGCCAGCACTTGCCGCCGTGGCTTGTCCAAGCTTTGGCGAAACAAAAATTCTGTACTGCGCCAGCACTAATTGTCGAGGCTGGTTTAAAAGCGCCACACTAATTAAAATTTAAAAATACAAAAATAAATAAACGAAACAAAATTAATTAAATAACAAAAAGCAACTTCTACACGGAAAGAAAAAGTCCGTCAATCATTAATAGACTAGTATATTACTTTGAGACGGGACACAAAATCATTCAATGGATAACATACTTTGAGTCACAATCAGTGACGAGTTGCTTGCTAAAATTTAGAAAACTGTCATCAATATATAAAACTCGTTCACTAAAATTTAGAAAACTGTCTATTAAATTTTCTATGACTATCAAAAGCATTCAAAAAATTCATCTTCTTTCAGAATTATCCCTAATTTTAGACACTATTTGGTACAGAATGAACACATTTTTTTCGTTGCACAGTTCCGATATTTTATTTACACTCTTAGACGCTTAAGACCAACTCATTTTCGCACTTATAATAACTACACGTAGAAACGCACACTTATAACACTTTAAGTTTAGAAGCGAACTGTTCTTATATACCAAATAACAAAATTTTTCACAACTTGTGAGAAATGATTTTGCACTAATAACTACTTTTTAATTAGCGAGAAATATAAAAGAAAATATATTTTCATCGAGGTCAATTTCTAGACGCAATTCAACTGCAAATTGTTAGTTAAGTTAAATATTCACATTACACATAATAGTATATAGGGATATGTATAACAGACAGCAAAAACACATGGACTATAGAGAAACCGGAAGAAATGCGCATCGGTACACTGCGCAACAATGCGCTAGTGAAGAGCGCCGATTTAGAATACGAGTCAACTAACGTTTCACAAACTTTCACTAATGATTCGTAAACATTCAAACAGCCATTGATAACAATTCAGCATTAAATCTAAAACAATTGGTCACATACTGGCATTCTAATCAATCCATGACTCGTTTTCAATCGTTAAGTAAAGTTAAGTAACCATCAACGGAAAAAGAGTCCCGTCTCAAAGTAATATACTAATCCATTAATGGTTGACGGACTTTTTCTTTCCGTGTATCGAAGATTGTTAAATTTTACCTTGAGGTCTACGGCATCGGACTTCGCGTAATGGCGCGGGATTTTCCCTTATCAATTTTGGGAAGCAAATGAGAAAGCGAATTAGAGGGGCGATCATTTAATATCGCGAAAAGATTTCCCCCCAATTAACCCACTCTCCGAAACCATTATGCGATTCCCCGAAATAATTAACTAAATTTCCTACAAGAGCATTATTTAAAAAAATTGTTGTCCTACAAATGTTATAAATGTTCATTCCTTAATATTTATATAATTTAAAAGTCACATTGTCCTACAAATTACGTGGTTGGTTATCCCGGTCGTACGGTACATTGTACTTGTCAAGAAAGGAAGAAAAAAACAATAATTGCTTATGAAGAGAGTTGAATAGTCCTTCTAAAATAAATTTTGAATTGGTAATGGAAATCTACTTGTATATTCTCTCCCATTATATCTGAGGGTTAAAAGTTGCGCAGAAAATGTGTACGATCTGATGCGCGCGAAATTATTTTTCTGACATTTTATGTATTTAATTTTGGGGGTTAGGTTGCCATATTTATTCATTTCGCGCCGGATAAGGAAGGGATTTCTCAAGATGGTTAATTTGTCCCTCTGTTATAAACTCATTTTCCCTCCAAGAGAAATGGCACGAATATCTGTCAATGGTGTATTTGAATATTTAGATTGTTTTCCAATACTCTCTAAATCTGAATCAGCGAAAAAATCGCTGTTTTAACCAGTGAACGAAGTTTCCGCTGAAAAACAGTGGAAGTTACTGAAGATCAGGGGATGTCACTGAAGAAATCAGCCAACACTGCGTGTGCGCAGAAGTGTCAAATACTCGTAGCGTAAAGGTATACTCAGTGGTATACTTATAGCTATTTGAATTAGCGACTATCCGCTGAGAATCAGCGAGGTATCGCTGATTCAGATTTAGAGAGTAATCAACTCTCAAATATGAACGATTAGTCCCTCCAGATGTTTAGTCCACTCTCTAAATCTGAATATGTGAAATTTCACTTATTGTACGTTATAAGTCGTCCTCTCGATCAATAAGTGCATATACACTTATAAATAAGTGAATTTTTCACTTATTCTGAGTGAAATTTCACTTATTATAAGTGTATATGCACTTATTGATCGAGAAGACGACTTATAACGTACAAATATGTGAATTTTCACATATTCAGATTTAGAGAGCAATCCTCCAGTTTTCTTAGTGTTTTCCAGTTTTCCATAATTAAAAATATTAATTAGTTTTGGAGATAATTAATGCTTAATTGGCCTATCTACATCGATTTTGGTAAAATACTGACGAAGAAGGTCACTATCTACAAAACAGCGGTCCTATCTACAGAAATATCAGTATTTCGAGCCTCAGCGGCCGAGAAAAACTGATTAAAAAGGCACTATGTACATTAGTGACTTTCTTTCGTCAGTATACGGCAGAATAGTACTTTACTTGACATGGCATAGAGAGAGAAAAGAAGAGAGATTGCGAGGAAAAAATAATCGATCATGTTCAGAGAGGAATTTTTTTTCCTTTTCTACATTATAATCGGTTCTTCGTGAAAAGAGAAGCCCTATGCCCTGAGCATTTTAATTAAAATCGCATTAGGAATCTGGCATAGGTATCTCTCGAGATATTATCATTATGGATCGGAACTTCTAATATAATCTTATCTCTCAAGATCTATTTTATGGTTAAGCTGATTCAAATTAATACCTTCTCATATAAATGTAGCGGTGAAATCTACCCACATTACAGTATTCATATAATTTTTCAAAACTTATTTTCCAACCTATTACCAATAATCATTTTTCATTTTCCTTCAATGTTTTTTTATTTCTTTTTTATACTTTTCACCAGCAAAAATTTATGTATTTCCGTTTTTATGTATTTAATTAATTACGAACATTATATAATAATTATTTAAAAATATTTCAAATAATATTCAAATTAATTTATTAAAAAAAAATTTATAACTATTTCAATATTTTTTGCACTTTAATATTTCGATTCGCAGTAAGTAATTTTTTTTTTAATAAATTTTTATTGAATCAAATTTATTACGTATTCAATCAAAATTTTTATGTTTAATTCAAATATAACTTTTGCTTGACTGTATAACAAAGATGTTTGATTCAAATATATTCTTTTCTCATAATATAATATTAATTTAATAATATTTCTAATATTATTCAAATTAGTTTAATAATAAAAAAAACTATAAATATTCAAAATTTTTACACTTTACAATATTTCCAATATTACCCCAGGCGCGAAAGACCAATGCTGACGATGGATTGAAGATTTATTGAGCCTTGAACGCCCAGCCTGGGTAACCCAGTGTTGAAACAGTCTTTATACCACTGTCACTTAATGTTGATTCAGCATTGGACACCAATGTTCGTTCCATGCTCGATTCAAGACTCGGTCAATCTTCGTGAGTGAAGCTCAAACATCTGATCTTAATTCAAGCCTGAATCAATCTTGACAGTTTATTTATTGACGTGTGCACTTAAAAATATTAAATATAAATATTTATAAATTAATTAATATTAAAATATTTTTTATGATAATTTTGTATACTATTTAAAAATTATTATTAATTATTATTATTATTAAGATATCAATTGGTAAATAAATATTAATATTTATTTAGTGTATATTATTTATATTAATTATTAATTTATTAATAATAATAATAATAATAATAATAATAATTATTATTATTATTATTATTATAAAAAATATTAAATTAAAAATAAATATTAAATATTATTTTTTTATAATAATAATAATAATAATAATAATAATAATAATAATTATTATTATTAATTATATAAGATTTATATAAATAAAGTTAAATTATACATTATTATTTTTTTCTTGCACAGTGTCAAATAATTGTTTTCAAAGTTCAAGAGTTTCGTTTGTCTGAAAAATTTTTAGTGAAAAAAATGTTCATTAGGGTGTAATAAATATTTATGCCTAGTAGTTTTACACTAGGATTAACTGTTTAGTAAATATGTATTATCAAAAAACTATTTTTTGTCAAACGCGTGCGATTAAAGACAAATGACCTTGAGACTTTAGCATTGCCAACTTAAGAGTTTAACGTATGTGTTGAGTTGGTAATGCTGGAGTTTCAAGGTTATTTGTGTTTAGTCGCGCGCGTTTGACAGAAAATAGTTTTTTGATAATATTTACTAAACAGTTAATCCTAGTGTAAAACTACTAAGCATAAATATTTATTACTACCTAATGAACATTTTTTTCACTAATAATTTTTCAGATAAACGAAACTCTTAAACTTTGAAAATAATAATTTGACACTGAACAAGATAAAAAATAATATATATAATTTAACTTATAAAATTGTCATAAAAAATATTTTAATAATAAATAATTTATAAATATTAATATTTAATATTGTTCAGTGCACACGGTAATAAAAAGAAAGTGAATATTGTATCAAGATTGACCGAGTCTTTAATCGAGCATGGGACGAACATTGGTGTCCCATGCTGAACAAATATTGAGTGACGCGCCGTATATACAGAATATACGGCGCTGGCATTGAAATAGTAGATTAGGCGAGGTGCCTTCCAGCCTTCTGTGGCCGAGCGGTTAAATGCGTGCGTTTAGGACTTCCGGGTATGCGTTAGGGGCGGGGTGCGTGAGTTCGATCCCACATGCGAGCGAATATTTTTCATTCTTTGTTTTAAGCGTTATATAAAATAATAAAATTGTGTGTTGTGTTGTGAATAAAAACTTGTGAACATGTTTGTAAATACTCTCTAAATCTGAATATGTGAAAATTCACATATTTAAACGTTATAAGTCGTCTTCTCGATCAATAAGTGCATATACACTTATAATAAGTGAAATTTCACTCAGAATAAGTGAAGAATTCACTTATTTATAAGTGTATATGCATTTATTGATCGAGAAGACGACTTATAACGTACAATAAGTGAAATTTCACATATTCAGATTTAGAGAGTAGTGTTAAGAAGTCTGCTAAAAAATAGAGAAAAAAATGTATCGATTAACAGAAAAATTGTATTTTTTTACTAAAATTATTTTTTTAATATTACTATTTCAAATGACATTTATTGTTAGTAATATATTATTTATACACGGAGAGAAATTTATAGTAGTGGGTAACATAATTGTGGTTAGGGTGACCATCTTTAATGCTACGTATACAGACAGCTATCTAGATAGTCACCGTTACCATCAATATCATCAGGAGTAACATCTTGGTAGTACGGGGTAGCATAACTATATTTTTTTAGCATCTGTGATGGTTGGCAGTAGCATAATGATAGTATCGTGTAACATCATCTTTTTAACATCAAAATCTGACTATCCATTTCTCTCAGTGTATGAAAATATAATATAATTATTATAATAGTAACTTATTTCCAAACAAACGCATATAACATGAATAAAAATATTATCAATAATATTCATTACTATTATAATAATAATAATAATAATAATAATAATAATAATAATAATAATTATTATTATTATTATTATTATTATTATTAATATTATTATTATATACAGTTCATATATTCATATTATATTGAATGAGCGCGAGAGACGCGTAAATTTGGGAACAGTGGAAGCAGTCTTGTTTTAGTCCTGCATTATAGGGTTCCGCAGCATTGATTGAACATTGAACGCCAATCTACAACAAAGACTGGAGCGTCAGTCTTAAATAAGTGTTACATTATAGCTAGAAGCAACCTTCGTTCCGCCGTCCCACCAAGGCTTGATCAATGTTGACCAAGCCTCAACGAAGGTTCCGTAAAGCCTGAATCCAGCGTCAGTTCTCGCCTGGGTATTAAAAGTTAATTAAATTAAAAAACAATTTCAATATTTTCTTACATTTTAATACACTGCAAGCCCGATCAGCGGTCACCCGATCAGTGGTCGCTTGTTTACGTCGTTTGTAGATGGAGCGGGCGAGGGGCCATGAGGGAGTCGAAAAGTTGTGGCAGTAGCGTATACATTAAAGACGCTTTGGCCCATTAAAAAAAATTCAGTAGTCAAGTAATGGTACCCCATCATAAAACAGTTCGTACGGTCCTATATGTTTACGCCCGATCAGCGGTCGAGCACCCCCGGAGCTCCATAAATAAAAAAAAACAAATTCGCTAACATTGAGTAGACGAGTCTCTCGCGTGTGAGAAGTCAAAGCTGACAGTAGAACAAACTTTATGTGGTCAGACACAAGATACAGGAACTGACAACTAATCTAGAAATCATTTTATAGCTCCAAGGAATAAAATAATAAACAAATTAATTCAAAAATTCCATTTTTTTAAACGCTAAATAATTTTTTCAAAAAAAAATTAAATTTTTTTAAAAGCTAAATAATTATTTAAAAAGATTTAATTTTTTTGACCAACAATAATTTTCCCCTTAATTAAAATTTAATTTTCACTGGTGTAAAATATTCTATATAATTATTCACAGTAAAAAGAAAGTCTTATTTTAAGGCAGGAAGGCAGTCTTAAATTAAGACGCAACATTTTTAAGGCAGTCAATGCTGAATTTAAGACTGATCCTTTTTACTGTGTTATTGCGCTTGTTTCTCTCGCCGGAAATCCGGCGCCAGGTGTAATTTTTTCTTCTTCTTTTCACTTATTTTCGCACAATTTTATTTATTTTCTCGATTTTCTCAATCTCGTTAATCGATTAATGACACATTTCTCTTTCTAAATAATAAATCCATAAATATGCGAAAGCACTTTCTTTAGTGAAAAATTATCAAATTTTCACCGCTATAAAATTAATTAGATTTACAAAAGAATAAAACGAATTAAAATTAATTAAATTCTTTATTCGCAAGAGAGAAAATTGAATAAAAATTTTATTCAAAAGAAAAAAATGTTACAAATAAAATTATTTTAATTAAGTTATTTTTACAATATCTGAGAAACAGTTTTAATTAAGTATTGTTAACTAGTTGCTGATAGTAAAAATTTTTAATTTTGTTTAAATTATTGTTTATGCATTAATCACAAGCTAATTATTAATATTATTATTGACTTATTAGTCATCAAATTATGTTTATTTTTCATATCGTTCATTTTTTTTTCATTTACATATATAATATTTATTACCAACCACGTATTAACTGTTACCGTACAAATCACCTGATTATTAATAATTTAATACCATACTAATTACTTAATTATTATTACCATTGTAATCGGATAATTATTTAGCAACAATAAAATTAATAACAAAAATAAAATAAATATTCATTATCATATATAATTATATTTTTCTTTGTATATTTACTATTTTTATCATTTTTTATTTTTATTATTATTATTATTAATAACTAATAATAGTTACATTATTATTATTATTATTTTTATTATTGTTGTTATCGTTGTTATTTTTAGTATTTTTATTTTTACTATTATTCTCATTATTTTTATTGTTATTAAAATTTTTAATTAGGTACTATTACAATTTAATAAAATTATTTAGGTTTTAAATCAAAAAAATTTTCTTTTGTAATTTTTGAATGCGAATAATATGATTTCCTTTTCTTTCTTTTTTTGTGAATATAATATATTCTAAAAGAACCGACGGATTAGCTCAGTCGGATAGATGCCTCGCTTGGCGGTCGTTTAAGGACCGAGGGTATAAGTACCCTTGGTTCGCGCCCATTTGGCTTGGTATTTTTCCGGCACGTGAGATAATCTGAGCGGGAGGTTTCCCAGGTAGAAATTGACGACCGGGATGGTACCGGCCCGGTACAAACGGCGGATTATAAGTGCCGGGGCGGTACCGGCATAAGACCGTAATTTTTACCGTCTCGGTACCGGCAAATTGCCGGATGATAACTGCGGCAGGTATCCGGCATACGTACCGGGCCGGTACCGAATAATCCACCGGGGCGGTACTGGCCCGGTTATTGTTGGAAGGCATTTAGTGCCGGTTTATTACCGGCTGCACAACCGGCTAGGTACTGGTCCAGTACCGGCATAAATCTGTTCATTCCACCGGCGCAGTACCGGTAAATTGCCGGATGATAACTTCGGTAGGTATCCGGCAACCGTACCGGGCCGGCACTGATGAATATCTGACACAGTACCGGGCCGGCACTAAAAAACAACCGGTGTGGTACCGGGCCGGTTAAAAAAATTACATTTCAGTCTGATTAATTGTTTAATTATTATTATTATCAATTTTATTATTAATTTTAAATTGGAAACAGTAAATATATTAAATGCTGAAACAGAGAAACATAAACAATTATAGAAAAATCTGAAGACTCGAGGAATTGAACTCAGGACCCTGCGGCTGCAAAGTCGACACCACATCCGCTAACCTAAACCTGCATATGGAAAGTAAATGCAAAGTGAGCTTATAAAGTCCAACCGACATTCCACCTGGCAGCAGTACCGGGCCGGCACTAATATTCAACCGGTGCGGTACCGGGCCAGCATTTGTATTTTCTAATTTATTTTAATTCAATTTAAATCATTAAAAATAAATAAATAAAAATAGTAATTATAAATAATAATAACCGCCCTATTCACCGGCTAAATACCGGGCCGGCACCAATAAGCAGCCTACTCGGTATTAATATAATTGCCGGCATAACTAACTAATTAATTTATTATTAATAATTAAATTATTAAATTAATTAATAAATTAATTTTTGAATTTTTTTTCCTCTTCTTTAATTCTTTTTCTGCTAGTTTAACATTCCCAGATAGCCAAGCGTACTGATCGTCATTTTCCAGTACGGCGTACTGAGATTATTTTCGTATTGTACCAGCACAAAATAATTAAGTATAATATACGTATTGGTACTGTACCAGTATAACGACGGTATGTCGTACGACTGAAATTGTTAAATAAAAGAACTCCATAAAAGTTTGAGGCTAGTATAATACCATTACGTTGTACTGTCATTTATGAAAATACAGCATATTCGTACGATACAATTACCATACCGGTACACCGTACTCTGCGTGGTAATGCGAACATAACCTAATTTACTTTACAGTTGTCTATGACATATGCCTCCAGTGCACATGGTGCAATTATTTTTTGTTGAAAAGCTGACTTTTAGGATGCAATACAAAAGTTTTAATATTTGTAACATGTGTTATTATATTTAAATTAGAAATCAGTGGTTTAGTTTCAATTCATCTATATGTAATATGTGTATACTATTAATCTCAAGTGGTTTTGCTTTGTCATGATGCTTATTTTTATCATTATTTTTCTTATAGATCACATATACATGTGTTATCATTTATAGGTTAGAACGTCCAAATTATTTTCCTTACAATAAAGTACTTTAGATTATAAAATGGTTATTAATCACAGTTATTTTAAAGAATGTTTAAAAATTAGCAAAGCAAAACCACTACAGAATTATTTAATTAAAATACTTCAAAACACTGATTATTCTAATAAAAGTAAATGTGGTTACAAGTTACATGATTTACATAATATCTTTAGGTACAAAAAAAATAACTCTTTTAATAAAAATAAATTACTTCAAAGTTAAATTGATCTTAGTAATGATTCTTTCAGAAAATTTATCATCAAATATTAAATTAAAATAGTTAATACTTAATACAGACTAAAGCACAAGAGGGGGAGGGATATAAAAGGCTTTACACGCGGTACTAGTATAGTACGAATACAGTAACCGTACGATAAACTATATTACAAAAACCTTCAGTACACCATACTATTATCGTACTCGTATTATACGAGCATAAGCATACTGGTACGACATACTAGTACAGTACCTGTTACCGTGCGAAGGTAGATGGCGAGTACAGTACCAGTACGATTAATACGCCATAGTCGTATTGTACATGCATCGTACTAGTACGCTGGTTATCTGGGTTAGCAAACAACCGGGACGATTTGCCGGCTCAAATATTATCACCGGCAAATCTCCTTCGTTCGTATAAAAACAAAACCAAATTGTGGTACCGGGCAGGTACAAATATTATCACCAGCAAATCTCCTTCGTCCGTATAAAAACAAAACCAAATAGTAGTACCGGGCCGGTGCTGGGCCAGATATTTTTTATCAACCGGCCCGGTACACACTACCAGTACCGGTACAAATCCACATTTACTACTGGGCCGGTATTTATTTCATATCCGGCCCGGTACCTTTTTGCCGGTACTAGCATAAGTCCGACTTTACAACCGGTTCGGTACCATGCCGGTCGTTAGTGCTGGCACATCTCCAACTTTTCTGCCTGGGTTGACGTCGAGGTATAATGATCCCCAGGCGGCACACAGTGAACTAAAAGGTATCAAAATGTTGACATTGAAATGTTGACTGTTAACATTTTGAGTTTCCAAAAAGTTAACTTTTTGTAAATGATGTTGTATACCTAAAATTTATCAAATGTCCGACCAAAAATGTCACGTTTATGGGAAAAAAAGTTAACGTTTTTATAACTTTTCGAATTCCCAAAAAGATATCAAATAGATGACTTGCTTAAGTTATAAAATTGACAACTATTTTGATTCAAAATATAATACTAAAAAGTTAACATATGTTTTACAACTTTTGAATAATAAATTTAATGTTAACTTAAAGACAACTAATAGTTGATTTTGAAAATAAGAAATAGTTATCGCTTTATTAACAAATAGAGTCTGAAAAGTTCGCAAATTGATTACTTTTATTTATCGTATTAGTTGGTGTTTTCGGTACTTTTTGGAAAGGATAAAAAGGCAAAAATATAGGCGACGACGCTAAGCAATTAACTCTTTCTTTCAATCAAATCAGATATGCCCTATAATAAATAAAGACATATTTTATTGCAATACACATTATGCATTTTGTATTCAATAATCATCTTTATGTTATTATAGATTATCACTGACATGATTGAAAAAAGAGCTAATTGCTTAGCATCGTCGCCTACTTATTAAAACCCTAAAACTGAAAATATTTAATAAATTTCATTTTTTATATATTTATTAATAATTATACTTAATAGGTAGATTTTATACATGTATAAATATTAATATCGTGCAAACTTCTCTCATTTCCACGTGGCTGAGTTGCTGATGCTTCGGCAGATCAAAAAATGTTTTTTTGCCTACAAGTAATACAGAAATAATTAAAACAAAAATAAAAACCGATTTAAGTACAATTAGTGATCTGAAAATACATAATTACCTTTTTTTCCAATGGTGAAACAAAACGTAACCTCTATAAATATATTTCACCAGCGAGCTGATATGAGCTGACGATGTACGTACCCACGCTGCACGATTTTTAGGTTATAACGCTCTGGGGAAGTGTCTGATCGGAAAGGCAATATAAACCGTTTTTTGACTCGCTGTTATATATTTATTTTGTTAACTTTTTACATATAACATTAAGTTAACTTTAAAAAGTTAACAAAATGTTATCTAAAGATCGTTGATCTAATGATAATTTTAAATAGTTAACAAAATGTTATCTGAAGATCGTTGAACTAATGATGATTTTAAATAGTTATCGTTTTAATTACTATTATACTACACAAAAATGTCAACTTAAAAATATTATCTATTAGATAACTTACAATTGTTGTCAAATTTACATACACATTTTCAATAACTTTTTGTTACCTTTTTCGACTTTGCAAATAGTTAACAAGATTTCGGTAAATATATGTTAACTTTTCAAAGTCAACAATTTGATGGTTACATTTTGTTAACTTTTTGTTGACAATTTCCATTACCAAAAAGGTGACTTGAAAACGGTAACTTTAAGTTATTAAGACGTGAAGTGTGCCGCCTGGGGATGTGCACCGTCGATTATTGTCCGGTACACACCATTAGAACTCGACTGTCGATAAACCGGTTGTACTCAGGAGAGGTTTTCTACAATTTCCCTCTTCTCTGGCGAGAAAACCCATTGACGGGTGGTCCAGGCGGAATGCGAGTACTCCTAATAAAGTCGGCTGTAGACGCAAATTAGGTTAATATATAGAAAATTTCTAAGTAGAATGGTTATGCTTAATCCAAAAAGTATTTCTCGGGGACTCTTGTCGAAGTGCGTAAGGCCAATAAGGCAGGAGTATAAACAATAATACAATAATACTAATATATTCTAAAACAGATGTAAAATAACATGTATATGGGAAAAATAAATTACCTCATTAATCGAATTAAGAGAAATCACCTTTGTCATACGCAATTACTTTGGCACGTGCCATAGTCGTAAATTAAGACACATGAAGAATTGCGCAACTCCTAAGAGGCGCCACTCATTTTTTTTCCTTCTGCTTCCTCTATTGTTCAAAAAAATATATTAACCTTTGGAAAGACCTCTTTTTTATGTGTAGAATAATATTTGAGAAATAATTTTTTTGGCATTTTTGCAATTTTTCTTATTTTTTTTCTTTTTTGCAGATGGCGAGGCTCAGTTTATAAGCTCATATGGCGAGAACTTCTCGTTTACCTTTTCGTTTATTACATCATCAATTTCACCTACAGATATGCTCTTAACGAAGAACAACAAAGGTGAGTTTTTTGGGTACTAACATTAATTAATTATAATATTAAATAATTGTAATTTGAATAATTATAATTGGATTTTTAATAATTATAATTGGAATAATTGTAATTTTAATAATTACAATTAGAATAATTGTAATTTTAAAAATTACAACCAGAATAATTGTAATTTTAAAAATTACAAACAGAGTAATTGTAATTTTAATAATTACAATTAGAATAATTATAATTACAATAATAATTTTAATAATTAAAATTTGAATAATTGTAATTATACTAATCGCATTTCGAATAAATATAATTATTTTAATTACAATTAGAAGAATTCAAATTGTAATAATTATAATTGCAATAATTATAATTATAGTAATAATCATAAATAGAATAATTACAATTAAAATAGTCCTTTCCTAAAAAAGAAAGTTCGAGAAAAATCGAAGAACTAGCTCGAAACTCTATTTCTATTGAAACTCGAATTCTCTCGAAACTTTAGAGATATATCGATATTACGTCATCACAGAACATTCTTAAAAAAGACTACGCACGCGTGAAATGCAGGATGACGTCAAACCAAGATAGAAAGATGGCCGCTGTTTGTTTTCTTTTGGAATCTTATTTTATTTTCGGCAAATAATTGCTTTTTATTATTATAATATAAATAAAAGTATATTAAATGTTTTTTAATTTTGTAATTTTTGGGCTGCGTCAACAATAGAAAAATAATGTGTTGAATGTGTTATGTTGTAGTATTTCTGGTTTGTGCTAAATGTACAAGGTATGCACTTTGTAAACAAATGTTCCTAACCTCACTAACTTAGTTACTTAATCGGAACGATAGGAACAAAACAAATTTCTGTTGTTGTTGTGAACGCACTGTAAAAACTGTCGGGTGAAATTTACACCGTCGCACGAGGGCAATAAAAGAACCCTCGTCGCACGATGTGAAATCACCCTGAGCCTCGAATGAATTTTACATCGACACACGATGTATATTTTTTTTGTACATCGTGCGTCGATGTAAATATCATTCGAGGCTCAGGGTGATTTCACATCGTGCGACGAGGGTTCTTTTATTGCCCTCGTGCGACGGTGTAAATTTCACCCGAAATTTTTTACAGTGTGACTAAACATACAACATAATAACCATATATATTATACGTATAAGTAATAAATAAACATTTATTTGCTGAAGAATAAGTAAAAATTAAAAAAAAACATAGGGTACCAGTTTTTTTTATTATTGTTTATAAACCAGTTTTCGTTCGAAGTGATATTTAAATGTTTTATTATTTCTGAACAAATATAATAATTTTTGAATTTTGCCACAAACATTTTGTTTCAAAATTTATTTAAACAAATGAAATTTGTTGTTTTTACATTTTTTTATCACAACAAAATCATAATTTAAAGGTAAGAATAACATGAAAAAGCAAATTACGTGTTAAAAATTTTAAAGAATAATTACGTGTTAAATGGAAAGTGGAAGCAACGTAGTCGACCGCGTAGCGGTCGACGGAGGCGCTAGTTAGTAATAATTAACAATAATATGTAATGAATAAAATTTTTTTCCGCAATGTACTTTTAAGGTAAAATAAAACTTTCAACTATTTATAATTACTGATTAATTAAAAAGTTAATTTATTTATAAATTACTTAACAAAAAAAAATTAATGTAGGGAATTTTATTAAAAAAAACTGTAATTTTGACTAATCAAGTAAACTTTTTCATTGAGATTGTAATAAAAAATGGATTTTAAGAATTAAAAAAAAAAGTCCACAATATTGATACACAACATACACTTAATGTTTCTTATCAATTTGCAAAGAATGACAATAACTGATTGGCAAAAGAAAAAGAAAATAACGAAAAATGCACCTTTAAATTTATATATTGCAGCAAGCGCGTTGCTTGTACGTTTACCTCGAATAAAAATTCTCGTAAAAATTCAATCGTATTTCAAGTGCGCGTAAATAAAATTGCATTTTATTGCTCTTAACCTTGGCCTAACTTTGATTTCAACACATTTACTTTTTTCTTCCAATTTCAACCCATCTTTACAACTATCTATTTTTTTAAGGGCAAAACAAAATTTACTGTTTCGCAAAAAACAATATTTTGCAAAAAGAAGTTTTTTGATTAATAAATAATTTTTTTTCATTTAGGAATTAATTTTAATATTTCGTGTATATTTACAATTATCAACTGTTTTTAATAAATAATTTTTTCATTTATAATAATAGTTTATTAATTCTAATTAATATAGATACATAGTTCATTTATTAATTAATTTTCTAAAATTAACTCAATTACAATTAAACGTATAACAATTCTTTTAAACTAATTAAAACTTTTATTTTTGCAAAATATTGTTCGGAACAAATTCAAATTGTGTATAAATAGAATTTATGTTCTTGATACAATCAAAATATGGAATTTAAAATACGTTCTATTTAAAAAAAGGCGAATTCATTGTTAACGAAAAATTCAATGACACTTTGATTATGAAATGTTGCTATTAATAAATTTTTTCGACAATCATGTGTCATTGAATTACGCAATTTGAATAGAAATTCTTCCTTTAAAAAAAGTGTTTCATTTTATTCGAAAAATTAATATATATATATATTTTTTTGTCTGTCCCATAAATGCATGATGGGAGAGCGATATCCTATAATAGCCTTGTTCCACATAATGTCAAATAAAATCCTGTGTTTTGTCGACTATAGAGATTCATTTAAATTGCGTCACAATAATTGATATAATTTTATGCCCCCCCCCCTCTCTCTCTCTCTCTCTCTCTCTCTCTCTCTCTCTCTCTAGTTATTTAATTATATACCTGGAAATGACTAAAAAGTCATTCAAATTAAAATTTGTAATCTATATTATATAAATTCTGTAAGTAATTTAATTTTATGTTTTCTCCAGAGGAAAAAAAATATATTAAAAAATTGTGAATATTCCCTTTTTTTCCTTTTTAATCTAAAGTGAGAATTTTATTTTACGAACTTAATTCATAGCAGGGCAAAAATTTGTAGTTCGGTCTAATATTTTCTCGATTATTCTATTTTTTTGTAATCGTAATTTTTAATTTTTTTATTAAAATAACTTTTTAAAAATTGTCAATAAATTTGTTCATTATCTATTATTATTATTTATTATTTATTCAACAATTATTTATTGTCAATAAAATTTTGTATTATTATATAGTTATTATTATTTAATATTTTTGAATTATTAATTAATTATAATTTAATTACCATACTATATTAATAAGTTAATATATTAATTTTTTATTTCAGCTGAAATTTCCCCTCCTCTCTAGAAATATAAAACAAATAATGACAATTTAATTTTTCTTTCAAGGGTATTCGAGAAGATTCGGTATTATTTCGCAAATTCGAGCGATTCAATTCCAATGTCTTTTGTTCTTGGATTTTACGTGTCGCTTGTAGTCAAAAGATGGTGGGAGCAATACAAACTTTTACCATGGCCCGACAATCTTGCACTTTTTATAAGTGCCGCCATTCCTGGAAACGTAAGTCACAATTATTCATATGAATATTAATTAATTAAATTATTTAATTAATTATTAATTTAAGCTAAATAAAATAATTAATATTAAGAATATTAATTACTTGAATCTTAAATAAGACTACGAATAAAATTAATACATTAATAAAATTAAATATTAATTAAATACTAATTTTATTTAATAATTATTAATTAATAATAAATAGTAGTAAAAAATAAATTGAGGGCCTGGAGGTTGTAACGATTTTCTTATTTGATGAAAATCAATAAAAACCGCGACAATACAAAATTTAAAAACAATAAAAATTATAAAACAAAAGATTTCAAATAAATAAATAAAATAACGGAATTGCGTGAAAATACAAAATACACAATATAATCAACACACAAATAATTTACAAAAAGAAATAATTATTATATTTCAGTCAACAGTTTAAATAAAATAGGCCTGACGTCAGGAATTATACAAAATATGGAAAATAGAAATTAGAAATAATTCAAAAAATATACACACATTCAGACAACAATATGTAAAACGAAATATACAAGTACAATAATAAAATCAAAAATCATAAATTAACAAACGATACAATTAAAAGAAATAATTCGCAATTCGCCTCTCAACTAAATTTGCTCTCATATTTAAATCCGTCAGAATATTTTGAAAAATAATATTGTCAAGTCAAATATTATTTTCTAATGTTATATACCCGAAAAGACATTTTTATAAGATTAACTTACGGGTTATTTGTATGATTCTCACACAATTATTATGACAACGGAGGCTCAGGCTTTGTGGATGGTTCCGACTTCCAATACTCGTTATTTTGATAAAGTCTGTATGTTAGGGCCATCCTTATTATTCCCAAAAAACTCCAACGGACACAAACGGCCACACTTTACATAATGAAACACAACAAAAATATTTTATATAAAAAAAATGATAAACTATATTTAATAAATGAGAAATATTTAAATTTACACAAAAACTACCTTCCGTGTCCTCGGCCGGCACGTGAGAGCGTAGCCGTTGTTGAACCGGTGTCGACGAATTGCGATAGTCAATTAATAAATTAATTGAACTCTTCATCGACCCGCGATTTAACCCACCAAACCCCCACTACCGTCCGAATATTACAGGACACGGAAATTATAATAATTTTAACGAATACATGAAAGTCGGACCGGTCACATTTGCCAGGAGCATTTGTATCGCTTCAAGGTTGAAAGGGACTATACCAGTCAGACAACAGTGAGCGCCTCTAGGCTTCTCACTGCTGTCTGACTGGTATAGTCCTTTTCAACCATGCGTTGCAGGCAGTTATCCGTTCCAGACCCTCAATTTAATTTCTTTTTCAGAAATAATATATGTTTATTAAAGCAAAATAAGAGAGCAAATATTTTTTTTTCAAAAATTGCGAAAAATTGATACACTTTCTTCAATGTTATTTATTACATAATTGAAAATTATGTTATTTGTTTCATGACTCTTTTGCGAGTACTTGAAATTATATTTACACCTAAAGTACATAATTCTTATTCGTATAAATATTGTGCATTATTGTTGACAATTATTTCTTTTTTAATAACAATCACAAAGAGAATGCAAATATTTAATTATCTCGTAAAAAATAAATCATTCGTCACAATAAATAATACTGCAATAATTGAAAAATTTCTTTTGCCATTGTAAAGTGTATTTTTTTCTCTGTTTCATTTTTGAAAAGAATTTGCATATTTTTTCCTTCAATGAAAAATATATTTCGCCTTGTAGAAAAACAAGGCTATTTTTTATTTTTATTTTCGTATTACACTTTTTTTCTTTTGCTTTTCTTTAACTCGTTGAACTTTTCCTTATTTTCTTCTTTGCTTTTCGTCAAATCGTCGAATTTTTCTTGATTTTCCCTTTTGCAACTGCTTTTTTTTCTTTTGATGAATTTCTCCTGATTTTTCCCCATCATCTATATATATATATATATTGGAAATGTCAAAAAAATGTTTTTATTTTCCGTTTCTTTTTTGCGACTGATTACATAGTGACGGAATCGAGAGAAGAGAGACGTCGTTATAATTGATGCAGCCTTTAAATCCGAACATAAGGTATACTAGTTGTTGCTCGTAAATCATTACGCTAATGAATCACCATGACATATTTCGATGTCGTTAACCTACGTGTATAAGTAGTTACCAGTCTAGTGCATGTATACATGCCACACCCAACAAAAAATTGGAACGATCATCCAGTATAATCGATCCTTCACATTTACTCTACAAAAAAATAGAAAGAAAGAAAGAAAGAAAGAAAGAAGAAAAAAATATTCACACTATTCACGTTTAAAAAAAAAATTTTCACATTCATGTGAGAAAAATTCCCTTTAATCTGGAGTAAGAAGGATTTTTCCAAAACTCTTAATATTCGAATTGAATAAAAAAATAATTTAATTAAATATAATTGAATCAAAAAATTGAATTCATTGAATTGAATTATAAAATTCAAATTAATTCAAATTGAATACAAAAATTAAATTAATTGTATTTGTAATTGAACTAAAAACTTAAATTTGAGCTTGTCGCAAGAAGAAGCTTGTCTCCCTACTAATAAAAAGACTAATCAGACTGAATTAGAAATAAAAATTACACTCACTCTAATAAAAATCCAGTAAAATTAGCTTAAATTAGAAATAAAAATTCGAATAACTAATAAAAATCAACTAAATTTGAAAAACACTGACCAAATTACAAAATAAAAATTCGAATAACAAATAAAAAATTTATAGAATTAGTAGCAAATTCCAAAAAACTTGAAGAAAAATTTGACTGAATCAAAAAAATTCGACATCAGAATTAAAAAAAGAATTGTAATAAATTGAAAAATGTCGACTGAAGTAAAAATTAAAGTTAGATTGAATTAAAAAAGAGAAAAACTAGACTAAATTAGAAATAAAAATTTAAAAAACTAATAAAAATATAATAAATTTGAAAAAATTGACTAAATTATAAAATAAAAATACGAATAACAAATAAAAAATTTAAAGAATTAGTAGCAAATTCCAAAAAACTTGAAGAAAAATTAGACTGAATTCAAAGAAATTCGAACTAATTTTAAAGAAGAAAGTCGACATCAGAATTTTAAAAAAATTGTTATAAATTGAAAAAGGTCGACCGAAATAAAAATAAAAATTAGGCTGAATTAAAAAAAATTGAAATACTTTGAAAACAAAATTAGAAATAATTTCCAAAAAATCCGACAAAATTGACATATTGAATTCGAAAAAATAAATATTTAATTAAGTAATTGCTGAAATTAAATTTTGAATTTTGAAACACAATTATAAAAAAATTAATTTTCCTCTCCCAGAAAATAATTTTAAAACCATATATCCAAGAATCCAATTTTATGAATGAAATATCGATGACAAGTGCCAGATGTTTCGAGAAATATATGCCTTTCATTGAAAACTCATTGAAATGCAAACTCTGTGTCAATGATGACCGTCCCTCAATCTCCTCAACATGAAAGTTGATTATTTCAATCCTAACTTCAAAGCCCGGGCATTTGTGCACGTTCGCCTTACATGGAGTCGGAATTTCATGCACGAAAATTATTTCACGATTGAAGCAAAAAAAAAAAAAGGAAAAAAAAATCTTCTCAAGGATTCAATATTTTGCTGCATTTGCTATACTAATTTTCATCGTTAGTTGTCAATTAGAATTAATTAACTAGCAAGTGGAATTAATTAGCTACTAATTAGCTATCAAGTGTAATTAATTATCCACTAATTTACTATTTAGTGAATTAATTAACTACTAGTTAGTTACTAATTTTAATAAATTTGCTCGTGATTTTCTAGCAATTAGAATTAATTAGCTACTAATTGGAAATAATTATCTACCAATTTTAATTAAATTGCTTGTACTTTTCCATCAAATAAAATTAATTAGCTAGTAATTGATTATTAGGTAGAATTAATTAGCCACTACCTAGCTATCAATTTTTATTAATTAGCTACTAATTTACTAACAAGTAAAATTAATCAGCTACTAATTTACTAACAAGTAGAATTAATTAGCTACTAATTTATTAACAAGTATAATTCATTAGTCACTAATTAGCTGTCAATTTCAATTAATTAGCTATTAATTAATTAGCCATCAATTAGCGGATAATGAGTACTAATTAGCTCCAACGTAATAAATACTAGTAATTTTTTTCCTTTTCGTACGAATTAATTTAATTAGCTAATTTTTTTCCCAAAAAAAAACCCTCAATTTCCGTTCACATTTTCTGCAATAATACGTCCTCGAGTCATCGCCAAGGATGATTTTTCTCAAGGCATTCACCTTCCTCGCGTGAAGAATGTGCAATGAAACGACCAATGATTCCAGTGGTATATGCAGAGACACATATATAAATTTTTATCGAAAGGGGCAATTGGCTCGCGCCAAAAATTCGTTTCCGAGACGCGACAATTTTTTCATTCTAAACACGTTTCGCCTGCTGCTGATGCATGTTTCGCCACTTTCCCCATGCAAGTTTTGATTAAGTGTACTTGGCACCAGAAAGACGAAAAAAAAGAAAAAGAAAAATTTTCATCTAATATATTATATTGTTAACTTTGTTTATAATTTTTAATTAACTTGTCAATAATACTTTATTACTTTTTTGTTTTCTATTTTCGTTTTCTTTTTCTTCTCTCTTGTTTTCGAATCAATAGTTGATTTTTCAAGATGTGCGCATTTTGTTACGAGCGTCTTCACACAAAGTTTTGTAATCGAACAAATTTACATACTGTGTATACATACAAATTATAAACGAATCGTAATGTTTGATAAAAATCAACAATTTATCGGCGTCACCGAGTCGCAATCGTCAAACTGAATATTAAAAATACATTCATATTATTTTTTGTTTAGAAGTAAGCACCCAGAAAATTGTTTTTTTGGGGGTTTTATTTGATTAGATGGTTCCTATTTAGCTATTTTTATTTTATTTGTTTATCATATTGTCGAATTTTTAGAAAAATTATTATCAATATCAACACAAGGAATTATTACTTTTTAAATATAAAATGATTTTTCTTAACGAAAAAGACATTTTTGAGACTCCACAATTTTTCTGAATGAACAATTAAAAATATTTTTTAGTCTATTTTTATTTGCTTCATAAAAATATTTTTTTTTAAATAGAAAAATCTTTTCAAATTAAAAGATAATTCTTCATTTAAAAAATTTTATTCTTCAAATAAAAATTTCTCTAACTAAACAATATTTTAATTAATTAAAGTTAAAGGAAGATTAATTAATATTTTATTTATTTATTATTATTGACCAATTTTTTTTAATTGTTCATTCAAAAAATTCCACTGATTTTCAAAGAAGTTTTTTGAATAGAATTAATTAATATCTTTTTATAGTAGGGTAGGGTGGGGCATTACTATTCGCGGGGCGAAACTATTCTTTAGTCCTGGAGAGAAAACTATTCATTCGATTGAAGTCCCTTTTACATTGTATACTTGTCATGTGAAATGACATGGTATGGTACGCCACATTTGAGCTACTGGCGCCATCTATCGTAGGAGTTAGGTACTCAAATGTGATTTTGATATACTCGCCCAGGTAGAAATTTACAATAGGCATATTACTGGTTCAGTACGGGAAAATGACAACCAGTACTGACTTTCATACTGGCCTATTACGTGTCCAACATCGGGAGGTAACGCCTCTGGCTTGGGCTTAGTACTGAAATTTTAGGTTAGAATGGTAAGAAATTGGAAGAGAAAAACTCCTCCAATTAACAAATCATGTTTAGGCATATTTTTTTTAGTATTATGTCATTAATAGCTGCGGGAATAGTTTCGTTCCTCGTTTTTTCGACATAAAAAAAAGGGTTACGTAAAATCGCTGTAGTTCGGAACAGAATCGAGTTGCAGCAAAATAATACATGGCAAAATTGTAGCTAATTGCAAGAAGTCAAGTTTTCAAACGGTCCTAAGCATTTTTTTATTTTTTTTAAATACATTTTTTAGACTCAAAAATCTAAACAGGAATAGTAATGCCCCACCCTACCTTAAAAACAATTTATTTGCCTTTTAAATTTCTTTAAAATACACGATACAATAAACAAATAAAATAAAAAAGGATA
Source organism: Leptopilina heterotoma (assembly GCF_015476425.1). Taxonomy (NCBI): domain Eukaryota; kingdom Metazoa; phylum Arthropoda; class Insecta; order Hymenoptera; family Figitidae; genus Leptopilina; species Leptopilina heterotoma. Next base: position 257,468 of record NW_025110972.1, on the reverse strand, counting down.
AAAAATAATAATTATTATTTTCTACTGTAAAGTAATCGTTTTCTTTAAAAAAAATTCCACTGGTTTACAAAAATATTTTTTGAATTAAGAAAACTTAATTCAAAAAATATTTTTGTAAACTAGTGGAATTTTTTTTAAAGAAAACGATTAATTGGATTTTTTTTAATGCAAAGGAAATTGTTGAGAATGAATTGGATTTTACTAACAAAAAAAATATCTAAAACAGTAAAAATTTTCTTCTACTAGAATGAATAATATATTTTAATCAAAGAAAATTCTTAATTAATAAATTTAATTAAGAAAAATTTTTGAAAAACTATTTTTGAACTAAATTTTTGTTTTCTTGCTTCAAGGATGAACGAGGTCGTTTAATGAGGAGGAACATTGTCAGATATGCCGTTCTCGCCTATGTCATAACACTGCAGAGGATTTCGTTACGAGTTAAAAGACGTTTTCCTACTCTTCAACACATAGTCGACGTTGGTCAGTGAGTTACATTTTCTACACATTAATTTTTGTCCATTTCTAGAGAATTTTTTTCTCTATTCCATTTGAAAAAAATTATAGAACGAAAGAAAAGCTCAAAACGAAAAAAAGTCCTAAACAAAAGAAAAGCACAAAACGAAAAAAAGAGAACAAAAGAAAAGTAGGGGAGAGTTGTCAGGGTTGGGCAGTGTTTAGGGTTGAGCCAACGCATTTATTTCGTTTTATCACATTAGCGCCATCTGTCTTTGTACGTAAATTCTTGCTACTAATGTCAGCAAACATTTCACATGAGTCGCAGTAAAGTATACGAACGTATACTTGAGTCTTTGTGAGTCAGTGCTATACGCTCAGCAAAAACTTTTTTGTGGTGTCAAAAGAAGAGAACTAAATGTAGAAGAAACATGCCAAAGACAAAATAAGTTTACTAAAATTGTCCATTAATTTCTTGGTTCCTATCCTCATTCCCTTAGTGTCACTCTATCATTTGAAGGTCATTTTTAATTATTTACCAACACAATTCATTTATTTTTCTACACTGAAAGAATTTTGGGCAGGCTGCAGGATTTACATGGGTGCCGCTATAGCTCGCTGCCTCAAGACTCGCAGCTAACCTCAAAAAGGCGAGTCTTGCCCAAAATTCCCAAAATTCTTTCAGTGTACAGTGACTCATCTTTGTCAACCATGTTCAACCCTGACAACTTTTTTTTTAAATTGCTTATAACTCCGATACTTTTGGTAAAAATTTTTTACAATGTTCAAAAAGAACATTGCATTTGAGTAAATCTTTCCAACAATATGCGCAAAATCGCGAAATTCGTCCTACAGGGGATGTTATGAAGAAAAGACAAAACTATGCCTAACCCTGACAACTCTCCCCTACAAATAAGAAAAAATCTATAAAAACAATTCTTAGCTATAATAATCTTTACCAGAAAATTAAAAATAAATAAAATGTTTCCCTGAAGAAAAAAAGAAAAAATATTAGAAAACAATTTGAAGAACGTTTATAATTTATTTCCTCAAAAAGAAATATTGATTCCAAACTCTCATTAGGCGAATAAATATTTTTCAAAAGAAGTAAAGAGAAAAATGTGATGAATTTTTTTTCGTTTTGATTATTATGATGAAGAAGTGTGATCATCATCATTATCGTTTGGATTCTTGATTTATACTTTCTCTGCATATCAGGGAAAGTTTAATCAGACATTCGAATCTATGATACAAAATGCATTGTAACAATCAAGTGTTGGAGTGAAATTCAGAGCTCATTTAATAAGAGAACTTTTCAGCAGAATCAGCGAAAGTTTTCTATTGGCACTTGTCGATATATTTAATCACGAGAATTGCATTCTGTATCAGTGACAAACACACGCTTTGAATAGAAGAATTTTTTTTTTGCTTTTCTCTTTAAATAATCTTTTACGTAATATTTTTTTCTTTACAAAAACTCAGTCGATTTTTACAAAATTATTTTTAATATTATATAATAGGGGAGAGTGGGGCAAACCGGCCCGGTGTCAATACTCCCGAAATGGCGAAATTGACAAATGTGTTGTTTATAAATTTGAAACAACAACCATGTGTAGTATACCTTATTTTTTCAATTTGACATTATTTACTTTTGTTTGTGCAACGCTGGGAGCAAAAGTTTTTTTAGTTTTTTTAGTAGTTTTACGAACTTGTTCTTCAGGAAATTCTGAGGAAATCGTGTAATATTTCCAAATATTAGGTCTTAGGTTTTGTTGAAGGTACACACCTCAGGAATATTTACCACCAAAAACTTTAATGAATTTGCAAAGCGGTTTTTTTAAACAAATATTAATTCTCAAAATAAGACCTGTGGGGCAAACCGGCCATAGGATATTTTCATTGTATCGGAGTTTCACGAAAATTATTATTAATTAGAATTTTTTTTTTATTAAAATATTTACTTTCAATGAGAATTAGACCCTTTAATATTGTTTCCCTGATAATTTAAAACATTTTTGTTTTGTTATTAAAACAAATTATTTATTTAATTAAAATTCAATCCTGTATTATTATTTACATTATTACAACCATTGTTCACATGATTCTTTGTTTGTTGTTATTGTAGATTATACAAATGTAATATTATAGATGACAAACCAAACTGGCCGGTTTGCCCCATGGGGGTGGGTCAAACCGGCCAGTTTGCAAAATTTTTTTAAAGATAACACAGCAACTAAACAATAAAAGATAAAGTATAGGTGTCTCTAGGAAAAAGTTGCGCAATTAAGGGGTTACGCCACCCTGAACGCATGAAAATCGGATGGTTTTTTAGGAATTTTTTGATAAAACTGTTTGAGGTAGGACTTCTTTACATTTATTGATGCTTTAGTACATATATTGAGCTTTATAAATATTAAAAAAAATTGTTTTTAATTAAAAATGGCGGAGATATAACTATTGGCGTGGATCAATTTTTTTCGGAGCAGTCCTTAATGGTGTACATGATTGGCAGTTCAATTTTTGTCAGAAACAAGTAAAACAATATTTTTCTTAAAAAGTGATAAATTTTGAACAGAGTGACGAAGCCATTTAAAAAAAAAAAATTTTTACGCAAATGGAAGCACTTTAAAAATTGACATTTTTTTTTTGCTAAAATTACCGTATAAAAAATTGGATAAAAAATTTTCAAATTATTCAATTAAAAAAATCCCACGTCACTCTGTGGAAAATCTATTTAGGAAGATGTATATTAATTTTGAAGTCAATCGACTGAATAGTTTTTGAGTTATCGTGTACACCGTCTCGAAAATTGTGGTTTCGAGAAAAACGCAAAAGAAGAAAAAAATGAACTTTAGTGTATTATAACTTGAAAATTTTTCAATTTACTATTTAATCAGCAATTCCTGGGCCATAATTTATTTTCTTTAAGAATGGAAGGGATACAATGAAAAGGACCCTTTCTAAATCATGAAAGGGCCCCCTAGACCATTCGAAAATAGAAAGTCGCTGCTTCCAGCAGCTCTCGGCGCGTCCCCACCGCGCTGACTTCTAATGACCATAACTTTTGTAATTAGTGAGAAATTGTCTTCGGCGACATCTCAAAATATTCGTTAGAATATAAACTTTGAAATTAAGCAAAAAAAAAATAAATTTTTTTGAAAATTTCAGGGTGGCGTAACCCCTTAAATGACCTTTCAAACAAGATATCAGAAAATGAAATCGGTTGATTCATTTAGTCACAAGAGTAAAAAAACCGTTAGTATGGCCGGTTTGCCCCACCCGTGTAGAAATTTATCGTGGAAGTATATGAGAAACTGCCTAGTGGCGCTAGATTCTGTCTATGAACTTGAAGGGAAATCTGGACAGAAGCGAACTAGGAATGTGACGCTAGAAACATCTAGAATATATGTATACAGGCTGGCTGTCTAGTCTCTTTCTATTAAAATTGAACGTTTCTAGACAAATTCACGATATTAAAATATAGGGGAAAGGTGTACGAGATGATCCCCTGGGGCAAGATGATCCTTTTGAATTTTGGCGAGCCTATTAGCTCCACCTTTTAGGTAAATACGGTAATACGTTGCCAATGACATACCTATGAATCAGTCAAACTGTCATGACAACACGCGTCATTAAAAAAATTCTATTGGAAAAAATAAAAATTTTATACTTTTGATCTAAGGAAAGCTTAACTTTGGGCTTAGATAACTTTTGTTGTAGTAGCTAAAATTCCATGTTTCTTGTACTCACGGCTTCAGTATCTCTTCAACTAAGTGTTCTGATTGGTATTATGGAATAACAGAGCTCGTAGGTTAAGTTACAAACAAATTACAAAATAGTAGCATTTGGGGCAAGATGATCCCTCAATGGGTGTACAAGATGATCCCCCCTAATTCCCATGTATTTCGTCTCACCTCAAAATGAATTTTCTAGTATTAATAAAAAATTTAATTTTTCTCGCTTCTTATATGTTTTTATTATGAAAACTAACGTATCTAAAACAAAAAGTTGACATCTACATCTATTTTATTAATTTTCTCGTTGTAGACAATGCCTCGTAATTAAAAAATAGGAAAACGAATTGTGGTGAGTGGTCAAAAGCGTTTGTGGACTAAATAAAGTATATTTAACATTGATACACTGTTATTCCATCAATTTATACTCCTTTTCCAATAATTGGGGTAAGATAAACCTACGGATCATCTTGCCCATACCAGGGGGATCATCTTGGACACCCCGGTGTCCAAGATGGTCCTTTTGTAAGGTTTTAGAAAAATTAAATTTACTTGTAAAATATTAATTAGCTGTATACATTTCTAATTAGAAAAGTTAGATGGATTAATTATCTACTAGTTCGTACAAAACAAACTCGAATATGTTGATTTTTCTTTGAATAATAGGTTTTTTCCCTTAGGGGGATCATCTCGTACACCTTTCCCCTACCGTTCCTATAAAGGTTGAATATTTATATACGTTCATAATAATGAACATACATATTATGTATATTTAAAAAATCTTTATTATTACAAATAAATTACAAAACTATTTCTTACATATTACAATTTTCCATTCCGGTTAGATTATTAGGTATATTTCACGTACATTTTATTCTTGTCTAGTTGATCATCTAAATTTTCTGAGTTGATATCTGGATAACCAATGTATCAAAAATAACTTTTTCCTCATCTTTCTATTACCCTTCCAATCTTTGGAATTTGTTTATTCCTAGAGTTCAATAAGAAGATTCATCAGTAAATTTCTTTACAAATGACACTGATTAACAAACTTTTCTTAAACAATTTCTGCACCACACACGCTGACACGCACAGCTATCGCGATCAGCTGATCCATTGCTGCCAACTGTCGCATGCACAGTAACACTGTCGTCTGCTACTACCACTGCTACCAACTTATAATATTGTTCAAAAATAGTCATGTTTGTAAGAAAATGTCAAAAATAATAAAATTAATAAAAGCTTAGATTCTTTTTCGAATCTAAAAACAGGTAATCCATATATAAACAATTAAAATTTCTTTACTATTATCTCAAAGTCTTGATCTCAATGAGAAAAAATATAATTTTTATAACATTTTTATAACCTATAATCTGTCTCTAAATTAAAGAATAAATTATCCAAATATAGTTCTAAAACCTTTACATTAAATGCAACTTTAATTTTTACAAGGATTTATATTTCTTAAAAGTTCGTTTCAAAACAGAAAGAATCTGTATTACATACGCAATAAAGGTAGAAGATTTGGTATGCTAGCTAGTTACTATAACGAATTTAGTGACACCTACTAGACGGACTTGTTCTAATTCCTTATGTCGGTAACCTAGACAGCATCACGATAAATACTAGGCCGTCTCCATATCGAGAGAAATGAAGGGAAAACTGTATAAAAACTGTACATTAACTTTACGGGACCAGGACAGGTATTTGAGAATAAAATTCCACGACAAAAACTGTCTAGCTGTAGGCTAACACTAGGAAGGCCACGACAAATTTCTACACGGTCACTCTCCCCTAATAAATAAATAAAAAAATAATATGTATTAGTTAACTATATTAATATACTTAGTTATTAATCAAAATATAAATTTATTTTTATTTTTTATTTTATTTTAAAAATAAATTATTTTTCATATAAATATGAAAAATAATCGTATACGATTAAACGAACTTATCTTAAGTGAAGTTCAATCGTTATTATGCGAGGATGTTTTGTCCGAATAGATCAGATTGTAGTCACGCTAGTTGCTCGATTCCAACCACAGAATTTTAAAGCATTGGTTTTTTCCCGCCAGCACTAGATGCTCTCACCGGCACGCGTCACCATCGTCACTACTCTTTTTGGTGAAAATTCAAATCAAATTGCAATGAGGTTGAGGGAAATGTACATGGGTGGAACTACAAGTAATCATTTCATTATTGTTTTAGAAATTTAAACATGTGAGTTAAAAACAGAGTTCGCAAAAGTACTGCTCGTTTCTCGCAAAGGTTAATTTAAAAATCGAACAAAAAATTAGATTTATTGGTCCAGCCGGCCGCTTTTCCTATAGACTCAATACTAACACCTTTACGTTGAGCAGCTGAGGTCGATGCATGTTTTGTACTATAACCCGAATAAGTATCCGTTTTAATTCTACACTCAGCTAACGTTTGTTTGATCCAGCGACTAATTGTCGCGCTTGACGCAGCTTTATGAGGCTTTTTAAACGTAATGAATAAAGACTTCTCATTCACGGATCTCAAATTTTTTGTTTTAATTCAATAATCCTTTAACAGGCTGGCAACACAAAGTTCTGGTCTATCGTTTAATACGGGTAAATATAAAAGCGGCTGTTCTCTCCCAACTGCCGATGTCTTAATCCTGTCGACTATGTATATATTTTAACCGCGGTTTCCGTAATTTTAATATTATCGATGTTAATTTTTAATAAGGTTTGTAAGCGTTGAGCTGTGGCTAGCGCAAGAAGTGTCACGAGTTTTCTCGATAACTTTTCCAAATCTAATTCTAAATTAGATTCGTAGGTTGGTAGATGAATTAAAACTAGATCTGGATCCCATATGTCGTTGTATTTTGGCTTTTGAGGTTTCATTATTGACACTCTTTTACAAAAACGTTTTATTGTCGGGTTCTGGTCTAAGTCGAGTGAAACAATCAAAGATAGCGCTGAACGATACGAGTTTAACCCTAGAAGGAGTACGTTAATTTACTCACCCTCTAAGGAGTAACTGGGGTGTCCCGACACCCCACGCTTTAAACTTGTTTTATAAGGTTTATATTATTTGACGTAAAAAAATTAGTTATAATGAATTGATTGGTTTTTTAGTAAGGAATACAATAATATTATTCATATTTTGATAAATTAAAAAAATTTTGAAAAAAACTATAAAAACCCAAAAAAACACCAAAAAATTGCAAAATTGACTTTTTTCACAAAAAACGTTGTAGTTTCTTAAAAATTTGACTAATTTAAAAACTATTTTAGGTTTTTAAAGTTAAATAGATACACTTTTAGGGGAAAAAATTAGTTTTTGTATTACTTCCAAAAAACATAATTATTTGAACATCTGAAGTGAAAGAAATTAAAGACAATTGACGAATAGTGAAAATAATAAAATTGAACTATAAAATGGACTTAAACAATTAATATTTACTAAAAATCGTGTTATAAATTTAAAATTTTACAAATTTAATATATCTGAATATATTAACATTAAAATTAATAACTTATGAAATGATTCTGTAAATTAATATTTAATCAAAGTTTTAATTAACAATTCTTAATACCTCTAATATATGTTAAAATATTATTAACAATATAGAATTTATAATTTTAATTTGACTGTCATATACTACATTTTTCTGTATTAGAATTTAATTTCTGACTGTAGAGAGAGCACAGAAATTTTTAATAAATCTTAACTCAAATTTCATAAGTTGTTACAAATACAGAATGTCTATTTTTCATAAAATTAGAATTTTTGTATACAAATGTTCCTTTTTTATAAAATACAACTTTTTCATGCATAACCTATCAATTTATACTTTATCAGATGATTTTGACTGATTAAAAACGATTTTTTAAAAAAATTTGAATTTACTTATCTTGACAATTTTTCTAACGTTAGGGAGTAACTGGGGTGTCCAGACACCCCAGACGTATTTTAACAGGAGATAGAGCTCTTCCTAGAGCAAAACTTTTGGCGGCACATACAGGTGTCAAAAGATAGAGGTTCAAACTAAATTATCAACGGGTTTTGAGCGTAAAAAAATTATTGGTTAAGCCATGGGAATATTTTGAATTTTGCTTGGGGTGTCCAGACACCCCAGTTACTCCTTCTAGGGTTAATGTCCCATAGGATATAATTTTCTTCAATTGTTCGGTAAGGAACTTTAACACCTCTGGTATCGTAGGATCAAAATTCGAAATGCCATTTTTTTTTACAAAATTTCCACCATAAACGAAGCGGTTTTTCGTATTGGGAGTAGGTTGATTTTGATAACGATGCCAGAATCACAGTCAGGGAATCTTCCGGTATTCCACGTCTTGCGAAAGTCTGCCGCACAGTTTCCCTGCAACCAGAGTAAGCTTCTCGGCCAGCGGATGAACTTCCCTAAAAGGACGTATCAGAAGATTAATGTCTGGACCTAGATAAATTGGATTACACACTAATAATTTCATAAATAAGGGGAACCAAGGTTGTGTCGGCCAGAGGGGTACAACTACAACACCCTCGGCTCCCTCGTTAACTATTTTCTGTAGAGTTCTCAATAATTTTAAATGCATCAATTGCCCATGCATGTGGATCCTTCCTCCAGGAGACAAATCTATCACATTTTTTATTAATATTAGTAGCGAATAAATCGATCTCAAACTTTGGGAAGGTAGAATTAATTTCTTCAAAGGCCCAGGATGCTAATTCCCATTCTGTTTCATAAGGGAGCAACCGAGATTCTTTATCCGCTATTATATTGTCGCGAGATGCGATGTAAGAAGCGAAGATATACAAGTTACGGCTCTCGCACCATTGCCAAGTTTCTCTACACAACAAAATTAATTTTTGAAACTGGATGCTGCCCATTCTTTTTATATAAGAAATTGCAGTCGTGTTATCAATTCTGAGAAGAATTTACTGTCTTTAAGAGCTAAGAATTTTTCCCTCTCTAAAACCTTGGTATATAACGTTCCATATGGCACAGCTGGACAGGCTGCTACTAACGTCCCTAAAAACTGAGACATTTTTTGTGAATCCCATTCGAAGCCTAAGAATTTAACTACCTCATTTGGGATAAAAGCGCTTTTCTTTTCATTTATTATGAAACCTAACCTTTCTATTTGACTGTAACTCGTCGAGTTACACTCAAATTTTTAATACAATCTTCTTTGGATTCTCCAATCAGCAAGAAATCATCTAAGTATACAACTGAAAGAAATGATTTAGATCTTAAGTAATGAATTACTTGTTTCATAAGTTTTGTGGAAATAAATTAAGCTGTATATAACCCAAAAGGAACACATGTAAATTCATTAAGCTCGTCCTGAAATTTAAATCTTAAGAATTTTCTAAAAGATTCCGCAACTGGGATTGTAAGGTATAAGCATCCTGCAGGTCTAGGGTAACTAATTGTGCATCCTGAAAAAGGACTCTTGTTCCGTCTCCTGTCCTTAAGTTTAAAATGAGGGGCTATTTTATTTTAAGTTAAAATTAATATAAAAAAAAAATTCAAAATTTTTTTTTTTAAAAATTAAAAATCCGTTTTTGAAAAAATATCATCTTTGATATTTTTTTAAATTTTACTAAATGTTAGGGAAAATGTGCTTTACATGTCCTGTAAGTTTCATCTTGGGATCTTAAAAGGATTCGGAGTAAAAAATAAAACGTAACCACTAGAGATGTGCAAAAAGCTCGAGGCTCGATCGAGCTTTTTCGAGCCAAGCCAAGCCGAGCCTAATCAGTTCGAGCTCGAGTCGAGTTCGAGCCGAGCTGTGCAAAAAGCTCGAATAATTTTGAGCACTCGAATTTTTTCAAGTACTCGAACGTTTCGAGTACTCAAGTGCATTCGAGTACTCGAATTTTTTCGAGCTCTTAAGTAAATTCGAGTTCTAGAGAAAAATCATATAATTTTCGCATATATTATAATTAGAAAATTGAAATACACTTTGAAATTGAAGATTTATTGACTTTAATTCGCATAAATTCGAAATTTTCTATGCTTATTATGTTATTAATATTTTTTTTTTGTCATTTAAAAGCTCGAATCCATTCGAGTACTCGAATATTTCGAGTACTCGATTTCACTCGAGTACTCGAATATTTCGAGTACTCGATACATCGAGCCGGCTTGGGCTCGGCTTGGCTCGGCTCGGAAATTCGAGCTTTTTGCACATCTCTAGTAACCACATATTACGAACATATGGGGCAAAATTCCTCAACTGCCCAGGTCAAAAAATGAATTTTCTCTAAACTTTGCTAAAATGTTACTATTATTAGTTGAAATGTAAATATAAATTTTTTTTGTATTTGATAAAATATTTTTTGAGTTATGGAGTTTCAAATTTTTTATTTTTTTCAATTTAATATATTGATAAGTAAAATTATTCAAATTTAAAGTACAAATAGTGATTTTTTAAGGGGTTTTCACGAGCTATAAGCTGGAGATGAAAAAAAAGTTGTTTTCTTTCAATTTGACCTTGAAATTCAAGGTCAAATTCTTAATTTCAATATATCTCAAAATCGGTGTTTTTTTCTAACCTATCCCAATCGAAAGCTTACCTTTTTTCCTATGAGTCATTTAAAAATCAAAGTGGGACCATGGAACTTTTTGAAAAAATTAATTATAAATCATCATTTTCTTTGTAAAATAATGAAAAATTATTATTTTCCTTAAAAATTTCCATGGTCCCACTCTGATTTTTACATGGCTCATAGGAAAAAAGGTCACTAATTTATAACTTGTGAAAACCCCTTTAAAAATCACTATTCGTACTTTAAATTTTATTAATTTTACTTATCAATATATTAAATTGAAAAAAAGATATTTTCAAAAAAATAAAAATTTTGAAACTCCATAACTCATAAAATATTTTATCAAATTAAAAAAAATGTATATTTACACTTCTATTAGTAATAGTAACATTTTAGCAAAGTTTAAAAAAAATTCATTTTTTGACCTGGGTAGTTGAGGAATTTTGCCCCATATGTTCGTAATATGTGGTTACGTTTTATTTTTTTACTCCGAATCCCTTTGAGATCCCAAGATGAAACTTACAGGACATGTAAATGTAGCAGAAGAATGCGAACCATCTTGACTATTGAGTCGATAAAGCTGTGAAAATTTGTTGGATGTGGACCTCTGTAGCTCAGTGGAAGAGCAATCAACCGGCAATTGATAGGTCCTGGGTTTCGAGCCCCAGCAGAGTTAGTCCCACATTTTTTCATAGTTTTAAATTTATTTTTAAAGATTTAAAATAATCTTTATAAATAAGATCAGACTTTTGTCTGTACATTGCATAGAAATTGAAAATTCCTATTTAGTTTTTCTATTCAAGTAGTAAGAATTCCAAAAATGCCAATAAAAAAAATTATGTATGTATGTATGTATGTATGTCTGTCCGCGATATTTTGTCCGGGATAAACACAAAGACTACTTGACCGATTAAAGCGAAACTTTATAGTCTCTTAGGTATTAGTCTAACTTAAATTTATAGCCATATCCGATTGAAAAATATTAAGCTGAACGAAAGTTATAGCTTTTTTCACAAAATTCAAAAAATAAAAAAAAATGCAAATTTTTAAATTTTTTGTCAAATTGATGTGACACTTTCTGTAGTTACTTTTTAATATAAATACAACTAATTTTCACTTTAAAAATGAAAAATAAATAATATGTTCGAGTTTTTAAGACAAAATCATATTTTTGATTTTCGACAAAATTTTTAATTAATTTTTTTTTAATATTGTTTAATTTTTTATTAAGTTGGTAGTGATATCGGTTAATGTTTTTAAATTTTTAATTACATTCGTTACATTTATTTTATTAAAAAGTTTAGAGTCATGAATTTGATGTCGATTACAAATTTTCTAAAATCAATGAACGTGAGTTTGCAAAAAATTTCTATATTGATATATTCAGATTTTAAGTTTGAAAATTTTATAGCACGTATTTTCATATTTCATTTAACGTAGAAAATAAAATATATGTATATGTTCAATATAAAGGGTACAGTAAGAGCATCAATAAAACTGAAATTTAACTTCAGCGGGTACGGTAACATATAAAGTCCTTAAAACGCCATTAGGGCAAATTGGGATTTATGAATCAAAATTTTCTTATTTTTGAATTCTAGAAATGTTTTAAAAATGACTATAAAAATAAATAACAAATTCCTATTCATGAATTAAAATTTTGTTTCTTCAATTTTAGAAATGTTTGGGGTATGTTGTCGCTTTCCAAAATTCTATCTGGGCACTAAGCAAAAACAGGTAAAATGTAAAATCCCATGTGGAAATTTTCAATAGGGATATGGAAAAATTATACCTACTTGAAAAATAAAAATAGATTTTACATGGGATTTTTTCTTAAATAAATATAGGCTTTTTGGGTTTATTTAAATATAGTTATCACTCAAAATCGTGTCGCAATTTACCATACGGTTTTACATGGGAATCCAAATGGTTTCCTTTATGAAAGTGAATCCCATGTAGGAATCGAAAACGTTATAGTTTCTACCAATACATTTAACAGAGTGTCTATCAACCGCGAAAGAAAACCGAAAAATAGCCGGAATTTTAATTCGACCAGGAAAAATCGGAAATTTTTTGCCAAATCGGGAATTTTCTTATCTAATTAAAAAATGTTTTATTATATTAATTCGTTTTTAAAAAATTGCTTTTTGCTTTAATTTTTATTGATGTAATATTTTAATTTGTCAAAATTTAAACCCTACATTCAGACTACAATATAGGTCTTATTTTCGATTTTAGCAGTCGTAACGTAAGGTCTACTTGTGATACAATTAGTTCGAATTAGACTCTACATAACTCCAAAAGCTGGTGGAAAATTAGGATTAATTTTTAATACATGAATTGAAATACTACAAACGCATAAAGTACTACAAACTGACAAATACTGGTCTGTAAATCTGAATTAGTTGAAAATAGTATTTCATAGGAAAAGTCATTTACTGATTCAAACAGTAATATTGTTCTAATGAAGTAGTTAATGTAACTAATTATTAGTTTTTACCAATCAAATTAAATTCCCGATTGGTAGACACCTCTTCAAATATATTAGTAGAAACTAAAACCCGTCGAAGACGGGTACGACAGCTAGTCTCTCTATATTATAAAAAGATTTCGCCGCCGGATTCAGTACCCTGAAGTTGGCCACAAATGAGCGGATGGGAAGAAGAACTCGATGTGACGCTCCGCTGCACGCTGTATTGTCAGTCAAGAGTTCCAAATGCCGATAAAATTAAAGTTTGAAATTTGAAATTTTAAAAAGTGCTACATTATAGAAAATAAAGAGGCGCATCTTTTTTTCCTTTGAATTTTTTTTATAGGACAATTAGTTTAAATAGTAAGTGCAAAAAACTAAAAAAAATTTATTTTTATTTTTCATTCAATTTTAAAACATAAATCATCGTAGTTAAGACAAATATTGATAAAATTAATCGGTATTTGATATACAAACTCGTTAGGGTCTATAGAAGACGATAACATATCAAAAAACTTAAAAATTATTAATTGTTTAATAATATTTAATTATTATTAATGATCTACCAGCAATCACATTTTCTTACCTTCGCCGACAAAAAGTCAGTGGGGAAGTTTCGAATTAAAAGAACTTCCAGTGAGACATTTGTTCTTCAATGTATAAAGATGTTTTCTGAAAAATTTCAAATTGATTTATTGAAAAGTTTAGAAAATATCGAAGTTTAAACAAATTGCGCGTGGCGCGCTAGCGAGTCGCCGTGTATAGAGAATTATATTCTGTGTATAAATGATCTGCTTCTCATAACTTTTACATATACATTTATTTACTATCGCAAATAAATTGTTTTCAATTTATTTATATTGATAAATTAAAATTGATTTAATGTTTAAATTATTTAATGTTTATTATCACTGGAAGTTCTTTTAATTCGAAACTTCCCCACTGACTTTTTGTCGGCGAAGGTAAGAAAATGTGATTGCTGGTAGATCATTAATAATAATTAAATATTATTAAACAATTAATAATTTTTAAGTTTTTTGATATGTTATCGTCTTCTATAGACCCTAACGAGTTTGTATATCAAATACCGATTAATTTTATCAATATTTGTCTTAACTACGATGATTTATGTTTTAAAATTGAATGAAAAATAAAAATAAATTTTTTTTAGTTTTTTGCACTTACTATTTAAACTAGTTGTCCTATAAAAAAAATTCAAAGGAAAAAAAGATGTGCCTCTTTATTTTCTATAATGTAGCACTTTTTAAGATTTCAAATTTCAAACTTTAATTTTATCGGCATTTGGAACTCTTGACTGACAATACAGCGTGCAGCGGAGCGTCACATCGAGTTCTTCTTCCCATCCGCTCAAATGGTCAAAGGTCATCGCTCTGAAGTTGGCCTCAGGTCACAGACGTAGGTCAAGAGGTAAACATAACCTCAAAATCAGGTCAAGGCTCATCGCTCTGAAGTTGGCCTCAGGTCATAGACGTAGGTCAAGGGGTAAACATAACCTCAAAATTAGGTCAAGGGTCATCGCTCTGAAGTTGGCCTTTAGGTCATAGACGTAGGTCAAGAGGTAAATATAACCTCAAAATCAGGTCAAGGGACATCGCACTGAAGTTGGCCTCAAATAGCTATAGTATATTTAACATAATTTCAGATCACATACGTAGGTCAAGAGGTGAACATAACCTCAAAATCAGGTCAAAAGTTATTGCGGTCACAGACGTAGGTCACGAGGTAAACATAACCTCAAAATCAGGTCAAAAGTTATTGCGGCCACAGACATAGGTGGAGAGGCGAACATAACCTTAAACTTAGGTCAATAGAGGGCCTATGAAATCGACAAATTTCCTTATATCTTCTGGAGTTAGATCAAAATTTAGATCAAAATTGGCCTATTTATTAACTTACACATAAAAAAAAGCCCTCATTAAGGCCTTCCAAGGGATCAAAATTTAGATAAAATTCAACCTTTTTTTAACTTAAAGGGGGACATTAAGGAGTCGTTATCGTACGTCACAATTAATGTCGACAGTGTCAAAAATTAAATTACATTTCTACGTACCTTCCATATTATTTAAAATCGACTTCATATTATTACAAATTAAAATAAATTCAAATAAATTTTATTTTCAATTTACAAAAATTTACAAAAATAATATTAATTTTTGTAATATTATTAATTAAATTAATTTTCCTGCTTTATTGTTTATTAAACAATAAAGTTTATTATTTCAACGCTTTTTTTCGAAGATATATTACAGGGAAGAAACGAATTTTTTAACTCAAAATCGAAATAAAAAGAAATTAGTCATGTCTTATATTTCGGACCTGATTTCAAATACTACAATCTGAATCTATCATTTTGAGATACAAAATTGGTTACTTCCCCGTAGTGTATCTTGAAAACAAATTGAATAATACAAATAATTTCAACAAACACTAATTTTACTGAATTTGGCTAAAAACCAATATTGATAATAAATATTATTAATTAATTCTTAATTTTAAAATTAATTTTAAAATAAAAATAGGGGGTTGGCGCGCGAAGCGCGCAGGGGGGTGGAGCCCCCCTAGTTATTTATTATTTTAATAAAAGACTATGATAATTAAAATTAGAAAAATAATTACTAAGGTCAATTACTAATAATTAAAATTAGAAATATCAGGCTTCGCACTCTTCTACTAAAAGCTACTACCCAATGGGAAATTTACAACTGGCGGAGTACTGCGCCAGCACTGGCAGTACTGGCAGCTATACGCTGACAGACAGCACTGGCATTACTCTGGGATGATAACGCTGTCTAACGCTGGCGAAGTACTGCCTGCCAGTGCTGCCAGACAGCGCTGGCGCAGCACTGGGCCAGTGCTGGCTGAGAATATTGCCGCAATAAATGCCGTATTGTTATTAATTAGTCGTAAATTAATAATTATAAATAATTTAACAACAAAATGGTGAATAATATTAATAAATAGTTATTATTCATAAAATATTTCTCTTCTTAAAAAAATTGTATTAAAGATGTAGACTAACAATGGATATAGTAAAGGAAGTAGAAAAAAATTGTTTATAACATTTAAAAATTAAATAATAAACAATTACAGTAAGTGTGCATTAGATTTTTATATTTTAGTACCTAACGATTGGAATCTAGAAATATCGCAAACCTATAAAAATAAACAAAATTGCTGACGAGAGGAATCGAACCTACGACCTACGGACTAACAGACTAACACTCTAACCACTATGCTAACGACACATGTGTACAGTAAAGTATTAATATCTCAGTATCATTCAGACATACAATTATTGAGTCAAAGATGAGGTAAAATAGGGATACGTTAGAAATAATAAATTGAAATCAAATAAATTAAACTAAATTTTTAATAGTAAGAAATATAATAGTATTTTAATAGAAACCAAACTATTATTGATATTAAAGTTTAAATTTTGTTTATAATTTTAATTTCTTTAAATAATTTATTATTTACAAAATTAGACAATTATGTTGAATTATTATTATTAAATTTAATAAAAATAAAAAATGAACAACTGAAAAGTAAAATATTAATTTTTTCAATAAATTTATATTTATAAACATTCGTAAACTTTTTTTATAATTTTTTTCAAGTTTATGTCAAAAGAGCAATGTTGGCAAAGAGCGTTGTGAACAATTATTCTATACTCAGCCAGCATTTGCCGCCGTGGCTTGTCCAAGCTTTGGCGAAACAAAAATTCTGTACTGCGTCAGCACTAATTGTCGAGGCTCGGCTAGACTACCGCTGAACAATCGTCTGAGTACTAAGACAGTGATGAACATCGGCACTACACTGTCATTTCCCATTGGGTATTTGCTACTTTTTTGATATGAGGCTACTTTTTGGCTACTTTTTTGAGCCTAATGCTACTAAAAGCTACTTTTCTGAACAAATAGTCAAATTTAGATTTTTAATTTTCACATTTCCATTTAAAAACAGCGTTAAAAACTAAAATCGTTTAGATTTTCTTGCAAATGATAATCTTTGAATTCCCTGTTTTTCCCGGTTTTGTCCTAATTTTTCCCGGTTTTATTTTCTCATCAAATTTAAATTTATTTGATTTCAAACATAAATAAATCTACAAATGGTTTCAAAAATTTGTATTAGATTTTTTATGAATAGTTAAATTGTTTTGACGAGTTTCTTTAAATTTTTTGCAAATAATGTTTTTTTAATAATTTTAATTAAAAATTTGAAAAATAATTGAAATAATTGAATTCTTTCGACAAATTTTAATCAAATTTTTAAAAATAATTGCATTTTTCGACGAGTTTGATTAAAATTGTATTAAATATAATTCTATTTCTGCAATGAGTTTTTATTATTAATGAAAGTAATTGAATTATTGCGAGGACTTTATAAAAAAGTTTCAAATAATTGATTTTTTTAAAAATATCTAAATAAACTCTATTTTTAATAATTCAATTCCTATGAAATTTTCATTCTTTTAGAAAATAATTGAATATTCGTGTAAAATTTTGTCAACATTGTTTTTAAGTAATTGAATTCTTTTTGGAAATTTTATTAAAATAGTAGACATACAAATTATTGAATGAAGAAAAATTTTTGAAAGTAATTGAATTCTTGTGGTGAATATAAATGAATTCTTGTTATTTATAGAAATAATTAAACTTTTACAATGAATTTTATTAAAATTCCTGAAAGTGATTTAGTTTTGTCGAAGTTCTACTATTTATGAAAATAATTGAATATATTGCGAATAAATTTTTAAAAATAAAATTATAATTATACGGTGACTAACTTCCCTTAATTATTTTCGAAAAATTTAAATAAAATTCTTTAAAAGAAGTAAATTATTTGTAATAGAATGTAAATAAATATCAATTACATAAAAAATTTTCAATTATTTGTTTATAAAAATTCAATTATCTTTAAATAACAGAATTAAAAAATCTTATTTTTTAAAATTTTCAAAAAAAACTTTTCGAAAATTCAATTTTATTAAAAAATTTGAAATGTATCTTTTTTTAAATTAACTAATAAAAATTTTAATTATTAATCTTCGCACTTAAAAACATGAATACATTAGAATGTGACTCCTTGTAAAATTTAATTATTTATCAATTATTAAATTAAAATACTTTGAAAATTCGATTATTTAAAAAGTTTTTAATGAAATTCTTTAATTCTTTTTTTTTGTCACCGAGGCTACTATTTCCTACTTTTTTTTGTCGTCGAGGCTACTTTTTCCTACTTTTTTAAAACTCATAATGGAGTGCGAAGCCTGAAATATTGACCGATCATTGTCTTCAATAAATTTTTATTTTTCTTCAAAACCAATCAATTGTTTTCGATTCAAAGAAAAAACGTAAGATGATCCTTTACACGTGAGCATTTGCAATTATGATTAATAATTACATCTTGTTCGTTTTCTGTAAAAAAAACAAAATACCAACACTACAGGATCTGGTTTTATGACCTTTGGACTTACTGTAAATTATAACAAAAATTTAAAAAAGCAGTAAATAAAAAATTCGAAAACGAAAATATTTATTCTATCGAGTTTTTCTTTTCTTAAAAAATAGTAGAAAATTGCAAATTATTAAATAAATAATATTATATTATTATACTAATTTTATACTTTTTAATATGTTAATTTTACAGTATTTTTTATTCTATTAATTAAATAAGTTATTATATATATTATTTTTCTATTATATAAATGTTATGGTATTTTTTTATTATAATAATTTTACACCATTTTATTATTATTTTGTTTTTATTTTATTACTACAACTAATTTTTATTTTAAAATTATATTTTTAGCTCTTTATATTTTGCATTTTTCTCAGAATGAATGTCAATGTATATACCAATATCAAATATTGCATTGTAATCGAAAATGTGGACGCGAAAAAAAGTGAATCATTTACGGGAATGACAAATGAAAAAATAAATACAAATGAGTCATATGTAAACAGAAATGAATATTGAAAAATGATTGAGCGATTTTCCGCAAAAATGCAGACAGAAGAATTCTCAAGCCAATTATTATTGAAATTCGATAATTAAGGGAATATTTCTTAATTAAAAGGATACTTTTTTTATAAATAAATGAATGCAAAAATAAATAAAAACTAGATAAATAAATAGAAAAACAAAGAAACGAATAAATAAATAAATTAAAGACTGAATAAATAAAGAACTAAATAAATACATACATACTGAGAAAACAACTGGGAACCAATAAAAAATACAGACAAAAAAATAAAATAATAATAATAGTACCTAATAATATTTTTTTTCCAAGAAAAAAGCGCAATTACTCAATAAAATTGAAGACGATAAGAAAAAATTTAATTACAACCAATAAACCAGTTAATTTCATCGATGAACCGTTATACGTGCAACATTTCACTTGTTAATTATTGCATTAGATGCGAGAATTCTAAAAATAGAGAGAAAATAAAACGAAACGAGAATCGAATATATAAAAAGAAGAAAGAAAGAAAAAAAAGATCGTCTGCTTCTATATAAATTGAAGAAACGATACTTGGTGAAAGAGAGAAACACACACATGATCGGAAATTGCAAGTAATTGCTGACCCGTAATAATATCGAGTCGTGTTGGTTGATAATTTTCTCACACGTCCTGGTAATTTTCAACTTACTGGAGAAAAAGAGAGCGAAATAAAAAGAGAGAGAGAGAGAGAGGCTAGTATCGAGAAAACGGCTAAAGACGCTGGCGCCAAAGCTTCGTTATTTTCCTTTTCCTCGTCTCAAATCCTATGGATATAACTCTCGACATGTACACTCGACTTACACCTGTCATATCACTCTACATATTAATTATTGTAAAATTAATTCCTTGTCATTAAATATTATTAATTGTAGAAATTAATTAACTTAATTTAATTAATTTAATATTAATTTCTTTTGTTTGACAATTATTGATTGACCGATCAAGTATTTATTTTCGATTCCTAAGATGATGGCTCCCCCTAAGGGAGAATGACCATTATTTAAAGAAAAATCGACATTTTTGAGTTTGTTTTGTACGAACTAGTAGATAATTAATCCATCTAACTTTTCTAATTAGAAATGTATACAGCTAATTAATATTTTACAAGTAAATTTAATTTTTCTAAAACCTTACAAAAGGATCATCTTGGACACCGGGGTGTCCAAGATGATCCCCCTGGTATGGGCAAGATGATCCGTAGGTTTATCTTACCCCAATTATTGGAAAAGGATACTAAATTGAAGAAATAACGTATATCAATATTAAATATGCTTTATTTAGGTTATAAATGAACATTTACCAAGATTCATTTTTCTATTTTATAATTACGAGGCATTGTCTACAACAAGAAAATTAATAAAATAGATGTAGATTTCAACTTTTTGATTAAAATAAATTAGTTTTGATAATAAAAACATATAAAAAGCGAGAAAAATTGAATTTTTTATTAATACTAGAAAATTCACTTTGAGGTAAGACGAAATACATGGGAATCAGGGGGGATCATCTTGTACACCCATTGAGGGATCATCTTGCCCCAAATGCCACTAATTTCTAATTTGTTCGTAACTCAACCTACGAGCTCTGTTATTCCATAATACCAATCAGAACACTTAATTGAAGATATACTGAAGCTGTGAGTACAAGAAAAATTGAATTTCAGCTGCTACAACAAAAGTTATCTAAGTACAAAGTTAAGCTTTCCTTAGATCAAAAGTATGAAATTTTTATTTTTTATACAATAGAATTTTTTTAATGACGCGTGTTATCATGACAGTTTCACTGATTCATAGGTATGTCAGTGGCAACGTGTTACCGTATTTGCCTAAAAGATTACGCTAATAGGCTCTCCAAAACTCAAAAGGATCATCTTGCCCCAGGGGATCATCTCGTATCTACACCTTTCACTTACAAATAATTGCAGAAATTCAATTATTTTCAAAAGTAATAAAATTCTTCTCATAAAATACTTTTATTTTAAAACTATGTATTAACTTTGCAAAGAGAAAATTGTTTTTGTTACAAAATTATAAAACTTTTCTTACTATTAATAATATTGCTACTTAATTGTTTTATGTTTATCTAGTTACCTATTTATGGTCTAATACTGGACTGCGGGAATGTATATTAAATAAATAAATAAAATACAATTATGATCAAAATTTAAAAAAAATTCTCGTCAAAATCCCAATTATCTTTATAAATAACAAAATTCTTCCCCAAAGTTCAATTATTTTCAAAAATGTCAATAAAATTCTTGACCTAATTCCAATTATTTTCAAAAATTTTTCACATTTCAATGATTTTTAATATCTACTATTTTAATAAAATTTCCCAAACAGAATTTAATTATTTAAATAAAATTTTAATAAAATTGTACACAAACATTTAATTATTTTCATTAATAATAATTGGAATTGGAATGTTAAAAATAATTTTAAAGAAGTTGCAGTAACAATATTCTTATAGTATAAAATAATGATTTTATCACTGGGTCATCTTTAATTATTATAAAACATGATGAAATCGATCACTCCGAGTCTTCGACTCGGAGCAATCGATATCTTCATGTTTTATAACAATACTTTTAAAAGTTCTTTAATTTCAAAAAGGTTTGAATTTGAAATTTTTTAATGTCTTAATTTCTGTGGAAAAATAATAATAATTATTTATTTATTTAAAGAAGAAGTTTTTGATGTTTTCGAATAATTTTACAATTAAAGAAATTCGTAAATAAATGTAATATGGTTGTATTACTTTTATCCAGTACTATAATTTTGCCAAATGGCAAATTAATCTAAAGACCCCTTGCAAATCGTGATATTTTTGACGGAGTCTTACCCTATTGGTAATTTAATTAATATCAAAAAATACAAATTTGCCACCTAGGCAAATTTCTACATATTCGTCATAATTGGAGTCAAAGTCCGGCCTTCAACAAGGCCGAGGATTTTGCCACACGGTGAATTTCTTAAACATATATACGTATGTACGTATATATATGTACATTTTTTCGAAATATTGAAGAGCCCACCTACAGATTTTCATCATTTATATTTAGTTATTGGTATAGGTTTCAAAGAGAATAAAAGCTAACGGGTTCACGGCTCATGCGACCCAGAAATTGTAATAACTGTTCTCAACACACTCTGGAAGTGACTTTTTAATGTACATAACACTTCCATTTGACCGGAAAAAAAATCATCTCACATTTCGCACGAATCTCTCTCTCTCTCTCTCTCTCTCTCTCTCTCTCTCTCTCTCTCTCTCTCTCTCTCTCTCTCTCCATGCCAGGATCCCAATAGTTACTTTATTTTATATATGCGTTCCTGTGCCCATGGGCATTATGGGTTAAAAAAGAAATTTTTTTGCAAAACTGTTAAGCACAGTTATTTAGTACCCCAAGTACTACAAAATTACAGAGTTTAAGAAAAATCGGTGATCCACCATTTGCTTTTCCCATGGAACTGCCCAGAAGTTACAGTAACAATATTTTTATAATATAAAATTATGATTTTATCAGTCGGTCATTGAAAATTTTTTTAAAACATGAACAAATCAATCACTCCGAGTCTTCGACTCAGAGCAATCGATATCTTCATGTTTTATAACAATACTTTTAAAAGTTCTTCACTGAGAAAAATAAAGTTTGAAAAGCTGGGAGTCAATATTGAAAAAACTGGACTCAGTCCAGTAAAAGTACATTAATTCATTTCCATCAAGCATCTTAGGGTGTTGCGTATAGTGGATAGAGGGTCTTAGTTCCAAATGTCACTGTAAAGAGCATTGAAACACAGGCGAAGATTATAAGGCGCGCTGCAGTGTGCATAGTAGAGAAACTGGACTCAGTCCCCTACTTCGAAATTTTCACAATAAAGGAACGCAGGCGCGGAACCTGTCAAAATAAATGGCCGACGCGACGCGAAACGAGTGTTTCCTTGTATTCACTTCGTCAATTTTATATAAAAAAAACAGTAACCAATCATTAAAAAAAAGAAAAATATGTTAAATGCACTCTTTATATATTCATATTCATTAATTCACAAGTTTTATTCTTCCCACATCTTCATACTTACAATTAACAACTAAATGCATCGGAAAATATTACAATCATACGGGATTGAACACCTACCTAACCATACAACTAAATATACGCATATAATTATAAATCGCACGCTTTTACATTAAGCCTCTCGGCTACGCAATCGATGGGGGAAATTTCCTATTTAAGAAACATCCCTTACCAATGAAATAAATTAGAATATGCGTCGATTTTACTTTGTAATTAATGTAAGTATGGATGTCAACAATATTCATAATATTGAATAAATAATATTGTCAACTAGTTTAAATTTGATACGGTTATTAGAATTTAACTAGCTAAAACAAACGCGCGTAAACGCGCGTGAGTACTTGCTGGGCGCAACTGCCATAACATAAGAACCCTGATTATCTTAAAAATAATGTAAGAAAATAAATAAATTTTGCAATAATTTTAATTAATAGTACCCAATGCATTCAATATCATTTAAAAAAAATTAACAAATTATGCATAATTTTTACATAGTCTTATATAGTAATTACTTAACAATTATTGAAAAATTTTCTGTCTACTTCATAAAATAAGCAAATCATAATATTGAATACTATTTCTTATAAACCGTTTTTTTAAAAAGGTTTGTATCATATTTCTAAATAGTAACAGTTATCGTCAAACAGAAACAATAATACTTCAATTAAGTATTTTTCACACTAATTTCATTCTTTTTTTTAATAATATTTAGAAAATTAAATCTGATAACGTTCCACAAATGTAAGAATGGATGTCGAAATTTTAACAATTCTAAGAAATATGTTAAACGTTGAAACATTCATGATATTTTTGTGTCTTAACACTAAGGGGCCATTCATAAACCATGTAACCTCTTGAAGGGGAGGGGGGTCAAGCAATTGACTACGACAAAGGGAAAAAATGGCGCTAATAGGGGAGAGTGGGGCAAGACGGGGTAGCGGGTAAGACGGGGTACCGGCCCTATTTAACAAACGAATTAACCAATCGCGATTATATTTTACACAATACTGCACCGAGACGATAGTTTCTTGTTTATAAAACCTAAAAGCCATGAGAACAAATCTTTTATCTGTTTTACTAAAAAAACTGTTTTCGACGATTTTCTTGTCATTTTTTCACTTTTTTTAGGAGGCGTTTATTATTTAATAATAACAGTTAATGAACTGTATAAATTTTTTTCTAACTGTCAAGGGTTACAGAAGAAGAGAAGCATATGTTTTTTTTCTTTGTTGAATCGTAAATTGCAGTAATTAATCGTTTTATTAAATTTCGTAGGTGCGGGCAAGATGGGGTAGGGGAGAGTGGGGCAAGACGGGGTTCACAAATTAAGCAAAAAAAAGAGAAATAAGAGAAGTTAAGAAAACTACTAAAATCAAGACTGAATAAAATAAGAGTGACCAAAAAGAAAAAAGCTTGTCAGGTTAAATCATCAATTAGCGATGGTAAAGTGGAAAATACACCTTGTCTCTATTGTAATGGTTTTTATTTAGACTCAAATGAAGGCTGGCCTGCTTTTTTTGTCTGCGGCCAATGGGCTCACTGCAGTTATGCATGAAGATGAAGATGCAACTTTTACTTCTAAAATTTGTCGACAGAAATAGGTTGTTTTTTGTTAGTACCCCATCTTACCAGCCGGTGGGGCAACATGGGGAGATTTGCAATTTTTTCAATATTATTAATTATAAGCTTTTTTAAGAAACAGATAGCCTTTGTACGCCTTTTTTACGAAAGACTGATTTCCAAAAATGATAATTAAAAATAATAATAAAGTATATATTCGATAATTTTCGTTTTTTTGCGCTTTAAACCTTAAGTATCCCGTCTTGCCCCACTCTCCCCTACATGTAATAGCGTACTACGGGGGGAATGTCAACATTTCAAAAAAATGGGGCTACGTGGCTTATGGACGACCCCTAACAGATGATAGTAAAAATTAGAAGTTAATCTGCCACCATTTGCGAAGTTAGGAGTTTATTTTTATAAAACACCTATTTTTCTAAAATGTCAACGTAATCTTAATCACGCTTTATTATATTCTTGCTGAACATGAATATCGTATTTATTTTCAATTAAATTCACGTTGTTTCACAAAATTTAGAAAAAATTGAAATATGGGTTCCGTACTCCCCCATGGGTCAAGAATAGTTAGAGCTAGTTTGGCACGGAAAAATCCTGCTAATGCGACTGGAAATTATAAAAAAATGTTTAATTGTTCTTTTTAGGTTGATATACACAATGGTGCGTAATTATATGTGACCTGGACAGTGAAAAGGGACCTTACGTGCGAAAACAAGTTTTCGAGAAAACAGCAGTTAAAGTTTAACTTAGAAAAACCCTTGTAACTTTTTTAAATATTAATATTTTTTAATCAATTTAGGCTTATTTTCTTCACCGTGAATCACAGTATCTAAATAAATAACATACAAGTAATGAAATTTTTTTTACTAATTGTTTATATAAATTAATAACAAACTCCCCAAACATAGAAAAAATAATCTAAGTTTTCTAACTTGCAACAATAAGTATAAATAAGTGACACATGTTTGTAAGGGTTTTTTTCGCTGATTACGAATATGATAACAAATTTGAATTTTAACTGTTGACAGTTGTCAAAGAAACTGTCAACTTTTCTAAATAATAAAAAGATTATTGTCTTCGTTATTTTAATTTGTATAATAAAAAAAATCAGTTTTTTCGTATTTTTACTCTTGTTTTTTTTAACTTTAAAATTTTTTTTAAAAACTACTAATCAACTTATGATTTTTTGGTTTTCACCATCTTAAAGAGCATTTCAAACCCTATCCGAATCAACAAAAAAGTAAAAAATGATTTTTTGACACGTAAGGTCCTTTTTCATAGACCAGGTCACATATACGGAAAAATGAAGCTTATTGACCAATAAATTGGTGGTCGTCTGAAGAAAATTGGTTAACTTTCAGGTTCTAGTTCAGACGAATTTTTATTCAATATTAAAATTTAGAAAATGTTCAGAACATATTGTTATTACTTTCAGATATCAATATTAAATAGTCTAAATCCAATAAAATAGAGAAAACGAAAATTTACTGATTTTTTATAACATGATCCGAAAAGGTCTTACCTAACTATTCTTGCCCTATCCACCCCTACTTTTATTCAACATACAATTCAAAAAATATTTTATACAGTTCAAATAATAATATTTGAATACATTCAAATTGTAGAAAATTAAATTAAAACCCTGACCATCGTGGGGTTTATACACCCGTCTTAAGCCTACAATCTTGGCTATACAAGTGTTTTTACAACCGTAGAACATTTGTTACAAACATTTTTTAAATTTTACTTAATACTAAATTTTTGCGCCTACAGAGCGACTTAAAAATTAGGAGTACTCGCATTTGCCTGGATCACCCGTCTAATGGGTTTTCTCGACAGTGGAGAGGGAAACTGTAGAAAACCTCTCCTGAGTACAACCGGTTTATCGACAGTCGAATTCTAATGGTGTGTACCGGACAATAATCGACGGTGCACATCATTATACCTCGACGTCAAACCTCCCGCTCAGATTATCTCACGTGCCGGAAAAATCCCAGGCTAATGGGCGCGAACCAAGTACCCTTGGTCCGCCCACCGAGCCAGGCATCTATCCGACCGTTTCCTATGAATTAGTCAATGAAATAAATTTTTTTGTCGGAGTTGTAGTCATTAAAAGTTGTACACAAAATAGACCCCGGGATGGGGGCTACTCTGTGCATTGAACTTTGTGTTTTTAATGTTGCATAAACATTTTTCTGATCCTTTCTTATTCATTAAATTTTTTGTGTAGAATTTCAGAGTAAATTAAAAAAGAATAAGATATTAAACAAAACATTTTGTAAATATTATACAACAAAATGTAAAATAAAACACTAAGATTTTGCTAAAATCATGATTTATTAAAAATTAACAACCTTTCTTCCAATTTTATATTACTCAGAAAATAAATAACACTTTTTCTTTTTAAATATACATTTTACAATAATACATTATGATAATTATAAAACTATCATTTAAACACATGTAAATAACTTTGAATCATCATTTTAATAGGAGCTTTTTTAAACGTTTTGAATATGATATTTTTTAAAAACTTGAAATAAATATTTTAAGGTTAAATGAATAACAATTTAATATCTAATACACTTTTCCAGTTATTTTAAGAGAAACGAGAGAAATAGTTTTAAGACTAATTTTAAAAACTTGTAAATATTAATTAAAGTTAATTTTTTGTCGTTTTGTTGCTCACCGGTTGAAGTTTTAATCGTTTTAAGGTTTTTAATTAACATATTTTTGATTTTTTGACAAAGAAGTTCTTTTTAATAATTTTATATATTAAATACCTCGCGTACATAAAGTAGCCCCAGTTGACGGCAGTATTATTCAATGCATATACAGGGTGGTCAGCTCCGTGGCAGCCAATTTTCGAAAATTTGTTATAATTTTTTTATAATTATAGCTGTAGTAAAACCGTTCAAATTACAACTATATTATGCCCTAATGATAAGGAAAAGTGATATTTAACATTAAAAAAACAAAATATTTTTTCTTTTAAAACTGATCTTGAAATTGCACAGTTACGTGAAAATCACCCATATCTAATAACCCCTGAAAGTCAGTTAAATTATATCCTTCGTTAAATAACATTGTTTTAATATTTCTACAAGCGTTTATTTACATGTCGTTTATTTTTTAATAATCTTCTGACATTTGACCCTTAAATTGTTCCCATATATAGTTTATCAGGATGTAGAGGATGCCATTGAATTAAAACTCTTGTGAATAATTGGCGAAGTGCATAATGCAGCTTCTTCGATTGTCCTATTCCACTCACTATCATCTTTTACGAGTCCTAATTCCAAACAAGCAGTTGTAAAAGATTCATGAACAACTCCATTAACTGTTCTCAAACTTTCAAAAGAAGTTGCTCCTTTTACTGTAAGCAACAAGAATCTAAAATGAAATAACTCCAATTGATGTGGATTAACTGAATACATTCTTCCCTATACTTTTACTTTACGAATTCTTTGTTTCCATTCAAGAGATTTTGTTACCCATGTATAATGCTCTGGTATATCTGATTAATAATACTTTTGAGCATTACTATCTCGTTGGTTAAGTTTAAAATAATCCAAAAGTTTTGTATTTAAATCGAAAGAAATGCCGTTACTATCTTTTTCTTTTCGAATAATAACATTCTGTTCATTTGACAAATGGATGGGTAAGCGATTAACGCTATGACTCTTTTTCTCTAAAGGTTTACTTTGAATTCTCCAAACTGCCTCAACTGGACCAACATATCTATTTTCTTCATAATGATGTATTTCATTATGATTAACAGTTACCTCACCATCCGCATTTGTGATAACAATAGATGCATCATCATGCCCTTTGAGAATATATTTATATAAATATTTAACAGACTTGATACTCGAAACTATTTCTACATTAATATGGCAATTAAATATTTCTGAAAGTTTAGGGCAATACCGAACAACATTAGAATTATCAACAATAAATTTATTTGGTCGTTTATAGGCTTTATTATTATTTCTTCGACGACAATGAACATAGCAATTTTCTTCAATTGTAGTTTCTTCTTGGTAACTTTTTGGAAATTTTTTTGAATATTTCCCATCAATTAAACACCAATCTCCACAAGGTCCGTAAATATTATTTTGCATTATTATCTTATGTAAAATAGGATTGATATTTTCATCAAGAATTTCTGCAGAAATATAACGATCAACACTTTCAACTGTTAATATTTTAGAATTTTCTTTTAATATAACTAACAAATGAATGTGTGGCAATCCTCGCTTTTGAAATTCAATAACATAAACATAAGATTTGACTTCTCCAAATAATTTATTATCAACAATAGGTTTAAGTAGGTGTTTAAGTTTTAATGCGAAATCCCTAGTTACTATATCAGGTCTATCAGCAGCAGTTTGATAGGGGAATAAATTTTCCTGTATCTCTTTCCAATTTTGATAACACGTCATTGTGATAAATAAATCTGGTCTACCATGACGAGCAACAATAGCCATCAAATCCTGATATTGTTGCATCATATTGCGAGGTGATATAAGCGTTTTTCACACGTGTACATCATTTTCCAACACATGATTGTCTAAATAATCCATCAGTCCTTTAAATCTTTCACTTCTCACTTGAGCTTGATTATTTGCACAAAATCTTAATCTATCTTTTTCTATTTTTACATTATTTTCAACCACCCATTGTTGAAACAATCTACCTCCATATAAAAATTGATTAAATTCTTTATCTCTTACAGCAATTTTGTATTTAATGTAGGCAGACCTAGAAATAGTATGATTTCTAATTCTGTAATCACTATCACTACGAATCATATTAATTTTATAACCCTTATTTCCAAGTGGATAAAATATGGAATAAATCCATGGTTCAACATTCGGATCTAAATTACTAACCAATTTTAATACCTTTGTAGATTTATTATAAACCATTTCATAAGATTCTGGAATTTCTCCTTCAGAGTTTGTATTAAAAATTGCAGCAACTTCATTAAAACTTTGAGAATTGTATCTATTTTTATCAAAGCTTTTTTTCAACGTGAACAATAAATGTAACTCAGGAATTTCTTCATTATTTGTCTTGCTAATTCAGCTTCTATTTGAATTACCTCTGACATCATCATGTGAGATTTTGTGTATGCATTAGAATTTCTCATAATATTTTCTATAGATTTTAAACCGTCTTCATCCAAATTTTCGTTACTTTTTAATCTGTATCTGATTGATTCCTCAGGGTCATAAATAAATAATTGACCAAAACATGGATCCTCACCTTTATCCGGATATAAAGCACTATTAATTTGATAGTAAATTTGACCTTGAATTTTGTAACAGCCTTATATTCTTTTTAAAATAACCTGATGTTTTATGAAACCCTTCTAACAAAAGCCTTAATTCATCTGGATATTGTATTAAAGTTAACACAACACCTCCATGACTACAGCAGTCATTAAAACCAATTTTTATACCAGTAACTTTTTCATCTTTAAAATGTTTAGCTTGACAATGTGTGCAGTAATTATTTATTGAATTTTCAACATTCAACTCATTTTGAATTTGATGCTTTAAAACTCCTTCACAATAACTTCTTTGACATCGAGTATTCTTTGTTTTTGACAAAGAACTTGTATCACTATTTATATTTTTTAATTTAAGGTTCTCAGCATATTCTATTTTGGATTCGACTTGAAGTTTTTTCTTAGTTGAAGTGTGTTTTTCACTTAATAATTTACGTTATCAATTGTACGTTTTAATTTTTGCCTCTCACGATAATTTTTTTGAATGTCAGCCCTACTTTCTTTAAGTGTTTTTGATGCAATATTTCTTTCTTTATTTCATTTTTAATTCTCGGGAAAGAAATGGATGTGTATGCTTCCTCTGAATAATTTTCATTATCAATTTTACGTTTTAATTTTTGCCTCTCACGATAACTTTTTTGAATTTCAGCCCTACTTTGTTTAAGTGTTGTTGATGCAATATTTCCTTCATTTATTTCATTTATTATTCTCGAAAAAGAAATTTATTTCTTAATAGAGTTTTTAAAAAAGTTTGATTCTCCATACTGAAGTTGA
Organism: Leptopilina heterotoma; assembly: GCF_015476425.1. NCBI lineage: Eukaryota > Metazoa > Arthropoda > Insecta > Hymenoptera > Figitidae > Leptopilina > Leptopilina heterotoma. The sequence goes on along the minus strand of NW_025110972.1, from coordinate 226,535 downwards.
ATATCTTTTTTCATTTAAAAGGCAATTTCAGTCATACACGACTATGCAAGATCTACTATTAGAAAGTTGTACAGAGGGAAATTTACATAAACTATTGTTTTCGAACATTAACATTAAATGATTTCTAATATTACAATAATAGTAATTAACAGAGTGGGGCAGAATATTAAAGAACAACGATGTTGCAAATGCTATTGCATATACTCCATAAGAAAGACTATTCTGGTTGTTGATCAACAGTTGTGAAAACTACTGGTGGTTCAAAAGGATATAATCTAATTAAATAATCTCTTTGATCATGATTTAAACATTTTTTATTAGGACTATCAAAAATGTAAAGGCTTATTCCATCATAATAAGTACAAATCCAATGACCAGATTTATAAGATCCACTAAAAAGTATTTGAATGTGCTGCTTACTTTTCTCGATTAGAACTATCAAATCAATTGTTTGTAAACACAAAGTATTTTGCATATTATAAAAAAAATTTGATTGTCTTCCCAATAGCTTTTAAAATTCATACATATGATCATTATTTAGCATTGCTCCTTCAGTGACAACAATACTTAAATCATGAGTAGTCGAATTAACAGTTTCTCCTTTGTTAGACATTGTTCTTTTATTTTATAAAATTTACTTATAACAAGGAATTATAATTTTAAAAATAGTAATATTACATTAGAATTTTAACATCAAGTCTAATTTTGTCTTTCATCCAATTTAACTAATTTCCAATTTTGTCTCTTATCCAATATTTAACCAATTTACAATTTTTCCTTTTCTTCAATTTAACCAACTTCCAGCTTTGTTTTTATCCAATATAAATAATTTACAATTTTTCCTTTCATCCAATTTAACCAATTTCCAGCTTTGTTTTTATCCAATTTAAACAATTTCCAGCTTTGTTTTTTTCCAATATAATCAATTTCCAATTTTTCCTTTTATCCAATTTAACCAATTTCCAGCTTTGTTTTTATCCAATAGAACCAATTTCCCATTTTGCCTTTTATCCAACATAACCAATTTCTAATTTTGCCTTTTATCCAATTCTAAACGATTTCCAAATTATAATAAAATTTTTAATTTATTAATAAACATCAAAAAAATTATAACAAATTTTTTAACTTTATTAATAATTAACATCAAAAACAAAACACAACTAAATTAATTATTTAATGATTGAAAAAATTTAGAAAACAGTATCTTAATGTAATTCTATTATTATTTACTATGTATTCACTTATTATCACTAATTATATTCACTAATACTTACTATTCACTAATAATAATTCACTTATTATTTAACTTTATATTCACTCACATATAGTGAGTGAATTCACCAGTGAATTATAAAGACTTTTTAATTTAATTTTCATTGAAGACACGTAGAACGTGTCCCAAGAAAAATAATCTACGATATGAGTTTTAAATTTAAAAAAATATTCGTTCTTATATTTAGGTGGTAGGCCCTAAGCGTGAGTGTCCTTTTCGCACTCGTAGATTGATTCTGAGTCCAATATATATTATATATATATATATATATATATATATATATATATATATATATATATATATATATATATATATATATATGTCGTAGGCAGATAGCAGAATCCGGCAGTATGCAAACTACCTAGGCAGTTTGTAAACCGCGGGCAGTTAGTAAAATACCTAAATTTGAATGTATGAAAACAGGCAATATGCAAAATGCCTAGGCAGTTTACATACTGCCAAAGACGTTTCAGGCAAATAGAAGAATGTATTGAAAGTCGCAATACTCAATATTTAAAATATGAAAATATTATTGACAGTAACCGAAAATTGTAATTGATTAAGATTTATTAATATAGCATGTACAAAATAAACTAACATAATATTGATAGAATTTATTGAAAATAATACTATTGTTTCTTCCATTTATATATTACTGAATTATTTGGGCCCTAATTATACTTTAGTTTGCAATTATCGTTCTTAGACTTCAGATTGTCTATCTATAATTTCTCAATTACGTTTATTCTTATTAACCATTTTTGAAAATGGAAGAAAGTGCAGTGAACGAGATGCAATTTCAAGAGAAATTAATATTAGCTTTTAAACAGCAAAGTGGAGCAAGAGCAATGTGGGATAGGGCACGGTTAGACAGTGTTAAATGCGGATCAAGATGTCACAAATCTATAAATTGTTGCAACAAGTAATAACAGGATAAAAGTTGTATTTCCTTTAGAATAAGTTATTCTAATTAAAAAAATTTGCGACTTTCAATACATTCTTCTATTTGCCTGAAACGTCTTTGGCAGTATGTAAACTGCCTAGGCATTTTGCATATTGCCTGTTTTCATACATTCAAATTTAGGTATTTTACTAACTGCCCGCGGTTTACAAACTGCCTATAGGTAGTTTGCATACTGCCGGATTCTGCTATCTGCCTACGACATATATATATTAGACCTGTATTGGACCCTACGAAGGATTACCACAAACAATACGAACCCTTGAACAATAGCCTTTGTAAATGAGGGACCCAGGTAATAATATTTTCTGTCTTCCTTCATCGCAAGGAAAACTATAGATAAAAGTCAATATATATATTATATATATATACTTTTATAATTGAAACACGAAAGGTAACGTCTGGGTAACGGTGCCAGTAACGCCGGCTCTGGTTTCTCTCTTTCTCTAAAAGCAATATAAATAAGAATGTCTCTCTTTACCTAATTTGCATATTTACTCGTTTCATATTAAGGATTGTAATTAAGAAATAGAAATGATGAAAATTATTTTCTTATGGAAATTGAAAGTTTTCTACAAATTGTGTCTCAACGAAGTTGAACCCAAACTAGCTTGCATATTCCGGTTTTCTTCTAATTTCACTTCCGGGATGCCTCTCGATGATTTTGAGCCTGAAAAGAAAAAAATCGCTTGGGCCCTTTTTCAAAAAACTTATTTTTTTGAAATTTTGAAAATATTAAAAACCATATGAGTCAAAACGCGTCAACCGTGAATAGTGAATATTTCCGAGATATTTGCATTATTTTAGAAAAAAATTAATAACTCATTACTGTTTTGCTAGAAATTAATGGCAATTTTTTTGGTAGTCATTGAATATCCACTCTTTTAAATAAACTTAATGGTGAAAAAAAATTTTTAAAAATTTTTAATTTTTAATAACAATTTTATAAACAATTAGTGTTTTTTATGCTTTCTAGAGCAAGGATTTTAATGAAATTTATATGTAAGATACATTGAACCTACATCTTTATATTCCCGAAAAAAAAAAATTTGTATTTCCAATTACAACCGGAGATTTTGAATTTTTTGTTGCGCCGTGCGCCGTCATCGTGGCATCCATCGCTGTGATAAATGCCGCGGTAAACGAGCAGACGGCGCACGGCGCAACAAAAAATTCAAAATCTCCGGTTGTAATTGGAAATACAAATTTTTTTTTTCGGGAATATGAAAATGTAGGTTCAATGTATCTTACATATAAATTTCATTAAAATCCTTGCTCTAGAAAGCATAAAAAACACTAATTGTTTATAAAATTGTTATTAAAAATTAAAAATTTTAAAAAATTTTTTTTCACCATTAAGTTTATTTAAAAGAGTGGATATTCAATGACTACCAAAAAAATTGCCATTAATTTCTAGCAAAACAGTAATGAGTTATTAATTTTTTTCTAAAATAATGCAAAAATTTTTTATTATAAAAAAGGTATAAATATTTAAAAATTTGAAAAACGGTTAAAAGTGTTTTTTTGGTTTGCTGTGAACTACAGATTTTCATAAATGTTTTGACTTTTCCAAAACTATAAAAAAAATGTATTCACGGTTGACGCGTTTTGACTCATATTTTTGAGAAAATAGAAAAAAGGAAAATTAGGGGAGGATGGGGCAAGGATAGTTAGTTGCTGTTATGCTTAGACGGCTTGCTCAAAAATCGCGTAATTCATGGTATATTCGCGTTTTAACACTAAAAGATGATAGTAAAAATTGGAAGGCAATCTGTTACCATTTGCGAAGTTGGGAGTTTATTTTTGAAAAAAGTCTGTTTTGCTAAAATGTCAACGTAATGTTTATCACATTGTTTTCTAAATTAGAGTTTCAGAATATTTTTTTACGTAAGTGTTTTCCGGAGTGGAATTTCCTGCTCAACACGAATATCGTATTTATTTTTAAATTAATTCACGTTGTTCCATAAAATTTAGAAAAAACTGAAATATGGACTCACGGGGCAAGGATAGTTAGAGATAATGCGGCACGGTAAAATCCTGTTAATGCCACTGAAAGAAACTTTGTTACAATATTTAATATTTTAGGGTCACTATTTAGTATATTTAGATTCAAGTGTTGGACATTTTGGCATAGTAAGGATTTTCGTTACTACTTTTAAGAATGCTTAGAAGTAAAATAAGAAAATATAATATATTTGAAAAGATAATTTAGTATAATCTTCACAAAATTCAAAATGATTGTATTAAAACTCGAAATGTCAAATTCTGATACGCCTTTAAGAAGTATTATAACCAAATATTTCAAACTCCGTAGTTAGTTAGAATTCTGTTTAAGTCCGTAATAGTTTCAAATTTTGATAAAGTTGATATGAAAATTCACGAAAAATGAAAAGAAAAAATTGACGAGAATGGTCGAAACTTGCCGAAGTTGAACGAATGAGTCTTACCTGAATAAACCGACTCTGAACGAGCAGTAACAAATCCGCCACGTCGCGTCACTATGATCCATTACGTCTGTACGGCGTTAACTATTTATCAGTGTTAAATAAAAATTGTTCTTCAAAAAATAATACAATGTTTGATATTTTATTAATCAATTATAATTTTTATTTTTGGTTTTAAACATTTTTAAATATATTTTCATTTATCTCACAAGCGCAGAAAAATCTGTCTGTTTAGTATATAAGAAAGCTCACATATTTCCACAGTATCGTAAATTATGTATTTGTATGCGAAGTCTTATACACTGCGTTTATGTATGCGTTTCGTCGTTAGTGTGTGTTTGCCGATGTGAATTCTTAATGCTTTATATGTGTAGTAGGGTGTCCGTTATTTCCCAAGTTAGCTATTTTCATTTGGGTATCGTCAAAATCGTTTCTTTTTGACCTAAAAACAATTCTAGAAACTAGAAAAAAATTTTACGATGCCGTTTAACCCTGCCTAAATAACAATACTTTGCCATTTAATTAACATGGGATTTTTGCACTTTTTAGAAAATAATTTTTATTTTGTTTATAATACTCTTTGACTAACCAACAATGCTTAATTTTGCTTCTATTATGATTCCTTTAGACAGAGAAATTTTCATATTATCGCCAAAAATTAATTACACAAGTTTTAAAAAGGTCAGTTTCATTTTTATTGATTTTTCTGATTATTTTGCTAAATCTACTTATTAATTTATTTTTATTAGGTATTTCATTGAAAGTTTCTTGTTTTATGCATTCAATTGGACCATAACAATAATTTCAATTCACAAACTATCCAAGAATCACACAGTAGACTAAATCCATTTCAAATCAGGCAGGTCGACTATAACTTTATGTTATAGAAAAAAAATTGTTTTGCTTGTCATTTTTTTTCTTTTAAGTATAATTTAATTTTCTTTCTTGGGTTTTGTAGATGGTCTTGTCCTCTTTACAATCCAGTTTGAAATTTGAAAAAATATTTAAAATTATAAAAAAAGGGGATGATTTTCTGAAAATAAATAAGATCAATTTTTTCAAAAAACCACCTTTTTTGTTATCAAATTTTTACAACAAATTCTTAAAATAATTATGAACATTTCCTATGAATTTCAAGCGGGTTTAACCATTCTGTCAAACAAGAGAATTTGTTTTTAAATATTTATTTTTGCAAATTTTCAAATTGTTAACTTGCATTTTTAAAAACAAATAAATCGTTATAACATTGTTGACGTAAACGTTAACAATTTGAAAATTTTTCAAAAAAAATCTCCTGATTGACAGAATGGTTTAGCCTGCTTGAAATTCATAGGAAATGTTCATAATTATTTTAAGAATTTGTAGTAAAAATTTGATAACAAAAAAGGTGGTGTTTTTGAGAAAATTGATCTTATTTATTTTCAGAAAATCATCCCCTATTTTTATAATTTTCAATATTTTTTCAAATTTCAAACTGGATTGTGAAGAGGACAAGACCATCTACAAGACCCAAGAAAAAAATATAATTATACTCAAAAGAAAAAAAATGACAAGCAAAACAATTTTTTTTCTATAGCATAAAGTTAGTCGACCTGCCTGATTTGAAATGGATTTAGTCTACTGTGTGATTCTTGGAAAGTTTATGAATTGAAATTATTGTTATTGTCCAATTGGATGCATAAAACAAGAAACTTTGAATGAAATAACAAATAAAAATGAATTATTAAGTAGATTTAGCAAAATAATCAGAAAAATCAATAAAAATGAAATTGACCTTTTTAAAACTTGTGGAATAAATTTTTCGCGATAATATGAAAATTTCTCTATCTAAAGGAATCATAATAGAAGCAAAATCAAGCATTGTTGGTTAGTCAAAGAGTATTATAAACGAAATAAAAATTATTTTCTAAAAAGTGCAAAAATCCCGTGTTAATTAAATGGGAAAAGTATTGTTATTTAGGCAGGTTAAACAGCATCGTAAAATTTTTTTCTAGTTTCTAGAATTGTTTTTAGGTCAAAAAGAAACGATTTTGACGATACCCAAATGAAAATAGCTAACTTGGGAAATAACGGACACCCTAATGTGTAGTGTGTGTGTATGTATGTTAAGAAGAAAATTTAGAAAATCCATTGTTGTCTATCATTGAGTAAAAAAGGGAGTAAACTTGGCGAAGAGTTTGGTCGTCTGCTGTCACGACCATATACTATAGTTCTGATTTTTTGTTAATAGTTTTATCAAATTACGAAAAAATCGTTCTGAATTTTAGTATAAATTTTTTAAATAACGAATGGGCGTGTCTGCTTACTCACTACTGGTTGCTACTGTTTTTTCGTATACTTTTATCAATATTCAAAAATTCTGAATTTAAAATAAGAAATAATAGGTACTTTTAATTTCTTGAATATAGTTACTTTAAAAGCTATTCGTAAAATTATATCAATCTTTGATATCAACCCTGAATGTCCAACGTTTGAAAAATAAAATACTAAAATTTCCTTTCCGCTTTATCATATATTGTAACAAAGTTTCTTTCAGTGTGCTATTGCAAATTTTAAAAAAGTGTTTAATTGTTCTTTTTAGGTTGATATATATAATGGTGCGTAATTATATACGGAAAACGAAGCTTATTGACCAAGAAATTGGTGGTCGTCTGAAGAAAATTGACTAAACCTCTGATTCTAGTTCAGGTGAATTTTAATACAATAATTGAAATTCAGAAAATGTTCAATACCTACATATTTTTAATACTTGAGGTATCAATAATTCAATATTGAATAGTCTAACCAATAAAATAAAGAAAACGAAACTTTACTGATTTTCTATAACATTTTTAGCATTCGAATTCTTTTAAAACTATCCTTGCCCCGGTGCTGGGGCAAGGATAGTTAAAAATTTTTTTTTACTTTTTCATTCGTATCTCGTAGGGATTTGAGTCTATAGTAAAATAATGTTTAGTAAAATTATAGCCAAATAATAGGCTTTCCAAAAATACTTTTCGTTTGGAGATACATATTAAAGTTTGGCCGCTATAGATCCGAAAAGGTCTTAGACCTAACTATCTTTGACCCATCCTCCCCTACTACTGACTTAAATCAATTAGTTTGACATAAATGAAAGGTTCCTAAATGTTCCATTTTTTAGGATAACTGACGCCCAGAAAATACTTAAAAAACTCAAAATTATGCCCATTTTCATTTACTCTTCAGATAGATAGATTGAAAAAGACTAATTATTTTACAGAAAACTGAAATTTTAATTAATTTTAAGGAAATTTTTCATTTTTAAAAGCTCATAATTCCGAAAATTTTAGAGATAAAGAGTTTGGTTTTTTAATTTACGAACAATTTTATTGGCTTATTTAATTATTTTATAGAAAATTAATTATTTGTATGCATTAAAAATGAGTAGTTTTGTAAAAAAGCAACTTTTTTGCAGTTTTATAACAGTTTTTTAAGTATTTTCTGGGCTTCAGTTATCCCAAGGAATGGAACATCTAGGAACCTTTTATTTATGTCAAACTAATTGATTTAAGTCAGTAGTAATATTCCTTTTTTCTATTTTCTAAAAAATATGGTTTTTAATATTTTCAAAATTTCAAAAAAATGAGTTTTTTTGAAAAAGGGCCCAAGCGATTTTTTTCTTTTTAGGCTCAAAATCATCGAGAGGAATCCTGGAAGTGAAATTAGAAGAAAACCGGAATATGCAAGCTAGTTTGGGTTGAACTTCGTTCAGACACACCGTATTATGAAGAAACAGGAATATGTAATATTTCTTTCCCCAAAGAAAAGAATCAGTTTGTGAACAATATTGTTATTAAGAAATAAAAATTATGCATACAGTGGGTATATATTTCCTATTTCTTAATCATAATTTTATAACAAATTAACAATTTTCTATTTTTTATAAATAAAAAGCAGAAAAACGAGGGGGTATTTACACGGAAAAAATAAGTTCAGCAGATTTTACGAAACTAATTTCGCACTAGCGGATATTTAAGATTCCTTGACGAAGTTTTTCAAAAACCCAGAAACTTTCACTACTTTAAGCAGAACAATTTTCGAGAAACTGCAACCAGTGTTGTAATCTATAAAACAAGCTTGAATGTAGAAATGTTTCGTATTTTCTGGTGAACATTTTATCAGAAAATGGTAAAAATGTTTCGTGCAATCTAAAAATGCGTGGTTTGAGTTTTCACTTCGCTGTCTATCGTGAATTCTCGAACACAGAGTTTCGTAAAATTCTATACGGGGTGTACCAAAAGTCGCGTTATAAATAGATATGTTGAAGCTTGTCTCGTCGCGTCGGTATTAACTTGTCTGCTGTATATAGAGATAATATGTGGAAGGAAAAAGAGAACTGCTTTACCTGCCGGTAACATTTAGATAATTGTTTTCTTTTACGTATTTCACATTTCATTGTTCCAAATTCGTAACATTTTTTATGTGATTTTGCAATCCAAACTTTTAATTATTATTAATTTCTTTTAATTTACATTCCAATAAATTTTATAGTTTATCATAATATTTACCGATGACAATAAATGTACATATATATTAATTTCTCAAAATTTTAATTAATTCTAATTTTTATTAGTTTTAACTGTTATTACTTCAAATTTTAGACAATTTAATACTAAAATTTTTTGAGTTTGAATTTAATTTTGAAAATTTTTTTGCAATTTATTTATAATTTAAAATTAAGAATAAAATTATTTTTTAAAAATTGAAAAATTTTATAGAGATTTTATAACCAATTATAATTAAAAAATGTTATTTTAAAAACTATAAAATATTTTGTATAACTTTTAAAAAAATGATTTTTTTTAAAAATTAATATTCAGTATATTGACATTTCTCACAAGCGCAGTTTTAATCTCCTCAGTTAGTATATAAAGAAACTCAATTCTTTCATCTACAAGTGCGAGTTATATTGTATGTGCGTTGCGTCAGAATTCGTTTATATGAATGCGTATTTCCGTTAAGTTAGTGTCAGAATAAAATAAGCCAATCCAAGCGAGCCATTGCGTTGTAGAGGGCAGTCACATGTGTCGAACCAATCATCTATCTCCTATAGAAGACGAGAAAAAATGGTCTTGAGAGCTCATTGGTACATTAAGAAATTCTTTTTTCTGCTTTATTCGTTTTTTTCTCCGTGAAAATTTTTTTCCGTGGCGCATGCGCTTCTGGCTAAACATTTTACAAAACTCTTGAATTAGAACGTCCAACCGATCATTTGTGAATTCCATAGAATTTTTTTTGAGTTTTCGAGAAACGCAGTCATCATATATTACTATTGATTCTGTTTTATCTTCTACTAAACTCCTCTCCGTATCCGCTATTCCAAAATTAGTTTCGTAAAATGTACTAAATTAATTTTTTCCGTGTACTTGTGTATTAGCGTGTACGCTTCTCACGTAATAGTCACGTAATAGAGTGTAATAGAGCATTATTACGTCAGTGTAATACCATATAATATAGAGGTAATATTCTGTAATAATCAATAATACGTACCCTATAATAGTTCTGTAATACCCTGTAATACTGGATAATACGCGTAATAGCAGGAAAATTTAGTGTATTAGAGTGTACACCATTTTTAATCAGTAATTACCCCCTCGCAGAAAAATTTTTTTAAAAAAATAACAATTTAAAATTAATTTTTTTATAAATCAATGTATAAATAAATATATAAATAAATAATAAATAAAAAATGTTTCCATAAATTTAGAGGGTTTTTATAATTTTTCTTCTCTTTTTGCCCCTGCGTGTATTTTCAGTGAAATAAAGAGATGAGAGAAAGAGAAAAAGAGTACTTCTTGGAAATACATCCTTCCCGTTCAGAATTATAATGGAATGAAGGATATTCCTATAACTATCTTTTGAGAATAAGTGACCAGTTACGAAGACTATATATATATATAGATATTCTATATGTATATAAACTATCTCGCGAGAAGCGAAAAACTGGTTCTTAAAACGAAGGATGTTTTCTCAACTCTTCTTGCATCGAGGAAAGAGAAAAGGTTTTTAAAGAGAGGAGAGCTGATGGAAAGGGACAAGGAGGGAAGTACGGTTTATTTTTTACTTTCGTAACGACCTTGCCAGGCGGACAAGGATTCTTGCGTTTGTTGACCTCATACAATATACATATATATATGTCCAATAAAAACCACATGGATTTTATACTGTATAAAATAATAATAATACAAAGGGTGTTATATACAAGTAGCTCCCCCCTCTCTTATTACCTCATAGTATGGGTGATTTTACGATTAGCCTTAATACACTTCAAAAGAAGAAATCTCACTTTTCTGACAAATTCATCGCATTAATTTGTAACTCAAAAATGTAACTCAAGTCTAAATTAAATTAAAGTTTTTTCTACTTTTTACTGTTTTACTATTTTTCTTTATTCTAAGTTTACTTAGAATTTACTGTTAATATTGCAATAATAGCGGTAGTAATGATAATATTAATAATAATAATAATAGAACGATTCTTTTCGGCTTTAGCGTAGAAATCTTAAGAAGTGGTAACACTTATCGTAAAATCGTCCATATATAGTACAGCTTTTTTTGTGATAATACATGTAGCATTTACTTGAAAAAAAAATATTAAAAAAAGAGAGAGAGAGACAAGTCGAGACAAGGGCTGTGCACTTCTTGGAAGTCATTTCTACCTGATGCAGAAATTCAATTTAACTTACTTATGGACTTGTTTACGATCCTCCTGATCTTGTCTGAGATTGGATGGCAACCCTTTAAATTTGAATATTATGATAGTTAAAAGGCGCCTTTTATTATTCACTTCGTGTGAAGCTTTTCGCAATGAGCGCGCACACCAAAAGAGGGAAGAGGAGATAAAGAAGAAGAAGACGAAAAAAAAGAAGAGAAAGGAGAAGAATAAGAAAAATGTAAAGAAGAAGCAAAAGGAGAAAAAGCGAAGAGAAAGGAAATGAAGAAAAAGAGAAGAAAAAGAAGACAATTTTCGAAGACAAAAAAGAAGAAGAAGCAAACGGTGAAAAAGAAAAGAGAAGAAAAGGGAAGTAAAAAAATAAAAAGGGGTATAAGGAAAAAAAGAAGAAGACGAAAAAGGAGAAGAAGCAAAAGGGGAAAAAGAGGAGAAAGAGGAAGAAGAAAAAGGAGAAAAAGGAAAACTGAGAAGAAGAATAAGAAAAATGAAAAAAAGACAAGAAAAAAAAGAAAATTCAAGAAGAAGACCAAAAGAAGCAGAAGAGTAACGCAGTAGTAATGACCAGTCTCGATAGGACAAAGTAACTATGGAGGGAGTAAAACACTTAGCAACATGGGTTATGGACCTTTCGTTTTAAACTCGACAAAAAGTTTTTTAAAAAAATGTTGGGATTCAATAAAATTTGTTTGAGTTGAGCAAATCTTTATCCTTCAAACGGACACGAATATTTCTTCAAACAACTTTTCACAGTCATTTTTATACTCTCCACTAATAAAATATACACTTTTTCTTTTTGTTCTTATTTTAAGTTACAAAGTTTTACCGATTTTGTTTACGGAAATAGTCGCATTGGATTTTTTCCACAATATTTTCACACATTGATTTCGATTTTAACCTCGATTTTAACAAATTTATTTATTGTATTTTAGTAAATGTTTTTTTTTATATTAAATTACTATTTTCAATAGTAATTAATAAGTTTAATTAATAATTTTATTTTATTTAATTTTTTAATTTTTTTGAAGTTAATTTAATTTAATATATAATTAATAATTTTAATAAATAATTAGTTTTTTAGAAAAAGATAATTTTTCAATAATAATAATAATAATAATAATAATTTTTTCTAATAAAAAAATTAAAATTAAAAATCATCAAGGTTAGGCCAAAATATTTTTTAAATTGAAAATTCTTTGGTAATAAATTTTTTTAAATTGAACAGTGATAGGTAAATCGATTTCTAAGTATTTTAATATTTTAAATATTTAATAAATAAAATATTTATATTATATATTTTATCTCAATTTTTTTGAAAAATGGATTTATCAATTTTTGAAATATTGCTCCTCAAATATATCATTCATTAATTATTATTAATACATTTTTTTTTGAATTTATCGTTGTCTTCGTAATGACTTTTGGCTTTGAAATTTGTCAAAAATAGCCAATATTTTTGGCTCGTTTTTTGGATAACTATTTTCTTTAAATTTATTTATTAATTTGATTTTAATAAATAATTGTCATAAGTGTGTAAATATTTCATGTTGTGAAAAAATCAAAAAACACGTGAGGCAAATTGTCAATTTCACAGGGGAAAAAAATTAAAACAAATTTCTTTCTCCATTATGAATTCAATGGCTCACTGTTGTAGGAATCTCTAAAAGACTTCGCGAGCAATTCTAATAATCAATTTTAAGGTCATTTCTTTTTGACCATGGGGAATTTTATTAGAAAAAAAGAAGAATTGAAATTGCTTTGATAAAAATAAACATAATACTCTTTTTTTCTCCTATGTCATTTTATTTTTTATATAATTATTTTTATTTATTAATTTATTATTATTTATATTTATTTGGGTGATTCTCCGCGTAGCGCACAATTTAATGTCCCTCATGTTTTATAAGAAATCAGTTTTATATATTGTATATAATAAGTTTAATAAGGAATAGTAATTTTTATGAAGACAAATAAAACTATAGTTGTTTATATTTAAAAGTTTATAATTTTACTGCATTGATGTTCTTAAAATACAGTATTGGTGTTCTTCACTTACATATTACTGTCCCTCATATACATATGATTGTTCCACACCCCAGGTGCGAATTTAGGTTGGCCGACAGAGTTTGAAGGTTGGCTTAAGGTTGGCCTAACTTTGGCAAGCGAAGTTTTGGTTGCCAGAGTTTGCCCAACTTTGGCAAGTACTAGTGCCCACAGTTGCCCCGACTTTGCAAGCCAACCATTAAATGCAGAGTTTAACCAACCGTCGGGCCAACTTTGGCGACAAAGGTTGGCACAACTCAACAAAACGTCGTTCAAAAGACTTTCAGTTTCGGTTGGCCGAACTCTGGGCCACGGTTGGCCCAACGGTTGGCAGAACTTTGTCAAATGCAGTTTAAATGACTTAAACTTTCTTGGTCGGCCGAACTCTGGGCCATGGTTGGCCCGACGGTTGCAGCTTTAATATACATTTTGATTTTGCGTTATGCACTCCCATGTGAGCGTAGCGTAGTGGTCAGTGTTCGGTGCGTTAGGTTAGGGGTTCGATCCCAGCGTGCGTTAGATATTTTCGAAAATGTATGTATGAGATTGTGTTTAATAATAATAGGTAAAGGTTATATCTGATGTTCCCGCTAATAATAACCTGTTAATTGTTTAAATAATTTAGTTTTTTAATAATTTTTTACCTTTGGCTGTTGAAGTTGGACAAACTTTGAAAATTGTGGTTGTCCCAACTTACGCATCTAAAGTTGTGCCATTTTTGGCGTCAGTCTTTGGACCAACCATTGAAATGTATAGTTGGCACAACATATGCATTGTAAGTTGGGCCAACTTCCTTATGAGTTGTCGGGCCAACCATCGTCGCCATTAGACGGCGAACCGTTATCATCTGTATGGTTGGCCCAACCTCTGGCACGAGAAGTTGGACCGACTTTGTAAAAGTTGGCCCAACTATGGGCCGACCAAAAAATCGCACCTGGGCTGCGTATGGCTGTTTCATATCCACCAATATAATATGTGAGAATTGGCTATATTTATGGCAGTACCAAAAATTTATTTTTTCCAGTGTGGTAAAATCACTTTGTAAAATTGCATAATTTACATAAAAAATCAAATCGAAAAATTAGAGGAGCGTGGGGGAATTGGAGCCCCTTAAGGAAAATTATTAAAAAAACCAACTTATATTTATAATAATACATTATTTTCGTCATTTCCTACTTATTTAAAAAATTTCTATATTTTAGGAATATTTTTTGTTTTCTAATAGAAAAAAGTGTTAATACTTACAATGAAGCCAAAACTTTAGACTTAGAATAAATTTATTCCTTAATTATAATTGAGTAAAAAATTTTTGAAAAAAAATTAAATTTTTCATTTTTCCCACCAAAAATTATTTTTTAATTAAAAGTTTTTTCATAAGGTGATACCTTTTACAATTTTGAAAGAAATAACGAAAGACGCAACATAGTAACGAAAATTCTTTGGTCTGACACTAATTCTCCCATTACCCCACAGAATTCTTACAGGCCAAAATTTGAATAAAAAAATTAAAACATAAACAAATTTTATTATTATTTCAATTTTTATACAAGTATACATATCTACATATATTCACCTATAATATAATGAAAAAACAGAACTAAATAATACGATTTTAACTACTTATGGTGATGTTTAGAAATATTTGGCATTTTACAACGAAAACGCAAAAAATACATTTTCCCTTGTCTTTACTAAAAATTTGTCAAGAATGTAATCGTTTGTTTTGGAATGATATAAACAAAGGTTGTAGAAGATTTTCTAGACATTGCAGCGAATTTGAAGGCTTTTAAGTACGTGAAATTTAAAAGCTCCCATTACCCCACGCTCCCCTACTTAACATTCATAAAAAGCAGCAATAAACTCTCTTAAGTAAATTATTAAAAGAGAAATTAATAAAAAAATGTTTCTGTTTTATATGTGTTACAAGCATGAAAGTTGCATAGGGAATCACAGAATCGTCATGGTCGAATCATAATATATATTTACAATAAAATGAATAATTATTTATATTTTACGTCAAAACAAGTTTAGTAGTCTAAGGTTAGTGAAAACAAAAGACGTGGAAAAATAGTATATTTCGTAACTAGTGCGAGCAGTTGCTTCGCTTCGCCTACAGTTTGTTCCAAAAAAAGTGCTCGTTCAAAAATTGGCAACTGCTCGCACTAGTTACGAACGATATTTTTCATAACAAGGTGCAAAAAAGTGCCCTTTTTAGCACCGCGTTATGAAAAAGAATTTTTGAAATCGATAATAATTTGCTTAAAAAATTAGTTTTTCTTGTGCGTCATGGTCGAATCACTTTTTCATAGTAAGGCTTTTCTGTATTGAACTGTGTCACTGAAGCACTCATAAGTTTACACTTATGAGTAAGTGTAAGGAAGATTTTAAGTTCAGGTAAATAATGAGTAATAATATTAATTTCTACAAATTACAACATAAATTTCTATAAATTACCGCATAAATTTCCACATATTTCCGAAATTTTTTTTTAATTATTCGTTTTGCAATAATTTACTGTTCATTGCCGCACTACTTTTTATAAATTTCCATAAATTTCCAAATTCCAAACTTTTAATAATAATTAATGCTTTACATATTTTTATGAATCCGCTATGTGTTTTTCTTTATGGACCCTTTATTTTCAAAAAAATATATTGATAATAATCATAACGATAAAAATTTTTCTTTTAAATTTCATAAACCAAATCGTGCGCTACACGGAGAATCACCCATTTATATTTTTTTTAAATTATATTTTTTTAATAAATTAGGTATTGATGTATTAATACTTATTAATAACTAATTATTTTTCATATGCAATTAAAAAATAATAAACACTTTTTTATTATTTTTAATTATATTATTCTGCAGCAAGTGCCAAGGTTAAAATTCTTAATTTTAGAATATATTTTTTTTGCGCAAAAAGTGAAGATACATAAATATAATTGCTGAGGATGCAATGATATTATGTCCGACAATTAAGAAGCCATAATTCTTATCGAGTATATAGTGATTTTTGCTTTCAGTATATGGAAGCGAGCGCACAGGACATAAAAACACTCGAGGTTAATTTTTCCGAAAAAGAAAACCTTTAAATTTAAATATAGTAACGAATAAAATTTTATTTTTAACATTTTCTTTATATTTTTAGACAATATTCCTTAATATTTCCTGAATAATTTCAGGCAAAATTGAATTAATATTTTCAAGCAATATTGCTTTTATAATTCCTGATTATTTTCTGTTAATATTTCCATAATATGTTCAGACAATATTCTTTAATATTTCCTAGCAATATTCCTTAATATTTTCAGGCAAAATTGAATAATTAATATTTTCTCAATATTTTCAAGCAATATTGCTTCAATAATTCCTTAATATTTGCTGGAAATATTGCCTTAATATTTTCCGGAAGTACCCCTTAATATTTCCAGGCAATATGGAATTAATATTTTCTTAATATTTTCAAGCAATATTTTCTTAATATTTTCAGGCAATATTCCACTATTTCGATAACTATTAATTTAACAAAGAAACCGAAAGTAATTTATCTCCACGAACTAAAAAATGTTTTTTTTACTTTATCAACTATTAAATAAGCAATACAAAATTTTCTGATCATTTTCGTCATCACCATCAACGTGATAACCAAACTCATCATCCGTCGATGATCAATTATACTAGTGATCAGTGCAAGAAACTCTCTCGAGATAAGTCGTTTCTTCCACTTGGTTAACGCTGATTGGCCTCTCATCAACCTCTCATGTATCTCAAACGATACATATTCATAGGCGTAAGAAGAAGAAGAAGAAGAAGGCATAATGGTACCTATATTTAGCACAAATTGTGTACCTGCGCTTGAGTTTCTCCTAGATTACTATCAACGACTGCGAGGATCCTTGTCGAGATTATAGTAAATGCGCGGCATTCATGAAAGTAGTCTCTTTTTCTCATTTCTCTTTTTTTCTTCTTCTCTCATTTTTCCTCCATTTTCCTTTTTTAATAGTTTTTTATTTTTTTAAAATGTTACGATCCTTTTTACAGGTCTAATTGAACACTGTCTGATTGTCATACACTTAACAAATTTTGTTTTTAATTAATTATTTATTATTTGTAATATTTTTTGCAAAAAATATTTTTGCACTGAGAAAATTGGAGGTTTATGGACTAAACATTTGGAGGGATTAATCGTTCATATTTGAGAGTTGACTATTTGGAAAACACTCTAAATATTTAAATACACCATTTACAGATATCCAGGTAGAAATTTGTCAAGTATTATTTGTTTCCTTGCAGTAGCTGTAGAGTCGAGAGCGTGTTTTACTTGCCAAGACAATCTGGCCAGTCCTGAATGAGTGACTAGCCAGTTTCACTGGATAAAAACAATTCTCCTTTGTGAACAGTACTTTTGTCAAGTCACTGATCAGAAAATCTGATAATAATCGTGATAAGAATTTTCATACAGACACTAGCCAGTCACTGATTTGAAGAATTATTTAAGATTCCACCTAGAAAAACTGGTCCACCACTGATCAGAAAAACTTGCCGAATCCTATTAAAAGAATTATTCTAGATTTTTCCAAATCTCTAGCTAGAAAATCTTGACACCATCAAAAAAAGAAACTGCGGACACAGAAACTGACCAGTTCCGGTGTAGAAATTTAACCATGGCCCAAATCGGGGCCAGATCTTTTGACCATTGTGGCAAATTCATGGCAATTTCTACACGGGTTACTAAGGAAAAAAACAAAGCACCAGTCCCTTAAAAATACACTCTTAGTCAATCATTTATAATTAGATATTAAAAATAATTTGTATGTTCCATACGGTCAAAAACAGAAAAGTCTAAAGTAACTTTATATAAAAGTTATGATCGTTTCACTGTCACATTACCAAAGTTTACATTTTTCTAAATTTTGACAAGATAAGCCGTCAAGTCTCTGACAAGTGACAAACAGTTTATCTGGTCATGATTTCTGATCATTACTTCTGACAAGTCACTGGCCAGAAATTCTGGTCACAATCGGAATAGAACTTCAGTTCTTAAACTTGTAGTTGTGATAAGTTACTATCCAGTCACCGTGGCTGCGTGGTAACGCACATGCGTTGTGTCTCCAGGGTCTAGGGTTCGATCCCCCATGCGTGCGAATATTTCATTCTTTCTAACATATATCATAGTCAATTCTCCAAAACTACACTGTAAAAACAAAGTCTTCCTTTAAGCTTTAAGCACGAAATTTGTCTTTTTTCAAAGTGTAAACGGAAGCAGACCATGTTGGCTGAATGTCAGTAATATGATTAGAAGTTTAAAAAGAATACTCCCCAATTGATACAAGTGAGGTGTTAAATGAACTAAAATTCAACTGTAAGCTTGTAAGAAGGCTAAAATTTAGCCAAACCATCTAGCTAAATTTCAGCCTTCTTTCAAGCTTGAAAAAAGACAAATTTCGAGCTTAAAGGCGGTGTCAAAGTCGATGCGATTTTTCCATTGAAGCTCAATGCAAAAATCCAATCGACTTTGACACCGCCTTAAAGAAAGACTTTGTTTTTACAGTGTATGTTCATATTCTAGAATTTTATTAAAATAAACATGTGTCACATTTAATTTCTTATAACAAACAACAATTATTAAAACTATCAGTGGAAATTTCTCTCTTTAAGATAAAGAATTAAATGCTAATGCACATATATATTAGGTGAAATTAAGATTATAAAATGTTTACAAACTTGTTTATAATCGAATTAAAATATTAACATACTAATAAAACTAAACTTTCTGTCTAAGATTCACCAATTATAAATATAATTTATGGACTTATATATTATTAATAAAACACGAGTCAAAAGTAAACCGACAAACCGGCGACGCGACGCGCTATTCAGACTTTTCACGTTTGCAAATTCGTCCCTTGTGACGTCACAATCAACTGTTTCAGCCTCGCCAGACTTACAGTCAGCTGTTAGCGTACCTTATTAGAAGTTAATTTCATCCAACTTTTTATTAATACCATTGGATCTGAAATTAAGTCCGGTGTATTACAAATAAATTACAAACTGAGTTTTATTTAAGTAAGAGTACAACTAACTTTAATTTTCAGTTAGATTTTATGATTAAATAAAGTTGATAGCTTATAAGATAAGTCAAAAATTAAAACTAGCCACCATTAAATTTAAGACTTTGTTTTTACTGTGTATCACTTACCTTAAAGAAATTTCAGTTTTACCAAAGAGTGCAATTTTATGATTTTTAGAAATGTTAGGGAATTGTGGGCCACTGCCTAAATTGAGTTCAAAATAAAAAATAACGATGAAATATATTTAATAAATGGTTAGAAATATTAAAAATGTTTAATTTCACAGTGCAACATTTTTGAGGTCATCGAATGTGCACTAAGTTTTGACTTCAGTTTCTGAAAGTACTTATCGAAACTAGCAAAAACCTATTTCAGTTTTGCTAGATTAGCTCGGATTTGAATTTTATCGACATTTGAATTTTTTTTAATTTTCACATTTTTCAGTTTTCTGATACGGGTTGATGGGAACGCTGTCTATTAAAAGTTTATTACACAAAATTCGCAATTGTCATAACTTGAAAAGCAATAATCCCTCTTTAAATTCTGATAAAGAAAAAAAATTTGGTCAAAAATTGTTCGAGTTATGAATTTTTTTTGAGTTTTTCACATTTTTCGGTTTTTGATAAAGCGGGTGGAAACGCTGGCTATTAAAAGTTTATAAAAAAAATTTGCAATGGTCACCATTTGAAGAGCAGTAATTCCTCTTTAATTTCTGACATTGAAAAAAAAATTTGGTCGAAAATTATTTGAGTTATGAATTTTTTGTGACTTTTTCACATTTTTCGGTTTTTTGATAAAGCGGGTGGAAACGCTGGCTATTAAAAGTTTATAAAAAAAATTTGCAATGGTCACCATTTGAAGAGCAGTAATTCCTCCCTAGTTTCTGACATTGAAAACAAAATTTGGTCAAAAATTGTTCGAGTTATGAATTTTTTTCGTAGTTTTTCAAATTTTTTTTGTTTTTGATCCGGGCGGGTTTATTAAATTATTCTTTTTTAAAAACGCAATGGTCACATTTTGCAGAGCAATAATTCCTCTTTAATTTCTGTCAAAGAAAAAAAATTTGGTCAAAAATTGTTCCAATTATGGTTTTTTTTTTACTTTTTCACATTTTTCGGTTTTTTGATACGGGCAGGTGGGAACGCTGGCTATTACAAATTTATTATAAAAATTCACAACGGTCAAATTTTAAAATGCAATAATCCTTCTTTAATTTCTGATAAAGGAAAAAAAATTGGTAGAAAATTATTCGTGTTATTTATTTATTTCTGTACATTTGTATACCCGCGGTCCTGTCGAACCGCAAGTTTTGATTTTTTTGACTTTTTTCGAAACCAAATATTTCGAATCAAATATTTTATCTTGAGCAGAAATTAAATAGGGATTATTGCTCTTGAAATTGTGCCCATTACGAATTCTTTTTATAAACTTTTAATAGTCAGTATTCCCACTTCCGTTATCAGAAAACCGAAAATTCAAAAAAAGTAAAAAAAAATTCATAACTTGAACAATTTTTGGCAAATTTTTTTTCTTGGGCAGAAATTAAAGATGGATTAATGCTCTTTAAATTGTGATCATTCGAAATTTTTTTATAAATTTTTAATAGCCTGCGTTCCCACCCGCCTGATCAAAAAATTGAAAAATGTGAAAAAGTCAAAAAAAAAAATTAATAACTGTAACAATTGTTTAAAAATTAATTTTTGACCAAATTTTGTTTTCTTTGTCAGAAATTAAAGAGAAAGTATAGCTCTGCAAAATGTGACCATTGCGTTTTTAAAAAAGAAAAATTTAATAACCAGCGTTCTCACCCGCCCGGATCAAAAACAAAAAAAATTTGAAAAAGTACGAAAAAAATTTATAACTCGAACAATTTTTGACCAAATTTTTTTTTCAATGTCAGAAACTAGAAAGGAATTACTGCTCTTTAAATGGTGACCATTGCAAATTTTTTTTATAAACTTTTAAGAGCCAGCGTTTCCACCCGCATTATCAAAAAACCGAAAAATGTGAAAAAGTCACAAAAAATTCATAACTCAAATAATTTTCGACCAAATTTTTTTTTCAATGTCAGAAATTAAAGAGGAATTACTGCTCTTCAAATGGTGACCATTGCAAATTTTTTTTATAAACTTTTAATAGCCAGCGTTTCCACCCGCTTTATCAAAAAACCGAAAAATGTGAAAAACTCAAAAAAAATTCATAACTCGAACAATTTTTGACCAAATTTTTTTTTCTTTATCAGAATTTAAAGAGGGATTATTGCTTTTCAAATTATGACAATTGCGAATTTTGTGTAATAAACTTTTAATAGACAGCGTTCCCATCAACCCGTATCAGAAAACTGAAAAATGTGAAAATTAAAAAAAAATTCAAATGTCGATAAAATTCAAATCCGAGCTAATCTAGCAAAACTGAAATAGGTTTTTGCTAGTTTCGACAAGTACTTTCAGAAACTGAAGTCAAAACTTAGTGCACATTTTATGTGTTGCACTGTGATTATTAGTTTAAAATTAGAAAAGAAAAAGTAAGAAAATGGAATTAATCGGAATCACAATTAATTAATTACAAATTTTTAAGTAAACAACTTTATCGCATGAATCGAATTGTTTTTGTTAAATTAATATAGCTATGAGTGGTTTTAATAATATGTACCTGCATTGTGCAATTAAATCGCAAAGAACAAGCTTCCCTAAAAAAAGTGGCCCACAATTCCCCAAATGCTTAAATTTGACAAAAAGCTTTGTATTATTTATTCATTTTAATTTGATGCAAACTTTCTTTTTGGAGTCAAAGTACCAATCCCACACAATAATTAAAAAAATATTTTCCATAATTAATTCTTGAAAATCCTTGAAAAAACAATAAAAACATGAAGGCCCAAAATTCACCAATCTCCCCTATATTATTATTATATTTATTATTTGTTATAGTAAAAAAAAAATTTTTAAATACACGGAGAAAAATGGAAAAATGATTTATGCAGTCAGTGTAGTACTCCTTTATAGAATAATATGCGACAGGTACACACTATAGTATTAGAAGTTTCAAAGCTGAATAGTTTGGGACTCAACACAAGTTATCCCATTCATCAGCTTAAACAAGACTGTTTATATAGTCTAAGAAAGAATAAGAGTATAAAAAATTGGAATGAGAAATTACTTTCTCATGTAATTGTTAAAAGAACGCGGCAGTGTACAAAACACAAGTCAATAATAGAAGCGAATATTGAACAAATAGTACTCAGTCCAGTTCTTTCGAAAAATGAACGCCGTGCACATAAAGTAGATACCTACTCGAAAACCACAAGTTATTCTCTCTCTCTCACACTAATGGTCGTTCACTTATCTTACCGTTTCACTTACTCTTACTACTCTCAACTATTATGCAGAGCAGTTAAGTTAATTAAATTATTAAATATTGCTGTGAGAATAATTAATTATACATTTCATTCAACGTCAATTTACTATTTTTTACACGGAAAAAAAGAATAATCAAATTTACCATGAGGAGTGTCAAACTTGAAAAAGATTAGGAAAAAATTAATGTTTTTTATTTATTTATTATTAAATTCTAATAACCGCGTATCAAATTTAAACTAGTTGACAATATTATTTATTCAATATTATGAATATTGTTGACATCCATACTTACATTAATTACAAAGTAAAATCCACGCATGATCTAATTTATTTCATTGGTAAGGGATGTTTCTTAAATAGGAAATTTCCCCCATCGATTGCGTAGCCGAGAGGCTTAATGTAAAAGCGTGCGATTTATAATTATATGCGTATATTTAGTTGTATGGTTAGGTAGGTGTTCAATCCCGTATGATTGTAAGATTTTCCGATGCATTTAGTTGTTAATTGTAAGTATGAAGATGTGGGAAGAATAAAACTTGTGAATTAAGGAATATGAATATATAAAGAGTGCATTTAACATATTTTTCTTTTTTTTAATGATTGGTTATTGTTTTTTTTATATAAAATTGACGAAGTGAATAAAAGAAAACACTCGTTTCGCGTCGCGTCGGACATTTATTTTGACAGGTTCCGCGCCTGCGTTCCTTTATTGTGAAAATTTCGAAGTAGGGGACTGAGTCCAGTTTCTCTACTATGCACACTGCAGCGCGCCTTATAATCTTCGCCTGTGTTTCAATGCTCTTTACAGTGACATTTGGAACTAAGACCCTCTATCCACTATACGCAACACCCTAAGATGCTTGATGGAAATGAATTAATGTACTTTTACTGGACTGAGTCCAGTTTTTTCAATATTGACTCCCAGTTTTTCAAACTCTATTTTTCTCAATGTATAAAAATAAAAAAATATTGTAGAAAAAGTATCCTGTGGTCTATAAGTGTTTCCCTCGCTAACGGTACTGACACACACGATATACTCCATGAATGAGACAATATTTTTTTTCGCATCTCTTCTCTTTTACGAGGTCAAAAGACAGAAGAGAATTATTACTTTAGTGTCGCGTTCAAGAATCTCGGAGGCACTTTCTCGATTTAGCTATTTAGTAGAGCAATTAATTTTGATTCGACAAATTCGATTCTATTTCAATATACAATACTAGGAATAAAAAACACTCTAGGAATAAAAAAAATAATATTCAAACTAGAACCAAATAAATATTTAATTACAAAATGCGAAAAAATCCATCAAAATTAATTTTTTTATTTCTTTTACTGTTTTTCTTTATTTCTTACTTTCCTAAAGTTTTGAACGTTCAAATGAACGACATTTTTCTACTTCTCTTACTTCTATTTTTTTCTTTGACTAAAAATTTTGTGCACTAACAAAATTGGTTAACTAATTAAATGTTTAATTTTAATTGTTGTTCTTTTTTGTATAGTAATATTTTTATGAAAATATTTATAGGCAAAAAAATTTCAAAACTTCGGAACAATATTATTTTTGTTCTTTTTTTCTTTTGTTTATTTATTTTTCCATTTAATGAATTTTTAGTAATAGAAAAAAATATTTTTTTTTTAGTAAATTTTAGTTAATACAATAAAATATTATCTTTTCATAACGCGGTGCAAAAAAGGGCACTTTTTTGCACCTTGTTATGAAAAATATCGTTCGTAACTAGTGCTAGCAGTTGCCAATTTTTGAATGAGCACTTTTTTTGGAACAAACTGTAGGCGAAGCGAATTGACAACTGCTCGCACTCGTTACGAAATATACTATTTCAAATTACCAACATTTGCCAAGCGATTAAATATATTAGAGGAAATGGAACGCATCCTAGAATCACTTCTCAATACACCACTCTGAATTGCGACACGTGCGCAGCGAGTTTAAATTCTCATATATACTGTTAAGCAAATATAGAAAAAGAAAAAAAATTTACTATTTCTATTCTTAGGGGAGGGTGGTCCCATACCGACCCCTCGTACCATACCGACCCCCTTATGTTTCTTGAAGATGGTACCACTAAAAAATTCGCCAGTACCATCAGTCGAACACTTTCACAACACCAACAACTGGGCCACAGGTTTTATCAATGCGTTTGATTTCATTTTAAAGATTCAAGCAATATTTGATTTTAGCATTGTTTAAATTAATTTTTGACCTATACGGAATTCGAGCTAACAGTGTTTTTTGAATACAGGAAAATTTTTACGAAATTAATTTTGATTGTGTATGACCTTAACTTCAACGCACAACATTCAAATTAAATTGACTCCATTGATATAAGTGATTGGCAAAACATTTTGTGAAAATAGTGGGGGTGGTCCGAAACCGACCCCCATATTTTTACATTGTAATTGTTTATTCTCTTCTTCCTTATTGTTCACATAAAGTGAGGATAGGTTTTGCATATTTACTTTTATTTTTTAGGAATTTATAAAATATTTTACTAACAATCACAGCACTTATTACTTAACTTTAATTCTCTTTTGGTTAAATATTTTATTCATTGTCAGTTGTGAAATGTTCTCGACAAGGCGATATGAATTAAGAAAAGTTGTACTTTTCGACATCTTTGGAAGCAGTTAAGTACGAAAACGAAAAAGAATTAATAACAAAATTCGTATATATTTTATACTAGAAATAGGGCGAAAATTAAAACAGGCACTGTTTAACAATTTATATTTATTATCATTTTAAAAAAGGCCTTAAAATTTATTTAAATAAAGTAATAATATTAATTCAAGTTTAACTATGTCAACATAACTTAAAGACATAAATAATCTCAGCGTAAAGTTACTAATGATTCATTTATTTACCTTTTTGTTCAGAAAAAGGTCCAAAAATGTATTTAAATGAAGTCAAAATAATTTAACAGTTCATTACAGACTTGAATTTTATTTTAATTACTATCAGAATTTGATATCTTGATTATTCTTGAGATTTTCCCCCAAAAAAATGGGGGGTCGGTTTCGGACCACCCATTTTGAAAAAGTTAAAAACGCAAATTTTCGCTTTTTCTTTAGATCTTTTATAATGACAATCAGAAACCTCGGCAACCGTCAGAAAACATTGAAAAATAGTTCCTTTACTCAAAAAAATTTTGACGAAGACAAAGAAACACATTTTTGGCACATTTTTAGCCTTTGCACTTTAGGGGGTCGGTATGGGACCACCCTCCCCTATATATATACTAAAAATGTCTAAAACGTAGGTAAAAAGTCGATAGAATAATTTATTTTTTCCCTCTCGGAAAATTTATTTTTCTTTAATAAAATAACACGTTTTGCAATTTACAAGGCGAATACGATTTTTCTGCACTAAAAAATTAAAAATTGATATGCGATTCAAATAAACCATTCGCCATTGAAAATAGTAAAAATATATTAAATTACAAATAAATAATACTTCATTTTTTAATTATTTTTTTTATTTATTATTTGCTTATTTACACGTCATATATTAATTTATCGGAATTAACTGCTTTTTTCGCCTCATAATTGATATCTTTTAAAAATTCTCTGTATAGGATTCGATCACAAAAATTATGATTTCATTCAAGTAAACTGATTTATAGTAAAATTCGAAGTATGTGGTCATAATGAATGAGTAATCAGTAAAACGATTTTGCTCTTCTGACCTTAATTTGAAGAAAGATTGTGACCTTAAATATGTCCCGATGAAATATTCATTGAGAAATTTTGACTCTTACAATTAATAGCATTTTACATTAACTGTAAAATCGAAAATGAAAATAGAGAAGCAAAAAATTACAAAACACTCACCAATAGCGCAGCTTTTGACTTTTTCTTCCACTCTGTGAAACAAAAAAAGAAAAAAATCCATTAATACAATTACTGTCTAATTAATTTTTATTGATTAATAATTATTGTAATTAAAATTTAATTACTGCATAATTAATATGTACCTATTAATTAATAATTATTATAATTAAAATTCAATTACTATCTAAATAATAGCGCAGTTCCAATTACTATCTATTTTAATTATTTATTCTAATTCCTAATCTAGTATTTATGTAAATTATTTATTCTAATTAATATTTATTTAAATTATTTATTCTAATTATTATTTATTTCACTTATTCTAATTACTATATTTATTTCAATTATTTATTCTAATTGCTATACTTATGCTAATTATTTAAATTACTATTTATTTTAATTAAAGTAAATAGCAATTTATTCTAATTAACGCATAAATAGTATTTTAAATTACCATTTATGAAATTGAATTATAATTCAATTAGCTATAATTATATCATAATTCAAGACAAATAAACAAGAGCAGATCAAAATTTTCCATTTTATAAAAAAAGATTAAAAATAACAATCAAGGATTATTGTAAACAATTCTTAGTAGGACATATGACAACAAAGATTTATTGCAATATTCAATAAAATAAGTATATCAATTCTCAATAAACAATGGAAATTAATGTGTAGCAGCGATAAACAAAAGCAATAAAGAATAAAATTGTTAAAAGAAAGAAACACAATTATTTTTTCCATATTTCATTATTTTTGGATATTAATATTCACTTACTTTTCCTCAAACAACGATTTCTTTTTCTTCGAAAAAATTTCTCTCAAAAAAACAAAATAAATCTGTTGTTTTGTTTATTTATTTATTATTTGTGAATAGTATTTGTGACTTTCGAATACAAGCAACGAGAATTTCTGATTTCGTAATCAATTAACCACAAAGCAGTAGCAAGGTCATTTACCGAATGGTAAATCGATCACTTATCCAATCAATCGATTTCCTATGCCTATATATAAAATGCAACCCGTTAACGATATCATTACGATTTTTGAATAATTTACTTCAAATTATAATATACCAGGAGTGCTGCAAAATTTAATTTTTTATTGAAGAAATTTCAAAAAATGATTCTTCATTTTTTGTTACAAATTTCTAATTTTCACTAAATTAATTAATTAATAATTTCATTTATCCGAAAAATTTATTTATTTATCAGAATTTTTTCTATTTTTAATCGTCTACTATATTATAAAGCCAAAAAAAAATTTTTTGTTTAAAAAAAAAAATTTTTACTGAAAAAAAGAAATTAATTCTTTTTACATATAAATCACGTGCACTTGTAACTATATAGTGTCTGTGAAAGTGACTGACGTGAAAAAAGACTCGAGTTTCTATGTGACACGTTGCTAAACGATTTGTTAACAGGATTTATAACAATATAATATATTAAATGATTAGTCTCGAGGAATATATCCTGATTCCTTTATAGCAGTTCATCAAAAACATTCTATCAATTCCTCATACCACCGGAAAAATCTCTCACTAATTAACGAGAGAAAAAAAATGAATAAAACAAGAAAATATTTAAAAGGACAAAAAAATAAAAAAAATAAGACAACAAAAATAAAGCAAGAAAAAAAGACAACAAAAATTATTAAAACGACAAAAATATAAAAATTATAAAATCGTAAAGACCAGATTCACAACTTTTTCTACATTCAGACCAATTTTAAAAAAATGTACTGACAGTAAAATTTTTAAAAACCGACTATTTTCGTCGATTCTCATCTATTTTTGCTTTTTTTCTAATTTTTGTAAATAATTTTGCATTTTTTTTTGCAAGAAATATATATTTAAATGTATGTAATTCAATGGTAATTTCCCAAAATTTGATCAATTAACTTCCCGCGGCAGGAAGTAATTAAAAAAAATTATGCACATTTTTAATGACAATTATTTCATAGAATTTTTCATGTCTTTTTAATGTTCGGTAAATATAATATTCGTGGTTTTTTTTTCTCGCGAAAATGCATATAAGAAAGGTGTTGCTTATTCTTTTTCGCAAGATGCCAAGACATATACCTTGTTTATGACCGGGTCATATGACGGACTCTTTAGATTACATAACAAAACGATCATATATATAGTGTTGCGGGTGATGCATAATTATTGGTCTTCTCTCGTCTCTATTTTTTTTAATTTTAATTATTATTCTTTAATCACTGGCGTCACACAAAGACACAGAATTCACTTTTATTCAATTGTGGCTACTGTTTTCACATACCCCAATTGTGGCTACTGTTTTCACATACCCACACTTACACATACATAAAAATTAAAAACCATTTGTTTATTTATTTATGAAATTTAATATTTTTTGTTAAATTTAAATTGATTCTATAAATATATATATATATGCATATACATATATAACATAGTTCACAAACAAATACACAACACACACACATACAAATTAATGTATACACATTAGGTTTTATGTTTGTTGTTTATAATAAATTAATCATTTTTGTGATTTTTGTATTCTGGACGGAATATTCTAAACTTTTCTAAATTTCTTACTTTTAACAGTTTTGTACACTTTTTCGCTTTCAGGTAAATACCTGAGACCCTTTTTTTATTACCTTGTTGTTCAACTCGTTGCACGTCGAGACTTGCAAACTTTTGGGCTCTGTACGTAGGTAGTACAGGGTGAGTCACATTTTTACCTCTACAAGTCCCTTTTTTCAATTGCATAGATTAGTCAGTACCTTTTGCGCTTCCGTCCAGAGCACAAGCATAATTCTCGAAACAAATTCTCAAAATAAAAGCGATTTTTTAGTTTAATCCAGTTTCAGATATTTATTTATTTTTGCACCTTTAACCACCAAAGTGGTGACCCCGACGTGATTTTTTTTATGGTGTGAGTAAAAGTGCATTTTATTTCAATATAATATTCGGATTTTTTGACTAAAAAATAAAAATGGCGAACGGAAGTGATAACAGTGAAACGTTCAATGCCGCATTACAAAGTGCATTATTTCGTTCAAATTTAAATGTGAAGCTCCCGAGTTTTATTTATTCTGATCCAGAATTATGGTTTTCCATGGTGGAACAGCGTTTTACGGCATCTCAAGTGACAAGTGAAAGTGAAAAATATACATGCGTCGCGAACGCCTTAGATCCGAAAGTCGCAGTGGAAGTGCGCGATATGATTGTTGCGATTCCTGAGACAAATCCATACACTAAATTAAAGGAACAAATTATTAAACGGTTAAGTGCGTCGCAAGAAGAGAAAAAACGTAGATTACTAGAGTCAGAAGAAATAGGCGATAGAAAGCCTACACAATTTTTACGACATTTGCAAGCACTCGCTGGTGCTACTGTACCGGACACAATGCTCAGAACATTGTGGATCCATCGCCTTCCACACAATGTGCAAGCAATTTTAGCCGCGCAACAAGAGCTTTCATTAGAAAAGCTTGCAGAATTAGCCGATTCAATTATCGATGTGAGTTCGCGAAATCGCCCTTCGGTTGCAGAAACTGCAATAAATAATGCGTCTCTCGACCTATTATTACAAAAATTCGACCAAGTTCTGACTACAATGACTGAAAAAATGGGCATAATGCAAGCACAAATCGCGGAAATTCAGAATAAAAGAGACAATAATCGGTCCGGTAATCGCGGTAGATCTCATTCTCGCGGTCGGTCACAATCTCGCGGAAGAAGTGAGTCAAATGGTGTTTGTTGGTATCACAACCGTTTCGGTGATAAAGCAACAAAATGTACGACGCCATGTTCGTACAAATCGGGAAACGAAACGGCCAGTCGTTAATGGCGACAGACGACCTTGGCCCAACCACGTCGCGCCGTAATTTTATCCGTGATTCAGCAACAAATATGCAATTTTTAGTGGACACTGGTGCGGATTTGTGCGTGTTTCCTCGCGCGTTACTCCGTCAGTCGCGAGAAAAGTCTTCTTACGAACTTTCCGCGGCAAACGGGACAACTATCGCAACTTACGGTACCACTAACATTAATCTAAATTTGGGACTGAGACGTGACTATCCGTGGAGATTCGTTGTCGCGGACGTGACCAAACCGATTATCGGCGTCGATTTTTTGGCACACTACGAGTTGTTGGTAGATGTTAAAAATCGAAAATTAATCGATTCAGTGACAAAGCTCACGGCAGAAGGAAAAGCGGTCAATGGTAAAATATTTAGTGTTAAAAGTGTTTCTGGGTGTAGTGTGTACCATGAGCTTTTGGAAAAATTCCCGGAAATTACAAGACCTGACGGAAGGGTTACAGCAAAACACGGTACAGTTCATTACATAAAAACGCGAGATGGACCTCCGGTAGTGCAAAAACCGCGACGTTTAGCCCCGGATCGACAAAGAGCCGCGAAAAAGGAATTCGAAAATTATTTAAAGCTCGGTATTGCAAGACCATCGAAAGCTCGATGGGCATCACCACTACACATGGTTCCCAAGCCTGATGAAGAGTGGAGACCGTGTGGCGATTATCGAGGTCTTAACGCGGTGACGGAACCTGATTGTTACCCTGTGCGTCATATACAAGATTTTACGCATAATCTTGCCGGAAAATCTATATTTTCAGTGATAGATCTTATGAAATCGTTTCACCAAATTCCGGTTGCCGAGGAGGACATTTGTAAAACAGCCATTACAACTCCGTTCGGTTTATTTGAGTTTCCTTATATGACTTTCGGTTTGCGGAATGCGGCACAAACATTTCAGCGTTTTATCGACGAAGTGCTTCGTGGTTTAGAATTTTGTTTTGCCTACATTGATGACATCTTGATTGCATCATCATCGGAACAAGAGCATATAGAACATTTAAAAATTCTTTATACGCGTTTACGGAAATACGGAGTGGTTATTAATACGTCGAAATGTGTTTTCGGACAAAGTGCAGTGAAATTTTTGGGATATCTTGTCAGTGGCAGTGGTACTCAACCTTTACCTGATAAGGTAGAAGCAATTCAAACTTATCCAAAACCAGAAACAGTGAAACAACTTCGCAAATACTTAGGTATGTTGAATTTCTACAGGAGATTCATACCTGAGGCGGCGAAAATTCAAGCACCTTTAAACGAGTTGTTGCAAGGCAATGTTAAAGGAAAAGTGCCGGTAAAATGGACTCGAGACGCTGAAAATGCATTCATTAAAAGTAAATCTAGCCTCGCTCAAGCTGCACTTCTTGCTTATCCAAGAGATGACGTTCCTCTGGCAATATTTTGTGACACTTCGGACTTTGCTATTGGTGCTGCACTACAACAAAGAGTTGATGACGAATGGTCTCCTCTTGCATTTTTTTCAAGGAAACTTAGCACTGCTGAACGAAAATACTCTGCGTACGATCGAGAATTATTGGCCATATATGGAGCTGTGAAGTACTTTCGACATATGGTAGAAGGACGGAATTTTATCATCTTTACGGACCACAAGCCAATCACATTCGCTTTTAAGAAAAAGAACAAACAGTGTACTCCTCGACAGTTCAGATATCTTGATTTTATCGGACAGTTTTCCACTGATATTCAACATATCAGTGGTGAGGAAAATGTTGTTGCTGATGCTCTCTCCCGGATTGAAGAAATTGAGCCAGCTTTGGACCTGAAGATGCTCGAGACCGCCCAGAAGGATGATCAACAACTGAAGAAGATAGCAACAGATTCTTCGACTGGATTGGAATTAAAATTGATTAAAATTCCGGAATCTGACGTGGCAATAGTATGTGACGTATCCACACCAGCTGCACGCCCATTCGTTCCGGAAGCTCTGCGTAAAAAAGTATTTGACAGTGTTCATGGACTCTCACATCCTGGAATCAACACGACAGTGAAGATGGTAACACAGCGTTACACTTGGCCGTCGGTTAAAAAGGATTGCCGAGAATGGGCTCGTAACTGTTTACAGTGTCAACGATCAAAAGTTACGAGACATGTCATCACCACACCAGGAACCTTTCAACTCCCATCTTCGAGATTCGAACATGTCCATATTGACATTGTGATCATGCCAATGTCTGAAGGATGCAGGTACTGTTTGACCTGTGTTGACAGATTTTCTCGTTGGCCTGAAGCAATTCCGATGGAAGATCAAGAAGCAGCAACCGTGGCACGATCTTTTTACACTCATTGGGTGGCAAGATTTGGAACGCCACTAAGAATCACATCTGATCAAGGACGACAATTCGAGTCACATCTGTTCCGTGAGCTGAATCAACTGACAGGTGCGACTCACTATCGAACTACTGCCTACCATCCTGCAGCTAATGGAATGGTGGAAAGATTCCATCGTCAACTGAAAGCAGCCATCAAATGCCATCAACATTCAAGATGGACCGAAATTTTACCAACAGTGTTGCTTGGTATCAGAGCCGCCTGAAAGGACGACCTTCAATCAACAGCCGCAGAAATGGTCTATGGACAAACCCTTAGACTACCTGGTGAACTTTTGACATCATCATCACATACTGTAACAGCAACAGCAGAATACGTTCAATCTCTCCGTCGTCACGTTGAGCAGTTGCGTCCAGTCAACGGAAGCAGGCATGGAGAACGTCGCACATTTATTTTCAAGGATCTCGCCACAGCTAGCAATGTGTTCGTTCGCCATGACGGACCAAAATCACCCTTACAACTACCATATGATGGCCCCTTCAGAGTTGTTTCTCGTGCTGAAAAGGCCTACAAAATAAATATGAATGGTAGAGAAGTTACAGTCTCTATTGATAGGCTTAAACCAGCCTATGTTATGGCAGACAACAACGACGACGACATCGAGGACGAAGATGAAGAAAGTGAAGAAGAGGAAAATTTCGAGATGGTTCTCAACCATAATTTTGTTCCTGTACCGAGAATCGAACACCAGCCTCCAGCACCAATCGAGAGAGTTCCTGATCAGGTACCAGCTGTACCAAATCCGGTTCCTGAGAACAACGTCCGTACTCGTCCACGTAGACAAGTACGTTTTACAGAACGGTATCAAGCTGGATTCTCGTGATTCAATCACTGGTAAGGGGGGTACTGTGGCTACTGTTTTCACATACCCACACTTACACATACATAAAAATTAAAAACAATTTGTTTATTTATTTATGAAATTTAATATTTTTTGTTAAATTTAAATTGATTCTATAAATATATATATATATATATATGCATATACATATATAACATAGTTCACAAACAAATACACAACACACACACATACAAATTAATGTATACACATTAGGTTTTATGTTTGTTGTTTATAATAAATTAATCATTTTTGTGATTTTTGTATTCTGGACGGAATATTCTAAACTTTTCTAAATTTCTTACTTTTAACAGTTTTGTACACTTTTTCGCTTTCAGGTAAATACCTGAGACCCTTTTTTTATTACCTTGTTGTTCAACTCGTTGCACGTTGAGACTTGCAAACTTTTGGGCTCTGTACGTAGGTAGTACAGGGTGAGTCACATTTTTACCTCTACAAGTCCCTTTTTTCAATTGCATAGATTAGTCAGTACCTTTTGCGCTTCCGTCCAGAGCACAAGCATAATTCTCGAAACAAATTCTCAAAATAAAAGCGATTTTTTAGTTTAATCCAGTTTCAGATATTTATTTATTTTTGCACCTTTAACCACCAAACAATAATTACGCGCTCGCAAATAATCATTTTTTCTCCTTTTTTTGAAAAAAAATTATTTTGTTTAATACAAATTTTAATTTCTATAAATTAAGTAAAATAAAATAAAAATAATATTAAATAATTATTTA
Organism: Leptopilina heterotoma; assembly: GCF_015476425.1. NCBI lineage: Eukaryota > Metazoa > Arthropoda > Insecta > Hymenoptera > Figitidae > Leptopilina > Leptopilina heterotoma. Next base: position 192,054 of record NW_025110972.1, on the reverse strand, counting down.
CGGGAGAGTTGTCAGGGTTGGTCAGTGGTTAGGGTTGAGACACCGCGTTTATTTTGTTTGATCACACTAGCGCCATCTTTCTTTGTATGTAAATTCTTGCTACTAATGTCAGCCATCTTTTCATATGTGTCGCAGTGAGTATACGAACGTATACTTGAGTATTGTGCGACTCTGTGATATATATTTTCGTATTAATGTTGAAGTTATTAACACAGTGCACTGAAAATCCCCACATTCTAAAGAACTTTTAGAATACTAGCTCCTCCGACGGCCGCAAGCGGCCGTCTACGGTGCTAGTTTTTATATGTCCATTGTCCAAGTCCATTATTTCATTAATAATAATATTTAAATTTTTTCAGTTAATAATTTGCTTATTTATATTTGAAATGTTGACGTTTTTTTGACAATGCAAAATAAGATTTATTATGAGTACTTTCTCTTAACAAAAATAAAATTTATATATTCGCGCTCTTTTTAAATAACGTACGACTGCAGCACCACCTTCACATTGTTACGTCAAAACGAGAAACCTTTTTAAATATTCCTAGCGTTCCTCGTTTTAAATTAGTTTCATAACTGAATCTAATTTGGGATGAGGATAAGTCAATGAGCCTACTAAATGTGAGAGAATAATTTATTTAAAAACCAACAAGAAAGAAAAGAGTTGACAAATTTACAATGAGTACAAAAATTATGAATCTTACTTAAAGAATAACGATTACTGGTGGTGTGATGATAATCTCCTGTCTAATCTCAATGGTGTTGATCGCTAGACGAAAAGGGGCCTTCCGCTTGTTGTCCTTAATGGTTGGGTATTAATCCTCTTGTTTACACTAATGAGATAGTGTATTGTATTTTGAAAATATCTGCTTTCTTCCAGACGGTTGTCGCCTCTTGAGCAAATTTCGATGGTTCGAAATTTGGAATGTGTTGTTTCAATATTAGATCTTCTTTGATTGTTGAGATTATTTACAATTTAATAATTTTGGAAATTGTTTAAAATTTATATTTTGCAAATTGGTGTATAATAAAAGGTTGATTTACAGTTCACTTCAAATTTAACACTTGGGGATATATTGTTCACTTTCGAACAATGCACTTTGAAAAGAATACTTGGAGATATACTGTTCACTTTCAAAGATGTACTTTGAATTCACTTGTAAATTATGTGATGTGTTAACGTTGACTGGACGATGTAAACTGGTTGATTCCCAAAAAATTACTCTCTATCTCTTGTACTGAACGATGTGTTCAGGTTGATTCCCAAAAAATTACTCTCTGATCTGAGTAGAACTCATATCCCCTTTTATATAAAACTGTCTTCATCAATTCTTTGGAATCATACACGTGTTGATGCCGCTTGGATTTTAAGGGGGGTTGGAGCGACTAGGCTGCAATGCCGTGATGACTGTCTAAAAGGCTGCTAGGTTGCAATCCAGAGCGATAGTTTAAGGGGGGTTGAGGGGCGACCGTTGTACCTCTCAGTTCAGTTTCCAGGGATTAGACACCTGCCTGCTTGTTTTATGCACTCTAATGATTATTGGATTATAGTAATCTGCTTGATGGATTATCGTTATTCTTTTTACATGAAAAGTATTACCCATCTTTCTTGGATTTGTTATAATTTATAAGTTTGTTTAAATACATATAAAATTTATAATAACAATTACCTTCTTATAAAATATATTTAATATAATGCAATAATATGAAGAGATTGTATGAATACGTATTTCAAATACGTTAGTATAATATATGTGACTGTCCACGAGAAAACACGGCTTAGGTCCAAAAAATCAATTTTGAGTTTTCTATGGTAATCGACAGATTTTATGTTGCTTTTTAAAATGCAAAAGTCAAAAGTTAAAAATATCAATTACTTTCGACAATATATAGTTTTAAAGATAGGTATGTCAAGCGTAGTTTACTTCAATCGTTGACTGTCCACGACAAAACACGGCTTATGTCCAAAAAATCAATTTGAGTTTTTTATGGTAATCGACAGATTTTATGTTGCTTTTTCAAATGCAAAAGTCAAAAGTTAAAAATATCAATTACTTTCGATAATAATATATCGTTTTAAAGATGGGTATGTCAAGCGTAGTTAACTTCAATCGTAGTACTTCAATCGCTCGCCCTGTGAAATTCATGTTTGGGAGCTAAGCCGTGTTTTCTCGTGGACAGTCACATATATGTATAATTCAATATGTTTAAATGAAATACACACCTAAATATTATAGATAATTTAAGTATATTAAGAAGTTACGGACGTAACAACATGTACAAACAATTTTAAAAACACCCTTCTATTAAGATTTTACATTCTCATTGCCCATTCTTTACTTCGATACTTTTCGATACATTCGACCTTTCCACTCCATGTCTTTTTTAAGAAAGGAAAGATAACCAAATACAGTCGTGTCTCATCATTGCAAGAGTCGTGAAAATTTCCCACTCTTCACCAGGGTTAGGAGCGTAAAATACCTCAGGTAAATTACATGGATTTTTACAGTAAAATACCTCGTATTTTACTTCAAAAGTTTTATACACAATGTATTTTTTGGGAGAGAGGGGTAAAATACGTATTTTACATATACAAGCGCTTGCAATATTGAGAGTCTTCAAATTCCGAATATTGCAATAACGAGACACGACTGTATATTTAATATTAGAAGAAAAAGTTTCTCCGTGTGACACTGGAATTTTTTTTAAGCACAATTTAATTTACAAAAATGGGTTTCTTATCGCGTGTTGTTTGTTAAATAAATAAATAAATCAATAGTAGGAAATAATAAAATATTAATAATTTATTAAATAATAATAATTTTTTTATTTATTATTTTTTTTAAATTTTTATTTATTATTTTTAATGATAGTTTTGAAATTTAAAAATTCGAAGAAAAGAATTGTCATTAAGCGAATGACAAAATATGTTTTGATATCTAAAGAAATGTGTAAATGGCATAAGAAATAAGGGAAAGCAGGATCTTTTGCCGTTCTATTACAACTATTTGAGAAGGTCGTTTGAGGAAAAAAGGAGAATAATACGAACTTGATATGAATATATATATATATATATATATATATATACCAACAATTGTTTCACTTTTTTTACCATTCAGTCATGTATTACTTGTATATATATACCTTATTTTTTCAATTTAACATTTTTTACTTTTAAATTTGAAGAAGTTAACAATTTTCCCGAATCAATCTACACAAATAAATTAAATATCTTAAATAAATCTCGATAAGCTCATGGGCTTCATAAGTATCGACAGCACAGCTGCCCTAATACAGAAACCTGCTTAATTTGAAAAATATTTTCGCAATTAATTAATAATTTCAAAATTATCAAAGAACTCAGAGAAAAACGGTAGCATGGTGGGATACGAGCCCACGACCTTTCTATTGCCGGTAGACTGCTCTGACCACTGAGCTACATGCACCCCGAGACTCTCCGAGTTCCTTGAAATATACTATCCCTTCCTACATTATTTTAATGATAACGTAGGAAGGTTCTTAAAGATGGTAAGCCTAATTTTACAATTCATAGGCAATTATAATAATTGAAGGAAGTGAATTTATCATTCGGTGATTAAATATTAAATTTGAAGAAGTTAACAATTTTCCCAAATCAATCTACACAAATTTGAGATTTATTTAAGATATTTAATTTATTTGTGTAGATTGATTCGGGAAAATTGTTAACTTCTTCAAATTTAATATTTAATCACCGAATGATAAATTCGCTTCCTTCAATTTTTTACTTTTGTTTGTGCAACGCTAGGAGCAAAAGTTTTTTTTAAGTTTTTTTCTACACTTTTACGAATTATTTCTTAAGGAAATTCTGAGGAAATCGTGTAATATTTCCAAATATTAGGTGATAGGTTTTGAAGGTACACACCTCAGGAATATTTACCACCAAAAACTTTGATGAATTTGCAAAGCAGTTTTTTTTTATTTGCATTGTATCAGAGTTTCACGAAAATTATTATTAATTAGAATGTTTTTTTCATTAAAATATTTATTTTCAATGAAAAATAATTATCTTCCAATGAGAATTAAACCCTTTAATATTGTTTTCCTGATAATTTCAAACATTTTTTTTGTTATTTAAAAATATTATTTATTTAATTAAAATTCAATCCTGTATTATTATTTACATTATTACAACCATTGTTCACATGATTCTTTATGTTTATTGTTATTGTAGATTATACAAATGCAATATTGTAGATAAAAAACCCAACTGGCCGGTTTACCCCAGGGGGTGGGGCAAACCGGCCAGTTTGCAAAATTTTTTAAAGTTAACACAGCAACTAAACAATAAAAGATAAAGTATAGGTGTCTCTGGGAAAAAGTTGCGCAATTAAATGATCTTTCAAACAAGCCATCGAAAAATGAAATCGGTTGATTCGTTTAGTCACAAGAGTAAAAAAACCGTAGGTATGGCCGGTTTGCCCCTTAAGTATAATATAAATTATTAAAATTTTCTATAAAAAATTAATAAATAAAATAAATTATCGAAGAAAAAATTCCGTTATTTATTTAAATAAATTATAAATATTTTCGTTGATAAATTAATAAATAAAATAATAAAGTAAAAATAAATTATCGAAACAAATAATTAAAGTAATAAAATAGAAATAAAATGTTTAAATAAATTTTTAAAACATATTCGATATTAATAATTTTTTTGTTAAATTCACAGGTCTCATGATGGAGTCAGAGAAGAAAATTTTCGAAATGATGAACAAAAAAGCAGCGATGTCAAAATATTGGATGCCATTGGTTTGGGCAACGAATATCATTAACAGGGCAAGAAAAGAGTCATTAATCACCAGTGATCAAGTCGTGCAAACACTCCTCGTTGAACTGAGTGACATTAGAAAAAGACTTGGAGCACTGATTGGTTATGATACTGTTTGCGTTCCTCTCGTTTACACTCAGGTAAATTAATAATCAGATTCAAATAATTGAAAAAAAACTTTCGAAACAAAAAAAATTTAATTTTCACTTTCTACAATTTTTTTTATGTTTTCATTCAAATAAACTAGGATAGTAATATTCAAATAACTAAAACTGTCATTATAAATATTCTTTTTTGCGAATTAGTGAATTAGTAATTAGTAGTAATCAGTAAAAATAATAAAATATTATTTAAATTATTAGTTTAAATAAAAAAATTTTTTTTTTCTTCGCCTTCTCTTTATGCTCTATAATCAGTGTTAACCCCTTCGCAGTCAAGACCAAAATCTCACAAGTAGGCTCAAAATGTCGACAACTTTTTAGAAAACTAAAATTTGCGCAAGCGAGCAAACTATTGTATTTGAAGTCGCTGATTACGAATCCGATATTAGATTTCGAAAATTCAAAATGGCGGATCCAATATGGCAGACATGAAAATGAAAAATCGACTGAATTCACTTGAAACTTGTTACTCAGGGGTTTTCGGGGTCGCTGATTACGAATCCGATATCAGATTTTAAAAATTCAAAATGGTGGATCCAATATGGCGGACACCATTTTCTAAAATTCATCGGATTCACTTGAATCTTTTTACTCGGGGGTTTTCAGGGTCGCTGATTACCAATCCGATTTCAGATTTTGAAAATTCATATTAACGGATCCAATATGGCGAATGAAGTTTTCTAAAATTCATCGTTTTCATTTGAAACTCGTTACTAGAGGGTTTTCGCTGATTACGAAAAACTTTTGAAACGATAATAAATACAAAATTTTCCCCCGCAGTCAGTTGTTAAGTATACTACTTTACTTACGACACCAGAGTTTACCACGTGGAGGTATGCAGTCGGATTTTACACTTTTTTATTTATTTTGTTTTTTTAATATTTTTTTGTTTGTTCTTATATTGGATCCGCCATTTTCAAAACAGATATTACATTTTCAATCTACCACATCAATAAATCCCAAGTAACAACTTTTAAGTAAATCTGATAAATTTTTTAAAATGGCGCCAGCCATATTCGAACCGCCACATTGTATTTTAAAAATCTGATGCTAGATTCGTAATCAGCGACCCCGAAAACCGCCGAGTAACGAGTTTTAAATGAACCGGACGAGTTTTTAAAAATGTCGTCCGCTATATAAGATCCGCCATTTTGAATTTTTAAAATCTGAAATCGGATTCATAATCAGCGACCCTGAAAACCCCTGAGTAACAAGTTTAAAGTGAATCCGATGAATTTTTTAAAGGTCCGCCATATTGGATCCGCCATTTTTAATTTTTAAAATCTGATATCGAATTCGTAATCAGCGACCCCGAAAACCCCTGAGTAACAAGTTTCAAGTGAATTCAGTCGATTTTTTATTTTCATGTCAGCCATATTGGATCCGCCATTTTGAATTTTCAAAATTTGATATCGGATTCGTAATCAGCGACCCTAAAAACTCCTGAGTAACAAGTTTCAAGTAAATCCGATAAATTTTTGAAAATGTCGTCCGCCATATTGGATCCGCCATTTTGAATTTTTAAAATCTGAAAACGGATTCATAATCAGCGACCCTGAAAACCCCCTAGTAACAAGTTTCAAGTGAATCCAATGAATTTTTTTAAATGTCCGCCATATTGGATCCGCCATTTTGAATTTTCAAAATCTGATATCGAATTTGTAATCAGCGACCCCGAAAACCCCTGAGTAACAAGTTTCAAGTGAATTCAGTCGATTTTTTATTTTCATGTCCGCCATATTGGATCCGCCATTTTGAATTTTATAAATTTGATATCGGATTCGTAATCAGCGACCCTGAAAACTCCTGAGTAACAAGTTTCAAGTGAATCCGATGAATTTTTGAATATGTCGTCCCTAATATTGGATCCGCCATTTTGAATTTTTAAAATCTGAAAACGGATTCGTAATCAGCGACCCCGAAAACCCCCGAGTATCAATTTGTGGACAAATCTGTGTGTTTTTGTAGCCAAAAATCTGCTTGCGTCTATACACGTCATCGACAGTTTGAGCCCACCTGCACCATGACGTGTATACACGTCATCGACTGCCAAGGGGTTAAAAGACAGTGATACTATAATATCACTATATATTATACATAAAAATTTATAATTATTGATAGATTTCACAAATAAGGCACGCTGTTGAATCATGATAATAAAATTTATCAATGCTTGATGCGCAAATAAAATCAATAAGTATTCACTGTGCACATGCAATTGATTATTATTATTATTATCATATATCTCAATTTCATATGTAAAAATATATCAGGAAAAAAATTTATTTTGATAATTCAAATAATTAAAAAAAATATATTTATATATTTTAATTTATTTATTGAAAATTTGAAACTAAACTCACTTTCTTGAACAAAATTTAAAAAAAACTCAATTAATATTGCAATTAAAATTCACACACTAATAATACTTTTGTATAAATATTGAAAAAATGAAAGGAAAAAAAAATAAAAGCGAAAATATCGAATTTTCCAAGCAAGCGTCATTTTACAAAAACAAGTGTCAGTGAGAAATTAAATATGGGATCATTTTCCGCTACAACAAGCCACAAAGTGATGATAAATCGAGATTTAATATACTAGTTAAATTTCAATTATTTTCATTCTAAATTTAAAACTTCGATAAATTTAAACATTTTATTTTTGTATTTTTCGTTTTCAAAAAAAAAAATTAATTAACTTTTTGATTGAAGAATATTTTAATTCTGAATTTTAGTAATTAAATAGTAATTAGTAGTTAATAATAATTAATAACTAATAGTTTAAAATTAATAGTTAGTAATAAATAGAAACTAATCAGAAATTAATAACTAATAATAAATAATTAGTACTTAGTAATTAACAATTAGCAGTTAGTATTTAATAATTAACAGTTTGCAATTAATAATTAATCATTTAAGAAATCGATAAAAATTTAATCTAAAAAAATCTTTTTCACTCAAATTGGGAAAAAGAAATATTGCAATCTCTTTAGTGAAGAAAAAATACACTTCTATTTTTAACTTTAACAATGAGAAGAGAAATAATTTAATTTGACATTACGTAAAATAAAAACAAACAGAAATTTTTTTTTCATTTTGAGAATAAAATTTGTTTTGTTAATTAATTATAAAAATATTGTTGGTGTAAAATATTAAAGTGTATTATTTATTCCATTTGTCTGGTATTCACAATTACTTCATTAATTAAGAAAACCAGTCAAAGCATAAATATAAGTTGAAATTATTTCTTGAAGACAGAGATGATGATGAAGAAAAAGAGAAGAGAAAAAGATGCCGCTGCCGCAGATCATTATTATTGTTAAATGGTGTACCTATTTTTGTTACAAGAAAACTTTTATTCTCATAAAGAATATAGAAACAAGTCTCTTTGTGTTGATAACAAGCATTTCGAATTGTTAAAGAAAAATTAGCATTTAAAAAAAAACACTCGCGATATTTTTTTTCTTAAAAAGAAGCAATTGAAATTTTTTTTTCATTAAATTTAAGTCTATTTTAGCAAACTTAATACTTTCAATGTTACTTTCTGTGAAAAAAATATTTATTTAATTATTTAATTGTTAAATTAATCATTTCAGTTATTTTATTATTCATTCCCGAGTCGAACTTTTAGACCTGCTTACCTCCTTGTAAGTATAATTTAACCCTAACCTGCACCTAAGAAACCCTTGGTGTTCTTTTCCTCCTGCGTAAGTTCTATTTAACTCTGACAACTCCTTTTTAAGTCCTAATTGAACCTTAAACCCTGTATTGCTTCTACAATACATATTCTTACAATAGCAAATGTTACGCGCGGAACGAGATATACAACTTATTATTGTTATGCAAATTACAAAATTTTTTATTTTGAAAATTTCAATTCATTTTATAAATAGTAAAATTCTTTGCAGGAATTCAATTATTTTAATTGAATTCCTTGAATGAATTCAAATATTTTTAAATATTTTCATAAATTGCAATTATTTCCTAAAACTTTAATAAATTCTTCGAAACAATTCAACTATTTTGATAAATAATAAAATTCTTTGCAGAAATTAAATAATTTTTAATTCAATTTAAATAAAATTAAACAAAAGAATTTAATTATTTTCAAAAATTTCCGAAAAATTAAATTTCAACAAGAATAATAAAATTCTTTTAAGAAATTCAATTATTTTCCAAACTACTTTAATTGAATTTCACGAAAAAATGTCATGATTTTTAAATATTTCTATAAAATTCTTCATAACAATTTAATTATTTCTTAAAATTTTAATAAATTCTTTGAAACATTTTAATTATTTCCCGTGTAGAAAAATTGTTGGGTTCTAGTGTGGTGCCAGAAAGACAGTCTATTCTCTAACTGGGCGCTGAAAAGACTGTCTGATCATGGGCTAATCAGACCAGTGACGATCGAACCACGCGTTGGTCCAGACTGGACAAGCTATTCAGGGCTAATGAGCAGTGCTAATATTTAAAATTTTAGGTTCGATTTCAATATTTCAGTTTTTTAATTATAAATAATTTACCCAAATTTACTCGGTCCTCACGTTTATTCAATGTAATGTGAAAATATAAATTATTAATAATAATAAATATTATTGTTATTCATATATATGTGTATATGTATTTAATGACAATAACTTATTATTATAATAATTATATTATTTTCAAATAAATAATATACTGCACTAGCAGTAAATATCATTTAAAATAGTAATATTGAAAAATAATTTTAATAAAAAAACAATTTGCGTTAATTGGTACATCTTTTAAATTCATTCTTTAACAGGCATTTAACATTATTTACAAACAAGTTTACAATTTTAATTTGTAACACTTATACAGATTAAATATAGTAATTTTATTATTTTATATAACACTTACAATGAAAAATATCCGCTCGCATGTGGGATCGAACTCACGCCCCCCACCCTTGACGACCCGACTCGAAGCATTTAAACCGCACGGCCACTGAAGTCTGGGTGTGAACTCTCCTAATTTACTATATCAATGCCAGTGTCATATATTCTGTTGCTTATAAGGACGAAGTGAAAACTATGACTAAAATTATTACACATAATAATCCCGAATTATTTTAATTATTATATATGAATATTTAAATAAATAATTCTTACTACAATTATAATCATTAAACAATTTTTTAAAGTATTACTTTCAGTTTTATCAAAAATTTTTTAAATAATTGAATTCTTATGACGAATTTCAATACAATTCTTAAGTATAATTATACACTTTTCGAAGAATTCGATTAAAATTGTATTAAAAATAATTAAGAAATTCTAAGATTAACTAAGAAATTTTTAATAATAAAAAAATTCTGAGAATTTTATTATTTATAAAAATAATTGAATTATTGAGAAGAAACTTATAAAAAATTTGTAAATACTTATTGAATTTTTGTGAAAGGCTTTTTATTTATGAAAGTAATTAAATTTTTGCTTACATTTTATTTTGCCAAGAATCTTGTTAAAAATTTGGAAAATAATTGAATTTCAGAGAACGATTTTATTATTTATAAAGATAATTGAAATTTTGATGAGAATTTAAAAAAATTTTTGAACATAATTGAATTTCTGTGTAGAATTTTGTTACTTTTGAAAATAATTAAATTTCTACAATAATCTGTAACTTCTCCAACACTCAATTGTTTATAGTGTTTTTAACTAAAATTCTTCTACAGATAAATTATTTTTAATAATTAATCAAATACAATATGTTAATAAATTTATCTAATTTCAGGAGAATTTTAATTATCAGGCATTTTTCAAAAATCTAAGTTCTTTAGAATTTTTAATTAAATTCATTGAAAATTTTATTTATAATAATTCATATAAACCTACAATATTTATTTTTAAACGATTCTTTAGATTGACTAAATTATTCCATTAAATTTTGAAGTAACAATCCATGTATAAATTCAAAGAAGACTGACAAATCGGGCAATAAAGTCTTGATTGTACTTTGATTTGTACTTTAAAAATTTTGAATTCTAGTGATGCCAATGAAGTCCCATATAGCATACAGTTAGACAGTCTAAATTAGACCGTCCAGAAAAATCTCATATAGCATACAGTTAGACCGTCCAGATTAGACCGTCCAGATGCGTCTAGTTGAGGCAATCACTGGACTCCAGACTGCCCCGAAATTTTTCTACACGGGTTTTATAAATAGTAAAATTCATCGCATGAAGTCAATTATTTTCAATACAATTTTAATAAAATTCTTCTTCATAAAATTCAATTGCTTTCGAAATTTTCAATTAAAATTATTAAAGAAACTCCATTAATTTAAAAAAAATTCAAAGAAATTCTTCAAAAGAATTTAATTAGGATTTTAAAAATATTAATGAAATTCTTTGCGAGAATTTAGTTTTCTTTTTAAATAAAGAAATTCTTTGAAGGAATTCTATTTTTATCAAACTTTTTGATAAAATTCTTTGCAACTATTCGAAGATTGTCAATACACATTAAATTTAAAATTAAAATTATTTGAAAAGAAAAATTATAAAAAAGTTTAGAAACAAAAAAGCAAACAACAACTATCATTTTTATTATTAATTTTTAAATATTATTTTTAACTTAAATGTTTTGACATTTTTTTTTAATTATAAAAATATTAATTTATGAATAATGGGTTATTATTATATTATTAATATTGTTAATATTATTATTAAACAATTTATTTCATGTAGTTCAAGTCTCGTGTGCGTTAGATTATATTTATTTCGTAGGTTTGCGTTTATTCCGATTTTTCTGTATTGTATAGGTATTAGTAGACAATTTAATGATTATATACAACGTTAAATAATTTAATTAACAAATATTTAATTTAAAATTTTTTTTATATTTATATATAAAGGGATATGTATTAATCCCCACATATATATATATACTAACATTAATTATGAATTTGCTATTGGTCATGATTAAATTTTTTTTTTTTTTTTTTTTTTTTATTTTTTTTTTTATTTACTCTCCCTGCAAAAAGCAGGGTTCGAGGATCCAAATACAATTTTCTTACAAACTAAATACATAATCAATTAATCATCTTACATCTAATTACAAAAAAAAACACTTAACCTATACGCTTCCTTATTCAACTATACTTATACAAAAAAAATACCCTAACCTATCAACAATCGCCAGTGCCAGGGCTTCCGTTTCCAGTTCCAATTGCCTTTCCTGGCTATACTCCCTTTTCGCCCACCCCTTTTTCGCTTTTTCTTAACCTTAACATTTTACCATCCAAACTACTTCTATTCACTCATACACACTCCTCATTCTACCCACATTTTCTCTATTCCATTGCTGTCCTTCCAACCTTCTCAGTTTCTCTCTCACTTCTCTTCTTCACATTTTCTACTATCATTCACTCTCATTTGCCCTAACCTTAACCACTTTCCCAGTATCTTCCCTCACACAATGTTTTATCTCATCTATCCAAATACATTCTTTACCCATTCGTACTACTCTTCCATTTTTTCTTTCATGCCATGCTTTATCTCTCAACAGCCATATAATTCTTCTTTCTCTCTACGTTCGGTCCTCATCAATTCTTATCACACTTCCTTTCAACTTCATTTTCATTCTCATCACTTCCTTTTTCTCCTCCTCATTACCTAACTCCACCAACCACAATTTCGGTACACCATTCTCGCCCATTCCTATCGCTTTTACCATTTTTACACTTACACTAACCCCCACCCACGCAAACACTTTTTCCACCTCTCCTTTACCCTCCGTTGCCCTTACATTCATACCCCTAATCACAACGTTATTTTTTCTTTTCTCTCTTTCCATACCATCCACTCGTCTCGATAATTCCTCCATTTTCACCTGCATACACACATTCTCACCCCCCTTCACCTTCCCTTCATTTTCCATTAAACGTTCTTCCAATTCATACAATTTCCTCCACAAATCTTCCTTTTCTTTTATCCACTCTATCTCCCACTTTTCCCACATTCTCTGCATGCTTTCCAAACTCTCACTAATTTTCTCAATCTCTCTGTCCCTTTCATCCGCTTTTTTATTCACACGTTTCATCTTTTTTCCTATAACCTCAAATCGTTTGTCCAATGATCCACTCCACTTTTCAAATAACTCTAACAAATCCATACAATCCTCGCACGTCATTCTTTTTCCATTCTTACCTATTCCCCTTTCAAATTTTGGCGCCTCACTCTCACTCGACTCACTTCGCTCACTTCCATATTCACTACTGCTACTACTCAAGTCAGATTCAACCCCAGACATTCTAGACACCTAACTTATCTACACGCAATTCACAGTCCTATTTCTCTCTCTTGTCTCTCACTATGCTCTCACTTTACACTACCTAACCTCACAATACCGACTTCTCTTTTTTATCTTTTTTATCACGCACACTCACACTACTCTACGCAAACATACCTTTTTCTTACACTACCACAAATTCCCGCTCTCGCACAGCACACTACACTAACCACCCCTTTTTAATTTTAAAAAAACCATGAAAAAAACTTAACAAAAACTCTTAACCCTTCATGAACGCGTGTACACGAAAACGGTACCGGAAACGGAAGCCTGGTCATGATTAAATTAAAAAAAAGTCAAAATCATTAAATAATAATGTCATTTATTAATAATTGAACTTATTATAAAAATTAGTTAATAATGATCTAAAATATGCTATGAGCAGTTTTTTTAGGGTTTCGGGAGAGGGTAGAATTCTGTAAGTAAGGGTCAAGCAGTATTTAATGGTTCTAGGAACACCTGCTTTCCCCCTTTTACCATCTAAATTTGTCGCTAACCAGGGGTTTGCAGGAGGTAATCAGAGTTAACTTGCAATGCAAATAAACTCTGATTTCATCCTTTTACATCCTTAAAAACCCTCAGTTTTAAGGATGTAAGCAGGTCTAAAAGTTCGACTCGGGTTATTTATTTATTTATTTATTTATTTGAAATTACAAAGCCTAACAGTATAAAAGTATTAATTATTAATTATTATTATTATTTATGAAATTAATCATATAATAATTAATATTAATTAAATTTTTTTCTGAATTTACTTGATAAATTTCTTCAGTTGAAAAAAATTACAAATCAATTTTTCGAAATTCTAATTCATTATTACTACGACATTATTTGAATTCACAATTCTTTTTTCTAGAAAAACTCATATTTATTCTATTTAATTAAACGAAAAATTAAATTTTTTCCACGTAATTCACGTTAATAATAAAAATAATGATTCCAGTCAATATTTTTTTTTCTCAATATAAATGTCTATCTCATTTATTTTGTTAATTGTTTTTTTGAAATTGTAATTTTAAAAATTATTTCCAATAAATTTCAAATTATATATATGTTTATAATCATTTAATTATAAAATGTCTGTAGAACAAATTTTATTGTCATTTTGCGCAATAATTTTAAACAATAATCGGTAAAACTGTTTTTTTTATTTACAATTAGACAATGCGATGTACAATTGTGCAACGATAATTATTCATCAGAAAACCCCCCAATTATTGTCGAGTTATGTGCCATTATTTTCACAATACAAACGCAAATCTTTCAGTAATAATTCCAACACGAAAACGTTCGTGACTTAAAAAATTTCTGTCAGACACTCAACCGACAATCTTTTATGTTTATTTATTTTCGAAAATTATTTATTCTTCAATAGGAAAAAAATCGATTATTAAAAGATTTTTTTTAAAAATGATCTGTAATTAATTAATTAATTTTTTTTATTAAATTAATAACTTTTTTTAATTCAATTAATTTGTCATTAAATTTTATTTGAACAAAATATTAATTTGTAATTACATTTTTTTTATTATTAAATGAAATTTACTTCTAATTAAATTTTTATAATACGAAATCAATTCGTAATTATAATTCCCCAAAAAGGAAATTAATTCGTTATCCATTTTTTGTTTACTGAAATTAATTTGTAAATAAATATTTTTTCAGAAAAATTTGCTTTTAATTGAATTTAACGTTTTTCTTTTGTTAATTAAACAAAATTCTTCTATAGGGAACTTTTCAATGTTGATTCGCATAAATTAACAATATAATAATACATACAACGACCTTCGGTTATATTCCATTCGACTTTGCGAAAGTTCAAGTTTCTTTAATGAGATGTCTGATCGGCTTAGAAAAATCGAACGAATCGATCACAAGAAAGAAATCTTTCTCGATCTTTGGAATAAAATTAAGATTTGTTTCCATTATAATAAGACAATAGCTTGATTTCACGTTTTTAATTAAAAAGAAAAAAAAACTCATTAATTATCATTTGTTTATATAATTGTCCATTAAACATTTTAATCCTATTATAATTTTTGTATCAGATAGAGAAATGAAAAATTTGCAAATAAATATTGACAAAAATTTTTTTCCACTGGTTTACACGTTGGGAAAAATTTTTTTAATTAATTAATTTTAATAATTCAATTTATAAACCGCTGCCAAGTTGTACATTTTTATAATTTTGGTGTTCATTTCATGAACACTTTGCTTCCTCATAGAAATAATAATAATTGAAATATAAGAATTACTTTGTATAAAAGAGTTAAAAATCATTAAATCTTGGTCCAAAAAATGTGTTTTTATATATTCTATAATAAATGGTTATAATAGTTTAATAATTACACATAAGTTAATAAACAAGAATGTTGAAAAAATGATATTTTCCACAATTTTTTATTTTTCAAATACCAATACAAATTTGATAATTTCTGACCGAATCAGGTTCAAAAATAAGTCAATCGAAGCATTTTTTAATGCTCTACAAGTTGGTAATATAATGCTTTTAAAGTTACTTTTACATTTTTCAACAAGATTTTCAGAAAAGTGTTATTTTCGAAAAATTTGTAGTTTTAAAACTTTAATATCTCTGGCTAATATGAACGAAAAATGTTCAATGAAGGCTCAAAAACGTTTTTTTACGAAATGAAAAATGCAAAAAAATATAGTTAAACTTTATATTTTTAAACTCTTTTTTTTAAACTTTACATCGGGACATTTTTTTAAAATCCGTTTTTTGGACTTGTGAGGTCAAATTACATCGAAATTTCTATTTATTTATAACATTTATACGGGCAGTGCCTATTCGTACATAAAGTACTAACAGATTAAGTACCTATAATGAAAAAAAAAATCATAATCGAAAATTTTGCTAATACAATCCTTCCTCTATGAGGAAGCAAAAATTATAAAAAATTTAAATAATAAAAAAGAGGAAATTAAGAAACAAAAATAAAAACAATTTTTGTAAATTGAAATTAATAGTATATTAAGCAACAAGGTTTTAAAGGGTATAAAGACCGTATGAAAATGGCGACCATTTTCTCCCATGTGCAAAAGTAACAGCTGATCCCATGCATTATTTTTGCCCAAGGGAGAAAACGGCCGCCATTTTCATACAAGTCGAACAAGTGAATGACTTTTACTCCCTGTCGTCTGCTATCTGAAATCGCCATTTTTGTGCATGTGGGATAAAAAATATAATAAAATTTTTAATTTTTCTCTAAATAATTTTTATAATTAAAAAATTGCGTATTTATGAAACGAAAAATTACAGGCAAACCTCTCTACGACGGACTTCTATACGGCGGAGACTCGACAGGTAGAAGTAAGGGATTATATCAGTGCGAGTTGTGACTGTGAGTGCCATGAAATTCAGGGCCGAAAAGTTCCGAATTGTAATTTTTATACAGATGTTTTTTTATTTAATTTCTTTAATTTATATTATTGATTTATAATTTTTGTTTATTTTGTGATATATTTTAAATATTACACGGAAAAAGAAAGTTCGAAGATTATTCGGGAACTTCATTCTTAACTCTTGGATACGGCGGGTAGTTCACAGAGAACTAAATTTCGCCTCGTTTAAATATGTCATTTACTATTTCTATACAAATTATAACTATTTCACCACTTCTCGGCAAACTGTTCTTGAAAAAGTCGGGAACTGTTCAAGAAAATCGAAAAGTTAGGCGAATGCAAGAAAAAATGGATTCTGCTTCCCCCCTCCCACTTCCCCTCCTTGACACGTCCGCACACACACTCACACACATTTATCCTTGAAGGTCACATACAATTTTTATTTTTTATTAAGTTTCTGAAATAGAAAAAACCATATGAGAGAAAAATCGACGGCGGCTGGAACAGAACTCGCGTACCCGAGGAATAGAAGTCCGGCGTCTTATCCATGTGAGCTAAACAGGAGCGTTAAATACCTCAGCATAAAATAAATATATAAGGCACGCAAGTCTTACTGACGGTGAGACTTGTTGAGACTGGTGCGCACAGTTTCTGCGCACCAAGATTCCTTGACGAGTTCCCGAAAATTTCAGAAACAGTTGCGGCCAGTGCCATGAACTTTACATGAGAAAGTAATGAAAAAGAGACTAATGGACTATTTATAGCTTTTTCTAATACAGTTCCCGAATTTCTTTCAAACATTCATTGATTACCATTGAATGTTCGACGCTAGTTCAGAGCTGTTACCACGTATCCAAGAGTTAGGAAATAATTCCTGAAATATCTGGGAACTTTTTTTTTCCGTGTATAAAAAATAAACATAAAAAATGATAAAATAAATCAAAGAAATAAATCAAAGAACTCAGCTGTGCTGTCGATACATATGAAACCCATGAGCTTATATAGAGATTTATTTAAGATACTCTCTAAATTTGAATCAGCGAAAAGTCGGTGATTCACCAGCCCAGAGTATGCAGCTGATGAAATAGCGTATATGCACTGATTTTCCAGCGTATATACGCTGTTTCATCAGCTGCATACACTGGGCTGGTGAATCAGCGACTTTTCGCTGATTCAAATTTAGAGAGTATTTAATTTATTTGTAAAAATTGATTCGGAAAATTGATAGCTTCTTCACCTTTAATTATATTTATAATTCATCGCAAAAATTAAATTATTTTGTATGAATAATAAAATTCTCCTAAGGAATTCAATTATTTTCAATACAATTTTAATAAACTTTAAAAATTAAATATTTAAAATTATTAACAGACACGATTATTTTAAAAAGTTGAAAAAATTCTTTGTATAATTCAATTAATTTCAAAATTTTTAATTATTTAACTATTAAAGAAACTCTATTGTTTTAAAAAAGTTTCAAGATATTCTTAAAAAAAATTTAATTAGGATTTTTATAAATTTTAATTAAATTTTTCGCGAGAATTCGATTATTTTCATAAATAATAAAATTCTGCGAAGGAATTCAATTATTCTCAAATTTGTTGACAAAATTCTTTGCAAGAATTCAATGATTTTTAAATAAGGTTATTAATAAATAATCATAACTTCTATTTCATATTTAAAGATCCCTGAACGTTCACTCACTAATAGCATTTTAACGAACCTCTCTACGGCGGAATCGTCTAATTGCTTTCCGCCGTAGAGAGGTTTGCCTGTATATTGGAGAATATTTTTAAATTAAAATTATTGTCAATTTTTCTTTATAAATTAAAATTAATTGAGAATGATTTATTTTAGACATTTGATTTCTAAAAGTTTTTAATGAAATTATTTTCTTGCAATATGTAGATAAATTTATTTTGATTTCAAAATTTAAACAGTTTTAATTTTCAACTGGTACTTTTATACAATAGTGAAATGAAACTGATTTAGTTGTCTTGATCTGACAGTAGAACAAGACTATCTGACGTCAGACCGTTTATCTCGAGAAGAATTTACGAATGTCTCCAAAATTTCTCTAGATTAATTTTTTAACTTTACTATTTAATAACTTAAGAAATAAATTAAATTTATAGGGTAGGGTGGGGCATTACTATTCCTGTTTGGATTTTTGAGTCTAAAAAATGTATTTAAAAAAAAATAAAAAAAATGAGTAGGACCGTTTGAAAACAAGCCTGCTTGTTTTTAGGTTAGAATGGTAAGAAAAAAAAAAAAAGAGAAGAAAAAAAAATTGGAAGAGAAAAACTCACTCCAATTAACAAATTAATTTTTGTATTTTTTTTAGTATTATATCATTAATAGCTGCGGGAATAGTTTCGTCCCTCGTTTTTTTCGACATCAAAAAAAAAAAATTCGTAAAATCGCTGTAGTTCGGAACAGAATCGAGTTAAGGAGCATTCAGACCTCTGCAGACTGTCTACCTGCGCAGGCAGAACATCGTTCACACCTCACTTTTCCTGTTGAAAAATGAGGGAAGATTTGAATAGATTTGAATTTTAATAGATATTTAAATCTTCCCTCATTTTTCAACGAGAATAATGAGGTGTGAACGATCTTCTGCCTGCACAGGCAGGCAGTCTGCAGAGGTCTGAATGCTCCTTTACAGCAAAATAATACATGGAAAAATTGTAGCTAAGAAGTCAAGTTTTCAAACGGTCCGACTCATTTCTTTATTTTTTTAAATACATTTTTTAGACTCAAAAATCCAAACAGGAATAGTAATGCCCCACCCTACCCCACAATATTTCTTATTAATAAAATAATATTAATAAATATTAATAAATAAATAAATAAAAAATAACATTGAATATATCTATAAAATTTTACTCTAAAAAGTAAAATTGAAAATAAAAATTTAATGTACATAACCAAAAGTTCTAAAAAATAATTTTTACACAATAAATAATAAATTTATTAATAAAAAAAATAATAATACAAACTTTATAAATAACTATACACATACAGTGAATCTCAACGCCAAAAGAGAAAGTCAACTATAAGGAGATAAAATCATAAATAAAATGCGATAAATCTACTTTATCTTGACCATTTTAGAACGACATTATGCATCCAATGGCGATACACTTTTTTTATTTTCTTTTTGTTAATTTATTTTTTTATTTATTTATTAACTAAAAGTGTTAGCTGCTCTGAATCAGCGACGCATGACTAAATAATGAGGAAGAAATAATTACAGATTATTCTCTACCACTATACTGCTTGCAAACTTTTTTCCTGCAATCATCAGGCGTTCTCTGTGTTATGAATATTGCCGTATGTCTAGACAAGAATAACTTTTAGAAAGTTTTTTTCCCCTCCTCAATTTTTTTTGTACACGAATGACAAAAATAAATTGAAAAATAATAATTATAATTATATAATAATAATAATGGAAAATCAAAAAGAAAAATAAATTTAGACTAATTGCAATGAACAATAGTAATTTAGAGTAAATATTAAGAATATAATTATTAAGAATAAATATTCAGAATAAATATTTATCAAACACTAAACGTAAAAAAATTATTTGTCAATGAAATTCCAGTAATTATTTGCTTAAGACTTAAAATTTTATGAACAGAAATTAATTTTAAAATTGTCAGCGAAAATTGAAACAATTTTGATTGTTATAATACAAAGCAAAATCGACAGAAATGAGTCATTGTTGCGTATCTATATTTTCTCTTTTAGAAAAAAAGATTCTGTTTATTTACTTTTTTGAGAAATTAAGACACAAGCGAAATTTTTTAAATATTTTGTTTCTATATAATTTAGTGAAATTTCCTTATATAATTCGAAATTAACTAAAAATATTTTAGTAATTTATTATATTATTAGGTATAAATTAGAATAATAATTATAATTACAATCACAACATTAGACAACATAATATTGCCTAATATTATTTTATTATTATAATTTTTATTATTATTATTATTTTTTTTTTTTTGCTCAGGGACTTTTGGGAAATCTGCCTACAGATACCTTGGATTCTGCTTTTCTCTGCGGTTCTCTTGCGTTAATAGTTAAAAATTTAAAACTATTTCAATATAAAAGCGGAATTAACAGCACAACAATAAAAAATTTTAAAAAAATGTTTAATTAAGTGTAAAAAGTCAAAAGATAAAATTGTAAACGGATATAAAAAAAATAATATAAACGCGTATATAATATTGAAAACATAAAACTGTATAAAGACAAATACAAACATAAAACATATTAAAAAAATGTATAAGGACAAATAAATCACATAAAGAATTAAAATTGTATAAGGACAAATAAATCACAAAATAAATTAATAAGAAACGAACAAACAAATTAAAAGCTGTTTAAATTACGCTTTTTGGCGGCCGTCGAGATCCTTCCTCGACATAACCGAGATTATGAAGTTCTCGACTTGCCGCCAATTCTCTTCTGACTGGGTCATCAGCGATACCATGTTCTCCGGTGTAACTTGACTGTTTACACCTTCGAACATGGCCCGCCTCTCCAAGTCCCATTTCTTGCATGAGAAGAGGGTGTGCTCCGCGTTGTCTTCAGGGAACTAGCAATATGCACACACCTCGTATTATTATTATTATTATTTGTTTTTGTTTTACGAAGGAAGTTGGAAATCTGTTCATCAGATCCCTCGTGACCCGTACCACGAGTTTTGCAGGGTTGAACATTGAGCCCACAGGTGTCTTGAAGGAAAAAAAAGTTTGCCTACGATTCCAAAACAATTCATTGTTAACCAGTGGTTCCTTAGCACCCTCTGAAAAGAGAAAACTTAACCCGAAAATCGTAGTTTTTCATTTATGGAAAAATCACCCCTTTATAGGGGTGATTTGGAATTTTTTTCAGAAAAAATTGTTTTTAAGGAGCAAAAATAAATTTTAAATTATTTTGATAATTGTTATTTATGTGTGTGTTTACAGGGTTTAATTTTCTAGATACAATCGATTAAAAAGTTTTTTAAAAACAAAAAATTCAAATTTTTAACTTTTCTTTTATTTAGTTAACGATTTTTGATAACATCCATTTACATATATATGTAGGCAATTTCACGTCAGATTTCAGTTCACATTTTAAATTTTGAAAATTTGATTTTTAAAAAGTAGACCTTTTTTCAATGGTCTACAACTTGAAAATTATTGGACTTACAAAAATTTAGTGGAGATAAAAAAAGTTCAGTTATTCTTTAACTTTTAAATGCTGTTACAAAACAAATTTTTCTTAAAAAAATAAAAAATTATATAAACAAATTAATTTTTTTTAAATTTGGACGTTTTAAAAAAATTTTTTTAAAAAAAAACATAGCTGGCAATGATAAGAATAATACAAAAATGTTTCAGAGTATTCTTCTTGAATTTGATGTGTTGAAATAAATTTTTTATTTTTTCGTGCAAGTTTTATGCACGTTTTTTGAAAAAATTAAAATTTTTCAAAATCCATACGATTGATTATTTATTATCGTAAGAAAAGCATACATAAAATTTGGCAACGAAAAATAATAAAAAATGGGGAATTAGTTAAATTTTTTAAAAACTACTAGTATAGTAAAATTTGGGCCATTCAAAAATGACTATTTTGAGGGGTATCAAAATTTTGTTTACATTTTTTCAGTACCTGAAATCATATTACACTATAGAAGATTAATAAAAGTAATTTTTAACTGATTTACAATTTTTATTTATTTTTCAAAAAATTTGATTTTCAACTCTCCGTTACACACCTAGGGAGGGATTCCCTCTACGGTTTCAGTATTTTTTAAATAACTTTTGTTTTCCTCATTGCAAAATAAAATCAGTTTCTATACCTTTCGACAATTTACTCAACACATTTCTAAAAAAACATTTAGTTTAAACATAATTAATATTTAATTATGAATAGGGTGACCATACGTCCGGGTTTTCCCGGACATGTCCTCTTTTTACAGTAGGCTACTTTTGTCTTACCGGGTTTTTTAATATGTCCGGGTTTTTGCAACTATAATGGAGCTCTCACAGCTCTGCCTGCCTGCGCAGGCAGTAATTGGAGTAAGAGAGAAAATCAATTAGAGTCAAAGAGATAGTAAATTCAAATTTGTATGCTACCTACTAGCTGTGAGAGCGCCTTAATAATTTTAAAATTATAAGTCTTTAAAATATAATGTTAAATGAGAAAAGTATTGAACAGTTTTTTTATAGATTTAATAAAAATTTTAGAAAACATTATTTATCAATGTTTTATAATTTATATAATAAAAAGTATACTTATATGCAACAATGAGAATTCAGACGCGTTTAATTTTAAAAATTTGGACTGCAAAGAATTTTACGACTTAGTTTTGAAAAATTAACCGTTTTTGTCTGAAGTGGGTAAGTCTTTAAAATATATAATGTATAATGAAAAAAGTATTAAACAGGTTTTTTTCTATAGATCTAATGAAAATTTTAGAAAATGTTATTTATCAATCTTTATTAATTTATATAATAAAAAGTATACTTATATGTAACAATGAGTATTGTCTTTTTCCCAATAATTAATTTAAAAAATCAATTATGTTTATTCGAAACAAAATATATGGTTATTGACTTCCACCATAACTGCAATAGTGTCCGGGTTTGTCCTCTTTTTTAAATATGTATATAGTCATACTTTTAAAAAAATAATTATGGTCACCCTAATTATGAAGCTTCAAAGCCAGAAAAAACTCGAAAAAGTGAGGTTATGTTAATTAAAAAAATCAAGTTTTCAAAACATTTTTTGTTCCACTGTTGGTTAATGACAAAATTATATTATAAATATAATTAAAATGAATTGTTTAATGATTTTTTTGCTTATTTGTTAATGTTACATTATTTTTACATGTCAAGTGGAATTCCTTCGAAGATGTGCATTCGTGTAGGGGAGAGTAGGCTACATTGAACCAGCGTCAACAGTGAACCACTTTAATTTCCTAAGAAATGACTGAGTGGAATTTTTACTTATTTAATATATAATTTAGTATTACCGAAAGCGACTACGTCCAAAAATTTCGAGCACGTAGGTTTATTATTTACAAAGAAAAACGAAAAAAACTGTTTTTCACGTACAAAACAAAAAATTTTGTGGAAATATAATGAATTTTTTTATTGAAATAGGAAGTTTTAAAAATTAGTAAACTTGTGATTTATGTCGCTTAGGGTGTCAACTTCAATATTCCGATGTGATAAAGAATTTTAAGTCTTACATAAATTTATTATAAACAATTTTTGTTGTGAATGTCATGTGAATACAGTAAGTGCGGCATCATTGAACCACCCGAATTTACAGCGTATTTTCAGTTTCAAGAGTGGCAGCCCTGACTCCAAAAGTTGTCTGCTCTATTGACCAATAAGAAAAATGCTAGTAGTCATGCGCAATTAAGGTTTCAGAAATTATACATTGTAGTAGAACTTTAAAATTTTGCGCCATAATATTTATTTTGAGGTTAGGAAATTTGATCAGCATGGCTCTCAACGTGATAAAATTAAACTGTCACTTCTGCCACGAAACCTGACATCGAAATATATTAATATCCTATATTAACAAATAATAACTATTTAACAACAGTTTTCTATTTTTTTGAGTGGAAAATAAGATTTATTACAATGTGTAAGTGGAAATATTATTTTAGAAGTAAGTTGTAGTGTTTTATTAGAGGTGGTTCAATGTAGACACACTTCCTTCAAAATAAGAAAAGTGTAACTGGCTAGAAAAAAATTAAATTTTATTATTTAATCATAATAATTTGTGTTTGTAACGTGTGTATTAACTAAAGGAGTACTTCAGTTTTATTTTCATACAAAAACCTCATCAAAATTTGTAAAATTTAATTAGTTCTTGGACTTTAGAAAATACCCGGTTCAATGTAGCCTACCCTCCCCTAATTAATTTTTATTTTTGAGACCGAAAATTAATTGTATTAATTTTATAGTTTAGAATAATTTACTACATATTTGTAAGTTTGTGTTAAAACTAAATTTTTGTTGATTCGTTTTTTTATGTTGTAATGTTGCTTATTTTACAATGTGGTGAGGGATTCCCTCTAAACGTGTGTAAAGTCGTAATTTTTTCTCATGTGTGTAACGGAGGGTTAAAAAAATAAAATTTTTGAAAATCCATATGATTGATTGTTCAGAATTATGAATAAGTATATATAAAAATTAGCAATGAAAGTTTATTAAAAATTACGAGAGTAGTTCAAATTTTTATTTTTTGAAAATTTTGCACAGTGCAGCGTGCGTAAAACTTGCCCGCCGAGTTTAAAAATTTATTTTAACCCAACTAATAATTGTTTAATTGTTTTTGTAATTGTTTTGGCCAAATTTAAAATGTGAACTGAAATCTGACTTGAAATTGCCCACATATATGTAAATAGATGTTATCAAAAATCGTTAACTAAATAAAAGAAAAGTTAAAAATTTGAATCTTTTGTTTTTAAAAAACTTTTTAATCGATTGTATCTAGAAAATTAAACCCTGTAAACACACACATAAATAACAATTATCAAAATAATTTAAAAATTATTTTTGCTCCTTAAAAACAATTTTTTCTGAAAAAAATTCCAAATCACCCCTATAAAGGGGTGATTTTTCCATAAATGAACAGCTACGATTTTCGGGTTAAGTTTTCTCTTTTCAGAGGGTGCTAAGGAACCAGAGGGTAACAATGAATTGTTTTGGCATCGTAGGCAAACTTTTTTTTCCTTCCAGACACCTGTGAGCCGCGTGTAGCATAGGCTAAACTAAGTTTAGCTTAGGCTCTATCGACCTATCAACTCCCTATTTCCAGGACTCTATTTCCACTTGCGGAACTATCTAATGGCTTTACTTCGCAAGTGGAAGTCCTCTCTCTTACTCCTCTCTGTCCATTGTTAAAAAACAATCTTTCCATTAACCACCGGGAGGGAGTCGCGGGAGTGGGAGGAGGAACGAGAATTAGTTCCTCCTCCCCCTCCCGCGAATCGTCACCAGTGATTACTCCAGGTTAACCTCTTCTTCCGTCCACATCTTTTGTCTTCATTACCGAGGTAATGAAGAACACGATGTGGCGCCAAGAGTCCGCGCTTAGGAGCATAGTTGAGACCATGTCATCAGCGGTGAATTGAGTTTTCACTGCGTCAAACATGGCCCGTCTTAGCTCACTCCATTCCCCACAGGAGAAGAGAGTGTGTTCCGCGTCGTTTATTGCAGCGCCGCAATACACACATTTCGCCTCTTCTCTGATCTTAAATCTATGAAGGTACTGACCGAAGCAGCCGTGACCAGTCATCGCCTGCGTAAGGTAATAGCCAACCTTGCAGTGCTTTCTTTCTAATCAGGTGGCGAGGTGGGGAATCAGGCGATATGTCCACCTTCCTTTGGATTCCCCATCCCATCTTGCCTGCCAACTATCGACTAGTTCGATTCTTGCCGATTTGCGGATAGCCATCTTTAGGCTACCACCACTTTGTTGTTCCTGCGAGACAACTCGTTCTTTATTGAGCTGAAAGACTTCCTGTCTTTCTTTTGCCCATACAGGGGCAGCATGAAGCTGCTTTGCTAGACCAACGGTCGCCACCAAGCGCCGCTTCTTTTCCCTGGGACCACCAATGTTGTGCATTAACCTAGATAGTTTACCCATACATTCGGCGGCCTTGAGTGCTGTGATGTTCACGTGAGGACCGAAGCTTAACCTTCGGTCCAACGTCACTCCCAGGTACTTAAGTTGATTTCCCCATGAGACTTCAGTTCCACCTATTTTCACCTTTGGGGCTTCAAACACTCGCCGGACTGTAACAAGCAGAGCCTCGGTCTTCTCTAAGGTAATTTGCAGGCCATGACAAGACAACCAACGCTCTACTCGTCGCAGTCCTTCATCGAGTTTTATCTCGAGGAATTTGGTTTCCTGCGCTCTACACACCAGAAGTACGTCATCCGCAAAGGCTTTCAGGATCGTGTCTTCGGGCAGCTCCATTCTCAGGAGATCGTCGTACATGACGTTCCATATGAATGGATCCACCTTAAACCCCTGTGGTGCCCCGCAGGTCATCTCTTCCTTGAGATGGAACGCATTGCCTTCGTACACGACCCATCTGTCACTGAGATAGTTGTCTATCATTCGCAACAGATAAGTCGGCACTCTTTTGCGTCTCATTGACTCAATGCAGATGTCCTATCTCGCGGAATTGAACGCATTCCGGATGTCGATGGAAACAAGAGCACAGAAACCCTTCCTCTTCCCCTGATTAACTTCCTTTGCCAGTTTCACAACAGAGAGTATTGCATCAAATGTTGACCGGCCTTTCCGGAAGCCAAACTGGTTCTCTGATAGGCTATTTTCGCCTACCAGGATTTCCTGAAGTCTTTCTAGAACCATCCCCTCTAGAAGTTTGCCCATCGTGTCCAATAAACAAATTGGTCTGAACGATGAGACTTTATCCAGAGGTTTATCGCCTTTCCTAAGGAGAACCAACTTTTGCACTTTCCAGTTACTGAGGAACTCTTCGGCTTTTAAACACGCATTAAAGATGTTGAGAAGTAACTCTGGATATACCGCGACGACCTCTTTTAGGATCTCGCTTGGTATTCCATCCCTGCCTGGCGCCTTGCCATTTTTCAACGCCCTTGCCGCCTTTTTTAGTTCTTCAAGCGTGAAGAGCTCCTCCATCTGTACTACGCAAGTATAGTCCTCCCTGGGGCTCGGTTCCACATGGGGAAACAGCGCTCTTATGATTTTTTGGACTCAAATCGGATTGCCTAGACCCGGGGTTTTTTGTCTTGAAACTAATTTCTTAGTAACAATTTTAAACGCCAAACCCCATGGATCATTCTCGGTCTTCCCGATTAGTTCCTTCCAGCACTTTCGTTGGCTACTCCTTATAGCCCGCTTGAAGATTCGCCTGGCTTTATGCCAATCTTCTTGCAGCGTGAGGTCTCCCTTCGAGTGGGTATATTTCCTTCTCGCTGCATTGCATTCTCTCCTTAAGCGGGCTAATTCATCGCTCCACCAGTACAGAGCACCCTTCCTAGCTTTTGTTTGGTGCCGGCGAGGCATAGAGTGGTTGCATGCATCTACTATTATTTGCCTCGCCTCTCGCACTATGCCCTTTATAGAAGTTGGCTGCCTATGCCAGTTAAGTCTCCTAATTAGGCGAGTCTCAACTAAGGACTTTGCCAACTTCTCCCCATCGAGTCTCCTAAGGTTCCAGGAGGGTTTCTTTTTGTCCATTTGTGGGCAATTGTACCCTTCCATATTCTCCTCGGAGACTGAAAACTCAATGTACTGGTGGTCGCTCATGGTCGCCTGATCCAATACCTTCCAATCTCTGATTCTACGGGCCAGTTGGGGAGATGCAAATGTCAGGTCAAGAATTGACCCTGACGCTCCCCGCCTAAAAGTGAGCTCTTTTCCCCAGTTCATCACCACCAGGTCATTCGCAGAGACCATATCGGTGACCAAGATCCCCCTCCTGTCCTGACGGGTCTCTCCCCACTCGGGGGACTTACTATTAAAATCCCCCGCAATGAGGACATCCCCGCCGAAAGCTCTTATGCTTTCTTCAAGAGAGCGAATCTTGGCATCGAACTTTTAAGTAGCAGCTGTAGATACGAACACCCGCCACCTCTACCCAAACAAAGCCCTTATCTGTCTCCAGGAAATCACCAATAGCGATGTCCGGGTTACACACTTGTATTCCGGACCTTCCCGATGCGTCCTGGAACCAGACAGAGAATTCTGGCTTTCTACACTGCTCACTGAAGATCAGTATATCAGCCTTCCTCTGTCTAGCAGTCTGCATCAGAAGGTCCAGTGCGGCTCTTCCCCTTCCGAGGTTAACCTGGAGAACCCCGTATTTTGTCTTTTAGACCTGAGAGGATTCCCCAATAAACTGGGCAAGCCCTGCTTCCCGGAAGGTGATTTGTCTCCTTTGACCCCTTATCGGAGCAAGTCATGCAACGAGCAGAACCCTTACATGACCTGCTTTTGTGGTCCAGACCACTACACTTCCAACAAGCATCTCTTTTGTCTGGGCCACTGCAGCCTCGTGCCAAGTGGCCGTAGCACAGGCATCTGAAACACCTGTCTACCTCCACTCTGGTTCGGACTCTGCAGTTGACTTCCATACCGGGTGACTAGTTGGCAAGGCGTTTCCAACTCAGGCTTACCCAGACAACCCCGTATTGCCTTCTGTACGTCTGCCACGACTATAGTCTCATCGAGGTCTACGATTTCTAGTGACCTCGTCAAGACTACTGTCTTGACCTCTGCTTTTCCATCCAGGGCAGTGGTCAGCGCACTGCTGAATCCAGTGAGATCTGCCCCTTCTTAAGAACCAGGAGGATTTCTTTCTTCCTGGATCTTCGGACCGACAGGATCTCGACTTTGTTTTCATCAGGGCTGACCTTTGAAAACATATCGTCCAATATTCCATCATAATCTTTTCCTTCCCCTACGCTTATTCTAATTGCGTCTGTCTCTCTTTTCTTTCTCTTTCGAGAGGGTTTTTTGTTCCCCCCTTAGGGTCATCCCCAGTCCTTTCCTTTATTTTTTTCTTTTTCCGATGGACTTTTTTCCAACGCCCGCCATCAGCTTGAGTGGCTGTCCGAGCCTTCCCTTTCTTCGGGCGTAGTTGAGGCCCCCCTCTTCTTTCTATCAGAGGTGGGGGTTCCCCTGGGAGTTCCTCCTACGCGTCTGGCTTGTCGTCTCGCTATGAGAGGAGGAGGATAATTTTCTAATTTTTTAGTAAATTCTCTCCCCTCTTCCATTAGGTCCCTGGCGATGCCAACGAGGCTCTCACCATAATGGAAAGCCTCCACTGCACTATCCTTGACCGGCTTCGGATTGTTCTTTAAAATCCCCTCTTTTACGATTCGAAGAGACTTAAACAATTCCTCCGACACTTCGGACTGCCTCTCCATGAGTCGAAGCATGGTCTTCCATCCCTCAACCCATAGGGATACTGGAACCGTTTTACTACTGAGGGCAGAAGCTTCTGCAACCTCCGTCTCCATTTTCTCTCCGCTGTTTCGATCCAAAAGATCTGTGTTTTGTTGGCCACCCCCAAAATCCGTGGGCCTTTCGTCGACCACCGGGGCTTTCACCCGATCGGAATCGACGGCAGGATTACCCTTTATCAAGGTACCTGCTTGGGGTATAATGTTATTTACATCACACATTTCCATTTTTAACTTGAAAAAAAGATTGATTTATATAGGTGTAATTAGTGTATCGTGTGTATTGTGTTGTGATTAATGTGTAGGTGTTGTAATTGTGTGTAACCCATATATGTGTTAGAATGGTGTACGTTTGATGTGTACTGTGTCTGACGGACCAGAACGACCATGCACATCCCCCGTCTCTCATGCGTATCTCACATTCACGGGGGTAGAGCGTTTATAGCACACCCCACATACAGAAAAAAGGAAGAAACCTCCGCAAAGTGTTCCTCTTTCATTACACATACACTTTCATACATCAGTTTCAATTCCATTGAGACAAACCGGATACCGCTAAGGCTGGCCTATTGGACAGACTTCCCGGATCCACAGTGTCATCAATAGAAAAAAGGCTGCCCAATCGTGGAAGCGGCCGTCTATAGGCTACTCTGGTTCCACATTTAGGGCAGGGGCCGTTTATAGGCTACTCTCCTGTCCACATGTACTCCTTCATACACATTCGTGGAAGCGGCCGTTCATAGGCTACTCTGCTTCCCATTCATGGAAGGGGCCGTTTATAGGCTACTCTCCTTCCCATTCATGCTCCGAACATACCGAACACTTTGGTTCGGATTCTCCTTCGCCCAAACAAAGGGATAAACGCGTTTATAGCGCACCCTACGTTCATACTGTACCATTCACACAGACGAGGAATATACACGGACGCACCAGTCCGACAAACAACCCTCCTCCTCCTCCAAACTACTTCACCCATGTACACGCATACACTGTAAAAATTTAGGGAGTTAACGGACTCGGGAGTTGGGAGTGAAATTTTTCGAGTTAAAAATCAACTCCAAAAGAGAGTTAATTTCTAACTCCCTTCACTCAACACCCGCGCGAGTTATTTTTTCCTTGGGGAGTTAGCATTTGGGTGTGAAATTTCAACTCTCTTTATTTAACTCCCCTGGCATTAACTCCAATGGGTGCGACTTTTATAGACCCCCCGGGGGAGTTAAAATTTAACTCCCTTTTTTTACAGTGTATACGTAAAAAAATAATACATAAATGAGTATAAATGCGTATAGAAGATGGAGTCCCGGGCTTGGGACACGGTTCTAAGCGGAGTTATTATTATTATTATTATTATTATTATTATTATTATTATTATCATTTTTATTTTCATTATCATTTTTATTTTCATTATTGGTGAATTCCACGTCAACTCAACACATATATTTTTATGACCTAATGGGATTCGCTTAATATTCTGTTTATACACTCCTTAGGTGATGAAAAAAACCCCTACAAATGTTTTTTGAAAAAAAATAAAAAATAGCGGAAATACAAGACTTTGAATTTTTTGGTACTATTTGTTTAAAAAATCTGTAACTTCTGTTCTAATAATCCGATTACACAGCCACACAAAAAAAAGTTCTGATCTGGGGGTCTCACTATGTAGACTTCATGTTTTTTGGGTCGCTGAATCCGAATCCGAGGTCCATTTAACCTCATCAGATCAGGATTTTGACATAACCTCAAAAAACCAATATGGCGGACACATTTTTGAAAAGTTCATTGGATTCGCTTAAAATTCGTTACTCGGGGGTTTTTGGGGTCTCTGATTACGAATTTGAAGTCTGATTTCAAAAATTCAAAATAGCGGATCCAATATGACGGACACGTTTTTGAAAAATTCATCGGATTCGCTTGAAATTCGTTACTCTGGGGTTTTTGGGGTCGCTGATTACGAATCTGGTGTAGGTTTTTCAAAATTCAAAATGGCGGATCCAATATGGCTGACACAGACATATTGAATCCGCCATTTTGAATTTTTGAAATCTGACTTCAAATTCGTAATCAGTGACCCCAAAACCCCCAGAGTAACGAATTTCATAAAAAATGTGCACTACCCAAAGGGAAATGCCAGTGTAGTGCCGATGTTCACCACTGGCTTAATGCTCAGACGATTGTTCGGCGTAGTCTAGCCGAGCCTCGACAATTAGTGCTGGCGCAGTACAGAATTTTTGTTTCGCCAAAGCTTGGACAAGCCACGGCGGCAAGTGCTGGCTGAGTATAGAAAAATTATTGTTCACGACGCTCTTTGCCAACATTGCTTTTTTTACATAAACTTCAAAGAAATGATAAAAAATAATAAATAATAATTTGGTTCCTATTAAAATACTATTATACTTCTTACTATGAATAAAAAATTATTAAAAAATTACCACGTAATTTAAGAATCACGTAAAATGTTAAATGCAATAAGTAAAGTAATTTAATTTAATTATTAAAAATTTAGTTTAATTTGTTTGATTTCAATTTATCATTTCTAACGTATCCCTATTTTTTTCTTATCTTTGACTCAATAATTGTATGTCTGAATGATACTGAGATATTAATACTTTACTGTACACATGTGTCGTTAGCATAGTGGTTAGAGTGTTAGTCTGTTAGTTCGTAGGTCGTAGGTTCGATTCCCCTCGTCAGCAATTTTGTTTATTTTCATAGGTTTGCGATATTTCTAGATTCCAATCGTTAGGTACTAAAATATGAAAATCTAATGCACACTTACTGTAATTGTTTATTATTTAATTTTTAAATGTTACAAACAATTTTTTTCTACTTCATTTACTATATCCATTGTTAGTCTCCATCTTTAATACAATTTCTTTAAGAAGAGAAATATTTTATGAATAATAACTATTTATTAATATTATTTACCATTTTGTTGTTAAATTATTTATTATTATTAATTTACGACTAATTAATAACAATACGGCATTTATTGTGGCAATATTCTCAGCCAGCACTGATCCAGTGCTGTCTGGCAGTACTGGCAGGCAGTACTTCGTCAGCGTTAGACAGCGTTATCATCCCAGAGTTATGCCAGTGATGTCTGTCATAGTAGCTGCCAGTACTGCCAGTGCTGGCGCAGTACTCGGCCAGTTGTAAATTTCCCATTGGGTATCTACAGTTTTATTAATTAATAATTAAAATTAATAATTTTTTGCACCAATAAAAAGAGCGTGTCCGAATTAGTCAAGAACATAAGTCTGTTTACAAAATTTTAAATTTTATTAAGAGATCCAGATGCAAACACGTTTCCTTCAATATCTCCGATTAAGCTAAAATGTAGATAGTGTCTTTTTTAAAAAGGACGGCAGAATTGACGTGGAATTCACCTATTATTATAATTATTAATATTAAAATTATATCGTGGGACTATAATTACATTATTAATTTATATTTTTTTCATAGGTAGTAACTCTTTCCTTGTACGCCTATTTTTTCTCCGCACTCCTTGGGCGACAATTTACACGCGAAGAGGACGCAAAAAATGGAAAATATGAAGTGCCAGACATGTATTTTCCATTCTTCACAGCCTTGCAGGTAAATCATTAATTAATTAATAATTAAAATTAATTAACTAAAAATAAAAATTAGCTTAAAAAGGTGAAAAGTGAAAAAAAATCGAAAATAAAAATAATCCAAAACTAACTAAAAGTAAAAAAGAAAAATAACTTAACTAACTAAAAATAAAAATAACTTCAAATTAACTAAAATTACTTAGATCTTCAATAGAAATAATTATTTTCGGGTCCAAAAAACAAAATCTTTTTTTGTTGAAAATAATTTTTGTGACAAAGTTAAGAAAATTTATTCTTCACTTTTAATATCGAAATTTCAAAAAATAAAAGAAAAACCAATATTAAATTAAATTTTCAGTTTTGCTTTTACGTTGGATGGCTCAAAGTGGCGGAAGTATTAATCAATCCTTTCGGAGAAGATGACGATGACATAGAACTTAATTGGCTAATCGATCGTCACATCAAGGTAAAAAAAAAGAAGAATTCCTTCATTTAAATTAAATATTTAACTCGAGACTTTCTATTATTTAAATTTACAATTAATTAAACTTACTTATTAAATATATTGCAATTTAAATAAACTTTCTTGTCTCTTCATTAAATTTAATTGAATTTTTTTACATCAATTGAATTTAATTCGTAGAATATTTTTGCTTTAATTGAATTTAATTCATAAGATTTTTTTTAACTTCAATCGGATTTCATAGAATTTTTTTTAACTTCAATCGAATTTAATTCATAGAAATTTTTGTAATTCAATCGAATTTAATTCACAGAATGCTTTTATTACGTTTTTCATCAACAATTTTCTATTCATCTTTCATTAACTTTTTCCCAGTAAAAATTTTCTCTCATTACATTATTATTTATATAAAATTATTTCTATTTTCAAATTCATTTTTTTTAAATCTCTTTTTTAATTTATTTTAATTTCCCCGTTTTTTAATTAATCTCTTTCTTAAAATTACAATATCTTTTTTATTTAAAATTTCTTAGAGATAAAAAAATTAAAATGAAAAACAAAAAAAAATTATTTTTAATTACAAAAAGAAATAAAAATAAAGAAACTTTCAATTTAAGAAAAAAGATAAAAAAATGCATTGTTCTTAATAAAAAAAGTCTTTGAAAAAATCAGGCTGGTTACATGATAGTGGATGAGATGCATGAGGAGCATCCAGAACTTCTAAAGGATCAGTACTGGGACGAGGTGATACCAAAAGATTTACCCTACACTGTTGCCAGTGAGCAGTACAGAAAAGAGGAGCCAAAAGGATCTGCCGAGCATTATAAAGTCAAAGAGAGCGACGCTCTTTATGCGAATGTAATGCTCGGGAACCAACTCCATTCTGTAAATCAACACAGAAAGATGCATCAGGATGACATGTACGCGGATTACGTAAGTTCAACAAAATCACACTTTGAAAAAAAACTCGAATATAACGTCATTTTTACCCGCACTTCTTCATCTTCATCTTATTCTTCTCGCAATAATTCCAAGAAAAAATATATGCACACCAAACATCAAAACAATTTCCATATAACAATCAATTTATAATTATTATAAGTTACAATCCAGTTTTCCTCATTATTGCGATATTTATATTCACAAATGAAAAATTATTTTTTCCTTAAATACTGTATTGTAAAAGAAGAGTTAACAGAATTTTTCACAAGAATTACCTTTTTTTATTTAATTTTCAACTAATAATAATTGTATTCAATCTAATTATTAACTAAAAGTTAAAAAAAACTAATAAATTAATAATTATATTAAATATAATTATTTACTATAATAATAATAATAATAATAATAATAATAATAATAATAATAATAATAATAATAATAATTAGACTCAACTAACAAATTATTAAGTTTCATTTAATTATTTAATGATTAGAGTTATAATCATTATTAGTTAATAATAATTAATTATTAATTAGCAATTTACTAATAATTATTTCATTAACTAAAATTATTAATTAACAAAAATAATCGTAACGAATTGAACTATTAGTTAATAATAATTACTGTTAAATAATATATTCAACATCTATTATTATTAATATTATTGTCAATGAATTAATTACCCTGGTTAAAAAACCGGACAGATTTCGGACTAATCCGAAATTTGTCCGAAACAATGCGGTTTATGGTCAGGTTTTTGTCACCCGAAATTAATCCGGAAAAATCCGAACTCTATACGGTTTGTGAACAACTAGTGAAACCGGAGTTGGTCCGATGAAGTCCGAAATTAATCAGTTAATTTTAACTAGTGAATCCGGAATTAGTCCAAAACAGTCAAAAATTAGTCCAGACAATTTAGTGAATGTTATTAAAAAAAATAATTATACAAGTTACACGTATTAATTATTATTACTTTATGGTACATTCAACATATTTTTCGATTTACCTATCGCAATTTTATTTACATTAACTTAAAATTTCTAACGCTTGGAGATTCGAACCTACACCTATCTAACATTATATCGCACCGAAGTCGAATACATAATAGAATTTATGAAGTGCCACGAAAAGAAATGACAAGAAACTAACACATCAGTATTAATTTTAATATTGAAACAAGATAACTAATAATACTAGTAAATTTGTAAAAACAAATGGACTGCAGAATTAAATATTTTATTTACCATAAGTAAATACCCTGAATAAAAAGTGGTAACGTTTTTTATAACTATTGAATCCATAATTAGTCCGGTTTAGTCTGCAGTTAGTCAGATCATATGCGACTAGTAAATGCAGAAGTAATCCGGTTGGTCAGTGATTCCGCAGCTACGAAACAGTCTGCTTATGGACAGGTTTTTGTCGCTCGGAATTTGTCCGGATAAATTCAAACTCAATGCGGTTTGTGTATAACCAGTGAATCCGGAATTAGTCCGATCTAGTCCAAAGTTAGTCTGATAATACGCAACTTGCAAATGTGAAATTATTAAATCCGGAATTAATCTGGTTTTGGTCAGGTTTTTGTCATACGAAATTATAATTATAGTTTGAATTTATCTGCATTTAATACAAATTGTTTTTAATATACAAATTCAATATTATACCAAAATCATTCCGGATTAAGTCTTTGAATTGGATTGAATATGGATTGTTTTGAATTGCCTGTGGATTGTATATATTTACAAATTCTTATAATAATAAGACTTATTTTCGGACTGTGGTGTTTTGATCAGATATTATTCGGATTGACGCTGACTATTAGCGGATTCTTTGCATACAGATTTTGGATTGTTCCATACTTGTTTGGGATTAAATCTTTTAACTAAATTAAATTCGGCGGATTATTTACATATTAATTTCGGATTATTTCGTATTTATTTTAGATGAGTTTTTTGACGGACATAATTTCGGATTGTTGCGTAATAATTACGGATTTAATTCATAGACATTTAAGATTACTCCAGACTGATTTTTCGGATTCACAATTTCACTCGGATTGATGTTAGATTAACCCGGATTACTCCGAAATTTTTACCAGGGATACCGGATTCTTAGCGTACATATTTCGGATTGTTTCGTATTTGTTTTGGAATAGGATTTTACCACACTAATTCCGAATTGAAGCGGACTAATGTCGGATTCTTTGTGTACAGATTTCGGATTATTTCGTATTTGTTTCGGATTATACCTTTTAGTTGGATTAAATCCGGGTTGTTGCAGACAATTTTCGGATTCTTAGCATACAGATTTCGGATTGTTTCGTACTTCTTTCGGAATAGGATTTTACCACACTTAATTTCAAATTGTTGTGGACTAATACCGGATTTCTTGCTTACAGAGTTCGGATTGCTCCGGAAATTTTGCGGATTAAGTTTTTTTAACTAGATTAAACTCGGATTGTTGCGGACTGATTCCGTATTCTTTACATATTAATATCGGATATTCCGTACTTATTTTATAAGAATTCTTCACCGGTCATAAATTTAGATTGTTGCGTACTAATGACGGACTGAATACGTAGACATTCAGGATTACTCCGGAGTGTTTTCGGATTCCGGTTTTCGTTCGGATTGATATCAGACTAGCGCGGATCATTTTCGGACCTTTTTCGTACAATTTTCGGACTAATCCGTACTAATCTGTCCGTATTTAATCCGGAATTAGTCCAAAATTTTTACCAGGGTACACAAGCCTGCAAAAAAAAAAAATTTCCGTTGTCTGAGATCGAGAAGTCATTTCCCGCAGTATTTAGTGCGCTGAATCCGAATCTGGCAACGAAAACCTCCCATCACGTCAGGATTTTGAGAAAAGTGGGGGTAAATTCCCAAAAATCATGTTTTTCGCTGTTTTTGTAAATCTTTACCGGGTAAATCCGACGTGCTAGAGACTTGTCATAGGAGTCAAATTAAAGCCTAAACCCTGTACTTTAAGAAGATATAGCGATATTGCTAACAACAAACTAAATTAGCCGTCAAAAATGATTTTTTTAACAGTTGTCAAGTATGAAAATTGACTGACACTGTCCGTAAATAAAACTATTTAAAAAATTATTGAATTTGCTTAAAATTTGTTACTCAGGGGTTTTGGGGTCGCTGATTACGAATATGTTGTCAGATACAAGAAAATGTACAAGTACTTGTACAAGAAAAGAAACTAGTACAAGAAAATGTATATGATCTTGTACGGGTTCATGTACAAGTACTTGTATACATGAACACGTTCATGTTCTTGTACAAGTAAATTTATAAATAAATTTTTTTTAGAAAATTGGAATAAGTAAATTTATAAATAATTTTTTTTTTTGAAAATTGGCATTTTAATAACTTATAATCATTAAGACTCTTCACTTTAGGCAAGCTAAAAACTATTGCGCAGCTCTAAAGGCTTATAAAAACTACTGCGCAGCCTTTAATGTTTATAATTTTTACAACTTAAAAATAATGTGTAAAGAAAATGTACAAGTACTTGTACGTGTTCATGTATACAAGTACTTGTACATGAACCCGTACAAGATCATATACATTTCCTTGTACTAGTTTATTTTCTTGTACAAGTACTTGTACATTTTCTTGTACAAGTTCTAATACAAGAATTTGTTTCAAATCCTTATACAAGAAATTGTACATTTTCTTGTACAAGCCCGTGTGGAAAAGTGAGGTGGGCCCACGGTGGGTCCCAGGTGGGCTTCCCAGGTTCTAGGTGGGTCCCAGCAGGGATGGCCCAGGTGGGCGATTCCTTGGCTTGTAACGGTGAATCCAGCCACAGCCCACCTAGGAAAAATCCAGCTGGGGCCCATAGATTTAGTTTTCATTCAAATTAATGAATAAATTGTTTATTAATAACAAATAAGTCGAATTATAAATAAATAACGTTATTATTTAACGATTTTTACTTTTTTTAATGAAATTGTGACCAAAAGCAAATTCATAAATAATGTTAGCATATATATGGGAATTAATATATATCCTTTCATTCATAAATTAAAAATTTATAAAAAAATTAGAAATTTGTTAATTAAATTATTAAACGGTATATATAATCACTAAATTGCATACTTATACGAATACAATGCAGAAAAATCGGAATAAACGCAAACCTAAGAAACAAATAAAATTTAACGCACGCGGGGATTGAACCTACGACCTACGGACTACTAGACTAACGCCCTAACCACTATACTACGGAGACTAACTACTGAACACCGACGTTTTATTGTCAGTGACTTGTTAATCTGCTGTAATGATTCAATAAAGCACTTACTGACACGAATACACCGTAACAAATAAATAATTTAATAATAATTATAACAATATTATTAATGTAATAAGAACGATAAATATTCTTAAAATAATATTTATATTATTATGAAAAAAATATATCAATACATTTTTATTAAAAATGTGTTTTTTATTGTTTACAATCATTATAAACATTAATTTGTTGGTCTAAAAAAAAAAATTTTTTTTAGTTTGGACTTAGAAATTTTTACTAATTAATTATGTGGACATTACATAAAAAAAATATTGTGAATACATTTTTGTTAAAAACACGTTTTTTCTTAATCTAAGTCATTATAAACATTAATTTTTTGTTGAAAAAAAAATTTTTAGGTTTGGACTTAGAAATTTTTACTTATATAATTATTGATGTGGGTCCTCAAAAACTGGGAAGCCCAGGTAGGGCCCAGCTCACGCCCACTTATAATATTATTTCGCCTGACCGTAACCCACCGTGAGTGGGTCAATAGACAAACTCTAAAATGCTTCCGTAAAATGTTAACATGTTTGTCAATTGTCAATTCATGTACGAAGATGACCATAATTACATCAAAGTTTTATTATTAAATGTTAAAGAAAAACTAAACTATTTAATAATTTTCACTGTAAACGATTTTTGTTATTATATATAATAAATTTTACTAATGTTATATTGCAGTCGTTATTGTTTAAATAAATAATTGTTGTTAATTAGTAACTCCTGACACTAGCTTCCAGAAAGATGCAGTTTTTTTCTAATTTTGCAATTAACTAATTCGAACCACATGAAATAAAAATAATTTAAGGTTTTAACAATTCAAAAATTGTTTAAACAAATGATTGTTGTTATTTACTAATTTTTGACACAAAGCACCTAAAAAAATGCAGTTTCTTTTTAATTTTATATTTAACTAATCTGAAAAGTATGAAATAACAGTATTTTATGATTTAAACAGTTCAGAAATTGTTTAAACAAATAATTGTTATTGTTTATTAACTTTTAATACAAACAATCCAGAAACTTGCAGTTTCTTTCTAATTTTACAATTACTACTACTCTGATTAACTAATTGCAAAATAAGAAAAAACTTCATTCTTCTAGATGCTATGTGTCAAGAGTTAGTAAATAACAACAATTATTTGTTTAAACATTTGATAAATTGTTAAAATTAAAATCATAAAACATCCGAATGATTTACTATTTACATTAGTTAATTGCAAAATTAGGAAAAAACTGCAAGTTTCTAAGTTATGTGTATCAAAAGTTAATAAATAACAACAATAATTTGTTTAAACAATTTCTTAATTGTTAAAACCATAAATTATCTTTATTTTATGTTGTTCGTATTACTTAATTGCAAAATTAGGAAAAAAATTGCAAGTTTCTAAGTTATGTGTATCAAAAGTTAATAAATAACAACAATCATTTGTTTAAACAATTTCTGAATTGTTAAAACCATAAATTTTCTTTATTTTATGTCGTTCCTATTAGTTAATTGCAAAATTAGGAAAAAAAATTGCAAGTTTCTAAGTTATGTGTATCAAAAGTTATTAAATAACAACAATTATTTGTTTAAACAATTATTAAAATGTATTAAAAACCGTTATACCTTGATGAGTTAATTATTAAATAAATAAATTCAGCTGGAACAACTTTAAAATTTCAATAAAACTAAATGTCTGTTAGTGTAGTACAATAAAAGTTTATAATTATTGACAATAATAAATTGTTTAAAATAATAATGATTATTATTATTATGAATTAATTGTAGAATGATTTATTGTGAATAGTTATATTTAATTTTCAGACTTTTTCTATTATAATGTTAATATTTTTATGAAAATGGGAAGCCCAGGTGGGGCCCAGCTGGCTCCCAGTTTTTAACTGGGCTAACTTGGGCAGATTTCCACACGGGAGTTCAGCTGCTGAACGTGTGCATTTTCTTGTACAAGATCTTATACAGGGATTTTTAGTAGGGTTCGAAGCGAATCCAATCATTTTTTAAAATAGTTGTATTTACGGACTGTGTCAGTCAATTTTTATGATTGCCAACTGTTAAAAAAATCATTTTTGACGGCTAATTTAGTTCGTTGCCAGATTCGGATTCAGTGCACCAAATACTGCGGGAAATGACTTCTCGATCTCAGACAACGGAAATTTTTATTTTTTTGTAAGCTTGTGTTATTATTAATTATTATTAATTATTATTCAAAATAAATTAAATTTCCATTCAAATTAATAGAAAACATTTAAACAAATATTTTAGTCAGCTTATAAAAAAATCTTCTGGAGATTTTTCACTCTGTGTATAGACCTCCTGTGAAACACGATAAACTCATTTCTTTGCCGCAAATATATATCTTATCACTAACAATAAAAGTCGGTTCAACAATCTCTTGCATAATTATCACTTTTACTATAATATTATTAGTAGTATAGCAAAAGAAAAACAAGTTGTTCATTTTATGATCATTTAGCTTCCTTAATGTAATATATACCAATTGTTTAATTTTTTATTTTAGAATAATTATTTTAAAGTGTTAAGATAAAATTTCGAAAAATACAAAATTTCAATTTTTTGTGAAAAATTAAAATTTTGATTAGTTCTATAAATATTGATAAAATATATACTTTATATAGATGAATCGATTCGTTTTCATGTCAGGAGTGCAATTTTGACAAGAATTAATTAAAATTTTAATAAAGAAAAAAGTTATTTCAAAAAATACAAAAATCGATTTTATTCAAAAATTAAAAATTACTTACAAAAATTTTTTTTAGGTATTTTTGAAAATTCTTTTGTCTGCTCTTAGGTATTCGTGACCGTAATACACCTACCAAATTTTATCAAAATCCGACAAAACGTGTAAGAGAAAATTGTCCACAAGAATCGGTGACATACACACACACATGCATATACACATACATACATACACTCATACATTCGGACATTTCTTCCTCTCGACGAATTATATATACTACACTTGAAAATTTGTTAAAATAATTGATTCTAAAAAATTCCGATCCGGAAATCAACATCACTATAGGGCTTCCTTTTAGAGGAAGCAAAATAAAGAATAGGTGAAAAAAACACTCATACACTGTAAAAAAAGGGAGTTAAATTTTAACTCCCCAGGGGATTCTATAAAAGTCGCACTCATTGGGGAGTTAATGCCAGGGGAGTTAAATAAAGAGAGTTAAAATTTCACACCCAAATGCTAACTCCCCATGGAAAAAATAACTCGCGCGGGTGTTGAATGAAGGGAGTTAGAAATTAACTCTCTTTTGGAGTTGATTTTTAACTCGAAAAATTTAACTCCCGAGTCCGTTAACTCCCTAAATTTTTTACAGTGTTTAGTTCATAAAATGATTGAAAAAAAATTTGTTCTAATTAAAGTTATGGATGACAAAAAAAATTTAAAAGGTATTTAGGTACTTTCTTCGATTTTAATAAAAATTTACTAATTTGTTTTGATAATGTACTAAATAAATAGCCATTAGACACTGCACAGGTGTCTGGAAGGAAAAAAAAGTTTGCCTACGATGCCAAAACAATTCATTGTTACCCTCTGGTTCCTTAGCACCCTCTGAAAAGAGAAAACTTAACCCGAAAATCGTAGCTGTTCATTTATGGAAAAATCACCCCTTTATAGGGGTGATTTGGAATTTTTTTCAGAAAAAATTGTTTTTAAGGAGCAAAAATAATTTTTAAATTATTTTGATAATTGTTATTTATGTGTGTGTTTACAGGGTTTAATTTTCTAGATACAATCGATTAAAAAGTTTTTTAAAAACAAAAGATTCAAATTTTTAACTTTTCTTTTATTTAGTTAACGATTTTTGATAACATCTATTTACATATATGTGGGCAATTTCAAGTCAGATTTCAGTTCACATTTTAAATTTGGCCAAAACAATTACAAAAACAATTAAACAATTATTAGTTGGGTTAAAATAAATTTTTAAACTCGGCGGGCAAGTTTTACGCACGCTGCACTGTGCAAAATTTTCAAAAAATAAAAATTTGAACTACTCTCGTAATTTTTAATAAACTTTCATTGCTAATTTTTATATATACTTATTCATAATTCTGAACAATCAATCATATGGATTTTCAAAAATTTTATTTTTTTAACCCTCCGTTACACACATGAGAAAAAATTACGACTTTACACACGTTTAGAGGGAATCCCTCACCACATTGTAAAATAAGCAACATTACAACATAAAAAAACGAATCAACAAAAATTTAGTTTTAACACAAACTTACAAATATGTAGTAAATTATTCTAAACTATAAAATTAATACAATTAATTTTCGGTCTCAAAAATAAAAATTAATTAGGGGAGGGTAGGCTACATTGAACCGGGTATTTTCTAAAGTCCAAGAACTAATTAAATTTTACAAATTTTGATGAGGTTTTTGTATGAAAATAAAACTGAAGTACTCCTTTAGTTAATACACACGTTACAAACACAAATTATTATGATTAAATAATAAAATTTAATTTTTTTCTAGCCAGTTACACTTTTCTTATTTTGAAGGAAGTGTGTCTACATTGAACCACCTCTAATAAAACACTACAACTTACTTCTAAAATAATATTTCCACTTACACATTGTAATAAATCT
The DNA here is from genome assembly GCF_015476425.1 of Leptopilina heterotoma. Lineage (NCBI taxonomy): Eukaryota > Metazoa > Arthropoda > Insecta > Hymenoptera > Figitidae > Leptopilina > Leptopilina heterotoma. The sequence goes on along the minus strand of NW_025110972.1, from coordinate 148,503 downwards.
TATTTTCCACTCAAAAAAATAGAAAACTGTTGTTAAATAGTTATTATTTGTTAATATAGGATATTAATATATTTCGATGTCAGGTTTCGTGGCAGAAGTGACAGTTTAATTTTATCACGTTGAGAGCCATGCTGATCAAATTTCCTAACCTCAAAATAAATATTATGGCGCAAAATTTTAAAGTTCTACTACAATGTATAATTTCTGAAACCTTAATTGCGCATGACTACTAGCATTTTTCTTATTGGTCAATAGAGCAGACAACTTTTGGAGTCAGGGCTGCCACTCTTGAAACTGAAAATACGCTGTAAATTCGGGTGGTTCAATGATGCCGCACTTACTGTATTCACATGACATTCACAACAAAAATTGTTTATAATAAATTTATGTAAGACTTAAAATTCTTTATCACATCGGAATATTGAAGTTGACACCCTAAGCGACATAAATCACAAGTTTACTAATTTTTAAAACTTCCTATTTCAATAAAAAAATTCATTATATTTCCACAAAATTTTTTGTTTTGTACGTGAAAAACAGTTTTTTTCGTTTTTCTTTGTAAATAATAAACCTACGTGCTCGAAATTTTTGGACGTAGTCGCTTTCGGTAATACTAAATTATATATTAAATAAGTAAAAATTCCACTCAGTCATTTCTTAGGAAATTAAAGTGGTTCACTGTTGACGCTGGTTCAATGTAGCCTACTCTCCCCTACACGAATGCACATCTTCGAAGGAATTCCACTTGACATGTAAAAATAATGTAACATTAACAAATAAGCAAAAAAATCATTAAACAATTCATTTTAATTATATTTATAATATAATTTTGTCATTAACCAACAGTGGAACAAAAAATGTTTTGAAAACTTGATTTTTTTAATTAACATAACCTCACTTTTTCGAGTTTTTTCTGGCTTTGAAGCTTCATAATTAGGGTGACCATAATTATTTTTTTAAAAGTATGACTATATACATATTTAAAAAAGAGGACAAACCCGGACACTATTGCAGTTATGGTGGAAGTCAATAACCATATATTTTGTTTCGAATAAACATAATTGATTTTTTAAATTAATTATTGGGAAAAAGACAATACTCATTGTTACATATAAGTATACTTTTTATTATATAAATTAATAAAGATTGATAAATAACATTTTCTAAAATTTTCATTAGATCTATAGAAAAAAACCTGTTTAATACTTTTTTCATTATACATTATATATTTTAAAGACTTACCCACTTCAGACAAAAACGGTTAATTTTTCAAAACTAAGTCGTAAAATTCTTTGCAGTCCAAATTTTTAAAATTAAACGCGTCTGAATTCTCATTGTTGCATATAAGTATACTTTTTATTATATAAATTATAAAACATTGATAAATAATGTTTTCTAAAATTTTTATTAAATCTATAAAAAAAACTGTTCAATACTTTTCTCATTTAACATTATATTTTAAAGACTTATAATTTTAAAATTATTAAGGCGCTCTCACAGCTAGTAGGTAGCATACAAATTTGAATTTACTATCTCTTTGACTCTAATTGATTTTCTCTCTTACTCCAATTACTGCCTGCGCAGGCAGGCAGAGCTGTGAGAGCTCCATTATAGTTGCAAAAACCCGGACATATTAAAAAACCCGGTAAGACAAAAGTAGCCTACTGTAAAAAGAGGACATGTCCGGGAAAACCCGGACGTATGGTCACCCTATTCATAATTAAATATTAATTATGTTTAAACTAAATGTTTTTTTAGAAATGTGTTGAGTAAATTGTCGAAAGGTATAGAAACTGATTTTATTTTGCAATGAGGAAAACAAAAGTTATTTAAAAAATACTGAAACCGTAGAGGGAATCCCTCCCTAGGTGTGTAACGGAGAGTTGAAAATCAAATTTTTTGAAAAATAAATAAAAATTGTAAATCAGTTAAAAATTACTTTTATTAATCTTCTATAGTGTAATATGATTTCAGGTACTGAAAAAATGTAAACAAAATTTTGATACCCCTCAAAATAGTCATTTTTGAATGGCCCAAATTTTACTATACTAGTAGTTTTTAAAAAATTTAACTAATTCCCCATTTTTTATTATTTTTCGTTGCCAAATTTTATGTATGCTTTTCTTACGATAATAAATAATCAATCGTATGGATTTTGAAAAATTTTAATTTTTTCAAAAAACGTGCATAAAACTTGCACGAAAAAATAAAAAATTTATTTCAACACATCAAATTCAAGAAGAATACTCTGAAACATTTTTGTATTATTCTTATCATTGCCAGCTATGTTTTTTTTTAAAAAAATTTTTTTAAAACGTCCAAATTTAAAAAAAATTAATTTGTTTATATAATTTTTTATTTTTTTAAGAAAAATTTGTTTTGTAACAGCATTTAAAAGTTAAAGAATAACTGAACTTTTTTTATCTCCACTAAATTTTTGTAAGTCCAACAATTTTCAAGTTGTAGACCATTGAAAAAAGGTCTACTTTTCAAAAATAAATGTGCAGTAAACCATTATTAAATAATTAAAGGTCTTAGCGGAGTAAGCAAACAAAATCTGCCCCCGCTCAAAAAAAATTTAAAATTCTTGTTACTTGTTGGAAGCATTAAGAAAAAATTTTTCACTAAATATTTTTTCAAAAAATGCATTTTTATAAGAGTTATGGAGGGGGAAAGGAAAAACAGAAATTTGTTTTTTTCGATTTTAATGAAATTTATAATGTGTTTTATAAATTAAAAAGAGGAATTAAAAAAAATTTCAATAAATTTTGCCCACAAAAAACCAAAAAAAATTTTTTGAATTTTCAAAAAAATTTTTTTTGGTCTTATTTTGGAGATACTACTTTGAAATTTTTACAAAAAATTCTCTGAAATGTGTACTTTTAAGAAATATTTTTGTTAATTTTTTTAATTGGGTACCACATAGTGAAAAAAATTAAAATCCTAGGTGGCGCATCATTCCGGCTGAAGCACAATGTATCCAGTAACTAATTATTTTTCAATTTGCTTGAAATTTAGTAATTATGTGTTTCTGGGGTCACTCATTATGAATGTAATGTTAGATTTTCCAAATTCAAAATGACGGATCCAATATGGCGGACGACTTTTTTTAAAAATTCACCGTATTCGCTTTAAACTTGTCACTCGGGAGTTTTTGAGGTCGCTGAATACAAATATAATGTTAGTTTTTCAAAATTCAAAATGACGGTTACGAAATGGCAGACGACTTTTTGAAAAATTTATCGTATTTGCTTGAAACTTGTCACTCTGGGGTTTTCGGGGTCTCTGATGACGAATTTAATGTTAGTTTTCAAAAATTATTAATGCAGATTCATTATAGTGGAGGATATGCGCAAAATTTTTTGAAATTTTTTTAAAAAGTTCCTCTCATTACTTTATAAAGGCGCTAGCACAGCTCCTACTGCCTGCAGGTTGACATGGTAACACATAAGAGTAAGAGAATCAGAAAATTCAAATTAAATGTTTTTTCTCTCTCACTCTTATGGCGCCTGCCTGCGCAGGCAGGCAGGCAGTGAGGTGAGAGTGTACCTTCAAAGGCCATACTAGGATAACTATATGTGTTAGCTGCCCCGCCCGGATAATAATAACAATTTAACATAATTGTCTAATTTTGTAAATAATAAATTATTTAAACAAATTAAAATTATAAACAAAATTTAAACTTTAACCTCAATAATAATTTGGTTCCTATTTAAATACTATTATACTTCTTACTATGAATAAAAAATTATTAAAAAATTACCACGTAATTTAAGAATCACGTAAAATGTTAAATGCAATAAGTAAAGTAATTTAATTTAATTATTAAAAATTTAGTTTAATTTGTTTGATTTCAATTTATCATTTCTAACGTATCCCTATTTTTTTCTTATCTTTGACTCAATAATTGTATGTCTGAATGATACTGAGATATTAATACTTTACTGTACACATGTGTCGTTAGCATAGTGGTTAGAGTGTTAGTCTGTTAGTTCGTAGGTCGTAGGTTCGATTCCCCTCGTCAGCAATTTTGTTTATTTTCATAGGTTTGCGATATTTCTAGATTCCAATCGTTAGGTACTAAAATATGAAAATCTAATGCACACTTACTGTAATTGTTTATTATTTAATTTTTAAATGTTATAAACAATTTTTTCTACTTCATTTACTATATCCATTGTTAGTCTCCATCTTTAATACAATTTCTTTAAGAAGAGAAATATTTTATAAATAATAACTATTTATTAATATTATTTACCATTTTGTTGTTAAATTATTTATAATTATGAATTTACGACTAATTAATAACAATACGGCATTTATTGTGGCAATATCCCACATAGCACAATAGTATGAGGTAAGGTTATGTTGAATACTAATCGTAAGGCTCATAAGGTTACACGATATTGCTGTGGTAGACCTGAGGTGAACTAAAAACTTCCGCCATGGAGGTAAGGTTACATGTTAGAGTGTGGTAAGTATATATGATAAGGCTATGGTAACCTTACACGTTAAGGTTGAGATAACCTTACACGTTAAGGTTGATGTAACCTTACACGTTAAGGTTGAGGTAACCTTACACGTTAAGGTTGAGGTAAAGTTACACGTTAAGGTTGAGGTAAAGTTACACGTTAAGGTTGAGGTAACGTTACACGTTAAGGTTGAGTTAAGGTTATATGTCAAGGTTAAGGTAAGGTAATTATTAAGTTGTAAGGTTGAGGTAAGGTTAAGGTAAGGTTGTGATAAGTTTACCAGTTATGGAAAATATTGACAAAATAATTAATAATATAATAAATAAATATTAAATTAGAAAGTTAAGTTTGTTGCTCTTCTCTATTTTGGAAACCTGACATGAAGCAGAAAATTTTGAAAACAAATTTGGGGGGACTGGGATTCGAACCCGGGATCGACGCGCATAAACCTAACATCCTAACTAACTGAGCTAAGTGGAGAACTGGTAGCAAGAAAATTAATTTTGCCTTTAAGGAGTTAATCATATTCTTGGTTCACCTTAAAGGCAAAATTGATTTTCCTTCTGACAGTTCTGTACTTAGCTCAGTTAGTTAGAATGATTGGTTTATGCGCGTCGATCCCGGGTTCGAATCCTAGTCCCCCCAAATTTGTTTTCAAAATTTTCTGCTTCATGTCAGGTTTCCAAAATAGAGAAGAGTAGGTAACAAACTTAACTTTTTAATTTAATATTTATTTATTAATTATATTATTAATTATTTTGTCAATATTTTCCATAACTGGTAAACTTATCACAACCTTACCTTAACCTTACAACTTATTAATTACCTTACCTCAACCTTGACATATAACCTTACCTCAACCTTAACATGTATAACGTTACCTCAACCTTAACGTGTAACGTTACCTCAACCTTAACGTGTAAGGTTACATCAACCTTAACGTGTAAGGTTATCTCAACCTTAACGTGTACGGTTACCATAGCCTTATCATATATACTTACCACACCCTAACATGTAACCTTACCTCCATGGCGGAAGTTTTTAGTTCACCTTAGGTCTACCACAGAAATATCGTGTAACCTTATGAGCCTTACGATTAGTATTCAACATAACCTTACCTCATACTATTGTGCTATGTGGGATTCTTAGCCAGCACTGATCCAGTGCTGCGTCAGCGCTGTCTGGCAGCACTGGCAGGCAGTACTTCGCCAGCGTTAGACAGCGTTATCATCCCATAGTTATGCCAGTGCTGGCGCATTACTCCGACAGTTGTAAATTTCCTATTGGGGAGTTATGGGGGTAAGAAGAAAAATAAAAAAACTCGATTTTTTTGAAAACGGCTGAACCGATTTTTATGAAATTTAAATATGTTATGGCTTTCGTTGAGGCTTTTTGAAAAAAAATATAAATTTTTTGTTTCAGAAAATAAGGTTAAAAAAAGATTTTCAAAATTGTTTTGAATTTTTTTTGGGCAAAATTTTATGAGTACTACCGCTATTTTGTCTAAATAATCCTTACATGTACTAGAATTATTAACTAAAGTGCCAAAAAAATTGAAAGTGTAGAACACGGTCAAAATTAACAATGATTTTCGGGCTGGATCAAAACGGATACCAGATTCGTGTTCATAATACATATGGGTAGGGGTACTCTGATCTCCCAACCCCGACCATTTTGTTTTTGTGGTGCTGTGTTATACAAGGTTATGAGTGCATGCTCCCAACCATTGTTAATTTTGACCGTGTTATACACTTTCAATTTTTTTGGCATTTCGGTTAATAATTCTAGGACATGTAAGGATCATTTAGAAAAAAATGGCGGTAGAACTCAAAAAAAATTTTTTACCCTTATTTAAAAAAAAATGCTCATATCCTCCACCATAATGAATCTGCAATTTAAAATTTTTGAAAACTAACATTAAATTCGTCATCAGAGACCCCGAAAACCCCCGAGTGACAAGTTTCAAGCAAATACGGTGAATTTTTCAAAAAGTCGTCCGCCATATTGGATCCGCCATTTTGAAAATCTAACATTCCATTCGTAATGAGTGACCCCAGAAACACATAATTATTAAATTTCAAGCAAATTTAAAAATAATCACCCTCACAGCACCGAAACTTTCCTAGAAATTTATTAAAAATTTACTTGCAATGTTCTGAATATGTAATTGCAATGTTTATTGAAAGCTGTGTAAATATTTAAATGTCCCGATTAAATAAATGTTTAGCGCGAAACTTTCCTGAACATTTAAATTACATTTTCGCCTGATTATAATTATAATTAGGCGAAAATGTAATTTAAATGTTCAGGAAATTTTCACACTAAACATTTATTTAATTGGGACATTTAAATCTTTACACAATTTTTACTAAACTTTTCAGTTAAATATGCCGAATATTGCAAGTAAATATTTAATAAATTTTTAGGAAAGTTTCGGTGCTGTGGGGACAGTTTTTGGATACATTGTTCTTCAGCCGGAATGATGCGCCACCTAAGATTTTATTTTTTTTCACTATGTCAACGAGTTTCACTCGTTTTTTTGGTAATTATTTTTTCAAAATAGCACAGAAAATTCAAAAATATAAATTTATTTTTATCGACGAGCGATCAGATTTTGGTCTTTTGTATATAAAATCAGCAGAAAAAAAGTTTGATGAAAAATAATCATTTGGAACTAAGAAAATGGTACCTAAAAATAGGCACATTTGATTTTTGGGATTATACAAATGCTCTTTCCCCCCTAAATAAATAAATTGAAACTGAATAACTAAACAATTAAATTGACACTGAATAAATAAATTAATAAATTGTCTACTTGACCCTAAATATAACTAAATAAATAAGTTTCATGTTAATTAAGAAAAGTAATAATAATAATAATAATAATAATCCTAAATAATAAATTTAGTTTTAAAATATTAAATTTGGGATTTAATTTAAGATTATCAAAAATAATAAAAACAAAGTTTTTTTAATTTTCTTTCAGGAAAGTGTCGATACACCACTAGTTGAGCGTAGAAAAAATTGGCTGCAACGAACAATAACACGAATGGGATCTGTTCGTAGCTCAACGACAACATACAGCAGTGGCGGTGGATTTTTTTCACGAAATCGTCACAATAGTGTTTACAGTAGTCCCGAAACAGGTGGACTGCCAGCAACAAATAATCCCAAAATTTCCCTTTACGATCGTCTCGTGGGACGAAAAAGCGTTCGACCCATGGGTCGTCAAGGTATTAAAACTGAAAATATTATTATTAATATTGTTACTACTTTTTCAAATTATTTTTAATTATTTTCAATTAATACCTACTAATTAATAATTCCTACAATTATAATTACCTTAAATTGCAACGATAAGAATTACATTCAAATGGAAAAATTGTCTGAAGAAAATAAAAAAATAAATTTTGTAATAAAAATTTAAAATAAAAAACGCATCTTTTTTTCGAAACAGGAACCCTGACGAAATTGCAGGCAGTGCCGGTGTCATTAAAAAATCGACCCCGAATTCCAACGCCCGACGTGACAAAGGAAGTGGTGGATCGTGAGCAGAGATTGGCAATTTCCGCGAATAATGCAGCCAATATTGGCGCCGGTGTTGTTGGCGTGATACCAACCAACTACACAACGGATCTTTCGCTCGTGGTACTGTCGCCAATTCATGAGAACGAGGGAACGCCGGTTTCGGGCAAAAGCGGAACTGCCGCACTCGCGCAAGCCGTTTTAACACCAAGTTTAACTGGCGCCGGTCTCGTCACATCGGGAACATTGCCCGGAACATTTATCCCCGTGACAATGAGCCAATTATCGCAGCTTGGAATTGTCACAACAACATCAATGTCACGTCCACCAATTCAGGGCGTTGAGCATCACGAGAAACGACAGGCCACACTCACTGAGGTGAATTTTTCAATTTTTCAATTATTTTCAATTATTTCGAAAGAAAAATTATTTTTTTCTATTTCTATTGTTTTTTATTCGATCCTTTTATTTAAACTGGTTTATTGTTTTTATTTTGCATTTTATTTTGATAAAGAAAAATACAAAAAACAATATAAACGACAAACAAAAGAAAATACAAAAGAACGAAATAAGAAACAAAATTGCAAAAAACAAAATAAAAGCCAAATGAACAAAAAAAAAACAACAGAGAACAAAAAATACGGAAATACCAAAACTATAGAAATGCCAAAAATACCATAATATGCAGAAATACTAAACAATACAGAAATACAAAAAAATAGGGAACTAACAAAAATACAGAAATACCAAAAATACTAAAAAAACATCAAAAAATACAGAAATACAATTTTATTGTACTTTTATTGTTTGCAGTTTTTTACTGAACATAAAAAAATACAGAAATATAAAAGTCCAAAAAAAAGGAAACAAAAAATACCGAAATACCAAAAATACTATAAAAACAAGAATACCTTAAATTAAGAAATTCTGAACAATATTGAAATGCAGAAATACGAAAAAATACGGAACTAACAAAAAAACAAAAATACTAAAAATGATAAACACAAAAAATGCAGAAATACAAAAAAATACCAATCGTACAAAAATACAGAAATGGCAAAAGCACTATAAAGACAAAAATACCAAAAAATATAGAAATGCAAAAAAATATGGGCATACCAAAAATATTTAGAAATACAAATACAATCGGAACTAACGAAAATTCAGAAATACCAAAAATGGTGTAAAAACAGAAATACCATAAAATACAGATATACAAACAAAATACGGAACTAAAAAAAATACAGAAATACCAAAACATACATAAATAAAAAATAGGTAAATACCCAAATATACGGAACGTACAAAAATACAGAAATAGAAATAATACTAAGAAGACAAAAATCCAAAAAAAAGATAAATATAAAAATACAAAAAGATAGAGAAATACCAATAATAATTACTAAGAAGGCAAAAATACCAAAAAATACAGAAATCACTCTTATTATATTAAGTTAGAGAACGACCGACCGACCGACCGACCCCAGCCGTATATATATGTATATCTTTTAAAAACAATATTAACACATGTATATGTTACGGTTAAAGTGCGAAGTCTGGTGAATGTCCACATTTACCGGGCTTTTTGGTAAGTGTGAATAATCTATCATTCACAGAAGAAATTATGTACATTTCTCAAGTAAATTGGTGATTGTACACATTTACCAACGTTACCCTATTGAAAATCCCCATACGGGAAACCACATGGGAAACCACATGGGATCCTATGTCAAAAACCATGTAAAACCATATGGGAAATTGAGACAGGATTTTAGTTAGGAATAGACATGGGGAATTTGAACAGTTCATCTATGCATAAAACCATATCAAATCCCACATGTTTTTCCCAGTCAAATCCTAAACCGAATCCCATGTGAAAAACAGTATCATTTATTTATAATTATTTTCCCAAGTCAATCCCCAAGTGAAAAACAGTATCATTTATTTATAATGATTTTCCCATGTCAAATCCTAAACCAAATCCCATGTGAAAAACATTATCCGCCTTATTGAATATCCCTACGGGAATCCACTTGGAATTTTACAAGGGATTTCACATAGTATTTTATATGGGAATTGACATAGGATTTCATGCAAGATTTCACCTAGGATTTAATGAGATATCACATAGTATTTTATTAAAGATCCAATGAAGAAATTTTCAAAGGATTAAAAATTATTTAATAAAAAATTAAATAATAAATAGTATTAGTGTTACAAGTCATCAAAAAAGTAAAAAAACGATCATTTGAAACACGTCCTCTCTGCTACAGGTTCTCAGCTTTTATATACTTCCAGAATCGTCTCAACAGCGAGAGAAGTCACTTTCGCCACCTAGCGGTGAAAGTATAGGAGCGACAGTAATCTTTAACATTACTAAGGAAACCATGTGGAATACCACGTAGGATTCCATGTGGTTTCCTACGTGGGGATTTACATGGGATTTTACTTAGGAATTTAAGTAGAAATAAATTCCCAAATGAATTCCTAAGTAAAATCCCATGTAAATCCCCACGTAGGAAACCACATGGAATCCTACGTGGTATTCCACATGGTTTCCTTAGTAATGTTAAAGATTACTGTCGCTCCTATACTTTCACCGCTAGGTGGCGAAAGTGTTTTCTCTCGCTGTTGAGACGATTCTGGAAGTATATAAAAGCTGAGAACCTGTAGCAGAGAGGACGTGTTTCAAATGATCGTTTTTTTACTTTTTTGATGACTTGTAACACTAATACTATTTATTATTTAATTTTTTATTAAATAATTTTTAATCCTTTGAAAATTTCTTCATTGGATCCTTAATAAAATACTATGTGATATCTCATATTAAATCCTAGGTGAAATCTTGCATGAAATCTTATGTCAATTCCCATATAAAATCCTATGTGAAATCCCTTGTAAAATTCCAAGTGGATTCCCATGTAGGGATATTCAATAAGGCGGATAATATTTTTCACATGGGATTTGGTTTAGGATTTGACATGGGAAAATAATTATAAATAAATGATACTGTTTTTCACTTGGGGATTGACTTGGGAAAATAATTATAAATAAATGATACTGTTTTTCACATGGGATTCGGTTTAGGATTTGACTGGGAAAAACATGTGGGATTTGATATGGTTTTATGCATAGATGAACTGTTCAAATTCCCCATGTCTATTCCTAACTAAAATCCTGTCTCAATTTCCCATATGGTTTGACATGGGAAACCACATGGTAAACCACGTGGTTTCCTTCATGGAAGTAGGGTTTTACATGGTTTTTGACATAGGATCCCATGTAGTTTCCCATGTGGTTTCCCATATGGGGATTTTCAAAAGGGTAGTTAGTAAATGTAGAAATTGAAAGCAAGTAATTTGTTCAGTAATTATAATTATTCTAAAATATGATAATGTAAGGAATTATTATAAATAAATTAATTCTTAATATAAGTAATTAAATAATATAAATTTTAAAAAAGAAATAAAGGTGTAAATAGAACGATAATAATATATAGAAATACAAATGTAACAAATGAAAATTAAAATGTCAATTGTTTAAGAATCAAACTTTTACAAATACAATAAATTTGTAACAGTTGAATGTTTATATTCTCAACGTCAGTTATTATTCTAGTTTGCATTCTGCACACAGTTCTCAGGAAGGCGAAAAAAGTTTAGGTACGATAACGACGAAATTGGCGCATGTAGAGTAACACTTCAGATGCTCAGGAAACAGAAAATCGCAAAAACAAAATCATAGCGGTTCATTTACAGGAAATATTTGCAATTGTGTCAGTTTTATTGACAATTTTTTATTTATCACATATTATAATAAGTGTGACATGTATACACAGAAAAAACTTAGTCTCAAAATGAGTAGCGTACGATACTCAAAATGAGTTGCAACAAAAATGAGACCAAGTTTTTTCTGTGATATATATATATATATTTCTTTTTTATTTATAGACTCGTCTTTTGCCTTAATACTAGCGTTACAAGTATCCCTGTGGAATTTTCTTACATACTAACTTATACTAAATTTTTGCGCCTACAGAACGACTTTGAAAATTAGGAGTACTAACATTTGCCTGGACCACCCGTCTAATTGTCTTTCTCGTCAATCGAGAGGGAAACTGAAGAAAACCTCTCCGATGAGTACAATCGGTTTATCGACAGTCGAGTTCTAATGGTGTGTACCGGACAATAATCGACAGTGCACATCATTATACCTCCACGTCAAACCCCCCTCTCAAATTATCACGTGCCGAAAAATCTAACGCTAATGGGCGCGAACCAAGTACCCTTGGTCCTGAAGCGTCCGCCGAGCGAGGCATTTATCCGCCCGAGCTAATCTGTCGGTGCGTGACATGTATACATTATGATCAAAAGATCATAATAATATCCATTCACTAATCTATCAATAAAGTGAATTTTATAAATTATACATTTTTAGTGCATCCGCTATTAAAAAACACGTGTATATATACACAGCATAAAACATCAAATTAAAGAATAATAAACAAAGTAACGTTCGCTTTATAACTAATAACAATACAACAATATTCACAAAAAGATGAAGTTTTTCTTTTACAAGCTTTATGCTTTTTTAAAGATAAAGCATGCGTTTTTGATTTAAAAAACTATTACAGCAACTTCCTAGTATCCTGAACTACTACACTAGAACTCCCAAGAGAGTCACTCGCAAAGTCTTATGTGACTCTTTTAGAGAGTGACTTTCACCATTCAAAAATGTAAACATTAAGAGCCGTAGAGTCGATGGAAATAAGAATATTTGTACGTCCGCATGAAAAGAGCCCATTCAATCTATTTATATACATACATGGATATTTTGTTTATTTTTTACAATTTTATATTATAAATTAAATAAATTTTATCAATATGAATAGAAATATTCACATATTAACTAATTTTGTTCAATTTTTTCTAAAGATATAAATACCCAGGTGCGATTTTTTGGTCGGCCCATAGTTGGACCAACTTTTACAAAGTCGGTCCAACTTCTCGTGCCAGAGGTTGGGCCAACCATACAGATGATAACGGTTCGCCGTCTAATGGCGACGATGGTTGGCCCGACAACTCATAAGGAAGTTGGCCCAACTTACAATGCATATGTTGTGCCAACTATACATTTCAATGGTTGGTCCAAAGACTGACGCCAAAGTTGGCACAACTTTAGATGCGTAAGTTGGGCCAACCACAATTTTCAAAGTTTGGCCAACTTCAACAGCCAAAGGTAAAAAATTATTAAAAAACTAAATTATTTAAACAATTAACAGGTTATTATTAGCGGGAACATCAGATATAACCTTTACCTATTATTATTAAACACAATCTCATACATACATTTTCGAAAATATCTAACGCTCGCTGGGATCGAACCCCTAACCTAACGCACCGAAGACTTATACACTGACCACTACGCTATGCTCACATGGGAGTGCATAACGCAAAATGTATATTAAAGCTGCAACAGTCGGGCCAACCGTGGCCCAGAGTTCGGCCAACCAAGAAAGTTTAAGTCAATTAAACTGCATTTGACAAAGTTTTTCCAACCGTTGGGCCAACCGTGGCCCAGAGTTCGGCCGACCAAGAAAGTTTAAGTCATTTAAACTGCATTTGACAGAGTTTTGCCAACCGTTGGGCCAACCGTGGCCCAGAGTTCGGCCGACCAAGAAAGTTTAAGTCATTTAAACTGCGTTTCACATAGTTTTGCCAACCGTCGGGCCAACCGTGGCCCAGAGTTCGGCCGACCAAGAAAGTTTAAGACATTTAAACTGCATTTGACAAAGTTTTGCCAACCGTTGGGCCAACCGTGGCCCAGAGTTCGGCCGACCAAGAAAGTTTAAGTCATTTAAACTGCATTTGACAGAGTTTTGCCAACCGTTGGGCCAACCGTGGCCCAGAGTTCGGCCGACCAAGAAAGTTTAAGTCATTTAAACTGCGTTTCACATAGTTTTGCCAACCGTCGGGCCAACCGTGGCCCAGAGTTCGGCCGACCAAGAAAGTTTAAGTCATTTAAACTGCATTTGACAAAGTTTTGCCAACCGTTGGGCCAGCCGTGGCCCAGAGTTCGGCCAACCAAGAAAGTTTAAGTCATTTAAACTGCATTTGACATAGTTTTGCCAACCGTCGGGCCAACCGTGGCCCAGAGTTCGGCCAACCGAAACTGAAAGTCTTTTGAACGACGTTTTGATGAGTTGTGACAACCTTTGTCGCCAAAGTTGGCCCGACGGTTGGTTAAACTCTGCAGTTAATGGTTGGCTTGCAAAGTCGGGCCAACTGTGGGCACTAGTACTTGCCAAAGTTGGGCAAACTCTGGCAACCAAAACTTCGCTTGCCAAAGGTAGGCCAACCTTGGGCCAACCTTCAAACTCTGGCGGCCAACCTAAATTCGCACCTGGGTATATCCTAAAATCATAATGAAGTACACGGAGAGAAAAAAAAAGAGAGCCGTTTGATTTTGCATGAGAGCGCTGTTTTCCCTTTATAAAGCGCAGCAGAAGCGCCGCAAACGAACGGCTGTTTCGCATTTAACGCAACCGCTCTACCGACAGGTAGAGCCGTTTACTTTTTTTTCTCTTCGTGTAACAATAAATTTTGCAGGACATCTTTTTTTATTTATTTTAAATTTAAAACTTGAAAAACAATATTTTTTAGAAACTTGTGAATTTTTACATATATGTAGATTTAGAAAGTAAACACATGAAAGTTTATAATTATTATTATTAAAATAATAAATTTTATGTTTAAATAAAATATATTATTTCGATTATTTAAATAAACCCAGATTTTTTAAAAACATTAAATTAATACCATATTGGATCAAATTACTACAAAAAATTGTGATCAAATTATAATTTTGCTTCCTCATAAAGGAAGCCTTATAGTGATGTCGATTTCCGAATTTTTTAGAATCAATTATTTTTACAAATTTTCAAGTGTAGTATATATAATTCGTCGAGAGGAACAAATGTCCGGATGTATGTGTGTATGTGTGTATGTATGTGTGTGTGTATGTATGTGTGTGTGTGTGTGTGTGTGTGTGTGTGTGTGTGTGTGTGTGTGTGTATGTATGTCACCGATTCTTGTGGACAAATTTTCTCTTACACGTCTTGACGGGTTTTGATAAAATTTTGTAGGTGTATTACAGTCATGAATACTAAAAATCAGACAGAAGGATTTTCAAAAATATCTAAAAAAAAAAATTTTTTTAACAATTTTTTAATTTTTGAAAAAATTAATTTTTGGATTTTTTAAAATAACTTTTTTCTATATTAAAATTTTCATTAATTCTTGTCAAAATTGCATTCCTGACATAAAAACGAATCGATTCATGTATATAAAGTATATATTTTATCAATATTTATAGAATTAATAAATATTTTAGATTTTCATAAAAAAATTGAAATTTTGTATTTTTTGAAATTTTATCTTAATACTTTAAAATAATTATTCTATAATAAACAAGTTGTTCATTTCATGATCATTAAGCTTCCTCAATATAATATATACCAATTGTTTAATTTTTTATTTTAGAATAATTATTTTAAAGTGTTAAGATAAAATGTCAAAAAATACAAAATTTCAATTTTTTGTGAAAATTTAAAACATTTATTAATTCTATAAATTTTGATAAAATATATACTTTATATACATGAATCGATTCGTTTTATGTCAGGAATGCAATTTTGACAAGAATTAATAAAAATTTTAATATAGAAAAAAGTTATTTCAAAAAATCCAAAAATTAATTTTTTCCAAAATTAAAAAATTGTTGAAAAAAAATTTTTTTTTAGATATTTTTGAAAATCCTTTTGTCTGATTTTTGGTATTCGTGACCGTAATACACCTACAAAATTTTATCAAAATCCGTCAAGACGTGTAAGAGAAAATTTGTCCACAAGAATCGGTGACATACACACACACACACATACATATACACACACACACATACATACACACATACATCCGGACATTTGTTCCTCTCGACGAATTATATATACTACACTTGAAAATTTGTAAAAATAATTGGTTCTAAAAAATTCGGAAATCGACATCACTATAAGGCTTCCTTTATGAGGAAGCAAAAAATCGAATAATTAATTTTTTTTCAGGGTACTTTACCCGGTAGAATTTTCGTAGATTTTCGTAAAAAAGACATATAGAAAATAAAAAAAAATATATATATATATATATATATATATTATAGGAAAAAAAATTTATGATAAACTCTATAACATTAATTTTTTTTTTGATTTATTAAAAAGAAGATTTATTAATTATATTTAATAAACTATTATAATTATTTAACTTTTAAAATTATATATAATAATATATATTGAGGAAGCTTAATGGTCATGAAATGAACAACTTGTTTAAAATGGTTTGGCATTGATTCATTGCAATTTGATACATTTGATTTAGCAGTGAGAAAAAAGTATGAATCAAAAAATCTTCGATAAAAGGTTTTAAATATGTAAATAACCAGGGTCTTTAAGGAACACTTAAAATTTGCGCTCCTGCTTTTGGTATTCTGATTTCGATCCCTCCCATTTGTAACCCCCTGACGTCTCTAAACGTCGTGAACACTGCACGGAAAAAAAAGTTCCCAGATGTTTCAGGAATTATTTCCTAACTCTTGGATACGTGGTAACAGCTCTGAACTAGCGACGAACATTCAATGGTAATCAATGAATGTTTGAAAGAAATTCGGGAACTGTATTAGAAAAAGCTATAAATAGTCCATTAGTCTCTTTTTCATTACTTTCTCATGTAAAGTTCATGGCACTGGCCGCAACTGTTTCTGAAATTTTCGGGAACTCGTCAAGGAATCTTGGTGCGCAGAAACTGTGCGCACCAGTCTCAACAAGTCTCACCGTCAGTAAGACTTGCGTGCCTTATATATTTATTTTATGCTGAGGTATTTAACTCGCCTGTTTAGCTCAGCTGGATAAGACGCCGGACTTCTATTCTCGGGTACGCGAGTTCTGTTCCAGCCGCCGTCGATTTTTCTCTAATATGGTTTTTTCTATTTCAGAAACTTAATAAAAAATAAAAATTGTATGTGACCTTCAAGGATAAATGTGTGTGTGTGTGCGCACTTATTAATGAGGGAAAGTGGGAGGGGGGAAGCAGAATCCATTTTTTCTTGCATTCGCCTAACTTTTCGATTTTCTTGTACAGTTCCCGACTTTTTCAAGAACAGTTTGCCGAGAAGCGGTGAAATAGTTATAATTTGTAGAGAAATAGTAAATTACATATTTAAACGAGGCAACCTTTAGTTATCTTCTGTGTACTACCCGCCGTATCCAAGAGTTAAGAACGAAGTTCCCGAATAATCCTCGAACTTTTTTTTTCCGTGTGGTGACTCTCTTGGGAGTTCGAGTGTATTTACATTCAAAAACCTAAGGCACCAATCAATATATGTAGAAGTGCAAGATATTTGTATTTTATGTAAAAACAGATTTTAAAAAATTGTTATTGGTTTTATGCTCTGCTTTATACGTGTATTTACACGTTTTTTTTAAATAGGATGCACTAAAAATGTGTATTTATAAAATTTACTTTACTTTACATATTAGAAAATAATATCAGTTGCCAATTAGAAACATAAAAGTAAACTTCGGTAATCAAATAAAGGTTTCGCTACTATTTGTTTACGAAACAAACTCAAAGAGTTATACAAAAAAATGAATGCAGTTTTTCGAAAAATTATCATGTGTTGAATAGATGATCTGGTGATTGGATATATTATATTTTGATCATAATGTATACATGCCACGCTTATTATAATATGCGATTAATAAAAAATTGCCCATAAAACTGACAAAATTGCAAATATTTCATGTACATGAACCGCTATGATTTTGTTTTTGCGATTTTCTGTTTCCTGGGCATCTGAAGTGTTACTCTACATGCGCCAATTTCGTCGTTATCGTACCGACGTACCCAAACTTTTTTCGCCTTCCTGAGACCTGTGTGCAGTGACATCTGTCAGATATTTTGGATTTATACAGTAAAAAAAGATAATTTTGTAATTGCTTCCTACTAGTAAATTGAATTAGAGCTTATTAAAAGTTAATAATATAATATTTAAATCCTATAATTTTTAATATTTACAAAAATTTTTGCTACTCATTGCGCTACTCGAAAATGGTTGCATCTACATTCGGACAGCATCCCGTGTAGAAATTGCCATGTTATGGCCTACAGAATGATCAAAAGATCTGGCCCCAATTAGGGCCATTGTTAAATTTCCACACGGGATGATTTTTAAAATAATGAATAAAATATTTCTTGTTTAATTGTTTTGTAAAATAACACTATTTTCATAAAATACATACTTCATACATTCGTCCAGTATATTACTTTAAAGTAATTATAGCAATGGATTATTATTTATTTGACAAAAAACATGAAAGTGTCCGACCACTGGTACTGTCCGACTATACCATTTGTTCAGGGTATACTAATTTTTCACTTTGACCAAAACGATTTGGTAAATGTGTACATTCAGCGGTTAAAGTGCGTAGAAACACAAAATTCGTATGTTATTCTCACATTCACCATCCAACTAACGCCCAATTCGGGTAATGTGCACATTCACCAACTTCGCACATTAACCGTAACATTCACCGTATTCACAAATCACGCATGCGCAGTAGTGTTCTGTCAATGTCACGCATGTGCAGTAGTGTTCTATCAATATTAGGCATGCACAGTAGTGTTCTGTCAATGTCAGGCATGCGCAGTAGTGTTCTATCGATATAATATAATAATAGAATATAATATTCTATCGATACATATTCTTTATTATTGTTTAAATGCAATTACCAATAAACAAAATATTACACTTTTTAGTAATAAATTTTAAACAAATGTAGTTTTTTAACAAGTGATCACACATAAATTTCATTTATTGCAATTAAGAGCTTATTTTGTCACCTTTCAAACGCTTTTTTAAAAATTATTGTACGCTAATTTTTAAGAAAGTTATCGTTTTTTGTTTTAAAAAACAGCCAATTTTTTTAAATTTATGATAATTTAAAAACATATTTTTCTCATGTTTGTACGTCATGTAAATCTCAGGGACCGATTCTAAAACGAAAATAAATTAAAAATTTACGTTTAATTTAGTTTCATGTCAACTAAAAATAAATTATAATTCTATTGAACTCTCCTCATACTACTTTATATCTATTATTAAAGTTATAATTCTATTATTTCTTTAAATATTTTATTGTTAGCTGTGATAAAAAATCTAGATTTTCTAGATCTAGAACTAGATAATTGAGTTTCTCAGATATTTTTTTTTGATCTGTACTAAAATGAATTCAAGTATTTAATAATCTAATTTATTTTTTTAGTTTAGTTTCCAGTCGACATGAAACTAAATCTAATTTGTTAATTTAGTTTCGGGTCGACACGAAACTAAATTAACAAACTGAATTTAGTTTTAGTTCAACACGAAACTAAACTCAGTTTGTTAATTTAATAGTTTTGTGCCAACTCAGAAACTAATTAGATTCATGGGAAAATTGAAAAAAGTACCTGTTTTTTGTTTTTAATTTTTAATTGTTTAACAACAATTGTTTAAACAAATTAATATAAATTTAGCAATTTTTAAAAACTGTTAACGCCAATCGATTCTGTCTGGAAAATTAGGAAATTTTTGTATGGGTCATTTTTTTCTCCAAATCGTATTTTATTTATAAAACTGTTATAAAGAAATTAAATAATAAATTGTTAAAAATAGATAACTTTTTATTAATTTGTTTAAACAAATGGAAATTAAAAACAAAAAAACAGGTATATTTTTTCCAATTTGCCTATGAATCCAATTGTTAATTTTACTCAAGATGCATTTGTTTATGCTTCGGATAAAACACATTTATCCAGCATAATTTGTTAATAACAATTTTATAAACAAAGTACGACCTGGAGAAGAAAATAACACATACAAAACTTTCTTAATTTTCTACACAGAATCGATTTACGTTAACAATTTTCGATGATTTTTAAATTTTTATTAATTGGTTTAAACAATTATTGTTAAATAATTGTAAATTAAAAAAACAGGTATATTTTTTTCAATTTTTTACTCAAAATGCATTTGTTTATGCTTGGGATGAAACATCCTATACTCAGCATAATTTGTTTGACTTTCTTAATTTTTCACATATAGAATCGATTAGCGTTAACAATTTAATTAATGGGTATTAAATTAAATTTTATATTTGTTACAATATTCTATATTAAAACTTTAGTCATAAATTTTACTTGGTAAACTTTTATTTCACTAATTGTTTGGACATTTGCAAAAACTTTTACTTGGCGGAACTTTTTACATCAAAGATGTTTTTATTGGGATCAAAATACTTTTTGCATCATTTATAAAATTTTAGGGTATTTTATAAAACTGTTTAGTACTTCAGGCTCTACGTTTGTCTAAATGTAAAAAAATGCATTTTTTTTAGAAAAAATTCAAATATTTCAAAAACTACTTAATGTATTGGAATTTCCTGGAACATATATCTGGATTTTAACCCAATTTATTAAATTCTAGAGTACAAATCCGTTAAGGAGTTTAGTCTATACGTTTGTCTAACTGTGAAAAAATCTAATTTTTTGAAAAAAAATCCAATTATTTCAAAAAATATTTAATGTATTGAAATTTCCTGAAATATATTATCGAGATTTTAAACCATTTAATAATATTCCAAAATATTTTGCAAATCCGTTTACACCGAAAAAAATGCCTAGGACCCGTATACCAGGAATTGACTAGGTTTCCTAGTTACGAGAGGAGCCAACTATAGATTCCTGGTCAAAGTAATAAGATTCAAGCATAGTTAAAGTGACCAGGAAAATTAGTCGATGTAATCAGGAAAAAATAGTCAAATTGACTAGGAGAATAATATTAGATTTACACTGTGTATCATAATTATTTGAAATTGCTAATCAAATTTTATTATTATCAAATAAAAGAGAAAAACTAATTAAAAGAAAAAGGAAAAAAATTAATTATTGTATTTAAACATATTTATATTTGACTTTGTATTTATATTCCTTGGAATTAATTTAAACTTATGAAATAAATATTTGACGCAGGGGGGATGCGAACACCTGAACCTAACGAATACGCACTTTGAAACCCCGAACGATAACCACTACACTAAACACGACTTGGTATTTTAATTTTTTAATAGACACTAGATTTTCGAGTCAAAATACAATACTTAATCAGATGATGTTTTATACATTTCGAGTACACAATTTTATACACTTGTCAAAAACTACCTATATATTTTTAATTATTTATGCCATTTAAATGAAAATAAATTTAAATACACAAATTATTGTAAAGGTAAATTTTCAAACACACTGCGCGATTAAAATAGTAAAAATGTTGTCACCATGTGCGTAAAAATTTCGACGATTTATATTGAAACCTAACCAAAAAAGTCTGAAAGAATTGACTAATATAATTAAATAGTTTACTTTCTAAAACATGGACTATCTATATTTCCAGAGGTTCCGAGAAACCAGCAATTTTTATGTATGTAAGAACTCCATTTTATGTACAAAAAATAGACGCGAGTAATGATAAAAAATCGTTTTAGGAAATCACGATAAATGACGCGAAAGATATAGAGGTAAACACTGTCAGAACAGAAGCAGACGCGTGCGCATTATGGAAATAGGCAAAATTACTAAAATCCTAGTCAATTTGACTAGGATTTGCAGGGTTGTTTTTGCCAGGCTTGAATTTGTTGAATCAACCTAGCGATCCTAACCATAATGATTAGGAATCCTTATTACTTTTACTAGATTAAGATTAACTATAGAGTCATAGTTATAATAACACAATCGAGATTTTTTTCGGTGTAGAAGTTTAGTTTTCTTTGCTTCAATTCTATAAGATTTTAACCCAATTAATAATAATATTCCAGACTATTTATTAAATAAATAAAAAACAAAAACAATTCAAATAAATAACAATAATAACAATATTTTTTATTTTTTTTACTTTCAAGAGGAATTACTCTTAAGGAGGATGGTGACTGTCTTTTCGCGGCAGCCGGCGAGAGGGGAATTCACATGCTTTTATATGGGATTAAAACTGCAAATACCAACTGTTTTAATATATATTTTATAAGTGAAATATGCAATACTTAATATATTAGACATAAAATATAGTATTTTTAATAATTCCAATTCATTATTCTCAAAAAATATTTTAAAAAATAATTATTTAATTACGTAAAAAAAATTTCGTAAAAAAATTTTATAAGCATGGAGATTTTGGAGCATTCTCGCGATTTGAATCAGTGCACGGAAAAAAAAGTTCCCAGATATTTCAGGAATTATTTCCTAAGTCTTGGATACGTGGTAACAGCTCTGAACTAGCGACGAACATTCAATGGTAATTAATGAATGTTTGAAAGAAATTCGGGAACTGTATTAGAAAAAGCTATAAATAGTCCATTAGTCTCTTTTTCATTACTTTCTCATGTAAAGTTCATGGCACTGGCCGCAACTGTTTCTGAAATTTTCGGGAACTCGTCAAGGAATCTTGGTGCGCAGAAACTGTGCGCACCAGTCTCAACAAGTCTCACCGTCAGTAAGACTTGCGTGCCTTAGGGTGGAGTCCCATGACAGCGTTTTGCGTTGCGTCGTAATGGGAGAGAGAAAGACGCAAATATACGTTTGCTGCATTCTCTCTCATTACAACGCAACGCAAAACGCTGCCATGGGACTGCGGCCTTAGGCTGGAGTCCCATGATAGCGTTTTGCGTTGCGTTTTGTAACTAGGCCATGAGTGTGAGAGAGATACAGATATATGTTGTCTATATTTGCACTCATGGCCTAGTTGCAAAACGCAACGCAAAACGGTTCAATGGGACTTCACCCTTATATATTTACTTTATGCTGAGGTATTTAACTCGCCTGTTTAGCTCAGCTGGATAAGACGCCGGACTTCTATTCTCAGGTACGCGAGTTCTGTTCCAGCCGCCGTCGATTTTTCTCTAATATGTGACTGTCCGCGACAAAAGGGACCTTAGCTCCCAATAGTGAATTTTGCAGGAAAGGCGATTGAAGTAGTGCGTCTCTGATTGGTGGAGACGTTCTACTAGAATTCAGCCCCACTACTCACTATACATTGATATTTGTCCGCGTTACACGAAGCGCACAAATTGTATGTAGATGACCAGTGCAGTTGTATTGAAAAGTAGAGGGGCTGCTTTTCTGAACAACCACGTGTAAACACTCAACAAGCTCATTTTTAAACATTAATAACAAAAAAATCTATAAGTAAAAATTATTTTTGATGCTTGCATGTGAAAGAGCAACTCAATAAATATTGAATAATATACATAACTCGAAATTAATTTTTTCGGACCTAAGGTCCCTTTTGTCGCGGAACGTCACATATGGTTTTTTCTATTTCAGAAACTTAATAAAAAATAAAAATTGTATGTGACCTTCAAGGATAAATGTGTGTGTGTGTGTGTGCGCACTTGTTAATGAGGGGAAGTGGGAGGGGGGAAGCAGAATCCATTTTTTCTTGCATTCGCCTAACTTTTCGATTTTCTTGTACAGTTCCCGACTTTTTCAAGAACAGTTTGCCGAGAAGCGGTGAAATAGTTATAATTTGTAGAGAAATAGTAAATTACATATTTAAACGAGGCAACCTTTAGTTATCTGTGTACTACCCGCCGTATCCAAGAGTTAAGAACGAAGTTCCCGAATAATCCTCGAACTTTTTTTTCCGTGTGGAATTTCACTGACAATCAGTTAAAAATAACTGAAATTTCAGTCATTTTCCACTGATTTGCCAATTAAAAAATTACTGAAAATTTCTGTCACACATATTGAAAATTTCAGTTATTTTTTAATTGTCCAATCAGTGAAAAATGACCAAAATTTCAATCATTTTTAACTGATCTTCAGTGAAATTTCACTGATTTAAATCGCGAGAATAGAGTCACTGATTCTCAGTCAAATTTCACTGATTCAGTTTTAGAGAGTGCTAGAAACAGTGTTGGTAACACTGAATAAGATTTCATTCGTATATGATTACATTGCGACGTTGCCACGTTTCTGTGTATTCCCAGTAAACGAAAACAAATTGAAATGAATTAAAAAGAATTCACAAAGAGCTTTCGTGAATCCCGCTTTGTGACAAATACGAATTGGAGCCATGATGCAATTTTCCCGAATTCGTGAAACTGTATTGAACTTCCGAACCTTCTATCCGTACCAATTCACTGGACAAGTTTTGAGCCTTTAATTTTTTTCAATTCGTTAGCACGAATTCAATGCATTCCTTGGCCATTTCTTTCGAATGCGAATTCGTTTGGACAAATTGGTACATATTGAATTAAATTCAATTGAATATACAAAGAGCTTAAGTGAATCCCGCTTTGTGACAAATACGAATTGGAGCCTACCAAAAATGTTAATTCGTTTCAATTCATTTGAATTAGTTTTTTTTTACTGGGTTATGTTAGAGAGGTTAGAAAATCTGTAATTTTACGTCAGTTTTAATGTTATTTCTAAAAATTGGGACAGTCGGTTTACTCAATTATTTTATAAATTATTCCAAAAGTATTAAACTTTAAAAGAGTATGATTTTTAAAAAAAGTTTAACTTTTTTACACAAGTTATTATCAAAATAGTGCACTTTACATAACACTCTCCATAAGAGCCCATATAAAAACATGCAATTTCAACAATTAAATTCTCAAAAAACGGAACAGTAAAAAATTAAAAAAAAAATTGTTCTATAATTTGGACATTCTTAACGAGTTTTTACAAATTTCAAAACATTCTTAACATTTTTGTTTGAGTCACCATCCTCTTTAAATGGAGAATAATCCTCTTAAAATAAGAGGACGTTTTTGAGCCATATACAAGAGGAAAATATTAATTTAAATAAGAGAAATCTTCTTAAAACAAACATATTTTTTTAGTGCCCTACTGAAAAAGAACGACTGTAAATACGAGCGTAAATATGACTGTGAATTCGACCCTAAATACGGGCCTTAGAAGGATAGTGTAATTGAAACAGCAAATACAGCCGTATTTATGCCCGTATTTAGGGTCGTATTTACGGTCATATATGAATACCATTTTTTTTAAAAATATATATATATACCACCACAGCACCGAAACTTTCCTAAAAATTTATTGTAATCTTGTAAATACTTGTAATATTCGGCATATTTAACTAAAAAGTTAAGTGAAAATTGTTCTTTACACAACTTTCAATAAACATTGCAATTACATATTCCGAACATTGCAAGTAAATATTTAATAAATTTTTAGGAAAGTTTCGGTGCCGTGGGGGTATATATAATGAAATATCATTAATTATTATAATTTAATATATTAAATATAATATTGCAACTAAAATAAATATTATTAGAAATAGAAAATTTCCTTCCGAATTATTTATTTGTAAAATGGAAAATTTGATCCAATGGAAGGTAGATAAATAACAACAAATAGTGTTATTTCATTTATTTAACGACGTTTCGATGACATGGTTTGTCATCCTCTTCAGGTTAACTAAAATTATAAATTTAAGTTACATAGTAACAAGTCAATAAGTATAAACCACAAATGACGCGAATCACATGTAAGCACTGTTGTAAAAAAGGTTGGGTCTATAGGGATGGGTAGTTACATGTCACTATTTTAAAAACAAACAAATTTAGGAGACGCATGCATATCCCCTAATCACCAAGTCGTCGAATGATCAAATAGTCGAATGCCAAGTAATCGAATGGACAAAACATCGAATGCTAAAAACATCGAATGGACAAAACGTCGAATGCTAAAAACATCGAATCGGCATTTAGTCGAATGTTCAAAACGTCGAATGATTAAAACGTCGAATGCTAAAAACGTCGAATCGTCAATACGACGAATGTTCAAAACGTCGAATTATCAATTCGTCGAATGTTAAAAACATCGAATTGTCAATACGTCGAATGTTCAAAACGTTGAATGATAAAAACGTCGAATGCTAAAAACATCGAAGCGTCATGTAGTCGAATGCTAAAAATATCGAATCTTCAGTTAATCGAATGCTAAAAACATCGAATTCTCAATTCGTCGAATGTTCAAAACGTCGAATGTTTAAAACGTCGAATGCTAAAAACGTCGAATGTTCAAAATGTCGAATGCTCAAAACGTCGAATGATAAAAACGTCGAATGCTAAAAACTTCGAATCGTCATTTAGTCGAATGATAAAAACATCGAATCGTCAATACTTCGAATGCTAAAAACATCAAATTGTTAATTCATCGAATGCTTAAATCATCGAATTTTCCATTCGTCGAATGTTCAAAACGTCGAATGATCAAAACGTCGAATGCTAAAAACGTCGAATTCTCAAATCGTCGAATGCTCAAATAATCGAAACGCCATCTGTTCGAAATGTCAAGTAGTAGAATGGTAAAGTAGTCGAATGGTAAAGTAGTCGAAACGCCATCTGTTCGAATTGCCAAGTAGTAGAATGGTAAAGTAGTCGAATGTTCAAAACGTCGAATGATAAAAATGTCGAATGCTCAGAACATCGAACTGTTAATTCGTCGAATGCTCAAAACGTCGAATGATAAAAACGTCGAATGCTAAAAACATCGAATCGTCAAAAGTTCGAAAAAGTTCTTTGTCTTCAGTAGACATTAACTTAAAACAAAGAACTTTTTCGAACTTTTGACGATTCGATGTTTTTAGCATTCGACGTTTTTATCATTCGACGTTTTGAGCATTCGACGAATTAACAGTTCGATGTTCTGAGCATTCGACATTTTTATCATTCGACGTTTTGAACATTCGACTACTTTACCATTCTACTACTTGGCAATTCGAACAGATGGCGTTTCGACTACTTTACCATTCGACTACTTTACCATTCTACTACTTGACATTTCGAACAGATGGCGTTTCGATTATTTGAGCATTCGACGATTTGAGAATTCGACGTTTTTAGCATTCGACGTTTTGATCATTCGACGTTTTGAACATTCGACGAATGGAAAATTCGATGAATTAACAATTCGATGTTTTTAGCATTCGAAGTATTGACGATTCGATGTTTTTATCATTCGACTAAATGACGATTCGAAGTTTTTAGCATTCGACGTTTTTATCATTCGACGTTTTGAGCATTCGACATTTTGAACATTCGACGTTTTTAGCATTCGACGTTTTAAACATTCGACGTTTTGAACATTCGACGAATTGAGAATTCGATGTTTTTAGCATTCGAAGTATTGACGATTCGATGTTTTTATCATTCGACTAAATGACGATTCGTTGTTTTTAGCATTCGACGTTTTTATCATTCGACGTATTGACAATTCGATGTTTTTAACATTCGACGAATTGATAATTCGACGTTTTGAACATTCGTCATATTGACGATTCGATATTTTTAACATTCGACGAATTGATAATTCGACGTTTTCAACATTCGACGTATTGACAATTCGATGTTTTAAGCATTCGACTAAATGCCGATTCGATGTTTTTAGCATTCGACGTTTTGTCAATTCGATTACTTGGCATTCGACTATTTGATCATTCGACGACTTGGCGATTAGGGGATATTCATGCGTCTCCAAATTTAGTATTAATATTTCAAGTTACGTGCAACTACCCATCCCTACAGACCCAACCTTTTTTATAACAGTGCGTACATGTGATTCGCATGATTTGTGGATTTTATTTTGCTGTTGCAAAATGTACAAGTGTTTTTATTGTGCGTGTACAAGTGTTTTTCTCTTATAATAAAAATAATAAAAATTACAATTTTTAATAAATAATTGTACCATGTGTATATGTGTGTTTGTGAATAAAATAAAGTGACATTTATATATTTGTTTGTTATGTATTTATTATAAGAATAAATCGTATTTCAATACTTACCCTAAATAATATTTATTTTAGTTGCAATATTATATTTAATATATTTAATTATAATAATTAATGATATTTCATTATATATATACCCCCACAGCACCGAAACTTTCCTAAAAATTTATTAAATATTTACTTGCAATGTTCGGAATATGTAATTGCAATGTTTATTGAAAGTTGTGTAAAGATCAATTTTCACTAAACATTTCAGTTAAATATGCCGAATATTACAAGTATTTACAATATTACAATAAATTTTTAGGAAAGTTTCGGTGCTGTGGTGGTATATATATATATTTTTTTAAAAAATGGTATTCATATATGACCGTAAATACGACCCTAAATACGGGCATAAATACGGCTGTATTTGCTGTTTCAATTACACTATCCTTCTAAGGCCCGTATTTAGGGTCGTATTCACAGTCATATTTACGCTCGTATTTACAGTCGTTCTTTTTCAGTAGGGTGTATGCTCTACATACGTTTGTCAAAATTTAAAAAAAATCGAATTGTTTTCAGAAAAATCTAAATATTTCAAAAAATACGAAATGTTTTGAAATTTCCTAAAATATATATCGAGATTTTAAACCAATTAATAATATTCCAAAATATTGACAAATCCGTTTAGAAGTTTAGTTTTCTTTGCTTCAATTCTATAAAAGTATCCAAAATATTGAATAACCTTATCATAATTCTTTCTTTTAAAATTCTTTATCCAACAAAAAAAGTAAGAATCCGACAGTAATCAGCCACTTGAAGCAATCTTTTTAATTAACACTGTTTTAAAAGTGCAATTCATATTTTTTTCGAATTCTTTTATGTGATGTTGTTTCTTACGATCACACAAAACTATTAAAACAATCATGTTTATAAAAAATAAATTTTTATTCGTTAAAAAAATTAGTAAATAAACAAGTAAGAATCCGACAGTGATCAGCCACTTAAAAAAGCTTTCAAAAACCGTACAAAATTTTTTTTTTCAATTACAAAAGCTTAGATTTGTTTATGATCGCACCTTAGAAATGATTAGCAACAAACAAAATATTTTTATCTCATACGGTTTTATAGCTATTCAAAATTGAAAAGTGGCCGACTACACGGAAAAAAAAAGTTCGAGGATTATTCGGGAACTTCGTTCTTAACTCTTGGATACGGCGGGTAGTACACAGATAACTAAAGGTTGCCTCGTTTAAATATGTAATTTACTATTTCTCTACAAATTATAACTATTTCACCGCTTCTCGGCAAACTGTTCTTGAAAAAGTCGGGAACTGTACAAGAAAATCGAAAAGTTAGGCGAATGCAAGAAAAAATGGATTCTGCTTCCCCCCTCCCACTTTCCCTCATTAATAAGTGCGCACACACACACACATTTATCCTTGAAGGTCACATACAATTTTTATTTTTTATTAAGTTTCTGAAATAGAAAAAACCATATTAGAGAAAAATCGACGGCGGCTGGAACAGAACTCGCGTACCCGAGAATAGAAGTCCGGCGTCTTATCCAGCTGAGCTAAACAGGCGAGTTAAATACCTCAGCATAAAATAAATATATAAGGCACGCAAGTCTTACTGACGGTGAGACTTGTTGAGACTGGTGCGCACAGTTTCTGCGCACCAAGATTCCTTGACGAGTTCCCGAAAATTTCAGAAACAGTTGCGGCCAGTGCCATGAACTTTACATGAGAAAGTAATGAAAAAGAGACTAATGGACTATTTATAGCTTTTTCTAATACAGTTCCCGAATTTCTTTCAAACATTCATTGATTACCATTGAATGTTCGTCGCTAGTTCAGAGCTGTTACCACGTATCCAAGAGTTAGGAAATAATTCCTGAAACATCTGGGAACTTTTTTTTTCCGTGTACTGTCTGGTTTACCCTATACACAGTTTTTAATTTTTACTCAGCGTCAATTCTCTACCACGAATCTTGATATAATTTTCTAAATTGTTTTTTATTATTTTTATAATTCTTTTACGTATGGAAATGGAAAAAGATTCATTTCTTTAACCCTTTAACGTCCAAATGTGCTGATTTTTAACTTCGGTTTCAAGCTTATAATATTAAAAGAAAAAAATTATTAAAAATTCTACAAGGACATGTCCATATGTTTTTGGGGTCGCTCTTTCGAATGGCATGGTCAAAATTTCCAAAAAGTGACGTTTAACCCTTATTTTCAGGGACCGTCACGGAAATCAAATTTTGATTTCGTTACGATATTCCAAAACAAAACGAAATTATTAATGTATTTTGATTTTGATTCGGTAACGAAACAAAATTTACTTCCTATTTTGATTCTGATACTGTAACGAAACTAACAAAATTTACTTTCTATTTTGATTCCGATACTGTAACGAAACAAAATTTAGTTTCTATTTTGATTCCGCTACTGTAACGAAACAAAATTCACTTCCTATTTTGATTCCGATAATGTAACGAAACAAAATTCACTTCCTATTTTGATTCCGATAATGTATAACGAAACAAAATTCACTTCCTATATTGATTCTGATACGTTAACGAAACAAAATTTACTTCCTATTTTGATTCTGATATTATAATACTGCAATTCGGTTTTCTTATAGAAACAGAAGTCGATTCGAATTCTATTTCAGATTTCGTATGTAAAAATGATATTATCTTCTGATATATTTGACATTTGCAACAAAATTTAGGTTCAATGAGAGTTATACATGCGCAGTAGTATTTTATCAAAATTAAAACAAAAAAGAATTTTGATATTGGAATCAAAACTAAATAGAATGGAATTTTGATTCTGATACCCATATCCGAATCAAAACAAAAGTATTTTTTAATTTTGTTTTAATTCCGTGACGGTCCCTGCTTATTTTTTTCAAAAATACTTGAAAAATATAAAAATTTTGGGAAGTAATTTTTTTTAAAATCCAATTCTTGTTGTGATGTCGATTTTTTCAAGTCATCTAAAGTTTAAAAAACGTATTCCCGATAGTTTTAGTTTAAAAATATGCTTTGCGATTAAAGATGTTTGGTATTCTTTGATTCTAAATGGCGGCTGAAAGTGAAAAATTTTCCAAAATTTAACACAGGATGGATACAATTTTCCAAAGTTCTTAAAATCG
The DNA here is from genome assembly GCF_015476425.1 of Leptopilina heterotoma. NCBI lineage: Eukaryota > Metazoa > Arthropoda > Insecta > Hymenoptera > Figitidae > Leptopilina > Leptopilina heterotoma. The sequence goes on along the minus strand of NW_025110972.1, from coordinate 117,466 downwards.
CTTGAAATCTGTTACTCGGGGATTTTCGAGGTCGATGATTACGAACCTGAAGTCAGATTTTAAAAATTCAAAATGGCGAATCCAATATGACGAACAATAAAATTAAAAATGCATAGTATTCGCTTGAAATTTGTTACTGGGGGGTTTTCGGGGTCGCTAATTACGAATCTGAAATCAGATTTAAAAAATTTAAAATAGCGAATCCAATATGGCAGACGACAAAATTGAAAATGCATCGCATTCGTTTAAAATTTGTAACTTGGGGGTTTTCGGGGTCGCTGATTATGAATCTGAAGTCAGATTAAAAAATTCAAAATGGCGGATCCAATATGGCGGACGACAATATTAAAACTTCATATATTGGCTTTAAATTTGTTACTCGGAGGTTTTCGAAGTCGCTGATTATGAATTTGAAGTCAGATTTAAAAAATTCAAATTGGCGGATTCAATATGGCGGATCACAAAATTAAAAATGAATCGTATTAACTGCTCATGCCCTGTTAAATATTCTAACATACGAAAACGTCTTTGTAGCCAATAGGATGAAGTTTTAATTTTATCATCCAGCTATCAGCGATCCCGAAAACCTCCGAGTAACAAATTTGAAGCCAATATATGAAATCTCCCGCTCAGATTTTCTCACATGCCGGAAAAATCCCAGGCTAATGGGCGCGAACCAAGTACCCTTGGTCCTACAGCGTCCGCCGAGCGAGGCATTTATCCGACTGAGCTAATCTGTCGGTTCAAATGGATATCATATTAAATGCCATTTATGCTATATAAATTGTATTTTTGTCAAATAAAATTTATGGTAAATGGTTTTATGTCAAATGACTATTATTTCAAATAAGATTTCCGGAATAATCATGCATCTCTCAACATCATCCTGGAATATAACTTTGAAATTACTGTGGAACATTCCATCAATGTTATTTTGGAATATTCCGAATATGAAATGTAATATTTCCTTCATTTTAAGGTTATATTCCGTGCTGCTTGGGCATAAGAAAAACCAAAATTTTGTCGGTGCATAGAGCCATGAAACGCCCCATATAGCATTTTAAGATGATTCACATTTTGAACAAGTTGAAACCTACGATATTGGCTGGTTTTAATAAAAAATTTAGGGGGAAATGGATCAAAAGTACTAAAAGATGGGCAAATATTATTTTTGAAATATCTTTTTTATTTTTTGTGTATAACAATTTGTGTTTAAAGATTTTCAATGCGATAAGAGCAATTGTTTAAAAGAAACTGTTAGAGGCAAAAAAAGAGATATTTAAAAAAATCCTTTTTTCCCCACTTAACCCTCCGTCACACACATGAGAAAAAATTACGACTTTACACACGTTTAGAGGGAATCTCATTGTAAAATAAGCAATATTACAACATAAACAAAGGAATCAACAAAAATTTAGTTTTAACACAAACTTACAAATATGTAGTAAATTATTCTAAATTATAAAATTAATAAAATTAATATTCGGTCTCAAAAATGAAAATTAATTACACGAATGCACTTATTCTTCGAAGGAATTCCACTTGACATGTAAAAATAATGTAACATTATTTAAATAAGCAAAAAAATCATTAAACAATTCATTTTAATTATATTTATAATATAATTTTGTCATTAACTAACAGTGGAACAAAAAATGTTTTGAAAACTTGATTTTTTTATTTAACATAACCTCACTTTTTCGGGTTTTTTCTGGCTTTGAAGCTTCATAATTAAATATTAATTATATTTAAATTAAATGTTTTTTTAGAAATGTGTTGAGGAGTAAATTGTAGAAAGGTATAGAAACTGATTTTATTTTGCAATGATAGGAAAACAAAAGTTATTTAAAAAATACTGAAACCGTAGAGGGAATCCCTCCCTAGGTGTGTGACGGAGGGTTAATTCACATTAATATCAAACATCGGAAAAAAACCTCGATACATCGAAAATATCGAAATTAAAACATCGATGTTTCCGATGTGCCATCATTACAGAAAATCCTATTAGTAAGAAAAGAATAGACGTATCTTCATCCTTTTCTAACTAATTATCCAGAGAATCAGGCTGACATTCAAAACCTAACCTTCTAAGTTTAACCGTCCATTTTTCTCCGTGTATAAATAAATATTTAGTCATTTCAAAAAAACTATTTTATTGATGCAAATAAATATTTATTTTAATTAAAAACTATGCATTATTGAATCAAGTAATTTTCCTAATTGATTTAAAGCAATATTTATTAGATCAAATTATTCCATTTAATTGACTTAAGTAATTTGTATTTGGTTCAAATAACTATTTATTTGATACCATAAATTAAAATATTTATATCCAGCATATATTTACTTAGTTCAAATAAATAAAAATAAATAAGTAAAAACAAATAAGTTTAAATACAACCGAACGAGCGGTAGCGAGTGAGGTATATGTCGCTAGTATACAAATAAAATTGTTAATTTCAGGTAAACACGAGCGAGGAAGAAGGCAGTGGAAGCGGAAGCAGCAGCAACGGAAGTATAATAACGGGCCAAGATGACCGTTCAACGCCCTTAATCGAGAGAGTGTGTCCAAGCGAGAGCAGCGGTATTGGAAGTTTATCAACATTCAGCAGTTACTATGACCGTTCGCCAATTGTAATAGATCCCGAGAAACTCGGACAATTTATAGCCTCAACAAATGAAAAAACCGAACGACTGACAACGACAAATAATAATAACAATAATGATTCACGCGGTAGACGTTCAACATCACTGCCGAGTCCTCCAATAGCAACAGTGATAAATGACGATCGCAGTTTGTCGCTGCCCTATTCGCCTGGACTGCAACCCCGTGGAAACCGTGCAGCGTCAGTGACAAGTCGCAGTGAGAATCCAAATCTCCAGAGGCTCACGCCACTAAAACGAAAAACGGATAATTCTCATCTTCAAGAACCAACGCGTAAGACAAGTTCATCGAGTGTTAATGCACTGACAACATCGACGGCGTCTATTAATCCGGGACAATTATCACCAGTGCCAAGTGCAACGGGAAGTAAACGAAATGAAGTCTATGTTTGATCATTTTTTTTTAAGGATATGATTTATTTTACGGTGCCTTAGTTGTATTTTCAAGAAAAGAAGAACAATCCGTCCCGATTGAAGTAATTTCAATCACGTTTTATTTTTTTTTTTACAGTTTATCAAATTTGTAACTTAAAAAAAAGGAAATTTGTATTTTTTTCTATTGTTTACTTGGAAAAAATTAGGAAAAAAGTAGAATTTGGTTTTTCCCAGTCAATATAATTCGATTGGAAAATTAAATTAATTTTGGATGTGAATTCAATAGTAATAATTGATTAATATTGAATGTAAATTCCATAATAATTAATTAGCATTGAGTGAGTATATATTAATTATCCGAATTTAATTGATTATTACTTAATTTAATTATTCAAATATTGGAACAAAGTGGATAAATTAAATAATTGAGGGCCTGCATACAATAACAACCGCTGCGCTTGGTTGTTATTGTATGCAGGCCCTCAATTTACCCAGTTAAATTAATTGCGACTTAATTAATTATTAACTAATTAATTCAATTATTCAAAATATTGAATCAAAAGTGAGTAAATTAATTAATTTACCGACTTTAATTAATTATTACTTAATTAATTATTTTACCGACTTCAATTAAATAATTACTTAATTAATTAAGTTCTACTTCATTAATCCTGGTATTAATGTAATCAATAATCAATTAGGTATTACTTAATTAATTAGGTATTCATTATTCAGGTATTACGTAATTATTAATTTCTTAATTAATTAAGTAATACTTAATGAAATAAACAATTTTCACTAAAAACAATATTTTACTTATTGAAAATATTTTTGTAAAATTCTGAACGTTCAAATGAAGGAAATATTTTTTGTCGTAGTAAATATTTGCAAATAATTATTGACTGCAAAAAAAAAAATTAAACATGAAAATTAAAGTTTTACGACATTTTTATAAATTATATTTTTAATACTTAAGAACATTATCAACAATTTAGAATTTGAAAAAAAATTGAAAGAAAATAATAATTTGATAAATATAAAGAAATTGTAAAATTATAATAAAATTAAAATTGAAAAGAAAATTAAAATAGGAAATTATAAAAGAAAAGAAATCTAAAGAAATTAAGTAAATTAATTAAAAGAAAGGAGATTTAAAGAAATTAAGTAAATTTACTAAAAGAAAAGAGACATAAAAAAATTTAGTAAATTAATTTGAAACAAAGAGATTTAGAAAAATTAAGAAACTTAATTAAAAGAATTTTTTCTTTTAATTCGAAGAAATTTGGTAAATGAATTAAAAAATTCTTAAAAAATAATAATGTAATAAATATTAAGTTAAACAAATAATAAATTTTTTTAAAAAACACTGAAATTTATTTGAATATTTAGAATTTTTTTTGACATTAGTGAAATTTTTTTCTGTCAGTATAAATAAGAAGCTAGACAATTTTTTTTTCAACACAAAATTATTATTAATGTTTAATGAATATTTATGAGAGTCCTAGAGAAAAATGATAAGTCTGGTATATATTGAAAGCGAAAAAGATTGTGAACTTAAATATATTTACATTTAAATTATAGTGTCGAATGTTATGTAAGACTGATATCCTCGGGATAAGTCAACAGATTTACAGTGAGTTCTCGCGAGTCGTTCAACTCACGAGTCGTTCAAACTCGTCAGTCGTTCAACAGCTGATCAGTGTCCGATTCACGAGTCGTTCAATTTCTGGTATGCGCGCGCTGGTGCTCAGTGCTGTGTAATTTAAACGGACCAAAGCCATTGAATATTGTGTCTTTCGGAGCGATAAATATGCTTCACACATCCCTGAAATCGCCTTGGAGGCGAGGCTTATGCGTTGAACGACTCGTGAGTTTTATGATCTTGAAAATTTTCGAGAATTGAACGACTCGCGAGAACTCACTGTATTGGCATTTTTTCAGCGAATACTATATTATACTAATTCGTCTCGTTGGTCTCGTTTAATTACCGCGCGACTTTCAAATCAAGCCAAATGATAATAAATCATCAATTTCGGAGGAAAAAAAATTTTTTTTCCACTTTTCGTTTGGCTGTAAGGGAGCGTTCACAAATTACGTAACATTATAAAGGGGTGGGGGGGGGGTCTAGCTATTTGTTATGTACAGCAGAAAAAATGGCGCTAATGTATGTAACAGTGTGTTACATGGGGGAGGGGGGGGTCAAAATTTTCAAAAATTAGCGTTACGTAATTTGTGAACGCTCCCTAAGCTGTAATATTATAACTGAATGCTAGGTAAGGAAAAGATACAGCGTGTATGACATTTATTATTAATATTTTTTATTATTATTAATAATTAATATTATTACTAGGGGAGAGTTGTCAGGGTTGGGCATAGTTTTGACTTTTCTTCATAACATCCTCTGTAGGACGAACTTCTCGATTAGCAACATTTTTTTTCCTCCTTTCCAATGGAAATGAAGTTTTTAACACTGACTTTTCCATGACTTTTTACTAATTTTATTTTTGCTTTTTTTGGGACAAAAATATGGTAACTGACATATTTAACAATAAATTAATATCTAATTATAGAAAGAAACGATAATAAAAATCTTCTAAGTTTTGTTAAATTAAAAAAATTTTTCATTCACAAAAAATTTTAATTTTTGTATAAATTTTTAGAAATTTCCCTTACTTTCAATGAAATTTTCTGCCATTCCCTGACTTTTCCCTGACCGTTAGACACCCTGAAAGACAGATGGCGCTAGTGTGATAAAACGAAATAAACGCGGTGACTCAACCCTAAACACTGCCCAACCCTGACAACTCTCCCCTATTATTATTATTATTTTTATTATTACTATTTTTATTATTAATTAATATTATTAATATTATTATTACACGGAAAAAAAAAGTTCCCAGATGTTTCAGGAATTATTTCCTAACTCTTGGATACGTGGTAACAGCTCTGAACTAGCGACGAACATTCAATGGTAATCAATGAATGTTTGAAAGAAATTCGGGAACTGTATTAGAAAAAGCTATAAATAGTCCATTAGTCTCTTTTTCATTACTTTCTCATGTAAAGTTCATGGCACTGGCCGCAACTGTTTCTGAAATTTTCGGGAACTCGTCAAGGAATCTTGGTGCGCAGAAACTGTGCGCACCAGTCTCAACAAGTCTCACCGTCAGTAAGACTTGCGTGCCTTATATATTTATTTTATGCTGAGGTATTTAACTCGCCTGTTTAGCTCAGCTGGATAAGACGCCGGACTTCTATTCTCGGGTACGCGAGTTCTGTTCCAGCCGCCGTCGATTTTTCTCTAATATGGTTTTTTCTATTTCAGAAACTTAATAAAAAATAAAAATTGTATGTGACCTTCAAGGATAAATGTGTGTGTGTGTGCGCACTTATTAATGAGGGGAAGTGGGAGGGGGGAAGCAGAATCCATTTTTTCTTGCATTCGCTTAACTTTTCGATTTTCTTGTACAGTTCCCGACTTTTTCAAGAACAGTTTGCCGAGAAGCGGTGAAATAGTTATAATTTGTAGAGAAATAGTAAATTACATATTTAAACGAGGCAACCTTTAGTTATCTGTGTACTACCCGCCGTATCCAAGAGTTAAGAACGAAGTTCCCGAATAATCCTCGAACTTTTTTTTTCCGTGTAGTATGATTATAATTATTGCTATTTTTATTTCTATTTAATTATTATTTCTATTTTTTTTTGTTTTTTTATTATTAATTAATATTAGATATTAATTATTTTGTGATATGAATCTTCAAGAATCGCGCAAAATCGTGGTTTTTAGCTAGGAAAAAAATATTTTGTCACGAGTCGTGACGATAACTTCGCAAACTAAAATATTGCTTAGATTATTTTTGTAGTTACGTGTAAAAAAAGAAAAAAAATTTTTACTTAACTTTACAGTAAAATCATTTGCAGTTTCTGTGCATTTTCAATGATAATTTTTTTTATATTTCCAGACAGTAAATTTTACTAATTTTCACTAAAAATTCGTAAATAGCAAAATTCACGTCCTTTGTACTAAAGTTTACTTTGAAGATAGTAAAAATTTACTTCCATTGTAGTAAAAAATACTTCGGAAAAAGTAAAATTTTCTACGAAAATAATAAGATTCAGTTTACAAAAACTAAAATTTACTTTGAAAATAACAAAAATTTTTTTGGGAAATAGTAAAATTTAGAGTAGTAAAAATTAAATTAATTTTTTTCCGTGTAACTAAAAAAAATGTACATGCCTAATATCAAAAAATGTATAGGAAAAAAAGATTTTCCACAAATTTTTCAACTCTGTTTATAACAGAGTGGAAAAATATGACTTTCAATTTTGCAAACACAGAAAAAATTTTAATCGCAAAAAAAATACAAGAGTAGTGTTATTGAAAAAAAGTTTTCTCAACAGCCATATTTGCCATAATATACGAAACTTGTGCAAAAAAAAACAACTAGTTTCTTTCTAATTATCATAGATTAATTTTGATTTTTTAAGAAAATTTTGATAGTTACAATTTTATAAGCTTTTTTTTGGTGAAAAATAATAATTATTATTTATCGCCTCTCATTTTTGACGAAAGTGAAAACGAAAATAATATCTCTTTCTTCGTATAGAGAAAGAGACTTTTAATTTTTTTTTCTTTGTAAATAAATATCATTTATCGAGGAGTTGGAAATTTATTTTCTGTTTTTTAATAACAAAAATAATTTTTTTTTACAAAAAAAAATTTTTTTATAAGGAAAATAATTTGTTTTTACAGAAAAAAATTTGTTAATAAAAAATAATTTCTTTTCATTAAAAAAAAAAAGAAAATAAGTTTCTAACGCGCGTTTATTTAATGATTTTTGCTCAAGCAATCATCAAGTTAGGATGACGGTGATCGTGATGCAATTTATTGATTATTGTTAATAATGCAATTATTTATAATTTAATATATCCACAAAACTCGTGATTATTGTTAGTTAATGAAAAAAAATGATGTACTAACAAACAACGAAAATAAAAAATATTTCCTCATTTATTGAGGAGTCGAAAAAAATATTAAGTATAACAACGTAGATAATAAATTGAATAAAATATATATTTTTAATTAATTAAATAATAAAAGGCAATTTTAATAGATCATTTTTAATTTATATATTACAATCGAAAAATTTTGTAGAGATGATGAAAAAAATCTCTTTCTCGAAAATAATAATTTTATACACAAATGCGAATCAAAGCGAATCTGTGAAGTGAATATTGAAATTCGAAATATTCTTCAATATATATTCTTCAATACTATGTTTACTACTAAAAATAGTAGTAAAATTAAAAAGTTTCCTTATGAATTATTAATTTTTTAATTTAATTTAATTTATTAATTTTTAACTCCTTTTTGATTATTAATTCTTAATTTCATTTTAATTATTAATTTTTCATTCTTTTTTTATTATTAATTTTTCATTCTTTTTTTATTATTAATTTTTCATTTCTTCTTGAATATTTCGAATCAAAAAATGTAATTTTAGTTTTTAAGCAATTAAGCAGTCGCCTTTCGATTTATATTCAGTAAAAAGTAAACTTTAAATTTTAGTTAACAAATATTAAAGAAATAGAAAAACATTTCCACTTAATCTCTAATTAAAATTATTTTTAATTATAATAAATAATTTACTTACAATTGAAAACTTATTAAAAAATGTTGAATATTAATAAGGTAAATTAAAAGTTTGTTTTTTGATTTAATTGTCAGTCATTTTTTTTGCAAATTAAAATTTAATTATTAAACAAATGAAATTAAAGAATTAAATTAATTAAATTAATAAAATTATTTAAATTAAGTAATTAAAGTTATTTAAATTAAATTAATTTAATTTACGTTAAAATAATCAGAAAAGGAAACTTTTTTATTCAAATACTTCCGGATTCAATTAAATAATTTTTTTCAAATAGAAGGATATTAAAAAATTTTAATATCTCTGTAGATCTGTTGGAGGATTGCAATACTCATTCAATTTAGAATTATAATTATTATTATTATAAATTATGTTAATAAATACAAATAGATTTTTGTTTGTTCTCTTAAATGTAAATAAAAAATCAATTATCGTCGAATTTAAAACAAATATTTTTTTTTGTTCAAAATGTTGAGAACTTTTATCCAAGGACACATATCCACTAAGAACTCATGAGAGTTTCTTTAAATGTAGATATTATTAATCTTACAGTATTTTTACATAATATTTCTTCCTATTTTTAGACAATAACCGCTGAGCGCATTATAATTACAATAAATAATTAATGAATTACAATTATTTTAATTTCAATTTTTATAATTACAATTATTGTATCATAATTATAATTATCGTAATTGCAATTATTATAATTAAAATTATAGTATTGTAATTATAATTATTATTATATTATTATTATAAGAAAAACTGTCATAAGTAAAAATTAATTTATATATTCGTATAAATAAATTACAATGCAATATTTGTAAGTAGTATACGGAATAATTCAGTAGTTGATTTTTCAAGTACTGTATATGGTGCTCAACTGTGTGCTTTCGAAATAAAAAGAATCTTCCCTTTTTTTATAGAATTTAATAATAGAAGTGATTTTACTTATAGCTCCTTATTATATGTACACACCTATTGAATAAAAAAAATAAAAAAATAAATTAAATTTTCCTTTATTTTTCCTGTGAAAAGTGATTAAAATAATTGCTGACAATTTTCTTTTAAAACTCTCTTTAGTCTCATTTATTATATAAAAAACGTCGTGAAATAACATACATTTAACATAGGAATGACATTAGTTTCATTTTCTGTACAGAGTGTATCTTAAAGATCTTGTGTAATTTTTCATCTCGAATTAAACGCCTTTTTTATCAGAATTCAACTGAAAATTAAAATACTCAATATATAATTTGTACACTGAAAAAAATACATTTTCTTCAGTTTGTACTAATTTTTTAAAGAATTAATAATAAAAAAGTGACTTTTTTCTCACACCTATACATAAATGCCGACCCATAAAAGAAGGAACAAAACACCAAAGCCGGAAAATATTGCAGCGACTAAAGAAACTAATAGTTCTTTGAAAATGTCTCTCGTGAATTTTGTACTCGTTACTTCGTAAACAAAGAACCAGGCTGTGAAAAAAATTCCAATTCCTAATAAAACTAGGGCGAGTAGTGGAAATATTGATGGATTTATCGGTGAGACATATCTCGCCATTGACTCAACAGCAACCTGAAAATAAAAATGCAAAAGTTAGTAAACAAAATAATTTCACTTTAAATTTCAAATAAAACCCACAAGAAAAAAAATGTTTTAATAAAAAAATGCATAAAAATAAATTTAATTAATTATTTAAATTTCAAATAAAATCCACAAGGAAAAAAATTCTTTAAACGAAAATAGTGTACAAAATCAAATTTAATTAATTATTTAAATTTAAGTTGCAAATAAAATCACAAGAAAAAAATGGACAAAAATAAATTTAATTAATTTTTGTCTTAAATTAAAAATTCTTTCAAGAATAAATAAATCGAAATAGAAAAATAAATACAAAAAATTAAATCTATTTTATATTACCTACACTGAAAAAAATAATAGGCAAAATGTGTTTTTTACTCAAGCAATTTTTGCCTAAGAACAAAAGCAATTGTTTCTTTAAAAAAGCAATTTTTGCCTAAAATTAAGGCAAAAATTACTTTTTTTTAAAGAAACAATTGTGTTACGCGTATTGCTTTAGTTCTTAGACAAAAATTACCTGAGCACATTCAGCACTTAACCAATTTTTTTTAAGTGTATTAATTTTGTATTTAAAAATAAAAGAAATGCGAAATATAATATTTTAAATATATAATTTAAATAAATGAACAAAACAAATGTATACAAAAAGAGAGTAAAAATAATTTTTTAGAAAAAATAATTTCGGAGCAATAAATAATTCGTAAATTAAAATACAACTATAATTAAAAATGTTTTCTAACTAATAAAACAAAAAGAAGAAAAATAAATATCCAATATAGAAAAGCGACAATATTAAGAAGTTAAAATGTTACCCTTTTACTGTTAGAATTTTCTACCAAAATTTACAGCACTTGTGGTATAAAAGTACCAAAAAAGAAATTAATATTTCAAAAAGTAATTCTACTTACTTATTTTATAATTTATTATAAATAATACTTACCATTTTTATTCAGATTATGTGACGTGGCTGGTAAAATAGAGAAAAGTAACCTCAAAAATTGACGCCCCCGGTGAGTTTAATACAACACAGTTTGTTATAAAAATGATTTTTTATTTAAATTCCCGTTGAGGAAAAAATTTCAAAACAATAACGAAAATTCAGACATTTAATTGTCAATTTTCTTTCAAACTTTCACTAAACTATTTTGCTTTTTTCCTTTAAAAAAGCATTTAAAAATGAAAAATCAGTCGACGTGGTTGACGGCTTTAAACGCAAACCTAAACAACACTGAACAACACCGAACAGAGACACGAAAATCACACACGTACACGGAGAAAAAAATCAGGGCTTTGTAGCATGGAGTGGTCTGTAGCTTTGTGACGTATGCGCATGATACGCTCGTCTCTCGATAGAGGCAGCACTAAATTTGCGGTTTTATTCAAATAATAATTTAATTAATAATATAATAAACACATTTAATTTATTGAAGTTTTTACGTATAGTTTAGAATATTGGCAAGCAACATGGGCAAATCGACAAAATACTTTCTCACAGTAAAATCTTAAGTGGAAAAAATCATAAACTCAAATACAATAGAGCATGCAGTGGAGGCGACGAAACTTAATCCTTCCCGTAATAAATATTTTAGGATTATTTGAGTATAACACAGGAAGGAAGAGTAAGGGTGCAATCCCATTACAGCAGAATACGTCGACCGAAAACAGAAAATCATGAGTGCAAAAGAGATATATAGATATTGTTGTTCTTTTCACTCTCATGATTTTCTGCTTTCGGTCGACGTATTCTGCTCACATGGGATCGCACCCTTAGGGTGCGATCCCATGAATGCAGAATACGTCGACCGAAAGCAGAAAATCATGAGAGTGAAAAGAACAACAATATCTATATATCTCTTTTGCACTCATGATTTTCTGCTTACGACATATTCTGTTCACATTAGATCTCACCCTAAGGAGACCGAACTCTGTGTAGAAAGCGCTTTAAAAATCCCAGAGAAATATGCACGAAAAGTGCCAGGCTCACTGCGTTCTAGTCGACCTCCAATTAAGTTGATCATGCGCATAAGCTGTGTTGTGTCTCTGCTTCTCGTAAAAATTGTGCGAGTGAGATGTAAGATCTAATGTTTACATTTAGCCGGTCTTAGTGAGATACATACATATACAATACATTTCGTTTTAACCTTTAAAGTGCTAAGTGTTGAAAAATCACGCTCAGTGCTAACCCCGGTCTGTCAGACCGCTATTCCCTTTTGACAGTTTTTTAGTCATTTATAATTTTTAAAAGACAACTATTATAAATATTTTTTACTTTTTTAGGGGTTATATACAGTCAGGCGGTCGAAAAAATGCAGTTTTTCAGGATTTTTTTTAAAAAGGAATATTAACTTATTAAAGCGAAAGTTTTCCTATAATGTTTTACATCTTTTAAAGTTTTAAAAAATATATTTCATTTGTAAAAATATTATTTTTTTTGGCCTCTGTAGCTTATCTCCCAAAGATCCACGAAAAAAAAGTGCCCCGCGGTGAACAAGATAACAATTGATAGAATCATCTGAGATCAAAAAGTTAAATAGATTCTGTTAGTGTATGAGAAAATATAGTCTTTGATCGTTGGAATTAAAAAAATATCATGTTTTGACAAAATGGCAGCCAAAGAAAAAAAAAGTTCATTTTTATGAAGAAAAAAATCGTCTTCAAATGTTGATTAAAATTATAATTTTCATTTTATTTGAAAAACCAACGATCAAGGACAGCAAAAAGTAGTTGTTAAGCTTGTGTGAAAATTAGAGCTAAATCGGTTCAGCGGTTTTTGAGAAATCGTGTTCACCGACTTGAAAAACATAGTTTTGAGAAAAGCGAGTTTAAAGACGCTGCACCTGCTCTATACCCCATGGCGCGCCTTTCTAGTTTTGTCTGCAACTTCGAAAATATTTCTCGAATCTTAATAAAATTTTTTTTCACAACAGGCAAATATATATATACTTTAAGAAAATGCAAAAAAAAATAATCGATTTTTTAAAAATCGTGACTGTATATAACCCCTTAACAAAAAAAGTCATTTCTGTATTATGCATTTATTTATTTTATAAATGCAGTCTATGAGAACTATCAGTAGAACTAGCTGCGCGTCAAGTTGCGCAGACGTCACTCATGGGAATATACTGGAATATACTTTCACTTAAAGCTGACCCCGGTCTCACAGACCGCTATACTTCAAATATTTATTTATATTACAAAATTTAACGAATAAAAATTTTTGAAAAAGTTGTCTCCTAACAGATTTTCATAAAATATAAAGCTACTAAAAAGTTCAAGTTCTTATTATACTTTGAAAAAAAGTTACAAGCAAAGAAAATTTTAATAGCGGTCTGTCAGACCGGCATAGCACTTTAAAGGTTAATAATTATTTATTTATTTTATTTAAAAAATGTCGTGTTGTGTGCCAGGATGTAAAGAAAGAAAAAGAGTCTAAAAACATTAGTCTCTTGTATCCTTCTACGGTATGTAAATATACTCTAGTTATAAACACAATTCTTCTTAACCATTTTTGCAAAATTTTTCCCTTTTCATAAATATATTATTAAATTATTTTAAAAATCTAAATAATATCACAATTGTAAATAAATAAATTTGCTTTTAAAATTAACACTGTTTAAACTATGTAATATTTACCTTGACATAACCACACTTTTCATCTATGTCAACACTGAACTTTAGTTCAATGCGCATGATCGACTTAATTGGTGATCAACTAGAACACAGTGAGTCTGGCACTTTTCGTGCATATTTCTCAGACATTTGTAGAAGCAGAGTTCGGTCTCCTTACTCTTCCTTCCTGGTATAACACTAAAAATAAGTACATGTTTTACTTATTTGTCACGTTTTTGAAATTCACATTTATGGTCTTTAAGAAGCAATAATGCTTCTTAAAGAAACTCGAGTAAATCGCTCATCTGGTTACCATAAAACCCCAAGACCCTTTTTTTTGCCTGAGCAATAAAAAGGGGATGCTTTTGTTTCGTCATCCCTGCTGCATGGACTAGTTAGAAAAAATCTGAAACACCTTCTTTTTCCGCCTTTTTGGGTTTTTCCTTTTTTTAACGAATTAGAGTAAAGGAGGCGTACGAAAGTGCCTTCCTTCCTGGCACTCGGGGATGGGGGCGGAGGTCCCCAGGATGGGACCATAGGGTCTCGGAGGAAAACGAGAAGTTAGAAATTATTCTACTTCCGAAGTATTAACTTGTTCATGGAATAAAATAAAGTTAAAATAGAATGAAATTAGAATTCTTTAATTTAATCAAAATTCACTATAACAAAAATCCCTGACAATTATAAATTAACAAATTAATAGTTCTTTCACCGCGGGAGTTGAGCTTCTAAGCTCTTTGTTGCGGAAACGAGCCATCATCGTCGAGGATTCCGCTTCGAAAATAAATCCCTAATTTAAATTAAAAAGACAATAATAAAATTCTTAAAAGTTTAAATTTTGAGAGCTTTACCGCGCAAATCTGACTCGGCGCGAGCTTTAGCGCATGGGCGCTTCCTTGAGGCGAAAGAACGAACTCGTACGATTGCAGCAAGGCTCCTTAAGGCCAACCAAGAAGACTAGAGACAGGAGGAGTAAGTTCGCTGTATTACCACAGAGAACGGTGACGTAAAATATGAGGGCAATGCAGGTGGCGTCTTGGCAAGTAGATGGTGTAGTAGACGAAAATTAGTCTTCTGCGCATGTAAACACATTTATGTTTTGCGCGGTTGATACTAAAAATATTGTTATATTTGTGGTTATGTCGAGAATTTTCACCGGTTGAAAAATATAAAAAATAAATGAATCACATATAATTTAACTAAAAAATAAAAATGCCTGCTATTTGCAGCATAATAGATTGTGGATGTGATGGTGGCGTATGATAAATGGTAAATATATTCTAATAAAATTATGAATAATATGCAAAAGCATAATTATATACAATACCTTGAACAAATCTTGGCGAATTCGCCAAGAACTGTAAGAGTAGTATTATTCTAAAATCACGCTTTTTTCCTTACTTTACTCACAAGCGTATTTGTTATATAAATATATATAACAATTAAATTTTACTTCTCCAGTATTCATAACCTCTCTATCATACATTGCGTTGTTATCGTTGTTATGCTTTTCTTGCTCTTCTGCTATACGTGCTATACTATAGTTCTATATATACTTGCGCAGTAAACCATTTTTGGTTAAGGCCAACGCAGAATAGATCTGTAACCGGACCCGCTATCGTAACCGTAAGCGTAAGAATGAGTTAGAGAAGGATAAACAATATACCTATCCTTCTTAAACTCATTCTTACGGTTACGCTTACGATTGCGGTTCCGGTTACAGATCTATTCTGCGTTGGCCTTTACTAAAATAGGGCGAGCTCTTGCTGCAATCGTACAAATTCGTTCTTTCGCCGTAAGGAAGCGCCCATGCGCTAAAGGTGTGACGTATGTGCATGATACGCTCCTCTCCCAATAGAGGCAGCACTTAATGCGCGGTTTAATTCAAATAATTAAACATAAATTAACGCAACCACCACATTATAATTATTGAGATTTCTATATAATTCAAATTATTATTATTATTAATTATTATAGAAAATATTTAGTCGATTTGCCAATCGACTAAATATTTTCTCACGATAAAATCCTGAGTGGAACGAATCATAAAATTGAATACAATAAAGCATGCAGTAGAGGTGACGAAACTTAATCCCTCACAATAAATATTTTAGGACTTTTCAGAGTATAACGTTAAATTAAAGTACATGTTTTACTTATTTGTCACGTTTTAGAAATTCTTATTTTATAGTTTTATTGCTTCTTAAAGAAACTCGAGTAAATCGCTCATCTGGTTACCATAAAAACCTAAGACCCCTTTTTGCCTGGGTAATAAAAAAGGGGACACTATTGTTTCGTAATCCCTACTGCATAGACGAGTTAGTAAAAATCTGAAACACCCTCTTTTTCCGCCTTTTTGGGTTTTTCCACTTTTTAGCGAATCAGACATAAATAGGCGTATATATGTATTCCTTCCTGGCACTCGTGGGGGGGGGCAAAGGCCCCCAGGATGGGACCGTATGGTCTTGGAGAAAGCAGATACTGTTCTACCTCGAAAGTATTAACAAGATATGTTGAGAGATTAAGAATAAAGTCAATATAGTATGAATTTAGAAGTTTCATTTAATCACCAATAATAATAATTTTTAACTTGTATTTTTCGCTAAGCAAGCAGTAAAGTATTCATATCACCGCGGAAGTTGAGCTTCGTAGCTCTTTATTGTGGAAACGAACTTTCATCGTCGAGGATTCCGCTTTGAATTAAACTCTAATTATAAAATCAAAGTAGTATTATAAATTTCTAGTAAAAGTTTGAATTTTTAGAATTTTACCGCGCAAACTGACTCGGCGCGTTGTTGTGACAAGCGACTGCCATCTCGCTCGTTAACTTTTCGATATATCGATTAACGAGTTATCGAAGCGCGAAACAATAAAATTTCGTTAATAATCTAATTATTTTAGGATTTTCTTACGACTTTTGACAAATATTGACGAGACTAAACAAGAAAGTTTGACTATTGTAAAATATAATTCTTCACGGTTTAATAGTTTCCAAATTCCAAAAATGTATTTGAAAATCAACATTTCTTAGAATTGGCATAAATCAAGTGGAATAGCGAAAGAAAATGTAATCTCTAGTTTCTTTAGAGTCATAAAACCGAGAAATTCTTGAAAGAATATAAAAAATATCTCAAGTGTCCTTTTCCATAAGACAATGCAACATGTGTTTACCATACTTCGTCGCTTGGGTGATAAACCATTCTATTTCAGCTTTGCGCTGAAAACCATTCTATTTCAAATACGCACTGAAAAACATACCATTTCGTGAGTGTGCTACAAAACATTCATTTTTAAAAGACAGTTGAAAAACATACGATTTCAACAGAGTTTTGAAGATAATATCATTTCGAGGACTTAAAAGGATTTGCTGATAAAATATTATTTTTTACTAATAATTACGTTTATAATAGAGCATAACAAATTTTATATAGAATTTAATAATTGCAAATTTATAATCGATTTTTGAGAAATTAAAAATTGTTTAATAATACCTAGTTGTTATTTTTAAAATATTAAAATTTTTTTAAAATAACAGTATATTCTGCCTTTTAAATTAAACATTTATATTTTTTAATTTTTAACAATTAGATAATTTGATTCTACAAAATAATCAATTTTATTTTAATTTTTAGAATTCAAGCAGTAGTTTGACTATTAGGAATGTATTTTATTTTTATGAATTAAAAAAAATATTGTAGGTTACATATAAAATGATAAAAATTATAATAAATTCTATACATATCAAGTGATTTGCAAGTTACTTTAAGATCTCTTAACCTTATAAATATCTTATTCTTAAAGTTGTCAACCTGAAAAAAATTGTATGTTCTCGAAATGAAATTATCTTCAAAACTCTGTTGAAATCGTATGTTTTTCAACTGTCTTTTGAAAATGAATGTTTTGTAGCACACTCGCGAAATGGTATGTTTTTCAGTGCGTATTTGAAATAGAATGGTTTTCAGCGCAAAGCTGAAATAGTATAGAGATGTCTAATGTGACGTCACCTCAGTCGGTATAGTCGCAGAAAGTAGAGCGATTATCTTCCAGGCCCCAATGTAACATTGGCTTATATGGGAGATTGCAGAAAATAATTTCTTTCTCTAAAATTGAAATAAAAATCATGATATAACCAAGTGTGATTTGGATAAAGTAATGATTTTCACAACACATACGTATTTAAAACTAAGTTATAAATTTCCCAAAGTTTAAAAATTACAAAATACCAGTTCTAGCAGAACTAGCAGAAGAGAATTTCGTCTGCTAGAACTGGTATTTTTTAAATTTTTAAACTTTGGGAAATTTATAACTTAGTTTTAAATACGTATGTATTGTGAAAATTTTTACTTTATCCAAATCACATTTGGTTATCATGATTTTTACTTCAATTTTAGAGAAAGAAATTATTTTCTGCAATCTCCCATATAAGCCAATGTTACATTGGGGCCTGGGAGATAATCGCTCTACTTTCTGCGACTATACCGACAGAGGTGACGTCACATTAGACATCTCTATGGTTTATCACCCAAGCGACGACTTGTGACCACAAAAATGGCTTCGAAAAGTCACGTACACATAGACTTTCATTATGCGACGAACCTTAATTATCAATTGTATAATATGAACGTTATGAATAATTAACAACAATATTATATTGTTGCTAATTGTGCAGTATGAATGTATTATTTGAAAATAATATTATTAGTAAACTTTATCTGATTTATTGTTGTAATATTATGGTATAGGATATATGCATGTATGTGTGTATATGTGTATGTATGTATATGTATATGTATATGTATATTTGTAACGTATTAATATAATAATAATATTATATTATGATATATTATCAAATTGGTTATCGTTATAATTGTTGTTTATATTTAAAATGATGAGTGCAGTATAAGAGATTTATTGTTACTAGATATGATGTAAATAATTAATAATTGTGTAATTAGTGTGAATGCAAAAGGGTTATGTTCACTTGTTGTGATACATGTTTTCAATACATAGAGTATGTTTATACGTGTATTAGTGCAGTGCAGTGTTAGTGTTGTGATTCTAAAAACTTCAGACTTTACAAACTCTATGGGCGGTATTCATAGTCGATACCAAGAAGACTAGAGACAGGAGGAGTAACTTTGATGTATTCCTGTAGAGAGCGGTGGCAGAAAATGTGAGGGCAATGGAGGCGGATAGTTGAAAATGTAGTTTGTGCAATAGACCAAAATTAGGTTTCTGCGCACGCTGATTATTCAAACGATTCAGATTCAAACACGCGCTAAAAGAAATCTTTTTCCACGTGCTGCACATTGTCATTGTGTGATATTGTGTTTACCGCAAAGTTTTTATGAAAACAATTTAAGTTGTTTTTAATTACCTACTACGTATTACAACTAATTTTCCAAGGTTATTTTTTAAAGTTATGAAATAAACGTCCACCTTCTATCAATATAATATGAATACAAACCAAGGTTTTTTTGAGGTTATGAAATAAACATCCAACTTTTATCAATACAATTATTAATAATTTCTAATATTTTTTCGACATTAGTTTGGGATTGCAATTTATCAAATTTCTTTCAGTTTACTACCTTATTATGACGATGAATTTCAAAGTCAAAGAATCATAATCGTTAAAATAACCTCTTCATAATATAATATATGACATTTCTATGTTTTGACGTCTGCTATTCTCTCTCATCTTTTTCCACTACTTGCGCAGTAACCTATTTTGCGTTTCTGCACTAACTACATTTCTATATTACTACTTCCCCCATTGTCCTCATCTACCAAGCCATCCCCACTACCCGAGTTATCCCTCCTGTCTCTAGTCTTCTTGGTCGATACTTATTTCTTAAGCAGCGACTTAAGCTGCCACCTAGATTCATAGTCGTGCAATAAGCATTGCCTTAAGCCGCAACTTAAGCATATGCTTGACAAAGTAAATGCTTCGATTTTGAGATGCATAGTCCCATCTTAAGAATGACAAGTATTCATAGTCAAATAAGATGATCTTATTTGACATTGCCGGTGAACTTATTTGAACGAATTGAGGTTATGATTTTAAGTCAACGTTTTACATGACTTAAGCAATTACTTATTGTCTTTTTATAAATATTTATAATAAAAATGAAAAGATTTTTTGTTAAAAACAATTTAATAATAATTAAAATTTAATAATTTAGAAAAAAGGTTCAAAATTTATAAAATTTTCACGAGAAATAAAAAGTATTTTTTTTTCATCGAAATGTTGAAAAAACATTTCGATATGCATCCACACACATACATCCGGAGAATTTGTTCCCCATGTTGAAATATTTATATACGCTATACTTGAAAATTTGTAAAAATAATTGATTCTAAGAAAATCGACACCCTATGAGGAAATAAAACTGTTAATATTAAATAATTATTAAAAAATACTATTTTTAAAAATTTTGTAGTTCCAAATGAAAGTTAATTGTTTTACCCCTTTTATATGCACTCTTGGTTCATTGTTTTAGGAAAAATAAGATTTTTTTATAAAAAGTTGCAAAAAAATTCATTTTACAATAACTTTTTTTAAACAAAATTTTTTCTGTCGTTTGTTTGTTAGAGACAATGGCCAAATAAAAATGCTTTTTTTCATTTCGATTATAAAAATACTCCTTATTTTTTGTAAAATTTCACTGATTCTGACTCAATAATTTTTTTTAGAAACAATATAATAATAGTTAAAATAATTTTTTCTATTTTTTAATACAGAAAAATTTAGAATCTAAATATAATATTTCGTGAGGAATAAGAATATTTCAATTTTCATCATTCTGGTAGTCATTTCTTGTATCCTTTTACTTTATAACTTTTATCCTAAAAATATTAAAATATGCATATTTTTCAGTTTTTTTGACCCCCCCCCCCTCCTTTCCCTTATCAGATATTTTATGTGCATTAGCGCCATTTTTTCTAATGAATATAAGCTATCTACTATCGCTTATTGGTAGATACAAGAGAATATTGACGGAAAAAGCCGAACGCTCAATAAGATCATCTTAAGCATTTGCTTGGTCAAGAAGTTCTTAAGCTGCATTTCCTTTACCAAGCAATTGCTTATTTTTGACTATGAATACATACGGTCTTAAGCTCGACTCATTCGAATAAGACCGACTTGATCAAGCAAAGCTTAAGTCCTTGCTTAAGTCGGGACTATGAATACCGCCCTATAACAGGGCATGCGCAAAGATCCCATGGACCAAGGGATAAATGCTCCCTCACGAATTCAGTTCTACTTTGGAGTTCTTTCGTAATGTACTTCAGAGTAGTCCCAAAAATAGTTATAAGAATAACATCGACTTGTGTAATGTTTTGACTTTAATAAATGTATTGGGTTTACTCGCGAATTTAGTTGGATTAATGATTAATTAATATTATTAGTTATTAATTGATCCTTCTTATTCGTGAGGTTTTTCCCTCCGTTTTAACGGAAATTAACTTGTTTTATTTGAATATTTCCGCCTTCCTTTTCAAAGGATTAAACCAAGATTGAACATCGAATGAAATCGCGGATCTTACGCCTGCGCGTAAATAACGTAACTCCGCACGTAACAGCGTCACAAAGGTATAGACCACTCATGCAGGTTCCACACTAGATGCCCGGCACGTGAAACGTGCCCCCTCTCCAATGCTAACTTCTCCTACGTAAGGAGGGGAAAGCATTTGGTAGATGAGGCAGAGGGGGCACGCGCGTTGTGTCGGGTGTCCGTTTGGTTTAAGTGTGGAACCTGCATCCATGCTAAAAAGTCCTGATTTTTTTCTCCGTGTAGTAATGCTGTCTATGTTCCACGTAAAAATCAGGAGCGTACAAATTTCGGGGTGCTTTCGAAAAGGGGCGCTTAAATTAAAATTTAGCCGAGTTTGGCTTAGAAATTAAAACTAAAAAAATTAAAATCAGAAAATTAAATTAAAATTAAAAAAATAGTTTAAATTAGAAAATTAAATTCAAATTAAGAAATTATATTTTAAAAAAATTAATTTTTCCTATAATTTCTGTTTAATACAGGAAATAATTTTTTTTTCAACAAAACAAAAATTAAAACATTTAAAAAAATATCGTCGTGCATTTGAACCTTCGAAACTTTAGAAACGAAATTAAAATAATTAATACATAATTATTATTTTTATTAATTAAATTCATTACATATGTTTGTTTTTAAATTTCAATATTTAATAATGAATTAATAATTAATTGCTTAAATAATAATTAATTAATATTTAAATTTATTTAAAAACAAAATGTGTAATTAATATAATCGATGGAAAAAATTAAATTAAAAAAAATCTACAAAACAGAAACAAAGGGAGTAAAAATTAAATTAAAAAAAAGAAAAAACAGGAAATGGGAAAAATGAGCAATGGATTAAATATATAGACGGAATTTTATTTTTATTAAATAAAATCACAATGCCCGCGCAAGTCGTTTTTGCATATCACTTGTTTGTGTCTGTGTATGTGCCCTTCGCATTTATTTTTTTTATATTATTGGTGGCGTTGTATTATTATTTTTTTTCATTTTTCTTCATTTTTATTTTTTTTGTTGGAGAAGTTTGAAAAAATGGAAAATCAACTTTTTCAATTCATTTTTCTTTTCAATGTTTTTTTCTTTCTTTTAGGCTAAAGGTATATACAAATAACCGTATACATTTTCCAAAAAGGAATGAGTATAAAATGTGTATAATTCTTATGATGTATTTTTTTTCTTTTTCTTTTTAATGACGTTTATCTAAATGACGGTTTTTATATATATTCCGTAGTCACGAGTAATCGGCATGCTGGAAAAAACTTTTATTTTTCATAATTGTTTGTTTGCAGCGTACTTTCTATGAAATGCTACTTTTTTTATTATTTTACTCAAATTATTATTTTTATCGATATATCTTATATTCTAAAGTAGCGTATACAAAGATCAGGGGAAGATGTTTTTTGATAAAGAAACAAAAACAATTTCTGAAAAAAGAATTCCAAAGAATAAAAAAGAAAAATAATATTTAGAAAATAAAGAAAAGGAAAAATAATATTTGGAAAATAAAGAAAAATAATGTTTAGAAGGTAGAGAAAAATAATAATAGAAAATGAAGAAAAAGATAAGGAAAAATAAAAATAATAATTAAAATAAAAAAAAATATTTTTTTTAATTCTGACAAGAAATTTGTAACAAACAACAGAAAAACAGACTTTGGAGGAGGGAGAGCGATGAGCCTTTAAACGACTTCATTTTGATAATTAACATCTACAATATTGCACCAATGTTTTTTAATAAATAATTCCATAAAATAGAGAACTTGTCGATCAAGCAAATAGGAACACGAATGCCAGATCAATAATAATTATCGCCTATGTCTATATAAAAAAAACTAATATCAAGTCGTTCTTGCATCCGTGACCATATTTAACGATACATATTTAAAAATTTCAATAACGTATCTTTTTTCTAACAAATAACAAAAAAAAATTTCTTCACCTTCGCAACATATCAAAAAAAAATTTAAATAACTATCACTCACAGATTTTTTCAGTCTACAGGCGCAAAATTCGAATAAACAATATTGTGCCTTAAAAAAAATTCCCTTTTTGAATGAAAGAGAAAATGGAGGAAATATTAAATATTAGTAGTATGCTCATTTTTTCCCTCTTTTATATATTACAGATCGCGTATGAAATTTTAATATGCGATTTTCTTTTTCTCCTTCTTTTTTTTCTTACGTATTTTTTATACCTCACGATAGGCCTTGCGGTGTAAAACAAATCTTTTCTAATTCGCCAGTTGAGGAGCTAACTGGCGATTCAACACGTTCCTCTTGTTCGGCCAATTGCTCGCTATAATAATGAGGTGTATTCAAATAATCAATGAGACGCCTTGGCAGAGGTAGTGTTGAAATGAGATCCTTTCGAACCAATTTTAATATGACAAATCTACACGTATGCTGCAAGCTCTGCACTTGTTTGAATCTTGATACGGGATGAAGTAATTGTACTCTCATCGGACCCAAAACAGGTCGACGATGAAGAAAAAATAA
The DNA here is from genome assembly GCF_015476425.1 of Leptopilina heterotoma. Lineage (NCBI taxonomy): Eukaryota > Metazoa > Arthropoda > Insecta > Hymenoptera > Figitidae > Leptopilina > Leptopilina heterotoma. Next base: position 93,525 of record NW_025110972.1, on the reverse strand, counting down.
ATAACGACCACTCCTCGAATGTTCAACTGCATTCTCAATGAAATCGACAATTGTGTGCGATTTGAATTTTGTGCAACTTCCGAAACTAAAATTACCTGCAAAAAAAACGAATTAAATTAATTAATTATTCATTAAAAAAATATCAATTATTTATTAATTTCGAAATTATTAATTATTTTTCAATTACGAAAATATTTATTTATTTAATTATTAACGGGACAGGCCTTTTATTATTATTTATTAATTAAGAAAATATTAATTATTTATTTATTACGAAAATTAATATAGTAATTTGAATGTTCTTTCATTCATTGACTTTTGCTGTCCCTCACACTCTGAAGTTGTCTTTTGTTTTTTGTTATCTTTAGATAGATTGTATTATAATATTATTATATTTTATAATTTCTTTTATTTTATAATTAATTCAAAGTTTTAATGAGAAATAGAAATCATCAGAATTTTTTTCATTTCTTTTCATTAAAAGACTATAATTTTGTTAAATATTATGTGTTTTGTAAAATCGAAATTATGCAGATTTTTTTTTACTTCTTAAAGGGTCAGTCTGGATCTTTTGCACGTATTTTGAAGATTTTTTTTTTCATAGTAAACATTTAAACATTAAATTATTTAAACATTTTAAAATTTTTACATATTTTTACCTATACACTGGGGTCAGAAAGTTTCAGTACATTTGTACTGATTACTATTAAATGCTCGCTTCACTTCAAATTCAAACATTTCAGTAAAAATAGGGGCAACAGCTATCAAACTAGGATCATTTTAAAGTTCGATAAATTTCGAGTCAAATAGGCTAAGATATAATCAATTTAATACTGTAAATATTAAAAATATAATTATTTAAAGTTGAAGATTTTTTGTGAAAATTGCCATCTTAAAATCTGGAGTTCTAGCGAACGCGCCAATTGAAGAAAATTTTTTTTTAGAGTTTGACAGTTGTACAATATCAAGTACAAATTCCATTCTTTAATTCTAGATCAAAATCATTTACAAATATTAAGTATTTTATTCAAATTCTTTAAAAATAAATTCTCCTGCTCTCAATTTTTCGAAGAATAAAAATTGCAAATTCGTCGTTTCCGTTCACTTGTTTGATCAATTAACCACATTTTTGAAAAATATGCATAATCTCTGTGTTTTTGTAAAATAAGAAAATAGTCATCGAGAAAGAAAATTAGGAATAATGACAGAATTAAAATTTGTAAAATTGTAAGAAGAGTGTTAAATTTCATGTAAAAATTATAAATTTCTTACAATCAAGAGGTTCTTTATTTTTCAAAAGTGTGGTTCATTGATAAAACAAATGAATGGAAACGACGAATTTGCAATTTTTATTCTTCGAAAAATTAAGAGCAGGAGAATTTATTTTTAAAGAATTTGAATAAAATACTTAATATTTGTAAATGATTTTGATCTAGAATTAAAGAATGGAATTTGTACTTGATATTGTACAACTGTCAAACTCTAAAAAAAATTTTTCTTCAATTGGCGCGTTCGCTAGAACTCCAGATTTTAAGATGGCAATTTTCACAAAAAATCTTCAACTTTAAATAATTATATTTTTAATATTTACAGTATTAAATTGATTATATCTTAGCCTATTTGACTCGAAATTTATCGAACTTTAAAATGATCCTAGTTTGATAGCTGTTGCCTCTATTTTTACTGAAATGTTTGAATTTGAAGTGAAGCGAGCAATTAATAGTAATCAGTACAAATGTACTGAAACTTTCTGACCCCAGTGTATATTAAACTAAATAAAAAAAATTTCTTTCTATATTTTTTGTTGTCAATAGCGAAGAAATGGCGACTGTAAAAAAAATCTCGAAAATCTGGTTGACATGATATCTTCAGTCAGAACAGACGGAATCAAAAAATCAAAACGGCATATTAAAATATAAGTAAGTGGTTATAGCCTGAAGTAAAATAAAAAATTTTCATTGAAAAATAACAAAATGACGGACTTTTTACTTTTTTAACCCTTCCTTTGCAACTAAAATTGTTTAAAAAACAGGTTAAAAATTATTTAAAAATTATGATTTTACTTCAGGCTATAACCACTTAGGTACCTATATTTTAATATGCCGTTTGAATCTTTTGATTCCGTCTGTTCTGACTGGAGATATCATGTCAACCAGATTTTCGAGATTTTTTTTTACAGTCGCCATTTCTTCGCTATTAACAAAAGAAATAATATTTGCACAATTCCTATTTTTATCTTATTTTTTGTACAAATTCTGTTTTTCTTTTATAAAAAGGAACTAATTTGCACCATTTCTATTTCTCAATTACAATTTTTTAAAACAAAATTCAAAGATATCATAAAATTCTATCTTAAACGTCAAATGCAAGACAATTCTATTTGCAAAAGAAGTGCAATATAAAGTTAACAAAGAATCATGCAAGATAATTCTATTTCAATTTTTCCGTGCAATTCTATCTCAAAGTTACGTGCAAAATATTATTATATGTATACAAAAAAATGCTATCAAAAGTTTTAATGCATGATATAATAAACTTTAATACTAGTTATAAACCGCAATTTTGAGGTTCAATGAGTGTTTTTTATTTAAGTCAAGATGAAAAATTATCTTTCATTGAAACTTTGAGATAGAATTGTCTTGCACAGAAAAATTGAAATAGAATTATCTTGCACGATTCTTTTGTTAACTTCATGTAGCACTTCTTTTGCAAATAGAATTGTCTTGCATTGACGTTTAAGGTAGAATTTTATGAACGGGAGGCGTCGAGATTGTTTATAATTTATAAATTTGATTTATCAATTATAAATTTTTAACAAAATTTCAAGTTCCTCTTGGAAAAAATGGATAAATTTATATTTTTTAATCTAGATTAATTACATTTTTCAAGAAAATCTTAAAAGTATTTTTTTAAAAAGGAGTGAAAAGCTTGCAGAACTTAGGTATATTTTTGAATCACGATTGTTATAGAAATTTTGATTTTTTCAGAAAGTAAATTCCAATCAACTTCGTTATTTTATAAGAACATTAGAATAGTTAATATAGACATTATTGTTAAAATATGTATTGACATCAAAATCAGAAACTAAACTTATTTTAGCTATTTCTAATTAAATTCATTGAAATTGAAATTTTATAGAATTTCGAATTAAAACCTTATGAAGTTAATCTATTTATGAATAAATTGTAAACTCAAATTTTCTTATGAATTCTAGAAATTTAATTTTTTCCATTACTTTTAATAAAAATCCCTAACTTTTCCCTGAATTCCCTGTCTTAGAATATATTATTATTATAATTATAATATAGTATTAAAACTATATTCCAATTCATATAGGTAATTACTATTTTTAAGAAAAAAAATTTTAATTAAATATTTTTAAATTCTATTATTTTATTTTAAAAAGCAAGTAAGAAGTTAGCCGCGCGAACTGTTGCTGTATTAATTATTTGTTAATTAAGAAACCATTAATTATTTATTAATTACGAAAATACTAAATAGTAATTAATTAATTAAATTGTATTACACTGAAAAAAAGTTTACTTGAGTTAAATAACCAATAACTTGTCTATTATGAAATTAATATTTCCTTGAATCAAGTTATTTTTATTTAAATAAAATAAATTTTATTTGAACCAATAATTTTAGTATTTGAAGCAAATATAATATATAATTGACTTGAATTGAAAATTATTTGATTAAAATAAATATTTATTTGACAGGGTTGCCACGCTTTTGCTCATTTCAAATGCCCTGACTTTTCCAGGTTTTCCAGGTTAAAAAAAGGAATTTTTTCTTATTTTTAAAACTACATTTATAAATTACAAAATTAAATAATTCCAATAAATTTTTACAAACACATGAAACTTTCATATAATACTGTATTCCGCATTGTTGTATTTATCTTTTTTAAATAAATATTTAGTCAGTATAATTTTTCCATAAGAATTAAGATTTTAAAAAATTTCAAATTCAAACCTTTTTGAAATTAAACAACTTATAAAAAAATTTTATAAAACATGAAGAAATCGATCGACTCGGAACAATCGATATCTTCATGTTTTATAATAATTTAAAATGACCGACTGCACGGAGAGAAAAATCAAGCGTTTGTAGTATGGAGACTTCCTATGCTAATTTTGTATGAACGTCCTGCTAAAGAGGCATGTTTTTATACCTCAGTTGCATGAAACATATACTAAAAAAGCATGGATCTCTTGCAATCGTAGTATACTGACGTCCCATGCGTTACAGGTAGAACTTTTATGCTGATAACGTAGAAATTTATACAAATACAGCAGAAGTTTTACGCATATTGCGCATGTGCATTCTTTTACGAAATAAGCTTAACTGTCCATACTACAAACGCTTGATTTTTCTCTCCGTGTGATAAAATCATTATTTTATATTATAAGAATATTGTCACTGTAACTTCTTCAAAATTACTTTCATCACTTCAATTCAATTATTGTTTTCCAGAATTTTTAACTAAAATTATTCTTTAAATAAATTATTTTTAATAATTTTTGAAAAATTTCTTTGAAAATTTTCAAATCTTTTTGTTTACAATTCAATTTTTTACAAAATTTCATCGATTATTCGGAAATTCTTCAATCAAATATATATTAGAAAATAAAAACTTCACATAACTTCAAAAAAATTCTATTAAACTTTTTCAAAAAAATTAAATATACACAATTTTTAGTTCAAAGTATGAAAAATTCAAACATTCAAAGATTATAATTTGAAACCTTTTCAAAATTCAATTATTTCTAAAAATTCACGCTAAAATACTTTCTCTCTAAATTTGAATTAGTAAAAATGTTTACTAATTGGAATTAGTGACTGACTTTTTGCTTTTGAATTAGTAAATTTCACTATTAAATTAGTAGAAATGACTATTTTTTAGTAAAATCTGCTAATTCAAAAGCAAAAGTCAGTTACTAATTCAAATTAGAAAACATCTTTACTAATAAATAAATTATAGGAAGGCTTTTTAAAGTAATAAATTGAATTTCTTTGATGAATTTCAATAAAACTTTTAAGAATAATTACATTTTTTTGAGAAACTTGATTAAAATTGTATTAAAAGTAATTTAAATTCTGCGATGAGTTTTATTACTTATGAAAATTTTTGAAAACCTATAAAGTTTTTTATTATTATTTATTTATGAAAGTAATTGAATCTCTGTAAAAAAATTTGATTATTTATGAAAATAATTGAATTATTGCGAAGAAATTTATAAAGAATTTGTAAATAATAGAATTCCTGTGAAATTTTTATTATTTAATTAATTCATTCAAAACTGAAATAATTTTCCAGGATTCCGATCAAAATTCACTGACATTTTCAGGTTTTCCAGGTTGTGTGGCAACCCTTTTTGATAATAGACAAGAAATCGTTTATTTGTATCCAATCCATTTTTTTCAAGGTATTAATTAAAAATTTTGTTCCTAAAGTTCTAAACGAAATTTATTTATTTCTTCTTCTTCTAATAAAAATTGTATTGCAATAATTTTGCGTTAAGTATTAAAAAAACTTAATTATAAAATTCCAAAATGCTTAATTTTCTTTTTGCTTTTTATAACAGCCAGTAATTTTTCAAAATATTAATATTGGGAAAAAATTTCCTTATTTTGAACTTTTAGAACTTGTGGATACTAGAAAACAAGTTGTTCATTTCATGACCATTTAGCTTCCTCAATGTATAAAAATTGCGGTTTTGCAAACTTTTGAAAAACTATGTACAAAAGGGTTCGTCCAGAAGATTTGTTAAAAATAAAATTATATAAATCATTTATAATTTATAAGTTGTTATATAAATATTTGGTGAAATTTACACTTTCATTTGCCAATTGCTTCTTTTTTATGATAGAATAATCATTTCAAAATATTAATATTAATATTAAATAAATTATGAAAAAAATACAAAATTTGAATTTTTTTTTAAAAAGAAAAATATTTATTAATTTGATAAATTTTGATAAAATATATACTTTGTATACATCAATCGATTCGTTTTCTTGTCAGGAATGTAATTTTGAGAAAAATTAATGAAAATATTAACAAATAAAAAAATTATTTCAAAAAATACAAAAAAAAAATTTTTCTGAATTTTTTTTCAGGACAATCCATCAAAATTTGTCTGAGATAATTTGTACACAATTTTTGTGACATACACACACACACACACACACACACATATATATATATACACACACACACACATACATACATCTGGACATTTGCTCATAATTGAATATACATATGTTTTAGATGAAAATGAGTCCATATAACCTTCTTTTGAAAAATTGAAAATCGTCACCAATGCAAAGCTTCCTCATGAGGAAGCAAAAATGGATTTTTTCTATTAGGGAACGTTTATAAACTACGTAGCACGTCTAGGGGGAGGGGGAGGGGGGTCAAGCAATTGTCTACCATAAGAGGAAAAAATGTCACTAATACATGTAATTGCGTCCACGTGGGGGGAGGGGGGGTTAAAATTTCCAAAAAATTGGTCTACGTAGTTTATGGACGTTCCCTTAGATGATCGAATTAACATTTTTGTACAATTATTATTATACAATCAAAATAATTGATATAATTAAGAAATTGTAATTAAAAAATATTTCTTTTTTGCTAAAACTGTTTTTTAAAATTATTGTTTAATAAAAGGCGTAAATTTATTAAAAAATATTTAATATAATAAACAAATTGCATTAAAAAATATTTAATACAATAAACAAATTGTATTAAAAAATATTAAATATAATTAAAAAATTGTATTAGAAATTATTATTTGATAATAAACAAAAATAGTTAAATTCTAGATTAAAAATTCGTAAATTATGGCAATGAGGGATTTTTATTAATTATTAATTTTTTTCAAAATAACCAATTACATACCCTGATCGTGTTCTATCCTCACGTGTCTTACACAACTGTTCAATTTAAATGACAGGGAAAAAATGTAATGGTCATCACTGCTATCTCTCACAATGAATGATCCATCCGGCTCGTTGGATAGTATTTTTTCCGCAGCCTCGCCGCTTATAGGACCCCAGTACCATCCATACTATTCGAAATAAAAAATTAATTATCAATACTGGGTCAAACCATTTTATTTCGCCTAATGTATTTTTGACCTTTATAAAAAATTTCAATACTTCGGGAGAATATTCTTACATGTTTTGGGATTACGAAATGCACAATGATTTGTAAAAAATAATTTCATTTCATATAAAAAAAGATATTATAAATTGAAAGTACATGAAAAAAGGTTACATTGACAGGGATTACAAAATATTTAAAAAAGGAGTAATCTCTTTAAGAAATATAAAAAAAGCGATTGCTATTTATTTTTAAAGACTTAATTTGTGATTTGAACTTAATAAAAGTATCAAATAATTTATAATAAACTGTAAAATATGTTATTTAAGTTTCTGTATGAAATGTCAAAAATCGATCATATTTAACAATTTTTTTTGACAAACTAATTTAATTTTCGTAAATCAGAATTATTTAAATAATAAGTATTTTAAATACACTTTATTATTATTTAAATACTTTTTTGATTATCAACTGAGAAATATAAAAAAATTTACCTTAAAAATGAACCATTTTTCATTTTATCGGGATTTTGAATGTTTGTAACTTCGTTGGAGAAAACCCGATTTATGCCAAATTTTTGGAGCATGTTGATTGAAACAATATCTTCCTGCTACTAAAATTTCGCGATGGGTTTTGCACTAGTTTTCAAAAAAAATTGATTTAAAAAAGTGTTTATTTTGAAGGTTAATGACAAGTATTATAGCTGACTTGAAGTTGGTTTGCTACTTGCAATAAAAGCCAAATTCAAAATAAAACGATTTTTTTAAAGTCAGTTTAAAACAAACCAACTTCAAGTCAGCTATAATACTTGTCATTAACCTTCAAAATAAACACTTTTTTAAATCAATTTTTTTTGAAAACTAGTGCAAAACCCATCGCGAAATTTTAGTAGCAGGAAGATATTGTTTCAATCAACATGCTCCAAAAATTTGGCATAAATCGGGTTTTCTCCAACGAAGTTACAAACACACTGAGAAAAGAAATTATTTGATTCAAACAAATTTTGTTTAAATCAAACTTAAAATATCTTTGCCATACAGTCAAACATATTTAAGTTTAATTTAAACATATTTTCTGGTTCAGTTTAAGAGATTATATATTGAAATCAAACATAAATTGTGATTAATTTTAAATTATCTGTAGTCAACTTTTAAGTTTGATTAAAACATAAAATTTTTAAACATAATTTTTGTTTAAACCGTAAACAGAAAATATGTTTGAATTAAATATAATTATTCAAACAAATAATACTTTTGAATCAATGCAGTAAATATTTTCTATATATTGAGATTAAACTTGCAAACTAATTTCAATTAAACAAAATCGTCTAACATTATTTTTGTGTTTCATTTAAGTATAATGTTTTCTCAGTGCATTCAAAATCCCGATAAAATGAAGAATGGTTCATTTTTAAGGTAAATTTTTTTATATTTCTCAGTTGATAATCAAAAAAGTATTTAAATAATAATAAAGTGTATTTAAAATACTTATTATTTAAATAATTCTGATTTACGAAAATTAAATTAGTTTGTCAAAAAAAATTGTTAAATATGATCGATTTTTGACATTTCATACAGAAACTTAAATAACATATTTTACAGTTTATTATAAATTATTTGATACTTTTATTAAGTTCAAATCACAAATTAAGTCTTTAAAAATAAATAGCAATCGCTTTTTTTATATTTCTTAAAGAGATTACTCCTTTTTTAAATATTTTGTAATCCCTGTCAATGTAACCTTTTTTCATGTACTTTCAATTTATAATATCTTTTTTTATATGAAATGAAATTATTTTTTACAAATCATTGTGCATTTCGTAATCCCAAAACATGTAAGAATATTCTCCCGAAGTATTGAAATTTTTTATAAAGGTCAAAAATACATTAGGCGAAATAAAATGGTTTGACCCTACTATTTAAATATTTAATTATTAAAATATTTTTATTCAAATTAAAATTAATACTGTGGTAAAGGCAGATTCCTGGGAAGATTCTAAACAAAAATGTTGTCTTTCACTTTTTTGAATGATTGCTTAAGTTTAGGTGTTATTTTAATTTAAAGTTCAATAAGAAATGTTTCTAGCCGAAAAGGGAGGGGATGACCGAACTGTGTTTAAACGTTTAAAAAGTGTACAATTCTGAAAATGTTGAGTAGTTTAAAAAATAAATGCAAATTTTCTGTTGTAGAGTTTTGTCAGGAATCATAGAATTCAATGAGAAAAATATTGCATCTACTAATTATCTAAAACTTCCAGGCCGATCAAAATTAAAGCCAAACTAAATATTTCTATTTATTTTCAAGTTAAAATTAATTTTTCGGTCAGGAAGCAGATTTTTAACTTTTTTTTTAATTGAAATCCTTTTTTATTTTTTATTAAATTTCTTTGCAAATTTCTCTGAAGGGAGGCAGATTCCAGAGTGGATTTTAGACCGAAAAAAACCTCTCGCTCTTTAAACTTTTCCATATTTTCACAATTATTTGTTTTTAAAGCTAAACAAAAATGCCCGAGAGCCGAAAGTGGAGGGGAGACTACAATTTGTCCCGAAGTCTTTAAAATCATCAAAAATACCAAAATTCTCAATTGTTGAGAAAATAGAAACGACTTTTCGGTTCAGAATTTAGCCGCAGGAATCAGATTTTCAACATTTTTCCGAATTTACTATTTACCATAATTATTTTTGCTTTTATTTCATTTCCTTGCTAATTTCTCTGTTTTGTTTCTTAAATGATCAAATCAGACTTCGCACTCGATAATTAATTTTAAAAAAGTAGCAAAAAGTAGCTTTCAAACTAAAAAAAAAGTAGTAAAAAAGTAGCTATCAAAAAATTAAACTTGACGACCAAAAAAACTAGTCTTAGACACTTCACAAAACTGACAAAAATTCCATTCTATATTTTATTTTCCTGACTTTTTCCTAATTTTCATCAAAAATATTTACTTCTTTCTTATCCTGCTAATAAATTGAATTCCTCCAACGAATTTTATTATTCATGAAAGAATTTAAATATTATTGTAAAAATAATTCAATTCTTGCGAAGAATTTTATAAAAAATTTTAAATAATTGATTTCTTTCGACTAATTTTATGCAAATTCTAATTTAAATAATTGAATTTCTGAAAAATTTTTATTATTCATGAAAAGAATTGAAATTTTAAGAAGATTTTAACAAAAATTTTTTAAATAATAGAATTCTCTTTGGAAATTTTATGAAAACAGTAATAAATAATTAAATGTTACAAAGAATTCTATTAAAATTTTTAAAAATAGTTTAATAAAAAATTTCAAAATTCCCGAAATTTGATGAAAATACTAGATATATTGAAAATAATAATTGAATTTAAAATATTTTTTGAAAATAATGGAATCGTTCTAAAGAATTTGATTATAATTTTCGAGAGTAGTTTTTTGATTTCTAGTATTAGCGAATTTAAAGTAGTGAAAATATGTGAAATATGTTGAGATTTATTTAATTTTGAAGTTAAATAAAAGTCCTTATAGCCGAAAAGAGAGGGGAGAGCAAGGAAGGTAAAAATGGTTCAGAATTTTTTTTCTGTCTACTTACATCCTTAACTTTTTCTATACTGGCAGCGAAGTCCATACTGGTGTCCTCAGCAGGTTCCTCATCATCACGCGAAGCTCCAATTGGCAAGTGCTGAATGGAAGACGGCGATTCACACTTTGCCAATAAAATTGGCGGCGGTGGTAGTGGTGCCGATGGTGTTTCTTTATTATGCGATTCCATTTCGATGTGACCATTTGTCTTTGGTAATGGGGGTAAAGCGCGTTTAAAAAAAGGCATTTTCTGAGCAGATGAATCAACATCATTTGCATTGGTGGTATTATTATTATTCGCATGCTGATCAAAATCAACACCCTCATCCTCCTCAACGATATCACCTTGAACAATGCTATTTCTTTTATTCACATAATGCTCAGGTGAGCCGAGTCGCCTAAACCTAAAAATATTACACAACGTCTGTTTGAGATTTAGAGAAAAATTACGTTGACTCTTTTTTATTTTATCACGTTCAGTTTCCGTTTTCTCCTTATGAACACCCTCGTCCTTGGATTTTTTGTGCCTAATATTGACGAGTGTACTTTTTTTGTGCTTCTTAATGTTCCCATTATTATTATTATTAGTGTGTATCAGTCCATTGCTAGCTTTATTATTCGATATTGGCGTGTCTGTCGACGAGTCTGTATGTGGATTACTATATCTATTGTTATTATTAATATTAAGAACTTTGGGCATTGCAAGATGTAACGACGATTGGCCAGTTGCCATTTTATCGCGTTTTATCTTGTTTTCACTAGAATCACTAGAACTTGAGTATAGAGTTTGCAAATACTGTCGCACCTCGTGCAATGTCATGTGAATTGGTTCACCGATATTTCGCGTGTGACTATTATTCGAGGAACGTGAACTGTGCCGTCCTGATGTACCGGGTACACTGTGACGTTTGCCGTTTCCTGTTTCGTTGCAACATACCTGCAAAAAAAGGGTAAAAATAGATTAAACTGGCATCACAGTATCTTTTATCCTCAAAAAGGGGACAAAAATTGTTATTATGATCAACGATTTAGAAGGAAAAATATTTTTCTATTTATATTTTTATATATTTTTAAATAAAAAATGTTTTGCATCATTTTTTGATTATTAATTTGAAAAAGAAAAATTTTTAAACAAAATATTTTGTTATTTTTGTCAAAAAAAAATTTTTTTTTGTTCAATCGTTGAGCATAAACGTTGTGAACTTCACCGAAGTGAAAATGATTCGATTTTTATCAGGGTTGCCACAATAATTTAATTTTCTTTTAATAAAGTTTCACGAAAGAATGCAATTATTTTCTAAAATTTTTAAAAATTCTTGGAAACAATTCAATTATTTTTATAAATACAGGGTTGCCACAAAAATTTAATTTTCTTTTCCCTGACTTTTCCCTGATTTTCTGACAAAATTTTGACTTTTTCCCTGACCCTAAAGAATATTCTGATTCACTTTAAAAATGATTAGATACTAAAAAAAAATGTTCTAACGCACTTATTTACGAATTTCTTTAATTGTAAAATTATTCGAAAATATCAATAACTTAACTTCTTTTTAATCATTATTATTTTTTCATAGGAAAAAAGATTTCAAAAATTTCAAATTCAAACCTTCTGAAATTCAATAACTTGAAAGAATATTATTATAACCGAGTAATAAAATCATTATCTTATATCATAATATAAAAATATTGTTACTGTAACTTATTAAAAATTATTTTCATCGTTTTAATTCAATTATTATTTTCTAAAATTTTTAAATAAAATTCTTTTGAGAATTTTCAAATTCATTTGTTTACAATTCAGTTTTACGAAATTTAGATTATTTGGAAATTCTTCAATTAAATATACATTAGAAAATAAAAACTTTCAAATAATTTTAAAAAATTGCGATTAAGCTTTCTGAAAAAAATTAGTTCCATAGAATTTTTAATTAAAAGTATGAAAAATTCAAATTTTGAAAGATTTTAATTTGAAATCTTTACAAAATTCAATTATTTCTAAAAATTGCAATTATTAGTAACTTCTCCAAAGTTAAATCTAAAAGTTAAATATATGAAATTAATTTTTAAATCAATTTTTATTAGAAAATTCTACGAAAATTCAATTATTTAAATACAAATGTAAATAATTTATTGAATAAATGAATGAATGTTTCTTAAAATTATTTAATTCTTATATAGAATTTTATCAATAAATTTTTAAATAATTGAATTCTTTCGGCGAATTTTAATAAAATTACTATTAATAATTACATTTTTTGGGGAATTTGATTAAATTGTATTAAAAATAACTAAAATTCTGCAATGAGTTTTATTATTTACGAAAATAATTGAATTATTGCGAAGAATTTTGCTATTTAATTTAAAAGATAATTGAAATGTTGACAACAATTTTTTTTGGATTCTTTGAAAATAATTGAATTTCTGCGAAGAATTTTATAAATTTTGAAAATAATTAAATCCTTATGATGAATATTGTTATTTATGAGAATAATTTAATTTTACAATGAATATTAGAAAAATTTATGCATACTATAATTGAATTTCGGCGAAGCATCATGCTGTTTATAAAAATAATTAAAATGTTGACGAGAATTTTTAAAAATTTTTTGAAAATACACTGCAAGCCCGATCAGCGGTCAGCTCCGGGGGTGCTTGACCGCTGATCGGGCGTAAACATATAGGACCGTACGAACTGTTTTATGATGGGGTACCATTACTTGACTACTAAATTTTTTTTTAAGGGGCCAGAGCGTCTTTAATGTATACGCTACTGCCACAACTTTTCGACTCCCTCATGGCCCCTCGCCCGCCCCATCCATAAACGATGTAAACAAGCGACCACTGATCGGGTGACCGCTGATCGGGCTTGCAGTGTAATTGAATTTCTGGAAAGAATTTGAATGTTTCTTAAGATAGTTAAATTTTTTCAAATAATTGCGTTAAAATTTTTTAAATTGAAACTAATTTCAACAAAATTGAAATTAAAGTTTTTCAAAAAAATACTTCATTAAATGATTTATAAGTAATAACTTTTCTCCAACACTTGCTCTGAAAGGAGTGCTTTTCTTGGTAGATAAGTGTGGCGAAAGTAGAACTTTTCTCAACTGCTCTGAAGAGCGTGGCGAAAGTAAAATTTGGCGTGGCGAAAGTAAATTCAGCGTGGCGAAAGTAAATCATGAATTTATTCTTTTTTCTTGTTCTTTGACCGAGATTTATTTTGTATCTAACTTCTTCCCCAATCAAAACATTCGTCTTTTATTATATTAAACATAAGAACATCTTAAATTAAAATTATACGAAACTCACGAAGAAACCTTTCCTCGCAAGGCGTTGGAGAAAACGTAGTGCACAACTCGTGGTGAAAGAATGATTTTTCTCGAGTGATTGCTGCTCTCGCTACGCTCGAGCCGCAAACTTCACTCTCGAAAAATCACACTTTCGCCACTAGTTGTACAATGTACTATATGTCAGTTCTTCAATAAAATTAAGTTATTTGAAATAAATTATTGTCAGAAATAGAAAAAATTTAAGGTTTTTTTTAGATTTTGTGGTAATTTTATAGTTTATGAGACAAACAGAAGCACAAAAATTCAGAATTTTCTTATAAATTCTAAACATTTAATTTTTTCCATTACTTTTAATAAAAATCCCTGACTTTTCCCTGATTTCCCAAACCTGTGGCAACGCTGAAATAGTAAAATTCTTTGTTCGTAAAAGAATTAATTTTTTTTTTAATTTTTAATAATAGTTTTTGAAAAAGTTCAATTATTTTCAAAATTTTCTAAAAACTACATTATTTTCAAGAAAACTTAAAGAAATTCTTCAAAAGAATTCAAAAAAATTTTTTATTCAATTTTAGAATAAGGGGACGAACGACAAAGATTCGTTTAATGTTACTCCAACGTTTAATATTTTTATTTTCTGACGAATTTTAATTTATTTATGACAAATTTAATTTCTGACTGTTGCTAAATTGGTAAGATTGTTATTTTTGTACTTATATTATTATTTTTGTTTTACGTAGGGGAGGATGGGGCAAGGATAGTTAGTTGCTGTCATGCTTAAACGGCTTCTTCAAAAAGCGCGTCATTCATGATATGTTCGCGTCTTAACACCAATAGATGATAGTAAAAATTGGAAGTTAATCTGCCACCATTTGCGAAGTTAGGAGTTTATTTTTGTAAAAAGTCTGTTTTGCTAAAATGTCAACGTAGTGTTTATCATATTGTTTTCTATATTACTGCTTTCGAATATTTATTTACGTAAGTGTTCTTTTTATGTTGATATACAAAATGGTGCGTAATTATATACGGAAAACAAAACTTATTGATCAAGAAATTGGTGGACGTCTGAAGAAAATTGGTTAAACCTCAGATTCTAGTTCAGACGAATTTTAATGCAATAATTGATATTTAGAAAATGTTCAAAACATGTTGTTAATACTTGAGATATCAATATTGAATAGTCTAAATCCAATAAAATAAAGAAAACGAAAATTTACTGACTTTCTATGACATTTTTATCTTTCGGATTCTTTTATCTATCCTTGCCCTGGTACTGGGGCAAGGTTAGTTAAAAATTTGTTTTTTCCTTTTTCATTCGTATCTCGTAGGGATTGCAGTCTACAGCAAAATAATGTTTAGCAAAAGTATAGCCAAATAACCAGGCTTTCCAAAAATACTACTCGTTTGTAGATACATATTCAGGTTTGTTCGCTAGATCCGAAAACGTCTTACCTAACTATCCTTGCCCCATTCTCCCCTACTATTTTTAATTTGCGTTAATTGTGTTAATATTTTTGTTTTTACTTACTATTGTTAATATTTCGATTTCTTTATCTTATTATTTCATGTTTTATTTTACTATTTTATTTCTTATTGTGAACTAACATCTTTTTATTTTTATTGGTTTTTGATGTATATATTAGACTCCCTGAAGAGGAAATCTGTGGATTTCGAAACGTTGGAGTAACATTAAACGAATCTTTGTCTGAATGTCTTTGTTTTTCTTTGTTATGCTTAACGTTATATTATTATTATTATTATTATTATTATTATTATTATTATTATTATTATTATTATTATTATTATTATATAAATCACAAACATTAAAAAGCATAGTTGTGTTCTGTTGTGGTGTTAATAATCGAAAAAAAGAAAAAGTTGTTTACTTTTGATTATAAAATGGGGAAAGGAGACTTTTTAAAAAATGTTTACCTCGGCGAGTAGCCTTTGGGATTTGATGACGTGGGTAATGGCCCTGGATTTTCCGCAGTAGTGTCTGGCCTGTTGGATGTGAGCCTCCAATTCGCTTTGTGAACTCGCCGAGACATTTCTCCGTCGTTTGCGATGATGCTTGTGACGTTTGGGTCGTTGTGGTGTTCGGAGTTCGTGGAGAGGACGCACGACATCGATTGGCACTGTGTAAATATCAGAATCGAAGGGCACATTGTACATGTCGCTAATTTCACTCGTGGTGAGTACGTCGTGGGACATTGCCGACGTGATGAAACTACTGTCGTCGACCTTGTGCCCCAGACCAGAAGTATTAATCGAATTGTGCGAACTACTTAGACGCGATGATGCCAATGAACTTCGAGAATTTGGCCGATGGAGTGTGCTGAACGGTGTGATTGTTATTGTTGCACCGCTCTGGCACGATGTCGATGAGGCAAAATAGTCCGTTGTCCATGCACGTCTTGAATTTCGCATATTACTGTTTCCACTCGCGGAGGAAATTCTGCCCTCGGGCCACGATATCCGGCAGGATATTGCCAGTGCTTCCTCGACAATCAGTCGCACTAGGTTCTCGGCGAATTCATCCATCCATGAATGATTCGTCTTGTCGCAGAGCAAATGATTGTAGCAGAGAATTGGTCCAAGGGACGCTGAGTCGGGCGGCGATGGACTGTCCTGAAATTCGGGTGGTGGCTTTATTGCCACGTCCACCACTTCAACTTCCACCTCTAATTTCCCATCCAAATCGTTCCAGCCTGGACCTTTTTTTAGGGTATTGAAATTTTCACCGCACATCCCGTCGGAATAGTCGAACGAGTCCTGGGACAGTGATTTACTCTCCATGTCGCTTTCTTGCATCTGGAAATTAACGCAAAGTTTTTAGTCTCACTTTCTGCAAAAATACTTCGGCATTCTTCAAAGTACTTGAAAATACTAGGAAATAATTCTTAATACTTGAAAATTGTTGGGCTGAGGTTGTGAAAAGATTAAAGACAGTTAGTTAACTAATATAAGAATTTATTATAATAAGGAAATTTAGTGTGGTGTTCGTTGGAAGGGCACATTCAATACTGAACTCGTGAGCAAAAGCAATGTGATAAACACAATATATATAGACAGGCTCGTAGCGTGTAACTGGTATATTAAAAAAAAATACTTCGGAATTTTAAAAAATACTTCTAAATTCTTGGAACTACTTCGAAATACTAGGAAATACTTGAAAATAATTTGAAATTCTTGGAAGTACTTCAAAATACTAGGAATACTTCTAATATTCTAGAATATTATAGAAGTATTCTAAAAATACTTCTAAATTCTTGCAAGTTTTTCAAAATACTAGGAAATACTTGAAAATAATTTGAAATTCTTGGAAGTACTTCAAAATACTAGGAATACTTCTAATATTCTAGAATATTATAGAAGTATTCTAAAAATACTAGAAAATACTTAGAAATACTGTAAAATACTTCGAAACTCTTGGAACTACTTCGAAATACTTGAAAATACATGGTTGCCACAAAATCTAGATTTCAAAATTCCAGGCTTTTTCCAGGTTTTCCAGGTTAAAAATATTAAAAATTCCAGGTTCAAATTTAGGAATTATTTGTGATGAAAAAACAAGTATTTTACAAAACAGTGTTAACAATATTCATTATTATATAGTTATAAATTAATGTTCTCTTAAACAGTTAAAATCACAGGCATTTTTATGTTTATTTTTCTGAAAGTGATACTTTTGATATTCGATTTTTCAATTTATTTTTTTTTAAATTATATGGTTTTTTCTATTGAAACTACTTTATTTCATACTCAAAAGTAAGAATTTTTTTATAAATAGTAATTTTAATAAATAATAAATAATAAATAAATAATAAATTAATAAATAATTTTAATAAATAGTAATTTTAACTTAAACTGAAGACAAAATTTAAACATTTTTATCACATATAAAACGGAGGTACAAAAATTTTTAAAATGCACATAATGATAGAAAAACATTGTATTTTTTAACACTATTTTAAAAAAATTTTTAAGAGTTTGAAAAAAACCATAAAAATTTAGTTCTCTTATAAATTATAAATTTTTACTATAAAAATGGTTAATAATATTATTGGAGAGTAGATTCTATAAAATTAATCGAGATATCAAAAATGTCACTTTCAGAAGAATTAGCCATAATTAGAACATTGAAGTCATGTCTAAATTAAATAATTTTTATCTTTAAACTTTGTTCAAAATCTTGAACAAAAAGCAACTAGTACCAAAAAATTTTGACAATCGTAATACTAATAAAGATATAAAATCCTTTTTTTAGAACAATCTTAACAACACTTTTCACAGTTTCAGTCAATAATTAAAAAAAAAATAAATTAATTTAAAGAGAAAACATGGAAAAGGGAAATTGCATGTTAACATTTTTAAAGAAAAAAAATATGTTGAATGGAATTTTTCTTAATATCTTTCATTAACCCAAAAAATTCCAGAAATTCGTTTAAATTCCATGCTAATTCCAGGTTTTCCATATCCTTTTTCAATTTCCATGCTATTTCCAGGTTTTCCAGTTTGTGTGGCAACCATGAAATACTTCGAAATTCTTGGAAGTACTTCAAAATACTAGGAAATACTTCAAAATACTTCGGAATTCTTTAAAGTACTTCAAAATACTAGGAATACTTCTCATATTCTAGAATATTATAGAAGTATTCTAAAAATACTTCTAAATTCTTGCAAGTTTTTCAAAATACTAGAAAATACTTCGGAATTATTGGAACTGCATCGAAAATATTGGAGTTTCTTTAATAGTTTAATAATTTTAATTGGAAATTTTTAAAGTACTTGAATTTTTTGAAAAATTTCTTTCAAGTCTTTAAAATAATCGTATTTTTTAATAAAATTGAAATTAAACATTGAATTTTATTAAAATTTTGAAAAAATGATTAAATTCCTCTCAGAATTTTATTAGTGGCATTCCAGGAGGAATTTACTACTTTTCGGAGCACCCTCACCGATTTCTTTCAAACTTGGTAGTATTACATTTGTTGGTCTAAAGTTTCAGAAAATCAATTTTTTAAGTAAAATCAATTGTTTATTTAAAAGTTACAACAATTGCTCAAAATTGTTTAAATGCCCATATCTTTTAAACGGTACAAGATAATTGAGTTTTCTTTTTTGCTAAAAATTCATAAAGACGAGACGCTTCAAAAATGTTATTAACATTTTTTCTTATTTTGTTAATTAAAAAAGTTATTTAAATAAATAAAATTAACTTTTGAGCCGGAATTCAAAATTAAATGACTTATGAACCAAAAAATTCCTTGTTTTTCACACTTTTATATTCCGAAGAAAAAAAGTTGTTTGAGTTTTTCAATGACTTATAATTTAAACAATGATTCGCTTGTTTACAATTATCTTCCAGATAAATGATCATCTGTTCTCTCCTGCGCGCGACTACTGCTGCGTCACGTCCGTCTGTCGGCATATAATATATTTGACAAGCGTGGAAAAATTGAGGTTATGTTTAATCAAAACAACGCATTTCAATCTTTTTAAAGTTTTAGGATATCAGGATATCAATATCTTGATTTAACTTTTTTTCCATGACTGCTAAAAACTTTAAAAAGATTGAAATGCGTTGTTTTGTTTAAACATAACCTCAATTTTTCCACGCTTGTCAAAAATATTATATGCCGACAGACGGACGTGACGCAGCAGTAGTCGCGCGCAGGAGAGAACAGATGATCATTTATCTGGAAAATAATTGTAAACAAGCGAATCATTGTTTAAATTATAAGTCATTGAAAAACTCAAACAACTTTTTTTCTTCGGAATATAAAAGTGTGAAAAACAAGGAATTTTTTGGTTCATAAGTCATTTAATTTTGAATTCCGGCTCAAAAGTTAATTTTATTTATTTAAATAACTTTTTTAATTAACAAAATAAGAAAAAATGTTAATAACATTTTTGAAGCGTCTCGTCTTTATGAATTTTTAGCAAAAAAGAAAACTCAATTATCTTGTACCGTTTAAAAGATATGGGCATTTAAACAATTTTGAGCAATTGTTGTAACTTTTAAATAAACAATTGATTTTACTTAAAAAATTGATTTTCTGAAACTTTAGACCAACAAATGTAATACTACCAAGTTTGAAAGAAATCGGTGAGGGTGCTCCGAAAAGTAGTAAATTTCTCCTGGAATGCCACATTACAATTTTTAAAAATAATTTTTAATTGATTCAAAGAATTTTACTAAAATATTGAAAATAATTGAATTGTTTGGAAGGAATTGATACTTAAATTATTTTAAACTTAAGAATTTCTTTCAATTTTTTTTTTTTTTGAAAATAATGTAGTTCTTTTAATAATTTTAATTTAAAACTTTGAAAATAATTAAATTAAACAAATAATGTTCTTCAACTTTTAAAAATAATCTTGTCTGTTAATAGTTATAATTTAAAATTTGATTATGGAATTCTATTGAGATTGTATTGAAAATAATTGAATCCCTAAGAAGAATTTAAAAATTTTTGAACATAATATTTAATTTCTGCCGAGAATTTTATTATTATTTAAAATAATTGAATTCATGCAATGATTTGTAACTTCTCCGAAATTCAATTTTTTTTAGTGTTTTTAATTAAAATTCTTCTATATATCCATTATTTTTAATAATTTTTTAAAAAGTTCTTTGAGAATTTTTAAATTGGTTTATTAATAATTCAATTTTACAAAAGTTTAATTATTTGAAAATTCTTCAATTAAATATATATTAGAAAATAAGAACTTCAAATAATTTAAAAAAAATCCGCAATTAAACTTTTTCAAAAAAATTAATTCCGCAGAATTGTTAGTTAAAAATTTGAAAAATTCAAATTTTCAAAGATTTTAATTTTTAAGAATAATTACATTTTTTCGAGGAATTCGATTAAAATTGTATTTAAAATAATTGAAATTCTGCAATGAGTTTTATTATTTATATAAATAATTGAATTCCTAAAAAGAGTTTTATTATTTATGAAAATAACTGAATTATTGCAAGAAATACTAGGAAATACTTAGAAATACTTGAAAATACTTCGAAATTCTTGGAAGTACTTCAAAATACTATAGAAAATACTTCAAAATACTTCGGGATTCTTGGAACTACTTCGAAATACTAGGAAATATATTAAAATACATCGGAATTCTTGGAACCACTTCGAAATAATTGGAAATACTTCGAAAAAAATATTTATGAAGAAATTTACCTCTATTGCTAAATGCGCTCTAACAGAATCACTGGATATTGAACCTCCAAGTCCACTGCTTCCAATATCGCTAAGAGGTCCGGTCATGCTTAGAGAACACGAAGGCGGTGAGTCCATGTTGATTAATTTCGAGCTAATGCAAGTCAACACTTACAAAAGCCATGAAAAACTTCTTCTAAATGTTCCAAATCATTGCCTAAAAGTGAAGAAAAAAATTAGTTTTCAAAAAAAATAATTTCTCCCCCCAACAAAATTTAGTTTCTCTAAAAAAACAATTTTTTATTCTCAAAAAAGTGTAGTTTTCTAAACCCCCCCACCCCCTAAAGAAAATAATTTAGTTTCTCTAAAGAAAAATAATTCTTCCTCTAAAAAAAATTCTCTTCTTTTGATAAATTATTTTCTGCTTTTAATATTATTTCTCAATGAAAACTTACCTGAAAACGCCAAATATGAGTAAAGAACGAATGACGTTTACTCTTCATTACTCCTTTTTCCAACTCGATGTATTTCATCATCATGATCAAAATTCAACTCAATTATTTTTCTGCGCAAAAGATTTTTCATTTTTATTATTTTATTAAATTGCAAAGTTTTGTATTAACTTTAAATTTCTATTCAAAAAACAAAATATAGTCCCGTATACTACTTAAATATATAAATAAATAAGCAAAAAATAAAATTTTACTGGAATAGAATAAATTATAATAGAATGCGGAATTTAAATAAATAAATAATTAATATTTACTAGAAAAAAAAGTGTAATAATTTTGTTGAGGATAAATTGTGATATTTTTTACTGGGAAAAAATTGTAATAATCTATTTTTATTAGAGAAAAATTTTGATAATTTTTACAGAGTAAAAATTGCAGTAGAATTCAGAGTTTTAATGAATAAAAATAATTTTTACTAGGAAAAAATTGAATTTTTATTCGGAGAAATAATTAAAATAATTATTTTTACTAAGGAAAATTTTTGATATTTCTTACTGTAAACAATTAGTATTCCAAAATTCTATCTGGGCATTAAGCAAAAATGGGTAAAATGTAAAATTTACTGATTCAAATAGTAATATTTTTCTAATGAAATAGTTAATGGTAACTAATTATTAGTTTTTTTCACGCAAACTAAATTCCCGATTGGTAGACACCTCTTTAAATATATTAGTAGAAACTAAAATCCGTAGAAGACGGGTACGACAACTAGTTAGTAATAAGGCTCAAGGTTTAAATAAATAATTTTTACTAGGAAAAAATTGAAATTATTTTTCATTGGGGAAAAATTGGTAATAATTCTTATTGGGGAAAAATTAAAATAGTTTTTTCTATGGAAAAAATTGTAGTAATTCTTGCTGTAAAAAATTTGAAATATTTTTTCTTAGAAAAAATTTTAGACATTTTTCACTATAGAAAAAAATTGTAATATAATATTTTGTTAAAAATTTACTTTCGGTGGATAAAGATTTTTTTTCTGTTTCGTATTCAAATCAAACGTGTGGATCAATAATAATCAGACTATTATTGAGGCATGAGTAATTGAAGAAATATTCATTATCATTCATTAAAATTTAATCTTGACATGAAATTCCTAGATGAATCAATATTGATGAGATAAATTTGCCACAGTATTCAAATGACTTGTATATTAATGTTCCGTTAATAAATTTTGAGCAAATGATATATTTATGACAAAATATACTTCAGTTTGCTTTATATTTTTTCTCGTCTGAAAGAATTTTTTCTACAATTATTTTGTCGATTATAAAATTAATTTTCGTCTTGAAACGATTATTTCGATAAACAAATTGAAAAAACTCGTGAAAAAATAAATAAATCTTGACAAAAAAATATCTTTTCTCTCAACCGAATTTTTTTTCTATAATTATTTTGACGAGTAAAATTAATTTTTGTTTTAAAAATGAAAAATTAGTATTCAGAGGAGTTTTTGGAAATTATTTGGAAACCCCGTATATATATATTATTATGTATTAAATCCATGAATAAAAATTGATCAATCAAAATTTCATAAAAGTCACTATTGTTACAGATACATTAGGCGGAATAAATGTTGCATAATAGAATCAAATTTAATTTACATAATAATACGTCAGTTTGGAAAGTTGATTTCTCATTATATTCAAGAAACAATTTTTCCATTTTGTCCATCTTTTTTTTTCTTTACACTACTAACTGGTTTTCAGAAAATCTTGTTTTTCTCGATATTATTTTTTTAGATTCTAGACTAGTTGTGATTTTCGAAAAGTTATAATAAATAAATTAGTCTGAATATGAGCAGGAATTAATTAATTTGTGATGTAAATGAGAAAATAATGTGTGATAAAATTAAATAAGTGACAATTTAATTAAAATTTTTTTACATGAAAATTTTTAATTCGCAAAATGGAAGATTAATTATTACAAATAACAAACGACAAATGAAGATAAGAAATTTTTCAATTTACCAAAGATAAATTTTCATTTTTTAAAATAAATTGATTATAAATATGAACGAGAAATAGAAAATATAGTTTTCAAAAGTATATTAATTAATTTAATTTTTTTATTTTACTAATTTAAGATTTTAATTTTTTTGTTTATTAATTTAATTATTAAAAGTAGATTTTAGTTTTTTATTTGCAAAAAATAAACGTGTTATTTTTAACTTATTATTTTTCTAAAAGTGGATTTTTATTTTTCAAAATGGCAAATTTATTGCAAATAATTATTAATAATAAACGACAAATGAAAAATATAATTTTCGATTTCTTAAAAGTAGATTTTTATTTTTCAAATTGTCAAATAAACGAGAAATAAAAAAATATAATTTTCAATTTCTGAAACGTGGATTTTTTATTTTTAAAAAATACAGTTTTCAGTTTATGAAAAATATTTTTTTTTCAAAAAATATTATTTTCAATTTATTACAAATATATTTTTAATTCAAAAACCCATTTTTACTCTAAAAACATATCATTTTTATTTATTTAAAATAGATTTTTAGTTTAAAAAAAAATTTTAATTTACTAAAAATATATTTTTACTTGCAAAAACACAATTTCCGATGTATTAAAAATAGATATTCATTTTCAAAAAATATTTTCTACATTTAACCACATAAAATATTTATTAAAAAGAGATTTTTATTTTCGAAAAATATTTTCCATTTTTACCCGTGTAGAAATTGCCATATCTAGGCCATAACATGGCATGAAACACCTTCCCAGATCGGGCCCAAGTCTGGCCAGACTTGGGCCCGATCTGGGAAGGTGTTTCATGCCATGATATGGCCTACACAATGATCAAAAGATCTGGCCCCTATTTGGGCCATGGTTAAATTTCTACACGGGTAACCACAAAAAATATTTGGCCAAAAATAGATTAGAAGAAATAGATTTTTCAAAATCGAAAATTCAGTCACACGTGAAAATTGCCAGTCATCACCAAGAAGGGCGTTAAGAAAAACAGCAAAGAAAGGGTTAACGCATGGTTGGAGAAAAATATTCAGTTTAGCAAAAGTTGAGTCATTGGAATCGCGGCGACAGTCCAAGGGAGAGGATGGAAGGAGAGAAAGAGAGAGAGGGGGGGAAGTAAAAGAAAAAAAAGAAAAACAATTTCTCCACACAAACAAAAAAGAAAAAAAATCCAGACAAGAAAAAAATACAGAAAAAGAAAAAATGAAGCATATTTTCATACAAATTTATAAATTATTACCTTTTCTCTTTCACAAGATTTCTTTTAAAAAAAAATGAGGCGTGATTTTCAATTCCGACATTATTTATACAAGTAAATTGATGCACCATTTCTGCCGTACGAGAGACATGCAGAGGACGAGACATCAACGGGAACATGCGTATCACGACGAATGGTTCGCGAAATTAATCGCTCGGCACGATCGAAGACTTTTCATGATCAAAGTGCAGCACATGCTTTTATATATCAGTTGAAAAATAATGAGTTTTAATATCCCGGCGAGACTGATGTTTCCGACCTTGATAGTAGAGTGTGCTGAGAGATTTTGACATTTTCCATATATGCCAAAAAATCAAATGCAATATATATATATATATATATAGAGAGAATATATATCTATATATATATATATATATAGAATATATGTATATATAGATATATACGTATATTATATATATTATCCGTGTATATATATGTATATAATAATCGTGTACTATATTTGCTCTAGGTTATTTTGTTTGCACAATATTTCACGAGGAACACTTTCGTTTAATTTTTTTCCTTTATTATTAAATGTCTTGATTTTGAAAGAAAATTTTATGTAAAAATCTTGAGATTTTGAAAGAAACTTTTTAAGGGAGGGCAACACACCGTCTTTTCACATCACGAATCAATATTTTAAAACTCCAAAGCAAGACTAACATTTCACCTTACTGCATGTCGGTTCGATTTTCTCGTTCCGTACATCATGAACGAGAACGATTCGTTCGAGCTATACAATTCTCCCTCTCCTTCTCTCTCTTCAATGTCTGCATTTGTGTGGGTGTAGAGTGAGAGAGAAAAGGAGAGAGAGAGAGAGAAAAAAGGGGGAAAGTGAGATGGAGAATTTTGTCGTACGTTTCAGAGCTGCCAGGTACCCTCACCAAACGCAACTGCGCTTGCGCTACAAAAATGCTTTTATTAGGT
The DNA here is from genome assembly GCF_015476425.1 of Leptopilina heterotoma. Lineage (NCBI taxonomy): Eukaryota > Metazoa > Arthropoda > Insecta > Hymenoptera > Figitidae > Leptopilina > Leptopilina heterotoma. Next base: position 67,725 of record NW_025110972.1, on the reverse strand, counting down.
AGTCCAAGTTGGGTGGGGGAAATTCAATATGGCTGACATCAGCTGATTTACCGGAGGACAAACAATGCATTGAATTCAATGGGACAAATCAGTTTTTTAACCATAACTTTTTAAATATTCATTTTTGAACCATAGTGTAATGGAAAATTATTCTTTATTTATCGAAATCTATTTTTTAAAACAATAAAACCAAAAAATTTAATTTTATTGCTTTAAAAAATATATTTCGATAAATAAAGAATAATTTTCCATTACACTATGGTTCAAAAATGAATATTTAAAAAGTTATGGTTAAAAAACTGATTTGTCTTATTGAATTCAATGCATTGTTTGTCCTCCGGTAAATCAGCTGATGTCAGCCATATTGAATTTCCCCCATCCAACTTGGACTACCTAATTGGTGAAAGAAACCGCGCCTATTTAAAACGTTTAATATACCCAGTCGAGACTAATGTCCCAGTCGAGAGCGAACATATTTGAGTCCCTAGTAGAAATTTGTCCTAGTTATTATAAAGGAATTGGCCAGTCGTGCTTGAAATTGTCTAGTTACTTTACTAGCCAACTGGCTAATAACTGTAATGGAGTGTCACGCTTTTTTCATCAAGTTATTATCTAGCCCAACTTTATAAATTCTGGTCAACGGTTCTGTAGAAAAACTAGACAAATTAATTATTTTAAAATACTGAAAATTTGTTTAATATTAAGATTTACTGTAGTTAACACATTTATTTCATGCAATTAATATAAAATTTCTATTTAGCACCAAAAAAATTAAATGAAAAATATTTTTGGAAAATTTCTGTATCCATTATAATATATGGGGCATTCCAGGCCAAATCGGAAATTATTTTGCTTTTGCATCTCAAATTTTTTTTAACATTTTTTTTCTTTTAGTACTCTTTGAAATAAGCTACCTTGATTCTTTTCAAATTTTTTCATAAAGCGGTTCAGGAGATACAGATTTTTGAAAAATGACGTTTTTTACGTAAATTTTTTTTTAAATGCTTATAACTCGGTCAAAAACTGATCAAATCTGACGTTTTTATAATGAAAAGTTTTGTTCTTACGCGTAGTTTTTAATAAAAATATTTTTAAAAAATTTTAAAATAATTTACGATAAAATTTAAAAATTTTTTAAATAAAATTTTATTTTTAACAATGTATGTATCGATCAATTTTTTTCAAAATTTTTTGTAAGAAACTAGCACTAAATTAACAATTTTTAAGCCTTGTACAATCGTGGGCAAATAATGGGATCTATTTATTTTGAAATTTTTAATTTTTATATACGCAGTAAAAACGGTAGGCCTAACTTGTCATTTGACCAAATCACAATTTTACACAAAAAGAAGGTTAAGTTTGGAGAGACTGTCTGAAAACACATTTGCTGTGAAAAATTTGTGTGATTTTGTCAAATGGCAAGTTATAGTCATTTGCCCACCACTGCATATATAAAAATTAAAAATTTCAAAATAAATAGATCCCATCGTTTGCTCACGATCGGACAAGGCTTAAAAATTGTTAATTTAGTGCTAGTCTCTTACAAAAAATTATGAAAAAAATTGATCGATACATACCTTGTTAAAAATGAAATTTTATTTAAAAAATTTTAAAATCTTATAGTAAATTATTTTAAAATTTTTTAAAAATATTTTTATTAAAAACTGCGCGTAAAAACAAAACTTTTCATTATAAAAACGTCCAATTTGATCAATTTTTGACCGAGTTATAAGCATTTAAAAAAAATTTACGTAAAAAACGTCATTTTTGAAAAATCTGTATCTTCTGAACCGCTTTATGAAAAAATTTGAAAAGAATCAAGGTAGCTCATTTCAAAGAGTACTAAAAGAAAAAAAATGTTTAAAAAAAATTTGAGATGAAAAAGCAAAATAATTTCCGATTTGGGCTGGAATGCCCCATATACATAATAAACGGAATACAATAAAAAATTATATAACATTTTATAATTAATTAGTTGAATTATTATATAAAAATTTTGGAAATAGTAAATTATTACATGTAATTTCCTACATTACTTTTTGATTTTTAATTCAATTAAAAAAAAATCTAAATTCGAATATCCTAAATATTTACTGTTTTCAAACAACTTTAATTTTTTTAATGCACTATTATTAAGAATAACCTTGAAACAAATATTTTTTATTAGTATAAACAGTTATAATCTATATAAACCTTTAAACGATAACGCAGTTTCACCGAAAAAATCTTGGGGGGTAACGGGGAGCGAACTCGGGTCCTACTGGACTAAAGTCGCACCGCTTAACGCACTCGGCCGTTCAACGCAATGGATACTGAGAATTAATAACCACTGCACATATGTTTCAGTTCAGTGCCGTAACTAGAGATTTTAAGCATTGGTACACTGCAAAAACTGGAATCTCACTCGTGTCTCAAAATGAGTTGTTTTAAGTGTTTAAATCATTGAGATACAAAATCTGTTTTATATTGAGACATTTAATTTCATCTCGTGTCTCATTTTAAAACATTAAAGGTGACTCAATGCGTATAAGACACATAAAATGTCTTCTTACTGTGAGATGGATACTCGAAACACATTTCGTGTCTCAAAATGCAGTGTTAAATGTGTGAGACACTTTGTAACGTCTTAAAATGAGACACATACATGTTTCAAATATGTGGACACAAGACATCTCAAGTGTTTTAAATATGGGACAAAACGTCTCAAAATGAGACACTTGTTTTTGCAGTGTATATACATTTAATATTTTCTATGTAATTAAACATTTTAGATGTTTTTTAATTATTATAACTTTTTAGTAATTTAATTTGCAACGTTAACAATTAATAAATAAATTGATTATAGTAATTAAATTTTTAATAAATTTTAAAATTAATAATTTTAATTAAATTATTATAAATATTTATTAATTAATTTTATTATTTAATATTATTAATTGATTATTAATTAATAATAATAAATACCCGTGGCACTGCAAGAAATTGTGCGCCCCCACAATCCGCGCGCACTTGAGCCTCAGTCCTGGGACCGATGGTGAGATTTCCCGTTTCAGGCCTGCTCACATGTTGTACTTTCTTTAAATTTTGTGAATCCATTCTTTCTTGCTGTTTGGTTGCCCTTTAGTGCAAAGCCCCGCCACCACGGCAAGGTCTACCGAACATATCCATGGTGCCAGTCGTGTCTGGCAGCGGGACCACTTCTCCCAATACATCAAAGAAATCCCGAGTTTTCTTTACAGGTTGTCGCTGTCCATTGGAGAGAGTGAGAGGGCCCTTATCAAAATTAAAAAAGGATGCAAAAGAAGGAAGAAGCCGTTCAACGTGACATTCATTCTTTAGTAGCTTGTGGGCCATCATGTTATTAGTAGGGCAGAGTTTTACTCGGGGTTTCCACTTTCGGAAACTTCAGGGTTTTCGTTTTGTATTCGAATTTTTGGGTTTAATAAATGAGCCAATTGTTTAGTGAACTCCTTTGTGTTTTTATTCTTTTATTTGTTTATTAATTGTTTGTGTCGTTTGATTTGTTTTTTATAAGAGTCGCCGTTGGTGTCATCATGTCCAGTTTCATCGTCTTGTTTCGCCGTCGTTTGTATCCGTCGGTTTTTGGGTCTGAAACGGAATCTCCTCTTTGATAATTTAAGTGTGGTTGATCATTTAAGGTCGATACAAGTTAATTCAATATTAATAAAAGATCTGTTATAATTTTGGCGCCCAACGTGGAGCCAAGCGTTGGACTTTGAGACAGAAGCAGTGAGGATTTTCTTTGGGCACATGGTGATTTTGAATTTGTGAAATTGGTGATACTTGGGGCTAAATAATTCATGTTACAGTGTAACAATATAAAATGTATTAGTTAGTAACACACAAAATTATTAAAACTTACAACTACCTTTTTTTACAACATCTCTAAGGGATTAAAGATAGAATAGAGAGTAGCATGTGTTTGCAAAGAAAAAACCCAAATTTGTATTTTACTACAAGATTAACGTGTAACAAACAGTTTTTGTACTTATCAAGATTCTATCTTCAACATAGTTTATGTCTTTATTTGGGTCTTAAAATAACACTAATAAAAATGCGCAAATATAGCATTCAGAGCAATTCACTTAAAATTGTATTGAAAATATACTTAGGGTCTAGTTCATTGTACTCGTAGATGGTCAGTTGAACCATCCTCCAACTAATAGAGAAGGGGAAGTCTTTACCCCACCACTTTGAAAATACAGGTAATGAGGAAGGAGATAGGAACCCTTAAGAGATTATTTATTCACTAATTTTCTCTCGAACTAAACAAATTTTTCCAAGCAGTATCTTTTAAGTTAGACGAAATTGTATAAGGAGTATTTGAAAATAAATTAATTCAATTTATTTAAACAAGAATAACTTCTAATTTTTTATACCAGCACAATACACAACATAATTTGGTCCTTCGAGCCGGATATTCATTCCGGGAACTTTGTGCAAATGTGTTTGAAATCCCAAGTGTACAGACATAAGTGACGTTTAGTGCAATCTTCAGTTCAATTTAACTACAGTGCAAATTCCAATGATACTGAAAGATGCTAAACAGTAAGACCTTTGAAAAGCCATTAAACATAGTGAAAATTATCGAACTTATTCATGTTCAGTGATTGTTAGTCGAGAAATATAAAATTCAAATAAACATTAATCTGATCCACAACTTTGTTAATTTCAACCGTGTGAGTGGACAACTGATAACTACATCCCAATTTCAACACAACTTCTGGAGAACCATTTTGAAAGCAGAGGATTCAAAGTAAGTCAAAAGAACTTATCTCTTACCATTTATTCTTCAATCTTTGAAATATTTCCGTTATTATTGTGTTTGAATATTATTATGAAAATTTAATATGGCTGATAAACAACTTAAACTACTTAAAAAACAACACGGAAATATTAAACGTTTTTTAACATGTTCGGAAACTGTATTAACTTCGATAAATGAAACCTTAGATTTAGATTCACTTCGTTTAGAAGAACGTTTAAAGAAACATACTCCCCTTTGGGAATCATTTGATAAAATTCAATCCGATATTGAAACTATTTTAGATGATGAGACAGAAACTGTTGGTCACGAAACAGAACGCACGTCATTTGAAAACAGATATTATGAAATAAGCGGTTCATTTAATAAATTTATTAAAAAACAAAAGACCGCCATAATAAATAACTCCTCTCAAATTCTTAATGTAGTCGACGAGACAAATTCAGAATCTAATCAAGAACAGAATAGTAGTACAACAGTACCAATTCAATCAGCATCCACATCGGTAACTAATAAATTTCAAACAAGGTTCTTTAACACGCTTTGAGCTTCCTAAACTTCAAATTTCAACTTTTCGGGGTGGTTATGATACATGGTTAATATTTCATGATTCATTTAAATCAATGTGTCATGACAACCCTACACTTTCATCGATTCAAAAATTTCATTACCTGATAGCATGTTTAAAAGATGAAGCAGCGGAACTCATTGCGTCCATTGAAACCACTAGTCAAAATTATTTTGTCGCTTGGGAATTATTAAAAAATAGATATAACAACAGAATAGTATATTTCGTAAAAAAGTGCTCGTTCAAAAATTGGCAACTGCTAGCACTAGTTACGAACAATATTTTTCATAACAAGGTGCAAAAAAGGGCACTTTTTTACATTGTAGAGAGTCACATAAAAGCCTTGTTTGATATTCAAAATGTTTCTAAAGAAATGTCAATCCGTGCACTCTTAGATAACGTTCAAAAAATAGTTCGAGCTTTAAGAGCTTTAGAGCAAATCTTTTTAACAGATTCTCAATTTCATCAACCATCTGAAATTGCCATTTTTATTGGTGCTGAATATTTTTACAACCTCATGAGAGCGGGAAAAATTAATGTTAGCGGTCAAAGGGCAATTCTACAAGAAACCGATTTAGGTTGGGTATTTTCAGGTTTATACACTAAACCAAATCAAGGTCATTTAAGGTCAGGTCATGGTTTAACAAATCAAATTCAATGTAATTTAGTTAAATTTCAAGAATTACCTATTTTATGGGAATTAGGAAATGAAGACACATCTCAAAAGTTGTCAAAAGAAGAAAAAGTAGTTGAAAATCATTATATTGAAACAACTAAGCGAACTGAAGCAGGTAATTATCAGGTAACTTTACCTTTTAACAAAAAAAGGAATTGTTAGGAGATTTGCGTAATACCGCCTTTCAACGATTTTATGCTCTTGAAAGAAAATTCTCTAAAAATCCAGAGTTTCATTCTGAGTATTCTCAATGTATAGAAGATTATTAAGAAAAGGGTCACATGACACTAATTGATAGTATGTAATGATAATTTAAATTCGGGATATTTTTTACCCCACCATGCAGTGATAAAAGAAGATAGCTGCACCTCTAGAACTAGAGTTGTTTTCGACGGTTCTTCTAAAACTTCAAGCGGAATTTCATTAAACGATGCTCTTAGGGTGCAGTCCCATGATAGCGTTTTGCGTTGCGTTTTGTAACTAGGCCATGAGTGTGAGAGAGATGAAGATATAGGTTCGCTATATTTGCACTCATGGCCTAGTTACAAAACGCAAAGCAAAACGCTGCCATGGGACTCCAGCCTTAGAGTTGGTCCCACTATTCAAGAAAATCTTTATTTAATTATCGCTCGTTTCAGGTCATATCCTTATGCTCTAACAGCTGATATCCAACAAATGTAACGTCAAGTCTTGGTATCAGAACAAGACGAACAGTACCAAAAATTCTGTAGCGATCAAATCCAGAAGAACCAATCAAAATTTATTCGCTAAATAGAGTCACATTCGGCACAGCCCGTGCTCCTTATCTTGCAATTCGCACTCTTCACTAGCTCGCGAACGATGAACAAGAAACCTTTCCAATCGCTTCCGAGATACTAAAGAGTGATTTTTATGTCGATGATTTGTTAACAAGCGCAAAAACTTTTGAAGAAGCTCTTAAACGTAGGGACGAATTAATTTCTCTTTTATCAAAGGGTGGTTTCACATTAAGAAAATGGGTTTTAAATGACCCTAATCTATGTGTCAATTTTGCAACCGATGTTACGGATGGGCATATGTCTTTAGATTCATCAAGTATCATTAAAACACTAGGATTGCGTTGGGACCCAACCACTGATGAATTTTTATATGTTGTAAATTTAGAGAATTTCAATGAAATACCAACAAAAAGGTCGGTGCTTTCGAAATGCGCAAAATTGTATGATCCGTTAGGACTGTTAGGACCGGTAATTGTTATCGGAAAATTGTTCATTCAAGAACTTTGGAAACTTAATTTAGATTGGGACACTGTTCTTCCTGTCGATTTACAAAAATCATGGTTAGAATATTTAAAACAATTACCTTCTTTAAATGATTTGCGTTTTAACCGATGCATTACTGTAGAAGACTTCACAGAAGTTTAGGTACATGGGTTTTGTGACGCCAGTGAAAAGGCATATAGCGCGTGCTTATACCTGCGGTCAACTGACCCTAAGGGTGAAATTCATATCTCTTTAGTGTGTTCAAAATTTCGAGTCGCTCCAATAAAATTAACATCGCTTCCTAGATTGGAGTTGTGCTCAGCTCATCTGTTAGCAGAATTATGTAAAACATTGCTTAAAAATCCCAATTTCAAAAATGTATTTATGGTCCAATTCAATGATTGCATTAAGTTGGATTAATACTCCCTCTCATTTATTAGAAACTTTTCTCGCTAATAGAGTTGCTAAAATACAAAATTTAACAAAAATCGAAAATTGGAAACATGTGCCCACAGAAAGTAATCCTGCTGACATTCTTTCACGGGATGTAAGTCCTTCCGAATTCGTTCACAATTCAATGTGGAGTCACGGACCTTCATGGTTAAATTTAAATAAAAAAGAATGGCCTCAAAAAGCTATACCACTCAATGAGACCTCTGGTCTTCGCAAGGCAAAACCCATATTTTCATTTAAATTAACACAGGTTTGCGACGGAAAGCAAATCTGTCTCTAGCAGAACTTAATGCAGCTAAAGATAAGATTATTAGATTAATTCAAAAAGAAGTATTTTCAAATGAAATACACGCTCTTGAGAATAATCAGTCTATTTCTAAAAACAGTAGTCTCATCTCATTAAACCCATCAAGGTATCATCAAGGTAGGCGGACGTTTGGTTCTGGCTGACATTCCTGAGAATCAAAAACACCCGATCGTATTACCGAAAAATCATCACGTAACAAAATTGATAATTAAAAATGAACATCTCAATCGTTTGCACGCAGGTGTAAATGCAACGTTATGCGGTGTTAAAGAATCTTACTGGCCCATAGATGGTCGTAACACTACACGACATATTGTACGACAATGTACAACATGTTTTCGCGCAAAACCTCGCGATATTCAATATTTAATGGGAAATTCACCAAAAAATCGATTGACTTTCTCTCGTCCATTTTTAAATGTGGGTGTTGATTTTTGCGGACCGTTTTACATAAAAGAACACACATAGAAATCGAACAAAACTAAAAACTTACGTGGCGGTGTTCGTTTGTTTCGCGACCAAAGCTGTTCATCTCGAATTAGCGAGTGATCTTTCAACAGAAGCATTTCATGCATGCTTAAAAAGATTTTTTGCACGAAGAGGGATCTCTCAATCTATTCATTCCGACAATGCGACAAATTTTGTTATAACGAATAATGAAATTAAAGAGCTTTTTAAAACAATACATGAAACAATAACTAACAAGAAAATCGGGAATTATTTATCGAATAAAACCGTTTCTTGGCATTTTATGCCTCCTCGAGCTCCCCACTTTGGAGGACTCTGGGAGGTAGCGGTAAAATCGTTCAAATTTCATTTTGTCAGAATTGCGGGAAATTCTCTATTAACATATGAACAACTTAACACATATGTAACGGAAATTGAGTCCATCCTAAATTCCCGACCATTAACACCATTGTCTCCTGATCCTAATGATCTCCATCCTTTAACACCTGATCACTTCTCTTTGACAAGCTTACCAGAGGAAGATTTTCGCAACACATCCGACAATCGATTGAGCTGTTGGCAACTTGCTCAAAAAATGCGTTATCATTTTTGGGATCGATGGTACAAAGGGTACCTTAATGAATTGATGTCTAGGAGTAAATGCCAAGCAGCTACAGACCAAACAACCATCAAACCCGGCACACTCATATTGGTTAAAGAAAATAATCAACCACCGATGAAGTGGCCTCTTGGTCGCATTTCGGAAATTCATCCAGGATCTGATGGCATAGTGCGTACAGTGACGATAAAAACCGGGGAAGGCACTTACAAACGAGCCTTAAAAAATGTACATTTTTTATAATGAATTTTAGATATTTGTAATCATAAAACATCACAGGTTCAAATTTTTTTGTTTTGAAAATTGAATTATATAAATTGTAAACTTTTTAAGCCATAAAATTATAATCCCATACAACAATAGGCTTTCGGGTATATTGTTAAAGCAGGGGTTGCAATATAAGTTTAAAATTTAACGGGAATTTCGTTAAAAATTTTGTTAACCTTTTTTTATTTTCACTTCCAAACTGTTAACAATGTTTTTGTCATAACCTACATTTGAAACTATTGTTAAAGGATTTTAAAAATGTCTACCGAAACATTAAAAAAAACGGACTGAAATTGTACTGGAGGCCAGTACAATTTCAGTTCATTCTCCCGGCAGGGTAATTACTTAATTGGTTAAAAATTGACAGCTGGAAAATTTTCTTGAATATTATTTTGTGGAAAATTTATTTATGAAAAATATTTGAGTTTTTTTTATTTGTGAGATTTTGTTTTTATTTGAGTGTACAAAATTTTGGAGTTGTTTATATTTTGTCTATTTTATTTATTAGGACAAAGCGCGTTAATAATCTATCCGTGACAGAAACATTTTGTTGAATTTTTGGTTTATTTTGGGCTGATTGGTTTTGGGTCTTGGTTTGAGATGTGTGAGGCGGGTGACTCTCAAGGTGTATTGTTGTGTGAGATAATGAAGGGCCTAACTAACAAAATCCTAGGGTCATTTGATTGGAAAACAGATCAGGAAGGGGTCACAGAATTTAGTTTTTGTGTCGGTAACCTGGCAGGGATGGAAAGTTTCCAAGTTTTAGCAGGAAATGATTTAGATTTTATGGGACCTTTACAGCGGTCTCAAAATGACAAATTATTAGCATTCCCCACTTACACTAGAGCAGTATCGGCTAGTGAAACATTTGTGTCGAATTCGGTGATAACCACCTCGGCAAATTCATGTGGAATGGCCACAACGAACGTAGTGTGGAGTTCAGCATCAGAAAGTGTTATTTCTCCGATTATTTCATCGGGTAGTCGGAGATTTACCAAAATTGATGCCAGAACCCTGGTTTCAAAAATTATTCTTGTAAGTCTGAGAAAATGGTCCGTTCTCTGCGAAGATAATTTGGACTAATGGTGTTGATTTTGGGTTCAACACGTATAGTCCTAAAGAGGGGAAAAATGCATGAGGTGCAGTGGTACCCCAGATGCAGTTGGTACTTGGAGGTCAGTTTCTTTTGGTATTGAAATTTTTTAGGATTTGTGGTCCTTTGAAATTTTAATATCATGGAAATCTAACGTACTTTGTGTTTGGCTTTTTGAGAAATTTTATTTGTTGGATTCTAAATCAGGAGATATGTGAAGAGTGATATTTTAATTTCCAGTTCTTTGCTATGTGAAAATGTGATTTTCAATTAGCGGTTCTCAAAAACAATTTATAAGGAAGGAAAATTGATACCTCCCCCCTGAAAGTTTAGTTTATCAAGGAATGTTATTTGTTTGAAAGTGGGAGTCCACTATTGGTTGTGTTTGGATAATGGTTTCAAGTAAGGGTGTTAAAGAAAAATGTTTGGCCTTATTTTTATGGAGTGTTCCAGTCATCAATGAGGAGAACTCAGCGAGGGTGTTAATCAAGTCATATTTACTTGATTTGTGGAGGTAATTTCGAGTTGTGGGAACTCACTCTATTATCATCGTGAATGAGAGAAAATTTGAGTGAAGTTACCAACTCAATAAGTGGTGTGTAACTTCCCCTTGGTCAGTTGTCGAATTGACTTTTGAGTCATCGTAGGACACAAGACATTTTCTTCAAGTCACTAAAAAACAGAAATATGGTTTCGAATCTAGTGTTTTTGAAGTGACGCCACAACTTCTTTTAGAAGAAGTACAATATAGCCAAAATGATATACATTAATATTCTTTTATACTTTAAACCTACCATACCAACGACAAGTAATTCAATTCATTCGTTTAGTCGGTAAAGCCAGTGCACTACATTACCCCCCTCTACTCTACTTGCCTCAGTTGTTTAAAATGACTACCGAAGAGCGAATTAAAACGTTAAGAAGGTTCATTGGTGCCTTAAAATCAAAACTAACGCGATCTGAAAAATTTCTTGAAAAACCTGTCGATTCTATAGATCTTATCGAATTAAAAACTAAATTAGAAGATTTAAATTTATTAAAATTAAATTTTGAAGAAAAACAAACCGAAATAGAATCATTAGTATCGGATGAAGTAATTGACAGCGAGTATGAAATTAGAGGCGATTTTGAAGACAAACTTTCCGCGTTGCATGCTAAAGCTCAAGGAATAATCCATGAAAAAGAACCGCCAGATTTAAATCATTTACACTTACGATCAAACACACAAAATACAAATGATAGTATTGCTACTTAACTTGTAAATTCTGACAAAATCAAAAATTGACAAATCTACTACAAAAAGAACAATTTTATCGCAAATAGCGCAATTATTTGATCCTTTTGGTTTATTGGGTCCGGTAATTTTGCAGGCTAAAATTATGATGCAATCATTATGGTTATTAGAATTAGATTGGGACGAGTCTGTTCCCCAGGATGTGTACACAGCTTGGTCTGAGTTTCAAAGTCAACTGCCTGCTTCAAATAAATTAAACATTAATCGAAAAATAGTAATTGATGATTATTCGCATTTAGAAATACACGGGTTTTGTGATGCGAGCGAGAAGGCTTACGGAGCCTGTATTTATCTTCGATTTGCTAACAATCAGGGGGAAATCATTACAAAATTAATTTGTTCTAAATCACAAGTTGCTCCGCTTAAAAAAATATCATTACCTCGTCTTGAACTATGCGGTGCTTTACTTCTATGCAATTTGTTAAAATCTACAATCCATGCGTTACGTAGATTACACAGGCCTACAAAATTTAGAATTTTGTCAGACCCACAAACGGGATAAGTCATTTCCGATGTAATTTGTCACCCTGAATCCAAAACTGGCAGCGAAATTGCTCTATCACGTCAGGATTCTGAGATATTCTAACCTAAAAGAGTAAAAAAGGCCATTTTTGGCAACATTCGACTCTCCATAAAATCTACAAAAAATTTTTTGTATCATTGAAACGAATTTTAAAAAAAAGTACAATTATTCACCTTTCAAAATATTCTACACCCGATCCGATCCGACCTTTTTTTACTAAGATACAACAATTTAAAGTTTAGGTTACACGACCTAAAAACTGAAAAAAGGAAGAAAAGAATAATTGGAAAGTACTTTAACTTAAGCATCTGATTCTTAATATTTTGGGATCGTTGATTAGAAAACCGATGTCGGATTTTCAAAATTCAAAATGGCGGCTGTCAAAATAAAAAATTGATCGGATTCGCTTGAAACTTTTTACTCGGGGGTTTTTGAGGTCGCTAATTACGAATCCGATGTCAGATTTTCGAAATTCAAAATGGCGGATGTAATATGGCGACATTTTAAAAAAATTTAACGGAGTCGCTTGAAACTCCTTACTCGGGTGTTTTCGAGGTCGCTTATTAAGAATCTAGTGTCACATTTTTGAAATTTAAAGTTATTGTGGATCTAATATGGTATTATATGTTAGTAAAATCGAAGAACGTAAAATTCGAACATTTAGGGCATAATTTATACACTCTTTTAGTAAAGAAAATTAAAAGTTTTCTTTTTCTTTATGAACCTTTACACATTTTTCTACAAAGGATCTTCGTATAGTTGGTTTCGTTGTTAGAATATAATACAGAATCACTCCTTTGCTTATATCTGGACCTGTAAATACATCTTTTCTCAATTTTGATATCTATAGGTGTGGAAATCTTTTTTTCAAGTACTCAAAAGACTTCGAATTTTACGTTTTTCGATTTTACTAACATATAATACCATATTAGATCCACAATAATTTTAAATTTCGAAAATGTGACACCAGATTCTTAATAAGCGACCTCAAAAACACCCGAGTGAAGAGTTTTAAGCGAATCCGTTAAATTTTTTAAAAATGTCGCCATATTACATCCGCCATTTTGAATTTCGAAAATCTGACATCGGATTCGTAATTAGCGACCTCAAAAACCCCCGAGTAAAAAGTTTCAAGCGAATCCGATCAATTTTTTATTTTGACAGCCGCCATATTGGATCCGCCATTTTGAATTTTGAAAATCCGATATCGGTTTTTTAATCAACGATCCCAAAATATTAAGAATCAGATGCTTAAGTTAAAGTACTTTCCAATTATTCTTTTCTTCCTTTTTTCAGTTTTTAGGTCGTGTAACCTAAACTTTAAATTGTTGTATCTTAGTAAAAAAAGGTCGGATCGGATCGGGTGTAGAATATTTTGAAAGGTGAGTAATTGTACTTTTTTTTAAAATTCGTTCCAATGATACAAAAAATTTTTTGTAGATATAATGGAGAGTCGAATGTTCCTAAAAATGGCCTTTTTTACTCTTTTAGGTTAGAATATCTCAGAATCCTGACGTGATAGAGCAATTTCGCTGCCAGTTTTGGATTCAGGGTGACAAATTACATCGGAAATGACTTATCCCGTTTGTGGGTCTGAAATTTGTAGGCCTGTGTTCAAAGGGTTATTTTTTGGTCGGACTCGACAATTGCTCTACATTAGATTAATGTAGACACATTGAAAACATTTGAATCATATCGAGTTCCCAAAATCCAAGAAATCTCTAGTCAATATGAGTGGCGTCATATTCGTACTGAGCATAATCCTGCTGATCTAGTTTCGCGAGGTCTTGACCCTTAAGAAATTGTGTAAAATTCCTTTTGGTTCAATGGTCCTTCATGGATAAATGACAATAAAGATAATTGGCCAATCACAATTATGAGTTCTGAACCCTCAGAATGTGTTGATAAGGTAACTGTTAATCTTATATGTAAAAGCAAAAATGAAGTTGAAAAAAAGGTTGCGAAAACAAATTCGGAAACGATTTTTTTAATTTGTCAAATTCTTTTTCGAAACTTATTCATATATTAGCTTATTGTCAGCGATTTAAAGACATTAAAGTTCACAAACCCCGAAAATTGTCACCGTTGAATCCTTTTCTAGATTCCGAATATATACTTAGAGTAGGGGTAGATTAAAACAATCCTGCTTGAGTTTTAATCGCAAACGTCCAATTCTTCTAAATAAAAATCATGTTTTATCTGAACTCATAATTCGTGACCAACACCATTTTTGGTGATTTTTCATTTCATGCTGGCACGCAAGCTATTCTTAACTCGATTCGCAACAATTATTGGATCGTTGATGGAAAAAATGCCGTAAAAAAAGTTATTCACAAGTGTGTGATATGTCGTCGCGTTAAACCAATTCTCCCCACTTATACAATGGGCGAATTACCTAAAAATCGAACTATCTTCGAACGCACCTTTAACAATACTGGCATCGATTATTGCGGTCCATTTTATATCAAAGAAAAGAAGTATAGAAATCGAATCAAGGTAAAAGCTTATGTAGCCGTATTTGTATGTTTCAGCACAAAAGCTGTGCATTTAGAAATCGTTAGCGATTTAACCACTGCAGCCTTCTTAGCGTGTTTAAAGAGATTTTTCTTGAGACGTGGTTTAAGTTCTGATCTATATTCAGACAATGCTACAAATTTTCAAGGTGCGAAACGCAAAATTTTTGAAATCTGCGAATTTCTTAACAATGCAAAAAATGTGCAAGAGATTTCAAGCAGTTTGGCAAATCACGGAAAAGTAAATTGGTATTTTAAACCACCTCGGGCTCCACACTTTGGTGGACTCTGGGAGGCAGCGATCGAATCATTTAAAAATCACTTCCTACGCGTTATCGGGGAAAGAATTCTAACTTATGAAGAATTTACTTTATTTGCAACTGAGATAGAAGGTATTTTAAATTCACGTCCTTTAACACCTATTTCTTCCGATCCTATAATGACCTTGGTGCTATAACTCTTGGGCATTTCCTTATTGGTGATTCAATAACAAATGTGACAGAAAGAAATTTGATAGACATTCAATCAAACAGATTATCATCTTGAGAACAAGCCCAACAAATTAAACAACACTTCTGGACACGTTGGAACAAAGAGTATCTGAATGAATTAACAATTCGTAGAGGTTGGCATAAAAATTCTATTGCAGAAATAAAAAATCGGCACATTTGTAATTTGACATTTTTTTTTTTACAATACGTACGGGACAATAATTTGCCTACTTTAAGATGGGTTCTTGGTCGCATTATTTCTGTTCAGCCAGGTAATGATGGAATCATTCGCGTAGTGACTGTCAAAACAGCTCATGGAGAATATAAGAGTAGCGTTAAGTATTTATCTCTTTACCAATTCAGACAGAATAATAAAATAAATTAAGATACTCTTGATAATAGAACTAATTATTATCTATTTATTTTTTCTCATGTAAATTACTATTTTAATAACAAGTATAGTTAATTTAAGAATATTAAACTAAAAATATACAAATAGATATGTTACTGTCATTTCGATAAAAGAATATTATATATCAAATCTTCTCATTTTTACTACCGTAATTTATAATAATTTTGAACATAGCCGTTCAAAGGGGCCGGCATGATGAGACCTTAACAGATTTGGAGATTTTATCTTATTTTTTATGATTATTATTTTTTAAATAAATTGTAGGTTTTCCCTAAACGTGATTACTCAAAATATACAGTAAGAAAAGCTATCCGTCAGTCATAGGAAAGTATGGGAATCGCATAAGTCTGTCTCACTCCCACTCATGGGATATGACTGACGTGCTAGGTTTTCGTACTGTATAAAGATTAGGTTTATTACTTTGTAAAAACATTCAATTGTATTCGTAAAATCTTTCTTACACTTTAAGTTTTACCACTTCAACATCATTATGTGTCTTCGTTAAAAATCTATGAATTGTGAATTTCAACGATGAAGGTTCAATTACCTGCACCCTTATTGTCAAGGGATTATGTTTATGATAGGGTCACTATACTGCGGAGGTATGTGCAAATCGCTTCAAAAATACATAAAGATTGTACATCTGTTTTGGCATACTCCCACTATTTTGTATATCCCCACTTTAATAATTTCATCTTGATTTTACTTGTAATACTTTTTTCGTCAGAACTTTACCTAAGGTCCTAGTCTAAGGATCCCCTTTTATAAGACTAAATAATTTTGTTTACTATACATAACCTTCTTTTATTTAAAATTTGAACTCTTCAATTTAACGAGTAAAATTATTGAGTTTTGTTACGTATTACAACTCTTGATAACGAAAAATCAAGTTAAGTTAAAAAAGTTGTAATGGTCGCAACATACATCTCGCGAAGGACTGTCTACCAGTTCAGTAACAAAGACTGAAAAGGAGAAATCTCGAATTCCGGAAAAACAATTTTTCACTTCTAGTGGAAGATTGAGTTTAAAATGTTAGTGTTTAAAAGTTGTATTTTAAAAATATTTTTATTTACATTTAAAATTTACAATTGTAATTTATTTGTTTATTTTTTCTCTTTTTCAGCAACAAATGAATCTCGTGAAACACATTCTAACAGATTATTTTACGGTAAAACTGAGCAACAAAAATCATCTCAAAAATTGACATTTCCTCCTTCATCATCATTGTCAACTGCAAAGACATAAGTAAGGAAGCGCCTACGCGCCACGAGGCAAAGAGAGAAAACCTGTTTCTGCTAATGTCGTTTTAGCTTGTGAAACATAGGAACACGTTCGATGGTTCGCTGGTTCGGTGGTTCGATGATGTGATTGTTGCTAAATAAAAAATTTAAAATAAGAAATAAAAATAATAACCAAATTAATTTAAATTTACAATTTTAATGTAATAAAATATTTTTGAGGTATTATTTATAACAGATATTAATTACGAGGTAAATTAGGTGCTTTAAAAAAAATAATATATTTTGAGGTTATAAAATGTGTTATGGAAAAGTAATGGAAAAAGGTCAACATTAGGCCTTAAATGTGATAACATTTTATAACCTCAAAATATATGATTTTTTTTAAAGCACCTAATTTACCTCGTAATTAATATCTGTTATAAATAATACCTAAAAAATATTTTATTACATTAAAATTGTCAATTTAAATTAATTTGGTTCATTTTTATTTCTTATTTTAAATTTTTAGGGTTCCGTACCCCGGTAGGAACCCTATTGGAACGGTTACAAAAATGACCATGTACCCCCCTCTAGCACTCACAGTTTTACACCTAGAGAGCTAAAATTTCGTACACGTATGTATTTTCACGCGTAGATTACAGGAAAAATATAGCGAACGTGATTGGGATTGATCTTCATAGAGTTTTCGACGAAAAACATCAAATTTTGGCCATTTTTCGCAAAAAAAGGCATGTACCCCCCCCCTAGCGCTCACAGTTTTTTACCTAGAAAGTTGAAAATTGGTATGCATATGTATTTTCAAAAATGGATTAAAGGAAAAATATAGCGAACACATTTGGTATTGATCTTCATTCTGTTTTTATCGAAAAAGTCAAAATTTTTGAAAATTTCGAAAAAAATCCATGTACCCCCCCCCCCTGGCGCCTACATTTTTTTACCTGGAGAGCTGAAAATTGGCATACTTATTCGTTTTTACGCATAGATTACAGGAAAAATATAGCGGAAGTGATTAGAATTGATCTTCATGGTGTTTTCATCGAAAAACTAAAATCTCTTTTTGCAAGCTCGAAAATACTTTAACCCTTGCTGGTTCTCTCAATTCTTAATCTAGTGGACTGGCGTTATACATTTTTATTTGTTTTTTCGTGCAGATTTCAACAAACATACAGAAAAAATTATTGGAATTCATCTTCATATTTTTTTTGCGAAAAACTAAAAAAATTTTTCGTTTTTTAAAAAAAAGTGTGTACCCCCCCCCCTTGGTTCTTACAATTCTTGGCCTATTGGACTGCAGTTTTGCTTATTTTATGTATTTTCGTGTGTAGATTTCAGGAAAAATATAGCGAACACGATTGGATTTGATCTTCATATTTTTTTCATCGAAAAACTCAGTTTTTAAAAATTTCGTGAAAAAAGCGTTTATTTCACCCTAGCACTCACAGTTTTTTACCTAAAGAGCTGAAAATTGGTACACTTTTGTATTTTCACGTGTAGATTACAGGTAAAATATAGTGGAAATGATTAGAATTGATCTTCATTGCGTTTTGAGCGAAAACCTAAATTTTGTTTTTCAATTTTTGATAATAATTATACCTATGCTAGTTCTCTCAATTCTTAGTCTAGTGGACTGGCGTTATACATTTTTATTTATTTTTTCGTGTAGATTTCAACAAACATACAGAAAAAATTATTGGAGTTCATCTTCATATTTTTTTGCGAAAAACTAAAAAAATTGTTCGTTTTAGAAAAAAATTGTGTACTCCCCTCCCTTGGTTTTCACAATTCTTGGCCTATTGGACTACAGTTTTGCTTATTTGATGTATTTTCAAGTGTAGATTTCAGAAAAAATACACCGAACATAATTGGATTTTATCTTCATATTTTTTTAGCGAAAAACTCAAAAATTTTTTAAATTTCGTCAAAAAAACGTGTTTTTTACCCTAGCGCCCACAGTTTTTTATGTGAAGAGATGAAAATTAGTTATTTATTTATTTTCACCTTTAGATTACAGAAAAAATACAGCGAAAAATATTGGAGTTGATGTTTATATTTTTTCCAGCAAAAAAGTAGAAGTTTTAAACGAGGGTACGGAACCCTCGGTTTTAGTACGAGTTCTACTCGCACTTGTCCGTTTTTTTTTATTTAGCAACAATCACAGCATCGAACCACCGAACCATCGAACGTGTTCCTATGTTTCACAAGCTAAAACGACATTAGCAGAAACAGGTTTCCTCTCTTTGCCTCGTGGCGCGTAGGCGCTTCCGTACATAAGAGACTGAACCTCGCAAAGCAGAAAAGAAAACTTTTGGCCTGAGTGGAAGATTAAGATTAAAATGGAAGTTTTTTAAATTTATTTTTTTTAAATATTTGATTTAAAATAAGAAATTTTTTATTTTAATTCATTTGTTTCTTTATGTTTTTCAGCACCAACTACATCTCGCGAAGGACTATCTGCCAGTTCAGTAACAAAGACTGAAGAGGAGAAATCTCGAATTTCGGAAAAACAATTTTTCATTTCTAGTGAAGGACCGGAAAAAATATTTTTATTTCATATTGAAAGATTAAGTTTGAAATGTAAGTTTTTAATAGTTAACCAAGAAAAAATGATTTGTACGAATTCCAAACGAATTTCGTTCGGAATTCGTACAAATCATTTTCACCTGAGTACATTTTAAAAACATTTTATTAAAATAACAATTTAAAATTTTTAATTTATTTGATTCTTTTCTTCTTTTTCAGCACCAAGTGATTCTCCTGAAAAGCTTTCACACCGTGAAACAGATTCACAAGAATCACCCGAGATATTGCCATTACCGTCATCTGTTCCACCAAATACAAGTAATAAAAAATCAAATTCTTTAAAATTAGTGTTGAAAAATATGACATCATTATCATCATCCTCATCAACTGGACTCGATTTAAAAATCACTTCTTCAACAGTAAAGAAATCGAAAAATCAAGAAGCTAAATTTTCTCTTTCAACATCAACTTCAAAAAGAGAAGGTAAAATTTTTTATTCTATTTTCTTTCTTTATATTTTCTTAATCTCTCTTAATATAAAATTAATAAAATTTCTATTTATTTCAGTTATAGGTGTTTTTTTGTAGTCGGAAGTGGAAAATCTGTGAATTCAGATACCTGGATAAAGGAATCTCAGGTTATGTGGGGATAACCGCTCTTGTTCTGGTCGACCTACTAAAAACCACTCCCGTCTTAATCCGAACTATTCTTCAACCCACGGAACTAACTATTAGGTTTGAACTTCGTGAGTGAAGGTCCCATTAACCCTCCATAAGTCGCATGGTGAGAATTTCCCTCACCCAGTTTCTTTTTTTATTTATAACTTTTAAAATACAAAAAATTATAATTTCATATTCTCAGTACCTTTTACGGCACTCTTTTTCTTTACATTAAAACAATTTTGGTGTTTTTTTATATTTTAATTTCTTTGTTATTGAATTTGAAAGCAGCAAATGTCGGGGATTTTTGACGCGAAATGAGGGAACTTCTCACCATGCGACTGACCGCGTATACTCGATTTCATTTGTCATTAATATTTTATTTAAATAATTAACAGAAAATAAAAGTTAATTTTACTGCCAATAGGTTGTTTAGAAATTCTAATGAACATTAAAAAAAATTTGGCATTTTAGAACAAGTTTGGACTAATTTATGAGGGTGAGAATTTCCCTCACCTGCGACGGATCGCGTTACAAAAAAAGGTGCGACGGATGGAGGGTTAAGTCGCTCACGCGACTCTTCCGTGCCACTCTTGTTCTGGCCTTACTTCCTCCTTGTCCTCCTTGTCCTTGACAAAGTCTTCTTTGCTTCCTCGAGGGCAGTTCTGAAGACTTTGCAACCACCTCATCCGGCGACATGCTGGATATTCACCTTCTCGCCGAACTTTGCCTGGCATAAGAAGCAGCATGAGCTCTTCTTACCTTATGGCCGGCTTCTCCGCACTCGAAGCACGCAGCCGACCTATCTACACCTTGGCAATCTCTACCTATATTGCCGTAGTCAAGGCACTTATGACACCTTGTGACCATAGTTCTTTTTCTTATCTTGCAGGAGACGAACCCAATCTTTATGTGCCCGATTTTCTCCAGCTTATCAGCGTCTTCCTGACTGGTGACCACAACCGACAGAGAAGCTTTGCTCCTCGCTTGTTCGGTCCGAGAACCGTCACCTTCCTACTTCCTGCTGGTACCGTAGAAATTTTCTCCAGGGCACCCAGTACGTCTTCTTTTTCTGTAAGGGCATCCATATCGCGGATTTCCAACGTAGTTTGCCGGTCCGCCATCTGCACCTTACCTAGGGCTCCAATGACCCTTGTCACCTCCTCGGTGAACAACGCCTTACTTGAAGTCCCTCCTATTTTGATAAGAAGGTCTCCTTTTTTAGTGGGCACAGCGCCCACAACCTTTGTCTTGCTGGCCTCCAGGTCAGCCTCTTTACGAACCTTCTTCAGCACGTTCGCGAATGATGTTCCTTCAGCCACTTTGACGATCATTGTTGATCGTTGTTGTGGCTGTCTTCTATCCTTAACTGAATTCGACTTTGGTGCCGACTTGGTACCCTTGCCTCCAGTCCTTTTAGGAGATCCATTCTCCTTCTTCCTCTTTGTGTCCTTCACAAACTCAAGACCACTTTTCTTCCGCTTTTGACTTTCCAAGACAACGTTTCCACAGTAGGCCAGGATCGTCGATTTTTGGCCAAAAATCATTATTTAAAAAAAACAAGATATTTACGAATAATAAGTATGCTACCTACAGTTTTTGGGGTCGCTGATTACGAATCTGAAGTCAGATTTCAAAAATTCAAAATGGCGGATCCAATATGGCGGACATAAAAATTTTAAAATCAATAAATTTGAATTAAACATAGGTATTTATGGGTTTTTTGGGTCGCTGATTACGAATCTGATGGCAGATTTAAAAAATTTAAAATAGCGGATCCAAAATGGCGGAGATACAATTTTTAAAATTAATCGATTTTTATGAAACTTTGTATCTAGGGTTTTTTTTAGGTCGTTGATTACGAATCTGATGTAAGAATTCAAGTGGATTTTAGATTGGATGAGATTCGCCTACAATTGCTTGGGAGTTTTTAAGTTTGGTGATTACAAAACTAGTGTCTATAAAATTCAGAAAATAAAAAAAATTTCTTGTTATTAGCCTACAAAAATAAAACGTACTGTATTTTCCAGGATCTACCACGAGGAGGTTACAGGTAAAGATCCCATTTGTATTTTTGTTAGATTTAAAAAATTTATTTAGTTTTTTTGGTTTTTTTTACACCTGATGTTTACTTATAGTTATATAGTTTCTCGCGTGGGTATATCAGGTGCGCATGTAGTCCTATTGGAGAATCTGCTTTTATTTCAATGGATCAGGTAAACACTCCATTTTATATCTAAATGTGATTTCAAAAACACAGTGCTCCTTTTTACATTTTTAAAATCTGACAACAGATTCGTAATCAGCAACCTGAAAAACCTCTACATACCTATGTTTCATTAAAATTGATTAATTAAAAATTTGTTATGACCACCATTTTGACTTTTTAAAATCTGACATCAGATTCGTAATCAGCGACCCAAAAAAACCCATAAATACCTATGTCTAATACAAATTGATTGATTTTAAAATTATTATGTCCGACATATTGGATCCGCCATTTTGAATTTTTGAAATCTGACATCAGATTCGTAATCAGCGACACAAAAAACCGTTAAATGGTACATGTTAAGTGGTACATTATAATTAATTAATTTTGAAAATTATCTTTATGTATTTATTGCATATATTTATATGTTTATTGCAATATTCTTGTTATGTTGAAAAAATATGAAAAGGCGCAAAATAGCACATATTGGCGTCAAAGTAGACATGCTAAGTAATCGTTCTATAACTTGTTTTTCCAAATATTATGCGGCTCGGAGAAGCTCGACTAACTAAAAGTCGGCACTCTATTGAAAAATACACTATTTGTTAACTTCAATGGGGATACATTTTAATAAATTTTATTTTTTTGAAGTAACTATAGGTTTTTTTACTTCAATATATCTGTTGATGAGAAAAAATTAGTACTTATACAAAAATAATTTATTTATTTCTAGATATATTAAGTATTTCAATCAAAAACATTTCATTATTTTATCTTAAATGTTAAACTTAAAATAGTTCTAGAAGACAAAATTTTTTATTATTTAACAAATGTGACGCGTCGCGAAGAAAAGCACCTAAGAAGCATATCGAAAATTTTACAGGTGGAGAAAAAAAGGAAAGAGAAAATCAACTTTTAGCACGAATTTCTGTTTTGTAAATCATTATTACGAAAGTATTTCAGATAAGTTTTTGATAAAAATTAATTTTTAGTTTAGATAGTTAAAAAGTAATCTTTAATTTATCTGAAACAATCATAATCCGAAAATCGGTTTTTTGCTTCTTAGGTGCTTTTCTTCGCGACGCGTCACAAATCCTTTATGCAATATAGTATATTTGTATTTTTGGTCAAAATTCGACGATCCTGGCCCACTGTGGTATCTTAGCATTGCTGCGTTGAAACGGTCACGTCTCATCCTTCGGTCTTTGCGTGCTTCTTCCGACCAGGTTAATTCCTGGTAGAACTTCTAATCTTCCCTACTAAAAATAAAATCAGGAATCGTCGTGAATGGTCAGAATTTCTGAACATTCCTGAACAGTCTCACCACTTCTGACGTTTTCGAACGTTTCTCACCATTCCTAACCAAATACTTTCCAAGCTCCTCCCACTTTACTCCCACCATTTTCGAAGCTGTGACCATTTCTGAAATTCCTGACCATTTCTGAAATTCTTTACTATTTCTGAAATGTGTGAACACCCCTATTGAAAATCCCCATATGGGAAACCACATGGGAAACCACATGGGATTCTATGTCAAAAACCATGTAAAACCCTACTTCCATGAAGGAAACCACGTGGTTTACCATGTGGTTTCCCATGTCAAACCATATGGGAAATTGAGACAGGATTTTAGTTAGGAATTTGAACAGTTCATCTATGCATAAAACCATATCAAATCCCACATGTTTTACCCAGTCAAATCCTAAACCGAATCCCATGTGAAAAACAGTATCATTTATTTATAATGATTTTCCCATGTCAAATCCTAAACCAAATCCCATGTGAAAAACATTATCCGCCTTATTGAATATCCCTACATGGGAATCCACTTGGAATTTTACAAGGGATTTCAGATAGGATTTTATATGTGAATTGACATAGGATTTCATGCAAGATTTCACCTAGGATTTAATGAGATATCACATAGTATTTTATTAAAGATCCAATGAAGAAATTTTCAAAGGATTAAAAATTATTTAATAAAAAATTAAATAATAAATAGTATTAGTGTTACAAGTCATCAAAAAAGTAAAAAAACGATCATTTGAAACACGTCCTCTCTGCTACAGGTTCTCAGCTTTTATATACTTCCAGAATCGTCTCAACAGCGAGAGAAGTCACTTTCGCCACCTAGCGGTGAAAGTATAGGAGTGACAGTAATCTTTAACATTACTAAGGAAACCATGTGTGATAATCGATAAATTAACCAACGATAAATTTTCAATTATTCGCGAAAGCTAGTTTCTATTTTTCTGTCGCTGAGCAAAAGCGAAGATTCCGAATTGCGGGAATGCGGCATCAGCCGGTCGCACTAGGCCGCGTCAGCCAATCAGAGCGTTGATCGCTCCCACTGCGCGAGTCTCCCCACTCAACCGCGCCACAGAGCTCGGAGACAGAGCTCTCGTCGTCACTTCTTCCCGAGCTGCCTGCCTGCACGGTCGCCAAAAAAAAGGGAACAATTATTGTTCCCTTTTTTTTCGCGCTAAGAATTTTTAGAAACTTTTTTTTGAGGGTCTAAGATTCTTATTTCGCGAATTCCCAAACGAGCAATCTTCGGAAACTCGCGGAGGGTCCGAAGTTGTGTTTTTCCTTTAATACGGTTACGTGGAAACTCACCGAGGGTCCTGAAACCGTTATTTCTTTATTCCCATTTTAAATTAAATTTTCTTTTGTTTTTACAAGCAATTTATGGAAATTTTCTGAGGGTCCATTAATCGCTTTTTTACTTAAATTGTTCACTCGTTCTAATTTTTCGAAACTCGCGCAGGGTCCAAAAATTATTCCTCTTTTTTTTTTATTCCCAGTAATTTATATTTATTTATTTATTTTTGTTTTTTTTGTATTGCACATAAATCGATTCCCCGAATTATAGAGAAATCTTCGGAAACTCCAGGAGGGTCCGAGGTTTCATTCTCTCTCAAATAAATATTCTCCCTTCTTACCGAGTTTTTGGAAACTTGTTTTCGACAAGGGTCCAAAACTCGCAGATATTGTTCAAGCCCAAAATTGACGGTATCAATTTTGGCGCCCAACGTGGGGCTTCGCAGAAAAGATTTTCTGGAGAAAATCACGAACCCGATAAAATCCACACCACACATTCTCACTTCCGGGAGTGAGACGAATTTCAATTCGACAAAAACACCCGGTGGCGCTCAACGGACCATCTTTCTTTCACAAATGAAAGAAAAAACCGCATTATATCCAGCAAGTGACAATATAGCACGCGCAATAATCCGCGAAGTGAATTATTCAACGTGTAAAAACATCGTTGAGTCAGTTGAATCACCACATTCTGCTCAAGTGATTAAACTACAAAAAGATCGCAAAAATCTTAGATTTTGCGTTGATTTCCGTGAAATCAACTCGAATTACAAGAGCGAATAGCTTCATTTTTCGATTATCGGTGCAAGGATCCGCAAAAATACAATCTACCAACTGACGAAACCGGTTTTACCAATGTGTATACAGACGGCGCGTGTCTAGGAAACGGGAGATCATCACCGAAGGCCGGAATAGGGGTATTCTTCAAAACCAACCATCCTCTGAATATCTCAGCACCTGTCGACGGAAAACAGACGAACAACGCCGCAGAGCTTCAAGCAGCCACGAGTGCCGTCTTACAAGCGCAAAAAGCCGGAGTCACAATACTGCGAATCAACACCGATTCTCAATACGTGATCAGAAGCTGCACAGAGTGGATACCTCGTTGGAAATCAAACGGATGGACAAAAACGTCAGGAAAGCCAGTCGAAAATAAAGAACAATTGCAAGATTTAGATCGCGCAATTTCGTCACTAGAAGTAGATTGGAAGCATGTTCCTGGACACCGTGGCACCCTGGAATTTCGCAAGCCGACGAATTAGCGAAAAAAGGAGCCAAGCGGTAAAACTCTAAATGACAGCTAGAACTCCTCGTGAAAAAAATTTACGCTCTTGTACGGTGGTAATTCATACTCCACCCGGCACGCGTAGAGATTTTCAACAATTATCAACAGAATTATTCTCGCCCAATACAAATCAAACGCACTCTACAAAAGAGCTAGAGCCGATGAAACAACGACTCACGACCTTCGAGATAAAGATGGATTAAGCTCAGGATCGTCTTCAACTGAAGATTTAAATCATATTCCATCATCCTCGGTCAGTGTTTGTACAAATAATAACACAGCTGATTCAATCGTGAGCACTGCACCGAATTCATTGCCAATGATCACTACATCGCTCATCGGTGGAGTGTCGACACAAATCGGTCTCAACCTAGCAACAGCTTCGACAAACTATCACGCTCCTGGACCATCCGGAATAATGACTACCAGGATAATAGGCACTTCGGAACCAACAAGAATGGTTTACTCGGGTTTGCCGAGTTTACTAAACAGCTCAATTTCTATTCAACGTCCTCCACAGAGACTTTTTGCGGAAATTGGACAACAAGGAGCACGTTATGCGGACCTCGGTGTGATTCCCAGATACGATCAATATTTATCCGACAATATTGGACCGAGAAACACAAGGCCTATAATCCAGGACCCGACTTTTTCCCAGAATTCCAGTTATGGATCTCAGGCGACAGATTTCAATATGCCGAGTTCAGTTCCAATATCTAATCAGATTCCGGGAAGAAACGTTAGTAATTCACAGATTCCACCAACGGTAGAGCCCCCCCAGAATGCTTATTACCCACCAGCACCAGTACCAGATCCAAATGGGTACGCGTGGCGCGCATTCATGGAGGCACAGCGAAATCCTGTACCTGTACCAGAGTTCTTTGGAAAGGAGCACGAAGATCCAGTCAACTTCTTACGAGAAATGAACAACTACTTTCAGCTCCTGGGAACACCTGAAACAAACAAAGTACGCGTAGCAAGCCAAGCTCTTCGTGGTGAGGCAGAAAAGTGGTGGGAGGTGTACAAAGGAGTCCCCTTTGAGTGGAACCAGTTTCGAGACCTTTTGCTGCGCCAATATAATTCTCCTGCGATACTCGGAAAATTGCAAGCCCAGCTATTTTCCTTACGTCAAGGGGAAAAAGAGCCCGTGGGAGTGTTTCTTCAGAAGAAATACTTACTTTTCCGGAGATTGCGACCTGGAGAAACAGAAGAAGTCATCGTGCATACTCTAATGGAGCTTTTGAAACCAGTGATTCGACACGCAATACGCGCTTCAAATCCTCTGGACTGTGCTACGCTGCTGACCAGAGCTGTTGAATCAGAAAAGGACGAACTGGATTTGCAACGAAGCCAACCGCGCAGAGAAGAAAGGAAAATCGTCGAAAACTCAGTTGCTACGAAAAAGTATCCTCCAGACTGCTGGTACTGCCCTGAAAAGCATTTGCACAAAGACTGCGCGGTTTACAAAAAGCAGTTAGAGGACCGTAAAAACACAGGTCAGGAAAACTGGCGACGGGCGGTGGATGCACCGACCACCGCTAACAACAGCAACCAGCCGAAACATTAACTTCACTGTATCTGACTCTCCAAAATCATCGAAAATTACCGCGCGTATTGACCTTTACCAACGATCAAGAAATAGTCGCGATCATCGACACAGCAGCAACCGAAAACTTCATTCATTCCTCAAAATTAAATTCAGCGCAACTCGCGTCTCTCGCCCCGAGTTTCGACAAGGTAAACTTAGCAGCGCCTGGAACGAGTATCAAAATCTTGGGACGAATCACGCTCTTTGTTCGAATTAATACACAAGAGATGAATGTTGAATTTTTCGTCTGCGAACAGCTGAGAGAAGAAATGATTTTGGGTCTACCCTGGATGGAAGATCAACAAACAATAATCGACATTCCAGGAAAAAGAATCTACGCGGGTAAAGAGAGTCGATTCACAATATTTTTCCACCAACAATCGAAACCTCGAGACCAAATCGACGTGGAAAACGAAATCGCCATGGAAAATCTTATTCACGATTTCCCACCAGAATATGAAGGCGAATTTCTCGAAATCGTACAACGTTACGCCACCACAGTTGCGCCCGGTCCGAGTCTAACGCAAACTCGATCAACACGTCACAAAATCGAATTAACCGATAACCGACCTTTTCGGTTAAGGCCGTATCCATCGTCAGCTGAAAAGCGAAAAGAAATGCTTGAGCAAGTTCAAGAGATGCTTTCCAACGGAGTCATCGAACCGAGTACGTCACCTTATTGCTCCCCCGTGGTCTTGACAAAGAAAAAGAACGGAAAATTTCGTTTCTGTGTGGATTTTCGTCGCCTAAATTCGATCACACAAGACGTAAATCACACTTTGCCCAGGATCACCGACTCTCTAAAGGAACTCGGAAACGCGAAAATATTTTCCGTGTTAGATTTGCGCTGGGGATACTGGCAAGTACCGATGGATGAGAATTGTAAACAATTCACCGCATTCTCGATCCCAAACGGCGGGACTTACCAATTTCGCGTTATGCCTTTTGGCTTAAAAGGCGCTCCGAGCACGTTCCAAACATTGATTAGTCAAACCGTGTTACGAGGATACGTAAATCGCTTCTGTATGGCCTTTTTGGACGATATAATCGTTTATTCACAAAATTGGACCGATCACATGCGTAATTTAAATCTCGTGTTAGAACGATTAGAGATTCACGGTCTAACTTGTTCAATCGACAAATGTTTTTTCGGCCAGAAAGAACTAAAATATTTGGGCCATCAAGTTTCAGGCGCAAATAACGAGCCCCAAGAACACCACGTTCAGGCTATTATCCAAGCCGCTCGTCCAACCAGCAAAAAAGAGCTACAAAAATTCCTCGGCATCTGTGGTTGGATACGCGAATACGTCCCCGATTTTTCCATGTTATCCGCTCCGCTCACGGATCTACTAGGAAAGAAGGCAGGAAAATGGAAATGGACAGAAGAAGCCGAAAACGCGTTCAACAAAATCAGAGATGCCTTCCAAGCGGATCTCAGTCTCGGACGTCTAAACCCCGACTTGCCTTTTCACCTTCAAACCACAGTAAGTTCCGAAGGAATGGCGGCAGTGCTTTTTCAACTCGAAGAAAGTTCTCGCAACGTGATCAGTTACGCTAGCGCTAAGTTTAGCTCTACCAAAAAGCGCTATTCTGGACTGGAGCAAGAATGTCACGCGGTAGAATGGGCCCTCAAACATTTTCGCCCACAGTTGGAAGCAACTCCTTTTCATCTGCACACGGACGAAAAAGCGTTAAAGTGGCTTTAAAATTCAAAAGAAAACACGCCGAAATTGGGTCGTTGGGACCGATTTTTGGACCAATTCCAATTTACGGTTCATTCTCGAACCAATGCCGGTCACGAATTAGCTACCGCGCTCGCGCAGAATCCGAGTGATTCACCGAATGAAACTGAGGAAGATAACTTTCTTCTTCCACCTGAGATCGCTCCTCAATTTGATGCACCTTTTCTCGCGCAAATCACGCATTCCAACTTTTTCGAAGAGGTCATCGCTTCTCAACAAGAGGACGAAAACATAATCAGCCAGGTACAACGCTGGAAGAACCTGAAAAACAAGAAAAATCGAAACAAGGTCGAAGAGAAATTTTTCCGCGAACACATCCTATCGGACGAAGGATTTTTTCGCCGCAAGAATCCCCATGATTCATGGCTACTCGTGGTACCAGAAGTCTGTCAGCAGAGACTTCTGCACGAGTGTCACGACGCTAGCCTAGCCGGACATCCAGGCGAAGAAGAGACGTTGCGCGCCGTCCAAGAACTCTTCACGTGGCCCAAAATGGTTTCACAAATAAAAGACTACGTCAAAAGTTGCACCCTTTGCTCCTGCTGTAAGTCTTTTAGGTCGCAGAGCAACAACGAGGTACGCCCACGCCAACCAAAGGCCCCGTGGGATACGGTTGGTCGATTTAATGGGACCATACCCACGTTCATCGCACGGAAAACGATTTCTCCTCGTAGTTACCGATCTTTTTTCACGGTGGGTGGAAGCTTTCCCCCTTGGATCTTCCAAAGCCCCGCGTATCACCTACTTGCTTGAAAAAGAGGTGTTCAATCGATTCGGTTACCCCAGAGCCATCATTACCGATAATGGCCCTCAATTTATCGGTAACATCTGGGAAAAAGCATGCGCGAAGTGGAACTGCGAAAGTTGGCACACTCCTCCTTATCACCCGCAGGCGAATCCGACCGAACGGAGGAACCAGGAAGTGAAAAAAGGAATGCGCTTACGACTTGTCGATGCTTCTCATCGAAAATGGGACTCTGACATCGCTGACATTTTATTCAATGTCAGAAATCGACGAAATGCGGCAACCGGACGGACGCCGAGTCAGGTCCTATTCGGAACGACTGCCAAGAGACCCGGAGAATGGGTCCTACAGACCGGAAGAAAGGCTGTAAAAAACTTGGAAGAACGTGTTCAGGAAGTCGCTCAACACCAAGCCACATATCAAGAGAAATACGCCGTGTCTCCTAAATCAGTTTAGCTCCCCGTGGAGAAGGTCCATACGTAATAAAACGCCATTGTGTAGGTGAAATCTACGAGGTTGATTTGAAAAATCGACTGGCGAAAATTCATAGTAAGGATCTGAAACGCGCGTTCCCTCGAGAAAGAGCGGAGAAACTTCAAAATCCAATCGAGCCAGAAGTACAGCCGGAGAAAACTCTTGAATTGCCGAGAATAACCGAGGAATTAGTAACTCATAAACATAGACACGGTTACAATTTGCGCTCTTCGAAAAGAAAAGAATCCGAAACGGACGATTTAAATTTTCCTCGCCTCGAAGTACCGAAAAACGCGCGAGAAACATCAAAAAGAGTGCAATCGCCCCTGTAAATAGGCGCTACAACCTACGTCCGCGATAGATACAGGCGAGTAGCGAATTTCTCTTCCCATCTTCTTACTACTGCAGTTTGACGCAGTGGGCGGAGCCTTGGGCGCAGTAAACTCCAGGCGCGTCGAGCCTTTGTTTCAGTATTAAGCAAATGCCCTCCGCGAGAGCAGAGAAGGTCGCGTCTCGCAAAAAATTAAGTAAAGTTTAAATCAATAGTAAATAGATTATTATGGACGCGAAAAATGTAACTGTGAATGAAGTTCGCACCGAGAAGCCAAAAAAGAAACCTAGTCAACACAAACTTTCGAAGAACAACGGAAAAATCCGGATATTTATGTTCCAATCCCCGTGGGAAGACATAGACGAAAAGGGAAAAAAAGTAAAAAACAAACAAAGGTTTTACCTCCGAAAATTGTGGACTCAACGCCGACAATCCCTCCCTTGAACGTCTTTTCCAGTCCGAGAAAATCCCCACCTAAAGAAATCGAACAAAGCGTTTCGGTGGAATGCCCCGTTCCGCGTGAAGTTACCGTCGATAATAAAAATCCGGAGTCCACGAAAATATCTCAGGAGAAGGAATTTTACACGATCGAAGAAGCTCTCGATATTCTTTCTACGCCTCCGAAACAATTCGCACCGCCGGTTGTAAAATCCCTCGAAGTAGATTTAGACATTCTCGATTTGAGGACATCACCGGTCCAAATTTCACCGCCTCACCTCGCGTTTTATCGAGTCGGCGAACAAAACCATCCAAACGTCAAATCTTTTCTGTCACCAACGAAAATTGGTAGTCCCTCTTCTCGCTGGAAAATTTCGCGAAAATCCAAATCTAATGACATGCGCATTACGATTCGACAAGATAACCCACAAACGAGAGATACACCCGTTAAACAAAGAGTGTTTAAAGAGTGGCGAAAAACCGTGAATATCGCAAATTTGGAGGATCCGGATAAAAAGAAACGGCCACACCCCCCGCCAAAACAACCTTCTAGGAAACGACGGAGAAGCCCTGCGCGCTTAGAAGAGAAAAATTCGAAGGCAATACGATCACCGTGTAGAAAGAAAACATCGAGAAGTTCGCGCAATCATTCGAAATCTCCGAAGAAAATTGTAAAGCGCGACAAATTGCACTCTCCGCGTCCTACGCTACCGCACGCTCGGCCTTCAACGTATAGAACGCCGAAACGACCAAAGCTGGGACTGGTAAACCCTTTGAACCCCCTGCATAGCGCGAAACGAGTATTGTTCTGATTACATTCTCCGTTGTATCGTATTTGTTAATTTTTTTCCTCTCCGCTTCGTTTTTTCTACAATTAATTATTAATTAACAATATTAAAGTCCGTATTCCGTTTGCATATATATATTTTGTCTGTTCGCTTTTAGTATGTCTGTTCGCCGTTAGAGGGAGCAAAACGCCCCCCGCTGCGAGGGCTACTTGGAATTGAGTCCCGAGCAACCTTCACAGCGGGGGTCGCTTAATCCCTCAAACCCTCATTAGGAAAAACTGCTAATTACTTTTTCTATAAAATATAAATTTTTTAAATAGTACCATTTTTTATTTTTCATTAACATATTTAAATTCCTTACTTTCTCACGATTTTATACATATGTTGTTTACCAAAAAAATGTTAAAATTTAAAGATTAAGTTAAATATTTATTTAATAATAGGTATGGTTTTTGGTAGAGTTAACTTCATTCTATGTATCTGGAAAAATAATAAATTTTTTTAATTTTAATATTTTTTGGTAAAAAACATATGTATAGAATCGTAAGAAAGTAAGGAATTTAAATATGTTAATGAAAAATAAAAAATGTTACTTTCTAAATGAAAGTAGAAAAGAAAGAAGATTATAAAATAATTTGGATATTGGATGAAATAAAAGATAAGAAAAGAAATATTGGATAAAATTGAAATTTGGATATTGGATGAAATAAAAGATAAGAAAAGAGATATTGGATAAAATTGAAATTTGGATATTGGATGAAATAAAAGATAAGAAAAGAAATATTGGATAAAATTGAAATTTGGATGTTGAATGAAATCAAGAAGACTAGAGACAGGAGGTAAAACTTTGGTAGTGGGGGTATGGCAATGCTGAGTCGCTCAGCTGATGTATGGTCAGGCGTTTACTTTCAAAAAAAGTTTTCGCCGCAATAGACCACACGGACTTCTGCGCAGCTACACACGTAATTAAAATCATATCATACACATATGTAAAACATATGGTATACAAGAATTTGAATGTGTGAGTGATGGGCAGAAGCACCGCGCCGGCGACTTTTCGAAACGAAAAACGCCTGGTTAATGAAAGGCTTTTGACTCATCCCCACTACCGAAGTTTCACCTCCTGTCTCTAGCCTTCTTGAATGAAATAAAAGATAAGAAAAGAAATATTGGATAAAATTGAAATTTGGATATTGAATGAAATAAAAGATAAGAAAAGAAATATTGGATAAAATTGAAATTTGGATATTGGATGAAATAAAAGATGAGAAAAGAAATATTGTATAAAATTGAAATTTGGATATTGGATGAAATTGGAATTTAAAGTATTTAAAATTTAAAATAGATTAAAGAGAAATATATATACTGGATGAAATTGGAATTTGATGCATTTAAAATGGATTAAAGAGAAATATATTGAATGAAATTAGAATTTGACGTATTTAAAATGGAATAAAGAGAATATATTGGATAAAATTGGAATTTGACGAATTTGAAATAGATTAAATAGAATATATTGGATAATATTGAATTTAGGCTTATTGGATATGTATATTGAATAAAATTGGAATGTGGCTTATTTGAAATGGAGTAAATACATTTTTTTAGTTGAAATCTTGAATATTGTTTTATGAGTTAAATATTGGTTGGTTTGTATTATTGATATAGGAGACAATGATTTTGTAAGAATTGATAAAATTGTGATGTAGAAAATATAAATTGGGAAAACGTAATTATTATTATCAAAACCCACAAATTGGAATTAAAATTAGATTAAGAAGAAAATATTGATTAAAAAATGTCGAGAATAGAAGGCCATGTTAATTTAAGTGCTAGAGAATATAGAGAAATACTTAATAATAAAAAAATGTTAAGTGATAATCATATTTATGAATTTGGAAAAATTTTGGAAAGAGAATCAAATTCTATGTTTAGAATGCAAAGTACTTTATTTGTAAATGAAGATCTGCTTGAATATATTAGACCTATTGGAGTAGGCGAAAAACATATTCAAATACTATTTAGTGGTCATAATAAGAGGGGTCATTGGATTTGTACGTATTATGATGGAGTAAGAATTTATATTCCTTGATAAATTTTACATCCGTTTTCATTTATTTTGTTGTAATAATTTTACGAGGCCTTATGCGGTTTAAACAATTTTATTTATTTTGACGACGTTTCGATACATTGAGTATCCTCTTCAGGTCAAATAATTGAAAACAAAAAACAAACAGTCGTTCAGTCATTTCATCGAAAAAACAAAAGAAAACAGAAACACCTCATAAAAAGGGTTTCCATTAATTTATTATTATTATTATTATTATTTTTTCGATGAAATGACTGAACGACTGTTTGTTTTTTATTTTCAATTATTTGACCTGAAGAGGATACTCAATGTATCGAAACGTCGTCAAAATGAATAAAATTGTTTACACCGTATAAGGCCTCGTAAAATTTATTACAACAAGAATTTATATTTTTGATAGTCTTAATGAAAAATGTCTGAATGGAGATCAGTTGAATTATTTAAGTAGATTATATCCTTTTAAGCCACCAGTAGTTTTTGTTACTGTTGATCAACAACCAATGGGTAGTGTTGAATGATATGCAATAGCATTTGCAACATCATTATTTTATAATGTTATGCCAAACACTGTTAATTACGAAAGCATAAATAACAAAATGAGGCAGCATTTAAAAAATGTTTTAAGATAATCGTCTATGTCAGATTTCAGAGATGAGAAGATCAAATATGAGACATTCGATTGTAGAGTGTGATTAGAAGCGTCTTTTAAATTATGAAAAAACAAATTCTTATAATTTTTTGAAGACACACCCTTGGAATAATGTAAATAATAATAAAATTGTAACAATGGAGCAGTCAAAGGATAAGTGTTCTTTGAATAAAAAAATTATAATAATTTTAATTCAATTAGTAATAATGATAATAGAGGCTGTATAATTGAGCACTCCAAAAGTAAATTAACAATATTAAAGTCCGTATTCCGTTTGCATATATATATATATATATATATATATATATATATATATATATATATATATATATATATATATATATATATATATATATATATATATATATATATATTTTGTCTGTTCGCATTTAGTTTGTCTGTTCGCCGTTAGAAGGGACATAGAGCCCCCCGCTGCGAGGGCTACTTGGAATTGAGTCCCAAACAACCTTCATACCGGGGGTCGCTCGGACCCTTAAACCCTCATTAAGGAAAACTGCTAATGACTTTTCTATTAATAATGAAAAATATAAATTTTTAAATAGTAACATTTTTAACTTTTAAATTAACATATTTAAATTCCTTACTTTTTCACGATTTTATACATATGTTGTTTACCAAAAAATGTTAAAATTTAAAGATTAAGTTAAATGGTATTTGCTTCAAATACTGCAAATATTGGGTCAAATAGCATTAAAGTGATTTAGATAAAACCTATGTGAAACAGTAAATATTTATTTAATAATAGGTATATGGTTTTTGGTAGAGTTAACTTCATTCTATGTATCTGGAAAAAATAATTAATTTTTTTAATTTCAACTTTTTTTGATAAACAACATATGT
Organism: Leptopilina heterotoma; assembly: GCF_015476425.1. Taxonomy (NCBI): domain Eukaryota; kingdom Metazoa; phylum Arthropoda; class Insecta; order Hymenoptera; family Figitidae; genus Leptopilina; species Leptopilina heterotoma. The sequence continues at coordinate 31,815 of NW_025110972.1, read as the reverse complement.
ATAGAATCGTGAGAAAGTAAGGAATTTAAATATGTTAATGAAAAATAAAAAATGTTACTATTTAGAAAAATTATATTTTATAGAAAAAGTCATTAACAGTTTTACTTAATGAGGGTTTAAGGGTCCGAGCGATCTCCGTTGTGAGGGTTGCTCGGGACTCAGTTTCAACTTGGTGTGCCGTATGGTGGGGGAAGGCTACTTCCCCTCACGGGACTAACTGGGACATCTCTTCTTGTATGTACACTGAAAGAATTTTTGGGGAGGCTGCTGACTTTTAATGTCCGAAATTAGTGCCCCTTCCTCAGGGCTCGCAGCTCACCTCAAAAAAGCGAGCATCTACTCCCGAAAGGGAGCTGCTGCCCCTGAGGAGTTGCTGCTTACCTTTCGGGAGTAGATTCTCGCCTTTTTGAGGTTAACTGCGAGCTTGAGGCAACGAGCTCTAGCGGCACTAATGTAAAGCCTGCAGCCTCCCAAAAATTCTTTCAGTGTAGTGTAGAGAGATAACGATAGTGCTTCGTGAGTGGTATATTTATTTTTTGAATATATCACATTACTATTTGATATAGTTTTTTTATTTTGGATAACATTAGATATTTTCTGTTTTTTATATAATTTCTCTACAATTTGTAGAGAGTTAATTAAAGTGTTTCTTGAGTGGTATAGTTATATTTTTCTAAATATTATATTACCATTTGATATAGTTTTATTCATTTTGAATTTAAAGGATAAAGAAATTGACATTTACTTTTTTCCTGTTTTGAATAACATTTGATTTTTTTATTTAAAATATAAGAAAAGAAATATTGGATAAAATTGAAATTTCGATTGATTGGATGTTGGATGGAATTTGAAGTATTTAAAATGGATTAAGGAGAAATATATTGGATGAAATTGGAATTTGACGTATTTAACCCCTTGAAAAAATTTTTAATGCATTTTTATGAAACTTGGTACCCTAAGGTTTCTGGGATCGCTAATTACAAATCTGACATCAGTTTTTCGAAATTTAAAATGGCGGATCCAAGATGGCGGAAATTTTGTCAAAATTCGTCGAATTTGCTTGAAACTTGTTACTCAGGGGTTTTAAGGGTCACTGATTACGAATCTAACATTAGTTTTCCAAAATTCAAAATAGCGGATCCAATATGGCGGACAACGAAATAAAAAATTGATCAGATTGGCTTGAAACTGAATACTTGAGGATTTTCAGGGTCGCTGATTACGAATCTGAAATCAGGTTGAGTCGCGCAACATGAATCGAAAATGTGCTGCAACGCGCCCTCTTTTTTCTCAATGCACTTACGAAAATATCCTTAAATCGCACACTGGGTGTGCGACACCCGGGGACTTTTAAGTGTGTTCTTTAAGCTGGAATAGGATATTATCTTTTTGAAAAATTATCTTATATTGCTCAGTACATCTATTTTGAAGGAAAATAGGTTTCATAATGATTTATTTAATATTAATAATTAAAAAAGAGTTTTTTTAAACTACTGAAATCACCTTAAACCAAAAACTGGGTGTCAGACAAGCAGAAATTTTTCTCCGTCAACTTCATAAAGTTATAAAATACACAAAGACACTTGACAGACTAATATCAATCACGAAACATGAAGTTAAGTACAAAATGTACCGTCCAATATCAACACATGTTCCATTTTTACGAATTTAAATGAGATATTATAGTAAAAAGCTAGAATATGGGTGTCCCACACCCAGGGTGCGGTTTAAGGGTTAATGTTAATATTTCCAAGCATGTGAGTCCTTAGAAGCATTTGGGATAAATAATAATTAATTATTTTACCCAATTAATGGTATATTAGTCTCAAATAAAATAATGATTTATTATGAATATTTGATACAAACAAATCTGTAGTTCTTTGGAAAAATTATTTTCTTGATTAAAATAAATATTTGAATTAAAAGAACATGAATTACTGAATCAAGCAATTTTCATAATAATTGATTTGAAGCAATATTTATTAATTTGAATTATTCCATTTATTTGACCTAAGTAATGCAAATTTGGTAAAAATAACTAAGTAATAGATAATAGACAAATAAAATATTTAATTGAATCAAACAATTTTTTCCATTTTTATTATTAATATTGATAATAATAGTTTAATATACCGACAGATTAGCTCAGTCGGATAGATGCCTCGCTTGGCGGTCGTTTTAAGGACCAAGGGTAAGTACCCTTGGTTCGCGCCCTTTTGGCTTAGTATTTTTCCGGCACGTGAGACAATCTGAGCGGGAGGTTTGACGTCGAGGTATAATGATGTGCACCGTCGATTATTGTCCGGTACACACCATTAGAACTCGACTGTCGATAAACCGGTTGTACTCAGGAGAGGTTTTCTACAGTTTCTCTCTCCACTGGCGAGAAAACCCATTAGACGGGTGATCCAGGCAAATGCGAGTACTCCTAATTTTTAAGTCGCTCTGTAGGCGCAAAAATTTAGTATTAAGTAAAATTTAAGAAATGTTTGTAACAAATGTTCTACGGTTGTAAAAACACTTGTATAGCCAAGATTGTAGGCTTAAGACGGGTGTATAAACAAATAAATTAAAAAAAAATAATAATAATAATTTAATATTAATAATACTATAAAGAAAAGGGCCCCACGATGGTCAGGGTTTTAATTTAATTTTCTACAATTTGAACTGTATAAAATATTTTTTGAATTGTATGTTGAATAAAAGTAGGGGAGGATGGGGCAAGAATAGTTAGTTAAGACCTTTTCGGATCATGTTATAAAAAATCAGTAAATTTTCGTTTTCTTTATTTTATTGGATTTAGACTATTTAATATTGATATCTGAAAGTAATAACAATATGTTCTGAACATTTTCTAAATTTCAATATTGAATAAAAATTCGTCTGAACTAGAACCTGAAAGTTAACCAATTTTCTTCAGACGAACACCAATTTCTTGGTCAATAAGCTTCATTTTTCCGTATATGTGACCTGGTCTATGAAAAGGGACCTTACGTGTCAAAAAAATCATTTTTTACTTTTTTGTTGATTCGGATAGGGTTTGAAATGCTCTTTAAGATGGTGAAAACCAAAAAATCATAAGTTGATTAGAAGTTTTTAAAAAAAATTTTAAAGTTAAAAAAAACAAGAGTAAAAATACGAAAAAACTGATTTTTTTTATTATACAAATTAAAATAACGAAGACGATAATTTTTTTATTATTTAGAAAAGTTGACAGTTTCTTTGACAACTGTCAACAGTTAAAATTCAAATTTGTTATCATATTCGTAATCAGCGAAAAAAACCCTTACAAACATGTGTCACTTATTTATACTTATTGTTGCAAGTTAGAAAACTTAGATTATTTTTTCTATGTTTGGGGAGTTTGTTATTAATTTATATAAACAATTAGTAAAAAAAAAATTTTATTACTTGTATGTTATTTATTTAGATACTGTGATTCACGGTGAAGAAAATAAACCTTAATTGATTAAAAAATATTAATATTTAAAAAAGTTTCAAGGGTTTTTCTAAGTTAAACTTTAACTGCTGTTTTCTCGAAAACTTGTTTTCGCACGTAAGGTCCCTTTTCACTGTCCAGGTCACATATAATTACGCACCATTGTGTATATCAACCTAAAAAGAATAATTAAACATTTTTTTATAATTTCCAGTCGCATTAGCAGGATTTTTTCGTGCCAAACTAGCTCTAACTATTCTTGACCCATGGGGGATTACGGAACCCATATTTCAATTTTTTCTAAATTTTGTGAAACAACGTGAATTTAATTGAAAATAAATACGATATTCATGTTCAGCGAGAATATAATAAAGCGTGATTAAGATTACGTTGACATTTTAGAAAAATAGGTGTTTTATAAAAATAAACTCCTAACTTCGCAAATGGTGGCAGATTAACTTCTAATTTTTACTATCATCTGTTAGGGGTCGTCCATAAGCCACGTAGCCCCATTTTTTTGAAATGTTGACATTCCCCCCGTAGTACGCTATTACATGTAGGGGAGAGTGGGGCAAGACGGGATACTTAAGGTTTAAAGCGCAAAAAAACGAAAATTATCGAATATATACTTTATTATTATTTTTAATTATCATTTTTGGAAATCATTCTTTCGTAAAAAAGGCGTACAAAGGCTATCTGTTTCTTAAAAAAGCTTATAATTAATAATATTGATATTTTTTTTTGAAAAAATTGCAAATCTCCCCATCTTGCCCCACCGGCTGGTAAGATGGGGTACTAACAAAAAACAACCTATTTCTGTCGACAAATTTTACAAGTAAAAGTTGCATCTTCATCTTCATGCATAACTGCAGTGAGCCCATTGGCCGCAGACAAAAAAAGCAGGCCAGCCTTCATTTGAGTCTAAATAATAACCATTACAATAGAGACAAGGTGTATTTTCCACTTTACCATCGCTAATTGATGATTTAACCTGACAAGCTTTTTTCTTTTTGGTCACTCTTATTTTATTCAGTCTTGATTTTAGTAGTTTTCTTAACTTCTCTTATTTCTCTTTTTTTTGCTTAATTTGTGAACCCCGTCTTGCCCCACTCTCCCCTACCCCATCTTGCCCGCACCTACGAAATTTAATAAAACGATTAATTACTGCAATTTACGATTCAACAAAGAAAAAAAACATATGCTTCTCTTCTTATGTAACCCTTGACAGTTAGAAAAAAATTTATACAGTTTATTAACTGTTATTATTAAATAATAAACGCCTCCTAAAAAAAGTGAAAAAATGACAAGAAAATCGTCGAAAACAGTTTTTTTAGTAAAACAGATAAAAGATTTGTTCTCATGGCTTTTAGGTTTTATAAACAAGAAACTATCGTCTCCGTGCAGTATTGTGTAAAATATAATCGCGATTGGTTAATTCGTTTGTTAAATAGGGCCGGTACCCCGTCTTACCCGCTACCCCGTCTTGCCCACTCTCCCCTATTAGCGCCATTTTTTCCCTTTGTCGTAGTCAATTGCTTGACCCCCCTCCCCTTCAAGAGGTTACATGGTTTATGAATGGCCCCTTAGTGTTAAGACACGAAAATATCATGAATGTTTTAACGTTTAACATATTTCTTAGAATTGTTAAAATTTCGACATCCATTCTTACATTTGTGGAACGCTATCAGATTTAATTTTCTAAATATTATTAAAAAAAAAGAATGAAATTAGTGTCAAAAATACTTAATTGAAGTATTATTGTTTCTGTTTGACGATAACTGTTACTATTTAGAAATATGATACAAACCTTTTTAAAAAACGGTTTATGAGAAATAGTATTCAATATTATGATTTGTTTATTTTATGAAGTAGACAGAAAATTTTCCAATAATTGTTAAGTAATTACTATATAAGACTATGTAAAAATTATGCATAATTTGTTAATTTTTTTTTAAATGATATTGAATGCATTGGGTACTATTAATTAAAATGATTGCAAAATTTATTTATTTTCTTACATTATTTTTAAGATAATCAGGGTTCTTATGTTATGGCAGTTGCGCCCAGCAAGTATTCACGCGCGTTTGTTTTAGCTAGTTTGTATTAATTTTACTTTTCTTACATAATTATCTTACTTAATAATATTATTAAACATTGTAATTAAATTTTACTCTATTTTTAATATTCTTATTATTGCCTCCGAATAACGGCAAATTGGTGTTTCTTGAATTGTTCTCGCTGAGAAAATTTTAGTTTGTAATCGCATCATTGTAAAATTTTTTTTATATATTCTTCGAATTTCTGCGATTTTTTATACGTTTTTCTAATTGTATTTTTACTATTTTTAATTATAATTATATTTCATTTTTCAGTTAAATTCACAATTTGTAAAATTCGAAATCATCGCTTTTACTCAAGACAGACCCCGTGGAATTGATAATCGATAAATTAACCAACGATAAATTTTCAATTATTCGCGAAAGCTAGTTTTTATTTTTCTGTCGCTGAGCAAAAGCGAAGATTCCGAATTGCGGGAATGCGGCATCAGCCGGTCGCACTAGGCCGCGTCAGCCAATCAGAGCGTCGATCGCTCCCACTGCGCGAGTCTCCCCACTCAACCGCGCCACAGAGCTCGGAGACAGAGCTCTCGTCGTCACTTCTTCCCGAGCTGCCTGCCTGCACGGTCGCCTCGCTCCCAATTCGCGCAACAGCCTTTTTTGTGTTTTCCCACTAAAATAAAAACAACGTTCAATATTTAATTTCCTATAACTCACCGAGTTTTATTTCAACGCGATTTTCTCCCTAAATAGTTTCTTTTAAATTCCCAACAATTTTGGAAACTTTTGCGAGGGTCCAAAATTGTTCCCTTTTTTTTCGCGCTAAGAATTTTTAGAAACTTTTTTTTGAGGGTCTAAGATTCTTATTTCGCGAATTCCCAAACGAGCAATCTTCGGAAACTCGCGGAGGGTCCGAGGTTGTGTTTTTCCTTTAATACGGTTACGTGGAAACTCACCGAGGGTCCTGAAACCGTTATTTCTTTATTCCCATTTTAAATTAAATTTTCTTTTGTTTTTACAAGCAATTTATGGAAATTTTCTGAGGGTCCATTAATCGCTTTTTTACTTAAATTGTTCACTCGTTCTAATTTTTGGAAACTCGCGCAGGGTCCAAAAATTATTCCTCTTTTTTTTTATTCCCAGTAATTTATATTTATTTATTTATTTTTGTTTTTTTTTGTATTGCACATAAATCGATTCTCCGAATTATAGAGAAATCTTCAGAAACTCCAGGAGGGTCCGAGGTTTCATTCTCTCTCAAATAAATTCTCCCTTCTTACCGAGTTTTTGGAAACTTGTTTTCGACAAGGGTCCAAAACTCGCAGATATTGTTCAAGCCCAAAATTGACGGTATCATGTAAAATACCACGTAGGATTCCATGTGGTTTCCTACGTGGGGATTTACATGGGATTTTACTTAGGAATTTAAGTAGAAATAAATTCCTAAATGAATTCCTAAGTAAAATCCCATGTAAATCCCCACGTAGGAAACCACATGAAATTCTACGTGGTATTCCACATGGTTTCCTTAGTAATGTTAAAGATTACTGTCGCTCCTATACTTTCACCGCTAGGTGGCGAAAGTGACTTCTCTCGCTGTTGAGACGATTCTGGAAGTATATAAAAGCTGAGAACCTGTAGCAGAGAGGACGTGTTTCAAATGATCGTTTTTTTACTTTTTTGATGACTTGTAACACTAATACTATTTATTATTTAATTTTTTATTAAATAATTTTTAATCCTTTGAAAATTTCTTCATTGGATCTTTAATAAAATACTATGTGATATCTCATTAAATCCTAGGTGAAATCTTGCATGAAATCCTATGTCAATTCACATATAAAATCCTATCTGAAATCCCTTGTAAAATTCCAAGTGGATTCCCATGTAGGGATATTCAATAAGGCGGATAATGTTTTTCACATGGGATTTGGTTTAGGATTTGACATGGGGAAATCATTATAAATAAATGATACTGTTTTTCACATGGGATTCGGTTTAGGATTTGACTGGGAAAAACATGTGGGATTTGATATGGTTTTATGCATAGATGAACTGTTCAAATTCCTAACTAAAATCCTGTCTCAATTTCCCATATGGTTTGACATGGGAAACCACATGGTAAACCACGTGGTTTCCTTCATGGAAGTAGGGTTTTACATGGTTTTTGACATAGGATCCCATGTGGTTTCCCATATGGGGATTTTCAATAGGGACATAACCTATAAAAATTTTGGTACATCTTTCTAATTTTGGTAAACTCTCATGAAAATTTATATATACATATAAAATCTTTCAAATTTATTTTTTACATTTCAGAATACATTATTCTATTATAAAAATTGTTCTTTTAACTTAACAAAAGTTCTCATTTTTCAAATTGGTATAATTATTGAATTAATTATACAGCAAAAGTAGGTAAATAAATCAAAACATTCGGACCATTCTTTTAAAATTATTTAATATATTTATTTAATGTATATTTATAATATATTAATTTAATATATGTATATTTACTTGTAATTATTTAATATAGTTAATTAATAATAAATTTTGTTTCATAATATTAGTAATTTACTATACCAGTCAGTACTTATTATGAGAAGTATTTGCATTATAATTGAAATACAGTTATATTTAAATTATTATTAATCATTAATAGAATAATTTCTTACTATAATGATTATTTTTATTTTTTTTTTATTTTTTATTTTACACTTGTTTACAACACATAAATGTGCATACAAGGGAGTGACGCATATATAAAAATTTAATACAAAATTTCTTCGGTCGTACATCAGTAAATCAAACTCTCATTCTTTCTTTAAATATTTTAACAAGTACATTTATCAGTCTTTTAATTTCATTACTATTCGTGGAGGCGAAAAGGTCCAGCCAGCACTCGATCGGAGAGTCACTGTTTTTTCTATCTTTCATAAATTCCCCCAGCATGTGTTCACATGCTGGGCAGTCTATTAACATGTGAAATAAACTTTCATTATCTAAATGACAAAATTCGCAAAGGGTTTCTGTAGGAAATTCTATTTTTTGCTTATCAAACGCGATTCTGCATATATGTTTGTTCAGCAGTCTAATCTGCGCTAGGATCTTTTTGTATCTTAGTGGTAGATTTAAAAAAGATAGTTACGCGAATCCCACGATAGGCCCAGGCTGGGATAGATCAAAAGGCTCCTTGATAATTCAACACAAGTCTTATCTCGTTCATAAATAAATTTCTTATACGTTTCTAAAATAAGGCGATCATTAAAGGTAAAGTTATCAAAATCCAAATCATCCAAAAGCCCCCCAATTCCACAGGGCTCAAAAAATATAGTTCTAAGTTGGTTAAACCAATTAATTTTATTGTTGGGCTGTCCCCTCGCTCGTCTCAACAGACCCAACGCGCACTGTCTGGGATATCGTGATATATCTATCTGTGAAATTTTAATTAGCCAGGACAGTACGAGCCTTAGTACCGCTGAGGCCAGGTGAGGAGACGCCGTTTCCAATCTTACTGCGTAGTTTGGGGTGCAATTTGGAAGATTTAATAATTTTTTGTAGAAGGAAAGCTTCACTTTCTCAATATCGTCTAAGCTATTCATTCCCCATATTTGGCATGCGTAAAATAGAACGCTACCCGCCAAACTTTCAAAGAGTCTAGAACACGAATCCCAAGAGTTTACCCTTGTTGAATAGATCGTTCCCAGGACCGAGCCAACCGCGGAACTCGCAGAGTCTATAAATTTTTTGGAAGCAGGGGCAAATGAACATGAATTATGAAACGGTACCCCCAAATACGTGTATTCATCAACAACCTCGATATTTTCATTGCCATACTTAAAGAATTTGAAATTTTTTTTTGCTTTAGAATTTCCGGACTTCGTGAAAATTACTATCTTTGTTTTGTCTATATTAACCGTAAGCTTATTTAAATCACAATACTTGTAAAGTGCATCCAATTTTTTAGACATTTCTAAAGGGGAGTCAGCTAATAGAACATAGTCATCTGCATATCCTTGCATGAGTATTTCCGTTTTATTATTAATTGATATTCCCCTACATCCCTGTTTTATAAAATATTCTTCCATATCGGCTATAAACAAGATAAATAAATAGGGACTTAGCACATCCCCCTGGAGCAAACCAAGGGTAATCTTCACACTTTCCGTTACTCCTTCATTAGTTCTTATGCTAGTGTATGCATTCTCGTAGAAATTTTTAATTACATGGATACATTTCGAGCTAAGACCCAGAGAATACAATTTTTCCCAAAGTATATCGTGCGGAACTGATGGAAAAGCCCCCTCAAAATCTATAAAGGCGGCATAAACTACCGCGCCCGGATTGCTTAGATGGATTTGTATAACAGACGAAAGGGTAAACAAGTTATCCAGACAGCCTCTGCCCTTTCTAAACCCCCCCTGAGATTCTGGAATCAAATTTTGCAATTCAGCCCATTTAACTATCCGTGAACATAAAATTTGTGTAAAAATTTTTGGTAGAGAATTAACCAGAGCTATGGGTCTGTAGGTGCCTGGATCCCTGGGATCCCCCTTCTTTTTATGAAACATTACAGTTGTTATATTTCCCCAATCTTTAGGAACTTTCTCTTCTAATAAAATTTTATTAAAAAGATGGTATATAAACAGAATCCAATTTTGTGGTCAATTTTTATAAAAATTATTATTAATTCCATCTAAACCAGGGGCCTTTCCATTTTTTAAATTAGACAAACTCTCGACAATTTCTTCAGTCGTGATACACTCATCCAAGCATGTGACCTTTCTATTATACATTTGTTGCACTCCAAGATCAACATCCATAGTCATTTCGGGGAAGGAGTTCAAAAGGAATTCCCTCCAAGTAATATAATGTTAAATTAAATTAATATTAAATACTAAATTCATTTTAAATGCAGATATAATAATAATTATTATTAATCTGTATTCGTATTATAGTTTATGAAACATTCCAAATTGTAAAGTTTAAGACTTAATTTATTATTGATTCAATTAATAATGTTAATTTTTATTAATTCACATAACCTATTATGACTAAATTGAAATATAATTAATTAATAAAAATTATTTAACAGTTTATTCTGATTTCTTGATAATATTGGTAATTGAATTTTACTATTTTACAGTTGACTGGTATAGTAAATTACTAATATTATGAAACAAAATTTATTATTAATTAACTATATTAAATAATTACAAGTAAATATACATATATTAAATTAATATATATTATAAATATACATTAAATAAATATATTAAATAATGTTAAAAGAATGGTCCGAATGTTTTGATTTATTTTTTATTTACCTACTTTTGCTGTATAATTAATTCAATAATTATACCAATTTGAAAAATGAGAACTTTTGCTAAGTTAAAAGAACAATTTTTATAATAGAATAATGTATTCTGAAATGTAAAAAATAAATTTGAAAGATTTTATATGTATATATAAATTTTCATGAGACTTTACCAAAATTAGAAAGATGTACCAAAATTTTTATAGGTTATGTGTTCACACATTTCAGAAATAGTCAAGAATTTCAGAAATGGTCAGGAATTTCAGAAATAGTCACAGCTTCGAAAATGTTGGGAGTAAAGTGGGAGGAGCTTGGAAAGTATTTGGTTAGGAGTGGTGAGAAACGTTCGAAAACGTCAGAAGTGGTGAGACTGTTCAGGAATGTTCAGAAATTCTGACCATTCATGACGATTCCTGATTTTATTTTTAGTAGGGAAAAGCATACGGTAAAAGTTTGTTTGCCCTGCCGGAAGAATGGACTGAAATTGAGGCCTTGGATCCAATAACTCGCCCGACGCTCGGAGACTCGCGCTAATGCCAGTCGGGTAGAAGTGATGCTGATTCCACACTTACCCAGTCGCTCCGCTTTTCCGTGGCGCTTCGCGTGAGACAGAAAAAGATAGAGATAGTCTCTGTCTTTTTCTATCTCACGCAAAGCGCCACGGAAAAGCGGAGCGCTGCACGGAAAAACCTTTGAGAAGTCTGTCTTCCCACTGTCACAAAATTTCGCTTCTCACTGCATGGAAAGTCTGATCGCCCGCCACTGGGTGCGTAGCATTACCGTTTTCGATAGACAAACTTCCCAAAAAGTTTAGAAAATTACAACTGGGTACGTTGGTCACCCAGTTTGGGAGTGCAGATAAACAAGTTTAGTGGTGGCGCTGACGCATAAGTTTCGGGTGAGCAGACTGCTTAAAGGTTTTTCCGTGTGGGTAAGTGTGGAATCAGCATTAGTGGCCCAGAGGCGCTCACTGCTCACTGACTGGCAGTTGCGCGTTTCTTCGAGCGTCGGGCGAGTTATTGGTTCCAAGGCTGACTCAAGTGAAAAGCGGGAGTTTGGTTTCGACCGTTCTAGAGTGTAGTACTCAAGCATCATCTAAGTGAGGATTCACCTCACAATTGATTATAGTTCTCAAAATCAGAATTTATTATAAAGTGTCAAACCAATCTTAAAAAAGGAAAGCAAAATAACAAAATCTAAAATATTGAGTCTAAGTGTTTTGCATCTGCGAGATTCAATATTCTCATAACATCTAACCTACAATAAGCCTCCATCTTTATTGAGGACCTTAGAATAAAAGGAATTTATACGGATACATTGACATCTCTACCGCAATTTGCTCGAATTTCCATCAAGATAAAATCATCGAAGGAATTTTTCTGGCCAACTGTTTTTGAATTTTTACAACAATCAAATTGTGAAGCTTGGAGCTTCAAATTTTGAAAATTTTGAAAATTTGGCGTGTATATTATCATAAACTAGAGGTATTGTCGTTCCTTATTTTCTATTTCTCAAGTCTACACTACCCAACAAATATTCCTTCTCTTCACCTTGGGAAATTTCTCAACCTCTAATAGTGGTAAGGTAAACATCTGAATAATAACACAAATGATATCTATTTTCTGTTTCAATTATAACTTTGAAGTAAAATTAAATTAAATAAAAATCAAAATTAAAATTAAATATATTAAGAATTAATAGATATTTGGAAAATTTTCCGCGACATAAATAGATTCATTTGCTCATAAATATTTTATTATTAAGACTAAAATATTTTTCGTTATAGCAGAGTTTTACACTCCACATACATATATTTATATAACATATTCCAATACAACTTTATTTTATAATTTTTATTTTCCCACTTAAAACAATCTCAATAACCCAAGGTTGAAGACAAAAATTTTTTTGTATTTTGTATTTCTATCACATTTCACACAAATGTACCAAGAAATTTTTACTTTATAAATTTATCAAAGATATTTTGACATCGAGTCCTCTTTTGAGAGCGGGTATTTCGTCCTCTTTTTCTTTTTGCAGTTTGAAGTTATGGCTCCCTCTCCGCTCCGCAAATTGGACGGCTTGAGGACTTCGTCATCGCCAAGATTGGGTAAATCTACCACTTCTTTTCATCCGTCGCGAGGCAGAGCCACATATGTTAAGAAAGCTTTGGACTTGACAAACCTCAAACCAGGAGCGGTAAAGACTAACATAAACAAACTTGTAGCCCTACTAACAGTTAAGGTTGTCGATCCATCTCCTTTATCTGTGCCCACCTCAAACACTGCAACATCTAAGGATCACGACGAAAACTTCTCTCCTACAGATACCCAAGCCTCTAACTCACACGACAATCAGTCCACAGATACAATCTCAGACAACTCACAAGAAAAAACAGATACACATTTACAAATATCAGCTCCAATTACATATGAACTCATCTGGATCAATGACAAATTCCATGGTGATGCCAGATTCACCGAGACTTCACCCCCACCATATACTGTTCTAATCGAGGCTACAACTGATGATAAGCAAATTGGCAAATATAATCGTGTTGCCTTTGCAGACCGATTAGAATCTCTTTTGAGTGATCCTTCTCGTATTATTGTCTCTAATGGAATAAACCAGCTTCGCGTTACCTCCTCCACCTGGAAACACGCTAATGACCTTTTAGACTCTAACACACTTCGTCTTGCTGGTTACAAATTATTTATTCCCACATCTCTAGTTAGTAGAAAAGCCCTTGCCCATGATGTGGATCTCAACCTTTCACCACTTATAATTAGTACTAAAATTCCTTCAGACATACTAGAGCAGATCATTTCCATTCGTAGAAGGACCTTAAATAAAAAACAAATTTCAGGTTTGATTAAATTCCTCTTTTACGGGGTTTCTTTTCCGGAGTCAGTTCTTATTTCGCGCGCTGTATTTAAACTGACGCTATGTGTTCCTCCTCCTAAGCGTTGCTTCAAGTGTCAGCGATTTAGGCACATGAAAGATCAGTGCAGATCAACGCACTTTACCTGCGAATCTTGTTCTGAGTCACATGAATTTATAGACTGTCCGAATATCAATCGCACCTCTGTTTGTTCCAATTGCTCAGGCAGACACGCTGCCTCTGCACGCGTTTGCCCTTTTTACAAATACGAATTTCTAATCATGAAGCGTAGATTACAATATAACTTGGGTTATGAAGAGGCAGAAGAAAATCTACTTAGAGAGGGGATTGCTGAACCGGGATATCATATTGTTTGGGAGGGAGACGTGGAACAAGAAGTCCTGCCCCCTCCTGGTTCCGAGGATACTTCCTCTGTCGTTCCGTCTGAAGACTCCGCGACTCTATCACAGACCTCTGATATTTCCACAAATACCAACAACTCAACGATTACTCAAAGCACCCCACCACCACCTCGCTTTGCAGAAAAGATGGACGAAGATGTCAACACATAAATATTTATTTAAATAACACATTTGATTTCGTTCGGTTTTATTTTTGCACATTTGTTATTAATTGTCTTACTTCTATAAGACTTTTTCTATATACTTATATTTTAATCTATTGACCCTGATTTTTCTTGTTTTATTATTTATTTGTATTAAATTTAAATATAACTTTTACATTGCATATAACGTCAATCTTAACATTTGTTCTAACATTAGTGAATTAAAATCTTTATATTTAACGAATTTAAGTTATTATTTTTCGCTTTGTTTTTTAACTTTGTGAATTTATATACTTAATCTTACACGTTGGCCCACTGTGCTAATTTATTTGTTTTTTCCATTGTATCTTATTTTAATATTTGACTAAGTTTTGGGTGAATTTAGATTTTATTTATAACAATCTTAAGGTTGCTGATCTTAACTGTTCATTTTTATGGTGCATTTGTCTTTATCTATTTGGGACTCTTTTCGCCTTCATATTCCCGTTCTGTGTTTTCTATTTTGTTTTGCTGTGTTTCGTATTAATTTTTTATTCCCTCAAAATGTCCCAACAAAATGCTGTCAACTTGAACAAATCTTTAAAATTAATCTTATGGAATGCTAGGAGCATCATCCCTAAGAGACCGGAGTTGGAAATGTTGCTTTGGGTTCACAATCCGGACATAGTATGTATTACAGAGTCCTGGTTGTCGGCTCGATCACACTTTGAACTCCCCGGCTTTGTTACTGTTCGCCAGGATAGACCTGATGGAAGAGGAGGTGGGGTCTTGATCCTCATACGTAGAGAAATCGTCTTCCAACTAACAAACACTTTCACCTTACAACTACCTAACTTTCAAATCGACGTGGTTTCCATTGCAGTTCGTACACTTTTTGGTAACACTCAAATAACATGTCTTTATGCCCCACCTGGTGGTGACATTGCCCCCAACACATGGACAGACATTTTTGACACTCTCCCTCATAATACTAACCACATCTTCTGTGGGGATTTTAACGCACATAATACTAGTTGGGGTGACACACAAACAAATATCAGAGGATCCTCCTTACTTACCTTTATGTTGGATAAGGAACTTTACCCTTCGAACACCTCTCTTCCTACTAGATATCAGGATGCTAACGTTGCGGGGAGTAACCTTGATTTGATGTTTTGCTCCCCAACAATTATTCAATCTTCTAATACCGTTATAGATTCGGATTCTTTCTCCTCGGACCATCTTCCTGTTCTTCTGACGGCGGACATTAGACCCAAAAGAGCATTACCTACAGGAAAAAAAGTTTGCATTAAAGATCTGGACTGGCTTGCCTTCCGGACTTCGGTGGATCAGATAGCTTTGGAATCCTCCTTGTCTCTTGGTTCAGCTGATCCCCCATCTTACATCTATGATTGCTTCATTTCCAATCTTAAGCAATCTCTATTAAATCACGGGGCATACATACCTCAAAATAAAACATACAAACCTTATGCAAAACCCCTATGGTGGAATCCTGAATGTGACAAACTTTTAGCAGAGCGTAGGGAAAATTATCGCTGGTACCAGTCCAACCAATCAGCTGAAAATAGAGTAGAGTTCAATCGTAGAGACGAGACCATTAAACACGCACTTAGACATCAAAAGACACTAGGATTCAGAAATTTTTGTGAAACCATGTCACCTGAGCGAGGTACATCAGTCCTGTGGTGTACCTTGAAGGCTCTATCCTCTCGTTCAAATCAACTCTCCACAAATATATCCACAGATTCCCAGACTCCAGCTTTGATTAAATTTCGTAGTGATCTAATCTCCAAAAATGTCCCTCCTGTTAATGTTCCTTACCTCAAGATACCCACATTTTATAGTCCTAACACAATTATTCCATTTACTTCTCTTGAATTTAGAGCAGCCATATCATCTTGCAAACCCAATACAGCACCAGGACTTGATGGAATTACAGGTGAAATTATTAAGGGTTTGGGTACTGTTGCCCATGAATTTCTTTCGACCCTTTTCAGCCGCATGCTGTTGCTCTCCTCCTTTCCAAATTCTTGGCTTTATACTAGGGTCATTCCACTACCCAAACCTAGTGGTAAGGGATTTCGTCCAATTGCCCTCACCTCGGTTCTTTCTAAAATTTTTGAGAAACTCATTCAGCTTAGGCTCGAACATGAGGTTGAGAAACGCGGTCTCATCCCTAAGCATCAATACGGCTTCCGTAAAAAACAATCATCAACGGACTCGGTAGCTTCGTTTGTTACGGATACTTATAATGGTTTTGCATCCTCCCTTAGTACTTTGGCAATATCTATTGACATAAAAGGCGCTTTTAACAACATGCGTCCAAACATACTTAATAAACAACTTATCGATTTAAATATTAACCCTTATATTATTAATTTTATCTCTTTTATCACAGCTAAACGTTATATTACCTTTCAACCTGATGGTTCGAATCCGGAGGTTTGTGGAGTGGGGGTTCCCCAGGGGGGGGTTCTTTCCCCAATTCTCTTCAATCTATATCTGAGAAGCATCATAGACCTCCTTCCGATAGACATGAAGTTCACCATGTATGCTGATGACCTTCTGTTGTATACCAGATTTCGCAAAGACGAGGATATTTCGGACAGAGTCAATGCCACCTTGAGCTCTCTCGCTGAGTGGCTAGGTACTCTTGGTCTTGAGGTTGCTCCTTCAAAGACTACGGCATGTGTGTTTTCCAGGTCCAAATCCACCTTCAATCATCTTCGTATAAATTTACACAACACTCAAATTAAAATTGGAAATACCCTAAAACACCTAGGCATCATGCTCGACAAAAGAATAACCTGGGAGGCTCATATACGCTTGGTTTCGGATAAAGCTACTAAAGCGTTGAGCCTGCTGAAAGTTATCTCGAGAGCCACATGGGGCACTTCGGCTAGCATAGCGTTGATGGCCTACCGTAATCTCATCAGGGCTATTCTAGACTGGGGGGCTCTCTTATATGCTGATGCAGCCACATCCAATTTGAAGATTTTGGACAGGGTACAATACGCCGCATTGAGAACGGTTTCTGGTTCTATGAAATCGACACCTATTCTTGTCCTGTTGTCGGAACTTAATGAATCCCCTCTAAGTCTTGGAAGATCACACATCACAAACACCTTCCTGTTACGCAACCTATCCTGGAGTGAGAATCCACTTATTCCTAAACTTATCCTTCTGGATGAAAAGGATTCAAGGGGTGATTTTACGTTCAAAACGACAAATATAACTCTTCTCAATGCTTTTCGACGCCTGTACCCCATCACTAAACTTTCCCTTCAAACCAAAAAAACATCATATTTTGATTGGTCCTGGAATGTCCTTTCACTCCCAATTGATTGCGACACTTCATTCGGTACAACATTGCAGTGTTCGCAACATCCTGAAAACGAATTCCGTACACATGTCAACAACTCCTACATAAATCACCACATTATATATACGGATGCTACAACCAACCTTGCATCATCTCTTTCGGCCTCGGCCTTCTATGACGAACAGAGTGGCTTCTCTTGCGGAACCCCTCTCCAACCGAATATTTCTACTCTATCAGCAGAACTCTACGCTATCTTTAGAGCTGTTCTCCACTCAATCAAACACAAATATACAAACACACTTATAGTTACAGACTCACTCTTTTCCTTGGAAAGAATTAAAAACTGTCTCTCATTCAAACAGAACTCTCCTCTAGTCTACAAGATCCGTCAACTCATTCTTGACATACATAATAATGCTAGTCCTTCCAAATTCAGCCTTATGTGGGTTCCATCACATGGGGGTATCATTGGCAACGAGAGAGTGGATGGCATTTGTCGTGAGGCTAATCGCTACTCCAATCGTACACATTTTGGTGCCCCCATGGAGGACATTCTGCCATCCCTCCTGATTCCTGATAACATTTCATGGAAAAAAGCCCTGTGGCCTTATGGGGAGGTCGATCGAACTGCTCACCCATACTTTTCTAGAATTTCGGAAAAAACTCAAAGGCCCTGGTTTGAGGGGATCTCACTTCCAAGGAACTGGATAAATACGATAACCAGATTACGCACTACTCACACATACACGGCCGATCATTTTGAACGTATTCGGTGGATGGCGGAGTCTGGCTGTCTGTGCGGAGCTGAGAGGAGAACTTTAAAACACATTCTCCATGAATGTCAACTCTTGGAGCAATACCGACATAATTTTTATGCCTTTATTGGCAAAAAGTTTCCATTACTGGACCCGAAAGAGGTCTCGATTTCTCAATTGGTCTTCAACGTGGATAGCGAGACGGTAAGAGAAGTGGGGGGTTTTATTTGTAAATCTAAACAATTAGTATGATCTTACCTCTATTTCTCAGAGAGATTTAATCACACTCCATATCTAAACTGTCCTTATACGACCTTGCTCTCTCCAACTGGCTGCACTCATGGACACATCAACCTACAAGGAGTGTATATACGACTCATTGTCTTGCCGACTCGCTGCCGACGTAGTTGTCATACCTGCTTTTCTTTTCAACACGTGGACACTTTCTAATTCTAATTCTTCTATTTATATTTTGTTGTTCTGACAGTTGGCTAAGCCTGAAGTCATTTAAGAAGAAGAAGAAGTGAAAAGCAGTCAGCTAAGTGGTTTGCGTTTCTATGTGCTAAAAGTGACCGCGAGATGGCACTGTGCGCACCACGCTCTGTTTTTATATTGAAGTGTATTCATATTTAATTAACCCTTTAACGCCCAGTGGTACATACGCTGTACCACAAATGCATTAAAGTCATCATAACTTTGAAACTAATACATATTACTAAAAAATTTTAAATTCTTAGCTCTAGTAAAACTCTTCCAGCAGATAATTAAAAAAAACAAAAGTGAAAAAATAATAATAAATAATTAAAATAATAATAAATAAAAAAAGTGTCAAGATACATTTTCTCCTATGACGGACGAAAAAATTTAAAAAAATTAATCGGATTCGTTTAAAACTTGTTACTCGGGGGTTTTTGGGGTCGCTGATTACGAATATGAAGTTAAAATTGCAAAATTCAAAATGGCGGATCCAATATGGCGGACGAAAAAATAAAAATTAATGGGATTTATATGAAACTTGTCACTTGGGGGTTTTTGGGGTCGCTGATTACGAATATGAAGTTAAAATTGCAAAATTCAAAATGGCGGATCCAATATGGCGGACGAAAAAATAAAAATTAATGGGATTTATATGAAACTTGTCACTCGGGGGTTTTCGGGGTCGCTGATTACGAATATGAAGTCAAAATTGCAAAATTCAAAATGGCGGATACAATATGAAAACAAAAAAATAACAAATTAATGGGATTTACATTAAATTTGATGCTTTGGGTTTTTGGGGTTTCTGAGGTTAAAATGTTAAGAATCATAATGGTGGATTTAATAGGGCGAATTATGTTTAATAAAAGTAAGAAATTTAATCCATTTGTAAAAGGAAACCTGGAACGCTTGACTCGAACGAAAAAGAACAAATGATAATCAACTGGCCAATCAATAAAAACAATTGACAACCCTGGAGCGCATGACTTGAATGAAAAAGAATAAATGATAGTCAGCTGGTAACAATATTCAAGTAAATCCTATTTAATTTTTAATTCTTGTCCGCCATTTTGGATCCGCCATTTTAAATTTTGCAATTTTGACTTCATATTCGCAATCAGCGACCCAAAAAACCCCCGAGTGACAAGTTTCATATAAATCCCATTATTTTTTATTTTTTTTGTCCGCCATATTGGATCCGCCATTTTAAATTTTGCAATTTCGACTTCATATTCGTAATCAGCGACCCCAAAAACCCCCGAGTGACAAGTTTCATATAAATCCCATTATTTTTTATTTTTTCGTCCGCCATATTGGATCCGCCATTTTAAATTTTGCAATTTTGACTTCAGATTCGTAATCAGCGACCCCAAAAACCATTATATACCAAGTGTGGTTGAAATCGAATCGGTGGAAATAATTCGGGCTTTAAAGGGTTAAAAAAACTCGTTAAAATCAGATAATTAATTTAAAAAAAGAATAATTTAATGCACGATAAGGAAAATAATTTCAAATTCATTGTCCTTGGAATTCTCAACGTTTAAACATACGGAAACAAAATTCTTTTTATTATTTTTTAAGAAAATATTTCACGGATCATAAAAATGATAAATTATTAAAATCTTTTCAAAAAATAATGTTTTTAAACTTTTTTTAATATTATATTTAAATAATTAAGAGAACTTGTAAAACTTGGTGCGAATGTAAATGGGAAATAACAAATACCAGTCATTTCAAGTGAAAGAAAGAATTTTTTTACTTTGAACGGTTGATGTTTGTCATTATCCATTCTTTAATATTACTTTTGGATTTATTTAAATTTTATACTTTTTCGTGAACAATGGGAAATTATTTATTATAAAAATAATAAAAAGTTAAAAATATATTTCAATTTTAATTGTTTATTCTAATAAATGTTATTATTAAACAAATAAATAATAAAAATGTTCTAGAGTAAATTTGTTAAAATTAATATATAAAAAATTAAAAGTAATTATTAGAACAATAATTATTTATTTTTATGCAAAATTATGAAATATTATAATTATTATATTATTATATATTATATTATAAATATATATAATATAATATCGAGAGATCTGTCCTCATGTGAAATTAGTATTTTTTGATTTCAAATTGTTCTATACTCCAAACTGTTATGTCAAAATTTGACAGTGAATTTGTAAATAATAAAACAAGTGAAAGAAGAAAATTTAATACATAAATTTCAAAAACTCTATAAACAGGTACATATATACAATTTAAAAATAAATTATGTTATGAATTATTTATTTTTGTATCTATATTTAAAAACTGTTTCACATTGAAAGTATTTCAAAATTTTAAGCATATAAAGAAAAATGAGTATTCAAATCTTTATTTCACGAAATGATTTAAATTTGAAAGATAATTTGAAATTTCTGAAATAGAATAGGCTTTTCAAAAATATAGTTATCAACATTTCTTAAAGTACTAAATTCCCTAAAACATTTTTTAAAAATTGAAACAGTTTGAAATTTAGTAAAATTTTATATTTTAAAGAATTTTATTTTGTCATATCGTTAAAAACTATAGTAGTATAGCTAGGCCGGTTCTGCCCCAGGTTCTGATCTCGGCTAAGTACCCTCGGTCGGTAATGCAGATTTCTACTTTATCAGTGTTTGGTAGGGGTGTTCTACCTTACCGACCGAGTGTAGTTCCGGCTGCCACCGCTAGATGGCGCCACTTGCAAATTCCAAACCCCTTGGCGGGAAATTTAAAAATTTAATTTCAAACTTTCAAGTGGCTTAGAAGGGGTTCGCTGTTTTACCGGCCGATTTTTTTAGTTCTAGCTACCGCCGACAGATGGCGCCACCATCGAATTCAAACCTGCTTGGCGGGAAATTTAAGAATTTAATTTCAAACTTTCGAGTGGCTTAGAAGGGGTTCTCTGTTTTACCGACCGATTTTTTTAGTGCCGGCTGCCACCGATGGATAGCGCCACTAGCGAATTCAAACTTGCTTGGCGGGAAATTTAAAAATTTATTTGATAAATTCAAACCGCTTGAACAGAGAGCCGCCATTTTGTTTTACCGACCGAGTGCGGTTTGAGTGTTGTCCCGAGAGATGGCGCCATAACTTAGTCGTTTGAATTTTTGTATTTCGCGGGCAAAGATGGCGCCATATTGTTTACACTAATAAGATTATTAAAATTTTAATAGATGGCGCTTGTAAAAGTTGTTGAAATCTATTATATTAAACATAACCTTAAAATATATTATATTAAACATAACTTTAAAAAATATTGTATTAAACATAACCTTAAAATCTATTTCATTAAACATAACCTTAAAATGTATACCTTATTATCTAACGTAATACTAATGAAGGTATTTAATTAAATACAGTATAAATAACAGTTCATACATTTATTATATTCAATATACAATATTTACACTTGTTTTATTTTAAATTCAATATGGTTGTATGGACCACCAATATACTTCAGCCGTAATTGTCCAGAACTAATAGCTTCTTGCATCTGATCCAAGCATATAGAGTCATCAGTGAACATTGGTACAAATCTTGAAGGTAGGAATGTATTGAACTTTTTATCCACCTCAACGACGACCTTGACTCCATACCTGGTGTTGACAACCTGGATCTTTGTTATAGGATACTTATGTCCAGGAGTCAGCTCGGAAAGCGGCTTCGTAGGTAGGAAAGCATCCATGCGACCAATGGCGTTGATTTTGGTTAGATCCATCTTTTCTTAGAGATAATACTTTGTGAAGTCACAAAACAGAATGACTAAATCGGCTCAAATGCCTCTATTTATACCCAAATATCACGCATTATCCCCACCATTACTTCTACGCATGCGCATTACCCCCACCATTATATCCGCACATGCGCATTATCCTCTACTCTTATTATTGAGCCACACCCACTTTGTGACGTCATAAGACAAGTCTAGACTAGTTTTAACATGTTTAATAGATATACACTTGTGTAATAAAGATAAAAGGATGGGGAAGGGTTAATTAATGTAAACATTAATAGACATTTAATACATTTATTCATTATATAGGAAATTTTCACAATCATTATAAAAATCTTTCAATGTACAATCATTGTCAACTTCATCATTATTTTCTATATTATTTCGTAGTACATTCGATGGTTGTATCAACCAATTTCGTAGATTACATACATTTTTCACAGCACAGTTGCTGAAGCTACGTGTGTGATTTGTACATGTAGATGAACTATCTACACTTAAACTTTTTAGCGACGGACATTTAAAATCATCTAAATTAAACACATTTAATGTATATTTTTCTAACCATTTTTGTTTTTCTAAACCTTTTACATAAACGGTAGGTGTACCTATTAGCACTTCCTTTATTATAGGTTGTAATTCTTCATAAGATACGTCACCAGCAGCCCAATCGATACCATGATAATTATTTGTAAGCCATCGATTCTCACATTTGTATCTTGCAGGCAATCGACTCCAGGCATATGGCGGCTCGAAGAGGTAGACCAATGGATGAGCATCTTGTTGCAGTGGTAGAATCGCCAACTCTTTGATGACAAACTCGTTGTATGGTCTCTTGAAGCACTGAATATCTACGACGTACGCCATGGTATCTGAAATAGAATAATGGCTCAAGCCTTAGAGAGATGCTCTCTTTATAGCCTTTCCCCCCCACCACTCCAAATACCCCCACTACAGATGTCGTCTATGATTGGTCATTATTTCTACCAATCACGTTACTTTTTTAACAACGCCGCTGATTGGTGTATACTGTATAATGCGGTCGTGAATTATAAGGCAATATGCAGCTGTATTGGCTGGAAAATTTTCATTTGCTTCAAATTCCAATCGTACATCTACAGATGCTTGTTTTAGAAATTCGTTTTGTTTTGAGCAATCAATAACAGCTAATGGTGCATAATCTTTAAAGTTATTTCTAGTTAATAAAGGTTCAGATTCTTTTCCATAGTAGGATGGTTGAAAGTTACAATACATTTCATATAGTATGGAAAATTTGTTTTGAGTAAAATTTAAATTTCCATAAGGATAGTACTGTGAGTTTAAGAAAAGTTTAACATTGAGAAGATTACAGGTATCAAATAAATTTGCATACCTTCCTTGATGTTCTTTTCGATTTGTTTGAAAACCAAGAATAACATATCGAGGTTTTTCAACTTGCGTTGAAGTTTTTACAGTCCACACGTGCTTTTGAGTGGCAGGAATCATAGGATACTCATACAAATCCCATGATCTAAAACTCATTGTTATAAGTGAGTCTTTTTCAATGAATTTCAATAATTCAATTTTTTGGCGATCATTTACCATTAAATATGGAATCAACCATTCAACTTTATTAATTATAATTTTAAATTCTTCACGCTCAGCTACTCCAATGTTTACTACAGCATTGAGATCAGTACGAGATCTTGTTAAAATAAGTTCATGTTTTGCATTTACAACAATCTTTCGATAGTCTTCAGCAAAACCAATAATCATACTTAGTGGAATATTTACATCAAAATATCCAGCATCATTTGTTACTCTAGTATTATCATCATAAGGTAGATAACCAGCATTTTCAGAGTAAATCATTTGATTAGGTGTTTGAGAAATTAGATTTTTCATTGTGGTTGTAATACCAACATTTTTAGAGCGATCAATTTCAACACCATTTAATTCATAACGAATCTCATTAAACAGGTAGGAAATACCATTGCTAATTAACTTTGTATTAGTTACAAGCGTATTGTTTGGCTTAACAATTCTACCAGTGACGTGTAAAGTACTTTTAGAGGGAAGAATGTACAAGTCTTGATGTTGAACTGCAATTCGAATCTCGTCACTGTTATTAAATGCTGATGACACGTATGGTTGATGTGCATGAATCTCATAGTGTGCCACAGAATTATCAAATTTAACTGGACTTAGAATGTTTAAAATTTCTTCCATTTTTGTTACAACAACAAATAAAAAGTATGTGAAAAATCAATTTTTTCCCTTGTTTTCTTGATAAACTCTTAGGCCGAGCTGCTTCAGAAATAGTATGTTCTGAGATGTTAGTCTCTTGCGAACTGATTGAGGAATGAATGACTTCTGACATGGCAACTCTTTTATATAGCTTCTACCAGTTTTTCTATGAAATACAATTCCCATTACGTTGATTTAACGTGTAATCGAATTGTTATAGTTTCACCTCTAAAATTTATTAAATCCCCGTCTTGATCAACGATTCTTATTTGAATATTATGTATTGTCTTCACGGCGATTGGAAGATAAATGATGTGAGATGGAACTTCCACAATCTTATATCCAGCTGGAACGATTGGAAAAAATTCGTGAATTGTGTGTACCTTTTTATTATTTATGTATGCACCAGTAGTAATGTTACATTCAATTCTGATAGCATTTACCTTAAGAATGGCTACTGGTACATCTGACGTATGAGCCTTATTAGCTGTCAATATTCGTGGAGTAAATCCTAATAATTTACCAATTGAATCGTCTTGTTCAAAACTCACTTCAAGGCTGCTTGTTATTTCACTACGTAAAGTATTATTGTTAGGTTTGATTCTTACAATTTCAAACCCATTTTCAATAGAGTTTTGAATATATTTTTCAATATCTTCAATTTCATAGCTTCCAGGGGGTATAGTAATCACTTTATCACCAATATAAAATTTATTTTTACCTTGATCAATATTAGGAATTGAATTGAAGGTTAGTAATTCAACTAAGCCAAGTACATAGTTTTTATTAGATAATAATTCTATCGGAGGAAAATATTCTGCCTCCAGGACAGATGAATTGCCTGAGATAGTCAGAGTAAAAGATTCTTCCATGTTGATGACTTTTTATAAACTGATTAGCTGGAATGACTTACAATCACTTATATAGAATATATTTTTGAGTTATTTCAAGCTGTCCACATAAGAATTTTAGACATAAATGACCACAATTAAAGCTATTATAATCTTGATAATTTTGATGATTATACTGTATTAAAGTATTGTAACCTAAGTAATTGACAAGTTCATAGGGTGGTTGAAGATTACCAAAACTATCAAAGTATACTGCTTTATTATTAACTTTTTTATATGCAACCCAATGAGTTCCAGAACCATCTTTATCATCTAAATTAATAATGGCGGATTCATTTTTTCGAGGACCTCTTATAGGTAGTTCATTTCGCATAAAAACTCCTCGAAAATGGGAAATTTTCATTTCTTTAGCATATTTAAGTAAATCTAGATCTGTAAGTGCTCGTTGAGGCAGCTTTAAACTTTTTTTTTCTACATCGTCTTTTAATACCTTGTCCTTTAACGTATGGTTTCAAATGAAGTCCCAAACCTTGTCGGTATGGTTTTAAATGTAGACCTTTGCCAAGTGCCACTGCTTCCAACTTTCTATTATGACGCTGAGCTTCCTTCAACTGCTCTTTTGCTGCACTTGCATCATTAACAGCTTTTGCTACACCAGCAGCTCCCCCAGTAAGCGATCCAAGTGCACTTAGACCAGCAAAAATTGGAATTAATGGTAACAGACCACCAACTTTTGATGGAACAGGTAGAATACGAGGTGTTAAAACCTTTTCTCTACCACCTGCTTTCCTTACAGCTTTTCGAGCTGTTTCAATAGCTGACTTTATTGTTGATCGAGCATCATTACCAGGAATTATTGATTTTCTTGCAGCATCAACAATTTTTCTAAGATTTACTCGTTTTTTTGATTTTATCTTCTTTACTCGTTTCTTTGACTTTGTCTTTTTCTTCTTTACTCCCATTCCAAATTTTGATTTTACTTTCATAGCGTTTGTTATTGCGTAAGCTGCAGCTCTTTCACTATATTGTGCGTCTGGAGCAAATACACGTTGCCACGCTTTGTCAGCAAGTACTCTATCAGCAGCGTTTCTTTCTTCAACGTTTTCTCGATTTTTCGAGTAAGCAATATCGTGCTCTTTACAAGCGGCGTCTAATGGATTAACACCTGGATCACCTCGGTATAGACGTTTTGCTAACTTTGTACCAGGTCCACAATATTGATAACCTGGCAAATGTAATTCAAATGGTAACTTGTTTATAAGTTTATTAATTAACCCTTTTCCTTGAGAGCGATGATGTATAATCATACCTTACTCTGTGAAAGTTAAAATTAGAATGACTTGTTAGCTATATAAGCGCTGTATTTATGCCTTTAGCGGCAGTCTAAATCAGGATGCGGTTCAAGGAACAACTTCACAAGCTGCCAGTCGTCAATCTAGACTCGATTGTTGAACAACAAGACAAGAAAGTGAAGCGTCATGGTAGTTTATTTTCCGGTAGTATTCGAGCTATTTTTTGTGGACCATCAAATTGTGGAAAGACAAATGTACTCCTTTCTTTAATTTTACATCCTAATGGTCTTAGATTTGATAATATTTACTTATACTCAAAGTCTTTACATCAACCCAAGTATAATTCTTGGAACAAGTTGTTAATAATGTTGAAGGAGTAGAGTATTTACCATTTAGTGAGCATGAAAATGTCATTACTCCTAAAGATGCAAAACGAAATTCAATATTTATATTTGATGATATTGCTTGCGAGAAGCAAGATAATGTAAGGGCATTTTTTTGCATGGGTAGACATGTTGATGTTGACTCTTTTTATCTTTGTCAAACCTATGCCCGCATTCCTAAACATTTGGTACGTGATAATGTTAATTTACTAGTTCTTTTTCGTCAAGATGAGAAAAATTTAAGGCATGTTTATGATGACCACGTTAATACTGACATGACATTTAATCAATTTCGAGAACTATGTGCCACATGTTGGAATTCAGACAAGTATGGCTTTGTAGTAATTGATAAGGATTCTGATTTAAATGATGGAAGATATAGAAAAGGATTTGATAGCTTTGTAACTCTATAAATATAAGATCATTCCTAAAATATTGTTAGTTCAATATGAAACCTTGTAATAATAACATGTTTCATAAAGAAAAAGAATATCTTCATCAAATTGCTAAAGCTAGCGAGGCAATTAGGCGAAAACATCGTATGCTAAAATTAGGAAAAGAAGAAGTTGAAAATGTGCTGACTGAAACTTTTAAACCGACAGTTCAACCCTTACAAAAAATTATTAACTTGACAGACACTGAACATGAAGATGTCAAGATTGAAAAGAAAGAGCAGAAGATGGATGATAGCATATACTATGAAACTGAAACTGAAACTGAAAAATCTCCAGATGATGATAAAATAAGTAATAAATTTCTATACTTATTAAATCATAATAGAAAGCAATGTTTAGATTCAACATACGGCATACGTAAGCTAAGTGATGGATCACTTATGATTGGTGATTCACCAATAACTCTTGAAGATCAGCATGTAAAAATTGGTAATAAACGATATCTTCAAACGCTTGGATTACTTGAACTTTTATTTAAAAGTAAACCTACTACATCGCTTATAAGTGAAGATGATGAAAGAAACTATAAAGAGATTCTGATTGCTACTAATGCACACAAAAAGAAGTATAGTTCCTCTGAATCTATACGATATATTCTCGTTGAAAATTTTTGTTTGTAATCATAAATTTAGGTAATGAACTACCGCTTACAGATGACCGTTTGGTAGGTGTTCGAGGGAAGAATTAAGATATAAAATTCAAATACTTGTAACTCTTATCCGTACGTATAGATTCAGAGGAACTATACTTCTTTTTGTGTGCATTAGTAGCAATCAGAATCTCTTTATAGTTTCTTTCATCATCTTCACTTATAAGCGATGTAGCAGGTTTACTTTTAAATAAAAGTTCAAGTAATCCAAGCGTTTGAAGATATCGTTTATTACCAATTTTTACATGCTGATCTTCAAGAGTTATTGGTGAATCACCAATCATAAGTGATCCATCACTTAGCTTACGTATGCCGTATGTTGAATCTAAACATTGCTTTCTATTATGATTTAATAAGTATAGAAATTTATTACTTTTTTTATCATCATCTGGAGATTTTTCAGTTTCAGTTTCAGTTTCATATTATATGCTATCATCCATCTTCTGCTCTTTCTTTTCAATCTTGACATTTTCATGTTCAGTGTCTGTCAAGTTAATAATTTTTTGTAAGGGTTGAACTATCGGTTTAAAAGTTTCAGTCAGCACATTTTCAACTTCTTCTTTTCCTAATTTTAACATACGATGTTTTCGCCTAATTGCCTCGCTAGCTTTAGCAATTTGATAAAGATATTCTTTTTCTTTATGAAACATGTTATTATTACAAGGTTTCATATTGAACTAACAATATTTTAGGAATGATCTTATATTTATAGAGTTACAAAGCTATCAAATCCTTTTCTATATCTTCCATCATTTAAATCAGAATCCTTATCAATTACTACAAAGCCATACTTGTCTGAATTCCAACATGTGGCACATAGTTCTCGAAATTGATTAAATGTCATGTCAGTATTAACGTGGTCATCATAAACATGCCTTAAATTTTTCTCATCTTGACGAAAAAGAACTAGTAAATTAACATTATCACGTACCAAATGTTTAGGAATGCGGGCATAGGTTTGACAAAGATAAAAAGAGTCAACATCAACATGTCTACCCATGCAAAAAAATGCCCTTACATTATCTTGCTTCTCGCAAGCAATATCATCAAATATAAATATTGAATTTCGTTTTGCATCTTTAGGAGTAATGACATTTTCATGCTCACTAAATGGTAAATACTCTACTCCTTCAACATTATTAACAACTTGTTCCAAGAATTTATACTTGGGTTGATGTAAAGACTTTGAGTATAAGTAAATATTATCAAATCTAAGACCATTAGGATGTAAAATTAAAGAAAGGAGTACATTTGTCTTTCCACAATTTGATGGTCCACAAAAAATAGCTCGAATACTACCGGAAAATAAACTACCATGACGCTTCACTTTCTTGTCTTGTTGTTCAACAATCGAGTCTAGATTGACGACTGGCAGCTTGTGAAGTTGTTCCTTGAACCGCATCCTGATTTAGACTGCCGCTAAAGGCATAAATACAGCGCTTATATAGCTAACAAGTCATTCTAATTTTAACTTTCACAGAGTAAGGTATGATTATACATCATCGCTCTCAAGGAAAAGGGTTAATTAATAAACTTATAAACAAGTTACCATTTGAATTACATTTGCCAGGTTATCAATATTGTGGACCTGGTACAAAGTTAGCAAAACGTCTATACCGAGGTGATCCAGGTGTTAATCCATTAGACGCCGCTTGTAAAGAGCACGATATTGCTTACTCGAAAAATCGAGAAAACGTTGAAGAAAGAAACGCTGCTGATAGAGTACTTGCTGACAAAGCGTGGCAACGTGTATTTGCTCCAGACGCACAATATAGTGAAAGAGCTGCAGCTTACGCAATAACAAACGCTATGAAAGTAAAATCAAAATTTGGAATGGGAGTAAAGAAGAAAAAGACAAAGTCAAAGAAACGAGTAAAGAAGATAAAATCAAAAAAACGAGTAAATCTTAGAAAAATTGTTGATGCTGCAAGAAAATCAATAATTCCTGGTAATGATGCTCGATCAACAATAAAGTCAGCTATTGAAACAGCTCGAAAAGCTGTAAGGAAAGCAGGTGGTAGAGAAAAGGTTTTAACACCTCGTATTCTACCTGTTCCATCAAAAGTTGGTGGTCTGTTACCATTAATTCCAATTTTTGCTGGTCTAAGTGCACTTGGATCGCTTACTGGGGGAGCTGCTGGTGTAGCAAAAGCTGTTAATGATGCAAGTGCAGCAAAAGAGCAGTTGAAGGAAGCTCAGCGTCATAATAGAAAGTTGGAAGCAGTGGCACTTGCAAAGGTCTACATTTAAAACCATACCGACAAGGTTTGGGACTTCATTTGAAACCATACGTTAAAGGACAAGGTATTAAAAGACGATGTAGAAAAAAAAAAGTTTAAAGCTGCCTCAACGAGCACTTACAGATCTAGATTTACTTAAATATGCTAAAGAAATGAAAATTTCCCATTTTCGAGGAGTTTTTATGCGAATGAACTACCTATAGAGGTCCTCGAAAAAATGAATCCGCCCATTATTAATTTAGATGATAAAATGGTTTCTGGAACTCATTGGTTGCATATAGAAAAAGTTAATAATAAGCAGTATACTTTGATAGTTCTTGGTAATCTTCAACCACCCTATGAACTTGTCAATTACTTAGGTTACAATACTTTAATACAGTATAATCATCAAAATTATCAAGATTATATAGCTTTAATTGTGGTCATTTATGTCTAGAAATTCTTATGTGGACAGCTTGAAATAACTCAAAAAATATATTCTATATAAGTGATTGTAATGTCATTCCAGCTAATCAGTTTATAAAGTCATCAACCATGGAAGAATCTTTTACTCTGACTATCTCAGGCAATTCATCTGTCCTGGAGGCAGAATATTTTCCTCCGATAGAATTATTATCTAATAAAAACTATGTACTTGGCTTAGTTGATTACTAACCCTTCAATTCATTCCTAATATTGATCAAGTAAAAAAAATTTTATATTGGTGATAAAGTGATTACTATACCCCCTGGAAGCTATGAAAATTGAAGACATTGAAAAATATATTCATAAAACTCTATTGAAATGGGGTTTGAAATTGTAAGAATCAAACCTAACAATAATACTTTACGTAGTGAAATACAAGCGCCTTGAAGTGAGTTTTCAACGATTCAATGTGAGATAATCTCCTACGAATTTACTCTAATGCGAATACGTCTGTTCAAACTCACTTCAAGGCTGCCATTTTAAGTCACTACTAAATTATTATTGTTAGGTTTGATACTTGACAAAATTTTGTTTGTCAATTCCATTTTCCAATCGAGCTGGATATAGATTGTGGAATATCTTCAATTTCATAGCTTCCATCGGGTGGAATCACTTTATCACGCAATATCAAATTTAGAATTACCTTGATCACTATAGTAATTGAATGAATTTATAATTCAC